>NC_059163.1:103126381-104376381 GCF_019923935.1 Bubalus bubalis
GTTTTCCTGATCCTATAGAGTTTTTGTGCCTTTCTTTGCCTTTAAGTTATGTTGTGACTTTGTAAGTTGTAGATAAAAGATAGCAATATAAAATAATTCATGGATATAGGTGTGTAATGAATTTCTGTGGAGGTTCAAACTAGTTCCTTCTCAACTGCATTAAAAGTCAGCTTTGTATTCATTTGCAAATCTATTTCACTATTCCAGATCTGCAAATATGTTTCTTGTATTCTTTTTTGAATCATCTGACTTCTCACCCATTCCTTTATTAATGAGGTAATTAAATATTTGCTATGTGTTTCTTTTATAAACAGATGTCACAATTCTTATTTAACATTTATTATTTAAACTTCAGTTTTAAAATTTTGTTTCCAAAACTACAAAGGAAATGGAGATTTATATGTTTGAAGGTATTAAAACATATTTTAAATCTCAGCAGTAAAGTGCTAATTATCAAAATTATATCAGTTAAGACTGGGAGTCGGAACTAGGAAAAGGAGAGTGCTTATGGATTTTCTTCTTAGGTTTGTTCAGATCTGCATAGATGTTCATTATCAGGGAAAGGGAAATAAATGCTAGCTTTCAATTACAGGTCTGAAAGGTTTATAGATCAAGAGAACAGTCATTTTGTTGTTAACTATAGCTGTACAAAATTATATGTAGCAGGCTGGAGACAAGACAACAAATCAAGAACTAATGCTGAAGAAAAACTTGAAATTGAAAGAATGTTGAATAAAGAGCAAGAATAGAGAAAATTACAAAATGTACTGCAGAGTTCAAATAGCAATGGAGTGTAAAATTTGATAAAGTGCTGTTAGATTCCTCATGACATCTGGGCTTGAAGAACTATTACCATTTTTGCACCTTTAAATTGTGTCATTTCAGTCTTCAACTGTAAACCAAGAACAAGCAATTTTACTGATGTGAAAACACCAAACTATCCAAAGAAACATAAGTTTCATTTTGTTTTTTTTTTTTTTTTAAAGGAAGTTTATTTTTCTCTCAGTAACTTCCCTTTCACTTTCAGGAAATAACTGATTATTAGACACTAGTCTAATCTTTATTTTTTAAATATATAGTCTTCATTATTTGAGAGCATTCTATTTCCCAGAAGATGTTCTCAGGGGTGACCAAAGATACAGTTAAAAAAAAAATTCTCAACTTCTATTCATTAAAACAATGATTTACCTGAGAATTCACTTGCATATTCCTATAGGTTTTCTGAGTTCATTTCTCTTTTGTAAAATTATTTCAGTTGCATATCCCATATTCATACTAATTTATATCCATTGTGGTTGTGTGTGTCCAGGACTAAGCACCTTATGAAAAGGGACACTTTAATCAAATCATAAGTTTACCTGAATCCTCTGGCACATTTTTTTTAATAAGAATGAAGTGTAGCTTTGAATCAAATACTGTGATCTGTGTTAGGCTGTTCTCATTTAGGAAAGAGGACAGAGATCAAATTGCCAACATTCATTGGATCATAGATAAAACAAGGGAATTCCAGAAAAACATCTGCTTCTGGTTCATTGATTTCACTAAGACTGAATGTGTGGATCACAACAAACTGTGGAAAATTCTTAGGAGATGGAAGTACTGATGGAAGTCCCAGATCACTTTCCCTGTCTCCTGAGAAACCTGTATGTGAGTCAAGAAGCAGCAGTTAGAACCAGACATGGAAAAACTCACTGGTTCCAAGTTAGAAAAGGAGTACAACAAGGCTGAATATTGTTACCCTGCTTACTTAACTTCCATGTAGAGAACATCATGTGAAATGTCCAACTGGATGAAGCCCAAGCTGGAATTAAGATTGCCAGGGTAAATATCAACAACCTCACATATGTAAAGATACCACTCTAATGGCAGAAAGTGAAGAGGAACTAAAGAGCATCTCGATGAGGCTGAAAGAGGAGAGTGAAGAAGCTGGCATAAAACTCAACATTCCAAGAACAATGATCATGGGATCCAGTCCCATCACTTCATGGAAAATAGGTGGGGGAAAAGTGGACACAGTGCCAGATTTTATATTCTTGGGCTCCAAAATCACTGCAGATGGTGGCTGCAGCCATGAAATTAAAAGATGTTTGCTCCTTAAAAGGAAAGCTCTAACAAACCTAGACAGTGTATTAAAAAGCAGATATATCACTTTGTGAACTAAGGTCCATATAGTCAAAGCTAAGGTTTTTCCAGTAGTCATGTATAAATGTGAGAGCTAAGCATTGAAGAGGCTGAGCATTGAAGAATTGATGCTTTCAAACTGTGGTGCTGGAAAAGACTCTTAAGAATCACTTGGACAACCAGGAGATCAAACCAGTCCATCCTAAAGGAAATCAGTCCTGAATATTCATTGGAAGGACTGATGCTGCAGCTGATACTCCAAAACTTTGGCCATCTGATGCGAAGAACTGACTCATTTGAAAAGATCCTGATGCTGGGAAAGATTGAGAGCAAAAGGAAAAGAGGGCACAGAGGCTGAGATGGTTAGATAGCATCATCAACTCAATGGACATAAATTTGATCAAACTCCGGGAGATGATGGAAGACATTGGAGCCTGGTGTGCTGCAGTCCAGGTCACAAAGAGTCAAAGGTGACTTAGTAACTGAACAATAACCGCAACAGCAACAAGTTATGCTTAATGTGAAAGATGGAAATGCAAAGAATGGCCTAGGGACTCTTCTTCCAAGAAATTTTATTTTTCTTTTCTCATATTAACACTTTTTAAAACTATGACATAATATTTTTAAAAACATTATTTTGTTTTACAAATCCTACTTTTCTTACACATTTTTAAAGTTTTGATTGACTTTTGGAAACAGGAGGCTGATATTAAAATAAGTTGCTTTGTATTGAGGAAAAAAGCACATGCCTTTTGATATTTGATTTCTGGATTGCAGCTGAATCCCAAAACTGCATATTTCTATTTTGTCTGTTTAGAAAATTACATTTTAAATGCCTTATTTGGTTCTGTATTATGGATGAAACTTTTATTTCTAAGAGAGAATGTTTTAACATGAATAGATCCAGGATTTTAGGGTTATTATCATGGTTACAGTTCTTCTCAACCTACCATTAACATTAGTGAAATAATACAGTGGGAGATAATACTAAGTTTCTCTGTGGTACTAGTATATGGAGGATTATTTTAATATCTATAACATAAGACATGGTGAAAGCAATTATTTTTCAGTGTAAATATTGATGTTTAAAGAAGTATGCCAATCAAACAGGTCTATAACATATTTCACTTCTCATTTGTCATATTCTGCATAATTCAGAATTCAAAATTATATTCTGTGAAATTGAGGCTTCCTAGATGGCACTACTAGTAAAGAACCAGCCCACCAATGCAGGAGACATAAGAGACGCAGGTTCGACCTCTGGGTCGGAAAGATCCCCTGGAGGAGGGCAAGGCGATCCACTCCAGTATTCTTGCCTGGATAATCCCAAGTTCAGAGGAGCCTGGTGGGCTACAGTCCACTGGGTTGGAAAGAGTCGGACATGACTCAAACAGCTTGGCACACACTCATTCATGCAAAATTCAGAATTGTAAAGAATATAAAGATAAAAAAAATTCTACTTTAGAGAACTTTTCACTGGTTTCACTGGTCCAAGTACCTCTGCTGTCTGCATTTCATCCCTTAGCCACACCTCTCTACATCTATTTGTGGTCTCCAGTGAGCTGAGAATATGGTTAAGGAATTAGAAAATGAACTGGTGGTTTGGTGGTAGACTAGAAGTTGTACATTTACCATTAAGACTGGGGTTAGAATAAGAGTTGTCCTGGTAATTACTGTTTCATGATGGGAACCTAAGTTACCGATATATTGCATTATGCTACTTGAACAACAACAAAAAAAGCAATTAATGGAAATATGGACTATTTCTTAAACTTGGAAAGCTAAATAGGATGAATATTTGTAGGCAAACTGAGCAAGAGTAATTATTTCAATCTATGATCCTATATTTTGTTTGAGTGAAAATCTTATATCACCCAAAGGATACTGAGTAGGGACAGACATTTATGAAAACAAAATGTCCAGTATGGAAAAATCTTGCCTTGAATGGTAATGGTTAAAGAGTTAGGAAATTTAAAACAGTGATATGAGAACTATCAAAAGAAATGTAAATATTGTAGAAATAAATTATGGATCATTCATATGGCTAGGAAGACAAGCATATCATTGACCTTCATCTTGAAGAGAAAATCAGCCTTCATATTTACCACAGTTTAAATTTGCATATTTAAAAATAAAGTCTCAACCAAAAAAATTTCTTTATTTTTCTTCCCTAAATAACCATGGCAGACTCAATTATATATCCCAGATATTTAACACTTGGACACCTCCCAAACATATATTACTAATATTAAATTGATACACATTTTGGGGCTTCCCTTGATATAGCGTTTTTGGGCTTCCCTGGTGGCTCAAATGGTAAAGAATCTGCCTGCAATGCAGGAGACTCAGGTCCAATCTCCTGGAGAAGGCAATGGCTACTCACGCCAGTATTCTTGCCTGGATAATTCCATGGACAGAGGAGGCTGGCAGGTTATAGTCCATGGGGTTGCAAAGAGTCAGACATCACTCAGCAACTAACACTAACCATAACATTTTTCAGTTCAGTCATTCAGTTGTGTTTGACTCTTTGCGACCCCATGGACTGCAGCATGCTAGGCTTCTCTGTCCATCACCAACTCCCGGAGTTTACCCAAACTCGTGCATTGAGTCGGTGATGCCATCCAACCGTCTCATCCTCTGTTATCCCCTTTTCCTCCCACCTTCAATCTTTCCCAGCATCAGGGTCTTTTCAAATGAGTCAGTTCTTCGCATCAGGTGGCCAAAGTTTTGGAGTTTCAGCTTCAGCATCATTACTTCCAATGGACATTCAGGACTGATTTCCTTTGGGATTAACTGGTTGGATCTCCTTTTAAATATTTGCTAATTTATGAGTACAAGTTTCAGTTTTCCCTCTACTACTGAGTATGAGAAGACTTCATCTTCCCTACAGGACCATTATGAGCTCCCTTTTTGTCCTACTGTACCAAAGCAATTCTTAATATAGATGTTAAGGGCTAGTATATGGGAATTATATTAACATCTGTAATATAAGAGAAGATGAGAGTAATTATTGCTCAGTGTAAATGTTGTTACTTAAAACAAGTATGTTTACCAAACAGGTCTACAACACATTTCATTTCTCATTTATCATTTCTGTAAAATTCAGAATTGTAAAGAACATAAAGATAAAAAATTCTGGTGAGTTATTTATAAAAGAAATTTTGCAATTTTTATGAGTTAATCTGAAATTCTATAAGATAAATAAGGAAATGGAAAACATGTCTTGTCTGCCTACAAAGTAGAAGCAATACTACAGAAACAAAAATCACAGATATGGAGAACATGCTCTCCCTAACATAAACAAAATAACAGTGAAATAAAGAACATTAGAAAACAGATGGTAGATACAGGGGACAGAGGAAACCAAAAAGCTCAAAGTCAGTATTTTCCTTTTGGAAACGGCAAATAGCTTATGCCAAACCAGGTTTCTTGAAGGTAGCAAAATCTGGACAAATTTTGTTTCAAATCAACTATATGAAAGCATTAGAGAAAAAACAATGTCTGCCCAAAACTGGAGAAGAGCTGACCCTTGAAAAAAGAGAACTACGCTGGGTGAAATTTATGTTTCTATAACTTTTCATGAGTTACTTTCAGTCCATTGGGTATGAACATGCATGCTCATTTGTGTCCAACTCTTTGCAACCCTATGGGCTGTAGCCTGGCAGGCTTCTCTGTTCATGGGATTTTCCAGGCAGGAAAACTGGAATGGGTTACCATTTCCTCCTCCAGGGGTCTTCCCAACTGGGGATTGAACTCACGTCTCCTGTGTCTTCTGCATTGCAAGCAGAAAATTCTTTACTACTTGAGCCATCTGGAAAGCCCATAAGAATGGAAAGAATTCACAGCCAGCGGTTAACACATAATGTGTTTTACCTGCCCGTCTCCAGGGGACCTTCCCTCCCCAGGGATTGAACCTGAGACTCATATCTCCTGTATTGATAGGTGGGTTCTTTATCAGTGTCGCCACTTGGGTATGGAGTGACTGCAACTCAAAGAGGAGCTCAGCCAAACTGACTTGAAGAATCAGTTCAGTTCAGTCACTCAGTCGTGTCTGACTCTTTGCAACCCCATGGACTGCAGCATGCTAGGCTTCTCTGTCCATCACCAACTCCTAGAGCTTACTCATACTCATGTCCATTGAATCGGTGATGCCATCCAACCATCTCGAGGATGACATTCATCATTGTAGTGACAGGAATGTCTCTGTTGGGAGAGGGGATATTGTAAAAGGAAAAAGCTACCAAAGAGGGAGAAAAATTTCCATTTTACCTTTGCTCAGGATATGTGTGGTCAAGATACCAAGAACCATTGTAAATCAAGAGTGAGGGCCTAAAAGAACTGCAAGAGAGAGAAGTTTGGAGTCGAAACAAATTAACCATGCATTAGAAGAGAAATCAGTACTCTTCAGAGGAAGAAATCTAAATTATCAACAATTCTTCAAATACAATGTCAAGCATATAAGAACTGTGTGACAAGAGTGCAGAAAAAAACACAGAGAATGAAAAACTTGAAAGGAGATAGAAAACAATCAGAAGCATATTAAATGCAAGAGGACACATGCACATGATGATTGACTTCTCATCAGAAGCAATAAAAGAAAGACAATGAAATTACCTCTTTAAAATGCCCTGTGCCTTAAATAAAAAAAAAAAAATAAAGAAAGAAAAGAAAAAATCAATCAACCAGGAATCAGGTATCTTAAAAAACTGTCAAGAACCAAAGTGCAAATGACAACAATTACAGATAAACAAAATTTGAGAGAATTAGTTGCATTAGGCCTGAACTTCAAGAAATGCTAAAATGAACTTTATACTAAAGGAAATGTCAACATATGGAACATAATCTACAGGAAGAAAGAAAGAATGCTTGAAACGGTGAATATGCAGATAAAGCTGTGACTGTATATATTTTACATCTTTTAATTTTTAAATAACTTCTAAAGCAAAATTCTAATAATATAGGATTTATATAAAAAGTGCTGTATATAACTAATGTAGAACTTAAGGCAGTTGTAAATAAAAATATAATATTGAAAGTGCCTTGCATTGTACATGAAATAGTACATAAATAATCCTAAATAATCGTTAAATGAATTCTGAAAGAGTTCTTAAATTCTGAAAGAGATGGGAATACCAGACCACCTGACCTGCCTCTTGAGAAATCTGTATGCAGGTCAGGAAACAACAGTTAGAACTCGACATGGAACAGATTGGTTCCAAATAGGAAAAGGAGTACATCAAGGCTGTATATTGTCACCCTGCTTATTTAACTTATATGCAGAGTACATCATGAGAAATGCTAGGCTGGAAGAAGCACAAGCTGGAATCAAGATTGCCGGGAGAAATAGCAATAACCTCAGATATGCAGATGACACCACCCTTATGGCAGAAAGCAAAGAAGAACTAAAGAGCCTCTTGATGAAAGTGAAAGAGAAGAACGAAAAAGTTGGCTTAAAGCTCAACATTCAGAAAACTAAGATCATGGCATCTGGTCCCATCACTTCATGGGAAATAGATGGGGAAACAGTGGAAACAGTGTCAGACTTTATTTTTCTGGGCTCCAAAATCATTGCAAATGGTGATTGCAGCCATGAAATTAAAAGACACTTACTCCTTGGAAGGAAAGTTATGACCAACCTAGATAGCATATTAAAAAGCAAAGACATTACTTTGTCAACAAAGGTCCATCTAGTCAAGGCTATGGTTTTTCCAGTGGTCATGTATGGATGTGAGAGTTGGACTATAAAGAAGGCTGAATGCAGAAGAATTGATGCTTTTGAACTGTGGTGTTGGAGAAGACTTGAGAGTCCCTTGGACTGCAAGGTGATCCAACCAGTCCATCTTAAAGGAGATCAGTCCTGGGTGTTCATTGGAAGGACTGATGCTGACACTGAAACTCCAATACTTTGGCCACCTGATGCAAAGAGCGGACTCATTTGAAAAGACCCTGATGCTGGGAAAGATTGAGGACAGGAGGAGAAGGGGACAACAGAGGATGAGATGGCTGGATGGCATCACAGACTCGATGGACATAGATTTGGGTGGACTCTGGGAGTTGGTGATGGACAGGGAGTCCCGGCTTGCTGCAATTCATGGGGTCGCAAATAGTTGGACACGAATGAGTGAGTGAATTGAACTGAACTGAGTCCTAAGTCAACTGTTAAATGTTGGTTGCATTTTGTAATCCCCGGAGAAACCATTAAAAATGTTTAAAAGAGGTATAATAAAGACCTATTATGAATTATAAATGAATATTAATAAGAAATTGATAACCTAAAAGGAAATGAATGGGTAAAAATAGATGTGACAAACTGAAAAGAAATACAGGAAAGCTAGAATTTCTATATTAATGAGAGACAAAGCTGATTTGAAGAGAAACATTATTACTGAAGAGTGACATGACAAACTCATTGAGGGTATAACAATCAAGAACAGAAAATCTTTTTAAGAAATGGTGCTAGAATGACAGTATATTGATATGGAAGAAAAGAAACACAATTATTTTCTACCTTGAAGTTTATAAAAGCTACTTAATCATTGACTTATGTGTAAAAGTGAAAACAATGAAACTTTTAGGTAAAAAAGGAGAATATTATCATAACTTGGAAGTAATCTGAATATATCTTGATATGGAAAGCAATAACAAGACCAACCATAATAAATTAGGCAAAAATATCTACTTAACAGAAAACATGTTTAAGCAAACAAGCCTTGATTGGGAACTCTTTGTGACGCCATGAACTGTAGCCCACCAGGCTTCTCTGTCCATGGGATTCTCTAGGCAAGAATACTGGAGTGGGTTGCCATACCCTCCTCCAGGGGACCTTCCAGACCCAGGGATCGAACTCACGTCCCTTATGGGAAGCCCATATATATAAATATGTATGTATATATTTGACAAAAGATTATGACTAGAGCATAAATCTATATATATAAAAAAAATGGACACAGTTTTTCTTTTTGACCATGCAGTCCAGAATGCAGGATATTTAGTTCCCCAAACAGAGACTGAAACTGTGCCCCCTGCCGTGGGAACATGAAATCTTAACCTCTATATTGCCAGGGAGGTCATGGACACAATTCTTGAATACACACGCCACAAAGAAAGGTGTTGACATGTAGATGGGAAACATACTACGGAGCCCTTTCCAGCCTAGGTTTCATTCAAAGCCAGAAGCCTTTTGAATCACCAGGTATATGGACCACAGCAGTCTCCTTGTGCTGGAATATACTGCTTCCAGAACTGAAGAGGATTACCAGGCATTGTGCTTCCTACCTCATGGCTAGGTGTGCAGGATGTGATAATGTATATTTCACTTTGGAGGGAATGTCCTAACTTAACCCTGACACCTGTATCCTAAAAATTGTGTAAATATGATAGGGCTTTGTGTAAAGAACAGACTTGCCAATGCAGGTAGATGTAAAAGATACAGGTTTGAATCCTGGGTCAGAAAGATCCCTTGGAGGAGGGCATGGTAACCCACTCCAGTATTCTTACCTGGAAAATCCCATGGATAGAGGAGCCTGGTGGGCTTCAGTTCATGGGGTCACACAGAGTTGGACATGACTGAAGCTATTTAGCATGCACCCACTGAATCATACTGAGTTTGATTACCATCTTCCTATAGGGCATGTGTCTAACCAAAACCTCCTGTTTATCTCATGCATTAAAATAATGAATCCATGTAATGTTCTGCGGGACAATAGAGGACAGGAGAGTTAATAGTCCTGGGACAAACTGATATATATTGCTATCTATTCTACCTGAATATGAAGGATTGTGTGTGTTTTTTTTTAATTGGGATTGATGAGCACAAACTCCAAATTAATACATGTATTCCATATATCTGGGAGTATATTAATCTGCTTTAGGAAAGACATCACATCTGGCATGGTACTGTCATTGAAGCTTCTAACTTGATTGAGCTTGTGGTCATCTATAAGTAATCCTCTGGGAGCCATTAAGTTTCTGTAGGGGTCTGACAAGCCAATTACATGGAAATATGAAAGCAAGTACCACCTGATCTTCCTTTAGATTCTTAAGAGTAATACTGGTTCCCCTTTGACCACCCCCAGAGTATTATTTTTTTACTTCCTCATAGAGATTGAACTTTTAGAGACTCCACCTGGCCTTCTCTGTTATCATAGTTCTTCCCACACACACCAAGCTCCCAATACACAGGGACTGAGTCAAAGAAGCATTCATGGGATGTGAAATATCCCATGATATTTCATTATATCCAGGGATATGAAAACTAGAGACACTCTGTGAGCTTGACCTGTTTCAGTACTTGAATTAGTCTTCACTTGGCCCACTTTAGAAGGGGGGCCATGCTGATTTTTCTTTTGCTTAGATAGCAATATCAGTTCTGATATTGTGTATAAAAAATCTAATGTTATCAGAAAGGTGCATAAGTCTCAAAGTTCAGTTCAGTCTCTCAGTCGTGTCTGACTCTTTGCAGCTTCATGGACTGCAGCATGCCTGGTTTCCCTGTCCATCACCAACTCCCAGAGCTTGCTCAAACTCATGTCCATTGAGTCAGTGATGCCATCCAACCATCTCATCCTCTGTTGTTCCTTTCTCCTCCTGCCTTCAATCAAGGTCTTTTCTAATGAGTCAGGTCTTCCCATCAGGTGGCCAAAATACTGGAGCTTCAGCTTCAGCATCAGTCCTTCCAATGAATATTCAGGGCTGATTTCCTTTAGGATTGGCTGGGTTGATCTCCTTGCAGTACAAGGGACTCTCAACAGTTTTCTCCAACACTAACACATATAAACGGAATCTAGAAAAATGGTACTGAAGAATTTATTTACAGGGAAACAATGGAGAAAGAGACACAGAGAACAGACTTATGAACATGGGCAGAGGGGAGAAGAGGGTGAGATGTATGGAAAGAGTAACATGGAAACTTACATTACCATATGTAAAATAGATAGCCAATGAGAATTTGCTGTATGGCTCAGGAAACTTATAACAGGGACTCTGTATCAACCTTAGAGGAGTGGGATGGGGAGGAAGATGGGAGGGAGTTTCAAAAGGGAGAGGATATATGTATACCTATGGTTGATTATGTTGAGGTTTGACAGAAAACAACAAAATTCTGTAAAGCAATTATCCTTCAATAAAAAATAAATATATATGCAGAGTACATCATGAGAAACACTGGACCGGAAGAAACACAAACTGGAATCAAGATTGCCGGGAGAAATATCAATAACCTCAGATATGCAGATGACACCACCCTTATGGCAGAAAGTGAAGAGAAACTCAAAAGCCTCTTGATGAAAGTGAAAGTAGAGAGTGAAAAGTTGGCTTAAAGCTCAACATTCAGAAAATGAAGATCATGGCATATGGTCCCACTACTTCATGGGAAATAGATAGGGAAACAGTGGAAACACTGTCAAACTTTATTTTTCTGGGCTCCAAAATCACTACAGATGGTGACTGCAGCCATGAAATTAAAAGATGCTTACTCCTTGGAAGGAAAGTTATGACCAACCTAGATAGCATATTCAAAAGTAGAGACATTATTTTGCCAACAAAGGTCCGTCTAGTCAAGGCTATGGTTTTTCCTGTGGTCATGTATGGATGTGAGAGTTGGACTGTGAAGAAGTCTGAGCACCGAAGAATTAATGCTTTTGAACTGTGGTGTTGGAGAAGACTCTTGAGAGTCCCTTGCACTGCAAGGAGATCCAACCAGTCCATTCTGAAGGAGATCAGCCCTGGGATTTCTTTGGAAGGAGTGATGCTAAAGCTGAAACTCCAGTACTTTGGCCACCTCATGCAAAGAGTTGACTCATTGGAAAAGACCCTGATGCTGGGAGGGATTGGGAGCAGGAGGAGAAGGGGACAACAGAGGATGAGATGGCTGGATGGCATCACTGACTCGATGGACGTGAGTCTCAGTGAATTCCGGAAGTTGATGATGGACAGGGAGGCCTGGCTTGCTGCGATTCATGGGGTTGCAAAGACTGAGCGACTGATCTGATATATATTTTAAAAGCACTTTTTTGGCACTCAGCATTCTTTATGGTCCGACTCTCACGTCCATGCATGACTACTTGGAAAAACCATAGCTTTGACTATGAAGACCTTTGTTGGCAAAATAGTGTCTCTACTTTTTAATATGCTGTCCAGAATTGTGATAGTTTTTCTTCCAAGGAGCAAGCGTCTTTTAATTTCATGGCTGCAGTCACCATCTGCAGTGACTTTGGAACCCAAGAAAATAAAGTCTGTCACTACTTCCATTGTTATCCCATCTATTTGCCATGAAGTGATGGGACTGGATGCTATGATCTTTGTTTTCTGAATGTTGAGTTTTTTAAAGTATGAATCTTTAACTGTAAGGGCAAATATGGAATGTTCTGAGGATAACAGTGAACACAAAAAGAATATTAATCTTGGAGAAATGAATAACTTTGATTTTTGAAGAATTGTGAGGAAATGGAAAAGAATATTAACCACAGGGGAGAAACGTGTTTTGATTTTCTGAAGTCAAAGAATGGGGGTTCTAGAGGGTATAGTTGAAAGGATTAGAAGGGAAGAAAAAAATGAACTTTAGGATCAGGATGAGAATATTAAGAAAGTTAGAAGCCCAGAGAGCTCCTCTCTCTGGGGCTGCTTGTAGAATGGTGACCAAAGGTAGCAGGGCTGTTAGACATGGAAGGTGCAGTTGTCATTGAGGATCCAGCACTACAAACCCTGTTGGGGGAAAGCTGCCATCAGGTCATGGAGGTCAGTAGCTTGGGCAGTTGTCCCTGCCAGTAGTAGTCTGGGCTCTGTGAAATTGGAGCAGAATCTTTGGAAGTATGGTTGATAGGGTTCAGAAGAAGCAGGGGCAAACGTTGCTGATGGTGTCAGAGGGTTTTGAAAAACTGCCTTGTGAACTTCAGTGTTAGGCACTGTAGACTCATCTAGTCATCAGATCAGCTCAAACACATGCAGACAATGCTGCTACAATTGTAATGTGTTAGCAACAATTTATTTTAGATCCAGAGAAACGTATTTTATTTGATACCCCTGGTTTATATTTTATGTCCTGGGTAGAAACTACTGTCATGCATGGTAAACTTGTGATACAAAAATTAGAAGTTTTACTGTGATTCAAAGACCAAAATACTTAAAAAAATACTTATCATTAATTCTCTAGTACATCTCAGGAGTAGGTAATTTGCTATGTATCAAGATATTATGAAACACCAATCTATGAGTCAGTTGGTGGTGGTTATTAATATCATCCTTATTATTGCTTTAGTTTCTGTCTCCAACAGTTTATCTCTTGGTTCTTCTATGCATGTGTTTCTAAATGTTGTTCTCCTCTCTTCATTCTTTTCCCATTCCTTCCTCACTTCATTTCTTCTTCATTTTTTTTCAGCTTCTTATTTTCTTGTGCTTTATTTTCCCCTGCCTTTCTTCATCACTTTTTAAAAAATTTGATTCTTTTTATGTCTGTATCTGTCTTTTTGGTTCAAGTGTTAAGTAACCCGTATTTTGGGGGATTGTATGTCCTTATGCAATAATTCAGAAGCCAATAAAATAAGATGTAAAGGAGAAATATTCCACTAAGTTGGTGAGGGCAGTATAAAAGGTAAAGTCAGAGAGCAAAAGCAAGGAAAAGGAGTGAAGGAAGGACACAGAGAACTAAAGGGGAAGCAGAAGGATATGAGGGAATAAAGGGGAAGCAATCAACAAAAAATATTAAGAATGAAAAATTCATAATTTCTATGAACATGTATTGAGTGCCTCATTAGAAATAGGAATATTGTATGGAATGAGGAGAAAGTAATGGTGACTAAAAGCAAAAGTTTGCCATAGTATAAATCAGTATAATACAAAATATTAGTACATGTATTTAGTCATCTCCTCCTGCCCCTCTTAGTATATGGAGTTGTAAGTATTATTTCTAACCTAATTACCTGATTATCCGTAATTTATATCTTGCCTGTTATTTATGCTCAGACTTCCTAAAGGTTTACTCTATTTGGCAGAGCCACAAAAATCTATCAGGGAGAAAAAAAAAATGATTCTTTCAGCTGACTGGCAGTATGTACAAAAAATATTACCCCTGGGACAAAATAAATAAAGAGCAGGGGAGAGTGAGTTTACTCTACACAATATACCAAGAGAAATAACTATTTTGAACTTGACAATAGTGGAAATGATTGGTGGACTGTTTGTTAAAAATAATGAAATATCTGTATCTGATAAGATAAAAAACTAATTGCTGTTAAGATTTTAAAATATTTTGTATATTAAAATTAACTAAATGTGTTGTGAGTAAATTTTAGTTTGAAATATATGCTTTGTATATCACTATAAATATTTTGTTTCTTTTTTTCTAATTTGTATGTCTTTTTATTCCCCCATATTGCATGGGGCTTCCCTGGTGGCTCAGAAGTTAAAGCATCTGCCTGGAATGCGGGAGACTTGGGTTTGATCCCTGGGTCGGGAAGATCCCCTGGAGAAGGAAATGGCAACCCACTCCAGTACTCTTGCCTGGAGAATCCCATAGAAGGAGGAGCCTGGATGGAAACCACTCCAGTACTCTTCTTGCCTTGAGAATCCCGTGGAAGGAGGAGCCTGGTAGGCTACTACAGTCCATGGGGTCGCAGAGTTGGACACGACTGATCAACTTCATTTTCACTTATTGCATTGGCTAGGACTTCCATTGTCATGTTGGGTAAGAATGGTCAAAGTGAGCATCGTTGCTTTGTTCCCTGTCTGAAAGAGAAAATATTCTTTGTGATTTTTCATTAAGGAAGATGTTAGCTGTAGGTTTTTTATAGTTGTTCTTTATAAAGTAGAGAGAATTTCCCTCTGTCCTCAAATTGCAGAGAGTTTTATTTTTTCCCCTTAACAGGTTTTGGATATTGCCAAATGCTTTTTCTTCATCAATTGAAATGATCATGGGATATTTTTTCCTCTTTAGCCTGTTGATATTGTGGGTTTATTATCTGATTTTTTGAATGGTGGATCAGACTTACTTCAGTTCAGTTCAATTCAGTCGCTCAGTCATGTCCGACTCTTTGCCACCCCATGAATTGCAGCACGCCAGGCCTCCCTGTCCATCACCAACTCCTGGAGTTCACTCAGACTTATGTCCATTGAGTCGGTGATGCCATCCAGCCATCTCATCCTCTGTCGTCCCCTTCTCCTCCTGCCCCCAATCCCTCCCAGCATCAGAGTCTTTTCCAATGAGTCAATTCTTCGCATGAGGTGGCCAAAGTACTGGAGTTTCAGCTTTAGCATCATTCCTTCCAAAGAACACCCAGGGCTGATCTCCTTCAGAATGGATGGTTGGATCTCCTTGCCGTCCAAGGGACTCTCAAGAGTCTTCTCCAACACCACTTAGCTAGAAAAAAATCTCATTTGATTATGGTGTTGGCTTTTGGTTATCGATTTCTGAATCGTTTCCATCATCATATGTTGTTTCTAGTTTGATTCCTATCATCAGATCTCGCTTTTTGGATTCTTTTGGTGAATGGTCTATGAGAACCTAAGAATGTGTACATTTTGTTGTTGTCAGGTGGCTTATTTTATATATCTGAATTTGATCGTATTAATTTATTCCATTGTTCATAACTTCTGTAATCTTGCTGATATCTGCTTAGTAGCTTTATCAGTTGCTTAAAGAGGTGTGTTAAAGTCCCCACATTCATAGTGGATTCGGTTTTTCTCCTTTCACTTCTATCAGTTTTTACGTCATGTATTTTGTGATTCTTCTGTATGATATATACACATATGGGATCATTTTGTCTTCCTGGTGGATTTATTCTTTTATCATTATCCACTGTTCTTTGTTTCTACTAAATTTCTTTGATCTTCAATCTAATTTGTCAAATATTAATACACCTAGTCTCCCATTTTTTTCTGATTAGCATTTGTATGTTATATGTTTTCCTGTCCTTTTATGTTCAACCTACTGGTGTCATTAATTTGAAAAAATTGTTATAAACAGTATACAGTTGAGTAACTTTTTAAAAATCCATTCCAAATCTCTCAGTTTTGATTGATATATTTAAAATTTACATTTAAGTTAATTTTGGATATGTTAAAACTTAAATCTGCCATTTTATTATTGATTTTCTGTTTGTCCTGCCCTTGTTCTTCTTTGCCTCTTTTCTTGTCTTCTTGTAGGCTATTTGAACCTTATTTTGATTTATTAACAGAACTTTTGAGTATATCTTTTTGTATAGTTAGTATAGTTGGTATATTTCAATATACACAAAAGACCTGTTACCATCTACTGGTATCAGTATTCAATACTTTTAGTGAAGTCTGGAAATCTTTCACCAACAAAATGTGGCTCTTGTTCCTCCCCCATGTAAGTAACATTATCTTCAATATCATATGGTGTTTTTTTTTTCTGAGTCATCAAATAGTCTTTATAAAACTCAAGAAGATAAGGTTAGTTGCTTGTAGGCACCCATGTATCTGTTCTTTCAGTTACTTTTTCCTCCTCCTTGATGCTCCAAGATTCTTCCTTTTATCACTGCCTTTCTGCTTGAGCAACTTAATTGGACAATCTTAAAGGCACGATCTGAAAAAAAAAATTTACTTTTTCTTTATCTGAGAATATCTTTACTTATTTATTCCTGAAAAATAATTTCAATTAAAATGGTATTTGTGATTGACACTTTCTGTTTGTTTGTTTGTTTGTTTTTTCCCATTACCTGAAAAATGTTATGCTATGTCCTCTGGCCTGCATGGTTTAAGATGAGAACTATAAATTAGTGTTCCTTCGTAGGGAAGTTTTCTGATATTAATTTCTTCTAAAATTTTTTCAGCTCCACTCTTCTTCTGGAATTCTGACTATACACATGCTGGATTTTTTGTTATTATTCCGCAGATCTCTGAGGGTCTATACAATTTGTTTCAGTGCTTTTTCTCTATTGTTTAGATTAGGTTATCTATGTTCTGTTAAATTCACTGATTCTATCATTTCCACTTTTGTCTCTATCCTCTGTCATCTCCACTCTATTTATGAGTCCATTAAGCTATTTTCATTTGTTATTGCATCTTTTAGTCCTGTAATTTTCCTTTGTTTCTTTTCTTTTTTTGAACTTCTGTCTCCATAATGAGTTTTTTCCCATTTATTTAAGATAATTTGTAATTATTTATTGGAGTATTTTTATGATGCTGTCTTAACTCATTCCAGTTGTGATATTGTATCCTGGCTATTTTGTCTGTTATGTTAAGGAGTATCTGAGTTCTAGTCAAGCCTTTTGTTTTAGTAAGTCATCATCTTGTTTATGTATAGCTTGTAGGTTCTAACCTACATTTTTAGACTGTGATTTTAAGTACAGCTTGCTCTAGAGCCTTCATGGTTTTATTTTGGTCTGCTTAGTTTGTTTGGTCTCTCCAAATTTACAAGGCCCTGCTGTTGCTGCTTCCCCTGGTCACTTCAACAAGTACCTTGGCCACACACTTTTGTGGTGGGATCTTCCATGCTGGGCTACAGACTTACTATGGTAGATCCTTGCTTTCAGCCTTCTCTACCACCTGGCCATACCCGCTGGGGATACCTGGAAAGAGGCATCAGTGGCAACCAAAAGAGAAGCAAAGGGCATTCTCAGACCCACAAGGATAAAGAATATCCAGGGCCAGACTACTTATTATAGTGTGATCGCTCTTGCCAGTCCCTCCTGGCTACCCTCTTATCTATCAGTGGGAGAGAGAAGTTTCAAACCCTGTGTGGATAAAAAACATTTTACCTGGACACTTATTTTTAGACAAACTCCTGCTAACAGCATCCTTTTCAGTGGTGCTAGGCTCACCTGTGGTTGTGACAGGGACTCCTATTCAATCAGCATACCTTGGCTACCCTCTGTGACCAGGTCTGGATTTTGGAAATGTTGGACTTTGATCACCTTCTTCTGTTGGAGAGGAGAAGTAGGAAACCCTTCTGCTTTGTTGTTTCTTTGCTCCTGTGATCCCAGTATGATTTATCTTTCTCTAACCACCTTTCAGAGCTTTTATTTGGTTGCCTTTTGCATTATTTCTAATGCAGGAGCAGAGAGAAACGATTCTACATGATCTTGTCCAGATTATATTGTCATTTTTAACTCCGGCAAGATCTCTGTACTTTATCTAGAACTCAATATACATCAGATGGATAATACATTTCTAGAAATTCTACATCAAAATAATGATGTTTCTCTTATAGACTCAATAATGTACATGGCCTGTATATTTCAACATGGAGAAAGAAATACCAACTCTAGGCTTTTTTTTTTTTTTTAATACTCACCCCGATGAGCATTACTGGCCAAATGGACTGGTGAGTGGAATTTTGCTTCTGTGGATGTCCACATGGCATTTTGTTCTGAAGTTCTGGGAATCAAGAAAAGGCAGAATAGCAATTGAAGAGTACTGGGTATGAATATGAAGATGTAGATGAAAGAAACAGATGATGCTGAATCAAGTTTTAAGTGTCATAAAAAGTGAAAGAACATTTTGATTCAATGTTGGTTCTAAAAATATATTGATTTCACTGATTTATATTTTGTATTTTGTGGCCTAAACCCCCTGTGTGTCTATTGTTTGAGGAAGACAAGTCCTTCAGTAATAATACAGAAAATATACTAAGAGTATAATCAGGGTTTGAAGAATTTGTGTTTTCCAGATAGATGATGATCTGGGAAGTATAGTTCAGAAAACTAAGATCTTTTTTATTACCAGGTATAACTTTTGAGAATTGAAATCATCCACACGGCTCACTGTCTACCATATTAGAGTTGTATTTTTTATCAGTAACTTCAGTATTGCTCTGGATAGATAAAACTTGTGGATATATTCTAGGAACTTCCAGGAATACCCTCCTCTGTACAAGAGAACCATCAAATGACAGTTCTGGAAGATTCTTTGAAACCTAAGCTACATTTAAATATCTTAATAAATATCCCAGCTGTGTCAATCCTCACTATAGATGCTACTAAGATTAATTGCCTTTCTGCAGTAGGCAGTATACTCAGATTTGTTTTTCCAAAAGTTATATTGGTAATTCTTGAGGGTGAAAACACTTGGCAATATTTAAGAATGGCTATAAATAGCCATTCAAAATGAATAATAACCATATTTCTCTTTAAAAAGTGCTTTTTGAGCATGAAATATACCCTAGAACTTGCCCCAGGTAATAACAGTGGAACATCTCCAGTGCTGCCGTTGCGCCAGTCATCATACTAAATGGTTTGTAGGCATTATATCATTTATCCAGTGAGATATGTACAATTATTATCATCCCCTCATTTTTAAATATGTAAACTGAGACATGGGAGGTGGAACAAAAATCTGAGATTCATCAGAGACAGGATTTGGTCTGAGAGCATCACATTCCAGAACCCATGTTCCCAAGTTCTTTCCTACAAACACCCTTCTGTGCTCTGTTATACTTCTAAACTATACATTTTGTTGAATCTTCACCATTTCTGTTTTGCAGAGGATGTTAATGAAATCTGGAAGAATTAAATTACATGCCCAAAAGGTAGTTTGAAAAGACAAGATTTATAGCTTGGAAAAATTCACTAAAATTTCCCAAAATCACACAAAGAGCTAGTATGTGAAGATACAAATTAGAATTCTAAAATCAGCAATCTTTTCACCAAGCACTGCTAAATCAATGAGTCTTATTAAGTTCTGGGAAATGCTAAATGGGAACTTAATAAACAGGTGCCTACTTTAGGAGCCTATGAGCCAAAAACTGCTTTTTTTTTGTTTTGGTTTTTAATCTTAAAATGTTAACCTGCTATTCTACAAAGGCAGATATTCTTAAAACCATTATCATAAAAACTTTTAAATTAATTCTTGTTATAGCCTGTGTTCACTAGCAAATACATGTCAAGCATGCTCTGCCATTTCCTGATTTCTTAAACTTCAGAAAAGAACATTAGATGTTGTTTAGCCATTTGAAGAAATACTAACCCTTTCATCAGCCTATTACGTGAAGCTAGCAATGCTCATGGGACTGATTATAAAATAGCAAAAGCCCAGAACTCCTTATTTCTCTCTCAACATGTAAAGGGCAAATTTAGTCATTACCTTGTGTGCCTCGTATATCAAACTGGCCAAGGACACAGAAAAAGTGTCTTCAAGACATTTTACATTAAGTGGGAGCTGGGCTACCTAAACTAAGGATCATCAATTTTATTTTTTATATTTTGTGCATTATACAAGTTTCATTTATACTATTTAAGCTTATTCAATAATCCACACATACAAAGGCAAGTAAGTTATTTCTTAGTTTTGTTTTATAGTACTAATCCCATATTATCAAATTCCACATTGTCAGGTTCTTATCTGCCGCTTCTGACACTCCCTGTTAACACACCCCATTGACTCCGTCCCCACATCTATCATGATGCTCCAGAATAATGTCTCCTGGACTGTTCTTTAACACATATCATGAATAATTTTTTCTTTAGCAAATGAAATCATAGACTCCTCAAGTTACATAGAAAAAAGGTTGCACTTTGATTTTTTTTCAAAAAGCATAATTTATGCTAAAACAAGAACACAAGTGTTCCATGGTTAAATGGAAATGTGTGGCCCATAGGAGTCTTATAACAAGATTCCCAAAGGACACTCAGCAATGTATTGCTTAACTCAGTAGAGATCCATGTCATAAGTATTGATGTATTCATCATATTGAATATCCCTCTGGATTCAAATTAGAGCAAAAATACTGTGCCTCTGAAATAGGACATAAATTCACTGGACTTGTTTTCTCCTTGCAGTAGCTAGAGATAAAGACAGTTATTTGAACAGTGTACATCAGGAAGAAGAATGGTGTTAGGAAGAAAGGAAGTAAAAGAGAAAACTCTGAAGAATTTGGGATTTGCAAACAGAAACTCTTGAGCTCAAATGCCCAGATCCTTACTTTTTAAACTTAAACAGTCACCTCTGGAAAAAGTGGTTTAATAAAACAAAACTTCTTACCTCACGGCATTCTTGTAAAAGTGGAATGAGGTAGTGCATAGAAAGATATATAGAACATGCTAGCCATTTAATAAACTTCCTTCCTTTAAGTACAACACTGCTTGTCATAATTAATCACTTAATTATCACAAAATTCTTACAAGCTATAATTATTTTTGCAGATGAACAAACAAGAAATTAAGTGAGGAGGCTTGCCTGAGCAACAGTCTTAGCTTATAAAAATGAAAAATTAGATATTTTTCTTCCAAAATCTTCAAACAACATTGGATGCTTTTTATTTCTTTCAGTCAACGTAATATTTCTGGTAGTCCAGTGGCTAAGAGTCCACGCTCCCAATGCAGGGGGCTTCTGTTTGATCTCTGGTTGGGGAATTAGATCTTGCATGCCTCAACTAAGATGTGGCATAGCCAAATAAATAAATATTAAAACACTTTTGGCCACACTGAATGGATATTTGTTGATCATAAAGATTGACATTTTACTCAGCTGAAATCTATGTCTATCTATCATCTATATACACTTATGTATGTATGTATATTGTTTGTTTTGTTTTTAAGTAATTGTGGATCCCTGTCTCTAGGGCCTTTAAATGAGAGTGGAAGTAACAGCCTAAGGACAAAGCACATGAGGTGCATTTGCAAGTTTGAATTCTGGTGTTGCTGGTTACAAGGTCTTTGAACCTCAACAAATTATTTGACTTCTGTGTACCTCAATCTCTTTATCTATAAAATGTAGATAATGACTCTTGGGGTTATTTTAAGAAGTAAATGTGTCAATACACTTGGAAATGTGTTAGTTAATATTGTTTGTACATTTCTTCTTGACTCTCAGGAGAATCCTATGAGGGGTCCATGTTGCTCAAGACATCTTAGAGGGTAACATAACTTACAGTCAAGGTCATCCAGTTAATAAGCAAGAGGCAAAGCCTCTTTTGAGCTTTTGAAGCTAGAAATACACTTTAAAAGGAAATATAGGAAGACAATACAATGTTCACTGTTGAACTCCCAAAAGACCACAAAAAAAACTTATTGATCGACAAACCTAATTTTATTAAGCTTGTCATTAAGGTGGAACTGAAATGGCAACCCACTCCAGTGTTCTTGCTTGGAGAATCCCAGGGACGGGGGAGCCTGGTGGGCTGCCGTCCGTGGGGTCACACAGAGTTGGGCACGACTGAAGCGACTTAGCAGCAGCAGCATCACTAGGAAGAGTCTTAGGAGTGTCATAGGGGGAGATACTTATAAGGCTTTAGTGTCCAGGCTGGATAACTTTAAGGTGAATCTTGACAAGTAGGGAACTGGTTGGGACTGGGCTCAGTTTATAACCTGACATCTTTGGTTAGTTATCAGAGTGAGTAGTAGTTGTGAGGGAATGTCTTAAAACAGGTATTGGTGAACAAGCTGTTAGTCATGATGTCAGTCTTATCCCTTAGGAAAAAGCAAATTCTTGGAGAAAGCAGTTAGGATATTTTTGCTTCGACTCAGTGCTAACAGAGACAAGAAATTATGTTCAGTTTTGAAGAGGAAACAGCAAAATAACAGGAGGAGACAGCTAAAAGAGTGTCACTAAAGGTCATCTGGAGAGACTTATCTTGATTTATAAATGTCCAGCAAAAAAATACTCACACAAGTTTGGACATAAAAATAAAGGCCTTGTAGCAAAGTTTCTTTTTATTGTAAGACTATTTTCTAGAGGCATAGGATATAAAAATGATTTGAGCTTTGCTTTAATGTAAGAGTCCAACTTGAATTGGAACTTATAAAAATGAAAGACTTACAAAAAGCCTCAAAGGCAAAATTCTGAAAGTCAGTTTCACATTAACTTCTAAATTATGAGTATATAAATTTCTCTCTTTAGACCTATATTTCTTAACCTTGTATTTTGATTTTATTGTTGTCACTCTTCTCATCCTATTTTACATAAACTTATCAGTAATAATATTATTGAAGCTACTGAACATTACATTTAAAATGCTTATAATACACATTAAAAACATTTACTTTTTGAGAAAGTGTGAGCTTGGGGGATGGGTAAGAAATATCCACTAATATCCATGTCGTTAGAACATAATGACTTATCTCCATGAATGTACCTACAGGTAAAGCCTGCATTGATATGAGCAACAGACCAGACAGGGTTGGAGGGAATGATGAAGAAGAGGGAGAATCACACATTTCATTCAACTGTGTGGCTAAAAATTCTCCAGATGAATTGAGATTGGTGGAGAAGATGACAAATATAAAACAATTCAGTGTTTATTTAATTTAAATAGTGAGCTAGTGTGTTAAAAGTATTGTGTGTTACATATTGACCTAAAACATTGACAGAAATTATCTATAAAAACAATCCCTATTTTCTAGGAATTTACAACCTGATGGGATCCTTTAAATACTTTCAAAATTATTATCTTTATAAGGAAGTGTATGCACAGTCCCAAATGAATTTCTAGATAGGAAGTTAATTACAAATCCAAAGGCAGAAAAGCCTCTTCCAATATAGGAGATATTGTAAAGTTAGGAAATGTTGAGTCCTATTTCTATAAATGATCCTTTCTCAGGATCTTTTCCCAGGGTGTGTCTCAGAATTCAGAATTTTTGCTGTACATTTAATAATCTATATCTAGCAATGCTATTAAGTCTACCAAACATATAATAATGTTTGAATAAAGTACAGTTCATAGATTTTACCATTTGGTTGACAAATGAGAAACTTATCAGTGAGCTATGATATATACACACACACGTATATACGTATGCTTATATATGAAATTGTCACTGTAGATGTTGCCATGAAGAGAAAAAGTGCACACGGTACTAGGGATAGTGATCACTAATTTCATTTGGAAGGTTAGAGAAATATAACACAAAACAAGTGGTGGCAAATCTATAATTTGAAAAAAGAGTAGGAATTCACTTGGAATAAATAGGAAAGGTGTGGAAGGAAAGATGATTCAAGGAAAAGGAAGAGCGCAGGATGAGTTCCATAAGTAGGCATGAGTTCCAGTGTGGCCTGATCACAGAGAGCAAGACGGAAAGTAGGAAAGGAAAGAAGGAAAAGGAAATGTGGGTTGGATTGTTGAATTTAGTCTTCGTCCTACGAGAACTTTTTAAGTAGTGGATTGTGTGATTGTTTTTCAAGTTTGCTCTGTCTGTGGTTTAGGTAATTGGTTAGATAGTGTCATGAATGTAGGGTTCCCAGTTAGAAAACTGTAGTATCAGTCCCGACAAAAGTAGCTGGGGCTGGAGTTCTGGCACTGGAGATGAAAGAAAGTGGACTGTTTCATGAGATATTTAAGAGGGACTGGTGAACAATTTACATTTCAGGACAGGTGAAGGAAAGGCATCAAGGATGACATCTAAGTTTATGATTTGTTTAGCAAGATGGTGATGCTACTACACTACAATAGTGGACCAGGTTTGGAGTGAGCTCAGGAATTTGTTTTAAAAATATTGAATTCTCCGCTTCATTTCGTTGATTTTTCAGGTACATTAATTGGATGTTTAGTATAGGCACAGATGTCCTGCTTACCAAATTTGAGAATGGCAAGAAGGTCTTTAAGGGACATGGAATGAAAACTTTTTGTTGGGATTAAATACTGCTATCAAATACAGCAAGTTTAGGTTTAAGAGATAGACATACAGTAACAGCATTTTCTTCAAAAGCTGCTTTTCTTCAGGCTGAGTCTACAAAAACAAGACATTCTGCCAAAAATAAAATACGATAAAGCTCAAAGGACAAAATCTGCAAATAACTATTTAATCAAAGATAAGCTCATATAACTAGGTGTTTAAATTGATTCTTTAATTTTAATTTTTAATCTCTGTGTTATTTTTTGTTTCCACATTTTACTCCCAATTAAATGATTGTGTATGATGTAGAATTCTCTATTTTAAAAATTAAAAGTTTGTTCAAAATTCTGTATGTTGAAAAATGTTAAAAATTGGGGTACATACTGTTTGATATAATTTGCTATTTTTTAGTCTCTGAAAATTACACAGATACATCCTTTCATAAATTATGAGTCATCTTTACCTGTGAATGTTGTATGTCGCACTTGTCTCCTCAGCAGTATTCAGCTACTAAAGCTTTGCGTTTCTTCTTGAAGTCTGACCCCCAGTGTATTGGTAGCATTCATTATTATTATTCTTAGGATAAAATGTGATATACAAATAGCCTTACTAGAAAAGATCAGTCCACCATCTTTCCATGTTGGTTCTACATATTTATAGAAAAGGTATTCTTTTTGACTAATATTGAGTAGATATAATACTTCATTTTAAAAATTCATAGTTCTTGCCCATATACCAATAAAATTGACACATTACTCAAACATGACTGCAGTTTAGTTGATAGCACAGTTGGTCCCACATGCAAATAGTCTGGGGTATGCAGATAGTTTGCAGACACTATTTCCCTACCTAGCATACATGAGAGATTCAAAAATGGTATATACAGGCATACTGTATCATCCTAAATATATTTTATTGAATGCCTGCCCTACATGCACCCTAGAGTGTGTGCATCTGAAATTCTACAAGAAGTGATTGCATTTTTTGAGCTAAAAGTTAAACAGTGGCAGTGTCCTCTGATTCAAAACTAAGTGTTCCTTTGTAATTAATTTAGGTTGTTTGAACTATTGCTAGTCATCAATACAATGTCAACCTGGTTTCTGGAAGTTGGAGTACTGTCTCGCAGGCAGGCTCCAGAGTATGCCTCCCTAGGCAGAATGTCAGCGTGAATGTTCAGAAAAGTCATAGAGCATCAGCGAGGACCAGGTGGGGAGGGCCTTCAGAGAGTCAGAGTACATCGACGTGACACTAACAGGGCTTTAAAGGGCAAATCATTGATGCCACAAATTTTCCTAAGCCATATTGGATTGAAACATAAGGATGGTGTAATTTGCTAATGGAAATATTTGTGAAGCTGCATTTAGCATCAGAATTTGTGTATCACGTTCTTAGAAATAATAAACAAATCTTAATTGATCCAAAAAGTACTCTAGGTTTGTAGAAATACAGGGATTGCACATTTGTATACTCTGAATGTGAGAGGGCCATACACTCTTTTTCAATTCTGACTAGGAGTGTGTTTTACTAATATTTGGTTGTGTTCTTGAAGATCAGCATATCCTCAACTATTTTTTGTTATGATTTATTGTCCATGATACATAAACTCCAGAGCTCTTAGATTTCATTTATGATTTTAATGCCTGTGTTTGCATTAATATGTGAATCATAAGTGGTTAGGTAAAGACCAATATTGAACTTTTAATATTTGGGTTACCATTTCTATTTGGTCTTAGGTTAATAAAGACAAGTTTCCAAATGACAGAAAAATTCCTACATCCTCTGCCATACTCAAATTATTTCATCAGTTCTGAAGGTCAAAATTATGTGCACCATGGAGAGCCATTTTGATAAAAAAGGACTTTGATTTCTGAAATTAATAAATGGAGGCTTTTATTTTACATCACAGCAATGATAGGCAGTGAAACGCACTACTTTGTGTCTAGTGCCATCAAGAAGACGACTGAGGCCAATTAACATGTAAATGTGCACCAAGTGAAGATGAACTGTGGTCAAGCAGCACTGTACAAATGACAGTTTTGGAGTTGTTGAACTAGATAATAGCAGTGGGTATTTGAAGTACACCATGACACACTGCAGTCAGAGGCATTAGATAGCAATAGGTTACAAAACGGAATCTCCAACCAGGCTTCACTAATTGCTAGTTTGAACAAGTTATTTCATTTCTTCATTTTTAAATTTCCTCAATGAAAATTTGGGAATATAATGGTACATTTTAATAGGACTATTATGAACACTACATAAATTTAAAATGTAATGTTTTAGAATAGTGTTTGGAACATGATAAGCACTCACTAAAAGTCAGACACTAATATTAGTAGTTGTAGAACAGGCGCATTCAAAAGAATGCACACCGAAACAGTTACCATTATATTCATGTTGTGTATTATTTTAATTTCAGCAACATGATCCCTCTGCAACATTAAATTAGTGTTATTAATGTGAAAGTAGTAGGTTTAATAATTTTATTTATTAATATTTACTTATATGATTATTCAAGTTGTTAGCATGGTAGCTGATTTATGGTAATAACTATGTAAGTTTCTTTTAAGCAAATATAAAATTCTCTTTATGAATTGGTTTTGTGTCTGAGATAGATCAAAAACATAAAGATAGAAATTTTAAGTTAGTTTTGTTTTTATACATGCATGTAAAAACGTAAGAAAAATTTGTCTTAGTGGAGAATCTGTTAGAATTTTCCCCATTAGAAACAAAATCTACATAATACTAAAAATTTGGGAAGATGCTCCATACAACTTATTTGGAGACGGAGAGAGATTCAAAATTAGAAGCACTGGAATAGGAATTAGGAAATGTTACTTAGAGTCCACATAAAGAACCAATAAACTATATAACATATCAAATTCATTTAACCACTCCATTTCCTCACCTGCCAGTATCAATTTAAACTCATTAAGCTTTGAGGCAGGGGAATCCCAAGTGTTGCTCCCTTGATCACCTGCATTAGTATAATCCGACTACTCAATAAAATTTCTCAGCAAAAAATTTCCTTTAACTTAGAAGATTTCTGAATTATTCTTGAGGAGATATGTTTTCAAGTATGGAATTTTAAACTAAGAAAGTACATGGAGATTATTAACATGACATAGTTAAGATGTTTGAGTTACTCAGAAGACATTTTCTATTTATAAATAGCATTGTATGTCATCCTTACTATTGGTACTTTATTTTTATAATACTTATGTGTTTCTTTATATTAAAATATTGTAAAATTAGATGAATTTAAACTGAAGTGAGTATGTGTTTTAGGAAAAAAATGAATTCTCAAGAGAGTAACATTATGTCTACATACATTTTATTTGTAATATTTTCTATTGTTCAACAATTTTAATAAGTATTCTCTATGTCTCCAAGAAGTTATTAATTATCCCTCCATTGCTTACCTTATATATGAGTGGGACAAAATCCAATATATATGGTCCATGGACAATATGCATTGTCCATGATACATAAATGTATATTGTTCAGTACAAGTTTTTGCCAAATTGAATATTGATTAAATCAGAAAAAAATGGTGGCTAGCTGTCAATGTGCAACTCAGAATTATATACACATACATGTAAACATAACTCAAAAGTACATTTGCAGCAGGCAACTTCTTAGTATATGTTTTCTCCTCCATACACCTAGCAATTTTTCTCATCCCATGGGAGACTAACTTGAAACAATGACTTTCTTTCTCTGGAATGCCAACCACTCTGAAAGTCCCGTGCATCCCACATTCTCCAGCTGGGAGTCTTGACTCGTTGCGTCTGTGAGAGGCTTCCATACTATTTTGTAATTACAAATTTGAAAGTTTATAAATGAAATAGGAGATAAAATATTTATGACAGTATAATTCTATGACAGTAATAGAGCAGGATGGATCGTCAAACTTAACAGAGGGTTTTTCCATCCTTTTTTCTTCCTTGAAAATATTATGAGTCATATTATTACACACTGTTAATTAATAACTTGTTTCTTAAAATTGAAATAGAGTTTTAAAAATAGACATTATAACTCAAATCCAAGATTTTGTTCTTCTAAATTAAAAAATATATAATTTGACCATACTTCAAGTTATATTGTGATAAAAGATCTCACCTTTCACTCAGAGCATATGTGACTTGGTGGTACAGTTGTTGAAAAGATGATTATATAAACTAACCAATATAAAAAATAACACTTGAGTTTCTAGGAAATTTATGCTTTTGAGAGTTTTTGTAGTATTTGGCCACCTCGTGCGAAGAGTTGACTCATTGGAAAAGACTCTGATGCTGGGAGGGATTGGGAGCAGGAGGAGAAGGGGACAACAAAGGATGAGATGGCTGGATGGCATCACCGACTTGATGCACATGAGTTTGGGTGAACTCCAGGAGTTGGTGATGGACAGGGAGGCCTGGCGTGCTGCAGTTCATGGGGTCACAAAGAGTTGGACATGACTGAGCGACTGAACCGAACTGAATTGAAAACTGCTAAGTATATGAGCCAAGGCTAAACTGGATTTTAGTACTTCATGCATAATGTTTTCTTAAATCAAATTAAGATTTTCTTGATACTATTTTCTCAACCAAACCATACTAACCTTTTTGGATTATATGAGTAATATTAGTTTTGCCTTCTAAAAAGTATATATTTATTTGAGACTCAAAGCAACACTCCATTGAAAAGGTTGGTACATAAATACTCCAGAAGGTCTGAATTAATATCCCATAATCCAATATATTTGCATTTCTTAAGCAAATTATATGAATAATTAGGCCATGCGGGATTAATATAGTCTAAAAGTCACACCCCTTCCCATCATATCAGGTTATATTTTGCCACCAAATGAGTTTGCCACAATCTCACCAAAGTACTTTAGGAATTACTTTGGATCATAATACTATGAGTGATGGATCATGGTGGTAGCATTCCATAAGTCTCAATTATCCATGGATAGTGAATTTGCCTCTGGGGAGCAACTTTGACACTGGAGAGAGTTTGTGTATTTCCTTGAATTCTATAAATAGCTGTGCTTATTGAGCTGTGTCTAAGTACAAGGGAATTCGGTTTATATGATATCCACCATGTAATTTTATAAGTAATATATCTTATACCTAGGATTTTAGTTCTTTCTATCAAAGCAAAAAGTTATTTTTAACACAAGAAACATTTGATTTGCCCTTGCATCTCTAGTGACTCTAGTGCAGAGAAGCAAAGTTCATTATTGCAGTACAGAGTGAAAAGAAGCCTGGAAAGTTCAAGTAAGTTAGACATGTTTCTATTGATTACAACACTACTGAGAATAGAAAGGGCTAGATAAAAGCCAGAAAGTTGGAATTAGTTTAAAATTATCTCTCTAAGGACTGAGCCCTTTGGAGAAAGCACTGGATAAATTACAAGTCACATTTGAATAACCTTCAATAACAAAACTATGGATGTACAGTATATGTGAATTCTAAAAGAACATAATTGTAGTGCTATTTATATTCTTCTATTTCTTAGAAATATTTTATAGATCTTCTAAGATTGCAAGAAATGCCTCACAGTTGCCATAGTAGCAGAGTCAATATTTTTTGAAGGCAGTAAATTGAAAAGGATATTGAAAAGGGAAGAAGATATGTAATCATGGTATGCCTGTGGAACAGTACTGTCCAAGAGAACTTTCTGTAATGATGCAAACAGGGTAGCCCCTAGCACATGATGGTGTTGAGGGTATGAAATGTGGCTCCTGAGACCTAGGAACTCAGTTGTAAGTTTAATTAGATTTCACTTCATTTAAATGTAAATAGACACATGTGACTAGACGCTACCCTATTTGGCAGTGTCAGTATAGAATTTAAAATGTATTAAACATATGGCTTTTCCTCCAATGTTGAGGTTGTAATTTTTGGCTAGACCTATTTTTTAAAATAATAACTCTAATTAATTGTCTGATGTTTGTTAGAACTAATAAAAAGATTGTTCTGGTGCCCAATTACACTATGTAACTCATGTCATACTAAATAGCAGGGTGGAGAGATAAGGTTTTCCAATACCAACATATTTCTTAGTTACATAAGTCTAGGCTACATCAGTGCTCCTCAGGCTTGAGAATACAGAAGAATCAGATGAAGCACCCTGTTGAAGCACAGATTCTTCTTTGGTAGAGCTGAAGTGGGACTCAAACATTTGCATGTCTAAAAAGCTCTAAGTGGTCCTGCTAGTGGTGGACCAGTTTTATTAGTACGCAGTGGTTACTTAATGGGGTTCCCAGGTGGCTCAGCAGCAAAGAACCCGCCTGCTAATGAAGGAGACATGGGTTCAACTCCTAATTCAGAAAGATCTCTAGGAGAAGGAAATGGCAGTCCACTCCAGTATTCTTGCCTAGGAAATCCCAGGGACAGAGGAACCTGGTATGCTGGTTATTTAATGCAGTAGTGCTCAAAAGGCAGACTCTGAGACTCTGGACCAGCACTTTCACCATCATTATTCCTTGGGGACTTGTCAGAAATGCAAAGTTTAATGGTTTTTCTCAGATATATTAAAGCAGAAGTCCTAAGGATGGGTATATTGCTTGTTACAAGTCCTCCAGATGAACTGGAAAATGTGCTGTAAAATCACTTGTACATATGCATGAGAAAGAATGCATTGTACATCATAGCAGGAACTTGGAAACAACCAAAATACCCATCTTGAAGAAACTAGCTGAGCAAATTGTAGCTGAATTTGCTTTTGGGATACTATGTGATAGTTAACAATAAAACAAGTAAGACACATTAGCTGTCATGGAAAGATGTCTAAGACATATAATGTGTGTGGAGGAGTTGAAATAGACAATGTATCATGATTTATGTAAACACAAACAAAGCAATTAAAAAAGAATGGATTGATCTTGGTATGTATATTTGTTGTATATATAATAGAATAACTTGTGAAATCAAATTGATATCAGTGGTATTCTGTAAGGAATGAACTAGGATTGGGAGCAGTAGTTGATATAGAATTTATGTACATGTTGAGTTTTATAAAAGGGAAATATATCCATCAGATCAATACTTGTGACTTAAAAAATAAAAAGTCCATGCCATGGTGTTAAACAGGGATGTATGTATCTGTTAATATCAGTTGAACAGACCTATTTTATTATCTTTGATTTTTTTGACCATACATTTGAATCATTTAGTTTATGAATCCAGTTTCTTGTATTAAGTTAGAAACAACTCCCCATTGTTAATGCTGGAGTCTGTCATTATATGATGTTAATATTGAATCAGAATTTTAGACCAGGAAATAACATCTTTTACACTTTTTGATTGGTTTGCTTTACTTCTTCTCTATATTATAAACCTGCTTTGAATTCAGTTTCCAATATGAGGGTTTTTAAAATCTTTTTATAATTTCAGTGGGTTTCTTTCCAAGACATTTTGCATTGTAAAGCAAATGTGATTAGGTCTCTATTCAAAAAGATGCTAATTATAAGAAAAACTAAGACAGAGTTACTCTAACAGGGTACAGAACAAATTTTATCTGGCCCATCACTGTTCACGTTACCTTTCTACCATGCTTAGGAGAAATTCCTGATCACCTTACCCATGGTAAGATATGTGCCCATGGTAATCATGTGTATTTATCCCATGCATTACACACTGAATGTGCATCTCAAAGTTGAATGAACCTTATCTTTTTTGGTTTTCTAAAGCACTTTCTTGTTAACATTTTACATATAATAAAACAACAAAATGCTGTATTATGCCTGAGGTTAATATAGCAATTTTAATATTGAAATTGATTTTAATACTGCTAAAATTACCTGTGATGATCAGTTTTATGCGTCAACTTGACTAGGCTAGAGGACTCAGTTTTTCAAACAAACACAAGTCTTTTAAGTGGTGCTATGATGCTATATTGTGGATGTGATTAATGTCTAAAATCACTTAACTTTATTTAAAGGAGATTATCCTTTATAATCTGTATGTGGCTGCTCTAATCAGCAGAAAGGCCTTAAAAGTGGAATGGAGGTTTCTGCAAGGAGCAGAAATCTTGCCTGTAGACTGCAGTATCAGCTTCCGCCTGAAAGTTTCCAGCCTACCCTCACTATTGTAAAAGTGACCTTGGAATTGAGTGAAGAATGGGGGAAATGGTGAAGAATGGGAGAAATTTGAAGCACTTCAGAAAAGAAGGCTACATTACCTTGAACAGAATGTTAACAGAAATATGGACTTTAAACATGCTTCTGGTGACTTCTTAGAAGACAGTGAGGAGGACAGTAGAGAAAGCTTCTATCTTGATTCTAAGGCAAGATTTCTATGCATCACAAGTCAGGAGTCCTCCTGCGGCTGTTACAGAATGTGGATATGTAGGTTGGAAGAATTGTGAAGTTTTAATACTTTTTGTGATTTTCTTTTTAAATTATTAAACATATGTTTTATTAATGTTTCTGTTTGCAAACATGTTTGAGGATCCAGTATGGTGTTTTCTGAACATGAGGCGTGAAATGAAAGTGGGTGATTCCAGGTTTGAGTCTGCAAATACTTTTGGTAGGGTTGAAAGCAAACAATTGGAGTGTTCAAAGTCATTTCCAAGTAACTGAACCAGAGCAACAAAGGAAAAAAAAAAAAAAAAACTATAACAACAGCAACAATAAAAGCTTCCTATTAACATATTTACCAGGAAAGCCAGTCATTTCTATAGGAGCTGACAATCCACTATTTAATCCCATTGTACATAGTGTTGCAAACACTCTCTAAATGAAACAACAAAATCAAAAGGACACAATTACAAACCACTCAACAAGGAAAGCACTGAGGAATAGTTCTGGGAATCTTAAAGTCAGTAAAGGTTTTGTTTAAAAAAAAATTAGCTGCATTAAGTGCAACATTTCAAGAATCAAATTATTTAGTAGCAGGAATTATCACCTCCCACTCCCCCCAAAAAAGAAAAGTTTCATATGGTTGGTGATAACATAATGATGGAAGCATGTAAATGTATAGTGAGAAAATGCTGGGTTAAGATGCAACTAGATAAATCAAAGACACCACTCTCTATCAAGATAAGTTGAAAAACTGAAAAAGAATCATTGAAAATGAAGAGATCTAAGAGCAATAAATGGAAAAATGACTTTTCCTTCCATAGTGGTGAGTAAACATGATTCATCATTAGCTATCAAGCTCTAGCATTTATAAACATGGTGAATGTTGACAAAATTCATGAATGACATTTTCTTGCTACAAGCTTCTGTCTGAAGGAAAGAAGGTCATAATATAAATTTTTTTTTTTTGCCTTCATATTTGGATAGCGCTGTCTAGGAGGAATTGTGATGAATTACTTACCAACATTACCCCATAAGTGGTTAGCTCTAGGAGGGGCTTGTCTCCTGTTATATAATAAAATCTTGATATTGTCATAAAACACATTCACAGATGAAGGAAAGTTGCAAGGCTCCAGGTAGCCTAGAGTTAAAACTCCCCTCCAGGTCCTACCCACCATTCTATGCAAAACAAAGAACTCTCTCTCCTGAAGAAAAAATGGACATTAGGTTTATTATGCCCAGCTCCCAGCCAATCCAACCTCTGGCAAATCTCCAAAATTACTTGCCCAGCCGTTTAAGAGATAACTACTCCGAACAGCCTTGGAGAAGAACAGGCCCCCTTAAGACAGTAACTTTCCACATACACGCCTATATATACTTACTCATTTCTTAGGTTACTGCAGCAGCTGGCTAATCTGAATGCTGCCCCTTCTCACCTCATTAAAGGTGATCTGTTCTTGTAAAGTGCTGGTCTCATTCTTTTTCTGAACCTCGATGGCTCTAACTCCCTTACCTTATAACAGATATATGCTGGGCTCAAAAATTTGGATAGTAAATGAAAACTAAAGTGTCTGAATGATACTATAAAATGATTAACTTTGTTAAATGATGATCAGTTTCCTTGAACATGCAAAACTCAACAAAGAGCACATAAATCATTTAATACATACAAAAATCTGGATTCATTGTAGAGATTTCTCAGCAAAGTGTTTGAGCTGGGAGATGAATTTCAGTAGTACATTTGAGGAAATATTAATCCAAATTTTGTTAATGCTTTGAAAATGATAAATGGCTGCCCAAAGTAACCTAATTGACAGGCATTGTTTCTTCACTTGAATTAGATGAACAAGTCTTTGCCAGGCTCTGAAATGACAAGACTCTTAGACTTTAAAAGGAAATGGAATTTTTGAAAATCATGTTGGAAATAGAAAAATTTTAATGTTTTTACTTTTGCTTGGGTTTGACAGTAAGGAAGGACATCAGTAAATATCTCAGTCCCACAGTAAGTTCACTTCAGTTCAGTCGCTCAGTCGTGTCTGACTCTTTGCGACCCCATGAATTGCAGCACACCAGGCCTCCCTGTCCGTCACCAATTCCCAGAGTCCACCCAAACCCATGTCCATAGAGTCAGTGATGCCATCTAGCCATCTCATCCTCTGCTGTCCCCTTCTTCTCCTGCCCTCAAACTTTCCCAGCATCAGGGTCTTTTCCAATGAGTCAGCTCTTCACATGAGGTGGCCAAAGTATTGGAGGCTTGAGCTTCAACATCAGTCCTTCAAAAGAACACCCAGGACTGATTTCCTTTAGGATGGACTGGTTGGATCTCCTTGCAGTTCAAGGGACTCTCAAGAGTCTTCTCCAACACCACACTTCAAAAGCATCATTTCTTTGGCACTCAGGTTTCTTCACCGTCCAACTCTCACATGCATACATGACCACTGGAAAAACCATAGCCTTGACTAGATGGACCTTTGCTGGCAAAGAAATGTTTTTTAATTTCTTTTTTAATATGCTTTTTAATATGCTGTCTAGGTTGGTCATAACTTTCCTTCCAAGGAGTAAGCATCTTTTAATTTTGTGGCTGCAATCACCATCTGCAGTGATTTTGGGGCCCCAAAAAATAAAGTCTGACATTGTTTCCACTGTTTCCCTATCTATTTCCAGATGGGACCAGATGCCATGGTCTTAGTTTTCTAAATGTTGAGCTTTAAGCCAACTTTCTCACTTTCCTCTTTCACTTTCCTCAAGAGGCTTTTGAGTTCCTCTTCACTTTCTGCCATAAGGGTGGTGTTGTCTGCATATCTGAGGTTATTGATATTTCTCCCGGCAATCTTGATTCCAGCTTTGGCTTCTTCCAGTGCAGTGTTTCTCATGATGTACTCTGCATATAAGTTAAATAAGCAGGGTAGGGTAGCATTAATTAACTGCCAGAAGAAAATCTCTTCAGGAAAACCTTAATATCTAGATACTTAACTAATGTTAAAGGCCTCTTAATAATATTGACTCAGTTATCAAAAAACAATAAAATAACTAAAAATCTAGATGTATAGCAAAACCAATACACTATTGTAAAGTAATTAGCCTCCAATTAAAATAAATAAATTTATATTAAAAATAAAATAAAATAAGAATTAAGCCTTAAAAAAAAAGAAATACATAGAAAATGGAAATGGATCATTGGGATAACAGATAATATTGTTAAATAATGTTAATGTATATGGCCAAAATATAGAAAATACAGAGAATTTTAGCAGCTCTAACTGAAATCTACACACGCACAGTCAAATATATGTTCCAAAGTAAAAATAAAATAACTGGTATTATAATTCTATAGACTTTAACCATATACTTGACAGAGCAGGAAAGATAATAGTTTAGTAGAAAATATCAAACTGAAGTCTGGAGAGAAAAAAAAGTAATTGAAAATGTAGAAAAAGTCTATAAAGATATATGTTGTATGGTCAAAATATGTAATACTCATTCAAATAAAGTCCTAGAATGGGACAACTCCTAAAAAGAGAAGAAAAATCATTAAAAAAATTAAATTCAGGCATATAAAAAAGACATGCTTTAAAATTTGATTTATTCTACAATTTCAAGTTAGGTTTAATGCTTAGAAATGAATCAGTGTAATGCTGCACATTAACATGATGTGGGAGAAAAATCATATAGCCATACCAATAGATGGACAAAATCCATCCATTTTTCCTGAATTGTAAAAATAATTAGCAGACCAAGGACAGAAGGAAGCTTACTTAATACAATAGTATTGATCAAAATTCTACAGTAAACATTCTGTTTAATGGTGATATTTTATAAAATTTTGCTGTGAAACTAGGAATGAGATAGAGATGGAGATGATTTCTAGCAACATTTCTGTTCAGTATTTCACTGGAGAGAGTTCAGTGATAGAAGAAAATGAAATAAGGGTTGGGATGGATGAAGTGACACTGTCATTATCCATAGATGACATTGTATAGTACATTCAAAAGAATGTTATAAGGAGACCATTAAAATTAATCTGACTCTAAAAAGGCTACTAGATTAAATATCAATATACAAAAATAAAAACAATATTTAAGAAATACAATTTCTAAAATATGTTATTTATCAAATAAGAAACTTGTATAAGAGTTGTATACCAAGAAAAATATTTATGAGATAAAGTAAGGAAGATTAGTCAATAAAAAAAAAAAAAATCCTGTATTTTAAACTTGTCATTTTTCCCTGAGTAGAACTAGATTCAGTGCAATCTCAATAAAAATTTCAGCATGTAAGTTGAGGAGCTGATTTCAACTCATGTAGAAATGAGATAATCAAGAATAGTTAACATAGTCTTAAGGAAATGAACATTGTTGGATGACATAATTGTCATCAAGACAAATAAGAAAGTCATATAGTTATTAAAGCAGTGCTGTATTTACTCAAGAATAGACAAATAGACTAATGAAATAGAACAGATAGAAGAGAAAATGGCCTGATTTAAGACAAAGATGCCTCTGCAATTTGGTAAGGAAGGATGCTCTTTCTAATAAATGAGACTGGGTTAATTATATACCTGCATAAGAAAATATAAACTCATCTAGCTCATACCATCCATAAAATCAATTCCAGGTAGATTTAGAACTATTTGGATGATAAAGCAAAAATACTTCTACAAGAAAATGTATACTACCATGTGACACCAGAGGGGACAAAGAATTTTTTAAAAAACTGGCTTCAAAAAGAAATAATCGTGATTAAAAGTATTGATGATTGAACTCCATTAAAATTGGAAAGTTTTGATCTTCAAGAAACACCATAGGAAAGAAGAAGTCCAGCTACAGAATGAGAAAACATATTTATATACAAAAAGAGTGTGTATCCAGAACAAAGAATTTCTAAATGTCAGTAAGAAAAAAGACAAGCTGCATTTTATAAAATAGATAAAACTTGAATTAACTCTTTACAAAGATGATATTCAGGGATGTCCCTGGTGATCCTCTGGGTAGGACTTCACCTTCCATTGCAGAGGGTGTGGATTTGATCCCTGTTCTGGGAGCTTAGGTACTACATGCCTCATGGCCAAAACAGCAAAACATAAAAACAGAAGCAATATTGTAATAAATTCAGTAAAGACTTAAAAAAAAATGATATCAAAATGATCAAATAGCCTGTGTAAAGAATTTCAACATCAAATGTCACAAAGTAAATAAAGAATAAAGCCACAATTAAATGCCACCCTTGTACCTACTAAAACAGTTGGGGGAAAAAAAACAAGAATAACAACAACAAAACTTTTTTTTAAAGATTGCAAGAATAGATGAGGATGAGAATACTGCTTTAGAAAACACTTTATCAAAATTTACTAAATCTGAGCTTGTAATACTTTCTGATCCATTAAATGCAGATCATGAATGTCATTTTTCAAAAAAAAATCAAATGACACATCAGATGTTCATCAACAATGAAATAGTATACTATGCTATAAGCAACAAAGTGATAAACCTCACACTCCTAATGGTGAGTGAAAGAAGCAAAACACAAAATAATATGTACTATATATTTTCCTTTATGAAAAGCTCAACCATAGGCATACCAAGTGAGTAAATTCCTTTGGAAATGCTAATTAACTGGGGGAGAATGATATGGAGACTTCTGGGACGATGGTAATATTCTGTATCTTCATCCGGATTATGGCTGTCTGTTCATTTTGCAAAGGATCATTGAGCTGTTTATAGTTTCCATACATACTGTACTGTAATTCAGTGGGCATTTAAAAGGCAAATTAAGATTTAAAAAAATTGCAAAATGTATTTTGCTCACATCCTACATCACTGTTACAGTCATGTCCATCTTTGAATTCTGTATTTTCCATTGATTTGTGATAACATGCATGTACAGATGGTAAACTATTTTATTTTCAGAATGTTTGGAATTAGCATCACTATTTCCAGTAACATAAAAAAAATGACATTTTACTCTGGTTATTTTTTCAAATTAGATCCCAAAGAATTAATACTTAGTTTGTCTAGCAAATGTTAGCATTTGTATTAATTACCATTTATTCATCTTTTTTTGGTTTTGTGTTCCTCAATTTTTTACAGATTTTTTTCTTATTTCTTCCAAATTTGCTTCACAATATTTTATCTTATCATTGCTTTAATAGATGTGTTCTTCAGTTTAATTGATGTTCATAGTGTTTTTCTTCTTGAAATATGGGAAAGCTTTTTATAAAGAAATCAGTCTTATAAGAAGCTACTTAAAGCACATTCTCTTATAGTATGAAACCATTTTGTATTTGTTTTTCTTGTGCCTGTAGGTTTCAAATTTTATTATCTGGGAATTGCAATAATTTTCTTTCTCTCTCGAACTTTTCTACTTCCAAATTCTTATTTATTTTTTTCCTTCTGATTGTATTCTCCACTCTGTTCATAAAAATAACACATATTTTATGGGGCCTTGATTAGGGACAACATGATTTTTTCAGAATCAGTCTGAATAATAGGATGGCTGACTGAAAAATAAAAAATTAGGTGTTTAATTTTGATGATATTCTGACAAGGTGTTCGGTGATGCAAAAGAGGAGAGAGAAGAATTATAACCTTTCTAATAGTTATTATGGTGTTTTCTATAAAGTGTTGAAATAAATTGTTTTAAAATTGGACTTTTTATTTCTAGAAATGCATATTAAGATCAAAGTAATCTATATCAGAATTTCTGAGTTAGAGGGGTTACTTTCTGAGTTAGAGGGGTTACTCTCTGAGGAAACTAAGGCCTGAAAATAGAAGTTTGTTTCTAAAGATCACAGGGTTTTCAAGGTAAGGATCTGACTTCTATCCCCAAACTGATACTGGGACAAAATTTATTGCAAAGTTATTTGATAATCTAAACACAATTAACTTAGTATGAATTAAATGCATATACTTTGACAAAAGTATTTTAACCATCTTTGAAACAATGCTTATTCTTTTGAAATATTTTGGTAACCTCCTTTTTCTTGGTCCAAAATAAAGTAGACTTTAGCATCCAGTGTGTGCATACACCTATCAGTCAAATCAAATAGAATATTACATAGATAGACCTATTTCATTTTCTTCCCTGAATATCTATTGAAAATTTCTGACTATTTTTCACTGCACAAGAGTGTTTTCTTATTTTGAGCTCTCCTTTTAGCTACCTTCCCAAAGAAAAGCCTCTAAACACCTAAGTAAGTAGGTAAATTTCTTTTCAGGTTGCCTTACATTTGATTATAATCACATCATTATGACCATTGTGTTTTTATTTTGATTTTCTCATTTCTAACAAATTCTGACCAGGATAGATTAAACTTACTAATAAGCATTAGTAATTGTGATTAATTAATAATCATCCATAATTGTGATTAACATTTCTGAACTTGTTATTTAAGAATAGGAGATGTATAGAAAAATACATCGGGCTTTGCTAACTAGGTGAAATATATTTGAGTTTTGACCACAAATTCTGTAAAGTCAAGTAATACAAAACTAAATCCAATCAAGTTACCATCATTATGCATATTTACCATTTTTGAAAGTAAGCCAAGATTGTTTAGGTTACAGTAGAGTTAATGGCTAACCTTACTTGTAAACATCCCATAATTGAAGACTGAATCACTTATGTTCATAAGATAGTTAAACTGTTGACATCCTCTTTCCCTCACAAAAATGTTCTTATGGTCTTATACTTAGGTGAGATAGACAATCAATTTCAACTTCTCTAAGCAGTTTCTCTCTTCCTTCATTCTTTACTTTTTTTAACCTGAAAATTTATCATTAATTTAAAATAATGTACATACATTGACAAGCAATGGATCAATGCTACTGTAAGATGCATATATCATAGTTAGGCTGTTTCAACTCATATGCAGTTCAGTCATATTTACTAAAATGCTTTACATAATGAATGACTTAGTAGTCAAAATGGTGAATTAGTATGTACTTGTTTTAATTGTCTTGATGCTCAAATGCCAGAGAGGTGAAATAAATAACAGAAGATGGATGAAAGCAATAAATAATAGGGAGTGGTGGGGACTGTGGCCAACCAAAGAACAAATGATATGTATGAAGTGTCATTCCCTATTTAGGTACTGAAGACTGCTGCTGCACAAGAATGTAAGCAAATTATTTCCAGATCTTCCTGTTTTAAAAGAAGTTGATAATACAGGCTTTTGTTTGGATGTAAAAATCTCTATTTGTAAGGAAAATGAGTTACCAAAATAAATCATGTATGTGTGTTTGTGTATTTGTGTGTGTGTGTGTGTATGTGTATATATATATATGTATATATATATATCTCCCAGATCAAAATCCTAGACCTATTATAGGCCTTCTTTCTTTTTAATAATGAGAAAAAAATTCAGATATTCACTTCAATACAATCTGTGTGTATTTATAATCTTATGATATATAAGGTATCTTTGTAGACTCATATATATGAGCTTACATCCTAGTCTATGAGTGGCACAAGTTATGGTAAAACTCTACCCTTGGTTGGAGACTAATTGTGCCATAAAAACATAAAGGCAGAGACCTAAATACAAATGTGCTGTGCTTGATAGCCAAGGAAGGAAATCAATCATCATTGAGATCAATACCAGTAGTGAGATGATTTCTTCCTACCTCATACTCCATCAGAATATCAACTGAGGTATTCAGATGTTTCTGCTTAAGAAGCCCTAAGTAGAAGGTACCTATAGTAGAAAATGCTTTTGAATGGTGGTGCTGGAGAAGACTCTTCAGAGTCCCTTGGACAGCAAGGAGATCAAACCAATCAATCCCAAAGAAAATCAACCCTGAATATTCATTGGAAGGACTGATGCTGAATCTGAAGCTCTAATACTGTGGCCACCTGATGCGAAGAGCCAAGTCATTAGAAAAGACCCTGATGCTGAGAAAGACTGAAGGCAGTAGGAGAAGGGGACGATAGAGGATGAGATGGTTGGATGGTATCACTGACTCAAGCGACATGAGTTTGAGCCAACTCTAGGAGAGAATGAAAGATAGGTAAGCCTGGTGCACTGCAGTCCATGGGGTGGCAAAAGCTTGGATATGACTTACTGACTGAACAACAACAACAAATAGTAGAAAAATGGGGAGTTGGGCATAGACTCTTAAGGTGATTTCTGTACAAGTAAGCTTTAACTCTTGTCTTTTCATTTAAAATAATTTGGCAAAACTAATACAATTATGTAAAGTTTAAAAATAAAATAAAATTTAAAAAAAATAAAATAAAAAAATAAAATAATTTGGGTATTGTTCCTCTTCCACGACATGTCTTGGGATTCCCTGATAGCTCAATTGCTGAAGAATATTCCTGGAATGCAGGAAACCCTGGTTCTATCTCTGGGTTGGGAAGATCCCCTGGAGAAGGGAAAGGCTACCCACTCCTGTGTTGTGGCCTGGAGAATTCCATGGACTTTATAGTCCAGGGGGTCACAAAGAGTTGGACACAACTGAGCCACTTTCACTTCACTTCACTTCAGACATATATTTATCTATTTGCATATAAAATATTTTGAAGAATATTAAAATTACTATCACGAGGATATGTGCCATTTTATTTTGTGGCTTCCAAGGGAGGAGGCCTGCAATCTGAGAATTAATTAGCCTTTATGGTTTGTTGGGAAGTGGAAATATTGAATAATATCCTCTAAACAGAGAAGGAACTTTAAAATTGAAGGATGCAACTCCATAAAGTACATTTATGAGTTTATCATGAATAACACTCATATAGTGGACAAGATCCAGAGGCATTCAGAGCTGTACTCCACTCTGCTGAAAGGGTTATAGGGAGATTTAAAAGGGGCCAAAGCCAAAAAAGAATTTGATTACCAAGTGAAAAGTATGTTAAAACCACCTGGAACTGGGGCTCTTCCCACTCCCTGGGTGTCTCATGACCATTAACATCTATATCGGCAAAAGACATATCTTCCAGTTTCATATCAGATGAAGGCAAGGGTAAAAGTTGACAGGCAACTTATCTGGCTTGGGCACATTCCTTGTGAGTAGGCTAAAGCTCAGCCATTCCCACAGACATAGAATGGACTAGGACTGCAGGCCTAAATTGGCGCTGACAATATGAAGTCAGTATGGTTCCGTGGTGGATTGCATTGTAATATAATGTGACTCTTAAGCCCTGATTCAGTAGAGTGGCCGAGGTCAATGCAAAACATACAGTGCCATTAATATCTTGTAGCTTATATTTACATTCCCATCTTTTTTTCAAGCTCTGAGGAGAACTATGCACCTTATCATCAAAAATATATTATTTACAGAAATTGGTTACAAATTTGCACTCCTGTGCAACTTAATAAATGAAGCATGTTTTTATTTGCTGCATTGTCACATTTGTTAAAGCCCGTGGTAGTATATATGCCAGAATTACCTCATATAAATAAATAAGAAACTAAAAATTATGCACTATTACAAGTCCTTGAACACTACATAGGAAAAAAGAGGAGAAATAAATATGAGCAATATCGGTTTAAAAAAAACTGTCATACTGTAGCAACTATTTTTAAAGACTTACAGTCTTCCTTTTTATTTATTTCAATCCCCTTAGCTATTCTGAATTATTTCAATGGTATATATTTATACTGTATAGAATCTGATTGTGTGTTTATCTGGAGGCAAATTATAGGATGTATTTCATGTGGAAGTCTATTTTTGATGTTCCATTTTTCACACTAAAATCTTGAAGCAGCCTGAGTCAATGGTCTGAAACATGCCAGTCCTTTTTATTGCAATGTAAAATTTGGAATCTTTCTGTGGCATAAGAAGAAGGCAATAATCTATTAATATTAGAGTACACAAAGATTTTGCTTTTGCCTATGAGACTTGTATTCCTGTTTTCTGTATGTATGATTACTCTCATTGGAGTAATGAAAAATAGCATCTTAAGTTTGTGTGTGTGTGTACTTGGGTATATTGTATATGGGATAGCTTCTTAGACTGGGAATTTAAAATAGTAGATAAGGGAAATAATTCTGGAGTTAAAGTGGGTGGTTTTAATACAGGCACTCACTCTGACCACCATTTGAGTGATTCTGAGAAAATCATTTCCCCTTCTAAACCTCACTTTTGTTAAATGTAAAGTGATAATTAAAGTTTCTAATCATTTAAAATTACCAGAATTGAACCAGCTGAAGCATGTGGAGTATTATGTATCTGGTGCTTGTTGACCCCTATTATTATATTTAAGATTAAGTATATATCTGATTATAGGCAATTAGCTTTATTAATCATTTAATTATCTTATTGTCAACCATCAGCACTGAAATTTGCTGTTATCTGGGGGACGTTACTTAACCTTTCTGAGCCTCTGTTACTCGTTTGTAAATAGTTATAGTAATATTACCTATTTTGTTCTGATATCTAGGGAATAAATGAGATGGAGCATGCTAAGTGTTTAGAACTGGGTAGCATATGGTAACCTCTCCATAACTATTTGATAACATGATAATCACTTGATTTCCCACTAAATAGATTTTAATCTGTGAATTACGATGGAATGTTTTTCATTTAATTGTTCTTATTCTTTCTTTTACACTCCTTTATGTTTTCAATAAACTTTCTTACATAAATTACGTATACACACACAGACATTGTCATCATCATCATCATCATTTTTTCCCTTAAGCAACAAATAACAAGTGTTGAAGAAAAGGGAGCCTTTGTGAACCATCAGTAGGAATGTAAATTGGTAGAGCCAGTGTGGATAACAGTATGGAGGGTCCTCAAAAAATTAAAAATAGAACTACCATATAATCCAGCAATTCCACTCCTAGATATTTTCCCAAAGAAAATAAAAACATTGACTACAAAATATAACACAACCCTTTGTTTATTGTAGCATTGTTTACAATAGCCAAAATAATGAAGCCACTTGTGTCCATGATATATGAATGGATAAAGAAGATGTGTTATATATATATATATATACACACACACACATATATAATGGAATAATACTCAGCCATAAAAAGGATGAACTCTTGCCATTTTTGACAACTTAGACAGACCTAGAGGGTATCATGATAAGTGAAATAAGTTACAGAAAGAAAAATACTGTATGATTTCACTTATATGTGGAATCTAAAAAACGAAACAAAACAGAAAACAGAGTCATGCTGCTGCTGCTGCTGCTACTAAGTTGCTTCAGTTGTGTCCGACTCTGTGTGACCCCATAGACGGCAGCCCACCAGGCTCCCCCATTCCTGGGATTCTCCAGGCAAGAACACTGGAGTGGGTTGCCATTGCCTTCTCCAATGCATGAAAGTGAAAAGTGAAAATGAAGTCGCTCAGTCACATCCGACTCTTAGCAACCCCATGGACTGCAGCCTACCAGGGTCCTCTGTCCATGGGATTTTCCAGACAAGAGTACTGGAGTGGGGTGTCTTTGCCTTTTCTGAAAAAAAAGTCATGGATAGAACCAATAGGTAGTTGACAGCGGCCTGAGAAGTGCAGGGAAAAAGAGAAAAGTAGGCGAGCAAAATTAAGAGATTAACTTTCAGTTAAAAGAAATGGTCAAGGGGATGGAATATACAGTGTTAGGAATAAAGCCAATAATAATGTAGTATCTTTGTATGGTGAAAGATGGTAACTTATTGTAGTGATATCTTTGTAATATACAGAAGAGTTGAATCACTGTATTGTATGACAGGAACTAACATAATGTTGTAAGCCAATTATAATTCAAAATCAAATAAACTCATAGAAAAAGAAATCAGATTTGTGGTTACCAAAGACCAAAAGGTGTGGGGAAGAGGGTATTGGATGAAGGTAGCCAGATAGTACAAACTTACAGTAGTAACTATGTACTAGGAATGTAATATACAAAATGATACATATAATTAACACTACTGTATGTTATACATGAAAGTTTTTAAGACAGTAAATCTCAAGTTCTCATCAAAACAAAAATTATTTTTCTTTTATTTAATATCTGAGATGATAGATGTTCAGTAAACTTATTGTCTTAATCATTTCATGATGTGTGTGAGTCAAATCATTGTACACTTTAAACATACATGCTGTAGGTAAATAATATCTCAATACAATTGGGAGGTATAAACAAAGGCTTATGAGAAAACAATATTTCTTTATATATGGACATCATCATATTTTCCCTTCAGTTCAGTTCAGTTCAATTCAGTTCTGTCGCTCAGTCATGTCTGACTCTTTGCGACCCCATGAATCACAGCACGCCAGGCCTCCCTGTCCATCACCAATTTCCGGAGTTCACTCAGACTCACGTCTATCGAGTCAGTGATGCCATCCAGCCATCTCATCCTCTGTCATCCCCTCCTCCTCCTGCCCCCAATCCTTACCAGCATCAGAGTCTTTTCCAATGAGTCAACTCTTCGCATGAGGTGGCCAAAGTACTGGACTTTCAGCTTCAGTATCATTCCCTCAAAAGAAATCCCAGGGTTGATCTCCTTCAGAATGGACTTGTTGGATCTCCTTGCAGTCCAAGGGACTCTCAAGAGTCTTCTCCAACACCACAGTTTAAAAGCATCAATTCTTTGGCGCCCAGCTTTCTTCACAGTGCAACTCTCACATCCGTACATGACCACAGGAAAAACCATAGCCTTGACTAGACGGACCTCTGTTGGCAAAGTAATGTCTCTGCTTTTGAATATGCTATCTAGGTTGGTCATAACTTTCCTTCGAAGGAGTAAGCGTCTTTTAATTTCATGGCTGCAATCACCATCGGCAGTGATTTTGGAGCCCTCCAAAATAAAGTCTGACACTGTTTCCACTGTTTCCCCTTCTATTTCCCATGAAGTGATGGGACCAGATGCCATGATCTTCGTTTTCTGAATGTTGAGCTTTAAGCCAACTTTTTCACTCTCCTCTTTCACTTTCATCAAGAGGATTTTTAGTTCCTCTTCACTTTCTGCCATAAGGGTGGTGTCATCTGCATATCTGAGGTTATTGATATTTCTCCCGGCAATCTTGATTCCAGCTTGTGCTTCTTGCAGCCCATTGTTTCTCATGATGTACTCTGCATCTAAGTTAAATAAGCAGGGTGACAATATACAGCCTTGACGTACTCCTTTTCCTATTTGGAACCAATCTGTTGTTCCATGTCCAGTTCTAACTGTTGCCTCCTGACCTGCATATAGGTTTCTCAAGAGGCAGGTCAGGTGGTCTGGTATTCCTATCTCTTTCAGAATTTTCCACAGTTACTAAATTTATTAATACTAAGTAGGTAAAACACTGCACAACTGTTTTCAACCTCAAGACAAAAATCACCTTATGGATGAAATGATGATCAATGGCAGAATTGTTGCTTTACCTCACGTGTTTTACCAGGACTATACTGTTCACTAGAGACATATGCATTGAAATACACAGAAGACAATTGTTCTTAGCAAGGGGTAATATAAAATGTATATAGGAAGCAAACCATTTGAAAATTATTTCTATTGTCAAAATAAACAGGCTATTTGTTTTAGGGGTATGCCTCAGTGGAAACCCTTGGATATAAACTCTGGCACTTGATGATTCTGCTGGGGCTTTCCTGGTGGCTCAGGGGTAAAGAACCTGCCTGCCAATGCAGGAGCCACAGGAGACTTGAGTTTGACCCCTGGGTGGGAAAGTTCCCCTGTGGGAGGAAATGGCAATCCATTCTAGTATTATTGCCTGGAAAATCTCATGGACAGAGAAGCCTGGTATGCTATAGTCCATGGGGTTGCAAAGAGTCAGACATGACTGAGCGTGAGCAGGATGATAATTCTGCTGGACTCTTGAGCCCTCTCTTGCCAGTACCTCTGCCACTTGTACTAATCACTGCACAGCATCGACAGGCACATCCCAGAGGTTCTAAGGACAGCCTGGGGATGAGTACAGGGAAATGAGTCAGTGTCCAGTGATGTATAGAGGTTGCTCTTAGTACACAACAAATATATTCATACCTATCCATCTTACTACAAAACAAATTTATCTCCAAGTGAGAGTACTAAAACCTGTTTGGTAGATGTTATTACCTCTTTCATCTCCAAATCTCAGCATTTTATTATTTTCATATGTTTCATGGGCCTTTCTCTACTATTGCATCATATCCTTCATTAATTAAACGTATATTTCACACTCATACAGATGAAGTGATTACAAAGATTGGAATTTGTATTGCCATCTAAAGTCATACTCAAGACATTTGATTATTACAGCAGGTGATATTTCCTTTAATTTTGGGGAAGAAGGCAGTAAGAGAGACATGCTATTCTCTGAACTTAAAAATAACTTATTGACTGTGGCATGCTCCTGAAGCTCAGCGGTCGCTATGGAGCTGTTACAGAGTGAGCACCTGAGACTGGAAATGCAGCGACGGCAGCCACGGGTGCCTTGTGCGGCGCCGGGGGCGTCACCGACGCTTTCCAGACCTTGTTACCGGGTGTGGCTCAGATGAGGGAGCTAGTGACTGAGCTCTCCTGCTCTCAGGTACAGCAGGAAGCCCAGGACTGGGTGACGGTGGCTCCCGATGAGGTCTTCGCCGGTGATGATGAAGATGATTCAGAAGATGAAAATAACACTGATAACAGAACTAACTCGATGGACCATCTGCAAAATGGCAAAATACACCATCTTAACTAGCTTTTATGAAATGTAAAAGACTGCTACCATATCTTATTTACCACACACTGACATTTAAGGAAGACTTGTACTCTAATTTGGAAAGCATTTTTTTTTTCCACCCCTGGGATAGTTTTGTTAAAGAGGAAACTTGTCTTCTGTTTCCATCAAAGAAAGACATAAATGCTTAGATATGAATCCCTTTTCTTGGGTGAGAAGTCAGTTTCAGAACATGGAAATAAAATAGACATTTAATAGTGTATAATATCCAGTAAGTTGGCAACTGAATTCTTACTTTGTACTTTTTAAATACCCATTGGATTAAATTGTGTTGTGTCTACATCTTTTAGCATCTGCTTCTATTATAAAAATATATGTCAAAATTTATGGACAATAACATTTCAAGGAACTGACATAAGCAAGTGATGAAAATGAGGTGTTAAATTTAAAAATGTCAGGTACTTCCTTGGTGGTCAAGTGGCTAAGACTCTGCAATCCCAATACAGGGGGCCTAGGTTCCATCCCTGGATGGGGAACTAGATCCTGCAAGCTTCAGCTAGAGTTTGCATGCCACAGCTAAAGGCGCAGCATGTGGAAATGAAGATCGAAGATTCTGCACATGTGCGTCTAAAACCCGGTGCAGCCAAATAAATTAACCAGTTAATTAATTTAAATTTAAGAATGACAATTCCATGTAAGTAGAAGGAAAATGGGAATAGTGAGAAATACTAAAGAGAAGGAGAGCCCTTGAGAAAGACCCAAAAAAAACCTTGAATCCACTCCTGAACTCAATATACAGACTTCTGGAGATGATACCACTCAACAGATAAATGTTTAACTTGTACCTTAAGTCAAATTGGGGTGTGCTTTTATGCTGTGATATGCTATTTATGTTAAAATAGATATAAGTCTTTATGTAAGCAACCTGTGCTGACTGTAACTTAGATATTTCATGTCATTCTATAGCCAAACTTGGATTTTGCTTAACAAGGAACTATCAAATCCTTTAAATATGTATATGTATATATTCCTAAAAAACAAAGCCTATTACGTTTTACTGCTTTAGTCTTTATATTATTCTCAAAGTATTTATTTCCCAATATGTACATGAGTTGTTTATTGTTTAATATTGTTATTGCATATTGTCCTAACAAGACCTTGAAAGGAAGCATGCATACTCCATGCAATGTGCACTTTAATTCAAATTGACAAATATATCTGCTCAAATTAAAACAGTCAGCAGGATGTGCTTGACCATGATGATGCAGTTTATAATTTCAGTGATTTTTAATCACATCTATCCACGAATTAAATGTTGATGTTTTGGCTCTATCATTTACGTTATTTATTTTTCAACAGAAGTACGTGGACACAATTAGTATGTACTCTGGGCTGAGGTTAATTTGGGCACTGTTTTTTTTTTTTCTGTTTTCTTCTGTAACACTCCTTTATATCTCAAGCAGTTATGCATCACCTATTGAATAAATATATTTAGAGACTACACAGGACATGTGTGAATTAATGAAAGAAGAAGGTCGTTGTTACCCTGTCAGTTAATCTCAAGTATAGCATCCTTGTTTCCTGGCAGTGGCAAACGGCATTCCTGCTGTCTCCCTCTCCTTATCTCCCTGTCCCTCTTTAGATTAGGGAAGTTTTTTACCTAAAGTTTTGTCAGTTTGGGGGATTTAAGAACATTCTCTGGTATGTGGAAGTCTCAGTTTCTTTCCTGTATAAAGGAAAAAAATACGCCTTTCTTTTCAGGTTTGCCTGAGTCTAAAATGAGAGGATGCATATAATGAATACAGGATAGATAAATGTAATTCTCCTCCTTTCTCATTTTGTTGAACCTAGTAATTAACAGTCACAAGAGAATCCCTTAACTATAAATTTAATTTGAGATGCAATTACAAGGATATGTTGGCCTCTGAAAGAGAAATTGATGCTTGATGAAGGTGATTCTTACTGGAAAGAATAGAATCACATGGAAGATTAGAGACTTCAAAACCATGAGTGTAAAATCAGGACACAGGTCTCCATAGTTGCAGAGACTGATTGTATGGCATTTAGGGATTATTATGTCCTCCAAATTATAGATTAAATATATGTTTTAGAAATGCTTTGGAACAAACTAATTACAGTTTTTAAAAGAGAAAAAGGAAAGAGAATACTGCTTTGGGGTTGTAAATCTGACTAATAAACTATGGAGTTTGCAGCATCATTGGCACAATAAAGGATAAACTGACTTTCTCAAAAGTTACATTGTTTTTTAGAAGAGAAGTTCATCAGTTTATATAATTCAGGGCTACAAATGTTAGTGTGAGTAAATTGAAAGAAGGTCTAATCTAGATACAACTAAGAGACAAAGGATCAATGATCAATTTCAGTTAAAACATCATGATCAGAGACATCATGATCAATTTCAGTGAAGCAGTCAGGTAGTGGGGCAGTATCTGGAATCATGATCTATTCCCATAGAAACCCCAGTATTTAAACCTATTATTATATTGTTAACATATAAGAAAACTAGAGAGAGAGAGAAGAAATTAGGATGGCAGAGAGATAATTCTGGAGAAAAAAAAAATTGATACAAGGATTTCAGTTCAGTTCAGTTCAGTTGCAATCATGTCCGACTCTTTGTAACCCCATGGACTGCAGCATGCGAGGCTTCCCTGTCCATCACCAACTCCGGAGCTTACTCAAACTCTTGTCCATTGAGTCGGTGATCCCATCCAACCGTCTCATCCTCAGCTGTCCCCTTCTCCTCCTGCCTTCAATCTTCCCAGCATCAGGGTCTTTTCCAGTGAGTCAGTTCTTCACATTAGGTGGCCAAAGTATTGGAGTTTCAGCTTCAGCATCAGTCCTTCCAATGAATATTCAGGACTGATTTCCTTTAGTATTGACTGGGTGGATCTCCTTGCAGTCCAAGGGACTCTCAAGAGTCTTCTGCAACACCACAGTTCAAAAGCATCAATTCTTGTACAAGGATTTGGAATATAGTAAAAAGCATTAAAATTCCTTTTACATTTCCTCACCTAAATATGTATACAAAAAGTAAATGTAGTATTAATACATATTTGAGACTCATCATGTGTGTAAGTGTATTTGAGGTGAATATAATAAAATCTGTTTAGAAGTGGAAATCTTCCAAATCTGAAAAATGAATTGCTTTCCCAGTCCTTACTGAGACAGATATTGGGGAGTACCCTTACTAGTGGCAAATTAATGATATGTAACCCCTATCCACACATACAAATAAATGCAAATTTTGCCTTGAACTAACAGGCCAGGGCTAGTCCTTGGTAAGGGCAGAGAAGGAGGGCTTCTTCACTGATTCATCATTTTGAGCTGAACTTGAGTGTCCTCCATGTTCCACTAATGCAGAGAAAGGGCTGCAGATTTTCTTTTCATTTAAAATAGCAGGCTGAGTTTGGGAAGAAAACTGCATAATTTGAGAAGAGAAGTGAGGAGATAGGGAAGGCAGCATTTTATTCACTAAATAAGTGCTGCTTATTCAGCTGTAACAAGCCAGTGAAGTTGGAGGTTGCAAATGAGAGAGGAGAATCACTGGGGCCTCTATTAAATTCAGCTTCTGTTCTTGATTCAGTTTTATCACTTGCTAGACAAAGCTTGGATTTCAGCGATTTAGGGTTCACAAATTCAGACCAAGTTCTTTCTACTCAGTGAGCTGGGTCGGCTTGTAACCAGTCTAACTTAAAATTCATAAATATGACTTGTTTAATCTGTGGTGTAGATTGAGAGTCACTCAGGATTTTAAATCTCCATTTACTTTCCATTCCTGCAATGCTCCAGCATGAGAAAAATTCGACTCACACACACTGGGAAACTCTAGCTGATTTTGCCTCTGAGATATATTCAGTGTATTTGGGTTCCTTCATTCATCATTTCATACTACCCTTGATTGAAACTGCACTTGAACAGAACTCTCCCGAGTTACTCAGACCTGCAAAGCTTAAATCTAGTCACAGTTTATTGATGGAGACAGTAACACATAATGAAATGCCATTAATTCACACATGTAATATTGGTTTCTAATTTGAAGCATCACATGTAATTATCAGTAGATTAGTTACTCAGATTCATAGCCTGGTGACTATGGGGGAAATGTGCCTACTTCTACAACCTGAACTGTAAGAAATGAGAATGTCTATTTCTTATGAGGACAACTACAAAATCTCTGAAGCCTTCAGATTGTTATAGATTTATGGCTTAATCCATAAAGAGAGAGTTCAGGAAAATCAGCTCTGCCGCTTGTTATTTCCCTGCAACTCTCATCCCAGACAGTGTTTGCAAAGAGATTCATCATGGAAAAAAGCATTTTATTTCAGTGAAACAGTTAGAGGCCATTATCCTGCTTTATTTGAGAGTCAAGGGCATCAAAATGTGGCAGCCATATTTCTGAAGCCCTGGCTTCTGGAAATATAAAGAGTTCAACGTTTGATCAGCCTTTTAGGGGGCATGCTGGTTATCCAGGGCATGGACTCCTAACCTGTGATTCTGTGTTTGCTTAGTTAATGCAGAACGTTTGCACCCCTAGTTCAATCATGCTTCCACTTACGTCTGTTGTGCAGGAGAGTTTCAGCAAGTGGAGCTACAATCACAGGCATATTGAAGTTACAGCTGCATATTCAGAAAGACTGGCCTCTCTACAAGGGAGTATAAGCCTTTGTGGAAGACATTGTCTCTCTTGGCTTCAAAGCACCTACAGCCAGTCAGCAGGGAAGTGTGAGGATGTCAGGTAAACATAATCAAGCCATTTGTGGAAAATGTGAGAGGAGAAAGAGGAAGGGTAATGAAGCATAGAGAGAGCCAGGTTGTTTCCCAGTCCATTTATCTAGATTGTCTTTCTCTAATTGGTTTTCTCCCTAGAGGTTAAAAAAACAGAGAGGGTGCAGGAGGGAGAGAAAGAGAGAATTTCAATATTATAAGTCTATGCTTTATTACTGCTGCTTTCAATTTTTTTTTACAAAGAAACGTGTAAGGCATTGTTGAGGAACCCAGTAGCAAATCCATAGTTACAGAGTTGTCAGCAGTTCCATTATAGACCTTGTTCCTGAAGATTTCTGTTACAAAAGTGAAATACTTGCTTTCAGGTAAAATTGGCATAAGTATTCTCAAGCCAGGAGCATTTTGCTTTGCTCATTATTTTTAAAAAATCCTCAACAAGTGATTATTTGTAAGTTTTTTTTCCTCTAAAGACTTTTACTTACCTCTTACGTGAATGTGTGAAAACTCTCAAATTCAAGGTCCAATTTATTAACTATCTAGAATATAATTACAAAAGGTGGTAATCTCCTAAACTCCAAGTTTCCTTTCTTTCTATCATAATGAATCTAGTTGAATGTCAATCATGGATGAAAATGGGAAATAGGGATGATCTGGATAAATACAGTCCCCAAAAAATTCCTAAATTTCATGAAAACAAGTAGTCTGCTTCTTTCCTTTCCAGCAGCTCGCACTATGAATCAGTCATACCAACAAATACACTGAACTTATTATTGACCAGGAGACTTTTGTAGAAACTAATGTCTGTGGCCAGGGATTTTTATTTTGGCTGGCCCCAAATTAATTCTTTTCTCTAACAGTTTGCAGGTTATTACACTCAGTAGTTACACCTGATACACCTGTAAAGTCTTCTGATTTCCATGAGATGTTGTCTTCAGTCAGCTCTTGTATAGAAGTGCAGGAGCATTCTCCAGCACCGTGAGTTTAATTTTCTCTTTCCCTTTCAGAACCAATCTTAAGGTTTTTTGTCTTTTTGTTGGTCTGATATTCACATCATCTGAATCAGAGCTACAGTCTAAAGAACTGTCATCTTCTGAGACACTAGTATATATGTTGTTCTAACAATCAGAGAAAATAACTGCATAAGATTTACTGAAAAATTCTTCATTCCAAATTTCGTGGTGCATGATTTTTGAAAATTTTATGTTTATAATATACACAAGGTTGGAACAAAAACCTTATAGAGCAAAATGTGAATAATAACAACAATCATAAGTTTAATAATGAACTCTTGTTTAGTTTTAAGCTCTATCTTTTCATGGTGATGTTAATTGTATTACTCTCTAAAAACCTATTGAGAACATCTCCAGTCAATAATGTTTGGGTAACAAAAGACATATTAATATGTCTTAAGTCAATAATAACTAAAAATAATACTATCTCTATCAACTTTCAGGAATTTACATGATTGTGGAGGAAAATAGTCATTATAAGCAGTAAAAAAGTATATTTCAACAGTGATCTAAAATGAGGTCCAAGGTTCCCGGATAGACTTTGAGGAAACCCATGAATCTCTAACATTAACTCAACAGATTTTGTGCATGTGCCTGCATGTGTATGAATATACCTGTGTAAGAACATACATATGTACTCCTTTTCTTCTGACAAAATCAGATTGAGTCAATGATCTAGAAATTCCATTAGTTTTTAGGCAATATGTAACTATCTTGTATAATAATATGTAACTATACATATTAATGTGTGCCTAGAAGTACATTAGTACTTCTTACTAGTTCAACTAGAAGTACCTAATACTTTTACTAAAACCTAATATAATCTGAAATATTCTTTTAAATATATAATTTTAGCTATGTATTCATCACTTTATGCAAGAAAGAAAATGGTGAGGATAGGAACTTGTAACAATATATAGGACAAAGCACCACTGAATATGAACCTTGAATAAAAACATTTATAAAAATTGCAAAATGAATAGGAAAAATTGTGTAATAGGAAAAAAGAGATTTACTGTCTGATCCCAATGATATGACCTTGGGTTACATACAGATTTTCTAGGCCTCATTGTCTTCATGTGTAAAATGAGGCTGCTTATGGCTCTAGCCATATATTGACTTTTGATCAATGAGCATCAGTACTCATTTTTTTTCCTATCCCATTATATGTTGAGAGAATTTCACTGAAAAGGCCAATTTAATCAAATTTGTTTTGAAATGTTTAGGTAAATTTTCAATCATTTTGGTTGTAAAGTCTGATGAAGTTTTGGATTTGGATCTTATTTGCTTTTCTTAGAATTATATATATATATATATATATATGTGTGTGTGTGTGTATATATTTTTTTATTTGACTGCTCTGCAACTTAGTTGCAGCATGCAGGATCTAGTTCCCTAACTAGGGAACCAACCCTGGCTCTCTGTGTTGAGAGCAAGAGTCTTAACCACTGGACAGCCAGGGAAGTCCCTGCCTAATTTTGTTTTTTTTTTTCTTTCTTTCTTCCTCCAAGACAACAAAATAGCAGAAATAAGGAACTTTTCTTTTCTTTTTTCTCTTTTTTCCTCTACAAAGATTAGTGGTGATCTATTACTGATTGTGAATATCAGAGAAAGTCAGAGATAACATGTGCTAAGGCCAACAGATCTATCTGTTAGTCTTCAAAAGGTTATGAGACATCTCAGAGGTGGCAGAATACATCAGAAAGTCACTAGAATGCTATTGAATGACATTAGAATGAAAAAAAAGTGCATGACTGGACATAAACATTAAATCTGTCTGATACGATCTTGGACAAGTTACTTCACTACTCTATTGCTATTTATGCACCTATGAAATAAGGATATAAAGTTATGAGGAAAAACATTATAATTATGGAATAATTATAAAATTATTTAACTATTATATTATTTGTCATTTTTGTTCTCATACCCTTAAAGTGATAGTGAAAGTCACTTAGTTGTGTCTGACTCTTTGCAATCCCATGGACTATACACTCCATGGAATTCTCCAGGCCAGAATACTGGAGTGGGTAGCCTTTCCCTTCTCCAGGGGATCTTCCCAACCCAGGGATCAAACCCAGGTCTCCCACACTGCAGGCAGATTCTTTACCAGCTGAGCCACCAGGGAAGCCCTTAACCCTCATTCTAAAAGTTGTATGATTATTTCTGAAAAAAAAAAAATCAATTCATAGATGATTATTGGTAACACTGAAAGGTGTGGAAAGCATAACCTTTGTAAATACATACTGGAAGACAAAAAAATTGCTCTGTTAGGAGCACCTTTGATTTAAGGGTAATCTGAATATCCCTCTCCCCTAAATTTTGGTAGGCTGCTTCAACTGGATATTAGTTAAGGTATACTTGCTTATTAAGTCACACTCAGATGTTTTATATGAATGTTACAAGACACGTAATAATATGATTAATATATTCTTTTTCTCTGAGCAAACATAATCTTTCCATTGACTTAAAATGCTCTTTGTATTCTGTACTCTGAAATTTCAATAATCCTTATTTCATAATTTTATTTCTCGCTAGATCTGAATTTTAAGGAATTTTTCAACACAAGACTATGAAATCCATAATCTTAGCATTAGGAGTTATTTTAACTTCACTCTCAACACTCTGTTCAGCACTGTTCTAAACCTCTCAAAGTAAGAACCACAAAAATTGCATTAAAATTTCATCTAATGGTGATTTTGCTTCTCAAGGAGTTTAGATGTTTAAGATTGCTTGTGATGTTATATTCATTTAGTGCACTAGATCACTTGGCAGAAAATGCATATAAAGTTCTAGGGTTTTCATGGAGAATGGGCCTTAATATATTCATCATCAGTCTACTATTTTGTTAAGAAATTCTGCATCATAACTTTTATTCTGTTTGTTTTTTTTTATGCTCAGTGCTTTGATACCTTTTAATACATTCTGTGTTTGCATAAAAACAATTTCATGCACTTCTTTAACATATTATTTTAAATTCAAAAGAAATTATGTATCATTGTTTTCAAATTACATATTTCCCCTTGGATATTCTGATACAGCACCTCTCCACCCCGTCTCCTCTCCTTTCCCAGAGCAATATTTTCTTTTTTTTTTTTATTTTATTTTATTTTTAAATTTTACATAATTGTATTAGTTTTGCCAAATATCGAAATGAATCTGCCACAGGTATACATGTGTTCCCCATCCTGAACCCTCCTCCCTCCTCCCTCCCCATACCATCCCTCTGGGTCGTCCCAGTGCACTAGCCCCAAGCATCCAGTATCGTGCATCAAACCTGGACTGGCAACTCATTTCATACATGATGTTTTACATGTTTCAATGCCATTCTCCCAAATCTTCCCACCCTCTCCCTCTCCCACAGAGTCCATAAGACTGTTCTATACATCAGTGTCTCTTTTGCTGTCTCGTACACAGGGTTATTGTTACCATCTTTCTAAATTCCATATATATGCGTTAGTATACTGTATTGGTGTTTTTCTTTCTGGCTTACTTCACTCTGTATAATAGGTTCCAGTTTCATCCACCTCATTAGAACTGATTCAAATGTATTCTTTTTAATGGCTGAATAATACTTCATTGTGTATATGTACCACTGCTTTCTTATCCATTCATCTGCTGATGGACATCTAGGTTGCTTCCATGTCCTGGCTATTATAAACAGTGCTGCGATGAACATTGGGGTACTCGTGTCTCTTTCCCTTCTGGTTTCCTCAGTGTGTATGCCCAGCAGTGGGATTGCTGGATCATAAGGCAGTTCTATTTCCAGTTTTTTAAGGAATCTCCACACTGTTCTCCATAGTGGCTGTACTAGTTTACATTCCCACCAACAGTGGAAGAGGGTTCCCTTTTCTCCACACCCTCTCCAGCATTTATTGCTTGTAGACTTTGGATCTCAGCCATTCTGACTGGTGTGAAATGGTACCTCATAGTGGTTTTGATTTGCATTTCTCTGATAATGAGTGATGTTGAGCATCTTTTCATGTGTTTGTTAGCCATCTGTATGTCTTCTTTGGAGAAATGTCTATTTAGTTCTTTGTCCCATTTTTTGATTGGGTCATTTATTTTTCTGGAGTTGAGCTGTAGGAGTTGCTTGTATATTCTCGAGATTAGTTGTTTGTCAGTTGCTTCATTTGCTATTATCTTCTCCCATTCTGAAGGCTGTCTTTTCACCTTGCTAATAGTTTCCTTTGATGTGCAGAAGTTTAATTAGAAGTTTAATTAAACCTAAGTTTAATTAGGTCCCATTTGTTTATTTTTGCTTTTATTTCCAATATTCTGGGAGGTGGGTCATAGAGGATCCTGCTGTGATGTATGTCAGAGAGTGTTTTGCCTATGTTCTCCTCTAGGAGTTTTATAGTTTCTGGTCTTACGTTGAGATCTTTAATCCATTTTGAGTTTATTTTTGTGTATGGTGTTCAAAGAAAACTTGACTGTCCTACAATAATGTTTTTTTACCTCATTTTTATCTCCTTTATGAATTTTCTGTTCATCTCTTAAACTCTTTTTCTAAAGGACATGTATAAAGGTAATAATATATATTTAATAATATATAAAATATATTTAATATTATAATAAAATATGTAAATATATTTATATATTTTATATATGTATATATACACATTTTATATACTTAATAAAATTAGTAATTGCATTTATATATTGCATTTATATATCTGTATATTATACACATTTTATATATTTAATAAACTATGTAAAAATATATATATATGTTTACAAATTGGTCTGTGTATAATATCTGTTGCTATGTAACAAATTGACTCAAATACTAGCAGCCTGAAGCAACCAATTAACTCTGGCACATGGTTTCTGAGGGTCAGGATTCTGGCAGCAGCTTAGTGATATAGTTCTAGTTCACATTTTCCCATGAGGTCACAATCAGGCTGTGAGCCCATGCTGCTTTTCCTAACGGCTTGACCTCATCTCAGCTCATTCACCTGGCTATTGAGAAGAGGCCTTAGCTTCTTACCTCTTGGATGCTTCATACCATGAACTTCATGACTGGCTTTCACAGACACACTGACACAAGAGAGAGACCAGGATGGAAGACACAGTGCCGTCATACTCTAATCTAGGAAGATGCATACCATTACTTCTACTGAATTGTATTGGTCATATAGACAAATTATGTGCAAGTGATATACATAAAGGTATATGTAGGTGGAGAATGATTCAAGGTAATCTTGAAAACTGGTTAATGTAGCCAGCATGAAAAGTAAGTAGTCAGATAATAACTGGGATTTTATTCACATTTCCTAAAATATTCACAAAATTATACAGCTGTTGTTGCTGCTGTTGTTGTTCAGTCCCTCACTTGTGTCCAACTCTTTGTGACCCCCATGGACTGCAGCACACCAGGCTTCCTTGTCCTTCACTTTTCTGGAGTTTGCTCAAACTCACTTTCATTGAGTTGGTGAGGCCATCCAACCATCTCATCCTCTGCTGGCCCCTTCTCCTCCTGCCTTCTGTCTTTCCCAACAACAAAGTGTTTTCCAGTGATTCAGTTTTTCGCATCAGGTGGCCAAAGTATTGGAGCTTCAGCTTCAGCATCAGTACTTCCAATGAATATTCAAGATTGATATCCTTTCGGATTGCCTGGTTTGATATCCTTGCTGTCCAAGGGACTCTTAAGAGTCTTCTACAGCACCACAATTTGAAAACATCGATTCTTTGGTGCTCAGCCTTTTCTATGGCCCAACTCCAACTCACACATCCATTAATAACTACTGGAAAAAAACCATACCTTTGGCTATACAGATGTTTGTCAGCAAAGTGATGTCTCTCCTTTTTAATATACTCTCTAGGCTTGTCATAGCTTTCCTTCCAAGAAGAAAGCTTGGAAGTTTTAAATTCATGGCTACAGTCACCAGTAATTGTGGAGCCCAAGAAAATAAAGTCTGTCACTGTTTCCATTGTTTTCCATCTATTTGCCATGAAGTGATGGGGCTGGATACCATGATTTTACTTTTTTGAATGTTGAGTTTTAAGCCAGTTTTTTCACTCTCCTCTTTCCTCTTCATCCGTAGGCTCTCTGGTTCCTCTTAACTTCCTGCCATTAGAATGCTATCATCTGCATAGCTCTGTTTATTGGTATTTCTCCCAGCAATCTTGATTCCAGTTTCATCCAGATTCATCCAACCTGGCATTTACCAGGATGTACCCACTCCAGTACACTTGCCTGGAAAATTCCAAGGACGGAGGAGCCTGGTAAGCTACAGTCTATGGGGTTGCAAAGAGTCGGACACAACTGAGCAACTTCACTCTGCATTTGAGTTAAATAAGCAGGATGATAATATACAGCCTTGATGCACTCCTTTCACAATTTTGAACCAGTTTATTGTTCCATGTCTGGTTCTAACTATTGCTTCTTGAACTGCATACAGGTTTTACAGGAGACAGGTAAGGTGATCTGGTATCTCATCTCTTTAAATTTTCCACAGTTTGTTGTGATCCACACAATCAAAGACTTTAATGTAGTCAGTGAAGCAGATTTTTTTCTGGAATTCTCTTGCTTTTTCTATGATCCATCAGTTCAGTTCAGTTCAGTTCAGTCTCTCAGTCATGTCCGACTCTTTGCGACCCCATGAATCACAGCAGGCCAGGCCTCCCTGTCCATCAGATACTGGCAATTTGATCTCGGTTTCCTCTGCCTTTTCTAAATCCAGCTTGTTTATCTGGAAGTTCTCTCTTCACGTACTGTTGAAGCCTATCTTGAAGATTTTTGAACACTACCTTGCTAGCATGTGAAATGAGTGCAATTGTGCAGTAGTTTGGACATTCTTGGAAATTCTTGCCAAGAATTTTTTGCTGTTTGCAATTAGAATGCGAACTGACCTTTTCCACTTCTATGGCCACTGCTGAGTTTTCCAAATTTGCTGGTGTATTGAATGCAACACTTCAACAGTATCATCTTTTAGGATGCAAAATAGCTCAGCTAGAATTCCATCACCTCCACTAGCTTTGTTCACTGTAATGCTTCCTAAGGCTATATGACTTCCTATGCCCTAGCTATTGTAAAAGGTGCTGTCAAGAACATTGGGGTACATGTGTCTCTTTCAGTTATGGTTTTCTAAGATTGTATGCCCAGGAGTGGGATTGTTGGGTCATGTGGTAATTCTATCCTATTTTTTAAGGATTCTCTGTACTGTTCTCCATTGTGGCTGTATCAGTTTATATTCCCACCAACAATGCAAGAGGGTTCCCTTTCCTTCACATTCTCTCCAGCATTTATTGTTTGTTTAATGATAGCCATTTTGACCCGTGTGAGGTGATACCTCATTTATTGATTGTTTGTTTTTCTGGTACTGAGCTTCATGAATGGCTTGTCTATTTTGAAGATTAATCCTTTGTCCATCACTTCATTTGCAATTATTTTTTTCCCATTCTGAGGGTTGCCTTTTAATCCTGTTTATAGTATCCTTTGCTGTGCAAAAGCTTTTAAATTTAACTAAATCCCATTTGTTTCCATTACTCTAGGAGGTGAGTCAAAGATGACCTTGCTATTATGTATTTAAAGTGTGTACGGCCTATGTTTTTTTTTTTCTGTAAGAGTTTTATAGTTTCTGTCCTTACGTTTAAATCTTTAATCCATTTTGAGTTTCTTTTTGTGCATAGTGCTTAGAAAGTGTTCAAGTTTTGTTCTTTTACATGTAGCTGTCCAGTTTTCCCAGTACCACTTATTGAAGGGGCTGTCTTTTATCCACTGTATATTCTTGCCTTATTTGTCAAAGACAAGGTGTCCATAGGCACATGGGATTATCTTTGGACTTTCTGTCTTGTTCCATTGGTATATATTTGTGTTTTTGTAGCAAAACCACACAGTCTTAATGACTGTAGCTTTGTAGTATAGTCTGAAGTCAGGAAGGTTGATTCCTCCAGCCCCATTCTTTACCACTTATCTGTATATAATAAATAATATTACAGTTTATATTTAGATAAATTTGTATAGCAATTTTAGCGGAGAAGGCAATGGCAACCCACTCCAGTACTCTCACCTGGAAAATCCCATGGGCGGAGGAGCCTGGTAGGCTGCAGTCCATGGGGTCATGAAGAGTTGGACATGACTGAGAGACTTCACTTTCACTTTTCACTTTCATGCATTGGAGAAGGAAATGGCAACCCACCCAGTGTTCTTGCCTGGAGAATCCCAGGGACAGAGGAGCCTGGTGGGCTCCCGTCTATGGGGTCGCACAGAGTCGGACATGACTGAAGCAACTTAGCAGCAGCAGCAGCAGTATAGCAATTTTATTTAGATAAATTTGTTTAGACAAATTTATTAAGATAAATTTTATGGCAATCTTTAGTACTATCACAATTAATTTATTATTTTACTATATTACATGCCATATAACTGAATTCTTTTAAAATTATCTAAGGAGTTTCCAAAATTGAAAAATGACTCTCAAATATTTTCAAAAGAGAAATACTTGGCTTTTCTTTTCTACTCACAGCAACTTTTTTGTCCTATCAAAAAGAAATTGCTAAATTGCTATTTAAGTCTTGAGACTTCTCCTTCAAGTTTACATAAACTGGTTCTTTTTAGTTTCTGTAGTTTTAAAATATTCTCTTGTATTATTATTTTATATACTTTATTAACAGATTAAAGTAATGAGAAAGTGCCTCCCAGTTCCTTTTTCCCTTTCTGTGGTTTTCATATGCTGCCTATTCAGGTCCATCCTCACCACACCACCTCATGTATTCTAACTTTGTGTGAGATCACCCCTGATTGTGAATCTTCCCAACCCATTTTTACTTATCAATTCTGTGTATATAAAAATATGGTTTGAAGAGTTCAAATGTACAGCTCTTTCCACAGGATCAGAAATGATCGTGCTTAATAGCAGGTCTCATTTTAATTATCAGATCATCAATATTGTAGAGGCAGCAGGCTTTTTTTTATGATTCTCAAGCTAGAGTTGGCTTTGCTATTAGTTTTATTGAAAAATTATAGGATTATGCTACCAGTAGAAGAGGATGCAGAATTCAGAGCTGCTATAAAATTGTCTTTAAAAATACAAATGAAACAGTAAGTAGGATATGTGCAACGGTTTTGCATCCTAAGATGATTGATAGTTAATAATTAACTAACATTAACCAACATTTACTAACTAACTAACTAACATTTAGTCCAAGATTTAACTAACATTAACATCCTTCTCGTAAGACTGAAACGTAAACCGTGGTTAGTATTTTCCATATACCTACAGGAAAATAAAGGTTGTCCATTAGCCATTATGCCATACTGATTCTAAACTTAAGAATTTTAGGCATTGGCTAAATGCATAAGGAAGTATAAAACTTTTAAGTATGATTTTTTTTTCTTTAAAGCAGAGTTAAGTTGGATGCTGTCATTGAAGTGTCACAAAGAATAAACACAAAAAACCTCAGTGTTAGAACAAGATATGAATTTACTTCGGAGGTATTACAAGATAGCTACATGATTCCAAAAACTCTCACCCTCATTGAGGGTATTTTGGAATGGGGATTTGGAAAATGAGAATTTCTCTAGAGATCGCTGATCTGGCCTTAAACTCCACCCACCCTCAGGAACAGGAATTCCTGCTCTTTCCCTCAAATCTAAGAAAAAGGCTTCAGTGAGGTCTTTCAGTTTGACATCTATTCTCTGAAGCAGAGTGGGATCAGTGAACCTAGTTTGAAGGCAGAAGTAAAGGAGGAGAAGGCATTCTGGTTGGGAAGTTCTACCAGTGTGTTGGATATATATTTCCCATAGACCTGATTTGTGCAAAGGGAGATGGTGATTGATTGAGATTAAAATTAAGATGTTGCCAAATAAATTTGCCATTTGGTGTCTGAACAATTCTCTGAAGAGGCAAGATGAGTTTTCTTGTGATTCTTATCTGCACCAGTAGATAAATGGTGAGTTTTGTGGTGGCCCTACATTGTTACACCTTAATTAATCTGAATCTGCATTTCCTAGTAATTCCTTATGTATATGGTTTCAGGCCATGGTGGCCATGGGAGAAACGTTCAAAGGACTTGAAGTTCAGTTCAGTTCAGTCACTCAGTCGTATCTGACACTTTGAGACCCCATGGACTGCAGCACGACAGGCCTCCCTGTCTATCGCCAACCCCTGGAGTTTACTCAAATGCACATCCATTGAGTCTTTGATGCCATCCAACCATCTCATCCTCTGTCGTCCTCTTCTCCCACCTTGAATATTTCCCAGCATCAGGGTCTTTTCAAATGAGTCACTTCTTCACATCAGGTGGCCAAAGTACTAGAGTTTCAGCTTCAGCATCAGTCCTTCCAATGAATATTCAGGACTGATTTCTTTAAGGATGGACTGGTTGGATCTCCTTGCTGTCCAAGGGACTCTCAAGAGTCTTCTCCAACACCACAGTTCAAAAGAGTCAATTCTTCAGCCCTCAACTTTCTTTATAGTCCAACTGTCACATCCATACATGACTACTGGAAAAACCATAGCCTTGACTAGACGGACCTTTGTTGGCAAAGTTAATGTCTCTGCTTTTTAATATGCTGTCTAGCTTGGTCATAACTTTCCTTCCAAGGAGCAAGCATCTTTTAATTTCATGGCTGCAGTCACCATCTACAGTGATTTTGGAGCCCAAAAACATAAAGTCAGCCACTGTTTCCACTGTTTCCCCATCTATTTGCCATGAAGTGAAGGGTCCAGATGCCATGATCTTAGTTTTCTGAATGTTGAGTCTTAAGACAACTTTTTCATTCTCCTCTTTCACTTTCAACAAGAGGCTCTTTAGTTCTTCTTTGCTTTCTGCCATAAGGGTGCTATCATCTGCATATCTGAGGTTATTGATCTTTCTCCTGTCAAACTTGATTCCAGCTTGTGCTTCATCCAGCCCAGCATTTTGCGTGATCTGCTCTGCATATAAGTTAAATAAGCAGGGTGACAATATAAAACCTTGATGTACTCCTTTCCCAATTTGGAGCCAGTCTGTTGTTCCATGTCCAGTTATAACTGTTGCTTTCTGACCTGCATACAGATTTTTCAAGAGGCAGGTAAGGAGGGCTGGTATTCCCATCTCTTTCAGAATTTTCCAGAGCTTGTTGTGATCCACATAGTCAAAGACTTTGGCGTAGTCAAAACAGCAGAGGTAGATGTTTTTCTGGAACTCTCTTGCTTTTTTGCTGATCCAGCAGATGTTGGCAATTTGATCTCTGGTTCCTCTGCCTTTTCTCAATCCAGCTTGAACATGTGTAAGTTCATGATTCAGGTACTGTTGAAGCCTGGCTTGGAGAATTTTAAGCTTTACTTTACTAGTGTGTGAAATGAGTGCAATCGTATGGTTACTTGAGCATTCTTTGGCATTGCCTTTCTTTGGGATTGGAATGAAAACTGACCTTTGCCAGTCCTGTGGCCACTGCTGAGTTTTCCAAATTTGCTGGCATATTGAGTGCAACACTTTCACAGCATTATCTTTTAAGATTTGAAATAGCTCAGCTGGAATGCCATCACCTCCACTAGCTTTGCTCAAAGTGATGCTTCTTAAGGCCCATTTGACTTAGCATTCGAGGATGTCTGGCTCTAGGTGAGTGATCACAGCATCATAATTATCTGGGTCATGAAGATCTTTTTTTCATAGTTCTTCTGTGTATTCTTGCCACCTCTTCTTAATATCTTATGCTTCTGTTAGGACCATACCATTTCTCTCCTTTTTTGAGCCCATCTTTGTTCCTTTGATATCTCTAATTTTCTTGAAGATATCCCTACTCTGTCACATTCTATTGTTTTCCTCTATTTCTTTGCATTGATCACTGAGGAAGGCTTTCTTATCTCTTCTTGCTATTCTTTGGAACTCTGCATTGAGATGTATATATTTTTCCTTTTCTCCTTTGCTTTTTGCATCTCTTTTCTCAGCTATTTTGTAAGGCTTCCTCAAACAACCATTTTGCCTTTTTGCATTTCTTTTTCTTGGGGATGGTCTTAATCCTCACCCCTGTACAATGTCAAAACCTTCATCCACAGTTTTTCAGGCACTCTGTCTAGCAGACTTAATCCTTTGAATCTATTTCTCACTTCCACTGTATAATCATAAGGGATTTGATTTAGGCCATACCTGAATGGTCTAGTGGTTTTACCTACTTTCTTCAATGTAAGTCTGAATTTGGCAATAAGTAGATGATGATCTGAGCCACAGTCATCCCCTGGTCTTGTTTTTGCTGACTATATAGAGCTTCTCCATCTTTGGCTGCAAAGAATATAATCAATATGATTTCGGTGTTGGCCATCTGGTGATGCCCATGTGTATCTCTTGTGTTGTTGGAAGAGGGTGTTTGCTATGACCAATGCATTCTCTTGGGAAAACTCTATTAGCCTTTGTCCTGCTTCATTCTGTATTCCAAAGCCAAATTTGCCTGTTACTCCAGGTATTTCTTGTCTTCCTACTTTTGCATTCCAGCCCCCTGTAATGAAAAGGACATCTTTTTTGGATGTTAGTTCTAGAAGGTTTTGTAGGTCTTCATAGACTCATCCAACTTCAGCTTCTTCAGCATTACTGCTCAGGGCATAGATTTGGTTTATTGTGATATTGAATGGTTTGCCTTGGAAACAAATAGAGATCATTCTGTCATTTTTGAGATTGCATCCAAGTACTGCATTTCAGACTCTTTTGTTGACTATGATAACTACTCCATTTCTTCTAAGGGTATCTTGCCCACAGTAGTAGATATAATGGTCATCTGAGTTAAATTCATCCATTCTAGACCAAAAACAGAGACATTACTTTGCCAACAAAGGTTCTTCTAGTCAAGGCTATGGTTTTTCCTGTGGTCATGTATGGATGTGAGAGTTGGACTGTGAAGAAGGCTGAGCGCCAAAGAATTGATGCTTTTTGTTTGTTTGTTTGTTTTAATTTTATTTTATTTTAAACTTTACATAATTGTATTAGTTTTGCCAAATATCAAAATGAATCCACCACAGGTATACATGTGTTCCCCAACCTGAACCCTCCTCCCTCCTCCCTCCCCATTCCATACCTCTGGGTCGTCCCAGTGCACCAGCCCCAAGCATCCAGTATCGTGCATCGAACCTGGACTGGCAACTCATTTCATACATGATATTTTACATATTTCAATGCCATTCTTCCAAATCTTCCCCCCCCTCCCTCTCTCACAGAGTCCATAAGACTGTTCTATACATCAGTGTCTCTTTTGCTGTCTCGTACACAGAATTGATGCTTTTGAACTGTGGTGTTGGAGAAGACTCTTGAGAGTCCCTTGGGAAGCAAGGAGATCCAACCAGTTCATTCTGAAGGAGATCAGCCCTGGGTGATTTTTGCAAGGAATGATGCTAAAGCTGAAACTCCAATACTTTGGCCACCTCATCTGAAGAGTTGACTCATTAGAAAAGACTCTGATGCTGGGAGGGATTGGTGGCAGGAGGAGAAGGGGACGACAGAGGATGAGATGGCTGGATGGCATCACTGACTTGATGGATGTGAGTCTGAGTGACCTCCAGGAGTTGGTGATGGACAGGGAGGCCTGGCGTGCTGTGATTCATGGGGTCGCAAAGAGTCAGACACGACTGAGCGACTGAACTGAACTGAGTCCATTTTAGTTCTCTGATTCCTAAAATGTCGACATTCACTCTTGCCATCTCCTGTGTGACCACTTGCAATTTGCTTTGGATCATGGACCTAACATTCCAGGTTCCTATACAATATTGTTCTTTATAGCATCAGACTTTACTTCCATCACCAGTCACATCCACAACTGGGTGTTGTTTCTGCTTTGGCTCCATCTCTTCATTCCTTCTGGAGTTATTTCTCCACTGATTTCCAGTAGTATATTTGGCACCTACTGACCTTGGGAGATCATCTTTCAGTGTCTATCTTTTTGCCTTTTCATACTGCCCATGGGGTTCTTAAGGCAAGAATACTGAAGTGGTTTGTCATTCCCTTCTCTAGCGGACCATCTCCTGTCAGAACTCTCCACCATAATCCGTCCATCTTGGGTGGCCCTACACAACATGGCTCATAGTTTCACTGAATTAGACCAGGCTGTGGTCCATGTGATCAGTTGGTTAGTTTCCTGTAACTGTGTTTTTCAATCTGTCTGCCCTCTGATGGAGAAGGATAAAAGGTTTATGAAAGCTTCCTGATGGGAAAAGCTGACTGAGTGGGGAAATTTGAAAGAGACTTGAAAGGTTGAACTAAATCTTAACCATTAAACTCTGAAAGTCAATGCGGAGGCCAGGTGGTTTTTGTATACATGGTTGCTATTTCACTGACTCACCTAATTATCATAATGCTATACTTGAACTTATAATTCCTATTTCCTAGATCTTCTCCTTTAGCTAGTTGGCCCAATGTGAGTGTGCAACTCCAAATAAAAGAATGCCTTTCTATCCTGAAAATTACTAATACCTACATAGTTTTAGTTTATGAGCCTTGAAAGTACCTTTATGTCCTGCAAGGTACAGTTTGTCTCTGTTCTCATCCATGCCTAGCTTTCTGTTTTGACAGACAGTCTGACTGACCTGTAGGAACTCTAGGGTCATCACCAGATTCAGGACAACAGACTGCTTTACTATCTCTTGCACTTGTATGATTCCTGCAGTAAACTGTGTGTGTAGATATGTGCGAGCATGCTCATTCATATCAGACTCTTTCCAACACCATGGACTGTAGCCTGCCAGGGTCCTCTGTCTATGGGATTCCCCAGGCAATAATACTGGAGGGGGTAACTCCTCCAGGGAGTCTTCCCGACCCAGGGATTGAACCTGCATCTTTTGGCCAGCTGATTATTTACCACTGTGCTACCTGAGAAGGCCCCCCTGCCGTACGTTGCTTGCTCTATATCTCCCTTTAGCAGTTTTGCTCCTCTGATCAAACTCAGACCTGTGAAAACTGTAACTGAAGGAGGGTATATCCCTCTGTGATGGGAGAAGTGGGGGGATGACCAAAGAAACCAAAAAAAAAAAAAAAAAAAAAGCCTGCTCTTGGGAAGCACTCTGCTTTCTACCTCAGCCAAGCCCCAAATGCAGGCAGCTTGACTGGCAGTTGCCCATGACTGCAAGTATTCAAGTCATGTCTTTTCACTTAAGACAGAACCTACTGGGAAAAGGGGAGTAACTATCATTTTGTGTAAAGTCAAAAACTTTGAATTTTAAGATATGTGACTAGGCATTGTACAGTCAGTAGTCTGACTGTATTCATTGTACTTAATTAGGCTCTGCTTTGTTATACAAGGTGACAGCAACTTGACTTAGCTGCGAGTTGGCAGAAAAGCTGTGAGTGGCTAAATTTTCATCTAATGACAAGTGAAAATTAGCCCCACTGAACAAAGCTGAATGGATAGAGTGGTAACATGTTAAACGTGGTTTTGATTGCATCCCACTAGTTGTCCTTGTTCACTAGTCATTGTACCAGTAGATCTTGCTTTCTTTACTTCCCCGGTGTTTGTTTACTTTCCTATGTACATCTTGTACTTCTTCCCCTTTTCCAGTATTTTCTTGACTTTTATGTTTTTTGCTTTGCTCTAACATCATCTCTTTGCAAATGTCTCCTTAAGCAAATTGATGTCTAAATCAGAATCGGTTTCTTTTGCATTCAGTGACAACTAGCCTGACTGAGCAACTTCATTTTCACTTTTCACTTTCAGGCACTGGAGAAGTAAATGACAACCCACTCCAGTGTTCTTGCCTGGAGAATCCCAGGGACAGAGGAGCCTGATGGGTTGCCGTCTATGGGGTCGCACAGAGTCGGACACGACTGGTTCAACTTAGCAGCAGCAGCAGCAGCAATTGCAACAACAAAGACAAATTAGTAGTCACAAGATTTGAGATTGTTTCCCCTTAGAATGAGGTGGAAATAACCAGGATCCTTTTTGGAAAGCACTAGAGTATGAAGCTTTTTTCAATTTAACCACTGTGGGTTCATGAAAAATAGGCTAATATATTGGGTTGGCCAGAAAGTTCATTCATATCTAGGTAAAAGGCATATTTTTCATTTTCATGGAGAACTTTATTGAACAGCATATTTACTAACCAAACAAACCTTTTGGTCAACCCAGTAGTGTTACTCAGAACTTTTAGAGCACACAGCCTGATATACCATGGGGATATATTTCCTAGTTAAGTTTAAATCCCAAGGAAGAAAAGCCCAAGAAAATGTGTAAAAGTGTGTTATTTTTTATTCACAGTAAACTAGTATGATTCAAAATATTAGGTAAAATATTATAAAATAAACAAGAATACAAAAAAATGTCTAATATGAAAACCACTAAATGTATGCAAACCAGCTTAATTGTTGGCCTGTTTGTTTGATATAAATTAATAAGTCATTTGTAATTCTGCTTCCAATTTTAATGATTGGCCTATGGTAGTGACCTTACATCTTCCTTTCAATGAAATAATTTTTGAGATAAAAGTTTAATTATACAATAAGGCACAGAAAATGTTAAGTGAAAATAGAAAATAACTTTGAAGAGAGATTGAGATTGCTTCCTGTTCTAGTCTCACTGCCAACTTTGGGCAGCCCAGTTCTGTCCTGTGGGGCAGTAATAATGGCAGAGAAATTGTCTAGCACAGGCTGCTGCAGATGTTCTAATTCAAGGCCAGCTTGAAGAGTTACCACCAGAACATGGTTCTCTAAGTTTAAATGAGCTGCCAGCGCTGTCATTTGGCAGTGCTGAGTGTGCAGTAACGAACAGAAGAGAAAATCTATTGAATAAAGGAGACAGTGCCCGTATTAAATAGTTGGTAGAAAAAGAGTAGGCTCCAAAGGAAATCAAAAGGAGAGCCATACTTGGGCAGGTGGGGAGACAGAAGGAGGGAGGGAGGTGAGAAATAGGCAGAAACTGTAAGTTGTTCACATAAGTTGAGTGGATCTAATATTACAATGGAAACTTACTCAAGAGGAGTTAAGTTTTCTGTAGCGACAGCAATGTCTCTTCTCCACTCTGGTTACCCTGGCAACATGACTCCTTTCTTACAATAATAATACCATTATAATGGGAGAAAAAAGTGAACAAAAATGATGTGAAAAGCAATTAGAGGGCAGATCTCAATCTAACTTGGAAATACTTGGTAGGGGGTGGGGATTTGAAAGCTATTTGTTTCAAAAGAAGTGAAATCATGACGAAATTCACTGACTTGGACAAAGACAAGTAGAATGTGTTACCTTCAAAGGCCTTCTTTATTTGTGTGCTGCACAGGTACACCCTTGGACCAAGGCACATAGAAACCCTATCTGCATTGCCATATGCTCGAGGACCCACACTCTGGTTTCCTTCCAGCTGCCTCTCTCCATGAGCTGAGGCATCCTTGGGCCTGCTGGGATGTGTGCACTCAGACCCGATACACCTTCTGGACCATGATATTGAACAAATCCTATGTGCTGGACTTTTGTATCCAAATGGCCCTTAGTCTGTCCACAGCATGCCTGGGTTCTCTCTAGCATGGATTATATTAGTGCCATGGGTACTGCCAGGCTTAAGTGTTGGCCAAGGGGAAGTTGTTTGTAGAGACTTTGAACTCCTGTGTTAGTCCAGGCCAAGGGGCTCTTCTCTATAGTGCAGAGCTGAGCCAGGACTGGAGGAGCAAGGGCACACTGCATGGCTACATTTAGGTACTAAAGTCTGTCCTTCCACTTAATTTTGAGGAGTGCCTTTTCCAAATGAAGAGATTAGAGCGTGTTTAACTCTTTGTTGTTTAGAGTTTAATATAACATTTATATGTTTAGACATAGTGTTTTGAGCCTCCATTTCTGCTCTTGTCTTAATTTTGCAAATGCCAAGGGCAGACCCAGTGCTACATGTTATAGAGAATTGCACTTATATTTATGTTGATAGTACTTTTTTTCTGTAAATGCTTTAAAGGTAAGACTGAATAGTAACCTACACCTATTATTTCTAAGTATTACTTAGAAAATCAGTAAATACAGAATTAACATGATGAATCTTATTCTTGTGAAATTGCTTTGGACTTTCTATGCATACTGTCATCAAGGATAAGAAAAGTGAACAGACCAGGAGCCAAGGGAGAAAACATTTGCAAAGGTAGCTGCATGAACCTTTTTAAAGATAGGTTAAAGAATGAAGCACATGAGTTAACAATATGGATGTAACTCATGCAAAGTGCAAAATTTTAAAATACATTATCTTGACAGTAAGTTTTGAAAAGCAACTCAGAAAAAGTGTGAGCTAATGCTTCTCAATTGACTTCTTTTGTTGGTGACTTCTATATTTTGCCTCAAAAACTGATCATATATTGATTAAAAGAGACAATTGATATGAAGGCATTTTAAACTGTATTATGTAAGTGTAAACATTTTTATGTTATCATGAATAAATAAATGACATAATATATACATATATTATATACAGTGAAACCGTACTATATAAATATAAATATTACCTAATTATAGTAAACATTTATGAAAATGTCTTTGAGCTCAATGTTGTATCTTAACAAGTAATTGCAAGACATGTCTAAGCCATAGTAACTGAAATGCTATATCAATTTTTACCCTTACATTTGATTTTAATATTTTATATAATCTTCATTGTAATTATTTGTGTATTTGTATAATACTTATCTGTTAGAGTCAACTTCAAAAGTGTGATGGCATTCACCAAAAATAATGTTGCAGAGAGCTAGGTGACCCATCCATTCCACTGCAGGACTCTGGAGATTCATCATGAGCAAGCACAGAGGAGAGGTCCCTGTTCCAGGGAGATTGCAGATTACTTGGGGAAAGTTCATGAAGCAGTCCTGCATTTTAATGAATATGGGTAATTTCCCTTATAAAGATAAGAATTTTGTGAGGAAGAAAAGTGATCTGTAAGAACAACTCCTAAAGCAGTAGTTCTCAAGCTTTGGCACACATCATGATCCTTAGGGCAGTGGTGGGGGCGGGGGGCTTTTTAAAACACAGATTACTAGACCGTAACTCTAGAGTCTGATTTTGCACTTTACTTCTGAGATGAAGCTGATGCTACTATTTTGAGAAATAGTCATAAAGAAAAATCACTAGATTGGGAGATGGTGGCTCTTACATTTTATCTAGCTCGTGAAACAGCACAAGCTCAGCAAGTGCTGATTTCAGTTATGTGCTTCCTGTAACATGTCCCATTTACTGGGGATTTCATTCTTCTTATGACCATCTCTTCAGGAGTGATCCTGGATTTGTTATAATGAACACAATCAATTGAGTAGAAAACCAACAAGTGGTACTTTTATGACCAGAAATAAAAACTCTGTACCTTCTCCTTTCCCCCTTGGTTATTGTCGTTTATAAAATTATGTTCTAAGTAATAGGAAGTGCAGGAAGTTTTCTGTGATAGAAACTATGAAGAATGGTAATTACTGTAATGGAAGCAATAAGCAATTACAACAGAACAAAAAGCATATAATATAAGAAAAGTAAGTTAAATAAAATGCCGTGTCAAGAAACCATTGGTTTACAGTCAATGTTTTAGTTTAAGCTGAAGAAATTGTACAAAGATATTACATGGATTTAAAATGTCAGTATGGCAAAATATGGCAAGCAATGCTAAAGGTAGTTAAATGGTGGATAATTCATATTTGTAATGTTTTGTTCAAGCTACCCTATTTTTGTTATCTTTGAGTAGGTATCCAACTCAAGCTGAAAAATTATTAAATATTTAAAGAAACAAAATTTAAGCATTATGCAAATATAATGGTATTTTAAAGTCTTAATAACTGATCTGGTTATAATATAATTGAATAGTTGGAGCTATTGATTAAAATTCAATGTGCTTAAAATTTTATAATTGTATTTATAGACATTTCATGTCAATAAAAATGAATTATTATAACAAAAACTTAGAGATAAAATGTTTCAATAATTACTCATTATTTTGCCTCTAGGCTACAACTATACAATATAAGAACCATAATTTTCAAGTAATAAAAGAAATGACCTTTGTATGCATTTAGAAGAAGCAATCCCTTCAGGCTACTAAGTTTAATCAAAATCTTTAGCCTGATATTTTGGAGGATTTTACTTGCTTCTGTAAAAACCACAGTTTTTGTTTGTCATTTAAGCCTAAAAAGCAGTTCTGAAAAGTTACCTAATGCTTCTCAAGCATAGTCTTGCTCAGAGAGTGTTGACTTTAGGAATACACTGAAAGTATTAGAGATAAGTTCGCTGGAAGTTAATGATAGATTGACTTATTATTACCATGTCTCACCAAAATAATATATTTATTAAAATATAAATACACCAGAATGGGATGAGTCTTAAATAACACCATTCATTTCTATAGTTGATAACTAAAATAAAACTTAGAAATAATTTCTGTGCTTTGGATACAATTTCTATTTCCTCTTATATAAATTTGCAGGAAAAATGACTGAATGAAGACATTCAGATCTTCTAATTCTGATTTGATTAATTTGCTTTTTCTATGTAACCAGACTTGAGATAGTTGGGGTAGAATACAATTATTGATAAAAATCATGGGAGTTAAATTATGATGAATTTTAATGTAAGCAAATGAATTTATCAATATTATCAAAATGATGATTACAAGGTTGAGCTGGATCACCATCTCCAGGGCATTATTTCTTGACTCTGACCTGATCTATTGGAGTTAGAGTGGATTATAGATCCCTGTTCTGTTCATTAGCACCCAGCCCTTGACTCTTCTGTGGCCTAGCTCACTGCATGCTATTGATAATGTTCATTCACTTATCTGTCTACTTCTTTGAACTGTGAACTCGTTAGAGAAATTGATTGTGTATCATCCATCTTTAAAATTTTTTATTTTAATTTTTATTGACTTTATATTTTTACACCAGATTCAGATTCAAAACAAAACTGAGGGGAAAATGCAGGGATGTCCTCTTTGACTAATTCCACATATGCAGAGCCTCCCTCATTATCAATGTCACTCAACAAGATGACACATTTTTTACCAAGATTGAACCTACATTGGTGCATCATAATCATCAAAATCGCTGGTTTATATTATAGTTCATTCTTGGTGTTGTACATTTTATATGAGTTTGGACTTATGTCTCATCATTATGATATCACCAATCCAGTTCAGTTCAGTTGCTCAGTCTTGTGCGACTCTTTGTGACCCCATGGACTGCAGCATGCCAGGCTTCCCTGTCCATCATCAATTCCCAGAGCCTGCTCAAACTCATGTCCATCGAGTTGGTGATACCATGCAACCATCTCATCCTCTGCATCCCCTTCTCCTCCTGCCTTCAATCTTTCCCAGCATCAGGGTTTTTTCCAGTGAGTCAGTTTTTGTATCAGGTAGACAAAGTACTGGAGCTTCAGCTTCAGCATCAGTCCTTCCAATGAATACTCAGGACTGATTTCCTTTAGGACTGACTAGTTTGATCTCCTTGCAGTCCAAGGGACTCTCAAGAGTCTTCTCCAACACAGTTCAGAAGCATCAATTCTTCGGCACTCAGCTTTCTTTGTGGACCAACTCTCACATCAATACATGACTATGTACAGAATATTTTATCTGCCTTAAAAATCATCTATGCTCTGCCTATTCATCTCCCTTCCTCCCAAACTCCAAGCCTCTGGAAAACACTGATCTGAACATTTTATTGTCTCTGTATTTTTGCCTTAACCAGAATGTCACATAATTGGAATTATACAATATGTAACCTTTTCAGACTGGCTTCTTTCACTTAATAATATACATTTAAAGTTCTTTCATTATTTCAAGGCTTAATAACTCATTCTTTCCAGTGCCGATTAATATTCCATTGTCTGTGTGTACCACAGTTTATTTACCCATTCATCTACTGAAGGAAATCTTATTTGCTTCCCAGTTTTGGCCAACTATGAGTAAAGCTACTATCAGCATCCATGTGGAGGTTTTTGTGTGGATATGTTTTCAACTCCTCTGGGTAAATACCAAAGAGCAGAATTTCTGGATCATATGCTAAGACTATATTTAGTTTGGGAAGACTGCCAAACAGTCTTCCAAATTGGCTGTACCATTTTGCACTCCCATCAGAAATGAATGAGAGGACTTATGCTTCACCTTTTCACCAGTACTTTGTATTGTCAGTGTTTTAGATTTGGGGTCATTCTATAAGGTGTGTGGTAGTATCCTATTGTTGTTTTAGTTTACCTTTCCTTGATGATGCATGATGTGGTGTATGTTTTTACATGCTTACATGATGATGTATAATGATGTCACATAATGTAGAGTATCTTTACACATACTTATTTTAAGATATACCTGTTATTATATGTTATTATATTATCTCTCTATTATAATATAATGATGAATTCATGTCATAATATATTTTTCCAAACCCATAGAATGCACAACACCAAAAGTGAACTGCAGTGTAAATTATGGACTTTGAGTGATTTGTTATTGCTTTTAGTTCCTAAATCATGTCCTACTCTCTATGACCCCATGGACTACAGCACGCCAGGCTTCCCTGTCCTTCACTTTCTCCTGAAGTTTGCTCAGACTCATATCCATTGAGTTGGTGATGCCATCCAACCATCTCATCCTCCGTCACCCTCTTCTCCTCCTGCCCTCAATCTTTCTCAGCATCAGGGTCTTTTCTAATGAATCAGCTTTTCACATCAGGTGGCCAGAGTACTGGAGCTTCAGCATCAATCCTTCCAATGAATATTCAGGATGGTTTTCCTTTAGCATTGATTGGTTGATCTCCTTGATGTACAAGAGACTCTCAAGAGTCTTCTGTAGCACCACAGTTCAAAAGCATCAATTCTAAAAAAAAAAAAAAAAAAAAGCATCAATTCTTCAGCACTAAGCCTTCTTTATGGTCCAACTGTCACATCCATCCATGACTACTGGAAAAACTATACAGACTTTTGTCAGCAAAGTGATGTCTCTGATTATTAATACACTATCTAGGTTTGCCATAGCTTTTCAGCCTTTTAATTTTGTGGCTGCGGTCACCATTTGCAGTGATTTTGGAGCTCAAGAAAATTAAATCTGTCACTGTTTCCTCTTCTATTTGCCATGAAGTGATAGGACCAGATGCCATAACCTTAGTTTTTTGAATGTTGATCTTTAAGCCAACTTTTTCACTCTCCTCTTTCATCCTTATCAAGAGGCTCTTTAGTTTCTCTTCATTTTCTACCATTAGGGTAGTTTCATCTGTATATCTCAGGTTATTAATATTTCTCCTGACTGTCTTGATTCTGGCTTCCCTGGTGTCTCTGAAGGCAAAGAGTCTGCCTGCAGTGAAGGAGACCTGGGTTCAATACATGAGTCAGGAAGATTCCCCGGAGAAGGAAATGGCAACCCACTTCAGTATTCTTGCCTGGAAAACCCAATGGTCACAGAAGCCTGGTGGGTTACAGTCCATGGGTTTGCAAAGAGTAACTGAGAGACTAACACTTTCATCTTAATTCCAGCTTGTAAGATATATGCCCAACATTTTACATGATGTACCCTGCATGGAAGTTAAATAAGCAGGGTGACAATATACAAACTTGAAATACTCCTTTCCCAATAATCAGCCAGTCTGTTGTTCCACGTCTGGTTCTAATTATTGCTTCTTGACCTGCATACAGGTTTTCAAGACGCAGGTAAGGTGATCTGATAGTCTCAACTCTTGAAGAATTTTCCACAGTTTGTTGTGATCCACACAGGCAAAGGCTTTAGCATAGTCAATGAAGCAGTATTTTATGTTTTTGTTATATTAGTTTTTTTCTGGAATTCCCTTGCTGTACCCCTCTGGTGGTAGATGCTGATAACTGGGGAGGCTATGCAGCTCAGACAGTAAAGCGTCTGCCTACAATGCAGGAGACCCAGGTTCGATCCCTGGGTCGGGAAGATCCCCTGGCAAAGGAAATGGCAACCCACTCCAGTATTCTTGCCTGGAGAATCCCATGGAGGGAGGAGCCTGGTTGGCTACTGTCCATGGGGTCGCAAAGAGTTGTACACGACTGAGTGAATTCACTATCTGTCTATCACTATGAATCTGTATGGTCAGGAGCTATAAAGGAAATCTATGTACATCTCTTCAATTTTAAGGTGAATTTAAAGCTACTCTAAATAAATTATTAATATGATTTTTTTTTAAGTAAATGTTAAAAAGTTACTTAAGTTGACTTCCCTGGTGGTCCAGTGGTTAAGACTCCATGCTTCCACTGCAAGGGGCATGGGTTCAATCCTCCACTGGAGAACTAAGATCCCACATGCCATAGGACATGATGAAAAAAAAGTGAATTAATAAAAAGAGAATGATGTTAATAAGAGTTAACTCTCTGAAAAATTACAAACAAAAATTCTAATTTGAAGAAAAATAGAGATAAGGTTAATACTCAAATAAAAATAACAAAATTCTTAATATGTTGTTAGTTCTGGGTAAAGATTGAACTCTATGATTCTCAGAAACTGAAGTGAAGGGAGAAACATAATCTTAAGATTCAACATAATCATAATATAAAAATATTTTTTCTGAAAATTCTGGATAATTTCCCCTGATGCCTCAAGGAACCACTGTGTGATATAATAGATAAGGTCCTTTAAAAATCTATAAAATTACTACAAATGCAGACTTTATATGATAGCTCCTACAGCATTAATCAGTCCTAGCTGAGCACATGATGCCACAGGGAAGTCCAATAAAAGCATTTATTCAAGATGTTGAAACATTGACATCCAAGTGCAATGCTGAGACTCTGGCTCACTGCTACTGCTGCTAAGTCACTTTGGTCGTGTCCGACTCTGTGCAACCCCATAGATGGCAGCCCACCAGGCTCCTCCATCCATGGGATTTTCCAGGCAAGAGTACTGGAGTGGGGTGCCATTGCCTTCTCAAGTGCTATTTTCAACATAAAGGGTGATACATGATCCAATGTTCTCCAAGAGCAGCCCCATTAATAGCAATCATAGTTTCTGTTCCTTTTCATTTATCTTATTATTCAGGAGCAAAGAGTATGAGATTATAGTCTGTGGGAATCTGGAGACACAGTAGTCATTCTGTTGATTAAAAGACAGGCCCATATGCTTTATAATCAGCTAAGGATAGTTGATGTCTGTAAACAAATTTCAAGCCTGGTATTTTGTCTAAAGTAGTCAAGCCATATGTACAGGAGGATAGCAAAAGGAAATACTCAGGACCTGGTGTTTCCTTGGTAAATAATTCTGCATCTGGTCCAACATAAAAATAAATAAGTGATTGAGACCTTAAAGACTTACTCCATACTAGATGGTCTCGATAATTTTACCCAGAGCCATTTTCATAACAAATATTATCCATCATTCACCAGGGCCCATAAAATATTGCATTTTAAGTGATTTGACACCCCAGTAAATGATTAAAAGCTGAATTAGTTGTAAAATATACCCTGAGGTAACTAAACATGTTTGCATGCTGGATTCAGTTGCTGGATATAGGCCAATTAGACATGGGAGAATATGTGTCAAAAATTGATTTCAGTTTTAGAGCAGTTAATACTAAATCATTCATTGTGACAAGAAGTATGTGCTACTGGATCAAATAATAAAATTTTATCATCAACATTTTACAGAATGCATATTGTTTGGTTGTCTAGAGTAGTAGCAACAGTTCATTCAGTTTTTATGAGACATATTAAGTCATTAATCCAGTTAGAGAGAAAAAATGATAAAAACTGATTTTGAGATATTGGATTTTTGTATGTTTTCAACATGATATAGCCAGAAATTTCATGTGTAATAAAATTATGTATCTATGTATTACACTCAATTACATTGTATGCATTATGTTAAATAGGATTCAACATCTATGTCTGCTATATTGACTATGCCAAAGCCTTTGATTTTGTGGATCACAAACCACTGTGGAAAATTCTGAAAGAGATGGGAATACCAGACCACCTGACCTGCCTCTTGAGAAACCTGTATGCAGGTCGGGAAGTAACAGTTAGAACTGGACATGGAACAACAGACTGGTTCCAAATAGGAAAAGGAGTACGTCAAGGCTGTATATTGTCATCCTGGTTATTTAACTTATATGCAGAGTACATCAAGAGAAACGCTGGGCTAGATGAAGCACAAGCTGGAATCAAGATTGCTGGGAGAAATATCAAAAACCTCAGATATGCAGATGACACCAACCTTATGGCAGAAAACAAAGAACTAAAGAGCCTCTTGATGAAAGTGAAAGAAGAGAGTAAAAAAGTTGCCTTAAAACTCAACATTCAGAAAACTAAGATCATGGCATCTGGTCCCATCACTTCATGGCAAATAGATGGGGAAACAGTGGAAACAGTGGCTGACTTTATGTTTTTGGGCTCCAAAATCACTGTAGATGGTGACTGCAGCCATGAAATTAAAAGATGCTTGCTCCTTGGAAGGAAAGTTATGACCAAGCTAGACAGCATATTAAAAAGCAGAGACATTAACTTTGCCAACAAAGGTCCGTCTAGTCAAGGCTATGGTTTTTCCAGTAGTCATGTATGGATGTGACAGTTGGACTATAAAGAAAGTTGAGGGCTGAAGAATTGACTCTTTTGAACTGTGGTGTTGGAGAAGACTCTTGAGAGTCCCTTGGACAGCAAGGAGATCCAACCAGTCCATCTTAAAGGAAATCTGTCCTGAGTGTTTATTGGAAGGACTGATGTTGAAGCTGAAATTCCAATATTTTGGCTACCATATTCGAAGAACTGACTCATTGGAAAAGACTGTGGTGCTGGGAAAGATTGAAGGTGGAAGGAGAAGGGGACGACAGGATGACGTGGTTGGATGGAATCACCAACTCAATGGACATGAGTTTGGGTAAACTCCAGGGGTTGGTGATGGACAGGCAGGCCTGGCATGCTGCGGTCCATGTGGTCGCAAAGAGTTGGACATGACTGAATGGCTGAACTGACTGAACTGAATATGTTACTTGAAAATGAAACTTAGATGTGCAAAGGTGTAATAGTATATACATCATTTGAAATATACAAAATCAGACGAAACTCAGCATAATGCATTTTTTTGCTGTTTTTCAGCCATCCCTAAAGGATATTTATATTTGTCATGTCTCAACAGAAAAAAGCAAAAAAGAGGCAGATATTTTCCTATGAGTGAATCATAGAAGAAATATGTAGAATAAAATATCCAAATTGTATTTTTAGAATTAAAGAAAAAATTATATGTTATTGGCACTGTTTTAGAATAATAATTTTTTTTCTTAGATAACACAGTTACTTTTTTATGACTTTTTTTGATAAGTTAGAACACATGACACTCAAAGAATCAAGAAAGTCTAGACTAGGAACATCTTCAGTAAACAACAAATCATAACAGCTTGCCAGATACTATTCCTCAAAAATGGTTATTTGGAGAGGTGAAATCATATAACAAAGGCATAGAGTTATTCATCTTATGTTGATGATGTAAGAATACTTAAAATAGCTCATCATTTTCCAATCTGTTATGCATTAATCCTGGACATCTATATATAGCCAGTGAATTTCACTTGCGGGGACTGGTACCGAGACAGTCTGTACCGAATAATATCCTGACTGGACCACATTCCAGACTTAGTAGAGTGAGGGGAAGTAGGTAAATGGAAAGCAGCATCTGCTGTGTCTCCTAAATAAAGCTGGTGTAACAGAGGTTTCCATAAGAATGATAATATTACGGAAGCATTTAAACATAATTGGATTGCTCTCAGTACAATTACCCTGTAAATGTGCTTTGAGTCTTCCTATGACCTTCTGTATCTAATTGGCAAAATTTAGTAGGAGGGTAGAAAAGCAATAAGGACAGGATGTTCATTTTACTGTTTCAGCAGCATAATTGCTACTTATTAATAGTAAGTTTTGCTTTTCTTTATTATTTTTGAACCTCATTGTTGAGTTTCTGAAATAGTTTTATAGCATTTATATTTATGCATACACTTATAATATGCATTATATTTTATTTTATATCACTGCAAAACACATGATTTAATTTATACTTCATTATTATTTCATATCACATGTCTCTGAAAATCTTAGAGTTTTCCATTAAACTAATACACAGATATTCTAAGATTCTGGTGTTAAATGATTTAAGAGGCCTAACAGCAAAGCATAGGAGGAAATAAATGCATCAGTAAGAATTATGTGTGCTCAAATAATTATATTTCACTTGTGTCCTGTAATATTGTTGATGGCCACCCGACATACCTTTTTTACATGAAAATTCAGATGAGAAAGATTTGATTGAATATATGTCAAATATTAGATAGAGATTCACCTGAAAAATCACCAAAGTAGCACTGAAGTTACAGTCTCTTGATTGTTATACTTAAAAGTGAAAAGATCATTTATTTAGCAAAATGTATCACTTTTTTAAAGACATATTTTGTTAACAGTTATGCTGTTAATAGTTAAAATTACTCTGGTAGCCAGTGGCAAATTGTTGTCTATGTAAAAATGCCTGGTAGATATACTTGACGTACTTGTTTTCCTTCTTTGTTGGGCCTCCCAGGTGGCTCAGTGTGTAAAGAATCCACCTGCAGGAGATGCAGGAAACTCAATTGGATCCCTGGGTCAGGAAGAGCACTTGGAGCAGGGCATGGCAACTCACTCCAGTATTCTTGCCTGGAGAATACCATGGACAGAGGAGCCTGGAGAGCTACAGTCCATAGAATTGCAAAGAATTGGACATGACTAAAGTAACTAAGCATGCATGCATCCTTCTCTGTACTGAAAAAAAATTCTTACAGGTTCATATTAAACCAAAGCTATAACATTTATTAATGTACATCTGTGTTAAAACATATCATTCTTCCTCTGCTGTGTTGATGCTTCTGGGAACTGTCTTTAACTTTTGAAGTCACCTTATACTCAATAATCATTTTAATGGAAATTCTAGGACTCTTTTTCAACCCCAATTTTATTCTTACAGTTAATACTTCCAGAACTTACACAGGCCAAATGCTAATGCAAGAATGATTTTGGTGTCATTATGGTTATTAGAAAGGATTGAATTCAGACACAGTCACAAAGTCATTTATAAGTATAGTTAGAAGTGGGATAAGGATAGAAAACATAGGATGCATATGAAGAAATAGCCATTCATTCTTTGTGTAATATTCCAAATATAAACACTAAGAAACTGTAAATTAAAGCTATCATGCTGAACTACAGCTCCATTTCTTTTCTGCTTATATGTTAAAATATCTGTATGGTTTTCTGTTAAATGCTTGAAAACTGTGACCACTGTGCAATCTGATAGATTAGTTGACACATGACTAGCATGGAGGATCTTAATGTGTTGTAAATAGAATAATATTGCATATTGTATAACTTTTTGGCAGTAATGTTATGCAGGTACCATAACATCAACTTATATAAAATAGAGATATAGTGATTTTTCAGTTTTAGTGAAGTAGAAATTGCTGCAATGCATTAGAATATGCAAATTTAAACTCTACTTGGGTGAACTTCTATTTAGAGTCAAGTTTTCTGCCAAGAACATAAAGCATTTGTAAAACAATGCTTTCCCAAAGTTTTATACAGTAGTCTGATACTTTTTTTTTTTTAATAAAATGAAAGCTCACTTTTTTTTCACTTGTTTAGGCATGGACAAGTTAAACTACTTTAAATTTTGTTGTCTATAAACTATTATCTACTGAGTTAGTGATTTCTCTGAGCTTCATTTCTTCAACAAATGACAGCAATAAAGACAGTAAAGTACTGTTATTATAAAAGCAACTAACATTAATAGAGGTTTTGGGAAATGTATGAAAATGTTTTTGAAGCATCAATTTATGTATTGAATCCCTTACAGTGGACAGAAGATGCCACCAAACAAAGCCATTTCAATAAAAAATACCTGATTAAAAAAAAGAAGGTAGAACAGTGAAAATAAAACATGAAAATTTCTCAGCTCTGTCTTTCTGTATAACAAGTCAGTGTGGCATTAGTACTACATTACAATATAAAAAGACAGAAATAGTAGAATAGAGTGACAGGGGATGAGATTGTTACATAGCGTCACCAACTCAGTGAAAATGAATTTGAGCAAACTCTAGGAGGTAGTGAAGGACAGGGAAGCTTGGTGTGCTTCAGTCCATGGGGTTAGAGTCAGACACAACTTAGTGACTAAACAACTAAATTGTCATAAAACTATTTTAACAATTTATATGAATTATTTGCTCCTTATTCTACAAGAAGATATTAAGTTTTACTTTATAAACTGTTTTCTATAAAGCCAAAAAGTTATTTTGTTAGTATCTAGAAGTTATGGCACCCCACTCCAGTACTTTTGCCTGGAAAATCCCATGGATGGAGGAGCCTGGTAAGCTGCAGTCCATGGGGTCACTAGAGTCGGACACGACGGAGCGACTTCACTTTCACTTTTCACTTTCATGCATTGGAGAAGGAAATGGCAACCCACTCCAGTGTTCTTGCCTGGAGAATCCCAGGGACGGGGGAGCCTGGTGGGCTGCAATCTATGGGGTCGCACAGAGTCGGACACGACTGAAGCGACTTAGCAGCAGCAGCAACAGAAGTTATTAAAGGGCTTCTCTGGTGGCTCAGCATTGCCTGCTAATGAGGGAGACACAGGTTAAACCCTCAGGTTGGGAAGATCCCTTGGAGAAGGAAATGGCAACCCACTCCAGTATTCTTGCCAGGAGAATTCATGGACACAAGAGCCTGGTGACCTACAGTCCATGAGGTGGCAAAAGAGTCAGACATGACTTAGCAACTAAATAACAGCAGAAGTATTTGAAACAGTAATGTATTCAGAGACAAAATATTACTAAGAAGGTACTATTATAAAAGCAGATATTTTCTTTGGAGAATCATGTGTTTATATGTTTTAGTAAAGGAATACTATATCTGTTAGAATAATCTAGGTTATGCTGTTATAACAATCCACAAATCTCAACAAAATATTATTTTTTTTCCATGCTTCATGTCCATCAAGTTTGACAGGGGCCCTGTCACATGCTGTCCTCAATCTTTGACCCATGCTTACAGATAATCCCATCAACTGAAACTGTCACTTTGATAGAGAGAAAAGAATTTGGTGTATCATCTGGCTTATAAAGCTTTAGTGTCAAGTAACACATACTAGAAAAAAACAAGTTATGTGACCATGCCTCACTTGGTAGTGTGGGGAAGAGATTGCAGCTTACTAAGTTATTGGGGGGAAATTAGTAATACTTGGTTTTTGTGTTAATGACTACCTGAAATCATATTTAACAATCAAAATCTATTATTATGCCAGTCTGGTTGTTAAAAGATGACAGTAAGGCTAAACTGCATTACTATACATTCTGGGTTGAACCAAGAACAAGCCAAAATATATAATTATCACTAAAAAGCAAGTAAATAATTGTTTTAGAAGGCCCACAAAATAGCATAATTTTTTCTATTGAATATTATAATGTTTTCACTATCTTAGAAAAAGTAAAAAGGAGAAAGAAAGGGGAAAATAGAGTAACTGTGGTTAGGTTCACCATTAACTTCCTTTGGTTTAAAAACACATTACTAATGGCATTATTCTGGAAAGTGTGACAAAGCCAGAAAAAAGACTTTAAATTATTATTTTAAGATATGAGGAAGTATTATTAATAGACTGAGTTGTCTGGAGCCAGATTACCTGTGTTTGATTTTTAGTTTTATCACTTATTAGCTGTGTGACTTTGGATAAAATATCTAAATAGCTGTGTAACTTTGCTTTTTCACCTATAAACAGAATCATAATATAACTTTAAGAATTATTAAGAGGATTAAATGAGTTTATGCAAAAAGGGAGCTTAGATCACTACCTATTACTCTGTAAAAACTCAGTGGAGGTTAAGTCAATTATTTTACAGTTCTCTCCTATTTAAAATAAAGCAGCTAAGCCAAAAATGATTTTAGACTCTACCCTTATTCCTTACTATGTCACCACATCTCTAAGACATTTGAGGAAGAAAAAAGACAATGAGAGAAAAGCAAGTTTTTAACATGCAAAGCTTGAGGCTAATGGAACAACAAAGATGTTTCTGAATAAGGGGTGTGTGTGTGTGTGTGTGTGTGTGTGTTTGGGGGCAGGGACTGGGGGCTTGCAGCTCCTTATAGTAAGGCATACCCATCCTTAGTGGCATGGCACACTCAGTGCCTAGCTATTCTGTTCTTTCATATAGTACTTTGAAGTGTAATTTGTTATCCAAATTCCCTGACCTCTCTCGGTAGCATTTAGAAAGGCACACACACACACACACAAAAAATGAGTATGGTGGGGAATGGGTTATATACATACTAGGGAAAAAGATAGAAAAAATATGGTTTATCATCATTAGTGCCACATCTATTTACAGGTTTCCCCCCACCCCCATAAATCCTTCCCTCCTTCCAATATACCTATTTTCCTTTTATATATAATCAGTTTTAAATCCAACTTAATTAAAATAAGTAGATTGCCTAATTGGAAAAAGAATAGTAAAAAAGGTAGAAGAAATTGTAAAGATCAGAGCAGAAATAAATGAACAAGAAATGGAGAAACAATATCAAAGGTCAATAAAACTAAAAGCTGCTTCTTTGAGAAAATAAAATTGACAAACCAATAAGCAGACTCATCAAGAAAAACAGGAAGAAGACTCAAATCAACACAATTAGAAATGAAAAAGGAGTGGTTACAACAGACAATGCAGAAATACAAAGGATCATAAGAGAGTATTATGAGCAACTATATGCCAATAAAATCAACAACCTGCAATAAGTGGACAGATTCTTAGAAATGTGCAACTAAGAATGCATCAGAAAGAAATAGAAATTATGTGAAAGCCAATCACAAGCACTGAAATCAAGCTGTGATCAAAAATCTCTCAAAAACCAAATCCCGGGGCAAGATGACTTCACAGGTGAATTCTATCAAACATTTAGAGATGAGCTAATGCCTATTCTTCTCAAACTCTCAGCAAATTGCAGAGGAAGGAACACTTCCAAACTTATTCTATGAGGCCACCATTACCCTGATACCCAAACCAGATAAAGACATCACAAAAAAAGAAAACTACAGGCCAATATCACATGAACATAGATGAAAAAATCCTCATCAAAATTCTAGCAAACAGATTCCAACAGCACATTTAAAAGATCATACACCATGATCATTCTGAGTTTATCCAAGGGATGCAAGGATTCTTCAATATACACAAATCAATCAATGTGATATACCATATCAACAAGTTAAAAGATGAAAATCATATGATAATCTCAATAGATGCAGACAAAGCTTTTGATAAAATTCAGCACCCATTTATGATAAAAACTCTTCAGAAAATGGGCATAGAAGAAACCTGTTAGTTGCTCAGTCATGTCTGACTCTTTGCAACTTCATGGACTATTATCTGCCATGCTCCTCTGTCCATGGAATTCTCGTGGCAAGAATACTGGAATGAATAGCCAATCCCTTCTCCAGGGGATCTTCTCAACCCAGGGATTGAACCTAAGTCTCCCACATTGCAGGCAGATTCTTTACCTCTGAGCCTTCAAAGAAGCCCCATAGAGGAAACATAACTCAACATAACAAATGCCATATATGATAAATCCACAATAAACATTATTCTCAGTGGTGAAACTGAAAGCATTTCCTCTAAGATCAGGAACAAGACAATGGTGTCCATTCTCCCCCTTATTATGCATCACAATTTTGGAACTCCTAGCCATGACAATCAGAGAAGAAAAAGGAATAAAAGGAATCCAGACTGGAAAAGATGAAGAAAAACTCTTGCTGTTTACAGATGACAGTATACTGTACATAGAAAACACTAAAGTTACTATCAGAAAATTACTAGAGCTAATCAGTGAATTTAGTAAATTTGCAGGATACACAAACAATACACACACAGAAATCCCTTGCAGTCCTGTATACTAAAAATAAAAAAATCAGAGAAATTAAGGAATCAATACCACTCACCATTGCAACAGAAATAATAAAATACCTCAGAATAAACCTACCTAAGAAGACAAAAGAGCTGTATACAGGAAACTAAGAGACTCTCATGAAAGAAATCAAAGAGGACATAAATAACTGCAGAGATATACCACGTTCCTGGACTGGAAGTGTCAATATTGTGAAAATGATTAAACTATCCAAAGCAATCTACAGGTTTAATGCAATCCACATAAAATTTCCAGTGGCATTTTTCATAGAACTATGATAAAAAAAATTCACAATTCATATGGAAACACAAAAGACTCCTAATAGCCAAAACAATCTTGAGAAAGAATGAAGCTGAAGGAATCAACCTTCCTGACTTCAGACTATACTACAAAACTACAGTCATCAAGACGATATAATACTGGCACCAAAGCAGAAATATAAATCAATGGTACAAAATAGAAAGGCCACAGGTAAACCCATGCACCTATGGGCACCTTGTCTTTGACAAAGGAGGCAAGAATATACAATGGAGAAAAGATAGAGTCTTCAATAAGTGGTACAAGGAAAACTGGACAGCTATGTGTAAAACAATGAAAGTAAAACACTTCCTAACACCATACACAAAGATAAGCTAATAAAGGATTAAAAACCTAAATGTAAGATCAGAAACTATAAAACTCTTAGAGGAAAACATAGGCAGAACACTCTCTGCATAAATCACAGCAAGATCTTCTGTGACCCACCTCCTCAAGTAATGGAGATAAAAACAAAAATAAACAAATGGGATCCAGTTAAGCTTAAAAGCCTTTACACAGAGAAGGAAACCATAAACAAAATGAAAAGACATCCCTCAGAGTGGGAGAAAATAATTGCTAATGAAGCAACTGACAAAAGATTAATTTTCAAAATATACAAGCAGCACAGGCAACTCAATATCAGAAAAACAAACATCCCAATGAAAAATGGGCAGAAGACCAAAACAGACATTTCTTCAAAGACTACATACATATGGCTAATAAATACATGAAAAAAAATGCTCAACATTCTTTATTATCAGAGAAATGCCAATCAAAAGTAAAATGAAGTATCACTTCACATTGGTCAGAATGTTCATCATCAAAAATCTACAAATAATATATGCTGGGGAGGGTGTGAAGGAAAGTGAACCCTCTTGCACTATTGGTGGGAATGTAAATTGATACAACCACGATGGAGAAGTATATGGCTGCTGCTGTTGCTAAGCTGCTTCAGTCCTGTCCAACTCTGTGCGACCCCATAGACAGCAGCCCACCAGGCTCCCCCGTCCCTGGGATTCTCCAGGCAAGAACACTGGAGTGGGTTGCCATTTCCTTCTCCAATGCATGAAAGTGAAAAGTGAAAGTGAAGTCACTCAGTTGTGTCTGACCCTTAGCGACCCTGTGGACTGCAGCCTACCAGGCTCCTCCATCCATGGGATTTTCCAGGCAAGAGTACTGGAGTGGATTGCCATTGCCTTCTCCGAGAAGAGTATGGAGATTTCTTTAAAAAACTGGGAAAAAACTACCATATGACCCAGCAATCCTACTACTGGGAATTTACCCTTAGTAAAACATAATCCTAAAAAACACTTGTACACCAGTGTTCATTGCAGCACAGTTTACTGTAGCCCAGGACATGGAAGCAACCTAGATGTCCATCAACATATGATTGGATACAAAGTTGTGGTACATATACATAATGGAATATTACTAATCCATCAGTTCAGTTCAGGCAGTACCCTGGGGAATTAGATGTCTACAACTTGGGACCAATGTAGTTGAAAGCTTGTAACATATTCTTCCCTTCTTGTCTTCCACTAATGCAATACGATTTTAGTTCAGTCGCTCAGTCGTGTCTGACTCTTTGCAACCCCATGAATCGCAGAACGCCAGGCCTCCCTGTCCATCACCAACTCCCAGAGTTTACCCAAACTCATGTCCATTGAGTCAGTGATGCCATCCAGCCATCTCATCCTCTGTCGTCCCCTTCTCCTCCTGCCCCCAATTCCTCCCAGCATCACAGTCTTTTTCAATGAGTCAACTCTTCGCATGAGGGGGCCAAAGTATTGGAGTTTCAGCTTCAGCATCAGTCCTTTCAATGAACACCCAGGACTGATCTTTAGGATGGACTGGTCAGATCTCCTTGCAGTCCAAGGGACTCTCAAGAGTCTTCTCCAACACCACAGTTCGAAAGCATCAATTCTTCAGTGTTCAGCTTTCTTCACAGTCCAACTCTCACATCCATACATGACCACAGGAAAAACCATAGCCTTGACTAGATAAACCTGTGTTGGCAAAGTAATGTCTCTGCTTTTGAATACGCTATCTAGGTTGGTCATAACTTTCCTTCCAAGGAGTAAGCGTCTTTTAATTTCATGGCTGCAGTCACCATCTGCAGTGATTTTGGAGCCCAGAAAAATAAAGTCTGACAGTGTTTCCACTGTTTCCCCATCTATTTCCCATGAAGTGATGGGACCAGATGCCATGATCTTCATTTTCTGAATGTTGAGCTTTAAGCCAACTTTTTCACTCTCCACTTTCACTTTCATCAAGAGGCATCTGAGTTCCTCTTCATTTTTTGCCATAAGGGTGGTGTCGTCTGCATATCTGAGGTTATTGATATTTCTCCCGGCAATCTTGATTCCAGCTTGTGTTTCTTCCAGTCCAGCGTTTCTCATGATGTACTCTGCATAGAAGTTAAATAAGCAGGATGACAATATACAGCCTAACAACTGCTTTGTTTTGCTTCTTTCTCCCAAAATGAAAAGAACTTGAGGATATCAAACTATGGAACCCAGTGTAAGAAAGAATGGGAAGAGAACATAGCACAACTTTCTTTGCTATAAAATGTTGGTTTAAACAGTTGGTTTACTCTCGTAGGTAATTTTTTTCGGTATTGTGGCTATTGAGTATGTATGTTTTAAAGTATTTACCTAAGTAAAATGTAAAGTCTAGAACTAAAGCTAAGGATATTACACAAAGTCATGAATGACCTGAGTAAGGGCTTAAGAATTATTAAAATAATTCACAGAACATGTACCCAGTGACACATTTATGTCACAGCTCAAGTATAGAAGCTTCGATACCAGATCTGGTTTAAACCATGAAAAAGGTGATCCCTTATAGCTTACGTTTTGTTTCTTAGTAGGAGAATTAAATCGCCTAGAATTTTGTTGAAATTTGTGTCTTCTGAAAAGGGAATTCCCTTTTCTCATGATTCTTGAAATTTCAAGGTCATTTAGAACACTGGAGCCATTCTCTTTCTGTAGGCATACCCTTTCCAACCTCATGATCACTATGAGAGTTAAATACTTCTGCTTTAAGTTTACTTTATTGCTTAATCATCTGCAAAGTATTTATAGTAAGCCATTGATTGGAGCTGCAAATCCATGTCAACTCTCTGGGGAATCCCTTTCTGTGAAAATCTCTGCCTGTTGCTCCTTTGGAATAAACAAATAATTAACACCCTCAGCCACAATTGACTGGACCAGCAGTTGACTCTGCAATGGAGAAGACACACACAATTCATAAACTGTTTTCTGATTTACAACATGCAGACTTGCTACACAAATTATGCAGATCAATCAATTCAAATACAAAAACTAAGCATCTATGTTTTCTGAGATAGAAACCACCCCTAAATGTCATAATATGAAAGGGAGATTTGGGACATGTTGTATGGGGGCACAATAAGGATGTCAGTCAAGAGAAAAAGCGTGCAGAAAGAGGAGGCTATATGGCTCTGAGATGCAAAGAAAATGACTTAGGCTCCTTGTCTTCCAGAACTTTATACCTATGAAATGAAAGATTATTCATCCACTCTTTAAAAACCTATATAATCCTTGAGATCTTTATATTTATTCACCCCATCTAGTTTTATTTGAGTTAATTTGAATAGATTATGGTTGTAAACTAACAAAAGATTTGAGTAGAAAAGCAAGATTTCACTTATAGATTCCCCTTTTTAAGAGCTTTTCTTCAATTTTATTTTGTTGTAAACATGTTTTCACTATGGAAACCAATGTAGAGACTTCTCAAAAAATTAAAAAATAGAGCTACCATATGACCCATCAATTCTACTCCTGGATATTTTTCTGGAGAAGGCAAAAGGACTAATTTAAAAAGATATATGCATCTGTATGTTCACTGCAGTATTATTTATAATAAGCAAGATATGGATAAATAAGATGTGATACATCTACATATATAAATATAAAACTACATATGTAATATAATATTCTATGCATAATAGATGATTACTCAGACATAATAAATAATGAAATCTTGCCATTTCCAACGAAGTGGGTAGACCTGTAGGATATTTTGCTAAGTGAAATAAGTCACACATAAAAATAAAAATATGCTATGATTTCACTTACATGTGGAATCTAGGAAACAAACAAATGAACAAACATATAAAAAAACAGAAACAGGGTTATAGAGAAAACAAGCAGGTGGCTGCTCAACAGGAGGGATTATGGGAGGAGGAGAGAAATAGGTGAGGGAGATGAAGAGGTACGTACTTAACATTTGCAAAATAAATGAGTCAGGGATATTAAATGTACAATGTAGGGAATATAGTCAATAGTAATATAATATCATCATATGGTGATATATCATGACTAAACTTATTGTAGTGAACATTATGAAATGTATAGAGATATCGAGCCACGATGTTGTGTAACAGAAATTAACATAGTGTTTTAGGTCAATTATACTTAAAACACACACACACACAGAAAAACTCAGAAAAAGAGACCAGATTTGCTCTTACCAAAGACGAGGGATAAGAGTAGGGGAAATTGGATGAAGGTAGTCAAAGGTGCAAACTTTCAGTTAATAAGATAAAAAACATTTAAGAGATAAAATGCACAACATGATAAATATCATTAACACTGCTGTATGTTACATGCGAAAGTTATTGCAGGAGTAAATCCTAAGAGTTTTTATAAGGAAAACATATTTTATTTTTCTTTTCTATTCTTTTGTAACTAAATGAGATGATGGATGTGAACTAAGTTTATTGTGGTAATCATTTCATCATGTGTGTAAATCAGATCATTATATTGTTCACGTCCAACTTATATAGGACTGTATATGAATTATATCTCAGAAAAAACCTAAAGGAAAATAAAAGACCTACCATTAAAAATGGCAAGAGCATCAAGTGATTTTAGAATTAAGGTTAGCTAACCTTAACCAGGGAATAATTCCAGTGCCATTTAAAATAGTTTGTGCGTGCATGCGCGCTACGTTGCTTCAGTCACATGCTCAACTCTGTGCAACACTATAGACTGTAGCCCCCTAGGCTTCTCTGTCCATGGGCTTCTCCAGGCGAGACTGCTGGAGTGGGTTTCTGTGTCCTCGTCCAGGGGATCTTCTCTACCCGGGGACCGAACCTGCATCTCTTAGGTCTCTCAGCATTGGCAGACGGATTCTCTACCACTTGTACCACCTGGGAAACCCAGGCTAGTCCATAGTAATACAATTATGACAACTTACAGGACATTCTGTGATGCTAACATAATCTAAATAGCATCATCTGATATAGCGAGAAACAATATGGACAATATACAATAAATATAAGAATAGTGTGAGTACACTTTGGAATAACATATTTTATAGCCTTCAAAGCTTCTCTATCATGAACAAAAATACGTTGAATGGAGCATACTAATATGAAAAAGTATATTGTCAGTCAGCTGCGATGTCTTCTCAGAGTGCCACAGATTTAGCACTCTAACATAAATTCAAAAGTAGCTCTATTTTCCAGAGCTCTAAAATAAATACACAACATCAATTTCTTCTGCGCAGAGGAATCATTTTTGCACTTCTGCACAAAAAGTAAGACCTCTTCTCTTACTAGTTTTCTCCAGTTGATTAAAACTCTTAACATCTGATGCAATTGAAAACTCAGGGACTTAGGAGTAAATGAAAATTTTATGTGAAAAATGTGCATAAATTTTCTTACACAAGAAAAGTGACTTTTAAACTTAATAAAGAATAAGACTCAGACAAAAATCAGCAAATGATACAAAGCTAAAGTGACATAATTTTAAGCAGCAGAAGGTCAAGGACAGAAGTAGGTCCCTTGATCACTTTTCCCTGCTGCCTGTAGCACAGAGTCAGCCTTGACATTAGAGCCAGCCTGCTTGTTAGTCATTTGTGGTCATTGTTTTACAGACGATTATGCATTAGATAACTGTTTAGCCAATTGTATATGGCTTGTTCCTTATCAGTAATTTTTAAATTGGGAATGTAAAGAGCTTTATAATCTTACTCAGAGATTTTCCTGTAATGTCTCATAAACCCTAATGTTGGTTAAGTATTATCAAAGCATAGGTTTAATGAAGCTACTGCTTTCTATGTCAGTTCATTTAAAGTGTTGTATCAGATATTGTTTTGATTTCTCTTAAGATTTTGCTTTTTATATTAACATTTTATTTTGACACTCATATATGCATTTTATTTTATTTAATCTGTTTAATTGATATTATTGCTGAAAACTCCAGGACTTGTTTTTGTTTTGATGCATTTTAATATTTATAACAGTTAGGAGAAATCATATTTATAACTCACCAGTGTTCTTGTTTGTGGTTTATTGGGTTTTGTATTGAAATATATTTAAATAATGAAATTAATATTTATTTTATATTCCATATCCTATATCATTTGAATAATATACATTGCTTAAAAGTTGTGAAATTAAGGTGAGAATGATACCTTTAAAACTGTTTAAATGACTAAAGTAAGATCAGCGTTTACCTTGTGATAAATTGTATAGTTCCACCAGTAAATATAGTTTAAATAACTTTCTTAATCTTGATTCTTCCAGAGACATTGAATATTAAGACTCTAGAGCTAGTGAGAGCACTAGGGTCATATTGATTATGTCTAATGAGTCTTTTAAATTAACGAATCACCTGCTTGTGCAGGAACTACTGTAGATATCTAACTGGGTAAAAATGAGTGGTTTTAAATTTATTTATAGCTCCTGGAATTAATGGTTAAAAACAATAATGGTAACAGAATTTTCCACCAAATGATTTAACAATTATGATGAAACATTCAAATTATGAATGTTTTTATATGACCAAGTTGCTACATTATGCAGTGTTTGGTACTCAAGTTAAGAGCTATTTCACTAAAAACAACCATGAAAATGTTACTGTTTCCTACATATCTCTCTTTTTGTAATATATAAAATGTCAGCAGGCTGACATTTAAATATAAGATAATGCAGTTGACTCAAAAGTGAGCGCAATGGATCCATTCATAGATTCTTACCTAATAATAATAACAAATTCAGCATCAACAATAAAAATAGTACTTAGTACAATTGTCAGTACTTCTGAATACAGCTATGAGTACTTCTCTCAGCCGTTAAATCGCTACTCAGTGCAAGTCACTGTTCAAAGCAATAGTGGTAATCCAGACAAAAACGGTAGGGAGAATTATAATTTAAAAATCCATGGACCAGATAATTTTCAGATAAGTCATTGGTGCTACACAAATTCCATTTAGATGGCTATAAACCGTTTTCAGATTATCTTCACTTGTATAAAACTTATTGATATTCACATTAATACCTAAGTGAGCAATACTATAAATTTATACCTGGGAGTATAGGGTTCAAAGACGATAGAGAACTGATCATAGTCATGCGGGTAGGAGGAATGAGAGAGAAGGGGAGAGAAAGAGAGCAGGGAGGGAAAGAAGGAGGAGGAGGAGGGGAAGAGGAGATAGCAGAGATAGAATCACAATGTTTAACTTAAATCTGGAATGGAAAAGTCAACCAAACTACATACAAAATTAAACTTGCTATCTTAAAGTCATTATGCTCACGCTCCAAATAAGTGGAGTATAAGCATTTATAACAGAAAAATGTTTTAATATCATCTATATTATTTCAGTAACTTACATTTCTGTGTTTTGTACTTCATACCCTAAATACAGAGATCTTTCTCTGTTTCTAGCCTTTAGCTAGGTACTTTTTTAAACTCAACTAAAAATATATTGGTATCTTTATTTTTTACATGCTTTCTTGGAGATTTATCTCAAGAGTCTGACTTTGTTCCAGAAAGCATTATAATTTTCTATTTTCTTACTCTCAACATACAAGTTTTAGGATCCATGAGCAATCTACCCTAATTAATAATCCAAATTTATGCAAATATGTTCTTGAGTTAAAATACATCCAAACATCTGTCAAGTAAACATTGATTTTATGATGAAAAGGTCAATTATTTTTTCTATCAAATGCCAGTAAATATTCATTTATTTCATACATCTAAATTATTGAGAACATTTATAATCCTTCATTAAAACATATGTCTGTGTGATGTCTCCCAGTATATCGGGAGTACTATGAAGAAGAGTAAGATTGTCAGGATTGTAAATGTTAAATGGAAAAGTCTCATTCTATAGAATTCAGTTTCCTGAAATTTCTAAATATTACTTTAAAAAATAAAACACTGTGGTTATTATAGCCCTATCTATCTACCTATCTATATATTTTTCCCACACACACATAAGCTGTACAAATCTATATCTTTACTAGTATATATGCTATAAACTACAAAATAAATATATACATTTTTATCATATATATATTTATATATAGTTTCCCTTTGACTATCAAAAGTTCTTATAAATTCTCTGTTATTGTGTTTGAGCCCTGACTTGTTATATAGGTGCTAAATGCATGTATGTAGATTCAGAGGTGCTGTAATGACTCAAAGTGTGATACATCCATCTCATAGTCTGAAGATCAGAGCCTCAAACATTCTTGTATAGTGAAAAGACTTAGGAGCCAGATTGTTCAGGCTTGAAAACATATATCCGTGTCATTTATGACAGTATATATTCTTGATATTATATTTAATTATTTTGGCCTTATTTGCCTATCTGAAAAATTAGAATGTGATTCAAAAAGGGTACCATGACAATTGACTAGGAAAAGAAAAGTTTTTCAACAAAATTTTGAAAGGACGAAAGAATTAAGTTGGACCCCACCTCACATTATATGTAAAAAATAATTAAAAGTGTTCATGTATTTAAATGTTGTAACTAAAACAATAAAACTCTTAAAAGAAAGATAGGGGTAAATTTTTGCCATGGATTAGGCAATGATTTCTTATATATGATAGCACAAGCAGCAGAAGAAGAAATAAACTGGACTTCATTAAAATAAACACTTGTGCTCCAATGGATACCATCAATAAAGGAAAACTCTCACCCACAAATAGGAAGGAAATTTTTGCAGATCACATATATGATAAGGAAACTTGTATCCAGAATATACAACAAACAATTTTAATTCAAAAGTAAAAAGCAACCCAATTTAGTGAAGTAAGCCAGAAAGAAAAACACCAATACAGTATACTAACGCATATATATGGAATTTAGAAAGATGGTAACAATAACCCTGTGTACGAGACAGCAAAAGAGACACTGATATATAGAACAGTCTTATGGACTCTGTGGGAGAGGGAGAGGGTGGGAAGATTTGGGAGAATGGCATTGAAACATGTAAAATATCATGTATGAAACGAGTTGCCAGTCCAGGTTCAATGCACGATACTGGATGCTTGGGGCTGGTGCACTGGGACGACCCAGAGGGATGGTATAGGGAGGGAGGAGGGAGGAGGGTTCAGGATGGGGAACACAGGTATACCTGTGGCGGATTCATTTTGATATTTGGCAAAATTAATACAATTTTGTAAAGTTTCAAAATAAAATTAAATTAAAAAAAAAAAAAGTAAAAAGCAACCCAATTTAAATAATGGCCAAAAAAGTTGAATAGAATTCCCTCCAAAGAAAATATATAAATGGTCAGTATGCGCATGAAAAGACGTTCATTTGTAAAATGTAACTCAAAAAACAATGAGATACAGGTTCACACTGACTAGGGTGGCTACAATCAAAAAGACAATATAATAAGTATTTTCACTATTGAAAAATCTAAAGACAATAAATGCTGGACAGGGTGGAGAAAAAGGAACCTTCTAACACTGTTGGTGAGAGTGTAAATTGGTACAGCCACTATAGAGAACAATATAGAGATTCCTTTAAAAAAACTAAAAATAATGTTACCATATGATCCAGCAATCCCACTCCTGGCTATGTAGTACCCAGCAGAAGCCATGATTTGAAAAGATACATGCACCCCTATATTCATTCCAGCAGTATTTACAATAGCCAGGACATGGAAGCAACCTAAATGTCCATCAACTGAAAAATGGATGAAGACATGGTACATATATACAATGGAATATTACTCAGCCATAAAAAGAATGAGATAATGCCATTTGACACAAAATGGATGGACCTAGAGATTGTCATATAAGGTGAAGTAAGTCAGACAAATATGAAAGTGAAAGTTGCTTAGTTGTGTCTGACTCCTTGCAACCCCATCTATACAGTCCATGGAATTCTCCAGGCCAGGATACTGGAGTGGCTAGCCTTTCCATTCTCCAGGGGATCTTCCCTAATCAGGAATCAAACGCACATCTCCTGCATTGCAGGCAGATTTTTAACCAGCTGAATCACAAGGGAAGACCCCAGACAAATATATGATATCACTTATATGCAGAATCTAACATTTTATAAAAACGAACTTATTTACAAAAATGACTCAGAACAGAACTTATTTACAGAAACAGACATAGAAAATGATCTTACGGTCAACAAAAGGGAAGGAGGGGAGGAATAAATTCAGAGATTTGGATTAACATATATGCACCACTATATATAAAATATACAATATTTAAAAAGTGGAAGCAGTGACATATTATTTTCTTGGGCTCCAAAGTCACTGTGGAGGATGACTGTAACCATGAAATTAAAATATGGTTGCTCTTTAGGAAAACTTTGATAAACCTATACAGTATATTAAAAGGCAAAGATATCACTTTGCCAACAAAGGTCAGTATAGTCAAAGCTCTTGTTTTTCCAGTAGTCATGTATGGATGTGAGAATTGGACCATAAAGAAGGTTGAATGCCAAAGAATTCTTGAGATTCCCTTGGACTGCAAGATCAAGCCAGTCAATCCTAAAGGAAATCAACCCTGAATATTTATTGGAAGAACTAACACTGAAACTGAAGCTCCAATACTTGGCCATCTGATGTGAAGAGTCTACTTGTTGGAAAAGCCCCTGATGCTGGGAAAGACTGAAGGCACAAGGAAAAGGGAGTGGCAAAGGATGAGATGGTTAGACGACGTCACTCACTCAGTGGACAGGAGTTTGAGCAGACTCCAAGAGACAGTGGAGGACAGAGGAGCCTGGCATGCTGCAACCCATGGGGTCTCAAAGAGTCAGGCACAACCTGGCCACTGAACAGCAGCAATAAATAAAAAAGATAACTAATAAGAACCTACCACAGAGAACTCTACTTAATACCCTTTAATGACTTTTATGGGAAAAGAAAATCTAAAGAAAAGGGTGGATATATGATACCAATTTCACTTTGCTATACAGCAGAAACTAACTTCATTGTAAATCAACTATACTCCAATAAAAAAAATTTCAAAGAATAATTGTTGCCAAGGTTATGAAGAAATTTGAACCATCATACCCTATTGATGGGAGTATAAATGGTGCTGACAATATGGAAACTTGTTTATCCCCTCCTTCAAAAGTTAAACATATAGTTACCAGCAATTCTATTCTCAGGTATATACCAAGAACGTTTTTAAATGTCCATGTAAGAACTTAAGCACATATGTTCACATCAACATCAATGATAAGTAAAAAGTGGAAACAGTCCAAATATCTATCACTGATGAATGTATAAAAAACCATGATCTGTCCATACAATTGAGTATTATTCAACCATAGAAAAGAATAGAGTACTGTTACACATTTCAGCACAGATGAACCTTAAGAACATGCTAAGTGAAAGGACCCAGGAAAAAATAATCCATTTATATGAAGTGTTCAGAATAAGCAAACCCTTAGAGACAAAAAGTAGATTGATGATTTCCAAGGGATAGGCTGTGGAAGGAATGGAAAGTGACTGCTAATGGGTTTGGAGTGCCTTTTAGGGATGATGATAATATTTTAAGATTAGATAGTGATTAAATTATATCTCAAAAAAAACTTGTTATTAAAAATAATGGAATGTGAAACTTAATCCAGGGGATGTTTAGTAAACATTAAACAACTTAAGTATGTAAAACACCTTCCATGCTTGGCAGCCAGAATATACTCAGTATACAGTTGCTATTATTATATCATTACATTAATCATATCTGAGGGCTCCAAAAGTCTTGACACTAACAAAAGCATCTGCCTTTTGGAATGTGAAGTCCATTGCATTCTCCAAGCAAGACTACTGGGAGTGGGTTGCCATTCCCTTCTTGAGGGGATCTTCCTGACCCAGGGACTGAACCTGGGTCTCCTGCATTACAGGCATATTCTTTACAATCTGAGTCACCAGAGAAGCCTGCCTTTTGGAAAAAAGGATTTATTAACTGAACAGAAAGGATTGTGTCTGCTTTTATTTTCTTTGTAATTTCTTTACTTATGGCTTGCATAAAAGAAAATTAAGCAGATGCCTATTTATATTCTGCACCATATTATGCAGTTTTGTTCTCACCAATCATTCTAATTTTAGAGACTCATAAAAGCATAGTAACTAAAACTTCAAAAATAACTTCTTCAGATAATATTATATAAATGATTGTTCAGATTCCATTTAAAATTTAATCATTTGTGGTAATTTTTTCTTTGCAATCAAGTAAAAATAATAAAATATGACATACACTTGTTCATTATATAAACCATGTATGTAATTGATTTGGGTAAGAAATCATTAGCAACTAGAATTAAACTCTTTATTTTAAGGCTTTTGAAGTAAAAGTTCTATTCTCTCCTATATTTCTAACTTACTTAAAATTTCTATAGAGCCAAGGCGATTTTAAATTGAATGTTCGTTCAAATCTCTGTTACTGAGTATACTTTCCCCAAATGTGCTCATGCTAAGAACGTGAATAGAAATTGTTCCTCCTGGATTTTCTATTCTTCTTTTGTGTATCAAAATCTCATTGAAAGGAAAATCAATTTATCACAGTGGTAGATATTAGTTTGCTTGACCTTTAACTCACGTTTTCATGGGCACATGGCAGGATTTTATGTCTCTATGTGGAATTTTAAAATGTCCTCACTGTTGGCTTTTACAAATGAAATATGACTACAAAGAGCATTTATAACTTCCAGGCAAAAGTCATTAAGAGACAATGTATAGTATGTCTCCTTCCTTCTGCCATTGTGACTAGACATATTCCACAGAGAGAAAGCTCCGTTTACCTGGGCCACCTTGTGAGAAAAACTTGAGACAGACTTATAACCAGAACGAGAAGTACACATATATGCTTGTTTGTTTTAAGCCATTGAGGTCACCGTTTATTACCACAAGATTGCCTGATTGACACTATGACTTGGGGTGTTTTGAAAAGTCTAAGATATTAGTGTAATGTGTGTGTGTGTGTGTGTGTGTGTTTACTCTGTTCAGTTGCTAAACCATGTCCAACTCTGTGACCTACTTAACATTTAAACATTAGGTCGAATTAAACATTCAACAACAACATATGCACTCTCATATTATGCATTATTCAGAAAGATATTTTTAAGTTAAAACTTTACCTTGAAGAAGCATCTTATCAGCTTTATGGTGTGAAACGATAGTTTACATACAATGTTTCTTTCATGGAAAGTGTTACCCGATGTTGAAACATATGTTCATTACTTGTAAAAAATACAGATTTCTTCATGCATTTGTTTCATGACATCTAAATGTAATACAAGACTGGGGAGGGGGGATGATAATCTATTTCAAAATAAATTCATTACAATACATGCTGTTTTTATCCATTAGATGAAGCAAATGACATTAATGACTTTCAATTTAGAAATACGGAGAATCTCTTGATCATGATTCCTTTGCAGGGGTCATATCTTTCTCTAGTTCTGCTACATGTGTAGTTCAAGTACTGATCATCTTCTGGAACTCTTAAAAGAGTTGCCATATCTTGATCTTCCGTTTGTGTGTTTTCAGAGCAACTTTTATCAAATGGAAACCTCCCTCTTAAAGAATTTCACTGGCTTCCTTTTGCCCTCAGCATGGCATCCAGTCTCTTTTTCACAATTTAGAAACTCTTGCTATTGAGACCCCAGTGGGGAATGTGCTACCTGACCGTAGCCTTCTTCCTTCCTTCACTCCATATTCAACCACATTGAGATAGTTACAGCTCACATAAGACGCCAAGATCATTTATCCTTCCAAACATTTGTTTGAATATTTCCTGTGTTAGCAATATCACTTTTTAGGGAAAACATGTAACAGCATCACCCTGAGCACATCGTCATTAAATTCCACTCTAGTCAAGGCTATGGTTTTTCCAGTGGTCATGTATGGATGTGAGAGTTGGACTGTGAAGAAGGCTCAGTGCTGAAGAATTGATGCTTTTGAACTGTGCTGTTGGAGAAGACTCTTGAGAGTCCCTTGGACTGCAAGGAGATCCAACCAGTCCATTCTGAAGGAGATCAGTCCTGGGATTTCTTTGGAAGGAATGATGCTAAAGCTGAAACTCCAATACTTTGGCCACCTCATGCAAAGAGTTGACTCATTGGAAAAGACTCTGATGCTGGGAGGGATTGGGGGCAGGAGGAGAAGGGGACGACAGAGGATGAGATGGCTGGATGGCATCACTGACTCGATGGACGTGAGTCTGAGTGAACTCCGGGAGTTGGTGATGGACAGGGAGGCCTGGCATGCTGCGATTCATGGGGTCACAAAGAGTCGGACACGACTGAGCGACTGATCTGATCTGATCTGATGACTAAATGAACAGTTTCTTCACCTTGTGCCTTCTCTTTAGCTGTTTTCCTTAAAATTGGACTTTCGTTATTCCAGCCCTATCTCAAATACAACATAAATCTCTCTGACTACAAGATCAAGATGGGTCCACGTTTCTCCATAATGAGTTAAACCTGCTTTTCAGGGCCCATTAACCCCTCCGCCACTGTAAGCTCCCTCACAGACTATCATTCTTCATGTATTCCCCAACTCCAAACACATCTGAACCTTTGGTAGCTTTTATTCATACATTGTCCCTTCTCCCATATCCATTTTTTAATATTATCCATTTATCTTCATTATTGGTATAGTAGATTATATGTGTGGTTTTAAAAATTGTTTGGAAACATATAAGATTAAATTGATATTTATTTTTTTCCTTCTGCTCATTATCCATTCACCAAGAGAATGCTACTCTTTAGCGTTAGTCTTCTGATGATCATGACCAGTATAACATTTTAACTAGAATATTAAATTGAATAGATCCATTCCACTCTAGGGTTTAATGAAACTTAAACACTTCATTCAAAGAATGCTCAAACTACCGCACGATTGCACTCATCTCACACGCTAGTAGAGTAATGCTCAAAATTCTCCAAGCCAGGCTTCAGCAATATGTGAACCGTGAACTTCTTGATGTTCAAGCTGGTTTTAGAAAAGGCAGAGGAACCAGAGATCGAATTGCCAACATCCACTGGATCATGGAAAAAGCAAGAGAGTTCCAGAAAAACATCTATTTCTGCTTTATTGACTATGCCAAAGCCTTTGACTGTGTGGATCACAATAAACTGTGGAAAATTCTTCAAGAGATGGGAATACCAGAACACCTGACCTGCCTCTTGAGAAACCTGTATGCAGGTCAGGAAGCAACAGTTAGAACTGGACATGAAACAACAGACTGGTTCCAAATAGGAAAAGGAGTACGTCAAGGCTGTATATTGTCACCCTGCTTATTTAATTTATATGCAGAGTACATCAAGAGAAACGCTGGACTGGAAGAAACACAAGCTGGAATCAAGATTGCCGGGAGAAATATCAATAACCTCAGATATGCAGATGACACCACCCTTATGGCAGAAAGTGAAGAGGAACTAAAAAGCCTCTTGATGAAAGTGAAAGAGGAGAGTGAAAAAGTTGGCTTAAAGCTCAACATTCAGAAAACAAAGATCATGGCATCCAGTCCCATCACTTCATGGGAAATAGATGGGGAAATGGTGGAAACAGTGTCAGACTTTATTTTTCTGGGCTCCAAAATCACTGCAGATGGTGACTGCAGCCATGAAATTAAAGACACTTACTCCTTGGAAGAAAAGTTACGTCCAACCTAGATAGCATATTCAAAAGCAAAGACATTACTTTGCCAAGAAAGGTCTGTCTAGTCAAGGCTGTGGTTTTTCCTGTGGTCATGTACGGATGTGAGAGTTGGACTGTGAAGAAGGCTTAGCGCTGAAGAATTGATGCTTTTGAACTGTGGGTGTTGGAGAAGACTCTTGAGAGTCCCTTGGACTGCAAGGAGATCCAACCAGTCCATTCTGAAGGAGATCAACCCTAGGATTTCTTTGGAAGAATGATGCTGAAGCTGAAACTCCAGTACTCTGGCCACCTCATGCGAAGAGTTGACTCATTGGAAAAGACTCTGATGCTGGGAGGGATTGGGGGCAGGAGGAGAAGGGGACGACAGAGGATGAGATGGCTGGATGGCATCACTGACTCGATGGACGTGAGTCTGGCTGAACTCCAGGAGGTGGTGATGGACAGGGAGGCCTGGCATGCTGTGATTCATGGGGTCGCAAATAGTCGGACACGACTGAGCTGAACTGAAACACTTCATTGTTTTCAGTTTTTCTTTCATGATATGTTTTCATCCATTATTTTTCAATTATCTATACTCATATTGTTGAAAGAAAAGGGATATGTGATCTTATTGCAGTAAGTGAAATAGTATACACATGGTGCTAAAAGTCATCTCTTCTAGCCTCCATTCCCACTCCAGTAGTGTAATCAATCTTAGAGATTGCTATAATTCTTTGCCCATTTATCTCCAGTTATACAATCCTGTGAAGCATATGTGCACATCCATAGGAGTAGCAGACACTGTTAGTCACTCAACCAATATTCATTTTTCTCTGTTACACAAACAGAACCCATTTTTTTTCAGGCAGGGGGTTGCCAGTGTGCCCTATATAATGTTTGCTTCCTTTTAGCCTTACTTTCAGATAGGGGCACAATGAGACACAGTTGGGCAGTGAAAAGGATTTAGATGTCAACTAGGTGAGCTTTTGGAAAAAAAGGAAAAGAAAAGTTTAAAGGAAGAGAAGCTCAGCTTTTCCCTTGTAAACTTTTTTCAGACTTTTTCATTATCAGAGAGTTGTAATAACTTCTAGTCATTGGAGATGTCTTGGTAAAACTTTACTCAAGTGGATGGACCTTTCAAATACTGAGAAAATATTTGGAAAATTGTTGATAGCTGCAAGACCAGGATAACAGTCATTCTGTCTTTTGTTACAAAGATTGGTATCTGCCTATCACAGTAAAATAGAACATACCATGATTCCTTTGTTCAGTCTATCAGCTGTTTGTATAAACTCTATATTGTAGAAAACTGATTCCCAAATTATGAAATAGAATCTTAGATGGTATTGATTTATGATTTCTTAGATTTAAAGTTGTGGTACCTTTAGAAATGTCTTGTTTCAATTTTGTTTAATGAAGGAAATTATATCTTCATGAAATTCAAAAGCAGATGTTATCTTAGGGTGGAACATTTAATTCTGAAATCCTGTTTGATGATGAGTGCAATAGCTAAGTATGTGGTTTTTCTTTATTCCAATGACAACTTTAATATATAAGTACAGAAATTAATGCTCAGTAGTATTTAATGATTATAATTTATTAGACTATCTATATTAATTTCTACCTGCTTTTAATTTATTATATCTTTACCTAGGAGTAGGTTTATGTTTTCCATGTAGAGAAAAATGTAAATTTTTATCACTAAATTATTACATGCATTTTAGCATGAACATTTACAATTCTGTGTTGATGTAACTTAAGATGTTTGTCTTGATACTAAAGAGAATATAATTCAGTCTAAATTACATATTTCAGCATAAAATAGTGTAATTTTTTCAGGGAGGTTCTTATATATATGTAGTGGTGAAAGGTAAATATGAGCTTACAATAATCACAGAACTTGAGTAAAAAAAGGGAACATTTCTTCATATAATTTTTAAATTGTGGTTTCCTGTATTTTTAATTCAGAGCCAGCAAGTTTCAAATTAATATAGTCTTGAAATGAATTCAGCAATGTGTATTCTAAATTTAAATTAAAAACTTTTTTTTCTTCTCTTTCTTTTCTTGCTGACATTTGTTTCCCACATAGCTTTCTTTCCTACTTAACTTTTACTTCTTGACTTTTGAGTTATACTTAGTGACTAGTTTTTCTTGTAAACCATATCATTATCTTTCAAAGCTTCATCATTGTTTTTTCAAATCTTCCTTTTTTTTTTTATTAGTTGCATGGGTATAAGCTTTCAGAGTTCTTGTTTGTCCAAGGGCCATGTTTATCTTGCCTATTGCATTTCACAAATGCAATCAGAATGAAAGATAACTAATGACCCAAGTCAGTCAAAAAACCCTTGGAGGCCACTCTCTAATCATTCCAAAATGGGGATAGTCAAAAACTATCAGACCAAGAAAATCACAAGGTGTCAATCAACACTATACTATATCAAGCAAATTGCATACTGCTTGGCTTCTGAGCAAAAGTACCTTTATGAACTGACACCACTCAAATTTATTGGAATTTTTGGTAAATAAAAACATTACAAAAAAAATGCTTTCTAAATTACAAAATATTGCATATAGTTTAGGTGTGTTATTATTAAGAGTAGATTATGAGGAAGAAAATCAACGAATGACAGAAATTTAGAAAACTAGCCTACATATACTGATCAGATTTCTCGTTCTGGTAGGACAGTATAGAAGAGCGATAGGAGAATCAATTCAAGACTCAGAAATGAGGGGATATTTAACAGTTAACTTGATGTATCCCAGGCAGTTAAATGCAGTCATATTGGAGACAGAATGCTAAGATGATCCTCACTGAATCACGCCTTTTAAAAATCTTTTCCCCTTCTAGTATGTGATACAACCTGGGACTTGCTTCTTGCCAATCGAATATGACCAAAGTTGTGAGATAGTCTCTCCCATGAATAGGTTATATAAAACTCCATCTGAGCAGACTGGTATAAGAGCTTCTCCTATTGGCTTTGAAGAAGTGAATGGCTGCGTTGTGGACAGCCTGTGCGCAGGCCACATTGCAAGGATCTAAGAACCTCTAGGAGCTGAGAACCACCAGTGGGGCTCTCAGTGGATATAACAGCAAGGAAATGAATTCTATCAACAATCATATGAGTTTGGAAAAGGATCTCAAGTTTCAGAAAAAAATAAAAAAAGACAGCCAAGCCAACAGATTGCCAAATTGTGAGGTCCTGAGCAGAGGATCTGAATTCCTGACCTGAAAACTGATAATGAAGATATGTTGTTTCAAGTATCAGATTTTTGACAATGTGTTATACAGCATAGAAATTGATACATGTAATGAAAAGGGTTTAATCTAGCTTCCAGGAGTAAAATGTACACCTCATATTTTAGAGACAGGGATAGCATTTTTATCCAGGAAAAATCATATGATGAGAGGGCTTGGCACTGGTTTATAAAAATAAATAATATATAAAAATGAAACATACACACAGATAAATACTGGGATAAATTATCAAAACAATAACAATTTTTTAAAATTGTTTATATGGTTGAATATTAAGGAATCAAAATGTAATTTAATTGATGCTGAAAAATAAATGTTATGCTTTTCTGTTAAAAGGCACACTATTTAATATAAAAATACACTAGAAATAGAAAGCTAACAAAACTAAGTATGAGACCATGTACTAGAAAGGGAAACTTTTTTTTTTTTTTAAACCATGAAGTAAAAATCTACACGTTTCTTTGGAAACATTCTAGGATTATGTGTTTGTGTCAGGGATGGAGAGTATTTGCTAATTTTCTTAACACCAAGGTAATGGACCTGGAGTAGGAAATGGCAACCTACTCCAGTATTCTTGCCTGGAGAATCCCATAGGCTCCACTAGACAGAGGAGCCTAGTGGTCTACATACAGTCCATGGAGTCGCAAAGAGTCGGACACAACTGAGTGACTGAACACACACAAGTTTATGGAAATTATTTCACTGGAAAATAATTACTATAATGAGCATACTTGCTTGTAAACGTGCACTGTATTAATCTTTAAAATATTTGGTAACATATGAACATCAAGTGAGAGAAACAAATCAAACCCTTTGAACCAGTTATTTCACAACTGGGAATATATCTTAAGGAACTAGCTAAAATTTGTAGAACGTTACAGTAAAAGATGTTTATTGCTCTACTATAACAAAAATACTGCAATCAATCTAAATCTCTCGATGAAAGGAAATTATTAACACTACCAGGTCTTAAAGTGATTTTACAAATAGTTTATTTGCAATTAGTAAATTTCTGTCATCTCTAAATCTAGTTTGCTCACATTTTCAGGGGGAGCTCTGGAGAAATGAATCTACGGTCCTTTGACTTTCTATACAGAGACTGCTATTTCCCTGCATTGTTATGTCCTTGACTACAGAGCATCTTCCTTCTATTAAAGAAAAAAAGAACAACTCCTTTACTGTGACTGTGAACATTTCTGACAAGTATATTAATTTTTATTGTGAGTGTGTATCTGTGTTTGTGTTCATTTTAGGCCCTGCATGTGACAGTTTATTGCACATAACAATCTCAAGAAAGCTATGGACATTGGAAGAAGGAGAGCTGATTCAAAGTTTAAATTTTTATTCTTTTCACTATTAGGCCAGAGAAAAGGAATCATGCTTAAAACTGCAGATGGTGACAGCTGAAAGGGAAGCAAATGAACAGCATTGGAAAATAGAAGTAAGTGGTGTGACTTGAGTGGTTAGCTTGGGAGCTGCCAACATCGGGAGGTTCCCCTAAAGAGTATGCAGGAGAAACTCATTTCTTTCTTCATTCCAAAGTGACCACCTCTACTTGGTAGCTCAAGTGAATTTGTTTTTGTTGGTCTCTCTCAACCCTCTTCCCCAGCTTCAAGCTGTGATGTGCACCAATAGAGCATTGAAAATGAGGGAATCCCTGTTCCTCAGGGGAAAAAGATAAGAATTGTTCTCCTATCATCTCATGTCTATTTCTCCTATCAGGTTGTTTAAGCATTTGAGTATCCCAAGAAGCCCCATCCCCACCCCCCCACCTCCCCGCCCTGCAAAGGATTAATTAAGTCTAGTCAACTTCCTCTTGCTGCTTCTTGCCCACATTATACTCCACCTTTCTTCCACAACCTCCAACTGATAAAAAGCATCTGAAACTCAATTTTATTATTTTTATTGTAATTATTATTATTTTTTAAATTAATTAATTATTTTTTGGAGGCTAATTACTTTACAATATTGCATTGGTTTCAATTTTAAATCACTCATATTTCCATATGAATGTCAAGTTAGAGGCATAGCTTTTAAAATTTTAATTTGAATCTCAAACTTTGTAACATTTCATGCTTTATTATTTTCTTGATGATTTTCAAAATAAAAATGTAAGCATTATAAACTACTTATTGGAAATTATACCAAACATCAAAATGATGCCATTTGTGATCACATCCAATATTTTATAAATAAGACTTGAATTAAACACATAAGACCTGTATGCACATTTAAGACTGGATGATATTGATACAGAGATAGTTTTCAATTTGTTAAAATGAAGTGTATGCACTCATTTGTATTTGTACCTGGGGAAAATTGTCTGGGCAGAAACAACTCATTGCATTTTGGATTGCTTTATATAAGTATATCCCTCAAGTACAAGTAATTATTGCCTTGCTTCAGTTCAGATCAATTCAGTCACTCAGTCGTGTCCGACTCTTTGAGACCCCATGAATTGCAGCATGCCAGGCCTCCCTGTCTATCACCAACTCCCGGAGTTCACTCAAACTCACGTCCATCGAGTCGGTGATGCCATCCAGCCATCTCATCCTCTGTCGTCCCCTTCTCCTAATGCCCCCCATCCCTCCCAGCATCAGAGTCTTTTCTAATGAGTCAACTCTTCACGTGAGGTGTCCAAAGTACTGGAGTTTCAGCTTTAGCATCATTCCCTCCAAAGAACACCCAGGGCTGATCTCCTTTAGAATGGACTGGTTGGTTGGATCTCCTTGCAGTCCAAGGGACTCTCAAGAGTCTTCTCCAACATCACAGTTCAAAAGAATCAATTCTTCGGCTTAATCTACCACAAATTGCAAACACTATGAACTCAAAGTATGCAAACAACCGTTCCTATTAGGATTGCTGTTGAGATTCAATACTATATATATGCAACTGTTTGTTTCAGTAGAACATGGAACTTATTCAAGTATACAGATTCTCTTTGTCATGTAAAATATAACAAGAAAAGGCCTAACTTAAACAGGTAGGTATATTAGTTCATAAATCAGAATCAACATCTATTAAATATTTTCTAAATTCATTGGTTTATTTTTTACTTTAACCATTCATTTAGTTCTACCTGATAAGTGTCACAGATTTCTTGGTATTTTTAGAGAAATAAGACCACTATATATATCATATTTGACTCTCAATCTATTTAGCAAAAAAAAAAATTATTTAAACCATTACATATGCAAGACACTGAATGGCCAATAATGCATTCTTAATTAAACATTTAAAGGATCTTTTTATTTTAGTATCAATATTTTTAAGAGAGAAAAAAAATTTATTTTTCTAGAATGTGATCTTGAAGGGTTAAAGACTGCAACTATCATCAAAAAGTCAGTGCTTAACATAATTTGCAGTTATTCTTTTACTTGTTTATTGTCTATCTTCCCACTAGAGGGCAGGGCCTTCTTAGTTTTGTTAACCAGTATACATTCATGGCAGTTAGTAGGTGCTCAAAAAACATTTTTTTTAAATAAATAAATGGATTAATTCTTTGAATTTATGCAATCCAAAGTTTTGAGTCCCACATTAAATGATATGCTTAATTTTCACTAACATTCCCACTGAATTCACTGCTTGTACCACCTATGACAGAAAATTCCTTTTTGGCTTCTGAGTTTGCACTTTGGGTAAGTACAGTTATCAGGCTACTGTGATGTGAAGTTGAAACGTCAGACCAGCCCAGGAATCTCAACTAAGCCAGCAAAACAAAACCTTTTGAAAGCATTCTAGCTGAAACGTATGATTTACAATCAACTAGGCTTTATCTTCACTGTGATGTGAGCAGCAGGCATCTCAAAACATCAATTGTCCAATCATGCCCCTGTAAAAATGGCCGGAAGCTGGCTGATTTCACAGAATGTAACAGCCAGGATGGTGCTAAAAGCATCATGAGTCTGTTGACAGAATCGCTTCCAATATATTCTATAAACAGTATTTTAAAATATTTTAACATTTTAGCTGTCAACTACTCTTTCTATTAAAATATCCTCTAAAGAACCCTAACAAGTTTCATGCAGTATGGACTATGCATGTTCTCTTATACAATTGGATCTATCAGAAAACAGATGAAAGCAGAGAGGAAGTATTAGAATAACCCATGTAAGAGATTTATTTTCCAAATAGCTAGCCAGGTAACCAACAGAATTTGTTGGAAAAGAAAGATCAGTATCTTCTCCATGCTTTCTTCTACTAAGTAGGATTACTATATGATTAAAACAACTTGGGCATATATTTATATATATATATATATATATATATATATGTATATACATATATATATATATTTAGATTTATCAAGTATAAGAATGAAATCAATAAAGATTTTGATTTAGGTATATTGAAAGCATTAGTTTAGTGAAAATTGGCAGCTTTGCATTGGGTTGGCCGAAACGTTCATTTGATTAGTGTTGTAAGTTGTTCAATAAACTTCTTGATGAAAATGAAAAATGTACCTTTTATTTTACTTAAAACCAACTGAACTTTTTGGTTAGCCTAATAATATTGAGATTTGTCCTCCAAGAACAAATCATGATCATTGCTTTCTTTTTGTGAAGAACCACCACAACAGTAAAAACTAACTTTTGATTTTGTGCCATTACCATTCAAATCATTATATGCTTTGAATCATTTAATCCCCCTACAATCTATGGTAATTACTATTACTGTCATTTACATTTTACAAATGAGAAACTGAGGCTCTGAAAGGTTAACGTTTTGCCCAAGATCATGCAAAATGCAGGCAGATCAGAGCTGCCTGCCTCTCCCAGAGGATCTGTTTAATCTTATTTCTGTCATCTTATCTGACATTTTGTTGATGCTTCCTTATTTTCTGTTTTTTCTCCCTTTTGCTATATGTTCCGTTTGGTGCCTCAGATAAGTTATAATCTGTTTTATTTACTCAGAAATACATTTTTCCTTTAAATCACAACTTGAATCTGTCTTTCTAAGTTTATTAATTTCAGTGAAAAAAGCATTGACTAATTCCCTGATGTGGAAGATGAAAAGATTGATGAACTAATAAAAGCCTTCTCCAACCTCTCGTTCTCCTTCTCAATAAAATATTCTGGTATTTTTATCACAATCACTAGAGTAGAGATAGCTAATAACATTCATTATGTTTTATATTATATAGCTTGTCTTTGAAGAATATAAGCTTTATCATTCATTTCTTAATACAGTCATCACAGTTATTTAGCTAAGCCTACATTTTGGTGAATCTATTTATCTCTCTCCATATTTTCACAACATATGATATCAGGTAAGATGCTTCTTTTGGAAGTAAGTTTTAAAAGCCCCATTCAAATTGCCTTAAAAATCTAGGAAATATATATCCCATAATTAGGAGTTCACAGATAACACAGGATCCAAGAACACTGAGTGAACATTGGTCTAAATGATGTCATGGAGAACCACTGTTACCTTTAACCTCAGACCTACAGTAGGTAGCTGGAGAAACTTTAGACAACTTAGTCACTTTCAAACATAATGAGATGAAGAGGAGAAACATATCTGAGTGAAAAAGAGAAAATTTCTCTTTCTTGTTTCTGTCTTAGTCATAGAGAAACTTTTCACAGAAGTTAGTAACATATTTTCCCTTCAGTGTTGTTGGACTTTCCATTCCCAGTTTTGAAATTGTATTGGGAGGAAGACTGGAATGAGCATGTTTGGCTCAGATTAATTTTACAGGTTTTTGAATGTTGGGAGCTTTATCAAAAGTCCCCTAAATACTCTCCTCTTCATAAGTAGGCTATTTCTTTTGAATCGTTTTGTGAATTCTAGAATATCAGTGAACATGATACCTCCTGAGTTACTGCACACTAAATATATCATCCTGATGCTTTTGCATATGAAATACAGCTTCCTACGAATATAATTCAGAATTCACAATACTTGCTTTCATGCTTGATAGATAGGCATTACTGCACTAACTTCTGGCACTAAATAGTATCTTTTATATTTGTAGCCTATTTTACATTTTTATACTCTCCGTATAACTGCTGTATCCCCTTGTTGTTGTTCAGTCCCTATGTCATATTTGACTCTTTGCGATCCCATGAACTGCAGCAGGCCAGGCTTCCTGTCCTTCCCTATCTGTCAAAGTTTCCTCAAACTCATGGCCACTGAGTTGCTGATGCCATCCAGCCATCTCATCCTCAGTCATCCACTTCTCCTCCTCCCCTCAATCTTTCCCAGCATCAGGGTCTTTTCCAAGGACTCAGCTCTTTGCATCAGGTAGTCAGAGTATTGGAGCTTCACCTTCAGCATCAGTCAATCCAATGAGTATTCAAGGTTGATTATCTGTGGTATTGACTGGTTTGATCTCATTGCTGTCGAAGGAACTCTCAAGAGTCTTCTCCAGCACCAGAATTCAAAAGCATCAATTCTTCAGTGCTCAACCTTCATAGTTGGACCATAAAGGTCCAACTCTCACATCTGTACATGACTACTGGGAATATAATAGATTTGGCTATACAGACCTTTGTTGGCAAAGTGATGTCTCTGGTTTTTAATATGCAGCCTAAGTTTGTCATAAATTTTCTTCCAAGGAGCAAGAATCTTTTAATTTCATGGCTGCAGTTACCATCCACAGTGATTTTGGAGCCCAGGAAAATAAAATCTGTCACTGCTTCCACTTTTTCCCATCTATTTGCCATGACATGATGGAACCAGATGCCATGGTCTTCGTTTTTTTAACATTGTGTTTTAAGCCAGTTTGTTCACTCTCCTCATTCACCCTCATCAAGAGGCTCTTTATTTTCTCTTCACATTCTGCCATTAAGGTGCTATCATCTGCATATCTAAGGTTGATATTTCTCCCAACAATCTTGATTCCAGCTTATGAGTCTTCCAGTCTGACATTTTGAATGATGTACTTTGCATAGAAGTTAAATAAGCAGGGTGACAATACAGCCTTGGTGTACTCCTTTCCCAATTTTGAACTAGTCTGTTGCTCCTTGTCTGATTCTAACTGTTGCTTCTTGTCCATACAGAGTTCTCAGGAGACAGGTAAGGTGGTCTGATAGCCCCATCTCTTTAAGAATTTTCCACAGTTGGTTGTGAATAACACAGTCAAGGTTTAGTGTAGTCAATGAAGTGAAAGTAGATTTTTTTTGGAATTTCCTTGATTTTCCTATCATCCAATATATTTTGGCAATTTTATCTCTGATTTCTCTGCCTTTTCTAAATCCAGCTTTACATCTGGAAGTTCTTGGTTCATGTATTGTTGAAACCTACCTGTCTGTATCCCCTGACTTATGATTTTTCAGTAGTTGTGTATTTTCTATGAAAGATCTTTTCCTTTATTATTTTGGCAGTTCATTCTGTGCTAATAACACTTGATCTTTTGTCACTAGTTTGGGAATTGCATATTCCCTCTAATTGCCAGGAAATGAATTACTACTTACAGAAACATTTCTTTTCTCTTAAGATATATCTTCTTCCAGAGTGTTTTATTTCTTTCAGATTTTTGCACACTGTGTTGTGTCCTCTAACTTTATTCCTTTTTTTCTCTGTATCACCTCTGTGGCTAATTCATGAAGTATTTATCTACAGTAAATTTTTGTAGAACTAACATATTTTTTCTCTGCTTGTCTTACTCTGGATAAATCTTCCTAAACCATTTTTTTTTTCTTTTGCATCAAAATTGAATTTAGGGTTTCCTGTTGACTCTGCCTCTTTTTCTTCAAGGCATTCTTTGAATCATCCCATAAAAGGATAAATAGAAGACTAGAATTTGTTATATTTGGTTGTGTTTTTTCCTTGGCAGCTCTTCAGATTACTGAAGAATTCATGTCATTATTCAAGAAACTTGTTGCATTCTGTACTTTGATATTTAAGCTCTAAATCAAAATGCATCCCAGCAAATGGGAGGAAAAAAATACAGTGTAGGTAGTGTTAAGTGCTTTGTAATTTTAGGATTAGATTTCAGGTGGACAAATACTTTGGTGACACAGAGGACAGATGATTATATTTGCATGACCATTCCTGCATAGATTAACTATTAAAAATATTATTCCATAGACATTGTCTTCTACATGGCATATATATTAGTAATAGATTTTATATTTTAGAGGACATTTAGGTTCATAGCAAAATTGAACAGAAAGTATAGAGAGTTCTCTGACACTTCCTTCCCCCATGCATATACAACTTCCCCCATAACAGCATCCCTTTGCTAGAGTGGTATATTTCTTTACAACTAATAAATCTATATTGGACAAGATTACCAGCCAGGTTCATATTTTACATTAGAGTTACTCTTGAAATTGTACATTCCATGTATTTTGACATATGTATAATGTATCCCTCATAATAGCATAATTCCAATCTGATCACATGGACCACAGCCTTATCTAACTCAATGAAACTATGAGCCATGCCATGAAGGGCCACCAAAGAAGGACCAGTTATGGTGGAGAGTTCTGACAAAATGTGGTCCACTGGAGAAGGGAATGACAAACCATTTCTGTATTCTTGCCTTGAAAACCCCATGAACAGTATAAAAAGGCAAAAAGATAAGACACTGAAAATTGAACTCCACAGGTTGGTAGGTGCCCAATATGCTACTGGTAAGAATGAAGAGATGGAGCCAAAGCAAAAACAACACCCAGTCGTGGATGTGACTGATGATGGAAGTAAACTCCAATGATGTAAAGAGCAATATTGCATAAAAACCTGGAATGTTAGGTCCATAAATCAAGGCAAATTGCAAGTGGTCAAACAGGAGATGGCAACAGTGAATGTCAACATGTTAGGAGTCAGTGAACTAAAATGGACTGAAATGGGTAAAATTAACTCAGATGACCATTATTTCTACTACTGTAGGCAAGAATCCCTTAGAAGAAATGGAGTAGCCATCATAGTCAACAAGAGTCTGAAATCCAGTACTTGGATGCAATCTCAAAAATGACAGAATGATCTCCGTTTGTTTCCAAGGCAAACCATTCAATATCATAGCAATCCAATTCTATGCCCCAAACAATAATGCTAAGAAGCTAAAGTTGAACAGTTCTTTTTTTTTTTTTCGTTTCATACATGATATTTTACATGTTTCAATGCCATTCTCCCAAATCCTCCCACCCTCTCCCTCTCCCACAGAGTCCATAAGACTGTTCTATACATCAGTGTCTCTTTTGCTGTCTCGTACACAGGGTTATTGTTACCATCTTTCTAAATTTCATATATATGCATTAGTATACTGTATTGGTGTTTCTCTTTCTGGCTTACTTCACTCTGTATAATAGGCTCCAGTTTCATCCACCTCATTAGAACTGATTCAAATGTATTCTTTTTAATGGCTGAGTAATACTCCATTGTGTATATGTACCCCTGCTTTCTTATCCATTCATCTGCTGATGGACATCTAGGTTGCTTCCATGTCCTGGCTATTATAAACAGTGCTGCGATGAACATTGGGGTACACGTGTCTCTTTCCCTTCTGGTTTCCTCAGTGTGTATGCCCAGCAGTGGGAATGCTGAATCATAAGGCAGTTCTATTTCCAGTTTTTTAAGGAATCTCCACACTGTTCTCCATAGTGGCTGGACTAGTTTGCATTCCCACCAACAGTGTAAGAGGGTTCCCTTTTCTCCACACCCTCTCCAGCATTTATTGCTTGTAGACTTTTGGATCACAGCCATTCTGACTGGTGTGAAATGGTACCTCATAGTGGTTTTGATTTGCATTTCTCTGATAATGAGTGATGTTGAGCATCTTTTCATGTGTTTGTTAGCCATCTGTATGTCTTCTTTGGAGAAATGTCTATTTAGTTCTTTGGCCCATTTTTTGATTGGGTCATTTATTTTTCTGGAGTTGAGCTGTAGGAGTTGCTTGTATATTCTCGAGATTAGTTGTTTGTCAGTTGCTTCATTTGCTGTTATCTTCTCCCATTCTGAAGGCTGTCTTTTCACCTTGCTAATAGTTTCCTTTGATGTGCAGAAGCTTTTAAGTTTAATTAGGTCCCATTTGTTTATTTTTGCTTTTATTTCCAATATTCTGGGAGGTGGGTCATAGAGGATCCTGCTGTGATGTATGTCGGAGAGTGTTTTGCCTATGTTCTCCTCTAGGAGTTTTATAGTTTCTGGTCTTACGTTGAGATCTTTAATCCATTTTGAGTTTATTTTTGTGTATGGTGTTAGAAAGTGTTCTAGTTTCATTCTTTTACAAGTGGTTGACCAGATTTCCCAGCACCACTTGTTAAAGAGATTGTCTTTAATCCATTGTATATTCTTGCCTCCTAGTCAATGAAGACCTAAAAGTCCTTTTAGAACTAACACCCAAAGAAGTTGTCCTTTTCACTATAGGGGACTGGAACGCAAAAGTAGAAAGCCAAGAAATGCCTGGAATAATGGGCAAATTTGCCCTTGGAGTACAGAATGAAGCAGGGCAAAGGTTAATAGAGTTTTCCCAAAAGAACGCACTGGTCATAGAAAAGACCCTCTTTCAACAACACAAGAGAAGACTCAACACATGGATATCACCAGATGGTCAATACTAAAATTAGATTGATTATATTCTTTGCAGTCAAAGATGGAGAAGCTCTATACAGTCAGTAAAAACAAGACCAGGAGCTGACTGTGGCTCAGACCATGAACTCCTTATTGCCAAATTCAGACTAAATTGAAGGAAGTAGGGAAAACCACTAGACCATTCAAGTATGACCTAAATCAAATTCCTTATGATTATACAGTGGAAGCGAGAAATAGATTCAAGGGATTAGATCTAATAGACAGAGTGCCTGAAGAAATATGAACGGAGGTTTGTGACATTGTGCAGGAGGCAGGAATCAAAATCATCTCCAAAGAAAAGAAATGCAAAAAGGCTAAATGGTTGTCTGAGGAAGCCTTACAAATAGCTGTGAATAGAAGAGAAGCAAAAGGCAAAGGAGAAAAGGTAAGATATACCCATTTGAATCCAGACTGCCAAAGAATAACAAGGGGAGATAAGAAAGCCTTCCTCAGTGATCAATATGAAGAAATAGAGGAAAACAATAGAATGGGAAAGACTAGAGATCTCCTCAAGAAAATTAGAAATACTTAGGGAATATTTCATGCAAAGATGGGCACAACAAAGGACAAAAATGGTAAGGACCAAGCAGAAGATATTAAGAAGAGGTGACAAGAATACACAGAAGAACTGTAGAAAATATCTTCATGACCCAGATAATCACCAAGGTGTGATCACTCATCCAGAGCCATACATCCTGGAATGTGAAGTCAAGTATGCCTTAGGAAGCATCATTACAAATAAAACTAGTGGAGGGGATAGAATTCCAGTTGAGCTATTTCAAATCCTGAAAAATGATGCTGTGAAAGTGTTGCACTCAATATGCCAGCAAATTTGGAAAACTCAGCAGTGGCCACAGAATTGGAAAATGTCAGTCTTCATTTCAGTCCCAAGGAAAGGCATGCCAAAGAGTTCTCAAACTACCATACAATTGCACTCATCTCACACACTAGTAAAGTAATGCTCAAAATTCTCCAAGCTAGACTTCCACAATATGTGAACTGTGAACTTCCAGATGTTCATGCTGGATTTAGAAAAGGCAGAGGAGCCAGAGATAAAATTGCCAACATCTGTTGCATCATAGAAAAAGCAAGAGAGTTCCAGAAAAACATCTACTTCTGCTTTATTGACTATGCCAAAGATTTTGACTGTGTGGACCACAACAAAGTCTTTAACACTCTTAAAGAGATGTGAATACCAGACCACCTGACCTGCCTCTTAAGAAATCTGTATGTAGTTCAAGAAGCAACAGCTAGAACTGAAAAACAGACTGGAAAAACAGACTGGTTTCAAATTGGAAAAATAGTTCTTCTAGGCTGTAGATTGTCACCTGTTATTTTACTTATATGCAGAGTACATCAAGAGAAACACTGGGCTGGTTAAAGCACAGTGGAATCAAGAATCCTGGGAGAAACATCAATAACCTCAGATATGCTGATGACACCATGCTTATGGCAGAAAGCAAAGAAGAACTAGAGATCCTCTTGATAAAAGTGAAAGAGGAGAGTGAAAAAGTTGGCTTAAAACTCAACATTCAGAAAACGAAGATCATAGCATTGGGACCCATCACTTCATGGCAAATAGGTGGGGAAACAGTGGAAACAGTGACACACTTTATTTTGGGGGGTTCCAAAATCCCTGAAGATGGTAACTGCAGCCATGAAATTAAAAGACACTTGCTCCTTGGAAGAAAAGTTATGAAAAGTCTAGAAAAATCTAAACAGCATATTAAAAAGCAGAGACATTACTTTGCCAACACAGGTCCGTCTAGTCAAAGCTATGGTTTTTCCAGTAGTCAAGTATGGATGTGAGAGTTGGACTATAAAGAAAGCCGAGCGCCGAAGAATTGATGCTTTTAAACTGTGATGTTGGAGAAGATTCTTGAGAGTCCCTTGGATTGCAAGGAGATCTAACCAGTCCATTCTAAAGGAAATCAGTCCTGAATATTCATTGGAAGGACTGATGCTGAAGCTGAAACTCCAAATATTGGCCACCTAATGCGAAGAACTGACTCACTGGAAAAGACTCTGATCCTGGGAAAAATTGAAGGTGGGAGAAGTGGACGACAGAGGGTGAGATGGTTGGATGGCATCACCGACTCAATGGACATGAGTTTGAGTAATCTCGGGGAGTTATCAATAGGCAGGGAGGCCTGGCATGCTGCAGTCCATGTGGTTGCAAAGAGAGTAGACGACGGACTGACTGCATTTAACTGATAATGTATCTCCCATAATAGCATAAAAACTCCAAAGTCACCTTAGTTTCTCCTTTGTTATCTTTTAGGAGTTTTGTAATTTTGCATTTTACCTTTACATTGTTGATCCTTTTGGGGTTAATTTTTGTGAGAAGTGTAAGGTCTATGTGGGCTTCTCAAGTGGTTCAATGTTAGAGAATTCTCCTGCCAAGCAGGAGATGCAATAGACATGGGTTTGAACCCTGGGTAGGGAAGATCCCCTGGAGGAGGAAATGTCAACCCACTCTAGTGTTCTTGTCTAGAAAATCCCATGGAAAGCGGATCCTGGCGGGCTACAGTCATGGGGTTGCAAGGAGTCAGACATGACTTAGTGACTAAACAGCAACAGCAGCAGCATAAGGTCTGTCTAGATTTTTTTCTTTTTCCTGCATGTCCTATTTTTCCACTGGTATATGTTGAGAAGACCATCTTCACCCTATTGTGCTTCTTTAGCTTTTTCGAAAAAGATCAGTTGACTACATTTATGTAGGTCTACTTGGGGGCTCCAGGACGTGTTTCTCAAAACACAGTCTTTTCAAAGTTTTTTTTTTCCTTAATCTAGATAATTCTACATTGTTCTCATTAAAGGGACTGGGTAAAGCTTCACCTGCTGGATCCTTCTTTCTTCTATCCAGTGTCCCCTGGAATAGAACAGTTAGTATTCTATGAAAAACACTGTGCTAAACTATGTTAATAAAGTTGAAATATAGGTACATACTAAACACTCATGCTCACATGTACACACTTGCACACACACACATACATACACACTCTCACAGCAACAGATGATTTATGCTTGGTGAGTTCCCAATCTTTCTCAGTGGTAGCACATCATCTGTGTAAAATTCTTAAGTGCTCATCATGTAATTTGCATGAGAGAGCTTATTTACTTTCCAAAGGTAGTACTCCCAGTAATTTTGTGATTATCTGTGAATGTGTTCTTTTGTCAAAGCTTGAACACTATTCTTAAATGTTGTGCATTTTTTAATAAAACAATTTACTAAAAAGGAGAACATCCTCTCCTTTATCCCTTAGAAAGCCTAAGCATATTTTTATATTGTATCATTATCATTCCTATAACAATTCTAGTGGATCTCAGTGTATCATGATTAGTTTATATTAAATGGAAATTAGAAGTTTTCAGTTTAATGCAAAATGGTGGATTGAACTACATTTCTGAAACCTGTATCATGTGAACTCAATAATTTGAAATGTAATTAATAAGAAATTTTATAAATCAAGATGAATAATTTGGCTGAAAATCAGTAGTAAATTATATCCTCAATAATTTGACTTCCCATTGTTATGAAAAGCATTAGAGTAAGAATAAACTTACTGTAAACTTCTTGAATGCCAGATCTGCAAGGGACAGAGGAACCAGAAGGATCAATCAGAAAAGAAGAGTGCCTACTTTCTGAGAGGCTCAACATATTGATAGATAAGACTAGAATGGCAATTGTTTTAATCAATGTAAGTCTTCTCTATATTTTATTGTAAAAGACACAGATATGGAGTACAGTGCTTAAGGGAGAGTCCCAGGGCCCTTCTGATCGAAGTCATCATTGCATGATCGATCACCTTTTGGTGATTGAAAGAGACAAAACAATCTCTGGAAATATGTGTGCCTTTCATTTTGTGGGGATCCTAGGACATGAGCTAAGGTTGCTAAATACAGAAGGAAAAAACTTAGCTCTACGTCTCTGGAGTTTACTGATCTATGAAAGTCACACTTCAGTAAAACAGTATCCCATGGTACTCCATTTCTATGTCTTCTAAATAAAACATAGAGAAGACTTAGCAAATTGATTAAAGCAATTGCATCTTGTCTTCCCTATGCTGAATCACATAGAAAGCAGGCTTTCTTCTTTACTGTTTAATCTATGCTCTCGATCATCCTGTGTTTAGTAGATATGGTATTTAAGAAGCCTAAAGAAGTTGCTATTTTACTCTAATTCCAGTAATAATCATTGCAAATTATGGTAACTGTGCTCAGAAATCTATCACTCGATCACATTTCAAAAAAAGAAAATTAAAAAAACAAAAATTTAAATTTTAGAAGTTTCTTTTTTACTTATGATTATGTAATTTCACAGCCACTTCAGGCAACTACAAAGTTTAAAAGCAAAATCAATGCAAATTTCCTTTTCTTATTCCTTTCTTCATCTGGGTTGACAATTTCTGAGGTTGGTTAACAGCTGTAGTACATCATGCCATTTGAATGCTTAGCCTGTGGCAACATCTGGTTTCCAAGGCATCTAGACTACCTGCTTTAGTCTAAATGTACCCCCTCATATGTTGAATCCTAACCTCAGAATGTGATGCTATTAAGAGGTGGGACTTTGGGAGGTTCTGCAATAGCACCCCACTCCAGCACTCCTGCCTAGAAAATCCCATGGATGGAGGAGCCTGGTGGGCTGCAGTCCATGGGGTCGCTAGGAGTCGGACACGACTGAGCGACTTCACTTTCACTTTTCACTTTCATGCATTGGAGAAGGAAATGGCAACCCACTCCAGTGTTCTTGCATGGAGAATCCCAGGGATGGGGCAGCCTGGTGGGCTGCCGTCTATGGGGTCGCACAGAGTCGGACACGACTGAAATGACTTAACAGCAGCAGCAGCAGCAGCAGCAGCCGTCATGAACGGTATTAGCCTCTTATTAAATAGGCTCCACAGAGATCCTTCCCCCTACTACCATGTGAGAACCACAGAGAAAATGCACCAGCTATAAATTAGGAAGAGGGCGCTCACCAGAACTCAAACTTGCTAGTGTCTGGATCTTGAACTTTCAGCCTGCAGAACTATGAGAAATACATTTCTTTTGTTAATAAGCCATCTAGTTTACATTTTGTTATAGCAGCCCAAATGGACTAGTATTATGCTACACTAGTCTGTACCTTTGGAGAAGGAAATGGCAACCCACTCCAGTGTTCTTGCCTGGAGAATCCCAGGGAGGGGGGAGCCTGGTGGCCTGCTATCTATGGGGTCACACAGAGTCGGACACGACTGAAGCGACTTAGCAGTAGTAGTAGCAGTCTGTAGCATAATATTGTACACAGTTCCACAAAAATCCAAAGTAACTACTTACAGGCAGCTGTACAGAACTGTGCCTGGGGATAACAGCGGTGCCAGCTTAGAGTGGCATTTTAACTTCTAAATGACTTAATATATGAAGCGTATTAAAATGACTGCCATTGACATAGTCTTCTAAGTTATAATCATTAGTGCCATCATCATTATTACTTTTTATTTCTACTTTTACTAATTACATGTGAGTGTTGTTTCTGATGCTTCTGTTTCAGGCACACTTCACTGACAGAAACTCAGTATATCTACTGTGCCTACAGGAGGAGCAGGAGGGAGCAGCTAGTGAAGTAACCAGGAGCAGGAAGCATGATATAGTCTCTGTAGACACAGACACATTGCACCCACATTTACTTAAACACACACATGTGGAGAGGGCTGTCAAGAATGGTGAAGACTATGATACTTTATCCCACTTGCAGGCTAACCAGGTAGCCTGTCACAGTGTCATACATGGTGGCAGATACCCGAATCAGAGATAAAGGACTTTATCACTCATGGTGCAGCAGGCAGCTTGAGCTTCATATTCTCATAGAGAAAACTTCGTCCTCCAGGCCCCAAGAATGATGGAGAGGTGGGCCCTTTTGGACACTGCATACAGAGTGGATTGTCTCCCAAATGAGAACAGCTTAAGAGTATCACCAATCTTACAAAAGAATCGCCAACTCTTACATCAGATGGGGACATAATTATCCTGGACAGCAAATCCATTCACCTTTTCTTCTGAAGAGGGGTACTATCTCTGCTTCCTAAGTCTGTTTCCTATTGTACAAAAGGTAAGCATAGACAAAATCAGATACTAGACATATAAAAACACCATTTGGGAGAATGGCCTCCAAAAAAGCACATGGATTGACATGACATCTATTTTGGTCTCCAATCTCCCTTAAGATGTATGATAACTTTAATGTTGCAGGGAATTTACTAAAATGTATTCTACTTTAATTATTTAAAGTAATGCTGTAATGATAAATAAACCTCCAAAATCCAATAGCCTAATGTGGTAGTTACATGAAGTATATCTATTGCTATGATAATATGAAGTCCAAAATGATAGCTCCTAATAAGTAGACGATTCTTCAAATAAGGGAATGTATACAAATTCTTGTTGTTTTAGTCGCTAAATCATGCCCAGCTATTTTGAGACCCCCATGGACTCAGCAACCTCTGTCCATGGGATTTCTCAAAGAAAGATGGGAATGGGTTGACTTTCCTTCTTCAGGGAATCTTCCCAACCCCAGGATCAAACCTGCATCTCCTGCATTACAGACAGATTCTTTACCACTGAGTCACTGGGGAAGCTCCTTAAGAATTCTCACTTATTCCATATTATGGCTCTAATATCCTCAGCAAAAGTCTCCCAAGTATGCCATAGGCTTGGTCTCCATTTCAGCTATCTTAAAAGAGAAAGGATCTCTGTGGATCCCATGTGTTGGGATTTTATAGACAGAACTCTGACATACATCATTTCACCTTCAGTCTACTTCTAGTCAACCCGATAGTCACATGGCCACATCTAACAGCAACAGAAGCTAAGAAATGAAGTCCAGTTTTGTGGAGAAGAGGAGAAACTTGTCTTGTCAATTTGATAGCCTCTTACACATTCAACTCAGATCTGTGAGTGCTCAGTTGCTTCTACCTCTGCAACCCCATGGACTGTAGCCCACTAGGTATCTCTGTCCATGGGCCTCTCCAGGCATGGATGCTGGAGTGGGTTGCCATGCTCTCCTCCTGGGGATCTTCCCTACTCAGGGATTGAACTAGCACCTCTTGTGTCTCCTACATTGCAGATGGAAATTGTTCTGCTGAGACACCAGGGAAGCCTCTCAACTTACATAAGTGCATCTTAAATTTACATTTTTAAAAACCCATAAAAGAAAAAAATTTAAATATACATTTAATTTCATTTTGAATTTTGCTGTGTGCCTTAAGTAGATCCACTATGGTACAGAATTAATTTCAAGTTAGTTTTCCACAATTTGAAAGTAATTTTGATGTGATACAAATACATTATTGGTTAATCCTTCATATCAGATGTAGAGATTTGGAGGATTAAAAAGACTGATTTAAAGCCAACTCAGAAAAATATTTATGCATGCATGAATAACGTATTGCCATAAAGTAGAAGAAATTTAAAAATTGGGATATTGAAGTGTCTATATGCAAAGGAATCAAAACAATTTCAGGGAGCTAAAGTTTGTCTAAAGTATTGTTTTAATATTTAGAGGATAGTAACGCAGCTTGGTTGATTATAATCACCCTGGCTCAACTTATTTTTCCATCCTGCATGCAGAAAAGAAATGGAAAAATGAATAATGCTTGGCAAGGTCAGGGAGCCCTTGGCCACATGGGGCAAAATAGGGAGAGTGGAACAGCTTTTTACTAGTAAAATGTGACTTGGTGATATCTTAGGTCACTAAGCAGTTTAACCAGAAATTCATCCTATGTTGTGGGGAACTAGAAAGCTTAATAGTTCTGGGGATGGAAGATAGCAGTTTTTCCTGTACCTATACCTTTTACTCTGAATTAAATTTAGTTTTGCATTTAATCAGTTCATTTTACTTTCTCATATTTATAACCTTACTCTGATAATTGCATTGTGTAAGTGTTTTTTGAGCATGATCTTTGTTTTCATCTTCCCATATTTTTCCTCATTGTTCAGTCACCAGTTTTCCTTGTTGCTATGTGCAGTTTCTATGGTATCCTTTGCCATTAATTTTGTTTCTCAAAATAACCTCCTCTCTTTCTCTTTGAGAGGAAGCATCACAGAATGAATAAACATTTCTAATCCAAGATAATATCAGAAGGTTTTAGCCTTTAAAAAAAAATAAAAAAGGTATCATTATCCCTAAACTAGTAAGGCAATGGCACCCCACTCCAGTACTCTTGCCTAGAAAATCTCATGGACGGAGGAGCTTGGTAGGCTGCAGTCGATGGGGTCGCTACTAGTCAGACAGGGCTGAGCGACTTCACTTTCACTTTTCACTTTCACACATTGGAGAGGGAAATGGCAACCCACCCCAGTGTTCTTGCCTGGAGAATCCCAGGGACAGGGGAGCCTGGTGGGCTGCCGTCTATGGGGTCGCACAGAGTCGGACACGACTGAAGCGACTTAGCAGCAGCAGCAGCAGTTGGTTTAGTGAGTGTTGGAAACATCCCCTTTACATATATGAAGTAACTATATAAAGTGGAAATTTGGAAAAAGATAAGAATTCCATGTGTTATCTTCATTTAACTCTCCCTGTTCAAAATCTCTTATAGCATGTTCTTCCAACAACAACAACAAAAAGAGCCTCCATCGATTTAGTGCTTACTGTTTGGGACTCAAGGCCAAGCACTTCTTTCTCTACCGCACCAGGGTTCTGGATGAAGAAATATATACATCAGGATTTCCAACCAAATGAGAATCAAGCAGCATTTTTTAAAATTTGTACCAGCAACTTAAAATGCCAAATGTAAGGCTGTCTTTTACATGCTATAGTGAAGAACAAGATAAGGGCTTAGATCAGCATCTGAAATGACATCTTTTCCATCATAAGCCAACTTTCACCTTTGAATCTTCTTGTGCTTCAGCTGGGCCTGCTGGATCTGAAGAGGTCTAGGTGGCCACAAGGGAGAGAACTATAATTGTCTAACCTGTAAAAAATCTATAACCTATAAAAGCAAGAGAGTTCCAGAAAAATATCTACTTCTGCTTTATTGACTATGCCAAAGCCTTTGACTCTGTGGATCACAACAAACTGTGGAAAATACTTCAAGACATGGGAATACCAGACCACCTGATCTGCCTCTTGAGAAATCTTTATGCATTCAAGAAGCAACAGTTAGAACTGGACATGGAACAACAGACTGGTTCCAAATAGGGAAAGGAGTATGTCAAGGCTGTATGTTGTCACCCTGATTATTTAACTTATATGAAGAGTACATCATGCGAAATTCTGGACTGCATAAAGCACAGGCTGGAATCAAGATTGCTGGCAGAAATATCAATAACCTCAGATATGCAGATGATACCACCCTTATGGCAGAAAGTGAAGAAGAATTGTAGAGCCCCTTGATGAAAGTGAAAGAAGAAAGTGAAAAAGTTGTCTGAAAACTCAACATTCAGAAAAATAAGATCATAGCATCTGGACCCATCACTTCATTGCAAATAGATGGGGAAACAGTGGCAGACTTTATTTTTGGGGGCTCCAAAATTACTGCAGATGGTGACTGCAACCATTAAATTAAAAGACGCTTACTCCTTGGAAGGAAAGTTATGACCAACCTAGACAGCATAGTAAAAAGCAGAGACATTACTTTGCCAACAGAGATCCATCTAGTCAAGGCTATGGTTTTTCCAGTAGTCAAGTATGGATGTGAGAGTTGGACTATAAAGAAAGCTGAGCATGGTGTTGGAGAAAACTCTTGAGAATCCCTTGGACTGCAAGGAGATCCAACCAGTCCATCCTAAAGGAAATCAGTCCTAAATATTCATTGGAAGGACTGATGGTGAAGCTGAAACTTCAATACTTTGACCAGCCAATATGAAGAACTGATTCATTGGAAAAGACCCTGGTGCTGGGAAAGATTGAAGGCAGGAGGAGAAGGGGAAGGCAAAGGATGAAATGGTTGGATGGCATCACTGACTCAATGGACATGAGTTTGAGTACACTCCAGGAGTTGGTGATGGACAGGGAGGCCTGTCGTGCTGCAGTCCATGGGGTCACAAAGAGTTGGGCACGACTGAGTGACTGATCTGAACTGAACCTATAAACTACCCTACCAGGATTTGCTTGTGATAAAGGAGTAAGAATTCCAGATGCTTTTTACATATATTTTATATAAGCAATTATAATAATAAAAAGATGATGTTTGAGACAAAGTATGAGACATGCTCTCCAATGAATGTCAAACTTATCCTAATCAGGTTAGTACCTCTGCTACTTTGGGAATTAACAAATATATGCACTGCAAGAAAGTTATGAATGTAATTTCCTCCCTTTCTGGTCAAGGCAAGAATAGGGAGAGAAGAATAATCAGTTTCCCCTACATTCACAATATGCTATTGTGCTAAACAATTTACATTTTGTAATATCTTCATCTCACTGTTGTTATTATCAGATGTTATTATGGATATAAAATAAAGAAATGTGTTATAGTAGGTGAACCCATCATTTGACTGTGTTTCTTCACATCCATCCCTTTCATTCCTCTGCCCTATTTGTATCATAAAAAAAATAACCTGTACAGATTACACTTCCAAAGCTGGAAGAAACTGACAAGAAGTGCTGGCAAGGGATGGGAAACAAGAAGAAGGAAGATGCTTGGTGTTTTCTCCTCCTTGCTCCTTAGTTCAAATGTCGTGTAGTTGTAACTCCACTTTCTTAAAGTTTCCATCTCCCTTGGGCAGCCCCTTTCTCTGAGATCCAGCTTCTGACATGAGGCTCTCTGGATGGTTCACCAGACAGATCTTAAGATTCCACTTCCTCTGAGATTCGAAGCAGACAGCAAAGATGTAATACTATCCTCTCTCTTTCTAATATCCCATTAGCCTGAAGAGTAGAGAGAGCTTTCTTTAGTTTGTAATATCAGACTCACCTTTGCTTTATTTAGGTGACTATCTCCAAACTTATAATGGTCTAAATTCTTTTGAACTAAATGTGTAGGTTCTAAATTCCTTGAATGAAAGACCAGAATGTTAGGCTCAATTATCCAATACTCACTGGTGAAATATTTTTTTTTTCTGTATCTCATTATTTCTAGAAAATAGTATATTATATTACTTGTTAAAATTTGTACAGTACAGAGTAAGTATAACACATTAATTAAGACTTAGCCTTATAGTAGAGGGAGATGAACTGAGTTATTCATTCAACAAATATCCATTGTGTTCTTTGAGTACCACCTACATATCAAATATCTAGTGAAGAGGACAAATGTGATCCCTACTTTCAATTGGTTCATAATCCGTCTATGTTTCTGACTTTTTGTAGTATTTGAGTGAAGAGTAGGGGGTTCAAAGTAAGTATTTTCAACAAAAATTAGATTAAGAAAATTTTCAAATAAAGAAGTAGAAAGATTTTTATAGCAAATATCCATAACTCATCACCCAAATTCTAAAAATTAATATTAACTCTTCTTATTTTATTATATGTGTATATTTCTATATATCTCTGGCTCTATTTATGCAACATGTAATCTTTTTCTGGGTATACTTCAAAGTAAATTGTAGATGTCATATACTTCTCTCTAAACACTTTAGCATAAATATCATTGACTAGTTAAATATTTTAAAAGCTTTTTCTTGCATAAAATTATTTCCTTAAATATACAAGTTATGTACAGTGAAACACACAAACTTCCTTACACATTAAGCTGAGTTTTGACAGATGTATATTTTAATACTTCAAACTCATGATATAGAGCATTTTGGTCACTATCAGAAAATTCTTTATATCACTTAATAGTCAATTCTTGTCTACTTTCCCTTGAGGATACCACTGTTCTGATTTTATATAACGTGATTTAGATTTTCTTCTTCTAAGAACCTCTAATAAATAGAATTATACAATATATACTTTGTGTAAGATTTCTTTCATTCAATATCATGGCTTTGAAAGACATCCATGCCATTTTGTGCTTCAGTAAATCATTAATTTTTATTGTTCACTTTTATTCCTTTGTTTGAATACTGTTCATTTGTTTTATTCATTCACCTTTCAAATGACTCCTGGATTATTTCCAGTTTTTGGCTATGATGAATAACGCCATGATTTAAAATACAAGTTATTCAGCATCAGCAAATAAAACAATAAAAAATAACAGAATATCATATATTTAAAGCTGTCTTGTAGGATGTATATTTCTAGTGTTGAAAATGCTAGTCATAGAGTACATGTATATTTAGATTTGTTTGTTTGTTTTTTAAAGTCCTGGTTCATATTCTCCCCCAAAATTGTAGAATTTTACCTATGCACCAATGACACATGAAAGTGAAAGTGAAGTTGGTCTGTGGTGTCTGACTCTTTGGGACCCAATTGTAGCCCGCCAGCCTTCTCCTCCGTTCATGGGATTTTCCAGGCAAGAATACTGAAGTGGGTTGCCATTTTCTTTTTCCAGGGGATCTTCCTGCCCCAGGATCAAACTCAGGTCTCCCATATTTCAGGCAGACTCTTTACCCTCTGAGCCACCAGGGAATCCCAAGAATACTGGAGTAGGTAGCCTATCTCTTCTCTAGCAGATATTCCTCAGTTCAGTTCAGTTCAGTCGCTCAGTCGTGTCCGACTCTTTGCGACCCCATGAATCGCAGCACGCCAGGCCTCCCTGTCCAACACCAACTCCCAGAGTTCACTCAGACTCACGTGCATCGAGTCAGTGATGCCATCCAGCCATCTAATCCTCTGTCGTCCCCTTCTCCTCCTGCCCCCAATCCCTCCCAGCATCAGAGTCTTTTCCAATGAGTCAACTCTTTGCATGAGGTGGCCAAAGTACTGGAGTTTCAGCTTTAGCATCATTCCTTCCAAAGAAATCCCAGGGCTGATCTCCTTCAGAATGGACTGGTTGGATCTCCTTGCAGTCCAAGGGACTCTCAAGACCCAGGAATTGGATCAGGGCCTCCTGCATTGTAGGCAGATTCTTTATCAACTGAGCTATCAGGGAAACCGTTAATGACATATGAGAGTTCTGGTTATTCCACATCCTCGACAAAGCTTGGTGTGATAATTCTTTTAATTTTGTCCCTTTAATGCATGTGTCGCCGCCGCCATGTCGCTTCAGTCATGTCCGACTCTGTGCGACCCCACGGACTGCAGCCTACCAGACTTCTCTGTCCATGGGATTCTCCAGGCAAGAACACTGGAGTGGGTTGCCATTTCCTTCTCCATCAATCCGTGTATACTAGTAGTACTTTATTGCGATTTAATGTGAATTTACCCAATGGCTAATAACATTGAGCAGTTTTTCCTGCATATTGTCCATTTTTAAATCTTCTTTTGTTAACTTATAAAAATCATTTTTCCAGTTTTTACAGGGATTGTTTACTTTTCAGTGTCGAGTTCTAGAAATTATTTATATATCCTGGAAACCAAGATATGTTTCACAAGTATTTCTTTTAAGCTGATAAAAGGTTTTCCTTTTCATTTTATTGGCAATGCCTTTTGGTGAATGGATGTTTTTATTTTTTATGAATTTTAAAAAAAGCTAATCTAATTCATTTGATTTTTAAAATGTTTTCATTGCCACTGTTTTATTTAAGAAATCTTTGTCTATTCCTGAAACATAAAAATACTCTCCATGTGTTCGCCCGTAAAAGGTGTTATAAACATAGCTTTCAGTTTTAGGTCTATGGTTTATCTTAATTTTCGTGTATGGTAAGCAGTAGAGGCTAAAATTCTGTTTTCTTTTGCATATAAATATCTTGTAATTCCAGTGCAAATGGTTGAAAAAGATACCCTAACCCTGATAGGATTGCTTTAGTGTCCATGATGAAATTTGCCTGAGCATATAAGTCGGTCTGAGTTTCTGGATTCTCTCTTTTATCTATCATTCTCTTTGTAAATCATGCAGTCTTGATGCTGTATCTCTATAGTAAATATTAAAGTCATGTAGTGTAAGTTATTCATCTTAGTTCTTATTTTTCAAGATCACTTTGGAGAGTATAAGTCTTTTCATTTCCATATAAATTTTAGAATTATATATTCATTTCTAAAAATTCTTTTTTAGTTTTATACTTGTAATTGCAATGAAATTATAGAACTGCAATAAAATTGGTGGAGAACTGACAACTTAAAAATAGTATGTCTTTCAGTTCATGAACATGGTATATATCTTCATCTATTCAGCTATTCTTTAATTGTTCTAAGCAATAAGTGTCTTATGCATGGTTTGTTTAATTTAAATACTAAGATATTATGTTTTTATCTCTTATCAATTTTGGTAAATTTATAACTTTGTTTAGCACTTTGGTAGTAAAGTGTGCTGGCAATTATTTCTCTTAGATACTTACTTCTAAAAATATCTTTAGCCACTATTCTTGAAGAATATTTTCAATAGATTTAGCATTCTAGGCTATATTTTCCCCTTTTGGCATTTAATATTGTTATCTAATTGTTTTCTGTGGCTTCTGTTGAGAATGCAACTATCATCTGAATCATTCCCCTGGATATACTGCATTACTTCTGTCTGGATGTTGTCAAGACTTTAATTTATTATTACTATGCTGTGTCTAGGCTTATTATTCTTAACATTTCATCAACTTGATTTCTGATCTTACTTTCAACAAAGTGTAAAAATTTTCACTCATTATTTTTTCAAACTTTTTTTCTGCCATATTTTTCTTCATATTAATCAACCAGTATTTAAGTTTGTGTTCTCTTTTTCCTGAATTTTTTATTCTTTATGGTATTCAATTCAGATCATCTTTATCAATCTATTTCCAGACTCACTTTTTCATTAGTCAAATTTAGTCCATTGTTCAGATATAATATTTTTCAGCTCTTTATTGTCTCTTACTCATTTTTGTAGTTTTTATTGTTGAAATTTCATTGCTTGTTTCATTGAATTCAGATTTTTTAACCTCATTTGTCATAGTTATATTACTGCTTTTAAGTGTTGTTATTTCCAACATCTTGGGATTAATATCTGTTTGTTTTTTTTTCTTTTCATGAAGAATGGATCAGTCTTTCTTATTCTTTATGTATCAGGTAATTTCAACTTTTCCAAGACTTTATGAAGGATATATTTTGGAGGCTGTGAATTGTGTTATATTCCCCTGAAGAATATTGATGTTTTTATTTTAACAGGCAGCTATGTATGGATGTGAGAGTTGGACTGTGAAGAAAGCTAAGCACCAAAGAATTGATGCTTTTGAACTGTGGTGTTGGAGAAGACTCTTGAGAGTCCCTTGGACTGCAAGAAGATCCAACCAGTCCATTCTAAAGGAGATCAGCCCTGGGATTTCTTTCAAAGGAATGATGCTAAAGCGGAAACTCCAATACTTTGGTCACCTCATGCGAAGAGTTGACTCATTGGAAAAGACTCTGTTGCTGGGAGGGATTCTGGGCAGGAGGAGAAGGGGACGACAGAAGATGAGATGGCTGGATGGCATCACTGACTCGATGGACGTGAGTCTGAGTGAACTCTGGGAGTTGGTGATGGACAGGGAGGCCTGGTGTGCTGCAATTCATGGGGTCGCAGAGTCAGACAAGACTGAGCGACTGAACTCAACTGAACTTAGTTAGACTCAAAGTAAAACACATTCTCTTAATCTATAACTCAATACTTATTGAAGTTCAAATCCCTTTCTTCATCCCCCCACCCCACCACTCTCTTTAACAAGGCTTCTTTCAGTTTGCAACATGCATGCATGCTTCACGAAGCACCTTCAGATTTTTCAAAGAATTTACTCATCAAATATGAAAACCTCAACTCTGGATCTCTACTAGGACACCATAACCATCTTCTAGGGTCTCCGATTGCCCTCTAGTCTATTTAATGACTCCTCAGGCCCAGAAGGCCATACATTTTCTATTGGAGTTTTGACTGCTCTGAGTTACTCTCGGGCTAAAAGCCACAAGTGTTGGAAGCTTCCTCAACACTTTTTCACTCTTCCATATTAAAATCCCCTTCATAGTAGGCCTGTGTTTTTTCACTGTACCAGAGTTTATTGTCCAGAGCAGAATTTATCATTTTTATCTGTGGGTGATCAGTATGTAAGATTGTTACTCGGTCATCCCAGAGACAGAACTTCTATGGTAGAGATTTCCCTTTCTTTGGAATTACACGCTATTCTTTGTTCTACATTTTCTGATAATGTTCATTACTATAATTAGATTCTAATTTGTGTTTAAGCTATATTCTAGACATTCCAATCAGTGTATAATACATGGAATGCTTTTCTCTTTATTAAAGATATATAAGAAGGAAAGAAGAACTATAATTATGAACCAAATATATGTAATGTTGTATTGTTCTGTAGAAATAATACATGAAGTTGAGAAAGAGAATAGAGAATATTGAGAGTGTGGCAGCTAATCAGAGATTCTGGAACTTGGTTAATACGCTAACATGAGAGAAGATTTAATATTTTCTTGGAATGGTCCAAACCCTAGTGTGGCTGAAACTTAATAAGCAAATATAAGAATTTCATTAGGCCAGATTAAAATAATTGTGAGGGGCCAAATCAACCAGATGTTCTACAGATTTTGTTAAAGGAATTGGATTTAATTATAAGTATGGAGGGAATCAGTTGAAACGTTGTTAGCAAGGAGTGACTCATCTTGAAAAATCTACATCTTCCAGGGTCTGAATCCACCCTGCTAAAGCCCGAGCTTGTTTGAAATCTTATATATGATATTAAAATGCACGTAAAATATATCATGTCTGTGTAGACTCAAGTTAGAAATAACCATGTAAAGTGAAATCCTGCTACCAGAAAAACATTAGTTTGTTTATAAAATCATACAATATTTAGCTATGGAGAAGAAATTAAAAGTTTAATTCCATTAGAACAGTGTTAAAATCTTTCAATGTCAGTAAATCTCTTTGCCTTATGAAGCCGTTCTCTTCTGCCCTGTCCCATAGTGATGGCTGTTTTTCTGAAGTTCCAAACCTATATACATGCATCAGATTTTACAGTTTGATGTGTCAGTAGTAGCCACCAGTATTCACAGGGGACAGTTTTAGTGCTCTACCACTAGCAAAGATTTCCTGGAGCAAATAATCATATTGTCACACTATATGTTTTTAAGGACAAAATTATACACACCAAAATATCATTAATTAATGATATATATCTGAACTCTTGTGACTTCCCTGGTGGCTTAGAGGGTAAAGCATCCACCTGCAATGCAGGAGACCTGGGTTCGATCCCTGGGTCAGGAAGATCCCCTGGAGAAGGAAATGGCAAACTACTCCAGTATTCTTGCCTGGAAAATCCCATGGACAGAGGAGCCTGGTGGGCTACAGTCCATGGGGCTGCAAAGAGTTGGACACGACTGAGCAACTTCACTTCACTCACTTGTATATTTATAATCAAGTGCTGACATTTTTGTAGTGGAGTTTCATAGTAATTGAATAACCAACACATAGCATGTTAGTTTCTCAAATTTCACAAGCCAATACTTTATTTTGATGAGTATAATCACCTTATTCCACTCTTTAGGGTTTCTGATGTACCTATTTATAATAGGAAAGTGGCCCACAATCCCTTTGAAAACACTCTTCACTAGCAAAAAATCTTCTCAAGCTTTTCTCTTTCATTTTATATTTATAAAAATATAATTTTTACTCATTAAAATTTATTGCATGTATTGAATCATAAGTCAGAAACTGGAAAGGAGCTGCGCTTTCATCCTACTTGTAGGCAACAAATTAGTCTGATTTTATCTATACACACACATATGCACACACTGACAGAAGACATAAAATGATACGAGATCCTTTGGTCAGAGACACACAATATTTATTATTCATAGCAAAAGTAGCAACAAGAACAATATATGAGCACTGAATGATGCTAAAGCTGAAACTCCAGTATTTTGGCCACCTCCTGTGAAGAGCTGACTCATTGGAAAAGACTCTGATGCTGGGAGGGATTGGGGGCAGGAGGAGAAGGGGACGACAGAGGATGAGATGGCTGGATGGCATCACTGACTCGATGGACATGAGTCTGAGTGAACTCCGGGAGTTGGTGATGGACAGGGAGGCCTGGCGTGCTGCGATTCATGGGGTCGCAAAGAGTCGGACACGACTGAGCGACTGATCTGATCTGAACGTATTAGATCTGTGACTGGCCTGACTTGCTTTCCAGAGAGAGAGAGAGAGAGAGATCTTATGTTTATTTTTGTCTGTAAACAAATATCTCCAGAGAGGTGAAGAAGGATTTATTTTTATTACCCCCAGATATCTTTGGAGAGGGAAATGTGTTTAAGTTGATTATCCTAAAATATTTCCTTATACAATTATTCTTAAGTTTGCTGTAAATGCCTTTCCTAAGAAAATCAGCAAGATGCATAAAAACTAGATATTTAAGGAGAATTGTCTCCCAACTACAGTCACCTATAACTAAATGCCACCTCTTGATCCCTACCATCCTGGTATCCTGTTATCCCTGCGCATTTTGGGATTCAATCTGGATGATAGCATTCTGACCTGCATGAATGTACAATGGCCACAGAACTCTTCAGGGATGCTGGAACTCCCCTCACAAATTTGTCACATTTTTTGCACATGAAGGTAGGTTCTATGTACCCTCCTAGCATGACTGAGCAGATCTTCACATGGTAAATGTATTCTAACATTCTAATATCTCTAAGTGTTTGGACATTTTTCTCCATAGTTTACCAATATAGTTTTGATATTTCAACTTCATTTAATGTATGTAGTTCATATTAGGGTCTTTCAGAAAATCAAGCAAAACAATCTTTAGAGCCCTTTCTAACATCTTCAATCGAACACTGAGTCCAGGATTACTGTTTAGTGGTCCTATATCAATAAATAGGGCTTGATCTAATTTTATGTTCTTTCCACCATTTACCCACACCCTTAAAATCCATTCCCACACATATTCCCCAGATCTCTGTATCCGTGTATATACTAAAAATAATCATGCAGTACTTTTGATGTGTAAGTCACTTTTTCATGGTTCACATCTTGCACCTTATCCTTTGAGACCCCTTAGTGATTGAGTCTAAATATAAGACCAAGCTATATATAGTTCTGTGCAGTTATAGGTCTAGAAACAAAGAGATGCCTGGAGTGGGCCCTAAATAGCAACAGCAGTGCCTTGCAAGGCAGCAGTCTCAGGAAGGCTTGTGCTGACAGAGAAGAATTTGGGGATTTGCCTTCACTTGCTTCCAAGTGTTCTGCATATATGACCCCGTTTGAATTTTCAGGATCTTATTCCTTCCCAAACAATGAGGTGGGAGATTCAGTTTGCACTGTAATCCCATCATGCACAAAATGAAACTCTGATTTTTTGTTTCCAGCTTTATTGAAACGTAATAGACATATAACATTGTGAAAGTTTAAGCTATACTACATGTTGATTTGATACATTTATATATTGCAAGATTATCACCACCGCACAATTACAGCATCAGCACTTAATTAACATTTCTTTGTGGTGGTGAGAGCATTTAAAATCTACTCTCTCAGCAACATTCAAGTCTATAATACAATATTAAAACTATAAGCAGTCATACTGTATATTAGATTCCCAGAGTTTGTTAATCTTATAACTAGAATTTCTACCCCTAGACACATATTTTCCCTAACCCAGAACTGTAACCTATTCTACTGAACTCTACAGAACTGGTAACCCTACTCTACTGTCTGTTTCTCTGAGATTCTGACTTGTTTCATAACTCTCAGTTCTGTGGCAACAGGAGATAAAAGTTTCTTTCAAGGCAGATACAGAAGCTTTCAGGTCGTTTATATTCAGCTGAACCTGAGAATTTGAAGCCCTGTGATAACCTTTTCTTTCCTCAATGTTTTTCCACTATAATCAAGAGAAATATTATTCTCTTAGTTTGACTAAAATATTCTACACCAGCAAATGGATGGTCATGTGGAACATCATTTCTTTATGTATTTCGTTAGGAGTATACAAGGTGGTATTTTGGCTACCTCTGTTGCCAAATCATAACGTGGACTTCGAGAGCCCTTTTTTTCAACCTCTGAAAATCATAGTCATTACTGCTTGAAATCTAAGCAAGCAGAAAAGCAATTCAGCAAAACCTAGAACCAATTTAGAAACTTCATCCTTATCTTGCTATTCCTCTGGAACCACACCTGTTACCATTCAGGGTTCAACAAGAAAAGCAGAATCAGAAATATATATATATATATATATATATATATATATATATATATATATAGAGAGAGAGAGAGAGAGAGAGAGAGAGAGGCTTATAAGGTCAATTTAACACCCAAAAGGCTGGTTAAGAACAACGGTAAGCTAGAACTCTGTTACATCAATTGAAGCTGTTCGTCAGAGTCAGAATTTCTTCTCAAGAAAACCTTGGTTCTGTTTTTAAAGGTGTTAAACTAATTAATTAATGCCCACCTAGATTATCTTGGATGATCTCCTTTACTTAAAGTCACTGATTACGGATCATAACCATCTATATAAAAAACCTTCACAGCAATGACAAGGTAACTGTGTGACTGAGTAACTGGTAACTGTAGCCTAATCAAGTTAACATATAAACTATCCAACATAATAGGGAAATAGTTTATTATTCTAAAAAATTGGTATACAGAGTAATACAATCAAACATTGTCACTGTTCTTTCTTTAAGAACTGATAGACAGATAATAGACGTGGGGAAATGTGTCTTTATAAAAGTATACCAAACAATAATTGAAAAAGAAATGATAGAATATCACCACTTAGCCATACCAGTGGGAGAAGGCAATGGCACCCCACTCCAGTACTCTTGCCTAGAAAATCCCATGGACGGAGGAGCCTGGTGGGCTGCAGTCCATGGGGTCGCTAGGAGTCGGACACGACTGAGAGACTTCACTTTCACTTTTCACTTTCATGCGTTGGAGAAGGAAATGGCAACCCACTCCAGTGTTCTTGCCTGGAGAATCCCAGGGACGGGGGAGCCTGGTGGGCTGCCATCTATGGGGTCGCATAGAGTTGGACATGACTGAAGCGACTTAGCAGCAGCAGCAGCAGCAGCATACCAGTGAAGTAATGGATGTGGACATTGCGTACAAATAAAAATGAGAGAAAATCAGACATTACCATTCCCTGTCCTTGATGAAACAATGTACCGCCATTCATAACCTTGCCAAAGAAATGAACCTGAGTCTGGTCAGGTCTCTATATTCATCTGCCAATATCCAGAAAAGGCAAAGGAAAAGCCAAATTTTGAGCTACATTGAGCATATAAGAACAGCCAAATCCAGACTGTGGGAGCTTCTTTATATTGAATAGTCAGTGGCCTTCAATGGATAAAATTGTAAAGAAATGAAAGGAATAGGGGATTGTCTGCTAAAATTAATGTTATAAACTCTATAATTTTTTAAAGAACAAAACTATGGTATTAGATATATACATGTAAGACTATCTGAAAAGCAGCATTTATATGATAGATTATTTGTTCTATAGTTACATAAAGTATCAACATTTTCATGACTCTCCTTATAGGAACCAGTTCTCCTGTTTGATAGATGAGATCCTTGTCAATTAGGATGTTTCATTTTCTGAATTCTTGATAATGGGGATATGCCAACATGTAAATTATTATAGGGTCCTAGGAAATCTATTATTGATAGCTTTGACATCTGTTGTTTTGAGATATTCAACATCCATTCTACCATTTTTTATTCTAGAAGCAGAGCAATTTATTTTTGTGAAACTTGTCTCTATACGGAGCTTACCCAGTCACTCCCTGTTCATGGTTTTGGGGCCACTGTAAAGATGCAACAAGTCAGAATTTATCAGCCCTGCTGCTACTGCTGCTGCTAAGTCGCTTCAGTCGTGTCTGACTCTGTGTGACCCCAGAGACGGCAGCCCACCAGGCTCCCCCGTCCCTGGGATTCTCCAGGCAAGAACACTGGAGTGGGTTGCCATTTCCCTCTCCAATGCATGAAAGTGAAAAGTGAAAGTGAAGTCGCTCAGTTGTGTCCGACCCTCAGCGATCCCATGGACTGCAGCCCACCAGGCTCCTCCATCCATGGGGTTCTCCAGGCAAGAGTACTGGAGTGGGGTGCCTTTATCAACCCTAAGCTGCAGTAAAGACACAGGGAAGAGATAGGGATTCATTTACTCAACAAATATCTGTGACAAAATTAGACCAATCAGAGTTCTTCCAAGGGCATGTTTTTGTTGTTATTCAACGTCCCTTTCATACTGTCCCTGAGAAGCTGTTAGAATGTGAGTCTTGTTCCCCCTGCAGGCTTATTATCAACTATATAAATAGAAAGTTTGAGTATGAAAGAATCATGGCCTCAACATCATTGATTTCATGAATCCAGTAGTGACTGAACCCACGGAGTGTAGTCTCCTCAGTTTAAGTTTGGTTTCTATAATTTGTATCTAAAAGGTTTTTTCAATAACATATTGTGAAAACTTGAAGATTTCTAGAGCCTAAAATAACAGGGTACACTATAAAATTAATTCTTTTCTAAAGACCATGTGATATGGATTTTATGTGATGTGAGAGAATAGAGTTGGAGGGATATTTAAGAAATAACTTTATTTTGTTGCATATGTGTTTTTAAGAATGTTTTCAAACTTTTGTATAGTAGAATGTTTACAGTCAATAGAATTAAGATTCTACACTAAAGTGACTTATGCAAGGTTACAGAATGGCAGGGATAATTAAAACATATTTGTTCTTAGAAAAGAACATGAAATCAACCATTTAAAATGTATAATATGATATATTTAGAAAACTAACCATTGATGCTTCAAAATAGTCTTTTCCTAACCACCTTAAAAAATCACTTACCAAATATAGTTTTTAAAATGAACATTGTATGAAGATACTACGTATCTAAACATGTCTGAGAATTTTATTTAAAACTCTTTACAAAGAAGACATCTCAAAGTTGCTAAATGATTTTCAAAAAGGTAAAATATTTTTAAGTTTATGCTAAAATTAGATCCTTTCACTTATTTTATTTATGAGTTTATTTACCAATATCATTCCACAAAGGTGATGCATTTTGATTTTTAAATATTGACATTGTAAATTATAATATCTGTCTTCAAAAGGTAAACAGAAAGAATTATCTATTGTAAAAACATTTCTTTATATGTACAGCATGCCTCTTTTGGCACGTCAACATAGCAATTGCTCACTGGTAAAAAGATACACACATATTGACAAAGCATTTATTAATATATAGAATTACAGTAATTCCAGAAAGTCTACTTCTGTAAGCACTCTAAACATCGGACATGTCCAAGAAGTGTTCTGAAGTCTAATAATTAGACTTAGTCAATTATTATCTGGGATGAATTAGTCAATTCATCCCAGATGTTGAATTGTGTCTCCGTGGGACAGCTGAATGAGCTGTCACATTTGACAGAGTTGCCAATCTTAAACCAGCTATGACTCCTCTCTGTAAACATCTCTCTCTGGGGCATTACAAAACTCTTAATTAGCTTTTGTTTCCAAGTAGGGTTTCATTTTCATGATATTACTTCATTTTGTTAAAATTATTGGATTCAAATTGATTTTCATATTTCATTTATTACAATAAGTACATATATTTGTGCAGTATTTAAATTCAGGTTGCTAATCTAACTAAGCCTGGAGAAGGAAATGGCAACCCCTCTTCAGTATTCTTGCCTGGAGAATCCCACGGGCAGAAGAGTCTGATGGTCTACAGTCTATGGGGTCGCAAAGAGTCAGACACGACTGAGCGACTAACACACACACACACACCCTAACTAAGATAAAATTGGGAGTTCATTAAAACACAAATATCCCTCTAATACTGAAACAAGAACTTTTTATACATAATTCAGAATTTCATGCAAAGATAGGCACAATAAAGGACAGAAACGGTAATAGAAGCAGAAGTTATTAAGAAGGGGTAGCAAGAAGGACTATACAAAAAGATCTTAATGACCCAGATAAAAACAATGGTGTGATAACTCACCTAGAGCCAAACATCCTGGAGTACCAAACCAAAAGGGCCTTAAGAAGCATCACTACAAGCAAAGAAAGCTAGTGGAGGTGATGGAATTCCAGCTGAGCTATTTCAAATCCTAAAAGTTGATGCTATTAAAGCACTGCACTCGATATGCCAGCAAATTTGAAAAACTCAGCAGTGGCCACAGGACTGGAAAAGGTCAGTTTTCATTCCCATCTCAAAGAAGGGTAGTGCCAAAGAATGTTCAAACTACTGTGTAACCGCACTCATTTCACATGCTAGAAAGGTCATGCTCAAAATCCTTCAAGCTAGACTTCAACAGTATGTGAACCAAGAACTTCCAGATGTACAAGCTGGATTTCAAAAAGGCAGAGGAACAAAAGATCAAATTGCCAACATCTGCTGGATTATAGAAAAAGCAAGAGAATTCCAGAAAAATATTTATTTCTGCTTCATTGACTACAGTAATCCTTTTATTATGTAGATCATAGCGAACTATGGGAAGATCTTAGAGGTGGGAATACTAGACCACCTTACCTGCCTCCTGAGTAACCTGTATGCAGGTCAAGAAGCAACAATTAGAACTGGACATGGAACAGCAGACTATAGACTGGTTCAAAATTGAGAAAGGAGTACATCAAGGCTATATATTATCACCATGCTTTCTTAACTTATATACAGAGTACATCATGCAAAATGCTGGGCTGGATGAAACACAAGCTGGAATCAAGACTGCCAAGAGAAATATCAATAACCTCACATATACATATGATACCACCCTTATGGGAGCAAGCAAAGAAGAATTAAAGAGCCTCTTGATGAAGGTAAAAGAGGAGAGCGAAAAAGCTAGCTTAAGACTCAACACTCAAGAAACTAAGATCATGGCATCTGGTCCCATAACTTCATAGCAAATTGATGAGGAAACAATGGAAATGGTGACAGACTATTTTCCTGGGCTCACTCAAAAATTACCGTGGACAGTGACTGTAGCCATGAAGTTGAAAGATGCTTGCTCCTTGGAAGAAAAGCTATGACAAACCTAGACAATGTATTAAAAAGCAGGGACATTGCCAATAAAGGTCTGTCTAGTCAAAGCCAGGTTTTTCCAGGAGTCAAGTGTGGATGAGAGATTTAGACCATAAAGAAGATTAAGCTCCAAGGAATTGATGCTTTTAAAGTTGGAGAAACTCTTGAGAGTCCCTTGGACAACAAGGAGATTAAACCAGTGAATCCTAAAGAAAATCAACTCTGAATGTTCACTGGAAGTACTGAGAGTGAAGCTGAAGTGTTAGTACTTTAGTCACCAGATGTGAAGAATTGACTCATTTTGGAAAAGACCCTGATCCTGGGAAAGATTGAAGGCAGGAGGAGAACGGGACGACAGAGGACAAGATAGCTGGAATGCATCACTGACTCAATGGACATGAGTTTGAGCAAACTCCAGGGGATAGTGAAGACAGGGAAGCCTGGCTTGCTGCAGTCCATGGGATCACAGAGAGTTGGACATGACTGAGTGGCTGCTGCTGCTGCTGCTGTGTCGCTTCAGTCGTGTCCGACTCTGTGCGACCCCATAGACGGCAGCCCACCAGGCTTTCCATCCATGGGATTCTCAGGCAAGAACGCTGGAGTGGGTTGCCATTTCCTTCTCCGATGCATGAAAGTGAAAAGTGAAAGTGAAGTCTCTCAGTCGTGTCCAACTCTAGCGACCACATGGACTGCAGCCTACCAGGCTCCTCCATCCGTGGGATTTTCTAGGCAAGAGTACTGGAGTGGAGTGCCATTGCCTTCTCCAGACTGAGTGACTGAACAACAGCAATTCAGAATTATACTGATGTATGATAAATTGATCCAAAAAAGCAAGCTTATTTTTGAAGACATGTTGATGATTTTAAATGTTAAAATTCATAGAAATAAAAAAGAAGGTAGATATATTATGAACCTATATAATGCTGTTAAAATTCTTGCATAAATTATGTATTCCCACTGGTGGCTCAGAGGTTAAAGCGTCTGCCTGCAATGCAGGAGACCTGGATTCAATCCCTGGGTTGGGAAGATCCCCTGGAGAAGGAAATGGCAACCCACTCCAGTATTCTTGCCTGGAGAATCCCATGGACTGAGGAGCCTGGTGGGCTACAGTCCACTGGGTTGCAAAGAGTCGGACACGACTGAGTGACTTCAATTTCACTTTCACTTTCACTTTCACTTTTCACAAGGAAAAAATACTTGAATTAAGAGTATATTCAACTTATTGTAGATAAAATTTAGAAAATTTTCCATGTAATATATTCCAAATGTTTTGAGTTTCCAAGGGAAAAATTACACCAGTGAAAATATTTAGGTATATTTTTAGAGCTTGGAGTTTTTGAATGGTTTAACCTGAATGCATCTTTATTATATAGTGTCAGTTTCAACTTACTTAAAATTTTTCACACAATAAATTTCAATTTGAGTATCTTCTCTTAGGGTTCAGGATTAGTTAAAATATTTCAGCAAAATAAGCTGCTTATGAAAGTAGTCACTTGTCATTTACCTTTACCAATATTAATAGTATGTTTAACAAGTAACAATATGCATTCTCCTTTTAGCAGAGATGCTGCTTACTAATGACATCTCATTGCTTCACACAACAGGGCCTCTCATTCTATTTGGATGTAATGACTGAGCTAACATCAGTTTTTAAGAATGTATGTTATCATTATTCATTACAGTACAGCACTGAAGCTTCTTTGGGAGGCAATAAAGAATAAAATGTATATTTTAAAGACCCTCATTTTCCCCCTAAATGCTTGAATTAAGCTGTAGTCTGTGGTGTTCAGAGAATTGAGTTATGTGCTAAAGCAATGCTTCTCTTGAAGTACATCACGCCTGGAGATTGGGCTCTGATTAGCCTCTGAGTTTTCTAGTACAGCCTATTGATTTTCTGTTACTGTAGCTGCCTTTGGATTTTCTGTGCTGGTACAGAGTTCTCTATCTTTTGCATGAGAGAAGGATGAATGGTTGTCTGCGAGGCTCCAAGCACATACTTTTTTCCTCTTCAATAAGGACAAGTGTTAATATCATTTAAGCAGAGAAAAACAGTAAGGAACCCAGCACACTTGGAGAAGAATTTGGGTTTTCTTCATTTTCTTTGTTGATCCTAACTACTAAACTATCTACATCCTACAAAAATTTGACAATCTTATTTGGGACTATTAAATTCTCTTATTACTCTAATGGTAAGGAAAGAATAAACTTTGTTTTAAAGGCAAACATACAACTTTTGTGAAAGTATATTCTAAAAGTAATCTCATTTTTATTTTTCAATTGGCCACTACATTGATTTTAAATGCAAACAGAGTAGGACTAAGAAGTGAACAACTATTCTGAAAACATTTTTTTTTAATTTCAGATAAATAAGTACTAGAGATATAATGTACAACATGATTAATATAAATAACACTGTTGTATGTTATATATGAAAGTTAAGAGAGTGAATCCTAAGAGTTTTAATCACAAGAAAATTTTTTTTCTTTTATTTTGTGTTCATATGAGATGATGGTTGTTCACTGAACTTATTGTGGAAATATCATTTCATAAATCATAACTTTATGCTATATATTGTAAACTTACGCATTTCTATGTGTCAATTATATCTCAATGAAGCAAGCAGGGAAATTCTTATTTGGAATGGAAATTATTTCCATTCGTTCTTATGAATGAATATACAAAACCATAATCATCCAGAACTTCCTACATGTGTGCACGCATGCTCAGTTGCTTTAGTCGTGTCCGGCTGTTTGTGACGCTGTGAACTGTGGCCCACCAGGCTCCTCTGTCCATGGGATTCTCCAGTCAAGAATACTGGAGTGGTTTGCCACGCCCTGTTCCAGGGGATCATCCTGACGCAGGAATTGAACCCACATCTCTTAGTCTCCAGCACTGGCAGGCAGGCTTTTTACCACTAGTACCACCTGGGAAGCCTGAAACTTCCTACAATTTATAACAAAAAAAAATAATAATAATTTCAATGTCGGCTAACTCTCATTGTTTTTTCTTTTTTTCAGTAAAGATAACACATTGTCGATCTATGTTCACTACAAGCAGAGTCAGAGAAATAGAATTTTGAGCAAGTGATACCTTGACGCAATGGTCTGGGTGACACCTGTGGCAAGTGAGGGAAGCAGAATAAGTCTGGAAAAAGCTAGGCACGGATGTGAATGCAGGCGAAATCTGTCTTTGGTCTCATTTCATAGGGAATGTTACCACTCTGTTGGTACCCACCATAAAGCAAGGACCCTACCTTTTTTTCACCCTTGTCAGTAAGTCATTGATCACAGGCTGCCTAAGAAGTAGAAGAAAAAACATAATTTCCTAGATTATCTTCTTGCCAAGGAGTTCCCATCAGGAGAGAACATATTCAAGGGAAGAGACAGCTGTGAGCTGATAGCAGTCAGCACTCACAGCAGCCCTCAGAGTAGACCTGAGCAGGGCAACAGCAACGCCTGCTATATAGGTCAGGTTCCGATTCACAGTCCTGGTCTGACTTGCTCGCATAGAGAGATGCAAAGATTGCATATTGTACCCATTGCCTTTAAAATGGGGATCTGTTAAAAGGAGTCACAGGTGATATGAAATTATAGTTCATCATATAAATTAACCAGCAAAACATTTGCTTTGCAATTTATGGATGAAAATCACAAGATATTCTACATTAATTGAATCCACATTTTTATACATGTTTACAATATTTTTATAATTTTAGTATTCAGTAAACTATAAATAAAATGATTTGATTGCTATGTTCCTGTTATTAATTTTTGTTCTTTCAAAGAATTCCCATAAAAGGCAATGTGTGCCATTTCAGTGTTGTGCAAGGAAAGAGGATACAAAATGATCCACTTCTATTTTTAATCAATTTAATTTAGAAGATAAAAAAGGTAAACAAATAGTTTAATGATTCAAAAAGAGTAATAGTTATGACAGCAACGGAAATTTAGTTACACTTTTTAAAAGTCTACCAAATTCTTCATAGAACAATGAGCTTCATAGTTTCTGAAAGTTGGAATTATCATTCTGTCATACCACAACCCTTAAATGGTACATTTATCTGGGCTTCCCCACATGTGGAATCATCCTCAGAATAAAACTGAATTATATTCAAAGAAAAGGTAGAGAACTTGTAAAGCAGTCCAGTTATGCATATAAATTTATTTAGAAATACTGTTTTGCTTCCCAAAGGGTTGTTTTTATTGAAGATTTAACCCAACATCATTTTCTAATACCTTGGGTTTTTAGTTTTCTTTTCACCTATAAAAATATTCGGTGTTTTCTTTGCTCATATTCACAAATCACTAAAATAAGGTTTGTATGTATGGTATTTAAGTTTTTTTATTGGTATCAAATACTCTGACTTACTGATTCTATAATATGAAGTTACTGGCTACTATAAACGATAGATTCTGGAGTGATTTCAAGTCACAACAGGACAGGGGATGAGCTTGTACTTTTAGATAATTCTCCAAGCAGACAGCTCAAAGTATATAAACTAATAGCCATCCAGTTTTGCCTTGGCACCTTGGTATTTATTCTACACAGGAACCTTTAATATTGATTACAAGTCATATGAAGTTAGACTGATATGCTTTCTTCCATCTTCTTTCCAAAAATAAATTAAGCCAGAAATTCAAAGTTAATGGAGCAGTCTCATTATAATACATCTCTACTGGGCATTCTTTCACTTTGGTTAAATAATTGAGGGAATTAGATAGGTGGAGCTATGCAGTATGATACAAGCATACACATCCTCAGGCTGAATTGATGAGAAATTAAAGGAACAGGTTAGGAAGAAGAGTTCTGGCAAGATCGTATGAGTTCACAGTACACTATAGTCTTTAAAACCTTTCATGAATTTTCAGTGACATCAAGAAAATGTTAATTCAAGCTTTGACCTCATTTCCTAGCTGAATCAGAAATGATAAGGTATGCTGATGGACTAAATCTAACAAATCTCAGTGCGGTAGGATATCAACTAGCTTAATGCATTCCTTGTCAGTCAGTAGAATGTTAATATATTAGCATATAGTGTTTTGTGAATTCTTGAAGGATCAATGCAAACGTCACAGAAAGGAAATATTCATCCATTCCTGAATAAAAGCAAGTATCTTATTGCAATTTGGAAGCAATTAGTAATAGTAACCAATTGAATAAAGGATATATATAGTCATTGGTATGCTGAAAAGCACACACTGGGGCCACTTGTAAACTTGATCAAGCTGTTGTTCAGTCGCTAAGCTGTGTCCTACTCTTTGAGACCCCATGGACTGCAGCACGCCAGGCTTCCCTATCCTTCACCATCTCCTGGAGTTTGCTCAAACTCATGTCCATTGAGTTGATGATGCCATTCAACCATCTCATCTTCTGCCGCCCCCTTCTCTTCCTGTCCTCAATCTTTCCCATCATCAGGGTCTTTTCCAATGAGTCTGCTCTTCACATTACGTGGCCAAAGTACTTAAACTCAATATGCCTTAATTATCTCATATTTAGTATAAAGGTAATAATAGTATGCTCTATGTGGAAATATAAATGCAAAAATACCTAGAAAAGTATCTATCACATATAGGCACTAGCTATTAATATTCAGCAGTAATCATAAGAAAATTATTAAGGATGTATAAAAATTTTGCTGCAAGGACACTTTTAGTGGAAAAATATAAATAAACTTCAGGTCATAGCATTGCTGTTGGAATGACTGAGCTAAATCCTTAAGTTGGAACCCTACACAGTCATGTGAAATGGCATTATAGAAATGCATTTGTGGTATAAAATATATTAATGTTATATCGCTAAGATTAAGTTAAAAACAATATATGAAGCATGATTTTAATTTTATTAAAATTAAAATAAATGCATACAGATAGGCTAAGTAATTTTAACAGTGGAAACACAGTGTTAAGACTGACTATTTTAAAATGTAGATGTATGGGTAATTATATCTGATTAAATTTTATTTTATTACACTGGATTTTTTTAAATAAAATTTTTGTTTTAAGAAAGAAGTAAATTAATTTAAAGACTTAAAAGTTCTCGCAAATTGTACTAAAAATAGTTTCTTATCTGCTAAGTGATCTTGTGGAGATATACCTCCCAATAGGGCCTTTTTTATATAAATGATGTAAACCCAGCAAATTTGGGCTATTTCTATATAAGTGCCTTATACAGAGAGTCTTCTTTTTTTAAATATAACAAATGTAAAACTCCATAGGAGATATTTTCTCATTCAGTTCAGTTCAGTCACTCAGTCGTGTCCGACTCTTTGCGACCCCATGAATCGCAGCACGCCAGGCCTCCCTGTCCATCACCATCTCCCGGAGTTCACTCAAACTCACGTCCATAGAGTAGGTGATGCCATCCAGCCATCTCATCCTCTGTTGTCCCCTTTTCCTCCTGCTCCCAATCCCTCCCAGCATCAGAGTTTTTTCCAATGAGTCAACTCTTTGCATGAGGTGGCCAAAGTACTGGAGTTTCATCTTTAGCATCATTCCTTCCAAAGAAATCCCAGGGCTGATCTCCTTCAGAACGGACTGTTTGGATCTCCTTGCAGTCCAAGGGACTCACAAGAGTCTTCTTCAACACCACAGTTCAAAAGCATCAATTCTTTGGCGCTCAGCCTTCTTCACAGTCCAACTCTCACATCCATACATGACCACAGGAAAAACCATAGCCTTGACTAGACAAACCTTTGTTGGCAAAATAATGTCTCTGCTTTTGAATATGCTATCTAGGTTGGTCATAACTTTCCTTCCAAGGAGTAAGCGCCTTTTAATTTCATGGCTGCAGTCACCATCTGCAGTGATTTTGGAGCCCCCAAAAATAAAGTCTGAGACTGTTTCCACTGTTTCCCCATCTATTTCCTATGAAGTGATCGGACCAGATGCCATGACCATATTTTTCTGAATGTTGAACTTTAAGTCAACTTTTTTACTCTCCTCTTTCACTTTCATCAAGAGGCTTTTTAGTTCCTCTTCACTTTCTGCCATTTAGGGTGGTGTCATCTGTATATCTGAGGTTATTGACATTTCTCCTGGCAATCATGATTCCAGCTTGTGTTTCTTCCAGCCCAGCGTTTCTCTTGATGTACTCTGCATAGAACTTAAATAAGCAGGGTGACAACATACAGCCTTGACATACTCCTTTTCCTATTTGGAACCAGTCTGTTGTTCCATGTCCAGTTCTAACTGTTGCTTCCTGACCTGCATACAGTTTTCTCAAGAGGCAGGTCAGGTGGTCTGGTATTCTCATCTCTTTCGGAATTTTCCACAGTTTATTGTGATCCACACAGTCAAAGGCTTTGGCATAGTCAATAACGCAGAAATAGATGTTTATCTGGAACTCTTTTGCTTTTTTGATGATCTAGCGGATGTTGGCAAATTGATCTCTGGTTCCTCTGCCTTTTCTAAAACCAGCTCGAACATCTGGAAGTTCACGGTTCACGTATTGCTGAAGCCTGGCTTGGAGAATTTTGAGCATTACTTTACTAGCATGTGAGATGAGTGCAATTGTGTGGTAGTTTGAGCATTCTTTGGCATTGCCTTTCTTTGGGATTGGAATGAAAACTGACCTTTTCCAGTCCTGTGGCCACTGCTGAGTTTTTCAAATTTGCTGGCATATTGAGTGCAGCACTTTCACAGCATTATCTTTCAGGATTTGAAATAGCTCAACTGGAATTCCATCACTTCCACTAGCTTTGTTCATAGTGATGCTTCCTAAGGCCCACTTGACTTCACATTCCAGGATGTCTGGCTCTAGGTCAGTGATCATATCATCGTGATTATCTTGGTCGTGAAGATCTTTTGTTGTACAGTTCTTCTGTGTATTCTTGCCACCTGTTCTTAATATCTTCTGCTTCTGTTAAATCCATACCATTTCTATCCTTTATTGAGCCCATCTTTGCATGAAATGTTCCCTTGGTATCTCTAATTTTCTTGAAGAGATCTCTAGTCTTTCCCATTCTGTTGTTTTCCTCTATTTCTTTGCATTCATCACTGAAGAAGGCTTTCTTATCTTTTCTTGCTATTCTTTGGAACTCTGCATTCAGATGCTTATATCTTTCCTTTTCTCCTTTGCTTTTCACTTCTCTTCTCTTCACAGCTATTTGTAAGGCCTCCCCAGACAGCCATTTTGCTTTTTTGCATTTCTTTTCCATGTGGATGGTCTTGATCCCTGTCTCCTGTACAATGTCACAAACCTTAGTCCATAGTTCATCAGGCACTCTATCTATCAGATCTAGGCCCTTAAATCTATTTCTCACTTCCAGTGTATAATCATAAGGGATTTGATTTAGGTCATACCTGAATGGTCTAGTGATTTTCCCTACTTTCTTCCATTTAAGTCTGAATTTGGCAATAAGGAGCTCATGATCTGAGCCACAGTCAGCTCCCGGTCTTATTTTTGCTGACTGTATAGAGCATCTCCATCTTTGGCTGCAAAAAGCCTCTTGATGAAATTGAAAGTGGAGAGTGAAAAAGTTGGCTTAAAGCTCAACATTCAGAAAATTAAGATCATGGCATCAGTTCCCATCACTTCATGGGAAATAGATGGGGAAACAGTGGAAACAGTTGTCAGACTTTATTTTTGGGGGGCTCCAAAATCACTGCAGATGGTGACTGAAGCCATGAAATTAAAAGACGTTTACTCCTTGGAAGGAAAGTTATGACCAACCTAGATAGCATATTCAAAAGCAGAGACATTACTTTGCCAAGAAAGGTCTGTCTAGTCAAGGCTATGGTTTTTCCTGTGCTCATGTATGGATGTGAGAGTTAGACTGTGAAGAAGGCTGAGCACCGAAGAATTGATGCTTTTGAACTGTGGTGTTGGAAAAGACTCTTGAGAGTCCCTTGGAATGCAAGGAGATCCAACCAGTCCATTCTGAACGAGATCAGCCCTGGGATTTCTTTGGAAGGACTGATGCTAAAGCTGAAACTCCAGTACTTTGGCCACCTCAGGCGAAGAGTTGACTCATTGGAAAAGACTCTGATGCTGGGAGGGATTGGGGGCAGGAGGAGAAGGGGACGACAGAGGATGAGATGGCTGGATGGCATCACTGACTTGATGGACTTGAGTCTGAGTGAACTCCAGGAGTTGGTGCTGGACAGGGAGGCCTGGCATGCTGCAATTCATGGGGTCGCAAAGAGTCAGACACGCATGAGCGACTGAACTGAACTAAACTGAATAACGATAAATCATTCATTGGCTACACTTATGTCTTGAAGGAATAAAAATACCCATCTCACCTTCTAGTTAGCAATCTAGAAAAATAGAAACTTGATAAGGCCTTTAGCTGAGATTAATAAAAACAGCCCCCATTATTTAGCCTACAGTGCCTAAAAAGATCACCTTCTTTTGACAGAATGAGCCATGATCTTCAAGATTACTGAAACTACTTTTTTTATTTAAACTTACAGACATACATCTTTGATGATTATCTTCTGAGTTTTTCATGTACTCCTCAATACTGTGAGAAAATACTGTTTTATCAGAAACAGTTTTGTTGCCCATGAAAAAATGTTGTGATTTTTCTACTAGTAATAACATAAACATACTTACATAACATTACAAGACTAGGTTGAATAATAAATTAACACTTCAAGATGTCAAAAATGCACTTGGTGTTCACTGTTCATAGAGAAGAAAACCTATAACATGCCTAAAAGTTAAAGAAAAGAAATGTTATCAATGAGATGATTTCACCTTTAAGCACAGAAGAAATCTATGAGAAATCTAATAAAATTTCCCAGCATGCCACCTTGAAAAGATCACTAGTTGACATGAGTAGCCCTTATTTTTTATTTTCAGTTATTGAAGTTGTGTCCGACTCTTTATGACCCCATGGACTGTAGCCCACCAGGCTCCTCCATCCATGGAATTTTCTAGGCAAGAATCCTGGAGTGGGTTGCCATTTCCTTCTCCAAGCCCTTATTTAAGCAAGGATTATTATAATCCTAGCTTAATCTATTATTTAATTAATTCATTCATTTACTTAGTTGTACTAGACCATTGCCAGATGAAGGAAAAAAATAAAAAGAAAAACAGCTTAATTAAGGCTAGAAAAAGAAAAATAAAACGTACATGTCACCAGAAGCTACCACTAAATTTTTAGAGTACAGATCTTGGCAGGAGACAGAGTACACCTATGCTTTAGCTTCCTTAGAAATGAAATAGAATAAAGCCAGTTAATGGGAGAAAGAGGAGTTGTGATATCGGAAAGCTAATGTCTACTGATTAATTTAAAGGAAAATTTGATTCTAGTTAAGATCCATGTATCAGGTAAATTCTTAAAGTTTGTGACTTTTCCTACTCTTAGTTTCTTCCCCTCTCCTCCACCCCTAACCCTGAGTGTGGTTGGAGAGCTGACAAATACACACAGTACATTCAGTTGCCAAATACCTGGAAGCACATGTCAGCCATGATTATCGGCAAGCTGTGCTACATGCCAGTTTATCCCACAGGGGCTCTGGGATTACGTACATGTTGTTCGTCCACACTGCCAACAGACTCCGTGTAACACACAAACAGAAGCAGAGCCCTTCTCAGATCTAACCACACATTTCAGATCATGACTTTGTTTTTGTTTGTATACCTTGTATTTCAAAATAGGTTTATATTTATCCCAAGGAAAAATAAAGATAAAGAGACTGGGTGTGATCATATATCTTTCTGGGAATTATTCCCAGAAACTCTATACTGAAAATCTGTTCTAAAAATATAATTTCCAGATAGTTAAGTGGGCAAAATATCAGCTTGTTATTCATTTGCTTATTAAAAAGCAGATCAGAAACATACCTACCCTGTCTTTTAACGATTAGTGTCTAATATTTAATTGTCTGCTCCCTGCCTATTTATCCAAACATAAACCTTCTTTTACACGAATACAGAAATCTAGAAGACTCTCCTCTGAATTAAGTGCTGCTTTTAATGAATAAATAATTCATGAACTACTACCTTCTTCATGAAAATTTCCAAAAGTTGGATAGTATTATGAATGTTTTCCTATCACCACCTACTCTAGCTTTCAAAACTTATATTTCACATTTTGCTAAATTTGCAAATTGTGTAAATGTAATGGGTTTCACTTTATGGATTTACCTTTGTGACAGTTAAATCTCTGCTATCAACATGTTTGTAAATTCTCACATTAGAATTTCTGTTTTAATTTGCAAAGTCTGAAATCAAGGTGGTTGAAATGGAAATAAACTAGTTGACTTCTGACACATTTATAAGAGATATGTACTCATTTCACTTGGCCATCAAGAAATCTAGTAAAGAATCACTAAGCTTGAAAGCATCAGTGAAAATAGAGAAAATTAAAGTAAAAGCTATCATCCACTTAGTAATCTAGCTCTCTTTCACCTCATTCTTATTGCTCTTTTATATTTCCTATCAGTTTAGATTTCACTGCTCATATTCAGGTAGCTGACCTTGAATTATTTATGTAGCTTCTGTTAGCTACAAATTGTTCATTTATGTGCATTATATAATAGAATTGTTGAAAACTAAATTAAATAGGATATGTGAGGTAGCAAACATATTGTAGACTTTAATAAATGGTAGTCAACATCTTTTAATTCTCCTATTCTTCATTTTTTATTTCTCCCTTCTCCAGGGGATCTTCCAAACCCAGGGATCGAACTGGGGTCTCCTGCATTGTAGGCAGTTTTTTTTTTTTACCAACTGAGCTATCAGGGAAGCCCCATATTCTTCATATTAACCCTTATCATCCATTGCCTGAAATGTACAGCTCTACATGCAACGTTATGATGTGTAGAGGTTTTTAAGTCTAGGCTTGTTTACTCTCCTGCAGATACATTTTCCTAATTATTAGTGAGTGAGGATTCTGATTAATATATAGACGTACTTAATAAAGAAATCTTGTTTTAAATATCAACGTTTGTCAAGTAATATAATTCAAAGTTATTCTGATATATTTAATTTACTATTTTGGGTTTCTTTGGTTGGTTGGTTGATTCGTTTTTCTTTGTGTCTTGCTTAGCTTGGTGTCCTGTGACTAACTGCAAACACCCAGACAGACTTTGTTAAATATAAACAACTTCAAATGCTTCTCTCTGTGGCTTGAAAGTCCCTAGCACCTGTGGAAAATGATGCATTGAGCTTTTAATAGATAAAGATTTTTATTCTTTTTCTAGATTATGTTAAAGGTGTCTGTAAGGGAAGTTAAGCTTTATTAAACCTTTGTTATGTCTAATTTTTATTTTTAACCTTTATTAAATTATTATGCAACTATAAGGACAACCTATATTTCAGAAACTGGGACTATATATCCTTTCCTTGAACAAAAGTCAAGATCTGAATAAAGCCCTATTAATAAATTAAAAGAAAAAAATAATATAATTTCAACCCTCTCTCAACCTCATATTTTCTCCTAACATAAATGGAATAGGGGCATAAGTATGGGGTCATAATTATTAAGAGTATGACTCTGGATAATTTACTAAAACACCTTGTCGTCTGTTACCAGTTTTGCAGTTTGGGGTAAGAACAGTGTCTAATGCTTGATTTTGTGATTGCTAGATAAATAGTGTTCAAGTACTTGGAAGTATCAGTATGCAATACATGTTAAATGTTAGAAAAGGGAAAATTTTTTAAATAACATGAAAATAATCTGGTATCATGAAATTAAAGAAAATAATATAGTATATTATTATTCTGACTAAAAATTACTTCAGGAAATGTCCTGCTAAAATTTTTGTCCACTTGTTGCTATATTAAATGAATAGCCAGAAATGTTAAGATGCAATAGTGATTGAATATAGGTTACATTAAGGTATATGTAATACTGTTTTATTTCTCATGGAGAATGACAAAAGTGTATGTTAGATCTCAAGAAAAATGTCCTACCCTTGTTCTACCCTGGATACAACCTACTCTGAACATAAACATAGGTTTGTGATATTAATGATTATATAGATCTCAGAACTACATAAAATTCTAAAGTGCACGAAAATTTAACTTGCTGAATTATTATGGTTCATTTTGGAATTACTTAATATAGCCTCTTGTATTCTAAGTTTATAATGACATGTCAGTGATTAGAACCTACAAGTAGAAGAGCAATAGTTACAAAAGTGACTAATTATTAATAACATGCCACAGTTTTAAATTTTAAATAGCAGTTGCTTGTAAGAGGGGAATATGTTGCATTTTGAAAAATAAAAATAGAAATAGTCATTGGAAAGCTAATTACAGATGAAAGTGAAAGTGAAGTCGCTCAGTCGTGCCGGACTCTTTGCGACCCCGTCGATACTACCCTGCACCAAGCTCCTCCATCCATGGGATTTTCAAGGCAAGCGTACTGGAGTGGGTTGCCATTTCCTTCTCCAGGGAATCTTCCCAACCCAGGGATTGAACCCAGGTCTCTCACATTGTAGACAGACACTTTACCGTCTGAGCCACCAGGGAAGTCCTAATTACTGGTAAAATGGTTAAAATTTTTATTTCATGTTGGAAGAGAAAAAAATTATGTCTCATACTCACAGATGTTAATTTTTTTTCTTTGTTTTAAATTCAATTTGAACACAGCAAAAAGTAAATGTTAAAAAAACAGGTTGCAAATGATATTCTAAATACTTCACATTAATCTTTCTAAAATAAAGAAAAGTTACTTTTTATAAATTTATTCAACTAGAGAATGTTTATTTTGTTATATGTGTGCACCATAAAATTGCTAAAGTAATAAGCACATGTTCTTAGTCATTCAGTCATGTTCCACTCTGCTACCCCATGGATGTAGCCCACCATGTTTCTCTATCTATGGGGATTCTCCAGGCAAGAATATTGGAGAGGGTTGCTATGCCCTCCTCCAGGGGATCTTCCAGACCCAGGGATCAACAAACCCATGTCTCTCGCTTTGCAGTCAGATTCTTTACAGTCTGAGCCACCAGAGAAGCCTAAGAATACTACAGTGGGTAGCTGATCTCTTCTCCAGGGGAACTTCCTGATCCAGGAATCAAAGCAGGGTCTCCTGCACTGCAGGCAGATTCTTTACCATCTGAGCTTGATTACTGTACAACCCATTTTAGATTTTTGGAGCATCATAATTATTGAAATGTTTTCACATATATCTATTTCGTCTCTTAAACTATAGTGAAACTATAAGTTCAAGCCAGAAATGATAGATAGCACTGTTTATATACCACCTACTCTCAACCATGTCCCAGTTTTGGCTCACTACTAAATTTTTGTCAGTCTTTTTTGTATAAGAAAAATATTTTAAAATATTGCATCTATTAGCTGTACTAATTACTTAATTGCTCAACTATTTGACATGGGATTTGACCAAACTACATTATACAGATAACAAGAGACAAATTCAATAACTTTGGAGGCTCCATTCCTCTACTTTTGATGATGAGCAAGATGGTAGGAAGCCCTTCATTAGCCTAGGGAAGCTTATGGAAGAACTGGCTCATAACAGATTCTGAGTTATGTGGACACAGCCTTTTTGTCAGGACATTTTCCTTGAACAGAAAGTTCTGGCTTTGTTTTTGTCTTGATAGGCTCTGCCTGCTATTTCCCTTAGTAGAAAGCAGCTTCACCAGGAGCTCTTTCCCTGGTACATAATCCAGTCCAGCCATAGATAGTCTGTGTTCTCTGGCCTGAGAGCTCATGGATTTCATGTGCTCTGATATTCCTCTGCCCATATGTTTGACCTCAATAAACCCCATGCATTGATGCAGTTATACATCAGGGTTAATAGATGGTGATTTGTGTATCTGTGTGTTATTTGTATGAAAAAAGATGTTGAGATCTATTACTTTAAGATTAGCATGAGAGAACAGATCTCATCACTTAATGGTAAAGGCAACAGGGACAGTCTTAAATATATAATACTTGCATAAGTCTGTTTTCCTGTGTGCTTGGAATAGGAAGAGAAAGTAGGATAATGACATCTTTGTGATTTTCTTCAAAATGCTGCAATGCCATTTTATTTAGAATATACTGAGAGATCTTTTGATATCAACTGGATCCATGTGATTGAGTTACAAAAGTAGTATTGAAAATGTAAACAATATTAAACTCCAGAAATTCAAGACAGAATGTTAACGCTAACAGAAGCCCTTCAGGGTTTTTGTTACATTTGTATATATCTTAGTAGAACATGCCATCAACACAACTTTTTTTCAGTAAATATATTATAAACATGTGCATCCTTTTGTAATATCATCATAAAGTATACATGTTTCATCACATAAAGAATACTTAGCACAGTTTATTTCCCATATTTTTAGTACAGCCTAGAAAAGTCACTAATATTTACTGATGTTTTAAGCTAAAAAATAATTGGCAAAAAAAAATGCATGTGTCCCTTATTACTCATAACATTTATTTAAATGAACCATATCTACGGGGGATAGTTGGTTTGAGAGAAGCCTACAACTATCTGTATGATTGTATTTCCATTGAAATTAGGTTAATTTAGCTTTCCAGCAAAGGGAAGTACTACTTTCTGATGGCTACAGTTTGTTCCTTGAGACTGAAGGCTACTGCATAATGGCAGTCTAAACATCTATGAATCTCTGACAAGCAAATGGATAGTTTCCCTTAATGTTACAGCTCTCTTGTGATTTTTACCACAACTCTAATATGAAATTGAAGAAATCTACCTATCACTTCAGGATATATTACGCACTCATTCTAGCTGGGGACTTGACAGAATTCATGAGCTGTTTGCTGAATCTCTTTCAAAGGCAGTGGTTAAATCCAAATTCCTTAATTTTGTAGTCAGACACCCCAAAATTATTGTTCCACCATCACTGCCATTCATATTCTTCCAAAGAATTACATGAAATTATATAGAATAGGCTATATTTTTCATTACTGCTGTGCTTTTTTTCAAGGACTTCTTTCTTAGCACTCTTTCTCTTTCCTGCCTACTCTGTTTTCTGTCCAAATACTGTCTGCCTGCCTCCTAAGCTCAATGCAAAAGTTAACTCTGCTCTGTAGCTCCCACTGACTCCTTAAGAGCCATCAGTTCAGTTCAGTCGCTCAGTCATGTCCGACTCTTTGCAACCCCATGAACCGCAGCACGCCAGGCTTCCCTGTCCATCACCAACTCCCGGAGTTTACTCAAACATGTCCATTGAGTCGGTGAAGCCATCTAACTATCTCATCCTCTGTCATCCCCTTCTCCTCCTGCCCTCAATCTTTCCTAACATCAGGGTCTTTCCAAATGAGTCATCTTTTTGCATCATATGGCCAAAATATTGGAGTTTCAGCTTCAACATCAGTCCTTCCAATGAACACCCAGGACTGATCTCCTTTAGGATGGACTGGTTGGACCTCCGTGCAGTCCAAGGGACTCTCAAGAGTCTTCTCCAACACCACAGTTCAAAAGTATCAATTCTTCTGCACTCAGCTTTCTTTATAGTCCAACTCACACATCCATACATGACCACTGGAAAAACCATAGCCTTGACTAGACGGACCTTTGTTGACAAAGTAATGTCTCTGCTTTTGAATATGCTGTCTAGGTTGGTCATAGCTTTCCTTCCAAGGAGTAAGTGTCTTTTAATTTCATGGCTGCAGTCACCATCTGCAGTGGACTTCATCTGCCTGGCACAGAATTTCCCATAGTCTATCTTCTACAATAGATGTTAGGACATGTTTTATTTCCTCTACTTGATTATGAGTGTTTTGATGGCATGTGTCTCAAGTATCTCAGCTTTCTCACCTACATGTAGTGCTGCTCTTTGTCAGTTCACTTGAATATGCTTAATCATTAGGTGGCAGAAAAAGGTGCATGATTTCTATGGATATGCAGTTCAAGTGAAATATAGCTGAAACATTGAATTAATATATTAAAACCATGGGACTGACTTTACTATTATTTTGGCAGGGATTTTATTTAAGAGAAATGGAACCTTAAAAATAGTTCTTACCATTCTGTTGATTTCTACGAAACAATGGCACTATTTCCTGTGGATGTGCTCGTGTGCTAAGTCACTTCAGTCGTGTCCAACTCATTACGACCCCATGGACTATAGCCTGCCAGGCTTCTCTGTCCATGGGATTCTCCAGGAGAGAATACTGTAATGGGTTGCCATGCCCTTCTCCAGGGGATCTTCCTGAAACTAGGGATCAAACCCAGTCTCCTGATACACCGTGCATCAAAGGCAGAGTCTTTATTGCTGAGCCTCCAGGGAAGCCAGTAATAGCACAAGTAAATAAAATCCAAAAATTATCCCCAAATCTCATTTGAATTTCATCTTTTAGCATGTCCTTGAATTTGTATTTCTTCCACACATCTTTCCCAGTCATACCTAATAAAAATAAATAAATAAATAAACACAGTCATTTCCATGAAAGTACCAGTTGCAGAGTCAATAAATTTGAACTTGGTGATAGTCCTTTAGTGTGGTAGTTCGGTATAAAAGATGGAACAGGTCAGGTCTGGCCCTGTCCCTTCCATCTATGTATTCTGTAATCCTGGGCAAGTTACTCTGCCTGGCTCATCTTCAGTTTGCTCTTGTTGTTTTAGACAAGCTAAGCCTTGTCTAACTATTGCAACCATGTGGACTGTAACCCATCAGCTCCTCTGCCCATGGGATTTCCCAGGCAAAAATGCTGGAGTGGGTTATCATTTCCTTCTCCAGGGAATTTTCCCAACCCAGAGATTGAACTCATGTCTCCTGCACTGGCAGATGGATTCTTTATCACTGAACCACAAAGGAAGCCCCAGCTTCAGTTTGCTCATCAATAAAATGTGGGGAAGGATCCTACCCAATAGACTTTTTTATGGGGATGTAAAGCTTATGTATGGAGAAGGCAATGGCAGCCCACTCCAGTGCTCTTGTCTGGAAAGTACCATGGACGGAGGAGCCCGGTGGGCTGCAGTCCATGGGGTCGCTGGGATCGGACACGACTGAGCAACTTCACTCTCACTTTTCACCTTCATGCACTGGAGAAGGAAATGGCAACCCACTCCAGTGTTCTTGCCTGGAGAATCCCAGGGATGGCCTGGTGGGCTGCCATCTATGGGGTCGCACAGAGTCAGACACGACTGAAGCGACTTAGCAGCAGCAGCAGCAAAGCTTATGTAAGTGTTTTATATATGTGACCTACTTATATTACTCACTCTTGGCTCTTGCCAGCTGTAGACAAACATTGGCAGAACCAAATTCAGACTTTTTTATTTTTGTATTACCAGAATTCAGCCCAGTCATGTTTCAGGCAGATTAAGTATATTTTAAACTTGCAACATTTTCTTCTATGGAAAATTTATTTGTTAAATCAGAGTTTCCTTTTGGGAAGCAAAGTGGAAGACCTCAGTAACAGTGCTTCAGATATACTTTGTGCCCATATCCATTGATTCTTTGTTTCAATTTCTTGGAAGTTAATGGTTTTCAAATGGGTCAGGAAAGGATGATGAAACACAGAGCAACAATTTCTCTTATGAATTCTTCTACAGTGTATGCCCAGAAATAAAATGATTAGACTTATGTTTGTCTATCATCTGAGGAATAATGTATGTTATTTGGCATAGAGGTAATGGCAATCTGAAGCTTTTCAATTAAATTGAAAATGCTGACACACCAATTCTCTTACCTCATACATATCATTAGATAGATTTGTGTTTGACTGAATCACATGGAGGCATATTTGTGTATCTTGAGAAATATACCTTCAATTAATGGCATACTACACAATCTATTGAATAATTTTCCTGAGAACTAATACTCATTATTTTTATGTGTCTGTTTGGTAAATGATATTATACATGAACTCAGACCAAAGCAATTATTAAATAGAAGAAAGCATTAAAAGGCCCTTTTTTAGGATTTTTATATAAAAATTAAATGATATCTAATCATTTGCTAGCACCAGTTGAAATTCATATAATGTCATCTGTCTGCCTACTGTATATACTATAAAGGCTTTTCGGTACATGAAGTGTGTTTCCCAGAAGTGTTTTATTCTTTAATTTTCTTAATTTAAAAATAATTTTGTTCTTTTGTCATATGTCCTACAGCGTAGACACATTTTCTTCTAGTGCTAATTTTTCAGTCACATTTATGTGAATGCTACATTCTAAATTCTTATATTAGAGCTAATCACTAAAAGTTATTTCTGCTGTCTTTGAACCCAAGAAGGAAATTCTGAAGGTCAAAGCTTCTCTTGCTCTCTCATGCATACACTCATTTTCTCTCTCTCTCTCTCTCTCTCTCTTATTTTGTCCTTTCTCCTGCTCGTTTCATCTTTATATCTCTTGTTAATGCTCTAAATCATTAACGTATTCTGAGACAGTGGAAAAGAGGGATTTTTCTGTATTAGGAATAATAGACTGGCAGGAATATGGGGAAGAGAGGCTATAATTGTCTAAACTCACAATCAGATTAAAACCGGGTTTTCCCCCATGGTCTATGCTAAGAAACTTTATTACTTCTGAGTTATAGATATGAAACCAAACCACAGACAAGACAGTATTTTAAAGAAACATTCCATTCAGTTCAGTTCAGTTCAGGCGCTCAGTCATGTCCAACTCTGCAACCCCGTGAATCGCAGCACACCAGGCCTCCCTGTCCATCACCATCTCCCCAAGTTCATTCAGGCTCACATCCATTGAGTCGGTGATGCCATCCTGCCATCTCATCCTCTGTTGTCCACTTTTCCTCCTGCCCCCAATCCCTCCCGGCAACAGAGTCTTTTCCAATGAGTCAACTCTTTGCATGAGGTGGCCAAAGTACTGGAGTTTCAGCTTTAGCATCATTCTTTCCAAAGAAATCCCAGGGCTGATCTCATATCCATATATGACTGGAAAAACCATAGCTTTGACCAGACGGACTTTGTTGGCAAAGTAATATCTCTGCTGTCTAGGTTGGTCATAACTTTTCTTCCAAGGAGCAAGCGTCTTTTAATTTCATGGCTGCAATCACCATCTGCAGTGATTTTGGAGCCCCCCAAAATAAAGTCTGACACTGTTTCCACTGTTTCCCCATCTATTTGCCAGGAAGTGATGGGACCAGATGCCATGATCTTCATTTTCTGAATGTTGAGCTTTAAGCCAACTTTTTCACTCTCTTCTTTCACTTTCATCAAGAGGCTTTTGAGTTCCTCTTCACTTTCTGCCATAAGGGTGGTGTCATCTGCATATCTGAGGTTATTGACATTTCTCCTGGCACTCATGATTCCAGCTTGTGCTTCTTCCAGTCCAGTGTTTCTCATGATGTACTCTGCATAGAAGTTAAATAAGCAGGGTGACAATATACAGCCTTGATGTACTCCTTTTCCTATTTGGAACCAGTCTGTTGTTCCATGTCCAGTTCTAACTGTTGCTTCCTGACCTGCATACAAATTTCTCAAGAGGCAGATCAGGTGGTCTAGTATTCCCATCTCTTGAAGAATTTCCCACAGTTTATTGTGATCCACACAGTCAATGGCTTTGGCATAGTCAGTAAAGCAGAAATAGATGTTTTTCTGGAACTCTCTTGCTTTTTCATGATCCAGCGGATGTCGGCAATTTGATCTCTGATTCCTCTGCCTTTTCTAAAACCAGGTTGAACATCTGGAAGTTCATGGTTCGTGTATTGCTAAAGCCTGGCTTTGAGAATTTTAAGCATTACTTTACTAGTGTGTGAGATGAGTGCAATTGTGTGGTAGTTTGAGCATTTTTTGGCATTGCCTTTCTTTGGGATTGGAATGAAAACTGACCTTTTCCAGTCCTGTGGCCACTGCTGAGTTTTCCAAATTTGCTGGCATATTGAGTGCAGCACTTCACAGTATCATCTTTCAGGATTTGGAATAGCTCAACTGGAATTCCATCACCTCCACTAGCTTTGTTCATAGTGATACTTTCTAAGGCCCACTTGACTTCACATTCCAGGATGTCTGGCTCTAGGTCAGTGATCACACCACCGTGATTATCTGGGTCATGAAGATCTTTTTTGTACAGTTCTTCTGTGTATTCTTGCCACCTCTTCTTAATATCTTCTGCTTCTGTTAGGTCCATACCATTTCTGTTCTTTATTGAGCCCATCTTTGCATGAAATGTTCCCTTGGTATCTCTAATTTTCTTGAAGAGATCTCTAGTCTTTCCCATTCTGTTGTTTTCCTCTATTTCTTGCATTCATCGCTGAAGAAGGCTTTCTTCTCTCTTCTTGCTATTCTTTGGAGCTCTGCATTCAGATGCTTATATCTTTCCTTTGCTCCTTTGCCTTTTGCTTCTCTTCTTTTCACAGCTATTTGTAAGGCCTCCCCAGACAGCCATTTTGCTTTTTTGCATTTCTTTTCCATGGGGATGGTCTTGATCCATCTCCTGTACAATGTCACGAACCTCAGTCCATAGTTCATCAGGCACTCTATCTGTCAGATCTAGTCCCTTAAATCTATTTCTCACTTCCAGTGTATAATCATAAGGGATTTGATTTAGGTCATACCTGAATGGTCTAGTGGTTTTCCCTACTTTCTTCAACTTAAGTCTGAATTTGGCTATAAAGAGCTCATGATCTGAGCAACAGTCAGCTTCCAGTCTTATTTTTGCTGACTGTATAGAGCTTCTCCATCTTTGGCTGCAAAGAATATAATCAATCTAATTTCGGTGTTGACCATCTGGTGATGTCCATGTGTAGAGTCTTCTGCTCAAAGCTAAAGTTTTTACTTTTTTTTTAGTTAAAGTATTGTCTAAAGGAAAACTTCAATTGTTTGAAATGTATAACTCTCATAAAATTGAAATATATAATTTTTCCCTTTAGACTATGATTACGTTTTACCTTGGAAAAATAAATAGAAAGATCAGTGTGCTATGTGAGTATAGTCAGAGTGATGGAAAATGGAAATAAAATGTGCTTCATTGTCAGTATTTACTCAAGAACAATACTTACACTTTAATTTTAAACTCACTGGAATAAATCATAGTACATTATTTTTAAAGGACAAAACTTGAGGTGGAGATCTCTTTATTAAAAAAGTTCTTGTTGTGTTAGTTAAAGTAAAATAATGTTCCCCTTCTATTTCCTTTTTTCAATGAATGGTGAATTTATTTTTCCAAAAAGCTTAAAAGAATTAAGCCATTAAGAATTAAAGAAAATGTGGATTCATTTTGATATTTGGCAAAACTAATACAATTATGTAAAGTTTAAAAATAAAATTAAATTTAAAAAAGAATTAAAGAATTAAATTAATTAAGAATTAAAAGAATTTTAGATTAAAATTTAATTTAAAATTAAATTAAATTTTAAATTAAAAGATTTAATTAAAATTAAGAATTAAAAGAATTTCCTATGCAACATACAAAGTACTGCTCAAACAATTCATAAATTTCATTTCTTTCCAAACTATTACTTAACATTAAGTAAAACATAATACCTTTACATAACCACGCTTTTATACATTTCTTCACTGAGAAGCATCTTGTGTAATTGTTCAAATGTATAAGCAACCTATAAGTTCTTTATTAATGTAGATTGATTTTTTTTTTTTTTTTATAGCACAAGGCAGTGTGCTGTGTTCAGTTACTCAGTCATGTCTGACTCTTTGCAACCCCATGGACTACAGCCCACCAGCTCCTCTGTCCTTGGGATTTTCCAGGTAAAAATGCTGCAGCAGGTTGCTATTTCCTTCTCCAGAAGATCATCCTGAGCAAGGGATAGAAACTGTGTCTCTTCCATCGACTCCATTGGTGGGCAGATTCTTTACCACTAGTGCTGCCTGGAAAGGTTTGTGTGCATACGCAGTCACTCAGCCTTGTCCATCTCTTTGCAATCCTATGGACTATAGCCCACCTGGCTCCTCTGACCATGGGATTCTCCAGGCAAGAATACTGGAGTGGGTTGCCATGCCTTTCTCTAGGGTACCTTCCTAAGCCAGCGATCCAACCTGTGTCTCCAACCTGTGCCATTGCCTTGCAGGCAGATTCTTTACTGCTGAGCCACTGGGGAAGCCCATATAGGAAGTTGTAGATTAATATAAATGTGTGTTTGTGTGTGTGTTTACATTCTGTCTGTCCATAGGAAGATGGAAACACTTAATAAAAGACATTTTGGAAAATGGCATTTTGGTAAAAGACATTTTCCCCAACGAGATACAAGAAAAAAAAGAAAGAATAACCATTTATAATTTGTTTCAAGATAATTCTTTATGTGAAATGAATTTCCTATTAAAGATTTAGTTCATATATTCTAAGGAGAGTGAACAGTAGAATGTAAATAGCTGTCTACTTTTGATGAATTATCCAAATATTCTAAGGGTATTTTTCCATCTTAAAGATCAAAGGCTGGTTGAAATTATATACCTTTTATCAGTGGACAGTTGTTTATAAACATTGGCTGATATTTCTTAACTGTTTTTTCAGCCAATTAAAATAAGACACAAAGAATTCTTAATTTCCATAACTTGTATCCTGTTACTCATCTAAGTAAAGTACTTTGCCATAAAATGGAGGAGGAAGTCAGATAAAATCATTCATACTGCCTTTTAGAATCTTATCAATACTTCTAGCATCTCCCAAAGTTGTCACCATCCTTCTGTTTCAGAAATGGCTTTCTTCAATTTATTTTCTAAATGGATCTTAGGCTATTTTTTAAATTTCACTCAGCTTAGAATTTGTTTTCATTTAATAGATATATTGTCTTCTCAGACTAAAAAGGCTCTAACAAAGGGATTTTCTTTTTTTCTCCAAGCATATAAAATTGTGATGCTCAATCAAGAGATATTTTATAGGTTCTAAGGGATATTCCATACCAGCCAATTTTCAGGAATAAATCACCTTTGGAAGACCTTCAAATCAGAGAATGTTTGCCTTAAACAGAAGGATCTTCTTGGAGAAGATCATTCATTTCTAAGACAGATAGAGGAGACAAGTAGTATTTCTCAATCCATAATTCAGAGGCTCACTTAAGTCATTTCCAAAATGGGCATAGACACTCAAGGAGACATCATAATTATCAAAGTATAATTTTTAAAGAAGTTAAAAAATTGACTTACACAAATATAGATGAACAACAAAGATTTTAAAACTCACTGTATTAGTTTTCACCTGCTGCTTTAACGGATTACCATGAATTTAGTGGCTTAAAGCAAGGCAAGTTAATTATTACACTGTTCTGTAGGACAGAAGTTCTGCAGGAGTCTCACTGGGCAAAACCATGAAGCCAGCACAGCTGTGTTCATTTCTGAAGGCTCAAGAGGAAAGCCTGTCTCCTGCTCATTTGGGTTATTGGCAGAATTCAGTTCTGAATTGTATTCTATTGGCTACAGACTGAGGTCACTAGGTTTTTTGTTGTTGTTGTTGGCTGTGAGGTGGAGACTACCCTTAGAATCAAGAGTGAGTCTTCAATTTTTCACTGAGAATCAGCAATTGGGTACTGAGTCCTTCTTGTCACACTATTTTATACCATGTTCTACTGTCAAATCTCTCTTTCCGACCACACTAGGAACAGCCTTCTGCTTTTAAGAATTTATATGTTTGGGCCTATGTAGATAATCTGCGATAATCTCTTCATCGCAAATTCCATAACTTTAAAAGCATTGGCAAAATTCCTTTTGCTATGTAAGGTAACATTCAGGAATCATAGGGATCAGGGTATGAATGGTTTGAGGGGATCATTATTCTGCCTACCACACCAATTTTTGTACATTTTGACCCCCTTCTTGCATTTCAGCCATACCATAACCCTTGCCACTGGTAACAACCATCAACCTGATCTCTGTATTTATGAGATTCCTTTTTTTTAAGATTCCACATATAAGTGAGATCATCCAGTTTTTGTCTTTCTCTGTTTGACTTATTTCATTTAAAGGAATGCCCTCAAACTCCATCCTTGTTGTCACTAATAGCAAGATTTCTTTTTTTTTGGCTGAATAATACTCCATTGTATATATGTATGAATGTAAGAGTGTGTGTGTATGTAAAATGCATTTTCTTTGTCCATTTATGTATTGGTGGAGACTTAGATTGCTTCCATGTATTGACTGGTTGGTTTTTTTTTGTCATGTTTTTTTTTTTTTTAATTTTATTTTCTTTTTTAACTTTATTGACTGTTTTAAATGATGTACAATGAATATAGAGCACATGTATTATTTTGATTTGGTATCTCTGTTTTCTTTGGAAAAATACCCAGAACTGAAATTGCTGGATCATATAGTACTTCTATTTTGAGGACCCTCCATACTGTTTTCCATAGTGACTATACCAATTTATAATCCCACCAACAGTGTACCAAAGATTCTTTTTTATCCACATCCTCAGCAACACTTATTGCTTGTCTTTCTGATACTAGCTACTCTAACGGCTGTGAAGCGATACCTCATTATAGTTTTGATTTGCATTTCCACGATGATTAATAGTGTTAATCATCTTTTCAGTCATTACTTAGCTAAATACCACAATTCAGAAGAGGATAGGTGAGACTCTTATGTAAAATCTGTGGGAAAAAAAGAATGCTCGAACAAATTTGTGCAGATGGATATAAAACTGGTCAATATATTAAGGACAGCAAACTGTAAGATTTGGATTGACAAAATTCAACACCCATTTACGATAAAAACTCTCCAGAAAGCAGGAATAGAAGGAACATACCTCAACATAATAAAAGTTATATATGACAAACCCACAGCAAACATTATCCTCAATGGTGAAAAATTGAAAGCATTTCCTCTAAAGTCAGGAACAAGACAAGGGTGCCCACTTTCACCATTACTATTCAACATAGTTTTGGCCACAGCAATCAGAGCAGAAAAAGAAATAAAAGGAATCCAAATTGGAAAAGAAGAAGTAAAACTCTCACTATTTGCAGATGACATGATCCTCTACATAGAAAACCCTAAAGACACCACCAGAAAATTACTAGAACTAATGATTATAGTAAAGTTGCAGGATATAAAATCAACACACAGAAATCCCTTGCATTCCTATACACTAATAATGAGAAAAGAGAGAAATTAAGGAAACAATTCCATTCACCATTGCAACGGAAAGAATAAAATACTTAGGAATATATATACCTAAAGAAACTAAAGACCTATATATAGAAAACTATAAAACACTGGTGAAAGAAATCAAAGAGGACACTAATAGATGGAGAAATATACCATGTTCATGGATTGGAAGAATCAATATAGTGAAAATGAGTATACTACCCAAAGCAATTTATAGATTCAATGCAAGCCCTATCAAGCTACCAACGGTATTCTTCACAGAGCTAGAACAAATAATTTCACAATTTGTATGGAAATCCAAAAAACCTCAAATAGCCAAAGCTATCTTGAGAAAGAAGAATGGAACTGGAGGAACCAACCTACCTGACTTCAGGCTCTACTACAAAACCACAGTTATCAAGACAGTATGGTACTGGCACAAAGACAGAAATATTGATCAATGGAACAAAATAGAAAGCCCAGAGATAAATCCACGCACATATGGACACCTTATCTTTGACAAAGGAGGCAAGAATATACAATGGATTAAAGACAAATCTCTTTAACAAGTGGTGCTGGGAAAACTGGTCAACCACTTGTAAAAGAATGAAACTACAACACTTTCTAACACCATACACAAAAATAAACTCAAAATGGATTAAAGATCTCAAGGTAAGACCAGAAACTATAAAACTCCTAGAGGAGAACATAGGCAAAACACTCTCCGACATACATCACAGCAGGATCCTCTATGACCCACCTCCCAGAATATTGGAAATAAAAGCAAAAATAAACAAATGGGACCTAATTAAACTTAAAAGCTTCTGCACAACAAAGGAAACTATAAGCAAGGTGAAAAGGCAGCCTTCAGAATCGGAGAAAATAATAGCAAATGAAGCAACTGACAAACAACTAATCTCAAAAATATACAAGCAACTCCTACAGCTCAACTCCAGAAAAATAAATGACCCAATCAAAAAATGGGCCAAAGAACTAAATAGACATTTCTCCAAAGAAGACATACAGATGGCTAACAAACACATGAAAAGATGCTCCACATCACTCATTATCAGAGAAATGCAAATCAAAACCACTATGAGGTACCATTTCACACCAGTCAGAATGGCTGCGATCCAAAAGTCTACAAGCAATAAATGCTGGAGAGGGTGTGGAGAAAAGGGAACCCTCTTCCACTGTTGGTGGGAATGCAAACTAGTCCAGCCACTATGGAGAACAGTGTGGAGATTCCTTCAAAAACTGGAAATAGAACTGCCTTATGACCCAGCAATCCCACTGCTGGGCATACACACTGAGGAAACCAGAAGGGAAAGAGACACGTGTACCCCAATGTTCATCACAGCACTGTTTATAATAGCCAGGACATGGAAGCAACCTAGATGTCCATCAGCAGATGAATGGATAAGAAAGCAGTGGTACATATACACAATGAAGTATTACTCAGCCATTAAAAAGAATACATTTGAATCAGTTCTAGTGAGGTGGATGAAACTGGAGCCTATTATACAGAGTGAAGTAAGCCAGAAGGAAAAACACCAATACAGTATACTAATGCATATATATGGAATTTAGAAAGATGGTAACAATAACCCTCTGTACGAGACAGCAAAAGAGACACTGATGTATAGATCAGTCTTATGGACTCTGTGGGAGAGGGAGGGGGGTGGAGATTTGGGAGAATGGCATTGAAACATGTATAATATCATGTATGAAACGAGTCACCAGTCCAGGTTCGATGAATGATACTGGATGCTTGGGGCTGGTGCACTGGGACGACCCAGAGGGATGGTATGGGGAGGGAGGAGGGAGGAGGGTTCAGGATGGGGAACACAGGTATACCTGTGGTGGATTCATTTCAATATTTGGCAAAACTAATACAATATTGTAAAGTTTAAAAAAAAAAAAGATTTGGTTTGATCTTTCAGGTGGATAAAATTTATTTGAATCATTAATAAATGGAAATTATTTACTACCTATCAGTTATTTATAAATTAATATATAATTTTGTAAATTTTTCCCTAATAAATAGTAAATTGGTCAAACAAAACTATATTTCTTGGAATCAAACTTCATTATGGATATGATTTTTAAAAACTTATTCCCAAGCTTTGAATTTTTTTTCCCTTGGATTATTATTCCCTTAATAATCCCTTAATGGATTATTGCTAAAGTGTATGCACTGGCTCTAAAAATTAATATTCCAGGTTAAGGATTGAATGTAATGAAAGCAGTTGATCAAGTTAACTGCAGTCTTTCTGATAATTGACTGAATAAAAATAGATATTTATTATGTGCACAACTACATTGTGTATGTTTAAATGTATTTTAACATATGCATGTGTTTACATAATGTTGAGACATTTATATATCTGTATATAGATAATAATAAATACATATAGATCTGTATTTGCTAAGTACTGAGGACTCTACAATTTAAAAAGAAACACAATTTCTTCATGCAATTCACAGGAAATGGCTTTCTCAGTCTTCGTAAGAAGGCAATTTTAATGTGATCACACTATAATTAATAAATTACTTTAATTCAACATGTATTTATTGAAGTTCTAATATGAAATATGAATTATGTTGGTTGCGAGGATATTAGAAAATAGTGCTCTATGGTTTCAGGTCTCAAAGTACATGCAGCCTAAAGAATGGGATGAATAAATAACCAAATAACTATGACATAATCTAAAACTTGCTCAATTTAGGGATATATGAAATGTTATGGAAATGCAAATGCATAATTAGATACTTTTTCTTGGGGGAGGAATTTTGGGGGAAGCTGAGGATATGAAGATCCACTTGATTTCACTTTCCAGAGATGGGTAGGGATGAGACAGATTAATAGGAAGTGTAGGTTGGAGAGAGACAGTGAGATTCCAGTACGCTAGGAGTGGAGGGACTGCGATGAGTGGTGATGTAGTGAGGCAGGAAAGATAGGCCAGAGCCTTGCTTTGCAGTCAGGCAGATAGAGCTAAACAAATATTAGCTCTTCTCTTATTTACTTTGTGCCTTTGGCAAAGTAGTTTTTGTAATATTGAATTGTATAAAATTCTTTCTCAGGATATTCTTAGTTCAGAGCCTGTATAAATGTTAAGTTTCCATTGTTCAACACATATTGTATTTTTCTACAAGGAGTAGAAATTCACCACGATTTTTCTTTAAAGATCATGGCCTTAGCAAAGTAGAATATGGCTTCAACAGCAAAGGATCACGTGCAGAAAGGCCATTTCAATTGTTCCTGTCACACAGGTAGAGGCTGAAAAATAGAACAATAGAGATGGAAAGGAGGGGGTGGTTGCCAGAGGCTTTTGAAGGTGCAGAGTTGGCTAGAATGATAACATGGTCTCTGGCTGATATAGAATATAAGGGTGAAGGAGAATCAGACATAATCATAAGGTTCAAGGTCTAGACAAGTTGTTATCAGTGATACTATTGAAGAGAATGGATAGGACAAGGAGGAACAAGCAGATCATTAGGGGCAATTTTTGAGTTAAGTTTTTAAATACTTTTTAGAATAACTTTGTGAAAGAAGTTACTTTTTCTAGAGTCATTTTGGAGAAGGAAATGACAACCCACTCCAGTATTCTTGCCTGGGAAATACCATGGACAGAGAAGCCTGGTGGGCTACAGTTCCACCATGGCGCAGCAAAGAGTCGTATATAATTTAATGACTAAAGAGCAGCATGAAGAGTTATTATTTTCATGAATTTTATGTTTTTTCTAATAAATAGAAACCTTTCAATAGTGAACTAAGAAGCAACTTTTTCATAAAATAAAATCTAACTCAAAGGCACACATATACACACATGAGTGTATAGCTCATAAAGTTGTGATGTTTTGTTGCATTTTCATCTCACTATTTTTGCAGTTGCCTGGTTTCTTAATCTCATACCTGTGTTTTCCACTTCTTCTGTTGTAATCGCTCCTTGAAGACTATCTAAATAGACCTCGGAAAGAGGAAATTTGTCTTCTGTTTGCTTTGAAATCTTCCCACCAGTGCTTTGTTGCTGTCGTCACAGGAAATATTTAATACATACCATGAAACACAATCATCCAATAATCTTAAATGTAGACTGCCTTAAATTCTCATTGCTAATTAATTAATTTCCAATTTGGTTGACAAGAGAAAATTCAAGAGAATCTTGATATTCACAGTGGCCCTGAGAAATTCTATTTAAGGATTATAGTCTATTCTGTCTCCAGCACAAAACACGAAACATGAAGGAGGTCTGATTTAAGCCCCCAGCTCATTTGAGTCAGTCACCTATAACTAATTAAGAAGGTGTACTTTTGAGAGGCATGTGCGGTATACCCAGCAGCCACCTGGTCCAAGGCAGCAGAGCCAGCAGAGGGTGAAAAAACATTTTCTTCCCCTAGGTCTGACGGGCACATACTGTGCTAATCACATTTTGCCCATGTCCAGCTTCCCCAGCTTTCTCCTGTGTCATCATTCTTCCAGTTACAGTCTCCCAGGAAGGTTTTTCAGTCTCCCAGGAAGGGAGAAAGTAGGTGAATAGTTCTCATTATCATCAGCAGCAGTTGTATGTCATACTGAAAATACCCAGAGCAAATTGTTAAGAACACAAGGGAAAAGGAAAGAGAAGGACTGAATGCAAAAAGTGCCTGAGGTAATCCATGCAAAAGCACAGGTCCCTGCCCTGAGAGCAAGCGCCCAAGGAGCTAATGCCAGGTCTCTACTCTGTATGCCATTACAAGAATCCTGAAATGTCTCCTTCTAATTCTTACTCATTAGGCTAATTTTCTTTTCAGGCCATAAGGAAACTGAAAAACTGACTTTTAATTTTGTACAGATTTTTTTTAAAATAAGTTATTTCAACAGAAATAATTTTAACTCTAAGACTTTTAAGTTAGGATTGAGAAACACCTACCACTGTGGGAAAAGGCAAGAAAAATTCCTGGGTAGGTATGTTAAAAAAAAATCTCAAAGTTGCATTTTAAGAAGAGCATTTTAAAATAGGTACCTATTTTAAAAATAAGTAGAATGCAACATATATATTTAGGGAATAATATATTGTCTGTAAGTTAAATTTGATCATTCCTATCTAAAGTTTTTTAAGAAAAATATTTTATTATTGAACAGCAAAGTTAAATACAGCATAATTAGAACTAATAATATGAACAGCAGAAACTTTGAGAGAATGATTAAGTATATATATTATTATTAGTTAAATTTTAATATACAGTTAAATAATATGTTTCAATAAATATTTGTACTACAAAACAGCATTTTGTGCAAGCTGATGCCTCATTTAGTCATCCTGATGAGGGAAGATGATTCCTGTTAAGGGCTCAGTAGCATATGGGGTATATAGGAATCAAGATGAAATGTTTGTTACTTTTATTATTATTTCCCATCACAATTTCTCTTTCTTTTCCTCAGTGTGAACGATCAACAGATGTAGTGAAAATCTGAGACAGTAATTCTGGTATTTCTAAACCTCACCAAATGAAACTTATTTGAAATTTGAAAAAATGTTTTTTTGGAATATAGCTGTTGTGTTAGTTTCTGCTGTACAATATTTATATTGTAAATATACATATATGTAATATACATATAAATATAGATACACATATATACACTCTTTCTTATTAATAGATTTACTTCACATTTAGGTCACTACAGATCACTGAGTAGAGTTTCCTGTGCTAAACAGTAGGTTTTCATTGGTTGTCTATTTTATACATAGTAACGTATGTATGTCAATCCCAGTTTCCAAATTTGATTCTCATTTCCATAATGTTTTCATATGTTTCCATAAACAAACCGTAAGTTTGTTTTCTACATCTGTGACTCTATCTCTACTTTGCCAATAAGTTCATCTATACCATTTTTCTAGATTCCATATATAAGCAATATTATATGATATTTAGTTATAAAAGGCTTTCTAACTTATTTCACACTGGATGGCAGTCTCTAGGTTCATCTAAGTCTCTACAGATGGCACTATTCTGCTTCTTCTTATGGTGAGTAATATGTCATTGTGTATATGTACCACATCTTTATTCATTCCTCCGTCAAAGGACATCTGAGCTTCATCCATGTCCTGGCTATTGTTGATAGCGTTGCAATGAACATTGGGGTACATGTATCCTTTCAAATATTGGTTTTTCTCCAGATATATTTCCAAGAGTGGGATTGCTGGGTTATATGGTCTCTATTTTTTAAGTAATCCATACATTTCTCCATAATGGCTGTTCTAATTTACATTCCCACCAACAGCGTAGGAGGGTTCGCTTTTCTCCACACCCTCTCCAGCATTTATTGTTTGTGGATTTTTTGACAATGGCCATTCTGACACATGTGAGGTGATATCTTAATGTAGTTTCTGATTTGCATGTCTCTAAGAAATAGTGATGTTGAGCATCTTTTCAAGTGCTTTCTTGGCTATCTGTATGTTTTCTTTAGAGAAATGTTTATTTAGATCTTTTATTAAAATAATCAACAAAACTATTATGCACATATTGAACAAAAAGGTCAAGTATTTTACATTCCGTTCAAACTTTATTGTATATTAAATGTTTCAGCGTTTGTAGAAATTTACAAATGCAAATATTAATGACGACTTCTATTTCTAGCAATATAAGTCAAAATTAAATGTTACTTGCTTTCAGAGGGACTCTCTGAGGCCAGAAGTGAGCCATAGGCCCAGAGTAGCTTAAATGAGTACTAGTTACCCATACCTGCCTTGCTTGGAGGAAATCTGTAGTCGGATGTCCCATAATTTCAGAATCCATATAGGCAAGTACAGTGGATAGATGCAGTCATATTTTCTTGTGTCCAGGCTGTTTGGCAGTGCTTTTTGCACACTCCCTCCGGGCTTGGCCCCGTGATTTCCTTCAGTCCATGGGAACAGTAGTGGAGATGTTAGAAACAGACTTGAAAGGTGTTTGTAAAGTGGATCTTGCCCTATTGCTACTCTTGCAAGCCTGCCCCGCTGTGTGCCAGCTCCAGCAAAGCTCCTGAATGGTTTCAGGCCCCCTGGAAAGAAGGCCTACCTGAGGACATCAGAAACTAGTAAGCATTGCAAAACTACCTGTTGACGGCAGATAGTCGACCGAGAAAAGCTAAGATTAACCAATTCCAGACTAGACCACTCCACAACAGTCACATTTCTGTGATCAATCCAAATTCTTGACCTTCAGATTCATGAGCTCAATAAAAGTGTGTGCGTGTGTGTCTGTCTGTGTCTGAGTACGCATGCACACATGTGAGTGTATGTATTTTAAGGCTTTTAATGCAGTTTGCTATATGGAAATAGCTAACTGATGAAAACAAAATGTCAGATTGGAGATAAAACAGTTTCCCCACATAAAATTTTAGTTTCCCCACATAAAGCATATTCTGATATAATAGTAATGTTAATGATAGTAGTAACAATAATAAAAATATTAATTCCCTATTTACTAAAGATTAAACACCCATATTTTAGGCATGCCAAGTAAGATTCTCCATAATCTAAATACTAATTTTCCTAATTTTTTGATAGTTGCCCATTTTGCAGACTAATATCAAAAATAAAAATTTGTGTTCATCCATGGAGAAATAAAATTTGTATATAAACAGAAACCTCCAACTTTCAATCCTATCCTGAAGCTGAAAGGGGAATATGGTCACATGGATAGAGAGTGAGAAAGGGACTTTCCTCCACTCTTAAGTTAAGATGCTGACAGCAGAAGAAGCGAGAAACAGACACTGTGCAGAGAGAGACAATATGTACCTCTCGGGTAGAGAACTCTTTTTTTTTTTTAATTATGAGCAAGTTCAGTTCAGTTCAGTTCAGTCACTCAGTCGTGTCCGACTCTTTGCGAACCCATGAACTGCAGCACCCCAGGCCTCCCTGTCCATCACCAACTCCTGGAGTCCCCCCAAACCCATGTCCATTGAGTCGGTGATGCCATCCAATCATCTCATCTTCTGTCTTCCCCTTTTCCTTCTGCCTTCAATCTTTCCCAGCATCAGGGTCTTTTCCAATGAGTCAACTCTTCGCATCAGGTGGCCAAAGTATTGGAGTTTCAGCTTCAACATCAGTACATCCAGTGAACATCCAGAACTGATCTCCTTTAGGATGGACTGATTGGACCTCCTTGCAGTCCAAGGGACTCTCAAGAGTCTTCTGCAATACCACAGTTCAAAAGCATCAATTCTTTGGTGCTCAGCTTTCTTTATAGTCTAACTCTCACATCCATACATGACCACTAGAAAAAGCATAGCCTTGACTAGACGGACCTTTTTTGGCAAAGTAGTGTCTCTGTTTTTTAATATGCTGTCTAGGTTGGTCATAACTTTCCTTCCAAGGAGTAAGCATCTTCTAATTTCATGGCTGCAATCACCATCTGCAGTGATTTGGGAGCCCAGAAAAATAAAGTCAGCCACTATTTCCGCTCTTTCCCCATCTATTTTCCATGAAGTGATGGTACCGGATGCCATAATCTTCATTTTCTGAATGTTGAGCTTTAAGCCAACTTTTCACTCTCCTCTTTCACTTTCATCAAGAGGCTCTTTAGTTCTTCTTCACTTTCTGCCATAAGGGTGGTGTCATCTGCATATCTGAGGTTATTGGTATTTCTCCTGGCAATCTTGATTCCAGCTTGTGCTTCCTCCAGCCCAGTGTTTCTCATGATGTACTCTGCATATAAGTTAAATAAGCAGAGTGACAATATACAGCCTTGATGTACTCCTTTTCCTATTTGGAACCAGTCTGTTGTTCCATGTCCAGTTCTAACTGTTGCTTCCTGACCTGCATACAGGTTTCTCAAGAGGCAGGTCAGGTGGTCTGGTATTCCCATCTCTTTCAGAATTGAGCAAGTTCAGCCTGCACTAATTAACCAAACTCGTTTCCTAATAATCATTATCCAGAATCCCTTATGTCATTGAAGCAGTCTCCTGAGTGAAGTCTACACATGTCACGTTCATAGAAGTCTACCCCAGGCCAATTGTAAGTTACCTGATTGAGATGCCCTCTTACCTCTCCACCCAAACAAGTCCCTTCTTAATGTAACTCTATCTATTAGATGCAGTACTGTAAATGAGAGTACGTCACAGTAAGGACTCAACAAATATTAGTTTTCTTTCTTCCTTCCCTTTTTTCCTTTCTTTTGTTTCAATTCCATTTTCGTTCTCATTTTATAAGCCTTTGTGAAGTATAATCTCATTTTAATGGCTCCCCAGTTACTAAACAACAGGCATTTGTTGAACTAGTGAACATTTTAAAATTTCTATTTTCTCCAATCCATTTTGCATTTGTTAACTGAGCAAACAATTAGCATTGCATTTTTACAAATCTAATTTCCATGGCTTTAGTGTAACTTCCAAACTAGCTAGGACCTTAAATTTAAGTAAGATGTTTTATTTTTGTTTTGTATATTTTGTGAAAATTAACATAGTTGCGGATTCTAATTAGCTATAAAAGCGGATGCTGGAAAAGAAACAGAAAACCTAAGCTCTAGTTTTAATTTCATCATTTATGAGCTCTATAATCTTGAGCCAATTAGTTATGCTCTATAAAACTGTATTTCCTTACCCCCAAAATGGAAGTAGAGAGACCCACCCTGCCTATATCACACGTTTACTTTATAGTTCAGATAGTATGATGTATGAGGCAGTGTTATTAACAGAGAAGACCTGTTGACAAAGTGCTATGATAGTTAAGAAAAAAAAAAAGAACAGACTAGAGCAGGACAGAAGCAGACCATAGGTGTACAGAGAATGTCACATTGTTACAGCAGCCCACAAAAAGGAATCACGGTTGTATTAATGTGCTGAAGGACGCTGGCAGGTTGGAGGGCAGAGAAAAAACAGCATTTTGCTTGTTCCCCAGGTAGAGGAGGGGAATGAGTAAATTAGTTTGTGTATAATCCTGAGACTGTAAGAAATTGTCCAGGTGCCAATTTCACTCATAATACAGAGAGTGGACTGAGATGTAACCCCAGTGGAAAATGTTATCCTGATGATTTTGTGAATGTTCTGAGTTAGCCAGCAGGTATGATTACTTGTTACTGAGGGAAAGCCGAATGAGCCATTAGAAGGAATGTTCAAAGTGTAAAACAGAAATATATGAAATGCTTTCTACAATAATTTATATTCTGTGAATAATTGCTATCTTCTTTATGTTCTGTGAAAATTATATTGCTCCTTTCTTTCTCTACTACCAAAGAAAATAAGTCGTGTCTGTTCAGAGTGGTGCCTTGTAAACCTGTGCTACCAAGAAAGATGATCCTTTGGGAAACATAGAAATCCTCTGTGATTTGCTTATCTTCCTTAGTGGGAAGTAGAAGTGACTAGTCTTAAAACTACTGAGCTAGAGTCAGCCATTTCACACAGGTGCTGTACTCTGAGATGAAACAGGCCTGCAGTCCAGGGAATGGAGTGAATATTTCTTGCAGGCCCGTTATTAGAGCATCACAGCCTTTTCCAAAGAAAAACACTTTTCATAGTTCCATCATTTTTAGTATTATTTTTTAAACATTTCTGCTGTCAAGCATGTTGCTAGTTACTGTTTCTGTGCCCCTTGCCTCGTGTTCCAGGCCAAGGCTGACCCTGTACCTGATTTACCAGTAAATGACTGGAAAGGACTCTTCTGCTTGGAACTTTTTGTTTTAACTTTAGCTACTATTTTGTACATACCACTTATACAGCCTCTGTTAAGTGACACTATATTTTTTGTTTACCGTTCTGCTATAGTAGTTGTACTATGTAAGAGTTAAGCCCCTATCTAGACATGGCGATGTCTAGACATGGATGGATGTCTCTTTTCTTCTAAATGTTTCTTTGAAATCATACTGATAAACCTTGACCTGCCAAATTTGGTCCTTTTTCACTCTGACAGGTCTCACTCCCTGCCTTTTCATATTGTTATGCCAACTACACATTCTCGACTCAGTGGAAGTACTCCTCAGGATGCCCCTGAGGTGTTGGCACTGTAGGTATAAATCTGTGCTTTGTCTCCTCCCCATTGCTGTCTTCCTCCTGCTGCAACCCACTTTCCAAATGAGCTTGTTTAGAGAACTGGAACATTTGCAGAGCTTTTAGCTGGGCATGACTAGAGGAAGAGCAGGTGATATGCAAGGTTATGTGGCAAGGGCATCTCAAAGTCGTATCAAAAAACTAATGGAACAATTAGTGGGAAGAAAGGAACTGATCCTAGAAAGTGATGTCAAAATATCTGATAAAAAACACCAAATAATAGCTGCTTTAGTATGATGGTGTGTTCTGTGTGCTAAGTCATTTGAGCCATGTCTGATTCTTTGTGACCCTATGGACTGTAGCCCATCAGGCTCCCCTGTCCATGGGATTCTCCAGCAAGAATACTGGAGTGGGTCGCCATGCCCTCCTCCAGGGGGTCCTCCTGACCCAGGGATCAAAACCATGTCTCTTATGTCTCCTGCATTGGCAGCAGGTTCTTTACCACTAGCGCCACCTGGGAAGCCCTTTATTATGACCACCATATGTTGTTTACCTGCTGTCTAACAAGTATTATATTTGTTTCTTACATAGTTTTCCAATGTTAACAACACTGTAGGTAGGCATTATTGCCTTAGTTGTATAAATGAGTAAACTGAGGCTCAGTCCTGTTAACTCACCAGAAATGATATTATCAATATGTGAGGCAGAGTCTTGGATTTATCCCAGAGTTCGCTGGCTCCAAAAAAATTGCTGCTCTCTTTTTCTAAGCAGAAATGAATATGTTCCAAGACAAAGTAAATAAGTTACATATGTGTGTATGTATATTCATATTTGGACTTCCTCTGGTGCCTCAGATGGTAAAGAATGCCTGCAATGCAGGAGACCAAGGTTTGATCCCTGGATTGGGAAGATCTGCTAGAGAAGAAAATGGCTACCCACTCCACTATTCTTGCCTGGAGAATTCCATGGATAGAGTAGCCCGGTGGGCTCTATATTTAGAGAGAGAGCATAAGAGAAATATAGAATGTGTATGTATGTGTGTACTTTGTCATAAATGAAGATGAGATTGTCATATTTGTTAGTAGGGACAGCAAAATATAGATCGAATGAGAGATTATGGATTACTTCTTTTATATGTGTTGACTTCCATGCATATTGTATTTATCCCAAATGTTAGCATTAATATGTATCAATAATTAAGTAATATGTCTTCACAATGTATTTCAGTGTTTCAGAAACTATGTTAGATGCAAGAGTAGGGCCAGAAGGCTCTCCAAATAGTGACTTTTATGCTTGGAATTGAGCTCCTAAATGTAAAGCCCTCTAATAAATGATAATCAGCTCAATATAATGCTGACATTTCTATGGAAACACTTTACAAACGTGCTGCTGATATATTGGGAAAATCTGGTTGAAGAAACTTTTGTTAACTTTAACTTTACAGTAGAAAAGTTGTGTCATATAGCATTTGAACTGTGTACCATTTTCAAGCTGTGGCAGGAGAAAACGAATATTGGCCTTGGAAAGTGAAACCCTGAGTTTTCCACCTTGACTTGTAATAAGAACACTCAGTTGTTAGCACCACAGTGATTTCATTGACAAAACAGCGTAGTACTTCACTCTCAGTATGATTGTGAGGATTAAATGAAATAATGTTTATATTGCACTCTGATATTTCTATACTATTAGGATCATTATGCCATTTAGCATATAAAATAAAACAATATTGCATGGTAATTTCCCCATTGATTCTAGTCTATACACAGTTTTAAATTATACCTCCTTATTGTGAATTATAATGTACAAAATTGAATAATTACAAATATAATTATGAGTAACATTTTTCAAAGAAATACTGGAAACATAGCTTAAATTTCTGTGAAAGCTCATTGATACTTTAATTATAAGGAAGTGTTTAACCAGCATCATTATTTGGCCTTTGCAGTTATTAAACAACCAAAAACTGAAGTAGAAAATTCAATTTCACACACACAAAAAAATCACTGTATAGAAAATCCAGTTTTGAATGGTTTAAATGGATTCAGATTGGCATACTAGGTGTGAATTGTGATTCCAGGTTAAGGATAGTTTCATTGCAGGTGCCAAAATGGGAACAGCTTTGTTATTTGTAACAAACAAGATTCTGAAAGTGACTTTTGAAAAATCAGATACGAATCACCAGTCCAGGTTTGATGCAGGATACAGGATGCTTGGGGCTGGTGCAATGGGATGACCCAGAGGGATGGTACGGGGAGGGAGGTGGGAGGGGGGGTCTGGATGGGGAACCCATGACGAATTCATGTTGATGTATGGCAAAACCAATACAATATTGTAAAGTAATTAGCCTCCAATTAAAATAAATAAATTTTAAAATAATCAGATAAAGTTATGCCAAAAACACTGGTAAAGCTGGCTAAGTAATTATTGGTATTGAAATATTGGTTAATAGAGACCAAAATCTTATTTATATTAGTCTAGGACACATTTATATTTAGGATAAATAGGAAGAATATTCTCAAAGATAAACTGTGTGAGGGGAATTTATGAGAGGACAATTTTTCATTGAATACTAACAAAGGATTAAAAATTGGCTTAATAACTAAAGCCTCTAATATTAAATATGCATTATTTTATCTGTAAAGAAAATAATAAAAACAAATTTCTTGTTCTTTAATTTGGTTGTAAAACAATCTTTATTTTCTACCACCACTGCCTTATGCTATGATTTACTGTTTTTATTTGTAAACTCCAACAATCAATATTGACCATATTTGGATATTATAAACAGCTGCAAAATAACAACTATATCATGTTGAAAATCATTTCAGGGATTTAATTCTTCAAAATAATCTTGGTGAGGATACATTGCATTAACTGTATAAAACACTGCCTCAAGTACCACCTCACTAATTCAAATAACGTCTACATAGTTTTTAAATCACAGATACTTTTTTAAAATTAACACAAACATTTTGGAAAAAATTTTTAATTCATACTCATTTGCTCTTTGAATTTTTCTTATAAAAAGATAAGCAGTACCAGCCATATATCATTACATTTAAGCAATAGCTTCCTACCATGGGACTCAAACTGAACATCCATCTGAATTCATTCATCTTATTCAGAGGAATCAACCGTTCATATAAAATAATACTAAGATAATCTGAAGATGATAATGTCATTTTTGTGCTACCACCATATTTGTCTCTTTGAAGTCTCAAATGTATTCATGCGACACCCATTGGTAAAATCATTCAGTGGCACCTTGTAACAAACAGAATTAGGCCCCATTTCAGATAATGCTTAATTTCTGTCCCCATGGTTCTTAAAGTTTAGTGCAGGTCAAAATTCCCAGGAGACCTGTTCAACCACAAATTGCTAATACCTACTCTGTAGGAGTGAGACGTCACCTCAGAATGTGTGTTTCTAACAGCTTCTCAGGATGCTGATTGTGCAGGTCAGGGACCATGCTTTAAGAAGTGTTCCAGCTGCCTGGACTTACTTGCAAGAGGCATAGTGTTTCTTGTCTCTCCAATCATTGCTTATGCCTCTCTCTGTGCCCAGAACAAATACCATTTTGTTTTCCACATGCTTAATTCTGAATTGTCATTCAAAACAGAAACCAGGGAAACCTTGTTTGTTTGTTCATTTTTTACTTCTTAATCCTTCTATCTGAGATAGAGCCCTTTCTTTTGCACTTTCATGGAACCCTGTGAGTGTCTCTATTAATTCATATGGCACAATGTACTGAAATCACATTTTTGGTTGCTTTTCCATCAGATTGTGAGTTTATCAAGACAGGGACCTTGAAGAGTTAATACTTGCATCCCCAAAGTTACCATGATGGGGGGCACCCTCCAAACATCCAATAATTTGTAATGTTCTTTTTATGTTTCTGTATGCAAACTTTGAAAATGACCAAGAACTATACAGATAATAATAAAGGATTGAAAGTAAAGAATATCCCAGGAATAATCAATAGAAAGAGGATGGTAGAGATGGAATGTCAAGTGCAAGCTCAAGTCTTCCAACAGGTGCCACCTAGGGGAAGGTTAGTTTAAAAGAAAGTTAATGATTCAGTGAAATTAGCTGAAAAGGATTGTTTTGTCTAGGACTTAATTTGTAGGTATGGCTGTCAAGATCATGTTCTGAAATAAATCTTATTTTTGAGTGTAAACTTCTGTAGAGTATAATAAATTCAAAAGATCTTTAATGCAAAATAATGTTTTATTCTTCATTTCATTAAAAGTTTTCATACCATCATATGCAACAACATACTATTTGCATGTTGTTTAATAGCTCTAAATTGTACTTCAAACAGATGAAAGAGGGAGAAGGCAATGGCACCCCACTCCAGTACTCTTGCTTGGAAAATCCCACGGATGGAGGAGCCTGGTAGGCTGCAGTCCATGGGGTCACTAAGAGTCGGACACGACTGAACGACTTCACTTTCCACTTTCATGCATTGGAGAAGGAAATGGCAACCCACTCCAGTGTTCTTGCCTGGAGAATCCCAGAGACAGAGAAGCCTGGTAGGCTGCAGTCCATAGGGTCGCACAGAGTCAGACACGACTGAAGCGACTTGGCAGCGGCAGATGAAAGATTCTTTTTTCCTAGATTGATTCTACTTGTCCCATACCTGGATTAATGTGAAGTGTTCCCAGACTTCAGAAATGCTCAAGTTACCATGATTTCATTTCTGGAATAATGGAAAGATCACAGTCCTACATTATTTATATTTTAAACTGAAGTTTTATCATTATGCATTGGAGTGGGAGGAAGAAGGTTGCAGGCAACACTAAGGGGGCAATTCTGCACAACACATATTTCTGTAAGAAAAATATATCATGGAAGGCCACAGAGACAGGAGGAATGTCAGGAAAATAAAAATCTAAGGACTTATGAAAGTTGGTCATGTTCAATTTATGAAACATAGGTAGTAAAAGCTGAATAAATAGAAGGTAGGAAAATCATATTTCAATTAAGTATCCTTGAAGCTTCAGACTTAAAAATGCCATCTGATCTCTCTAGGGAATTTGCCAGACTGTATATTTATCGGAGATAATTAGGGCTTACAAGAAAGCAATGTGATGATCAATAAGACTTTATGGGTCATATACTTACTCTATAATGATTTCTTGTGAAACCCTAGGGCAAAATATTGGTCCTCATTGCTGATGGGGTTCATGAGCCTTTAAGCATCTCACCATCACCTTCTCTGCATTTACCTCTAGTGACTGTCTTCAGGCGATGGTGTACGCATGATCCATTTCACCCAGGACATCTGGTGCTCACATCAGGGAAGTAGTCAGAGGTACAGCAGAAAGTGGCCGTGAAGAATCAACGCACACTGTACACTCTGTTCTTTCTGTCAGAGAATTACCCACTCCAGTACTCTTGCCTGGAAAATCCCATGGATGGAGAAGCCCCATAGGCTACAGTCCATGGTGTCGCAGAGTCGGACACGACTGAGCAACTTCACTTTCTATGGATCTTGAAGCCAAAGATACCAGTGCACATGGAAAAGGACTTGTTATTAGTTGGGCCTCATCTCCAGTCACAGATTCTGAAGAAAAGAGCTGTTGCTTCCAAATGCCTTTTTCATACTGAGAAAGTAAGTGGCAAGGCAGTGTGTGTGTGTGTGTGTGTGTGTGTGTCTGTGTGTGTGTGTGTCTGTGTGTGTGTCTGTGTTTAGGAGATTGGATTTAGAATATTAGAAAGAGAGCACAAAGGAGAAATAATGCAAAACATCATAACAGGAAAACACAAGGTCTTTTGGTTTCCGTATGCTTTCAGATAGGAGGGTTTTTTGTGCTGCCCATCAATAAAATGGTATATTAATAATTCAACAAGATCAGAACTTTACATTTTTAGCAATTATATTCTTTTACTTTAAAAATCTGCTATTTTTAATCAGCTGCTAACATATTCCTTGTGGAAAATTCTGAAAGAGATGGGAATACCAGACCACCTGACCTACCTCTTGAGAAACTTATATGCAGGTCAGGAAGCAGCAGTTAGAACTGGACATGGAACAACAGACTGGTTCCAAATAGGAAAAGGAGTACATCAAGGCTGTATATTGTCACCCTGCTTAGTTAACTTATATGCAGAGTACATCATGAGAAATGCTGGGCTGGAGGAAGCACAAGCTGGAATCAAGATTGCTGGGAGAAATATCAGTAACCTCAGATATGCAGATGATACCACCCTTATGGCAGAAAGTGAAGAGGAACTAAAAAGCCTCTTGATGAAGGTGAAAGAGGAGAGTGAAAAAGTTGGCTTAAAGCTCAACATTCAGAAAACTAAGATCATGGCATCTGGTCCTATCACTTCATGACAAATAGATGGGGAAACAGTGGAAACAGTGTCAGACTTTATTTTTCTGGGCTCCAAAATCACTGCAGATGATGACTGCAGCCAGGAAATTAAAAGACGCTTGCTCCTTGGAAGGAAAGTTATGACCTACCTAGATAGCATATTCAAAAGCAGAGACATTACTTTGCCAACAAAGGTCCGTCTAGTCAAGGCTATGGTTTTTCCAGTGGTCATGTATGGATGTGAGAGTCGGACTGTGAAGAAAGCTGAGCACCAAAGAATTGATGCCTTTGAACTGTGGTGTTGGAGAAGACTCTTGAGAGTCCCTTGGACTACAAGGAGATCCAACCAGTCCATTCTAAAGGAGATCAGTCCTGGGTGTTCATTGGAAGGACTGATGCTAAAGCTGAAACTCCAGTACTTTGGCCACCTCATGCGAAGAGTTGACTCTTTGGAAAAGACTGTGATGCTGGGAGGGATTGGGGGCAGGAGGAGAAGGGGACGACAGAGGATGAGATGGCTGGATGGCATCACTGACTCAATGGACGTGAGTTTGAGTGAACTCCGGGAGTTGGTGATGGACAGGGAGGCCTGGCGTGCTGCGATTCATGGGGTCGCAAAGAGTCAGACATGACTGTGTGACTGAACTGAACTGAACTGAATTGAACATACTCCTTTAATATTTCACTCTACTATTTGGAACTAATGTCAGTTAATTCAGCCAGAATGAATCAAAGGAGAGAAAATAAAATGTTTAAAAAGATTAAATTATTGTAACTGAAAAAGGACATTATGATTGAACATATCAGAATAGACGGGAATATTTTAAACTTGTCATATTGAAACATTGTTTTAGTCATGTAAATAATTACATATAAATACTTATTAATTTTATATATATTATATACTGGCTTCTCTGGTGGCTCAATGGTAAAGAATCCACCTGTCAATGCAAGAGACACGGTTTTGATCTTGGGTCAGGAAGATTCCCTGGAGAAGGAAATGGCAACCCACTCCAGTATTCTTTGCCTGGGAAATCCCATGGAAAAAGGAGCCTGTTAGGCTACAGACCATAAGGTCACAAGAAAGAGTTGGACACAACTTAGCGACTAAACAGCAATAACAATAATATGTGTGTGTGTGTGTGTGTGTGTGTGTGTATAAGGGGTGTGTGTGTGTGTGTGGTGTGTATATGATGTGTGTGTTGTGGTGTGTATATGATGTGTGTGTGTATGTATATATTATCCTATTACTCTTAGCATTTGTCCCTATGTGTTTTTTTAGAGCAGCAGACTATTAGAAGAACTGTATTTAAAATACATTGTTGTATTTCTTTGGTAATGGAAACATAGTTTTTAATCAAACTATATAATGATCCTTTCATGAATTAGTGTCCAAATGTGAGAGAAAAATGGAAAAGGGTCATATATCAAACAACAGAATATATTCACATAAAACTCAGAAAAAAATTTTTCCTTGAGTCTTAATTCTAGAAATTAACATATAGCTCAACCTTTGAGAGGACTTCTGTCTTATTGCTCATTTGTGCTGAATGTATACCAATGCCTTTGTTAGGGACAGACAAATAGATTAATGACATCCTTGCTACTAACTTCAATTCAGGAACTGATCCAAGAAAGACCACTATACCATTAATGACAAAAAACCAGGGTCAAACTTTAAAAGCAAAAGCCATGCCTCCATATTCTTTTCTTTTATTTCCACTTAAGGTCAGAAAATTTGAATCCTTTCTATCACCATTTATTGCTTCTTCAGGCCAAAATTATATTTACTATTGATTGACAAGAAATTATTATATAAAATAAATGGCATGCATTTGTTTTCTATCTTATTTTTCCTTTTTGTTCTATATTCACTCATCTGCCTTCTCTATCCCCAGCTTTTACATGTCTCATCTTTTTGCCATAATTGTCTGATGCCTCAATTTAGTTACTGACTTTCATACTGTGCTCAAAAGATGACATGGCTCATTTTGAAAAAGCAGCAATTATTGTGCAGAATACAGTCTGCATAGCCTGGAACAATTTCAGTAAAATCAAATCAAATAAAAATATTTATGAGCACACATAATAGGAAAGCCACTGTGGTGGGTGCATTTGAGGATACGAAGAAACGTAAGCAGTTCCTGCTCTTAAAATGCTTATGATCTATCCACTTGGAAGTTCAAGACATTAGGAAGAAACCTAAATATCAGTAATAGATCACAATGAGAATGAAAGCTCCATTAGGAGAGGAAGGAACCGGAAGTAAGTGATTAATTGCTGAAGATGTGATGAGCGCATTAGGCATTCAGAAGGCAGAATCATCCCTTTGTATCAGAATGCTGAGAGCAGAACTCAGGACTTCAGCGGTCTGAAATCATATCACAGATTCGGGTGGGTGGTGATGGTAAGGCACAGAGAGGGTAAAGGCTAAGGAGGAGGTTAGCAGGAATATTGGAAGACAACTCAAGCAAGACACGTGGTGAGAGGAAATCTCCAGAGAGAGCAAATCAATTTCAGTGTTTTGTGGATAGCGACTATTTAGTCTGATGAGAGAGAACCAGTTTCATATCAACATATCAAAAACTGGGAATTATCGTAGAGTCAATGAGGAGTCACTGATTCAGAGACACGATATTTGAGCAAGAAAGTGGCATGATCCCAGCAGTGTTTTCTGAAGATTAATAAAATACCACCGTGTGTTGGACTATTTGGATGAGGAAGTCAGAGTGGATCAAGGCAGAGTGTCACACAATTAACTCCAGGTTATAATAGAAAAGGGGAAGTCAGTCCTTCCATACAGAAGCTGTCTCATGACTGAAGCAGTGGGAGATCTGTGTGGTGTTGACTGAATAACCGCTGTGTGCCATACACTATTCTAGACCCTGGAATTAGTGCATAAAACAAACATAAGCATGGCCTTTGCTCTTCTTGAACTATCCAGAAGAGAAAAATATAATATTTAACTAATTATACAAATAAATGTGTAATTTGAAATAAGAAAAATAGTATAAAGAAAACAAAAGGCAGCTTTAACAATGTGTATATGTATATGTACATAAATTATGAAGAGTGATATATCTGGAGAAATTCCCTGAAAATGGACAATTTGGTGAGATTTAAGAATGAGTAGGTATTATTTCTGTAAAAGTGACTGGAGAAGAGACTTTTAGGAAAAGGAGAGAAACATATGCAAAGTTAAATGGGGAATAGCACTGATATATTTGGGTACAAAAAGAAGACAGATTTGGCTACAAAAATAAAAACAGAAAAAATGAAATGAGGCTAACAAGATGGGCATTTACTATTGTAAGGCTTCAAAGGACTTTATCTTTAATAGAAATTGTTAGCCAGTAATGGATTTTTAAGAGGAAGCATTTTGAGAAGACTGGGCTTCCCATGTGGCTCAGTGGTAAAGAATCCACCTGAAATGAGCAAAATCTATCTGATTCAGCTATTAATATTTTGGAACTTTGAGGTCCACTGACAGCTTGTAGGAGAAGGCAATGGCACCCGACTCCAGTACTCTTGCCTGGAAAATCCCATGGATGCAGGAGCCTGGTAGGCTGCAGTCCATGGGGTCGCTAAGAGTCGGACACAACTGAAGCAACTTAGCAGCAGCAGCAGAAGGCTTGTAACTTCTAGAACAAGGCTTGTACAGTCAGTTGCAGTTATTTCTGATCAGTTTCAGCTCTTAGCACAGTAGATGCTAACCACTCCCCAGCCCCAGGCCCATGGCAGGCAGCTATGCACCTGTGCCTGGATCATCTTACACACAGCTTATGGAAGCAAGGCTGGATAAGAAGATTCAGCCTTCCAGATATTGGGGACGTGTGTTCTGATTGTTGATTGTTGCTTCTGGCTACAGTGTGTGGGTGCATACTAAGTCACTTCAGTTGTGTCCAGCTCTTTGTGACCCCATGGAGAGTAGCCTGCCATGCTCCTCTGTCCATGGGATTCTCTGGGTAAGAACACTGAAGTGGATTGCCATGCCTGCCTCCAGAGCATCTTCCAAACCCAGGGATCAAACCCATGTCTCCTGCAGCTCCTGCATTACAGGTGGATTCTTCACTGCTGAGCCACCAGAGAAGGCCCTTCTCACTACAGAGATGCAGACAAAAACATGAGCAGCCATTTTGTTGTGGCTCCTCACATTATTGCAGGCCCTTCTCCAACTGAATGATTTCCAGGGTTCAAAGAACAGTGTTCTTCCTCCCCTCTTCACCTGCTTTCTATTTTTTCCTCTTTGGGGAACTAAATATTAAAGACATTAAGACTAAGAAAGGCAATAACAAAGACAGTTCAAATTACATAACAGTTGCACTCATTTCACATGCTAGCAAGATTATGCTCAAAATCCTTCAAACGAGGCTTCAGCAGTATGAGAACTGAGAACTTCCAGATGTACAAGCTGGATTTAGAAAATGCAGGGGGACCAGAGATCAAATTGCCAACATCTGCTGAATCATGGAAAAAGCAAGGCAATTCCAAGAAAACATCTGCAAATGCTTCATTGACTATGCTAAAGCCTTTCACTATAAGGATCATAGAAAACTGTGGAAAATTCTTCAAGGGATGGGAATACCAGACCTCCTTACCTGTATCCTGAGAAACCTGTATGCAGGTCAAGAAGCAACAATTAGAACCAGACATGACCATTGGACTGGTACAAACTTGGGAAAGGAGTATGTCAAGGCTGTGTATAGTTACCCTGCTTATTTAACTGATATGCAGAGTACATACTTCAAAATGTCAGGCTGGATGACTCACAAGCTGGAATCAAGATTGCCGGGAGAAATACCAACAACCTCCATTATGCAGATGATACCACTCTAGTGAGAGAAAGTGAAGAGGACCCAAAGAGCCTTTTGAAGAAGGTGAATGAAGAGAGTGAAAAGACTGGCTTAAAACTCAACATTCAAAATATGAAGATCATGGCATTTGGTCCAACACTGCATGGCAAATAGGTGAAAAGTGGAAACAGTGACAGATTTATTTTCTTGTGCTCCAAAATCAGTGTGGATGGTGACTGCAGCCATGAAAGATGCTTGCTCCTTAGAAAAAGTTTGAGCAAACTCTGGAAGATAGTGAAAGAATGAGAAGCCTGGTGTGCTACAGTTCATCAGGTGACAGAGAGTTTGACATGACTTAGCAACTGAAAAATAAAAATTTTTCAGTTGCTACATGTACACATATACATATGATGTGTGTATATCATTTGATAAACACTTCCAAGCATTTTCCCAAAATACATGCTAAAGAGTTGAACTGCAATAAAGTTATAGACTATGCATATTCTATACTTGATAACTGCTCACAATTTTTAAAAGTTAGTTGTAAAATTATATGTTCCCATTAACTGTGTATGGAATATATAATTATTCTTTCTGGATAATACTTTATCTCATAAGATTTAAACACTTTTCAAATATAGTGGTTATGATGGAATCTCACATCTGGCAAAGAAATTGTCTGAAAAGATAAAGCAAAATGTTGAAAATTCTCTCACTTTATACATTCTATAATTCTATATAGCTTGAAATTTTATCAAATGATCTTATATTGATTTTTAAATGACAGCAAAAGCAAAGAAAAAAATTGATAAAAGACAGTAATAAAACTCAGCTATTTTTGAAAGCTTGTTTATCACATAATTAGCAAATACCCTTTGCTTGACAAATTGAGGAATGAAGCTTGTGCAGCAAAATCTTGTCCTGGGGACAAAAGTAGATATGCATATGTGTTATTTTTCACTTAAGCCACAAAGACAAAACAATGAATTTTTTTGTAATTGGCAATCTTCCGAATACTGGGTTCCTTGTATATAGCAATATGTAGTAGTTAAAAATGCCCACGTAAACTAACAACATTCTGTGTCTTAGGACTTTATGGTAATTTTATCCATTTGTGGAATCACATGCTGTCTACAGTGATTCTATGATATTTTATTCAACCTTTATTAAGGGCTCTAAGTTATATTGCATTTTATCAGTATATGTCCATATCTACCTTCCCCATTGGATCTTTCTGTAAGAACTCTGGCTTTGAAATCATACAGACTGAGTTTAAATCCTAATTCTGTGACATATTAATTGTGTACATGTGGATGATTGGTCCTTGAACTAAAATAGGATTTTCTCTGAAATGCTACCTTTGTTGTGGGGGTGGGGTGGGTGGTACACAATTTATAATGAATAAGTAGATGTTTTGTAGACTTAGTGAAAGGAACATGCATACGTAAAGATGAGGATTTATGAAGACCATCTCCTCAGTTACTGCTTAATTATTGCAACCACCTGGTAAGAAACATTTTTTCCCTCTCTTGGCTCCCGCACACCTTCCATTGAGTAGAGTGAAGTCAGAGTGACTTTTCTAAAACACAGTATTGTTTGTGGATTAACCCAACTGAAAAACATTAATAATGGCCCTTAAAGTTAAGTTTAAAACCCTTTAATGTAACTTATAAAGCTGTTCATGATTGACTTCTTCCTCTATCCAGTCTCATCTCTTGTTACCACTTACTTGTTCTTCCAGTCATCCTGTCTCCTTGCAATTTCTCTAATTCTAGAGAAATAGATATATATATGTTTTTCTCTACTTTGAAGCCATAGATGCGAGCCGGCATCAGTGTGCTGGTGGTGGGTGTCTGACATATGGAGCACCTCTATGCAGTTTACTTTGGCCTTCAAGCCTGATCCCTGATTCATCACTTATGCTTTATAATGTATTCCTGTTGGGCCCACCACACTTTTCAGCTTGATGAGTTGTACACAAAGTAACTAATGCTGAGCAGTTTTACCCAAGTCACTACTGCTGTCCCATTGTTCTATGCCTGGTTCTTAAGATCTAATAACTAAGAACTACTTTTTAAAGAATAATCTCTGCAGCACACAGAATAGGTTCCTCTAAGGATCTATGCTGTGAATGTCTTATGATGACTTGTCACAAAATTAGCGAAATATGTTTCTCTACACAGATACTCAAGTTCCCTGGTATCTGCTGGGTCCGTGGCCCAAGTTGGATAACTACTCATACTACTTCCTGGGAAAGTGATAGGCTGCAGCCCATGGGGTCGCTGAGAGTCGGACACGATTTAGCGACTTCACTTTCACTTTTCACTTTCATGCATTGGAGAAGGAAATGGCAACCCACTCCAGTGTTCTTGCCTGGAGAATCCCAGGGACGGGGGAGCCTGATGGCTTCCATCTATGGGGTCACACAGAGTCGGACACGACTGAAGTGACTCAGCAGTAGCAGTTAAATTGATACCTAATCTGAATATTTTAATGCATTGAAAAATGAAATGGTATTTTTCCTATTAAATTTGTGCTTTCAGAGTAATAGGATAAGATGGTACATATTAGAACAATTTTTGGAGAAGGAAAAATGCAATGGGTATTACTGTTTGGTGATATCAGATTCTATGACAGCTGAGAGAGGAGAAATTAATAGCCATGCCTCAAAGAAAAAATGCTTGAAGTAGAATTTTTTTAAAATGAGTAGGAGATGCCAGAAGATAAGCAGACCAGGCAGAAAGCATGAAATAAGGAAGCATGCAAGGAAATCAAGGTTTGTATTATATCTAGAGAGGCTGACCATAGGCTATGTTAAGAATAAAGCAACTAGCTCTTTAAAAGAAGTAAAGAAGTAATATTGTTCATGAAGGGGGATTAATAGCAACTTTGCTTTTAAATTTTATTATTGCAGTGTAATTGCTTTACAATGCATTAGTTTCTACAATAGAACAAAGTGAATCAGCCACAGGTATACATATATTCCGTCCCTCATGGGCCTTCCCCCCATCCCACCTCTCTAGGACATCACGGAGCACTGAGCTGAGCTCCCTGTGCTATACGGCAGCTTCCAGCTAGCTCTTTACTGTACAGTTCAGTTCAGATCAGTCGCTCAGTCATGTCCGACTCTTTGCGACCCCATGAATCACAGCACGCCAGGCCTCCCTGTCCATCACCAACTGCCGGAGTTCACTCAGACTCACATCCATCCGAGTCAGTGATGCCATCCAGCCATCTCATCCTCTGTCGTCCCCTTCTCCTCCTGCCCCGAATCCATCCCAGCATCATGGTCTATGTGGTAGTATGTATATGTCAGTGCTACTTTCTCAATTCATCCCACCCTCCCCATCCCCAACCCATGTCCACAAGTCCACTCTCTACATCTGCACCTGTATTCCTGCTCTGCAAATAGGTTCATTTGCACCATTTTTCTAGAATCCATATATATGTGTTAATATACAATATTTTTTTTCTCTTTCTGACTTACTTCAATCTCTATGACTCTAGGTTCATCAACATCACTTCAAATGACCCAATTTCATTCCTTTTTTATGGGTGAATAATATTCCATTGTATATGTATATTGTGTGGGTGTATATATATATATATACACACACATATATAACAACTTTATCCATTCATCTGTTGATGGACATGACATTTAGGGTGCTTCCATGTCCTAGCTATTATTCACAGTGCTTCAATGAACATTGGGTACATGTGTCTTTTTGAATTATGGTTTTCTTAGAGTATAGTAGACCTTTGTCATTCTTCATGGTGTTTAACTTTTGAAACCCTTTCCATGTGTGGAGAATCCACTGACTTGTAGAGCAAAGCACCCATCCAACTGTAGAAGTGAAAAGTGCTAGAGAATTGCTTTCTATGCTTCTGTTGAATGTAGGGCTCAGGTAAAGGATGTAGAACAACCAGATAAACACATCTCAGCTGTTTAATCTCAAGTGAGTGACCAGGTAGGTATGGTAACAAAGGGATCAGCTAACGCTTATTTTCCAAAGTTGTCCATGGGTGTTGCTAATTGAAAGCATTCATTTTTTTTTTTTCAGTATTGATGATACAGAGCAACATCACTGATATCTTTGATGACAGATTTTAGTAGCATAATTTTGAATACTCTTTTTCCCAAATGGATAACATGTACATATGGTTCTCAAGCACTGTCATAGATTGTGAATTTCTCAATATCCTCCCAAGGAAATGCCTTCAGCTAAAATCATTCAGATTTCTGCTTCCTAGTACTTGTATATAAAAACTTTTGGTTTAGGAGATCTAAATCAGTTGAAAAATCTACAATAATTTAAAGTATTTGGGAATTATTCTGGAGATATGAATTAGTGAAATTTAGAAACAATTTGTAATCATCATAAAAGATAAAAGAGGCTTGAGGCAGTAATACAAGAAGGGAGACAAAAAGAGATAATATGCATGGGTATTTCATAGAAAAGTGATACAAATTACTTATAAGCATATGAATAGATGTTCAATCTTATTCATAAATAATAAAAGGCAAATTAAAACAACAATAAAGAAACAGATTGGCAAATATTAAGGTATGATAACACATACCTTAGAAGAGAGTAGAGGAATTGCATTTCATACATTGCTAAAGAGCACATTGTTTCAGCTACTTTGGAAATTATTTAGAAATATATTTGTGTGCATGAATGATAATTTTTTGGACTGATACACATGAAACTGTGGCAGTAGAAGAAATGGAGTATTTGTGCAGAAGAGAACTTCAAATTTCATTAGGTTTTGTTTTCACTGTGAATAAGAATTAATAACCAGACATACTGGAAAATAAAAATGGAAACAGCTAAGGCCAAACATGAAGAGAAAAACAACTTGAGTAGGGAAAAAACCTATTGAAAGTAAAGTACAAAATCAAAATATAATTCAAAGAGCAAACCTCCCTGGGAAATTATTAGATATATGAAGTAAAGAGCACAGAGAAGTAAAATGCTATTTAGGCTTATGGAAACCAGATAATTAATAAAAGTAGAATTATCAAAAACCAAATATGAGAAATTAGGAATAAAATTGTTTTAATGATTGAAATGAATACCATTTTAAAATGTGTTTGAGAAGTCTTTCAGGATATTCAGCTAGATAACACAACAGATAGTTTTAAATTATAGACTAAATCAGTCAAGGGTTATCAAGGTTCAGAGATTTAAGAAGTACTCAAAAAGTTGAGATGGCTTTAACTGTGGGTGGTACTGCCAAAGAAGACAGAGCAATAAAGGTGAAAAGAAGCAAGACTTTGAATCCTGTAACACAGCTTCATTTAGGCAGTAGTGAAACAGGAGTCAGTAAAGAATGAAAGATTGGAACAGGCCGTGTGTCAAGAGAAACAGCAGAATAGTATATGTTTATTGGATCTAAGGGATAATACAGTTTTAAGAAGATAGTCGGCTGTGTGGGTAGTTACAGAGGAATTGATAGAGATCCAAACTGAGAAAGGGTCACTTGATTTTGTGATTAGATTGTCAGTTTCAAGCTATGTCGTGGTAGATTCCTGATTGCAAGCAGTCCCAATGCACAAAACAGTGGAAAGAGCAAGAAAAATAGTAGTTTTAAAATTACTCTTTTGAAAACCTAGTCACAAAAGGAAGGAAAAATAGAAAGATAATTCAGGTCATTAGAAGAGCTTTAACATATGTGCACAACTCTTGTGAAGATATATTGCTTTGTATTCGAATGTTTGTCCTTTTTAATAAAGAAAGACACAGGAAGCCAATATTTAGAAGACAGACTTTAATAACTATTAAATTCCTTGTGCAACAAGAAACTAAGAGAAGGATTCTGTGTTTTCTTTATGGTTAAAACACTACAAGAGATTAACATATAGCCCTCTTACCTGCAACTGCCTTGTCCAGCAGTAGTTAGTGTCTGCTGCTGCTGCTGCTAAGTGGCTTCAGTCGTGTCTGACTCTGTGTGACCCCAGAGATGGCAGCCCACCAGGCCCCGCTGTCCCTGGGATTCTCCAGGCAAGAACACTGGAGTGGGTTGCCATTTCCTCCTCCAATGCATGAAAGTGAAAAATGAAAGTGAAGTCGCTCAGTCGTGTCCGACCCTCAGTGACGCCATGGACTGCAGCCTACCAGGCTCCTCCGTCCATGGGATTTTCCAGGCAAGAGTACTGGAGTGGGGTGCCATTGCCTTCTCCAGTTAGTGTCTGAGCTATCTCTAAAAGTGAGAAGAATCTTGGGTCAATGATTGGGACTGTGAAGCCTAGAAAGCTCTTATCCACAGGAAAAGTCCTCCCTACATTGCTTTGGAATACCTGAAATTGATTTCATCTGTATATTTGACTGATACATTATACAATAATAGAAAAATTCTGAGAAGTTTTAAGAGTATAGGGAGCTCTACCACATTTATTAAAATAACCAAAGTCACTGGTAAAAAATATGGAATGGATATGCCAAATATGACCTGTTTCTTGTTTTAGTGGAATTGATATTTTTCTGTAAATTTTATCTCCAAATGGATAGGAGAATACTTTTAACTATTTTGAATACATCAAGGGATAGTTACCTCATGACCAGAGTTACAGTATATGAGGTTAGCTAGTAAAAAAAAAAAAAAATCGCACTCAGTTGTATTGAGAGGGCATTGATACATTCCTAATTCAATATGATACCACCTACAGAGTTGACAGATTGGGTCAGCTTCATCAAACACTGGGCAATTCCTTGATGGAAAAAGTAATGTATCAGATCAGTCACTTGTAGTCCAATCAATCAGAATACTGGCTATATGCCTGAAATTTTGAATTTTTAATGTTTCCTTTTGGCATGATGCAGGCATAACCACTTTGAATAGCATGCAATGCTTAAGGTAATAGTTAATTTTACTACACTTTATACTTCCTCATCTACTCTGTCCTCACAAAACACAGTAACAATCAAATCACATAAGAGGAAAGAGCACTTCATTTTTTTAAAGCATTTCATTTCTAACCAATAAGATGACTCAGTATATATGGAAGAGCTATTTAAAATGTCTTCTTTATGAATATTCAACTTAATTCAGATTAAGCTTTACCATTAGGACAAGTAAGGCAGAATGCTGACTATACCATGAAAACACTTTTAAAAACTACTTTTTTCAGAATGCCATATGTAAAGAGTGAATGTTAACAAGCAGTTGGGCAACTAGTATTTTTTTCCTGTCAAAAATGATATACTTTTTATATCTGTATTATTCCTGTGTAGTCCTTAAAATGACTGCAGTGAGAAAGCTTTGAATGTTAATTTACCAGAGACAGGAATACACATTTATATCTATGGCACTTAAAAAGTACATCTTTTTTCCCCTTACAGTGACACATTATAATGATGTCAAGGTCCTGAAAAAAGAGCATGACATTAACAAGATGGAAGGCTAACTTAATGGAAGTTCCATTGATAAAATGCCATCCTCACAAAGCTAGTAATTGTTCTTTGGCTATTATACCGTTACCAAAGAAGCAATATATCAGATGTCTGCTCATCTAGGCATAACTCTGAAAGATTCTGAGACACTGTAAATTGTATATCACTAAACTCTAGAACATTAAAAGCAACTAACTTATTCATTAATTATTGTATCTTACTGACTAGAATCAAGAATTATGACAGACAATTTAATCATTAAAAACCTCATGCATAGTTATTTGAAAGTGTTATTTTCTTTTAAAATGAAATACATCCCTAGGGAAAAAGTCAAAGATTCCATGTCTCATGCATACAACCATATAGCACTGGATTGCAAAGTTCTTAGTACTCAAATTGTGTTTGAGTTTTATTGTAAGTTTCTAGATCTTCATAAGATGCTTAATGTTATTATGCCACATAAAGTGTTGAGGTTCATTCTAACAGCAGATAAAATAGCTTTACTATGACTGTGGTTCAATTAAAGTTGAAAATTAAAACTTTAAAATTTAGAATATGTGATTTGGTATTTGTATTTTCATCATATGCATTATCAGTCAAGTTCCTGTAAACCATCTTTATGCTGCTCTGGTTTTCTTAGTAAGTTATTAAAGTTAGCGTTTGTGCTGTCACCTGTCCCAAGAGCTTACTGTGATTATTACTTGCAGTCACAGAGAATACTTGCAACTGTTATGCACTTGTAGAATCATACAAAGAGATGTGCTCAACGTGGTGAAATGTCTGTATGTACCTCATGCCCCTCTGCCTAATGCCATTTAGAACTGCTGAGTATCAAACAGTTGCATACAACAGTTTGCAAGCATGTGCTAAAATGTATCTTTCCCTGAAGGAAAGAGAGAAAAGACATTAGAAAATGATCAAATTTACCTAAATCTCTCAACCAAGGACCTCTTTATCTACTTTTCTCACATTGCTAGTATGTGTTCATTTCACAGTTACCCATCAACCCCCTGCCATACACCACTCACTGTGAAAGGCACAGATACAACTTGTCCTCAGTTGTTTCTCTGTTAAGCAGACTTTGAGCAAAGGGTTTGGGGAAACAATATGGGCAAAGCAAGATAAGGAAACAAGAGAGTCAAGCAAAGCTGTAATTTTAGATGAAGTCCCAGCCTCTGCCTGTTTCCTGAGGGTAGGAGCTCTAGAGTGGCCTCTTGGATGAGGGAATTAGGATTCCCTCCCTAACTCCCTCTGTGTTTACCAGGAGAATTACTCAGTCACTGCCTATAGGCCTGGCTGCATCAGCAGAAAATAAATTTCCAGGCACTGTTGCTTCTACTGGGCATGGTAGCCTCAAGCACCCACACCATCTTCCTAAGCTCACAACAACACACAGAGATTCTGGGAATGGGTGCATAGGCTCTCAAGGATGCAAGATGTCAGCTGCACAATTCTAATAAGAAACAGTACTCGTACTAAAACAGTTTTATAGTGGGTTTGAATTTAAGAAGCGAGCCAAAAATAAAAAGTTCCATTCTTTGTTATTTGAACTGCTGCTGATAGATAAGAACCAACATAAATTGGTCACATCAAAGGCAAGCCTGTACCCAGAGGTTTACAAATGGATGCTGTCTGGCCTATGGCAAACTCAGTTTAGTAGTTGCTAACACTTGTCTTCAATATCACCCAAATATATTTTCTTTTTTTTTTTTATTTCTCCATAAATGCATATGGAAAAGAGCCATTTTGGAACTGTACATGCAAAACCCATATGGCTAAAGGCTGCTGAATGCCTGGGAGATTATCCCAAGAAGTTCTGCAGTTCGTTTTATATTCACTGCACTCAGTGTTAGTTCGGTAATTGTAAAATTAAGGACGAGTAAATGTAAAGAGATAAAGGTGTTATAACTACCCCTTAATTACTATGTTTTAAATGAATTTGAAACTTTGCAATTAGATATCGAGTTATTTCAGTTATTTTGTGGGAAATAGATGACAAAAGAAAAAATGTTCTCCGATATTGAGGCATTTTTGTGTGTGTGAACGCTGTTAAAATAGAAGTTTTATCCAACTGGCTAAGCACCCATCTGCTGGGCAGATAATAATTCTGATTATGTGCAACCACAGCAGATATCCATTGTAAGACATTAAGTTATTTATTAGTCTATATATGTTGGCTTCTCTCCTGATTACATTAAAAGTGCTGCAGTGTAAAAGACACTTTAATAAAAGCTCAGTGATATTTGTACTTGTGCCAAATAATTCTCTTAAGAGAATAAAGTCTTTAAAGAAACATCTTTCAGGAATTGATAAGGACATTTATTTTTCTCTTTATATATAGGAAGGTAGATGAGGCTAAGAGTGACCTTGCATGCTTGCTAAGTCGCTTCAGTTGTGTCCCACTGATTGCAACTTACATACTGTAGCCCTCCAGGTTCCTCTGTCCATGGGATTCTCCAGGCAAAAATGCCAGAGTGGGTTGCCCTTCCCTCCCTCAGGGAATCTTCCAGTCCCAGGAATCAAACCCATGTCTTTTGTGTCTCCTGTCTCGGTAAGCAGGTTCTTTATTACTAGGGCCAACTGGGAGACCCAAGAGTGAACTTACCATATGCAAAAGCATGCCTTCATTTTCATAATAATGAAACTTAATTATGGAGGGAAATTTCTCTTCTGAAATATTTACATACCTGGATATTAATTTACCCTATGAAATTTTCCTATATAGCTTTAAATAATTAAAGCACCACTCGAATTCAGGTTTAGTCACTTTTTATGTACATGTTTATAGCTATTACAAAGCAAAAGTTTTCTTACAAAGAAAAAGTAAAGCAAGTATTCATTATATCCTAGCTATGTATAAAAAAGTTGAATTGATTTGATCCCTCTGTGAATTTTCATCATTAATACAGTGAATGATGATGTCTAGGAAGAGCTACCTACAGTCAACCTCTAAGGCTTATTTTTGGAGCCAATTTTCTTGTTTAGCTCACCTAGATAGTAGGATAAAAATCATAACTGGTTAATGGTGCTGCATCACCTGTAAACTAAAATTTAAACAGTTGTTTAAGATAAAATGTGTTGGCTTCCACCCGACTCAATTTGCCTAAATGTGTGAAAGTCAAGTGGATAATAAAGAGAGCAATTAGATATACAACCTGAATAATGCCATTAGGCTTATTGTAGAGTTATTTTGCCATGTTCTTCATTTACATAAAAATAGACTTAAAAGCATCATCACCAAATAATATGAGTGATCATATGCAAATTATAGGGTAGGCAATAACTGGGCTTGCCTCATACAGCGATAGCACAGAAAGCAAGCAAACTAGACTTGGAGGTGAGAGTTCTCCAAGTGGCAGAAAGCAAATTAACTCACATTCTCAAAGTCGCAAATACTTCATTCCTGTATGCAGTACTTCTCTGTAAATATACTTTGCAAAATACCACAGCAGGGAAGTGATTGAGTTTCAAACATTTGATTCCTTCAGAGATGCTCTACATTTTAGGAATATTAAAGTAGTGCGAATAACCTGCTTTTTATACTTACTGATTTATTCCCTTTTAAAACAATTGTTTTGTGCCAATCATTCTATGTAATTATCACTCTGTCTACAGTTATACATGTTTTTCCTCTGAAAAATTGACATCATCTGAATGAAATAAGTGACTGAGGCAATAGAAAAGGAAGGATATTATTGATAAAGATTTCAAGGTAAGTATATGGGCCACCATGTAATTTTTAATATATAGCAAATTTTTAAATAATTACCAAAATAATTTTGCTAATGGAGCCATTAAAAATTGGAGATATTTAAACAGTTTTTACCTATAAAAATGACAATTTCCAATGAGTCAATATAAGTCTTATTTGACATGCTCTCTAGTCAAGATGGGCTTCCCTGGTGGCTCAGTGGTAAAGAATCCACCTGTAGTGTAGAAATCACAGGAGACATGGGTTCAATCTCTGGGTCAGGAAGATCCCCTGGATCTTGGCAACCTACTTCAGTATTCTTCCCCAGAAAATCCCATGGACAGAGGAGCCTGGAGGCTACCATCCATAGAGTTGCACAGAATCAGACATGACTGAAGCAACTGAGCACACACACATAGTCAAGACGAAGGTAACAAAACATTCCGGTCTTGCGGTTTCTAAAATGTGTAGAATGTAAACTTAATAATAATAATTACCATTATTGTTATTAATATTAGCAATGTTTTATACAGAGTGCTTTACTTTGCCAGGGGCTTCCCAGGCAGCACTAGGGTAAAGAACCTGCCTGCCAATACAGGAAACATTAGGAGGTGTGGGTTCGATCCCTGGGTCAAGAAGATTCCCTGGAGGAGGGCATGGCAATCCACTCCAGTATTCTTGCCTGGAGAATCCCATTGACAGAGGATCCTCTTGGGCTATAGTCCATGGGGTCATAGGTTGCAAAGAGTCAAACACAACTGAAATGACTTAGCACACACACATGTAGTATGCCAGACATTGCCCAAGAGCTTTAAATAAATACACTGTGATTTTATTCATAAAGCATCTGTATCAAGAGATTAAATTAAACTGGGCAGACCATATGATAAGACCAAAAGTGCACATACTCTGACCCACAAATTCTTTAGCAACCAGCCCATGAGGCCAATCAACAGATTCTGTAGTGACTGGCTCAGAACCATAAAGACTTGATCCATGACTGCCAGCTTCCCTATGGTTTGCCCTATTTCCAACTGAGGGCCAGTCAGGGAAAGTCAAATGATTTCCACTGTAAGATGCAGTGGCTTTCGAGGTGGTGCTAGTAATAAAGAAGCCACCTGCCAAGAGACTCGGGTTTGATACCTGCGTCAGAAAGGTCATGGCCTGCTTCTGATCAGTTCCCTCCAGCTTCCCAATGCTGAAGCTTCTGATCAGAGCATCTCTGAAGTCTTCCCTTTTTTTCACTATAAAGCTCTCCCACTGGTTCACTTGGTCCTAGGTAGGACAAATTGAAGAAGGAAGGGACTTCTAGAGCAGGGAGACCCTTTGGAGGCTATTATAATATTAACAATATAGAAGAGAGATGCCAAACATGATAGGAAATGATACCAAAGGAAATGACGGTGTATAAAGAGAAAGTACAAGTTGACCCTTGGTGTGGAGCCTAGATCATTTGAAGAATAATGACATTATTTATAGGATTTAGAGAGACATGCAAATAAGTGATTTATTTTTTCTGGGAAGATAACAACTTTTGTAAAAGCATAGCAACCATTAAGTTTCTAGAGTAAACCATATGAGCTGAAGTGTCCTATAGGCAGTAGGGGCATGGAGAGAGTGGAAGAGGGACCAGAGTTGGAGTTAAAAATTATAGTTGATTGTCAAAAAAAAATTTTAGGAGAATGACTGATTTCTGTTAAGTATAAAGAGCTGAGGGTAAAAGACTCAGTCCTTAGAAGTGCTCACACAAATGCAAAGCAAAATGAAGAGTCAATTAAATGACACAGAGATGATACAGTCAGATTGGTTTTGTGTGTGTGTGTGTGTTCAATGTAGAAATACGGGATCCCACATGGCATAGTGTGACTAATCTAGACCTGCATCTGTTCTTGTGATGTCACAACCCCAAAAAACAGTGAAGGATGCAACATACCCCAGGTTGTGTCTGACCTTTGCCCAGGAACCTCAAACATCTCCACCCACTAACCCTAACAAAGTTATGTGCCCCAGGTTCTTTCTCCTTTCTCTATACCCTGCTTTAACCTCTCCGTGTGGCACCTTGGGTCTTGCTATGTACTTCTCTAGAACCTATCGGTAATAAATTTTTCAATTTCAATTTTTCTTAAGGTCTGTTGAACCCTGATTCATCATGGGGCATCCTGTGCTTCACTTGTTCAGTCTCTAAGTCGTGTCTGATGCTGTGCGATACTATGGACTATAACCCACCAGGTTCCTCTGTCCGTGACATTCTTCACGGAAGAAGACTGGAGTGGATTGCTGTTTCCTTCTCCTGGGGATCTTCCCAACCCAAGAATGGAACCTGTGTCTCTTGCATCTCCTGCATTGGCAGGCAGATTCTTTTTTTACCACTGAGCTACCTGGGTAGCCCTTGTACTTCCCTTAACAAATATTAATTTAACAAAGTAAAAATACCTATATAAAATGAACATTGCTGAAGATAAAGTTTCTTATCTAATAGGAAAAATTAAAAAGAAGAAACCTGTAGATAAATAAAACTAAAGAATATTATTGTGTTTACAGCTCTAGGTGCAATGTGAAGAAAAAGACAAGGCAAAATAAGACAAAACAAAACAAAATGAAAACAACATTTCATCCTGGTATTTCTGTACTTATATGGGCTAGAATTCAATTTATGTAGCTCTCTCTCCTCCTTCCATATGTCAAAGTTTAACATTTTTGCTACTTTTTTTTTTTAACTCCCAAGTGTCCTACATAAGCATAGAAATCCTAAGAAAAGACACTTTGTAACCAGATGATGAATAGGTTCTACAGATAAAGTGCAAAACAAAAAAGCTCACACTAAAATTGTAAGACACATAAATAAAAAGCTAGAAAAGTAAGAATCAGTAAAAGTAAACCATAGAGTGAAGTTCACCAAACAGAAATAAGTGCACTGAAATTTTAAGATTCAGAGAGAAATATTCTATTTTTAAATGCTTGTATAAATAAAAATGAAAATTATGCAAAATGAAAAAATACACATTGAATTTTCAAAACATAAAAAAGTCCATTTAGTACTTAGCAGATAGGAGAGGAATCATATTCAACACAGATGAAGAGATAATTAGTGAACTGGTAGATCTGAATAAATTAACTTGAATGCAGTTCAAATAGAGAGACTAGACAAATATGAAAAAAAAAAAAAAGGTTAAAATTTCTGAAGGAAAGAGATGAACTGACATGTTTAAATTGAGTTTAGCATATAAAACATATTCAATTAATAGTTATTGACCACCTAAAGAAAGGAATAGGGAAAATGAGAGAGAAGAAATAATCAAAATAATAATGACTTGGATTTGTTCTAGAATAGAAGACATGCATTCTCAGATTCAAGAAACTAGTTTATCTTAAGTAGAAGGGGAACAAAACCAAAACAACAAAATCATCAATGAAAAGTTTTTATGACCTCATTAAATATTTGGCAAATCTAATACAGTTATGTAAAGTTTAAAAATAAAATAAAATTAGAAATAGATGTATTAAACATATTGCAAAACAACATATTATCAGTGACACTGTAACAATTTTAATTATATTAAAAATAAGTCCAGTAAGAGTGCGTTCTTCCAAAGATGTCATACAGATAAAGAAAACATAACCCCTAAACTGGAAGATATCCCCAAATAAAATTAACCAAGTAGTATCCATGACACATAAAAAATACTTTTTAACAAGAAAAAGATATCTAAGTATAAAAATGGGTCACACTGTGAACAGGATTTTCTGAGAAGCAAAAACATCAAAAAGGATAATCAATTTAATTGGTATTAGGAGATAAAAATTGAAACTAAATGAAGATATGATTTTACACCCATGGAACTGCTAAAATATGAGGTTTGACAATATAAAGGACTATTGAGGATAAAATGGAACGAAAATGAGTATATGCTGTTGGTGGAAACACAGCCCAGCAACTCCCCTCTTAGGAATATTCCCTTAAAAACTCTTGCATGTGTTACCCAAACCACATGTAAAAGAATGTTTTCAGCAATATTTTTAATAGCACAAAAATCTGGAAACTATTCACTCATCTAACAAGTATAGAATCAATTACCAGCTCCCAAGGGACAGTTTTTCATAGGTCTTTAATGTTTCTGCACATCTTGTTCTGGACTATTTTTTCAAGGTTTTCAGAAACCGTGAACTATGTAGCATTTCCCTCTGGAGCAAAGGGCATATTTGCTTACAACCATAAAAGACAGAGAGAGGAGCACCTCCTCCTGAGCAAAAAGCAGGCATGCTTACTGTCCAGAAAGGTATCTCTCTGGATAGCTATGCTTTCTGTGTAGCTCAGCCAGGAAAGCATCTGCCTGCAATGCAGGAGACCTGGGTTCAAATCATGGGTTGGGAAGTACTCTTGGAGAGGGAAATGGCAACCCACTCCAATATTCTTGCCTAGAGAATCCCTGGACAGAGGAGCCTGGCAGGCCACATTTCACGGGATTGCAAGAGTCGGACTCAACTTAGTGCTATATTTTCTTTATTTCCTATTCTTTCCTGGACAGCTATGGGCAAAAATACTAAATGCTCATTACAAAAGATTTGCATTCATAATCTCAGTGTTCTTTCCTGTGACACAATCCACTGTGCATGCATCACCCGGCCCTTGTCTTGTTGCCCTGTGGAAACTGGGGTTTGAGCAAAGAGTCTATTGCTCCTATTGCTTGTTTTGTGTGAGAAATAAAGTTCTTTGTCTCTGACCCAAGAGGTTTTGTGTCTTCTAGCAACAGTCATCAAACTGTGACAGGTTAACTGGCTAGCGCTCGAGTAGGATTAAATCTCAGGCCTTTCAGAATTATTGATATTCATGTGATAGATTAAGGAGTAGACTTTAATCGATCCTATCTATCTGAATCAATATGGATGAATCAGAAAAGCATTTTGTTGAGGCAAAAACCATAGATTACCTGAAAGTATCATTCTTTTCATAGAAAATAGACTAAGTAATATATCTTTCCGTTGTACATACATATGGGGTAAGCCTATTGAAAAAGGCATGAAACTAAAATCATAGTAGGTTCTTCTTTTGGAGGCGTTAAGGACAAGGATGTGGTGTGGAGTCTGTGCAGTCTGTGAAGGGTACATGGATGCTTCACTGCTGCTGCTAAGTCGCTTCAGTCGTGTCCGACTCTGTGTGACCCCACAGACGGCAGCCCACCAGGCTCTGCTGTCCCTGGGATTCTCCAGGCAAGAATACTGGAGTGGGTTGCCATTTCCTTCTCCAATGCATGAAAGTGAAAAGGGAAAGTGAAGTTGCTCAGTCGTGCCCGATTCTTCGCGACCCCATGGACTGCAGCCTACCAGGCTCCTCCATCATGGGATTTCCAGGCAAGAGTACTGGAGTGGGGTGCCATTGCCTTCTCCCAGATGCTTCACAGGGGTTGATAAAATCATGTTCCTTCTACTGAGTAGCAGGCACATTCATTTAATTTACTTCTTTAAACTCTACACATATACATATTTTTACATTCTTTAATATGTTTCATATCATAGTGCACATTTAAAAGTATCAAAAGAACTGAAAGAAAAAAATAGGGTAAGATGGAAGGCCCCCCTTCTAATGTTGTAGCCACGGGTTCCGGGAAACAAACTCACTCAGAAGGACGATGCAGAAAGTGGAGTGCAGATTATTACACCAGCAGGCCCAAGGCAGAGTCTCCTCTTACCCAAGGACCCTGACAGTTTTTGTGAAAACCTTATACACCCTAAGTGTACCCACCTCCCCAAATTCCCTGAAACTAGTCTGCACAAAGGAAAAAGAAAGATATAATCAAAGTCAACCCGTGATGCATATGCCTTAAACCTAACTAGTTAACAGTGGACAATTATCAATAGGCTTGTGGTCATTCCCAATAAGCATAATAGAATGTGTTATTCTATTTGGTTACACAGATAATTAGGGTATTCTTTTTTTTTTTTAAACTCTATTTCAGTTTATTTATTTATTTTTTTATTTTTTTATACATGTGTCAATTAGGGTATTCTTTTAGGTGATGGAGAGCCCTGAGGCTCTTCTTTCCAGGGCCTGGTTTTCCAGTTGGTATGTCGTTTCCATAGATACGTTGGGCATATAGCTCAACATCCACAGTCCAGCTCAAGATGGAGTCCTGCTTTCAAGATAGACCCTGTTTTATTTCCTCCTTTGCCAAGAGATTAAAAGAGACAGCAAAGTCTTTCCTGATAAGATAACATTCAAGCATATACTTTAAGACATTTTGGAGAAACTTCTGTGGTCCTGTGGCTCTCTTGGGGAGATAGTATTTAGGCAAAGTAAGAATAGCTGAAATTGTCCTACACCAAAAAAGCCAGTGTGGTTGGAGTAATGTGAACAGTGGGGAGAGATGTAGAAAGTGACTTTGGAGGGACAGGAACAGGGGTGCAGACCTTGGATGGCCTGATGGGACATTGAGTTCATGGGATAGAAGTTTGGCATGATTGCACAATGTTTTATTTAGTTTTTAGCTTAAAAATGAATGCATAGATTTTTATTTTGCATAAATTTTACATTTCTATAGTTTCATGTCTGTTTTACTCCACGTAGATGTGAAATATGATGTTCCTTCTTTAGTTACTTTTTGTTTACATTTTTCTGTTGAAGGAAAGATTCTTTAAATAATTTAGTGCTTTAAAGTTTTCAAAAATTTCAAACATGATTCTCTATAATCCCATAATAACTTTTCCCTCTACCCTTATTTTTTTTTTGCTTTTCCCCACTGATAACTACTACTTTGTTCTCTATATCTGCTCTTTTGTGTTATTCACTAGTTTCTTGTATTTTTTTAAATTCAAAATATAAGTGAAATCATGCAGTATTTGTCTTTCTCTGTCAGATTTATTTCACTTAGCATAATACCCTTCAAGTCAATTCATGTTGCTGTAAATGGAAACAATTCACTCCATGGCTTTTCTAGCCATTCATCTGTTGATGGACACTAGATGTTTTCATATTTTGGCTATTGTAAATAATGCTGCTATGAACATTGATGTGCATGTATTTTTTGAATTAGTGTTATAATATTTTTCTGATATATACCCAGGAGTGGAATCACTGAATCATATGGTAATTCTATTTTTAGTTATTTGAGAAACCTCCATACTGTTTTCCACAGTGGTTGCACCAATTCACATTCTCCACAACAGAGAATAAGAGTTCTCTTTTATTCACATATTCACCAACATTTGTTTTTTATGATCTTTTTGATGATACCCATTCTGGCCAATGTGAGGTGATATCTCATTGGCATGATTGCACTAAAATAGTGTTCCTGACTGTTGTGTGGTGAATAGACTTTTTGGAATCAAGAAGAGAAAGGGACCATATCAGAGATTATTGTAGTATTTCAGACAAGAGAAAGTAATAGTCTGGACTAAAGATATGGAGGCTCCAGGGAGATCAGAAAAGGAGTACGTCAAGGCTGTATATTGTCACCCTGCTTAGTTAACTTATATGCAGAGTACATCATGAGAAATGCTGGGCTGGAAGAAGCACAGCTGCAATCAAGATTGCTGGGAGAAATATAAATAACCTCAGATATGCAGATGACACCACCCTAATGGCAAAAAGTGAAGAGGAACTAAAAAGCCTCTTGATGAAAGTGAAAGTGGAGAATGAAAAAGTTGGCTTAAAGCTCAACATTCAGAAAACGAAGATCATAAGCATCTGGTCCCATCACTTCATGGGAAATAGATGGGGAAACAGTGGAAAGTGTCAGACTTTATTTTGGGGGGCTCCAAAATCACTGCAGATGCTGATTGCAGCCAGGAAATTAAAAGACGCTTACTCCTCTCCTTCAAAGGAAAGTTATGACCAACCTAGATAGCATATTGAAAAGCAGAGACATTACTTTGCTAACAAAGGTCCGTCTAGTCAAGGCTACGGTTTTTCCAGTGGTCATGTATGGCTGTGAGAATTGGACTGTGAAGAAAGCTGAGCGCCAAAGACTTGATGCTTTTGAACTGTGGTGTTGGAGAAGACTCTTGAGAGTCCCTTGGACTGCAAGGAGATCCAACCAGTCCATCCTAAAGGAGATCAGTCCTGAGTGTTCTTTGGAAGGAATGACGCTAAAGCTGAAACTCCAATACTTTGGCCACCTCATGCAAAGAGTTGACTCATTGGAAAAGACTCTGATGCTGGGAGGGATTGGGGGCAAGAGGAGAAGGGGACGACAGAGGATGAGATGGCTGGATGGCATCACCGACTCGATGGATGTGAGTTTGAGTGAACTCCGGGAGTTGGTGATGGACAGGGAGGCCTGGCGTGCTGCAATTCATGCAGTTGCAAAGAGTTGGACATGACTGAGTGACTGAACTGAACTGAAAGATATGGAGGAGGAGATGGTAAGAAGAAGTCAGAGTCAGGATACATTCTGGAGGAGATTTCCTGATGATTTTCATTTGGAAAGTTAATGAAAGGGAAGAATCAAAGATGCAAATTCAAAGGAAATAACCCAATCCAATTAGGTTAGCATAATAGAGAAGGTTTTCTGGTCTCTTCAAGACAACCAAATGAATTTGTTCTATCCTTTAGAGTATTTGAGGTTATTATATGTTTTAAATATCTTCTTCTCAGTAAAGTTTTCATTTGGGTGGTAGTGTTCTATTCATTTTGTTTAGTTTTGTCCTTTCTTATGAAAGCAAATTCTTATGAACAGTACTTGACTATTATTATATATGATTACTTGTCTGGAACAACGTACAGAATTTCAGGAACTGTATTAAGAAAGTATATGAGTTTAATGAAAAATTACATGCATTTCTGATCAATTTGTAAAATATGAGTAGGGTTACTTCAACTTTCAAGGACAATGATATGAAATTGACCTGACAATCTAACTTCCTTCCTTTAGTCTCCTAGGCTAGCTAGCATTGTGTGAACAAATTATATGACAGTTGTGTTCTTCTACTTCTCTCCTGTACCCACTTTATATTAGATTTTCTTTTGTGTCCTTTTTCTCCTTCTCTTTATTTCTACCTCCAAACTTCAGCAGTCATCAAATATCAAAGAGGTTAAGAATGTCAAGATTTTGCACAAATGAAATAATGGCAGACACAAGCTATGACGCTGGGACCAAAAAATGATCAGAAATATATTTGAGACAGGGATCTAAACTAGAAATTTGTATCACAAACACAACAAAAGTGATGGTAGGTCAAAAAGCATAGGTCAATAAAGGTGAGAAGGAAACAGATAAACAGAAGTAGAGCCCACGTAGAGGTCATGTCTGAATTGCTTCACTTTATATTCATCTCCCAACACAAGGCCAGCACTGAAAAAAATCCTTAGAACGATTTTTGGTTTCCAAGAATATAAATTTCTGTAACAGTATGAAAAAGTAGTGATAATCACATTGTTAAACAAAGCTCCTGCAGTTGGCTTAGAGCTGTTAGAGAGCACAGATTTAAAAATCCATTACAGGAATAATACACAAAGATTTCCTACATTTATTTACTTAAGTGTGCCTTGAACTTTGATACTGTGTCTATCGGGGGATATTACTCATGGTGTCATAGATGCCCTCTGTGGGCTTTCACGTCATGCAGAAAATTGGAATCATATCTTATCAGCCAAAAAAACAAAAAGATATTTCTCTAAAAAACTAAGAATGTTACATCAACTGTGCTTGTTGCTTTGACATTTTGTAAATTTAAAACCAGTTTTTTTGGTCATTCGATAGCATATGAGATGTCTTAAGGATACTAATTTCAGACTGTTTACCTTGTCTTTATTATTATAATATATATTATTCTCCAAGTATTTGTTTTAGCCTTACAATTATATACATTTTTGAGCATCAATATTTTCAAATTCTTTCCAGAATAAGCTAAAAACAAATGAGCAAATCACCATATAAAAGTTTATTTTAGAACTTTACCAATAAGATATAATCACCTATTCCTTTCATCCTTTTAGCAAATAAACACTGAGTCATTTTTCCTATAAAGAATAGAGTATCAATTGGTAATAAATAATTGAGGGTAATATGTAACTCTGTACTGTGAGTCTAATTTGTTAATTTTCCCATCTTCAACCACAATAGAGTGATAATTCCAGACATTCCCTGTTTCCTCTAAATGCTTCTCTTTCTGCCCCATTCCCTCACCATAAATCTCATTGAAGTGCATTTCTAGATAGTGTTCTCATGTCCAAGCCTTAGATAAACTTGTTTACCATAATTCCAACCCACAGCATCTCTGCTAACAAACATAAGTCTCTCCAGTTTTATCCACAATGTAGAATCCTTGTCCTCCTCAGACACCTATCAAGTGCCTTTTCTGTTTTACCAAAGACTACTTTAATAATACCAAAAGGAACACCTGAAAACCTAAGAAGAAAAGAAAGATATTTAAGTTTCTTATAATTGCTTGAAGTTTGTGCAGTTGATATTCCAAGAACAGTTGCTAGGATCTGGTAGAGTTGTAGGGAATTGAAGTTAACTGATTTATGCCTTACATCCCTCTTAGTAACAAAGGAAAGAAAGAGGAGTGCATGGGGAAATATCCACTTCAGTAAGCTTGTATCAAATACTGCACTGCTGGGCGTGCTGGCCCTTTCTGGAGGCTTGATGTGGTCAACAAATACAGGAGTTAGTTCTGAATGCGGGAAACCAAAGCGTTGCTCAAATGATCTAATCAAGTCTTACTGATTTTTCTTTCCTTCAAAGAGAGATTTATAAGGAATTATGAGCTGGAGGTATGGAAGACGGTTAGAAGAAACTGGGTATTTGTGGGAGGACTTGAGAGATATAGGGAAAGAAATCTGTAATCATCAAATAAATTTTTAAAAATATTCAATCAGATTACTAGAATGATATTAATAATGATATTCATACCTTGGCTTCACATAATTAGATTTAAAGATAGGGCTTTGATTTAATAGCGTTAGTCATTTCCTTTCTTCAGAAGTTGCGGGAATTAGCTACAAATTCAATTTTTTTAAAAAAAGTGAATAGTAAAAGTGGTCATTTTCTGAATATAGTATTTTATACTGTCCATTAAAGATATGAAATTAACTATAAAGAAATGCCATTGGCACAGGCAATTAAAAGATAAAGAGGAGTCCTATTAACAGATTGCAATTATGTTAAGCCTTTTCATGAAGATTTTACATGTTGATAAAGCAGTGATTATTGAAGCTGTGTGTACAAGGTGAAGTGCATGTGGAGTGGACCGGTTAGAAAGAAGTTCAGGTGTGCACGCTGTCTGGCATTGAATTGCCGCGTAGCGGGCAGGTCATGGTGCTACATGCCCATGTTTCAAAGCACAGCTGCCTCTCCTTTGGATGCTAAGCCAGATGCCTTCTGTCTCCTGCTGTTCTTTGTCCCTTGCAATGTAACATTAATTCTATTCTTCACTATATTAACTATGATTTGTATAAACTCATAAAAGCAAAACAGAATTTCAGTTTTCTTTTATATAAACAAGGTGCCCAGTGACTTCAATTCCTTTTTACCTTCAACTGTTGAATTTTTAAGTTATAGCATGGCATCAAAGCTCAAATGATTGCAAGAGAATCTATAAATGCTCTAACTTGATTTTAACTGGGGTATTCATTAATTTCAACCAACTCTTTTCTTGCTTTGCTTTTCTACCTTTGCAGAGACAATAGAGTGTAGGGCTTCAGAGCACAGTCTCTGGAGTCAGATAGTTAAGATTTAAATCCCAGCTCCAACACTTCCTAGTTGAGTGAACTGAGGTAAATTACGCCTCACTTTCCTCTTCTGTTAAAAAAAATAAAAGGTAAAAAGCATAGCATATTATGGCATCCCTATTATTATGAAGATATAGTAAAGATCTCTAATTATTTGGAAAGATGCCTGGCTAATCATCTACATTATTTAAATATTTACTCTTATTATAGCTCTGCCAAGATTCATGTGTATTTGGAATGAAAATAGTTATGTGATCAAACTTACCACAATTAATCTATAATTTACTCTGGACCTCTCTAAATTAAAGGAAACAACTGAAATATGATTGGGAGAACAGCTTTTATTTCTTGAGGAAAACCTCAATAGTGCATTAAATAACCAGTATTTATATAATTAAATAAATGAACTAGATAATAAATACATAAAATCAAAAGAAGCCATGTTTTAATCAAAATAATGCTGTTATTTTATAATAATAATACACTACTCATTATTTTAACTGTGAGGCTTTAAGGTTTTAAATATCTTGATTTCAGATTATATATTTAATACTATTTTTCATAAAAATCCGGATGAGGGATGTTGTTGTTGAGTCACTCAGGCGTGTCTGACTCTTTGCAAGCCCATGGACTGCAGCACGGCAGGCTTCCCCGTCTGTCACAATCTCCTGGAGTTTGCTCAAACTCATGTCCATTGAGTCGGTGATGCCATCGAACCATTTCATTTGCTGTCACCTCCTTCTCCTCCTGCCTTCAGTCTTTCCCAGAATCAGGGTCTTTTCAAATGAGTCAGCCAAACATCAGGTGGCCAATATATTAGAGCTTTAGCTTCAGCATCAGTCCTTCCAAAGAACATTCAGGATTGATTTCCTTTGACCGGTTTGATTTCCTTGCAATCCAAGAGACTCTCAAGAGTATTCTCCAACACCACAGTTCAAAAGCATCAATTCTTCAGTGCTCAACCTTCTTTTATGGACCAATATTTTGCATAATGTATTCTGCATATCAGTTAAATAAGCAGGGTGATAATGTACTGCCTTGACGTACTCCTTTCCCAATTTTGACCCAGTCCATTGTTCCATGTCTGGTTCTAACTATTGCTTTTTGACCTGCACACAGGTTTCTCAGGAGGCAGGTAAGGTGGTCTGATATTCCCATCTTTGTAAGAATGTTCCACAGTTTGTTGTAATCCATACAGCCAAAGGCTTTGGCATAGATGTTTTTCTGGAATTCTCTCACTTTTTCTATGATCCAGTGGATGTTGGTCATCTGATCTCTGGTTCCTCTGCCTTTTCTAAATCCAGCTTGAATATCTGGAAGTTCATGGTTCACGTACTGTTGAAGCCTTGCTTGGAGAATTTTGAGTATTACTAGTATCACATTGACTTCCCTGGTGGCTCAGATGGTTAAGTGTCTGTCTACAATAAGGGAGACCCGGGTTCGATCCCTGGGTTGGGAAGATCCCCTGGAGAAGGAAATGGCAATCCACTCCAGTACTATTGCCTGGAAAATCCCATGGACAGAAGAGCCTGGTAGGCTACAGTCCATGGGGTCGCAAAGATACTTGCTTGGAGAATTTTGAGCATTACTAGTATAACATTACTAGTGTGTGAAATGAGTGCAACTGCGTGGTAGTTTGAACATTCTTTGGCATTGCTCTTCTTTGGGATTGGAGTGAAAACTGACCTTTTCCAGTCTTGTGGCCACTGCTGAGTTTTCCAAATTTGCTGGCATATTGAGTGCAGCACTTCCAGAGCATCATCTTTTAGGATTTGAAATAGCTTAGCTGGAATTCCATCACCTCCACTAGCTTTGTTCATAGTGATGCTTCCTAAGACCCACTTGATTTCACACTCCAAGATGCCTGGCTCTAGGTGAGTGATCATACCATCATGGTTATCTGGGTCATTAAGTTCTTTCTTGTATAGTTCTTCCATGTATTCTTCTGTGTATTCTTGGCACCTCTTCTTAATATCTTCTGCCTTTGTTAGGTCCATACCATTTCTGTTCTTTATTGTGCCCATCTTTGCATGAAATGTTCCCTTGGTATTTCTAAGTGTTTCTTGAAAATATCTCTAGTCTTCCCATTCAATTGTTTTCCTCTGTTCTTTTGCATTGTTCACTTAAGAAGGTTTTCTTATCTCTCCTTTCTACTCAGTGAAACTATGAACCCTGTTGTGTAGGGCCACCCAAGACAGACAGCTCACGGTGGAGAGTTCTGAAAAAATGTGGCCCACTGGAGATGGGAATGGCAAACCACTTCATCATTCTTGCCTTGAGAACCCCATGAACAGAATGAAAAGGCAAAAAGATATGACACTGAAAGATGAATTTCCCAGGCTGGTAGATGCCTAATATGCTCCTGGAGAAGAGCAGAGAAATAGTTCCAGAAGGAATGAAGAGGCTGAGCCAAAATGGAAATGATGCCCAGTTCTGGATGTGTCTGGTGGTGAAAGCAAAGTCTGATGCTGTCAAGAACAATATTGCATAGGAACCTGGAATATTAGGTCCATGAATTAAGGTGAATTGGAAGTGGTCAAACAGGAAATGGCAAGAGTGAACATCAATATTTTAGGAATCAGTAAATTAAAATGGACCTGAATGGGCAAATTTAATTCAGATTACCATTACATCTACTACTGTGGGAAAGAATCCCTTAGAAGAAATGGAGTAGCCCTCACAGTTCACAAAAGAGTCTGAAATGCAGTACTTGGGTAGAGTCTCAAAAATGACAGAATTATTTGTTTGTTCGGTTTTGTTTCGATTTGATTTGATTTGGTTTGTTTTGTTTGATTCGATTTGTTTGATTTGGTTTGTTTCCAAGCCAAGCCATTCAATATCACAGTAATCCAAGTTTATGCCCCAATCAATAATGCCAGAGAGAAGTTGATCAGTTTTATGAAGACTGACAAGATCTTCTAGAAGTAATATTAAAAAAAAAAAAAAAAAGATGTCCTTTTCATCATAGGGGACTGGAATGCAAAAGTAGGAAGTCATGAGATACCTGGAGTAACAGGCAAATTTGGCCTTGGAGTACAGAATGAAGCAGGGCAAAGGCTAACAAAGTTTTGCCAAGAGAGCACACTGTTCATGGCAAACACCCTCTTCCAACAACACAAGAGACAACTCGACACATAGACATCACCAGATGGTCAATACCAAAATCAGACTGATTATATTCTCTGCAGTTGAAGATGGAGAAGCTCTATACAGTCAGTAAAAACAAGACCGGGAGCTGACTGTGGCTCAGATCATGAACTCCTTATTGCAAAATTCAGACTTAAATGAACCACTAGGCCATTCAGGTGTGACCTAAATCAAATCCCTTATGATTATACAGTGGAAGTGACAAATAGGTCCAAGGGATTAGATCTGATAGAGTGCCTGAAGTACTATGGATGGAGGTTTGTAACATTGTAACATTGTACCGGATCAGGGAATTAGTTTGTCTAATTGATTTATCTTGTTTAATATGGTCATAATAAGATAGCCCTATATTTCCCATATTGTTATTACTTTACATATGATCTCTGATATTATTTTATTTTAAAAATATTAAGAAATCACATATGTGGATATAGAAATAGTCCATTGCATTATATTTAATGTTTTATAGAAGTAGATATTTAAGAATATTAGTTATTCATTGAGAAAGTGTTCCAATAACTCACCCAATTTTAGCAGTATAGCACAAATATAGATTCTGTGAGTCAGGAGTTCAGGAAAGGCTCAGTGGTTGGCTTATCTCTGCTGCGCAATCTTTGGAACCTTGGCTTCAAAATGAAACATCTGGGGGCACTTGGTGTCTCAGATGAGTTGGGACCAGTGTCATCTGGAAGCTTTTTCCGTGACATATCTGACTCCTGTGCTGGGATAACATGGGTGTGAGCTCAGCTAAGACTGTTGACTCTAATATCTCCTCCTCCCTTCATGGGACTGACATTTCTCAAAGCAGCCAGGGGAGTTGTGAGAGGATACATCCCAAGAGGAGAAATGAGGATTCCAAAAGACTGAGGCAGGAGCTGCAAGACTTTCTTTGCCAAGACTTAGAAAGCATGCAGCATCATGTGTACCATCTTCTACGGATGTAACTGAGATAAGGCCATACCAGGTGCAAGGGAAATGTGCCTGAGTTTACCACTTGATGTGTGCAAGCACACTCAGTCGTGTCTGACTCTTTGTGACCCCATGGGCAGGAGCCTGCCAGGCTCCTCTGTCCATGGGATTTTCCAGGCAAGAATACTGGAATGAGTTGCCATTTCATTCTCCAGGGGATCCTCCTAACCCAGGGATGGAACCCATGTCTCTTGCATCTCCTGCATTGGCAGGCAGGTTCTTTACCAGCGGAGCCACCAGGGAAGCCTTACCATGTGATGGGGGTGGAAAAGTCACACAGCAGAAGACCCTGTGTGATTGCTGATAACAGTGAAGCTATCCTTGGACAAACAGATCCTGCCACGGGGATCATGTGGCATATAGGGTTACTAGGTTAGTTTTAGGTTAAGTAGTATATACAGAAATTCAAAAAGCACACACAAAATAAGTTTAATAAAAAACAATTTAATCTGTATCTGTATTTGGAAAATATTTTCAGAAGTCTTCTCTTAAGAACACCTCAGTTATTAAACTTAAAATTCATTCATGGCATTAATTATAAGCATATGGGTTACTTATAATTAATTATAGCTAAAACAGAAGCCTGTGTACAAATATCTTAAGGGCATTAAAAGTTGCTAAAACTATGAATTAAGCTGTATTTTATAAATCAATTGGATGTGCAAAAAACATGATCAGTTATGAGTTATGACTATTTCCAAATCACTTATGTTTAAATGAACATGATAGAATCAACAATCTCCAGAAATTTAAATTATGTCAGGAGATAGACTTATAAACAGACAAGTATAATACAGAACCAGAAATGTAAAAGTATGTTATCCACATACTTTGAGAAGGAGAAAAAATGAAATTATCAGACAACTATGGCAGAAAATTCTAATATTAATAGCTATAGAAATCTTCAGTATTTTATCAGCCTAAGTCAGTTTTATGTAAATGTGCACTTAGATACTAAATTATAAATGTGTCTTTATATAAGATATGTATTTATACTTCAGTATCACAGAAAGATAGATGATCTTGGGTAAAATTTAAAGATTGTTTTCTTGTTTAGAAAGACAAGTAGTGAATATCAATTTTGTATGAGATTTGAATAATTTTATATTGTTATAAAGAAAACAAAGGAAAAAACTGTTTACAAAACAGTTTCCAAGTGTCTCCTTACTAGTTTCTGAGGATATAAAGATGAATGATGTCTGCTATTTATCTGAGAGAAATAAAGTAATTTGCCTTGTTTATCAGAGATTAAAAATGAAATCTAAATGAGCACTGGGCCCCAACTCCTTTTCTACTCATTTTCTCAGAAAACAAAGAAATGTATGCATTTTAATTCATCCCTGCAGTTAATAGCCAAAAGTAATATTCCTGAAAGAAGGAAAATAACCATGCAAGGAAAATGTTTTCTTTATTTGAAGTTTGGTTTTCATGTTTTTCAAGCACACGTATTCCTGAGATAATTTCCAGACATCCATGTTCTACATGTTGATATTTGGTCAACAGTGTTGCAACCTCAATCAAATCTTGATATTGCCACTACTGACCCACTTAAAATAAAAATAATGTATTTTTCTATCCTTTGGCACAATAATGATATTCAAAAAAGACTTGGGGGAGGATAACAAAACCTCAAGCCAACTTTGTTATAATTCTTCCCAATGAAGGCACTCTAAGAGCAAAGGCATATTTTTCTAACTGTTTTTTATGTAATCCATTTATAATCATTAGTCCACTGTGAATATACTTCACTAGATTTTTTTCTAAAATGTAGCAAATGGATCTGAGTGTCTAATATGGATGTTAATGATTGACTGATACAATGTAATCCTGGAAAGGACTTTCCCAGTGCTGTCTCATTAACCAGATGACCTCCAGACATTGTCAGTCCAACCCAGCCAAGGTGATTGATCACCATAGAACAGAGGTTAGTAACTCTCCCCCAGGTATTAATGTATAGCATCTTCACTTACCCCCCTCTCAGGCTTTTCCAGTAAAAGATTGATTTATTATGCAGCTTCAGTGGGGATTTGTCAAACTCTTAATCAAGGAATCCTATATTGCCACAAGTAAATCAATGACACTTTCAGGTAAAATGACTTTTATGGCACCTGAAAACATTACTCTGTGCAGGTACTGTTTGGTAACAGCAAAACACGTTAAGTTATCAGTGAGGCAGAGATGACTCAATGGAAGGCAGAAACAGCACGTCCATTCTTTGACAGATGCTGTGGTAAAATAAAATGCTATTTTTGTTTCCTGGAATAAATCAACACAATTCAAAGCTCTGGGACTTGGTAAAAGGAAGAATAAAAGGCGGAGGTGAAATGACTAAGGAAAAACATACTCTAAAGACTGAATATTTGAGAGATATATATATAAAGAAAGTGATGGGGAAAGAAATCTTAAAGCCTCACTGTTTTGACTGCCTGTCCTATTTCAATGTCCCTAGGGATCTAGCAACTAGCAAGTACTCTGTTGATTTTATGACATATATTATGATGGAAATTCAATAATCAGTGATATGTCTTATGATGACTAGAATTCTTTTTATTTGACAAACCATATACTAAATAGTGTAGACTTAAAAGAATGCAAATAGTGCAACTGAAGACACCAAAATTTCCTTACCAAATAGAATGTATAAACAAACAAACCAGAATTTCTTCTTTCTGCCCTTTATGTCTAGGAGTATATCCCTCACCTCTGAAAATAATGTTTTAAAAAATAAGCAAACTATATTCTCTATTATGGGTTGAATTGTACTCCACAGAAGAAGATATGTTGAAGTCCTAACCCACAGTAACTAAAAATGTGACCTTATCTGGAAATACACTCTGTAGATTTAGTCAAGCCAAGGTAAAGCAATTAGAGTGAACCCTCATCCAGTACGACTAATGTTCTTTTTAAAAAGGGAAATTTAAGCAGACACACTCAGCGGGAAGATGGCAGAAAGATAGCCATGTGGTGAAAAAAGCAGAGACTGGACAGATATAATTATAAGCCAAAGAGTACCAAGGATTGTCAGCCACTATTAAAAGTTAGGAAGAAGTAAAGAAAGATTCCTTCCACAGTTTCAGAGGGACCTCTGCAAACACCTTGATTTCAGACTTCAAGGCTCCAAAACTGTAATGCACTAAATTTTTCTTGTCTTAAGCCATCCAGTTTGTTATGACAACCCAAGCAACTAATACCTTGTCTATGCTCTGTGCAGAGACTAGGTATTGTCTAGATTAGGGAGACGGTTGTCATCTAGACTCACTAGATCCATGCAAGAATCAGGTCACAAGGATGGAGAAATGGGAAACTCGATGCACAGAACGTAGAAGTTTCATGCCTTGGCAAGGCTGTAGGTGTGTGGGAAACAAATGGATGAAACAAAAAAGATAACTTCCATTATAAAAATAGACTAATCCCACCTTGATAATGATGGACATCTCTGGATGGGATAGGGATGACTTCCTCTTGATATGTAATACAGTATTAAATACAGCATTAAAAATAGTATTAAAACCTAGTAATTATCTGAATTGTTTATTGTCTTTAAAAAACCAAATTTGATGTGATTGCTGAAAGTGTTTCTGATACCAATCGAGAGGCAATGAGGATTTTTTTTTTTACAAAGCCAGCAGTCAAATTATTCAAAATCCTATGAGCATTGTAAGTAACTAGGGACCACATCAGTTGACATGTGTTCAATATAATGTTCTTTTTTTGCCAATAGTTCATTTGTTTGAAGAAATCAAATATGACAGCAAAGCAGGGGAAGGCTCAGTGATACTCTGGTATCCTGGTATCTTCACTGCCTAGCTTGTCATTATTTTATAACTAAGACCTATGCTTTGCAGGCAAAACACTACGTTTAAAGGAGAAAGTACTGTTTTCATTGTAAATAACATTTCCTTATAATGTTCCTTTAAAGAAGTCTGCTATCTCAGAAGAATAATTAGTCTTTGAGGGACTTCAAGGATGTTTAGGAATTATTTAAAGGTTTCCTTTCCTTAAATGTCTTATAAATAAATGTGATGACCATATAAGACCTCTTGCTGAAAGCATATATGTTAATCAAAATCTCCAACATATGAATATAGGCTATATTTAGAGAGTGATCAGGACTAATATTTTATAGCTCCTAATGAGTCTCTCACAATTGATAAATTTTATCTTCTCAAAATCACTTCATATCTAAATAACCTTATACTTAAGAATTTACAAGTCTTTTTACATCCAAATAGTTTGAACCACTGATTTATAAACAACAAGAATTGATGCTTTTGAACTGTGGTGTTGGAGAAGACTCTTGAGAGTCCCTTGGACTCAAGGAGATCCAACCAGTCCATTCTGAAGGAGATCAGTCTTGGGATTTCTTTGGAAGGAATGATGCTAAAGCTGAAACTCCAGTACTTTGGCCACCTCATGCGAAGAGTTGACTCATTGGAAAAGACTCTGATGCTGGGAGGGATTGGGGGCAGGAGGAGAAGGGGACAACAGAGGATGAGATGGCTGGATGGCATCACTGACTCGATGGACATGAGTCTGAGTGAACTCCGGGAGATGGTGATGGACAGGGAGGCCTGGTGTGCTGTGATTCATGGAGTCGCAAAGAGTCGGACACAACTGAGCGACTGAACTGAACTGAACTGAACTGATGTGAATATTTAAAAAATCCATCAGAAATGAAGCATAAGAGATCTTGTCATGATGCAAATTGGACATATCATATTAATAGGAGATGTGTTTCTGAGGAAACTGTATCTTATTATAGGGAAAAAACAAATCAATATTTTATAATGACTTACTCCAGACTTACTGAGAATAAACATTACTCTATCAGAACATAAACATTTTGGGGATCTATCATTTTAAAGAAATTCTTGAACCCTCCTCCCTCCTCCCTCCCCATTCCATCCCTCTGGGTCGTCCCAGTGCACCAGCCCCAAGCATCCAATATCGTGCATCGAACCTGGACTGGCAATGGGGAACACATGTATACCTATGGCGGATTCATTTTGATATTTGGCAAAACTAATACAGTTATGTAAAGTCTAAAAATAAAATAAAATTAAAAAAAATAAAAAATAAATAAATTCTTACATAAATCAAAAGTGGATTTCAGTGGTTCTCATTTAAAGTGAGCCAACAATGCCCTTAAATTAACCACCTGAATGATAGCTACACATAAAAGAAAGGGATAATATGGACTTAGACTTTTTACAAAAAAAAAAAAAAGTAAAAAGCTTTGGATGCATATGAGAGAATATACTAGAGGGAACTCCCTCTCAAACTTAGAGCCCCTAAAATGACCTTATTGATTTGCCTTGGGACAATCTCCTTCCAACACCGAATTTCATTTCATTGAGTGGATGTTCTTTGAAGTCAATTAAAACTCAGGCATGGCACTCCCAAGACTGCAGCACTTTTATAGCTGAAGGCAACAACTCTTTGACAGGGTGACATGGAAATAAGACTCCTGATGCAGAGCACTATTTTCAACCTTCAAGCGTGTGGGAAATATAAAGTAAGGGTATTTATTTGATATTTAAAATTGAGCTGTTTTCAGGGCTTTGGAGAATAAGCATGCAAATTCAACTGAGCTTTACTTTTTCTCAGTTCAGACTTAGAGAGCTTCCCTCTGTTTCCAGTCAATAGCTCTCTTGTAAACTCTTGGCCATGTCCACAAGGGTGAATATACGAGATTCGAGAATAGGTGAAAGAAATGTCAACAGTCACAGATACTGGAAATGCCTAGACTTGGATCATTAAGTCCACTTATCAAGGCAAGAAACTTCTGTTTTCAGTTATTGGAGAAAATCTCTGAATGGTGCCTGATTATCCCCATTTGGCAATTTAATAAATCAAGTGTTGAGATTAAACCGCCTAATTCAGAATAGCCTTTGTCATCGTATGGTCATTACTTTGCTTATACATTAATATAAGCAACTTTATTCTGGAAAGATTAAGTCTTTTTAAACATTTACCCAGATTCACTATATGTAATTCATAATTAAATAACCATTTAAAGATTAAAAAGAGCAAACTTAGTTCATATGTATTAACCTCTCAGTGTAAATTGGTTGAATAAAATATAAAAGGCTAAAGGCATTCTTTTAATATTCCATTGCTCTTAATTTTATAAGATATAGAAAACTACTTCTGTTTCCATTTATGTGAAAAAGGGTAATTAGTTATTTCCTGTGGATACTACCATCACATTTACCTCATGAAATGAAAAATGTTGGTAGAACAAGATTGTATATTCACTTTCACTAATGGTGTAGCTTTACTTGTACTGTGTTGCTCTTCTGGTAGGTAATGCTGTCTGACATTGTATACCAAAATTAGGTTTAAAAGCAAATTTTAAAAATAATTACCTGGGAATCATAAATCTTAAGATTCTATTAGAGACTGATCCATGAACACATTTACATATATTGTTGTGGGAATAGTTGACTTTTCTTATTCACATTAAATAATAAAATACTGTAAATCCTTAAGTTTAAAAATACCTATAAGAATAACTCAGGGCCTCAAAGATTTCTACTGATTTGATTCCACATGTATTATTATTTTCCTTAATTTTTCCACCATTGAAAAGTATGAACTATTCACCTAGCCAAAGTCATTTTAGGAAATTTCCCATACAGTAAGTTCCCTACATTGTGAACTTTCAAAGATGGAAACACGCGTGCCAGTCCCTCTGTGCAGCTATTATACTGTACTGCTGTACTTTTCAAGGTACTATACTATAGTAATAAAATGTTTTATTTTCTCTATTCTTTTACGTACATTTTGTGTGTGCACTTATTACAGTGCAGTGCTATATAGCTGATTGTTTCAGTTGGGTATCTAGGCTAACTTTGTTGGACCTAGGAACAAAATCGGACTCACGCTTTTGGATTCACACCAACACAGTTTTGGAACAGAACTCACTTGTATGTGGGGAACTTACTGTATATTACAAGTGCATTTATTTCCACCTCCCAGCTGGAAGAAGTAATTAGAATGTTGGTAACTCAAGGTAAATACTTGAGAACATTCGCAAGTGATGTCAGAAAAACCTTTGGTTAATGAAATGAGGGTTTCATTTACATTAAGCCCTTCCTATGAGCACCATTTCCCCACGTCCTCCTGAAGCTGCAACTGGTGTTACCAATCATTGCTCTGATTGGCTCATTCTACTTCTGACATGCCAGATTTTCAACAGTTTATCAGGCAGTTCCAAAGCATTCACCCACCGTTCAAAGTTCTGCAGAAGTTCAAGATTGGGATGCCTTCTCTGTCTTTTTTCCACTCTTTTTGGAATTGCTGACTTAATAACATATGGTTTGAATTTATCTTTGACTTATTGAGGGCTTATAACATTTTAAATTACTCTCTATAATATTAATTATCAGGAATAAGAAGTACAACATCACTTACTCAGTGTGACATTTTGAATAAAAAAGCCTTCCATCTGCTATCATTTCTGTCCCTGCTTCTCTGTCTTCATCTTATTCAGCTTCTTAATAATGTTTTAGGCAGTTGTCATCTCCTTCTTTTTCTTGACTTTTTTCATAGCATATTGGTCGATATTTCAGTATCTTCCAACTGCTAAATATTGCTGAACGCGGGGCATTTCTGCTTTGTCTCTCCACCCCCTCCACTGCTGATCCATCCAAGGCCACAGCTTAAAATACAACCCATGTACTCAAGATGAAATTTCCTGTAAATCTTCTCATGTTATCCTAAACTCAAAACTTTTTATTTAACTACATAATTTATGTCTCCACATTGATATATACTAGTCTTCTGAAAGAGAACATATCTGGAATAAAGTCCTTATTCCTCCCTCCATCTCTAAATCATCTCTTCATTAGTCTTCTTTAGATCAGTAAATGGCAGATCACATACCCAATTGCTCAGTTAATATCCCCAGAGTTATTCTTGATTTCATTCATCCCTTCACTTAAAACATTCAGGATATCAGCAAGTCCTTTGATAAATATTTTGAATGTGCTCTTTTTTTTCCACTTTATACCTCTAATTTCAAGACACCATTACCTTGTTTTAAGACTATTTTCACAACTTCTTAATTGATGTCCCTGCTTCTGCCCTTACACTCTAAAACCTAGTTTTTATATAATGACCATTATAAAGCGTATATACAGCTCATGCCATTTCCCTGCATAACTTCAATGATTTGTCAAACTCATTATTGGCAATCATGATACAATTTTACATGTTTCTTGGATTACTGCTCCCATATTCACTATACTCCAGAAACATTTGCTTTCTTTCTTTTCATTCAGTTGCCAGGCTCTCTTCTGCCTTAGCATTCTCAGGTTTTCCTTGCCTCTTTGTGTAGCCAGCTCCTGTCACCAATCTTCCCTCAATCATGACGTCACTTCCTTACCTTCCCTTGTTAATCAAGTACTTTACTCACCCAATCTGCTCTTTTCATATAACCTTTTTTATTCCAGAAACTTTTGCTCCCTGAAATTACCATATTATTTGGCACATAAAACAAAAGCAGTGACCTTTTCTGTCTTGTGCAATACCTCCCCCATCTCTTAGAAAAACATGAAAATGTTAAATGCTCAATATACGTTTGATGTATGAATGAAAACACAGAAAGACTGATACTAGTTCATATAGAACTTAAAACCAAAAGATAGGTCCAGATATATTGCTGAATAAGTCCAGGGAAGACTACGAATGTAGAAGCACTTCTAAAAATGCAGTCCTCATATCTTGCACTGGGCTTTACTGGTGGCCCAGATGGTAAAGAATCCTCCTGGAATGTGGTAGACCTGGGTTTGATTCCTGGGTTGGGAAGATCCCCTGGAGGAGGGCATGGCAACCCATTTCAGTATTCTTGCATAGAGAATTCCCATGGACAGAGGAGTCTGGCGGGCTATAGTCCATGGTGTTGCAAAAAGTCGGATATGACTGAGCAACTAACACACAGCACAGATCTTGCACTACTTCTGTTAATAAGTTTCAGGAGTGGAAACAGGACGATGTGGCACAGTGAGAAGAATCTGAATAGGAGCCTGAGAAACTTTAATTTTTTACCACTTTCTAATTTTGGCAGCTTGGGTGAGTCTCTTTGCTTATTAGACCTCTGTATCTGTTGCTGTAAATTGGGAGACTTACCCTGCTTAACCAACTAGGGTCTTTATGAAGGTTAACCATGTGTGGATAGATAGTTGATGGATCCCAGAGGGAAAGGCTGAGAATTGAACATTCCTTGGCAGAATGTCCATACTTTTTGTATTTAATTCATTGTTAAATTTAATAAGATTTTATTTTTATATTCATATGTGATTATACAAATAATATGTCTTTGTATATTCTGAGCGGGGAGAAAAAGTTAAGTATAGAAAAGTATAAAGAAGTAAAATAGGTCATCCATGATTCTATTTTTCAAATAAATGCCACAATTAGGATATTTTTTATTTATTTTTCTGGGTGTTTGTATTGTAGTTGAGATCAAACAGTATAAGCAGCTTTATATCATTTTCTTTACTTTATATATATATATTCATATAGAAATTTCAATAGCTGCTTTTTGGCAATAATATTAATATATGATATCATCAGTTTATATTTATATAGGTATAAGATAGCTAGGGCTGCCGTCTATGGGGTTGCACAGAATCGGACACGACTGAAGCAACTTAGCAGCAGCAGCAGCAAGATAGCTATTTATGTATGTGCTGAGTCACTCAATCATCTCCAACTCTGTGAGCCCCATGGACTCTGTCCACGTAATTTTCCAGGCAACAATATTGAAGTGGGTTGCCATGAACTTCTCAAGGGTATCTTCCCAACTCAGGAATTGAACCCATGACTCTTATGTCTCCTGCATTAGCAGGCAGATTCTTTACCACTAGCACCACCTAAGAAGTCCAGAGGCTTCTCTGTCTATGGAATTTTTCCAAGTGAGAACCCTGGAGAGGATTGCCATTTCCTATTCCAGGGAATCTTCCCGACCCACAAATTGAAACTTCATATCTCGCATCCTACATTATCAGGAAGATTCTTTACCACTGTGCCCCTTGCTGCTGCTGCTGCTAAGTCACTTCAGTCGTGTCCACTCTGTGAAGTAGGGTGCCATTGCCTTCTCTCTGTGCCCCCTGGGAAGCCCTATATCACTAGCTATTAAGATATAAAGACACATTAAATCCGTGTTCACAGCTAAAGAAATACTCAACCAATTTCCTAAATAAGAGTAATGTATCTATGATCAACTCATTAACATTTGAGGACAGAAGTACCTTTCTTAGAACACCACAGACACCAAATGTACGATGATGTCATCTGAGTCTGAAGCATTCAGTGAGCCCTCTATAATGCAGCTGCAATGCCCCAGGGCCTAAAAGCAATCACCTCAAGAGTCTAGTGAATTGTTTTAAATGTTACCTACTCAAGTAGTTTGGTCTGCTCTCAGAATTGAATGAAATATATCACCCTGGGGTTGTCTTGAGGGTTGGGAAAAAAAAAAAAAAAGAAAGAAACTAGCAAAAAAGTTCTGTTACTCAGATAGTATTGAATTTTTAGCAAATCTGAAAACATTGGAAAATAAAGGTGGACATTAACTTTCTTTCTTGAATGGATTGATAGTATTTAAGCTGACAAAAGATCTTTAGCAAACTTTATGAAACGGCATTTTGAAATAATAGACCTAGTATATAAGATCTGTTCCCATGAAGGAGAGATGAAAATATTTTCAAAATCATTCAGAGGCTAGATCCAAATTTATTCCTTAAATACAGTGAATATTTCATAACTACTCTGTTCCATCACTTCTTTCCTGTCTCCTTTTCTTATTTTTTTCTGTCAAAAAAACCAGTAGTCCCAATATATATTAAATGCCATGTTATTTTAGTGTAAATATATACTAGTGGTTCTGTTAAAATTAAAATATATATATAACTTATATAAAATAAATAAAATAATTATAAATAATATAAAATAATATTACTATATATTATTAAACATACATACATTTTTTAAAGCAGGGCATTTAGCTTAATTATATTTAATTATCATGGCATATTCACAGGCTTATCATTTTATAAATTAGTGACATGATTGAAGATACAGGAAAAGAGAGGTACATGGGGAAAAATGTCTTGAAAGTTTCTTAGAGTTGTGAAGAATTGCTGGGATATAGTAAACATGAAAAAATAGAAACCTTAGTTGCAGTTATTATTACAGTTTTGAAACTGAGATGATACCAGAAAAGGGAAACAGAATCTAGTCTTATTCATTGAGTGTATGGTCTCTCACTCTATTCCTGCTTTCTCTTTCTATTCCTCAGGAAAACACTTCCAGTGGGTGAGCTGAGTTGGAGAGCAGGACTCCTGTCTAGAGGAATGATTGGCACTGAAAAATGTAATTAAAATTATAAGAGAATAAAGTAAGATAGAAACCTAGTTACATCAATGATTTTCCAGTGGCTAAATTATGTCCTACTTTTTGCTACGCCATGGATTGCAGCACACCAGGCTCCCCTGTCCTTCACTATTTTCCAGAGTTTGCTCGAACTCATGTCCATTGATTTGGTGATGCTATTGTATTATCTCATCCTCTGTCATCCCCTTCTTCTCCTACCCTCAATCTTTCCCAGCATCAGGGTCTTTTCCAGTGAATTGACTGCATCAGGTGGTCAAAGTATTGGAGCTTTAGCTTCAGCATCAGTCTTTCCAATGAATATTCAGGATTGATTTCCTTTAGAATTGACTGGTTTGATCTCCTTGCAGTTCAAGAGACTCTCAAGAGTCTTGTCCAACACCACAGTTTGAAAGCATCAATTCTTTGGCACTCAGCCTTCTTTATGGTCCAACTCCCAGATCCATACATGACTATTGAAAAAACATAGCCATAGTTTTGACAATATGGACCTTTGTTGGCAAAGTAATGTCTGCTTTTTAAAATACATCATCTGGAAGTGGGAATGGCAAAGCACTTCATTATTTTTGCAGAAAATATTATTTTGAGAACCCTATGAACATTTACACCAAAGGGGCCAACATTAAAGGTTTTAGAAACAGGGGTAGAAATGTGACTTGCATTCCACATGAATTTAAGGTTAAATCTCCAAGGCATTGTGTCTAGGATGATGACTTAATTCTAAATTTTGGGAGGAAGGAAGTCATTGACACATTTTTTAGTTTCGTTAGAATGAGCACAGAAACCAAAGTACACTTAAGATGGGAAACATAAAAGCAGATTTAAGAAGCTAGTTCAAATAAAAACAGAGAAGAATGCAACAAGGACAGTCACATCAATTATTTCTAATGATTCAGAGCCTTTCACTGGGACCCACCACTCTCAAAACATGACTGTCAGGCTCTGAAAGCTGTTCTCAATATTGGTCGCTATAGTTTCCTATTGACAGTAAGTACTGAGTCAGATAATAAAGTCACAAGATCCCTATGCTAACCCCTAATTGGAAGGAAACAAAGTTCTATGTCCAATTTTTTGTTAGAATTTTAAACTTTTTTGTTTTTGTTGATTTTAATATCATTGATAGGGAGGACTAGAACCCATTAAAAGGAGATCCCTGGTGGATGAACACAGAGTAGAATAAGTTCATGGGTTATAGTTTCATAGTAGAGTTGCAAGCAGCGCAGAGGGTCCTCAAAAAATAAAAATAGAAGGACTATCATATGATCTGGCAATGTACTTCTGAGCATTTATCCAAGAAAATGAAAAACAAACAAACAACTAACTGGGAAAGATACATTCACTCCTCATGTTCATTGCAGCATTATTTACAATATGACCTTTAAATTTTTGAAGTGATACTGGTCAGGTTTTCGTAGTATGTCCCTCTTAGGTTTGTATGATATTTTTCTCATAATCAGACTGACGTTACTTTTTTTAGTAGTGAGGCTACATGGGTGATGTCATTATCATGATATCGTATTGTATTAAGGTTATGTACTGTCAATAAGATTTGTCATTATTGATGCTGACTTTAATGGCCTGGCTAGAGGGGATTTGTCAGGACTATGCACTCTAAAGTTTTCTACCCCCTTTCCATGCTATAGTCTTTGTAAGGAAGTAATTATTTGAAACTCACATTTAAGGAGTGAGGAGTATGCTCCAGCTAATTGCGGATGGAGTATCTATAGAAATTATTTGGAATTATTCAGCACAGAAGGTTTTCATATTCTCCCCTACTTATTTATTTTTATCACCATAAGCTCATGAATATTTGTTTTATGTATTGGGATATAATCCAGTATTCATTCTCAATCCATTAGCGAGACTATGCCTCTGACTGTGAACTTCGCAAGGGTGTTTCTCAGCTTTTTTTCTCCCTCCTTTTATGGGAGAGGATAACTGAATTGGCCCGGAGCTGGGTATTTCCCTACTACCACTTGGAAGGACAGAACTGACCAGAGTCAGTCACTTCCCTTCCATAAGTCAGTTAGGCTCTGATAATACTCCACTAAATTAGCCTCTGGTAAACTAGTTTTTCCTTAGGGTAGGCTTTGTGAGAGTGCCCTGGCATATTTCAAAATGTTTCCCTTTCCACTCTTCCTTCTGGAAGCCAAAAGGGGTTTTTCCTCCATCATTTACTGTGAAAACCTGGTTGAGCTCCTAGATGTACATCACACAAAGTTGTGTTGGCTCTCCAGTGACTGGATTCTCCCTGGAGTTTTTCTCTCAGAGATGTCTACACTGAGCTTCCGGTAATGTGTCAATTATAGCTCAAGTTTTCCTACTCCAGCATTGGTCCCCCTGGAGATTTCCACTCTGGAGGCTCCTCAGGTAAACCATGACTCTCTGTATTCATCTGTCTCCTCTTGTCAGAGGCACACATCTCTTAGGAATCTAAGAAGCTGCTGCTGCTGCTGCTGCTGCTGCTAAGTCGCTTCAGTTGTGTCCAACTCTGTGCGACCCCATAGACGGCAGCCCACCAGGCTCCCCCATCCCTGGGATTCTCCAGACAAGAACACTGGAGTGGGTTGCCATTTCCTTCTCCAAAGCAGGAAAATGAAAAGTGAAAGTGAAGTTGCTCAGTCGTGTCCGACTCTTTGAGATCCCATGAACTGCAGCCTTCCAGGCTCCTCCGTCCATGGGATTTTCTAGGCAAAAGTACTGGAGTGGGTTGCCATTGCCTTCTATATTTCAGTCTGTTGAGCTTTCTACTTGCTGTTAAGATGAAGTGGTGTATTCCAGGTTCCTTACATGTGGAACTGGAAACTGGTAATATCCTTCACTTTGAAGTGTAATTCTAGGTTGAATTTGCAGTTCTAGGTTGATCATATATTGTTTCCAACATATTTTGAACATTTCACTCAATTTGCTTCTTGCTTGCATGTTTTCCGACACAAACCTGTCTGTAATTCTTTTCCTCATTCCTATATAGGTAAGACCCCTACCACCCCCTCACTACTTCCTTGGCTTCCTTCAGGATGTTCAACTTTTTTTTGGTCTTCCTCAATTTGAGTATGATATGTCCAGGGGTACGTTTTTGGTATTTATCCTGAGCTTCCTTGACCTATGGTCTAGTGTTTGTCATAACTTTTAAAAATGTTTCACTCATTGTTAGATCAGATGATTATTTTGTATTTTTTCTTTCTTTTTCTCCACAGATCCTGTGGAGTAGGAAATGGCAACCCACTCCAGTATTCTCGCCTGGAAAATTCCATGGACAGAGGAATCTGTTGGGTTGCAGTCCATGGGGTCACAAAGAGTTCAACACTACTTAGCAACTGAACAACACATAAGTAATCAGTCATGGAAAAGACTGATGCTGAAGCTGAAGCTCCAAAACTTTGGTCACCTGATGCTAAGAGCCAATTCATTCAAAAAGACTCTGATTCTGGGGAAGATCAAAGGCCAAAGGAGAAGGGAGTGGCAAAGGATGAGATGATTAGCTACCATTACCAACTCAATAGACATGAACTTGAGCAAACTCCAGGAGATGGTGAAGGACAGGGAAGCCTGGCATGCTGCAGTTCATGGGGTTACAAAGTGAACATGACTTAGCAACTGAACAAAAACAACAGCAATGTAAGTAACTATTATTATTGGCCTTCAAACTTTTCGCAGAATTGAAATTTTCCAAAATAAAAATGGATGAATGGTGGGAGAATTAGCCTTGAGGCTAAGATGTCCTATTCTGGTCTTTAAGCACCACAGCTTCCTTTAATTGGTCCACAATGAGCCCATTCACCTCCGGATCAAGCACTTCTCCACAGGAGGGTCTGAATCCCCAGCCTCTTGCTGATCACCAGCTGTTCTGATTGCACAGGTGCTGATACAGATTCTTTGTGGAATAGATCTGTCCATCATTATCATGTAAATAAAAACATTTACTCGAATGTGTATGTTTTCTCAGCTATCATGGAAGAACTGGAAGTATTAGTCTCTCAGTCATGTCCAACTCTTTGCAACCCCATGGACTGTAGCCCACCAGTCTCCTCTGTCCATGGGATTCTCCAGGCAAGAATACTGAAGTGGGTTGCCATGCCCTCCTCCAGGGTATCGTCCCAACCTAGGGATCAAACCCAGGTCTCCTGCATTGCAAGCAGATTCTTTGCCATCTGAGACACCAGGGAAGCCCTTTCTCAGCTATACTGTGGTATAATTGGTATACAACGTGTATTTGAACTATATAATGTGCTAAGTTCTGACATTTGCATATGCCTGCAAAGCAGTCAACACAGTCAATATAGCAAATATCCATTTCCATCCAGATTTTTCTTGTGCCGCTTTCTAATTCCTCATTCTATCCTTTCCCTACTGGCTCATCCCCCAGGCAGCAGGTCATTTGCTTTCTGTCTTGGCGATTAGTTTCCATTTTAGTAGAATTTTACATAAATTAAATCATACACTATACTTTTTGTTGTTGAGCTTCCTTTACTTGGCATCATTAGATGAAATTCATCCATGTTGTTAGATGTATAAGTAGCTCGTTATTTCTATTTCTAATAAGAGTGCAATATGTGTGTGTGTGTGTATATATATATATAAAATTTAATAATCTAGAAGGACTTTTGGTTGATTTTAGTTTGAGACTAATAAAATAATAAAAAGCTATTATGAACATCCAAGAAAATTCTTTTTATGAAAATAAGCTTTCATTTCTTTTTGATAAATGCTCAGTGAAATAACTGAGCTTGAGATAAGTGTATGTTTCACCTTGTAAGAAACTGCAAAACTATTTGTGAAAGCGGCATATTTTACATACCAATCAGCAGTTTATGAGAATTCCAATTTATTCAAATGTTTGCAACACTTGATATAGTCAGCCGTTTTAAATATTCTAATATGTATGAGTCAATATTTGTGATTTAATTTTTCATTTCCCTAATGACTAATAATGCTGAGAATTGTGTCCATGTACTTGTTTGCCATCTGTGTATATTTTTTTGAAGAAGTACTGTTCAGATTGGTTGCCAAATTTTTCACTGGGTTGTTTGTGGTTTTATTATTAAATTTTGAAAGTTCTTTATATATTCTGAATACAAGTCCTTTATCAGATATGTGATTTGCAAACATTTGCTATAGTCTAGTTTCATCATTCTCTTAAAGTATTAATTTTTTAAATACAAATTTCTGGTTAGAATTTTTTTAATTTTATAACTAAAAACTCTATAATATCAATTTAATGATAAACAATGTATTATAAAGAAAAATAAAAAATGATTTCTCTATTGTGATTTACATTATGCATCAATTATGCTAATGGTTCTAGTATCTAAAGATCCCAAATCCCACTACATGTTAATTCTTCTTCTAAAATAAACATATGAAATATAATCTTCATGGAATGCTCTTTGAAACATGAGATATAAATATTTATTGAGTGAGCTTTCTGGGAGAGATGCTGCCAGTTCCTAGTGTGCTTCCTTGAATGATTCAAAGTGTCTCATTTGCAACCCAACACCAGTGTCAACAAAATATTGAAATTAAATCTAGGAAAAGATATTTTCCACTGTTTACATTCAAGCACACTATCTAGATGACTTTTTGATAGAGAGAAAATTAATGTTATAATTTATTATTAATTATTAATAATTCCTAAATGGTTAGTAATTATCCATCTTCAGGGAGATATATAAAAGTAACAGAATACATGTATCTGATTTAAACTTATATTTATTTATTTATCAACAGTTAAAAGGCTGTTGAGGAATCAACAATATGTTTAAGAATCATGTTGATTCTTCTTTCTCATTTTGGGAATAGTGGGCTTTCATAAACTCACAAGATGTAATCATTGTGCTTTCTCTCACTAAATATTTTACACCAATGCCTACTATGTGTCAAGAGATATTTCATCTCTATAAAGCTCTGTTTCTAAAATGGTAAAAATTGAATAGAGTTAGTTCAGATTCTGCCTTTTTTGCTGAATGCATTGATGTTGAATAGTGGTGCTACAAGTATTTAAAATGTTATTTCCTGGCCTTTTGAAATAAAAACAATGACATTTAGAATGCAGCCAAATAGCATTAATCTGGCTTCTCTGCCTGCAAGTTATATTGGCAATTTATCTCAAGCAGGGTTTCATAGTTAAGGTGACATCACCCAAAATGTCAGTCTAGAGAGAAAACCAATGACCCTGTTCTTATAGGATAAAAACCTAAACAATATCAGCAGCTGCATTTCAAATTACAACATGTTGTACCCTAAAGGACTCTCAAAATGGAATCCAAAGCAGGATCCATGCATCTAAGGGCTTTAGCTTATTTCCAAGTTTCATTTAAATATAGCATTATCACTAATTTCATGTATTTTTTGACACATAGCTATTGAATATCTACTATATTCCAGAAATTGTTTTAGTTAATTCACAGTAAAATATCACTGTTTACATGGAGCATAGAATCTATTAAGAGTGGTAAGTACTGAAATAAATGAGTAAATTCTTAGAAGTAAGAACAATAGGGAAGAGAAAAAAAACAGGAAAGAGAGTTGCAGAATGGTGGGGTGAGAGATGGTTTAAAATTTTCAGTAGAGAATCAGGGAAGACCTGATTAAGAAAATGACATTTTGTTTTGTTCACAAAAACACTCATATAACACTATCTTCTAGGCTATGTGCTTTTCAAATATTAACTCATTTAATCCTCATGACAACTCTGTGAAGCAGATGCTGTTATTAACTCCATGGTATAAAAACAAAAGGGAAGGATGGGAAGGTTAAGTCGTCCACGAGCCACAAAACTGGGAAGTGACAGAGCAGTGACAGCACAGGTAACCTGGTTCCGGGATCCATGCTCTTTGCCTTTACATCACTCTGCCCTTTTCTTTGAAAAAACACATGATGCAGGTAAGGAGGGCAAGCCATGCAGGTAATTGGAGGAAATGTATTTTAGACACCCATGGGAGACAAAGACCTAAACTGTTTGTAAAACAGTGTGGGGTCCAGTGTGCCTTGTGTAGAATATGGATTCAGTGCAGTTCAGTTGCTCAGTCATGTTCAACTCTTTGCAACCCCATCGACTGCAGCATGCCAGGCCTCCCGATTCATCACCAACTCCCGGAATTTACTCAAACTCATGTTCATTGAGTCAGTGATGCCATCCAACCGTCTCATCCTCTGTCATCCCCTTCTTCTCCTGCCTTCAATCTTTCCCACCATCAGGGTCTTTTCCAATAAGTCGGTTCTTCGCACCAGGTGGCCAAATTATTGGAGTTTCAGCTTCAGTATCAGTCCTCCCAGTGAATATTCAGGACTGATTTCCTTTAGGATGGACTGGTTGGATCTCCTAAATTAAAGATTTATGAGCATGGCCCTGCCCATCAGAACAAGACCCAGTTTCCCCTTCAGTCAGTCTCTCCCATCAGGAAGATTCCATAAGCCTCTTATCCTTCTACATCAGAAGGCAGACAGACTAAAAACCACAATCAGAAAACTAACCAATCTGATCACGTGGACCACAGCTTTGTCTAACTCAATGATGAGCCATGCTATGTAGGGCTACCCAAGACAAACGGGTCATGGTGGAGAGTTCTGACAAAACGTGGCCCACTGGAGAAGGAAAGGCAAACAACTTCAGTATTCTTGCCTCAAGAACCTCATAAACAGTTTGAAAAGGCAAAAATGTATGACACTGAAAGATGAACTCTCCAGGTTGGTAGGTGCTCAATATGCTACTGGAGATCAGTGGAGAGACAACTCCAAAAAGAATGAAGAGACAGAACCAAAGCAAAAGCAACACCCAGTTATGGGTGTGACTGGTGATGGAAGAATATGGACTAAGAAAGAGTAATAGGAATGAGGCTTGAGAGATGTGAAGTGCTGGATCATGTAAACAAATTATTTTACTCTGAGGGAGATAGAAAACCAGAAGAAAGGACATGTTGAGCCTGTTTCAATTACTGTGGCTACTCTGTCAAGAATAGACCATAGACTGTAGCAAAACAGGACCACTAGTAAGGAATCTAGTTTGAGGATTTGCGGTAATGGTGATGAGAGGTTATCATTCCTTGCAGGAGGTAAAAGTGCTGGAGATAGTATAATAACCGTATTCCGATATTTTTTTAGTCTGACCAATAGAATTTCTTGGTGGTAAGTTATGGGATGTAAAAATAGACAGAAAACTGGGATGACATCAAAGATATTGGCCTGAACAACCAGAAGGATAAAGTTGCCATTAATTGAGAAGGTAGGGCTATAGTAGATTAGACTATGGATGGAAACAGCTTTGAGCATGTTAAGTTTGATGACTATTTGACGTTTGATTTGGCAATTGGATTTATGAGTCTGGAGTTCAGAGAAGAGATCCACAACTGGAGATAAAATTTGGGATGATCCATGTGCAGTTCTTATCTAAAGGCATGAAGCCAGATGAAGTAACCAAACTGTGGAAGGAGAAAAGAAAGGGGTCCAGGACTAAGCTAAAACAACAGTTGAGTATTTTTCCATTGGTTCAATATTAAATATAATATGTTACAAATGAAAAGGTAGGAAAAACAATGAGAGAGCAGAAGCTAAACTGTGTTTATAACACTTCGATATTAGCACATCTATAGAATGCTGATATATATGTGTATATAATATAACACAGAAGACTTTGCAAGTTTAAAATGCATTTGAACTTCACCTCAGTGCAGGTTTGAATTTTCTCAGAACTCTAGATTCTCAAAATTAATAACACAGCAACACTCCATATCATGCAACTTCTGTAAATGTTCCTCCTTGAAGATTTCTTGGACTCATTTTGATTGACAAGAGCTGGCTGATATTGATACAAGTAAATCATAAATGGGCCAATAAGATGTTTGTTATATTTATCATTAAGAGGAAGGGAAGGAGGGAGAGAGAAAGGGAGAGGCAGGAGGAAGAAAAAGAAAAAGAAGGAAGCACAGCAAAATAGATAAATGAAAGTAGCCGAATTTGCCAAGTGTGTATTCGAAACTTGAGTGGCAAGTTTTACAAGTAGAGCGTGAATTCCCTAATCATCCACCCCTCAGTCATGTGAGTAGTAATCATAGTAAAAACACGCTTTCAGAGCTTCTGATACTGGGAAATAGCTAACTATCTTTGGTATTTAATTGATCTGTCAAATTAAGCTTTTGTTAGAGTTGATCTTGCAAAGGAATTTGGCCTCTGAAGCCCATGAAAAGCAGATGGATTCTGGGAAGGAATTAAGTGTCTGTTGGTAGGGGGGAGATGGGTTGTTTCATTAATAAAATGTGAACAGCAGGAGGATGTTAATGAATAGACACCCGAGAACATGCATAACAAATTTATTTCATGGAGAAAAAAAAAAAACTTAAATATGTTAACAAGCAGAGGTATTCTACAAAGCAAAATGCCAAAACAGTAGAGAAATTCAATACTTAGAACTATAAGGTTTAAAAAAAAAAAATCAGTTTCTGCTACTTTCGATATAGCATTCCAATTTTTCCAACTTGCGGTCTAAAGACAAATGGAAAATGTAACTAATATTAATTAATATCACATATTCCATTTTAGAATATTGATCCCAACATTTAGGAATTTGTCATACTCATTATTTATTTTATTTAGATAACATATTTTTTTCTCAATTGATAGAAAAGAAAGTTAAAGTGTTAGTTACTCAGTCATGTCCAACTCTTTGCAACCCTACGGACTGTGGCCCGCTAGGCTCCTCTGTCCATGGAATTCTACAGGCAAGAATACTGGAGTGAGTAGCCATTCCCTTCTCCAGGGGATCTTCCTGACCCAAGAATTGAACCCAGGTCTACTGCATTGCAAGCAAATTCTTTACCATTTGAACCATCATATTGACCCAACACTTAGGAATTTCTGATACTGGTTATTTACTTTATTTAAATAACATACTTTTTCTCAATTTATTGGATGACTGCTGCTGCTGCTAAGTCGCTTCAGTCGTGTCTGACTCTGTGCGACCCCATAGAAGCAGCCCACCAGGCTCCATCGTCCCTGGGATTCTCCAGGCAAGAACACTGGAGTGGGTTGCCATTTCCTTCGCCAATGCATGAAAGTGAAAAGGGAAAGTGAAGTCGCTCAGTCATCTCCAACTCTTCGCGACCCCATGGACTGCAGCCCACCAGGCTCCTCTGTCCATGGGATTTTCTGGGCAAGAGTACTGGAGTGGGGTGCCACTGCCTTCTCCTAGTGGATGACAAATCTTAACAAAAATGTAAAATAATTGTGTTTCTGTCACAAAAGTAACTCATATATATTTGTAAAAAGTTAAAAGTACAGATAAATAAAAAAAGGATATTAAAGATCTATCATAATCCCACCATCCAGACATTATCACTGTTAACTCGTTCTCCTCTCAGACATTTTCTATTGAATAAATACTGACTTACATACATCACCTAGAATTAATTTATGGAGAGTGCTTCAAATATCTGGACACAATAAAATATGGCAAGATAGGAGTAACAGTCAAAGCAATGATACAGAGGAAGCAGTTCTGTTTGTTTGTATTCAATTGAAGGCATGTCAAGGCAGCAAGGATACTGCAGAAGTAACTCTTCTGGCATTGCCTCAACATTTAACTTTACAATTTTACATTTCAGCTAGTGAGGTAAAGGCATTTTCTGCCTATTCTGCAGTCTGCTGGGGTCTCCAGCTGGAAGGCTGCTCTGCTTCTCCCTGTACGATAATCAGCCATGCAGAGCCACTCCTGTAATGTATGGTGTGCTCCCATATGTGGCCATCCAGCTCGTGATTGCCATGCATCCCCTGACATCCTAATGTAGGAAGTAGGATCTTCCCTGGATGAGTGACATTCAATTATCCAAGAAAGAAATTCTTAAAGGACTACATGATACAAAGATAAATCACCTTGGCTGACAGCTTCATTACAAAACTGACACAGGGAGAAGAGAAGTAGCCCACTAGGCTAAAGGTATCTTCTCAGCCACTCCCCAAGCATCCGTGATGTCTGCCGAAAGGAGAGCCTTAGCCAGATGAGTTGGGCAAGGCGGAGGAGTCACATCATGAGAGGATTAGATTTTCCCCACAATATCAAGGACTGAGTTTCTGACGTCAACTATTTGATAAATCACCCCTGAAAAGCTCCTGACAAATGGCTGTAATACTGTGTATTATAATACAGTCCCCGACTGGGTAATCCAAAGCTATTTCCTCTTCCTAGCACCCCAGCTCGCTACTAATAATCTAAGAGATCTCAGCTTCTCAGTCACTTTTTATACTTTACCAGGGACAATAGATGTCCATCTTATTCTTAATGTTATCTCTCTCAGCAAGTACAATGCTTAGCACATGGCAAGCAATATATAAATATTGGTGAATGGATGAATATACAAACAGAAGTATAAGTGGTGGAATGCCTTACCAGCTGAACACAGATTGCTGGCCCATGCCTTTGCCCATGAGGCAAGAGGACAGCCCACTTCACCACACTGACAGCATAGGAAGAAGTCAGATCTTCGGCTTTCACTTTGCATCCTCCACCAGCCCAACAACTTGCACGCCATTCCCTGGCATTAGTAAGAAATAGGACTAAGTAGTAAGAAACAGGACTAAGTAAGGCCTTTGCTTTTGTCAAAAGGAATACTAACATTATGAAAACCCTGCAATTAATAGGAGACAATTTAGGTAATGCAAGTGAAACACTAAGCACCATGGGTGCTTAGTCACTCAGTCGGGTTCGACTTTTTGTGACCCCATGGACTGTAGCCCACTAGGCTTCTCTGTCCATGGGGATTCTCCAGGCAGGAATACTGGAGTGGGTTGCCATGCCCTCCTCCAGGGGATCTTCCCAACCCAGGGATAGAACCCAGGTCTCCCACATTGCAGGCGGATTCTTCACTGTCTGAACCACCGTGTCTGAAAAATAATAAGATTTCTGTAAACAGTCACTATTTGGCTGTTGGCCACTAATGCTAGAAGCTCATGGCCGCAATGATGAGCCTTTCCCAGCATCTGAAAGAAAAATACCCTTTGACCCGTGGTAGAAAACACAGAGCATACTAGAAGTCCTTGCTCCACACTTATCCTATGAGCTACGCATCTGCCCCAGAAGGACAAGGCAAAGAGGAAAACTCCCTCTAGAAGTCTACCTGCTAGTTGTATAACTACAATTAAATCATAGACTATTACAATTAAAAGATGTTTTAGTGATACGACTGAAGCGACTTAGCAGCAGCAGCTGCAGTGATGATAAGTCTAGCCTCCTACCGCATATTTGAATCCTGCCTATAAAATGCTCAGCGAAGGATACTCAGCTCTCATAGCCACTGGTGAGAAGCCTGCTCCCAAATATATTCAGGAAAGAGGTCCTCAGGGAAGAAAAATGCAAAGTTGTATTTATTCTGTCCTATGTTTTTTTTTTTTAATACAATAAATTCGACAATATGAAATTCTACACTGCATGCCATGCATAGACTGCCATGGAGGGTTTCTTTTAAATTTCTGAAATAATCTTATTCTCATTTTGATTCCAGTAATAGGAGATGTAATGAAAATGTCAAAAGAGGTTACTAAATGATTTAGCCACATTTTCAATTCCTGTGTTGCATTTTTAATAGTTACATTAAAAAGTGAATACTTGAGGGACTCTCACTCACTCTCAGGGAAAATGAGGTGTTCTGGAGATATAACTTTGATATAAGTAAAGGCTTTAAAGAGACAGCTACTTAATTATGCATTAATATAAATGCTGAATAGGAGGTGTTTCATAATGAAAGGAGCCCCTATTATAGATTATACCTTGCTCTTCCTATTAATATTTTGTTCCTATTACTGATTGTAGAGCTCACCAAGGTTGGACAGACCAGAAATGTCTAATTAAATGAGCTGGTTTCTTGGGAGATGGGAGGGGAAAAGGAAATTGATGTCTGTATGGGAAAAACAGTTAGTCATTGAGATAAAATGATTAGAAGTTTATAATGAAGGATTATATTGCTTTATGACTTGATGTGTCAAAAACACCATAGTTAACACACAAACATTACCACCTGGTAGAATTAGAAGGGATTAGAAAATGATCGTGGTAGGGTACAAGTTAGTCCAGTTAAAAGGAAAACAGTCAAAATCCCTGAGCCCTCAAAGGAACTTAGTCAGGAATGCAAGCTGATTTTTTTGTAAAGTGGGAAGCCTAAAACAGATTTCACATGTGACAACTTTATGCCTTGCACTTTAGAATGTGATAGTGCAAGTTATATTTTTTTTCTTTCTTCCTGCTACCATCCTATTTGTAAAGATAAAATTAAATTAAATGTCTGAGTAGCTTTGAAAGCAAAACATAACAGAATGGTGGAATCTGAAATGTGTATTATGCAGGTAAAAACTTGGGATGTTTCTATTCATAGCTCAATCAGGTACTTCAAGAATTATATCATGAAATGGAAATCAGAAGTTATTAAAAACAAGGCAGGATCAGTCTCTTCAGTTGTGTCCAACTCTTTGTGACCCTTGTAGCCTGCCAGACTCCTCTGTCTGTGGGATTCTCCAGGCAAGAATACTGGAGTGGATTGTCATTTCCTTCTCCATGGGATCTTCCTCACCCTGGGACTGAACCTGCATCTCCTGTGTCCCTTGCATTGCAGGTGGATTCTTTACCGCTGAACCACTGGGGAGCCCATTAAAAATAGTAGGACTTTCTTTTCTTCCCAAAGTTCTGAGGTCTTTGAAAAGATCAAGTACCTGTAAAAGTGCCAGCCCTTTAAGGAACACAGCAAGCTAAAATGAGAATCTTTCAAGAGAATTAAGTGATAGTGAAGGGATAAACTTCCTGAATGCACAGAACTATATAAAAAGGATCCTAATGATCTGGATAAACATGATGGTCTGGTAAATCACCTAGAGCCAGACATCCTGGAGTGTTAAGTCAGCTGGCTCTTAGGAAGCATCACTAAGAGCAAAGCTAGTGTAGACAATGGAATTCCAGCTGACCTATTTCCTAAAAGATGATGCTGTTAAAGTGCTGCACTCAATATGCCAGCAAATTTGGAAAACTCAGCAGTGACCACAAGACTGGAAAAGGTCAGTTTTCATTCCAATCCCAAAGAAGGGCAATGCCAAAGAATGTTCAAACTACTTTACAATTGCACTTATTTCATATGCTAACAAGGTCATTCTTGAAATCCTTCAAGCTAGGCTTCAACAGTATGTGAACCAAGAACTTCAAGATGTTCAAGCTGGATTTAGAAAAGGCAGAGGAACCAGAGATCAAATTGCCAAAATTCATTGGATCATAGAAAAGGCAAGGGGATTTCAGGCAAAGATCTGCTTCATTGCCTATGCTAAAGGCTTTGACTGTGTGGAACACAAAAAACTGCAGAAAATTCTTAAAGATATGGGAATACCAGATCACTTTACTTGTCTCCTGAGAAACTTGTATTCAGGTCAAGAAGAAACAGTTAGAACTGGACATGGAACGACAGACTGGTTCCAAATAGGAAAAGGAGTACATCAAGGCTATGTATTGTCACTGTGCTTATTTAACTTATATGCAGAGTACATTGTGCAAAATAACAGGCTGGATGAAGCAGAAGCTGGAATCAAGATTGCCGGGAGAAATATCAATAACCTCAGATATGCAGATGACACCACCTTTACGGCAGAAAGCAAAGAGGAACTAAAGAGCCTCTTGATGAAAATAAAAGAGGAGAGTGAAAAAGCTGGCTTAAAAATCAACATTCAAAAAACTAAGATCATGGCATCTGGTCCCATCACTTCATGGCAAATAAATGGACAAACACTGGAAACAATGACAGGCTTTGTTTTGGGGGGCTCCAAAATCACTGCAGATGGTGACTGCAGCCATGAAATTAAAAGATGCTTGCTCCTTGTAAGGAAAGTTATGACCAACCTAGACAGCATATTAAAAATCAGAGACATTACTTTGCCAACAAACGTCCGTATAGTGAAAGCTATGGTTTTTCCCGTAGTCACCTAAGGATGTGAGAGCTGGGCTGAGCACTGAAGTATTGATGTTTTTGAACTGTGGTATTGCAGAAGACTCTTGAGAGTCCCTGGGATGGCAAGGAGATCAAACCAGTCAATCATAATGAAATCAAGCCTGACTATTCATTGGATGGAATGATGCTGAAGCTAAAGCTCCAGTACTTTGGCCAGCTAATGTGAAGAGCCGACTATTAGAAAAGCCCCTGATGCTTGGAAAGATTGAAGGCAGGAGAAAAAGGGAATGACAGAGGATGTGATGGTTGGATGGCATCACTGACTCAATGGACATGAATTTGAGCAAACTCTGGGAGATGGTGAAGGACAGGGAAGCTGGTGTTCTGCAGTTCATGGTGTTGCAAAGAGTCAGACATGACTGAGGGACTGAACAAGAACTCATTGAGAGCTGTTTCCTTTTGCTTAGTTGTCAAGGGCTCAAAATGCTAAAGTAATAACTGTAGAATTGTCATAATTATATTCTATTTATTTCTAAGATTATTTACTAAGAAAACTATGTTCAATTTATTTTATTTTATGACACGAATCTATCAATAGTCCTTGGGAATGATTTTACATATAGATATAACCTTATAGGTCAAATGGAATATGGTGTGAATATGTTTGATAAGGAAAAGCAAGCCCTTTATATGGGTTGGAGAGGATCATTATATGTATCATTAGCCAAAGGTGGTGAGCAACTCATTTTAGAATAATACAGTGATGATTCTTTTTAGGCTAAAGTGTAAAGTTGATTCCACCTGTTCTTGATATTCACCTTCATATTCACTTTTCTGCCCACATAATTCCATGTACCTCTGGTCTGTGTTCCCCTCATTATTACTGCATTTGATGGATGTTTATGATGACTCTGTTTGCTTGTCATCGTGTTTCCTAGGGGATGTGTAGCATGGTGACATTTCTGACTTGTAGGAAGGAACTGAACACGAGCATCTAGGGGCCATTCTGTCCTTTAAGAGCAGCATCACCCCTGGACAGGCAGATGCCTTCTGCTGTGTGCCTGCTTTCACTTGGTGAGCAGACCTTGGTCAGGCCAGGCTAACTTGTAAGATGCAGGTCTTAAAGACTTTTTTTTTTTCACTAGACTCCTTCTATCAGACATCAAAAATAATATAGAGTGGTTCCCCTTATTGCTGTTTACGTAGTGTTTGCCTCCTTGCAGACAAACTTTTTCTCAGATGAACTAATCCAAAGTTCAGACTGAGCGTGCGGGTTACAGATAATGGTTGGGAACCAATTTGCCTTTCGAGTCCAATCATGTTCCCCATTACAGCACTTCTGGAAATACAACTGGCTTTAAGAGATACACTCCTCTGTTTATCCATTAGTTCTTAACCATAGGGGATAAGTTAAGAGAGATAGTGTTTAATTAAAAACCAACTTTAAAAACTAACATTGTCAAGCATGTTATCTTGTCCGTATTTTAGCTGATACAAGTTAAGATGTGTTTTCTGAATGATACCCTGGGTTAGTTTGAAATTTCATAGCGGTGTTGATAGTCTTTATTATTAGTTAATGTAAGAAATTTCATCTGTAGACCTTCATATATGCATATTCTTATTTTTACAACCTTATAAGGTAGCAATTATTGTCCCTATAGAAAAGCAGGATCTAATAACAGTAACTAAGTGACAATTAGCTGAACCAGATTTTTAATGAAAATCCTTATTTCAGAATTCATTCTCTTGAATGTTGCTATTGTGAAAGATATAAACTATGTACACAAATAATCATTTAATCTAGAAACCTATGTCTATCATTGAGAGAAATGCAAATGCCAACCTGACTTGTGAGTCAGAAATATCTGAAATAACCTTAATTATACTTAGTTTTTTCCTTCAGAGCATTATAACTGTTTTTAATCAAATGTTTCTATGGCGATTTAACATCCATTTTCCCAAATGAATTGTACATTCTGTATGAATGAGAATCATTTCTATTTTCTCCACCATTATACCCTTAGCACTCAGCTCATTTCTTGGCTCACATTAAATAACCAAGGTTTGTTGAATAAACTAGATATTCAGCCCTATTCAACCTGGTGACTTCACTCCTTTTCAATAAGAAAGATAGTATGAATGGACCAATCAATTTTCTCTCTCCAGAATCTATTTTGGGTCTGTGGGGCGTTAGTTCAGGTCAGTTCAGTCCCTCAGTCATGTCTAACTCTGCCACCCCATGGGCTGCAGCACGCCCGGCTTCCCTGTCCATCACTAACTCCCAGAACTTGTTCAAACTCATGTCCATGAAGTCAGTGATGCCATCCAACCATCTCATGCCCTGTCATCCCCTTCTCCTCATGCCTTCAATCCATTCCACCATCAGGGTCTTTTCCAATGAGTCAGTTCTTTGCATCAGGTGGCCAAAATATTGGAGTTTCAGCTTCAGCATCAGTCCTTTCAATGAATATTTGGGACTGATTTCCTTTAGGATGGACTGGTTGGATCTCCTTGCAGTCCAAGGGATTACCAAGAGTCTTCTCCAACACTACACTTCAAAAGCATCAATTCTTTGGCGCTCAGCTTTTTTTATAGTCCAACTTTCACATCCATACCAGAGAAGGTGATGACACCCCACTCCAGTACTCTTGCCTGGAGAATCCTGTGGACATAGGAGACTGGTGGGCTGCAGTCCATGGGGTCGCAAAGAGTCAGACACAACTGAGCGACTTCACTTTCACTTTTCACTTTCATGCATTGGAGAAGGAAATGGCAACCCACTCCAGTGTTCTTTCCTGAAGAATCCCAGGGACAGGGGAGCAGCAGCAGCAGCAGCACATCCATACATGACTACTGGAAAAACCATAGCTTTGACTAGTTGGATCTTTAGTGGCAAAATAATGTGCCACTTAATTGCACATTGAGAATTGCAGTTGAGAATTGCAGCAAAAAAGACAAAGAGGAAGAAACAGAAGTTTTCACAAAAGAAGTTTCAGAATTCACTTGAATTCACTCCTCCCTTTTCTTTGTCATTGAGTCCTTCACCCCACCTTCCCTAGAACCTTTGTGCACCACCTGCTGGTTATATCCAGACTGCTGTGTATTTTCAGAATATAACCACACGACCAGGTGTTGGAGACTTTTACCGCACCATTCTCAGCTGTCAAAATGCAGTCTTTATTTGAGGTGCAACTTTTCTGTGAACTCACCAGCCCTTCTTCCCAGTCAAAGATAATTCTTTCCTATTAAACATCCTTAAATTTATTTTATAGTATTTATCACAGACTTCCTGGCATTAGAGTTTGCTTTATACAACTCTCTTTCTAACAAAATTCAGAGCTCCTTTGTACCAAGAATTATGTACCCTCAGTTCCTGGCACTGTATTTGGGCAAGGAACATAGTCAATTAATGCTTATTAAACTGAACTCTGTATCTTTATTTAGAGCATGAGATAATGACTAGCTTGTAAATAGTGGGATGCTTCATCATGCCAGAATCACAAAGTTCTGTCAGTAGTTGAAATGACAACCTGTTCAGTCATCAACTTGTTGTTTTGTCAGATGTTTTTTAAAATGCGTCTTATAGCAGTATTTATGGAAAAGAAATAATGCAGATTGCTCCAAGAATAGGTTACCATGATGGGTGCAGATCAGATAACCATTAATACAGTTGTAATAATCTTCTATGTTGTTTATTAGGAATAGAATTTTAAATCACCTGAATTTTGATAAAAGAAGTAATTTACATCTTGTAAGCCTCAGAATAGATTTAACTTTTACTATTTTAACAAACATCTCTCCAAAAAATTCGTTATTTTTGCATTCAGTTTTATTGATGTAGTTGACATACAATACTGCATGCACTGGAGAAGGAAATGGCAACCCACTCCAGTGTTCTTGCCTGGAGAATCCCAGGGATGGTGGAGCCTGGTGGCTGCCGTCTATGGGGTCGCACAGAGTCGGACACGACTAAAGCGACTTAGCAGCAGCAGCAGCACTGCTTGAACTAAATCCATGGGGTCGCAAAGAATCGGACATGACTGAGTGACTTTCACTTTAACTGCATAAGTTTAAGGTGTACAGCATAGTGATTAGACTTACATAATACAGTGATCATTACAATAAATTTAGTGAAAGTCCATCATCTCATATAGATTGAAAAGAAAAGGGCAAAAATACTTCCTTATTTTGAAAATGCTTAGGATATACTGTTTTAGCAACTTTCAAATGTAGCACACAAGAGTGCTAATTATATTTGTCATGCTGTACATTAAATTTCTGGTATTTATTTATCTTATAACTGCATGTTTGTACATTTTGATGCCTTCATCCAATTCCCCTTCCACCAAACTCCCTCCTCTGAAAGCCACAAATCTGATCTCATTTTCTATGAGTTTGTTTGTTGGTCTGTTTGGTTTTGAAGTGTAGTTGACCTACAAATCTATGGTATTTCCTGGTGCACAACATAATGATTCAGTATTTCCATACATTCTGAAATGATCACCACAATAAATACCATGTTGCCAAAGATATTACATCATTATTGACTATATTTCCCACACTATACATTTTCTATTCATGATTCACTTTTCTTACACAACTAAAAGTGTATACCTCTAAATCTCCCTCACCTATTTCTCTCATCCCACTAAGCACCTTCCCTCAGGCAACCACCTGTTTGTTCTCTGTCTCTATAACTCTGTTCCTGTTTTGTTATGTTTGAGGGTTTTTGTTTGTTTGTCTTTTAGATTCCATATATAAGTGAAATCATATGCTATTTATCTTTCTCTAACTTATTTCACTTAACATAATACCCTCTAGGCCTATTCATGTTCTCACAAACTTTAAGATTTCATTCCTTTATTTTGCTACTGTTCCAGAAAAACATCTACTTTTGCTTTATTGACTACGCCAAAGCCTTTGCCTGTGTGGATCACAACAAACTGTGGAAAATTCTTCAAGAGATGGGAATACCAGACCACATGACCTGCCTCCTGAGAAATTTGCATACAGGTCGAGAAATAACAGTTAGAACTGGACATGGAACAACAGACTGGTTCCAGATCGGGAAAGGAATGCATCAAGGCTGTATATTATCACCCTGCTTATTTAACTTATATGCAGAGTACATCATGCAAAATGCTGGGCTGGATGAAGCACAAGCTGGAATCAGGATTACCGGGAGAAATATCAATAACTTCAGATATGCAGATGACACCACCCTTATGGCAGAAAGCAAAGAAGAACTAAAGAGCCTCTTGAGGAAAGTGAAAGAAGAGAGTGAAAAAGTTGACTTAAACTCAGCATTCAGAAAACTAAGATCATGGCATCCAGTCCCATCACTTCATAGCAAATAGATGGGGAAACAGTGAAAACACTGAGAGACTTTAAGACTTTTGGCCTCAAAATCACTTCAGATGGTGAGTATAGCCATGAAATGAAAAGACGCTTGATCCTTAGAAGAAAAGCTGACCCACATAGACAACATATTAAAAAGCAGAGACATTACTTTGCCAACAAATGTCCATCTACTCAAAGCTATTGTTTTTGCAGTAGTCATGTATGGATATGAGAGTTGGACTATAAAGAAAGCTGAGCACTTAAGAATTGATGCTTTTGAAGTCTGGTGTTTGAGAAGGCTCTTGAGAGTCCCTTGAATAGCAAGGAAATCCAACCAGTCCATCCTGAAGGAAATCAGTCCCAAATATTCATTGGAAGGACTGATGCTGAAGCTGAAACTCCAATAGTCTGGCCACCTGATGTGAAGAACCCACTCATTGGAAAATACCTTAATGCTGGGAAAGATTGAAGGTGGGAGGAGAAGGGGACAACAGACGATGAGATGGTTGGATGACATCACTGACCTGATGGACATGTCTGAGTAGGCTCTGGGAGATGGTGATTGACAGGTAAGCTTGGTGGTGCTGCAGTCTGTGGGGTCACAAAGAGTTGGACACGACTGAGCGACTGAACTGAACTGATTCCATTGTAATATATATATGGATGTTAAATTGTTAGTTGCTTAGTCATGTCCGACTCGTTGCCACCCCATGGAGTGTAGCCCACCAGGATCCTCTGTATACATACTGTGCTGTGCTCAGTTGCTAAGTCATGTCTGACTCTTTGTGACCCCATGGACTGTGTAACCCATCAGGCTTCTCTGTCCATGGGGTTTTCTAGGCAAGAATACTGGAGTGGGTTACTGTTTCTTTCTACAGGGGGTCTTCCCAACCCAGGGATCTAACCAGCGTCTCCTGCTTTGGCAGGCAAATTCTTTACCACTTAGCTACCAGAGAAGCCCTGCAATGAACATAAGTGTGCATATATCTTTTTGATTTAGTGTTTCTGTTTTCTTCTGATAAATACCTAGAAGTAGATTTGCTAGATTGTATAGTAGTTTTAGTCTTAATTATTTTGAAGAAACTCCATACTATTTTCATAGGCACACACTAATTTACATCCCCAACACTAGTACATGTGATCTCTTTTCTCTACATCCTTTGCCAGCACTTGTTATTTGTGGTCTTTTAGATGATATGCTGGGAAAGATTGAAGGCAGGAGGAGAAGGGGACAACAGAGGATTAGATGGTTGGATGGCATCACCAACTCTATTTACATGAGTTTGTGTCAGCTCTGGGAGTTGGTGATGGACAGTGAAGCCTGGTGTGCTGCAGTCCATGGGGTCACAAAGAGTTGGATATGACTGAGAAAATGAACTGAGATGATATCCATTCTAGCAGGTGTGAGGTGATATCTCATTTTGGTTTTGATTTGATTTCCTTGATGGTTAGTGATGTTGAGCATGTTTTCACATGCCTGTTGGCCACCTGTATGTCTTCTCTGAAAAAACATTTATTTATTTCCTCTGCCAACTTTTTCTATCAAGTTACTTGTTTTTCTGATTTGAGTTGCTTCAGCTCTTTGTGTATTTTGGATATTAACTCTTTATCAGATGTGTTGTTTGCAAATATCATTTTCATTCAATAGGTGGTCTTTTAATTTTGTTGATACTTTCCTTTGCTGTGCAACAATTTTTAATTAGGACCCATTTGTTTAATTTTGCTTTTGTTTTCCCTAACTGAGGAGATGTATCCAACTAAGACCCATGTCCAAGAACATACTGCCCCTGTTTTCTTATAGGAGTTTTATAGTTTCAGGTCTCACATGTAAATCTTTAATCCATTTTGAGTTTATTTTTGAATACGGGAGAAAGTCATCCAGTTTGATTCTTTTGCATGTAGTGACCAGTTTTCCCAATGCCGTTAATTTCTTAAGGTTAAATAGAACAAGATGAATTTCTGGTTTTCAACCAAAGTAGCCTACTTGCCACAGTTACGGAAATAGAAGAGAAGTGACATTTACCAGAAATATTAGAAAAAGTACAGGAAGGAAAGCCTTACTGAGGGATAGTGTTTGTGAGCTCTCTGGATATTATCTACTATGTATGGGTTTTTGCGGGGTTTAGGCAGAATGGTGGAGAATGAAAAGCATCTAATTTTGATTAGTTACTTCATTTCAAGATAGGTGAATTAGCTGTCTAATACAGCTTCATTATCGCTTCCTTATGACATCAGTGCTCCATTCTCACACCATAATATTGCCCACAACTCCCATATACCAATTCTATAATAAACTGAGTCAGAATCTTCCAGTAGCCAATCTTAAATTAGATACCTTTGAAAGTTATATTAAAATTTTACCTGAAAACATAAACGTCACTTTCAGAAATTGCTTAATTATTCTGCAAACACTGGGGAAATCTGACTGAACACATCTTAAATAATTGGTGTCATGTATTAAGAGTAAGGTGAGTGCAATTTTCAATAAACAATTATTAAGTTATCATATAACAAGGCAAGATTATATTTCCCATTAGCTGAGGTGTAAGCTATCCTTATTCCAAATATTGAATCTACATATTCAGTTACGGTAGACAAAAAGAATGTGTACACATATAGTTGAACTAAACATGAGCTTGCATCAAAAATGGCAGGCATTTATTAGTGATGTAATATTGAATGTGATATGAGTACTTCCAAAGAATCATAAAAACTTTCAGTATTTAAATAAACCGTTTACTTAGAGGAATTAATGTAAATTGATCTTTAGGAAGAATGGTAAGATGCAATAAGTTGCATTTGAAATATTCACAATATGAAAGCTGTTGTTTTTCCCTAATTATTTCTTTAAAGGGATTCTTTTCTTAGAGAATTAGTTTCAAAGTGTGGTTCAAAGATTCTTGGGAATACCTGAGACATTTCAAGTGCCTATGAGATCAAAGCTATAATGCCAAGATGCTATTTGACTTTTTCACTGTGTTGACCTTGGCACTGATGATAAGGGGCAATGATGGATAAAAGCAGTTGATTCCTTAACTTGAATCAAGGCAGTGGCACCAAGATACTCAGTCTCAGCCATTACATTCTCCAGTGTCATATACTCACAGGGGTTAAAAAAAAAAAAAAAGTTAACTTTACTTAAGGATACCAAAGCAGTAAGATGTAATAATTTTATTAATTACTAATTATTTTATAGCTACAGTCTTGAGGATTATTGTTTGCTTAACATGGGCCAGGTAATGTGTTATTCACACTTTCAATGAAACAAAGAATCTGTAAGATTTCAGTAAAGAATATGAAATTCTCTTCTCCATACTATATTGTTCTAGGACAAAGGTTTTTAAAGAAATAAAATGTCAAAATTTGATGCGGTATGATGAAAAAACTGTTCTAATCGGCATTGGTTTCAGAAGGCAGAGTGACATTCTCAACTCCAGAGTTATCCTACGATATGATAGATGACAGCTTGGGGGAGTTCTACAGACTGTGGTAGAAGGGAAGAGTAGCATGTTACCTGAATTGGGAGAAGTCATTCCCACATGGAATTTCATAGCAACCTGCTTTCCCCTGAAGTCTGAAAATCTGAGCATAAACTTGACTGAGTAGAAGCTATGATTCTCAGAATTGGTTGAAAATTTGGGTATCTTGATCAAAAATAAACATATGAAAAAAAAGAACAGAAGAGGCAAGGGAAGGAAGAGAGAAGAAAAAGAGAAAAACCAAAGGTTATTACCTCTAAGCATTCAAGTTTGTGTTTATGCCCATATGAGGTCCAAATTCTCTCTGGGGTTAAGTCCACCAAACTCACCAACTTTATCAAAGGAGACAGTATGGGAGCTTTTCAGGATCTGTCATCCTAGAAGCTGAACATAAAGTAATTCCTGCTTTGTAGTGTACATTCTGATTGGCATAAAATAATTTCTAAGTGCAAAATTTTGTTTTCATGATTCCTTATTCTCTGAATATGTGGCTGTGATCCACCTACTTTAGGTCATCATCTGTGTGAAGCTTGGCCTTCAATTTTTCCATTTTTTTTCTAATCTCACCTATTTTTTGTTTGCTTGTTTGTTTGTTGAGTTTTTTCTTTCTTTTATTCAGTAGTTCTTAGACTAGGTATTCTTCATAGCTTATTATTTCTGTCCTACTGAAATGGTAAACAGTGGTCATGGAATTGTCTCCCATCACCATTTTTACAGATCAACTCAGCATCTGGATTTTCTGAGACTTCTGTTTCTTTTCATATTCCAAAATATTCCCATTTTGCCACATGTGGTACTCCAGTGTTTGCCCACTTCTAATCAAATGCCTTCCCTGTGGTCTTTACCTGAAAGAAAAGCCCGATGCGACAGTCAGAAACTTGGCCAGTTTGTGCCTCAGGTACCCGCTTTCCACTTATTCAGCATGCATCATACAAGCCATAGGTGGCTTGCACTTTGGTGGCCTCTATCACCTTGCAGGGGGCATTCCAGGTGGCACTAGTGATAAAAAAAAAATCCACATGCCAACACGGGAGATGTGGGTTCAATCCTTGGGCTGGGAAGATCACTTAGAGTAGGAAATGGCAACATGCTCCAGTACTCTTGCCTGGAAAATTCTGTTGACTGAAGATCCTGGTGGGCTATAGTCTATGGGGTTGCAAAGAGTCGGACATGACTAAGCGACTGAGCACACACAGACATCACCTTGCAGTAACAGATAGAAATGGACCTTTAAGGAGGGAGCCACCATCTTTCTAGATGATTTGAATACTCTCCTTCAGATTCTTTTTCCTCATCTGGCTTCTGCCCAGTTCTCTACTGGAACCTGTTCTGGCCAAGGTTCCTCTTGTTTTCTCTGCTGATAAGATAGGTGATCCCTGCCCGGTCCCTTCCTGACTCCAGGAACAGGGGACAACATCCCCTCCCCCTCCATCCCTCCAGCCCAATCTCCCCCATGGGCTCCTCTTCCATGCTTAAATGCTGTGTTCCTCAGGTTTTCTCCTAGTTCCTTGCTCACCTTGCTCCATACCTTTGTCTGCTGGACCGCTTTCATGCTGAGGACTTGTATTTATCAGATCTGCAGATAGAGACCCACCCTCTCCCTTCTGTTCCTTGCTCAGGTCTACACCATGTATCCCCAAGATCTCTTACAAGTACATTGAATACATCTTACTAAAAATGAATTTGATGTAGACACACAAAATATGTCAGCTTAACATATTGACTCTTTTAAGCTAAAGCAGTCTGAGAAAGCAGCAGAAGCAGGAACATCACTCTGAACTCCCTCACCCTTACCTGCTCCCTGCTTCACCTTTCCTTGAAACAGGTTATAATATATTTCCTCATGTGATAGGGACCCTCTCTATATCTGGAGGAAAGAGCATCCTTATCTATAAAGACAAAGGAATGCCAAGAAGAATCCTAATAAATAGGTCTTGTTGAATTCCTCCAAGTTTATTATACTTACCTCATACTTCTTAACCAGTCATGTTCCCCTTAGCTGTCCACTCTTCATCCAAGCAGCATAAAAGAACAAAGGTCTGATAGTTTCTTTATGTCTTTATACCTTTGTGAAGGTTTTCATATCCCATAATCTATTAACCTGTAATCTCCTCTTAATCTGGCCTCATGAGTTTAATTTTTAGACCCAATCTGGGACCCTAAGAGGGTTGAAGAAAACTTTTTCCTCCCCTGAAAACTCAGTCTCTCCCCTGCCTCTACCCCTTACAAACCTGCTTCTCCTCCTGAGTTCCTGATCTCAATGTTACCACCATACACCCAGCTGTCAAAGCCAGAAATGAAAGAACCATCCTCTCATGGGGACATGACCCGCTCCCCCACTCCCACATCTAATCACCCAAATTCTGATAATTTAAACTGTTGAATATTTCTCAAAGCTGTTTTCTCCTTCTCGAGACTCTCATTATCTTTTGCCCAGATTACAGTAACAACTTCCCAGCTGGTGTTCCCTAGAAGATTATTTTCTTACTGACCTTAACATCCTCTCCATATCTCAGTTAGTTGAATACTGTCTTTTTAATATGCTGTATGACGAAATGGAACGTAAGCATAAAGCACTGCTGCATACCAAAATACGATCATCGTCTTGAGGAAAATCACATGTGCGGTCATTTGCATTGCAAATTAACCTGGCCACCTTTTCATGGAATATAATTTTTATTTGAAAGTACTAATGAACTATAGACATCCAGACTTGGACACTTAATAGACATATCTTGAAAATGAGCTCATCATTTTAATAAAAACACTGGACAGTACATTTTCTTCAAGGATAAATTTTGAAATTAGGAGTAAAAATTATAATTTTGGAACACTGTATTCACCAACATGAGTTTGACAGCCTCCCAATTCTAAAGACTTTTCTGGAGATTAGTGTGATAGTAAGGAATATGATTTTTTTGTTGTTAAATAATGGAATCTGTCAACATTTGGAAGATGCATAGAACCCAGTGAACTTATCTTCCTCAAAGAACCAATGCATGGTACTCCAAAATCTGTTCAGAGTGAAGATAAAATGATACAATTTAACAAAACAGAATATGACAACTTCTTTTAGAAGATTTCAGATTTCAAATCACAACTTACATTTAAGGAACTACCACACATTGAGTTTGGTGTACAAGAAAGACTATCCATGATTAATCTGCAAAAGTTCTTTTCTTTTTTATCAACTATTTAATATGACAGACTGGATTCCTTTGCATATTTCCACCAAAGAAATGTTTCACAACAGATTGAATGAAGAAGCAGTTATGAGAATACAGATGTCTTCTATTAAGTAAGACATTAAAGAGAATTGGATAATTATAAAGCAAAGCCACTCTTAATGTTACTTGTTTTTTGTTTTATAAAAGTATTTTACTTTTAATTTTTAAATTCCTATTAAATTGCAATGAGATTATTAATGATGTTTTAAATGAATTAATATATAATTCAAAGCTTCTTAGTTTTCATTTTAATATGATCAATACTGACAGATATTGTCCACATTAAAAATAGCATTTATTTTAAGAATGTTAAGAAGCCCTGAGGAAACCAAAAATTTCACACCTAGTTTCTTATAATATCTACAATATATAATACAGTGCTGATAGATAAATAAACACTTGCTACTTCTCATTAATTGATAATTGTGATATCATCAATTTAATTTTCTATGAGACAAAATTCCAAATAAAGATTTAGTTACATGATTGAGCTTTTCTAAGTATTATTTTCCAGATTTAAAGATGAAATAATGTTTTTGAAAAATTTACTGCAATTCTTTTTCTAGTCTGAAAGATACACATCTTTATCACACACATCTTTAACACACAAATTCTATTAGGAATTTATCTTCAGAGAAAAACTGAGCAAATGTATCAAGGACATATATTTAAATATCTTCACTGCAATATCTTCATTTCTTTAATGGTAACAGAAATGTACAAATAAATAAATACTGACACAGAAGAGCTATATTAAAAAGATCTTAAAGACCCAGATAACCACAAAGGTGTGATCACTCACCTAGAGCCAGACATCCTGGAGTGTGAAGTCGAGTGGGCCTTAGAAAGCATCACTACAAACAAAGCTAAAGGTCAGTTTTCATTCCAATCCCAAAGAAAAGCAATACCAAAGAATGCTCAAACTGCTGCACAATTGCACTCATTTCACACGCTAGTAAAGTAATGTTCAAAATTCTCCAAGCCAGGCTTCAACAGTACGTGAACTGTGAACTTCCAGATGTTCAAGCTGGTTTTAGAGAAGGCGGAGGAACCAGAGATAAAATTGCCAACATCCGTTGGATTATCGAAAAAGCAAGAGAGTTCCAGAAAAAAATTGAGAGTCCCTTGGACTGCAAGGAGATCCAATTAGTCCATCCTAAAGGAAGTCAGTCCCAAATATTCATTGGAAGGACTGATGCTGAAGCTGAAACTCCTATACATGGAACAACAGAGTACTTCCAAATTGGATCATGTTCTTTGCATCACCACCTGAAGCAAAGAACTGACTCATTGGAAAAGACCCTGATGCTTGGAAAGATTGAAGCCAGGAGGAGAAGGGGACAACAGAGAAGGAGATGTTTGGATGGCATCACCAACTCGATGGACATGAGTTTGAGTAAGCTCTGGGAGTTGGTGATGGACAGGGAAGCCTGGTGTGCTGCAGTCCATGGAGTTTCAAAGAGCCAGACATGATTGAGTGACTGAACTGAATTGAGAGTGAATTAGTTAAAGTATGGTACATCCATATGAAAATCTATTAGAGAGTCACTGAAAGAATAATATAGTTACAAGTGTATTGCAATAAGTGTATAGTTATGACATGTAAACTGAAAAGCAGGTATGAAGATAATATGAACTCAGAAAAATATTGCATATGCAGGATTTTCCTCCTCCTTCACCTCTTACTCTATGGTTTAGCTATTGTATCTTCCAGCAGCTGCCTGGTGTTTCAGGCTGAATGAAGCCATATGTCTGGGGAGGAGGAAGGCAGAAAGAATTAAGTTGAGAGAATTGAGCCAATCCTTTCACTCAGTGACCGAATTGTCTGATATCATCTCTGAGGAGATATATAAAATCTGATTCTCTTATTTTTATTTTCTTAAGTGAAGTATAGTTGATTTAAAATGTTGTGCTATAAAATCTGATGCTTGACCAACAATCCTGAAAAGCAGAAATGGAAGAAACTGCAGAACAAACAGGGCTGAATCTTGAGAGAATGATAGACAGTGGGGGAGGGGGCGGTATGTGGGGGGGTGGGGGGATGTGGGGTGGGGGAGGCCGCGGGGAGACAAAGGGAGGAGGAGGCACAGAATAGGGGATTAGAGGAAGACAAAGAACACTTCCCAGTCAGGAGGAATCACTTAATGAAAATAAAGAAACAGCAAAGAAAACTAATGCAGAAAAGGATAATAATAAAATTGAAAGATAAATTTATGAAAGATGATCAAAAATCATTAAAAGTAAGAAATAGAAGACTATAAAAAAAAAAAAGAAATAGAAGACTATGAAATGTGTAGGTTTGAAATCCTCAGAGAAACAAGTGTTAAGAAACCAGTAGTTTTCTATCTTAATTTGGGGGTGTAAATATAAAAATAACCTGGTTTTTAACTTTGTTTTATCTAAGAAATTGGCACCATCTTTCACAATGGTGGGAATTCCCTGGTGGCTCAGAGGATAAAGCATCTGCCTGCCATACGGGAGACCAGGGTTCGATCCCTGGGTTCCCTGGAGAAGGAAATGGCAACCCACTCCAGTACTCTTGCCTGGAGAATCCCATGGACAGAAGAACCTGGCCAGCTACAGTCCACGGGGTCGCAAAGAGTCGGACACGACTGAGCGAGTTTACTTCACTTCACTTCACTTCACAATGGCACTTCTAGGTATACGTCGAACATTTATAAGATAAACTTTTGCACATATATACTATATAGAAGGATGATCTTATTTGTTAAACATACATATTCAAACAATAATAACAAAAAAAATCAAAATTATGCTAGGAGAACAATTAAAAAGTTGCACCCGATGGCTCAGCAGTAAAAAAATCCGCCTGCAATGTAGGAGACACATGAGACGCTGGTTCCATCCCTGGGTCAGCAAGATCCCCGGGAGGAGGAAATGGCAACTCACTTCCATATTCTTGCCTGGAGAATCCCATGGACGTAGAAGCCTGGCGAGCTACAGTCCAAGGGGTCACAAAGAAGAGTTGGACACTATTGAGCACACATGCATAAAATAATATAATGCACGTGTGCTCAGTTGCATCCAATGTCTTCTTTGTGACCCCATGCACGGTAGCCCACCAGGCTTCTGTGTCCATAGAATCCTCCAGGCAAGAATACTGAGGAGAGTTGCCATTTCCTCCTCCTGGGGATCTTCCTGACCCAGGGATGGAACCAGCGTCTCCTCTGTCTCCTTGCATTGGCAGGTTGATTGTTTACCACTGAGCCATCTAGATACCATATTTATACAAAGGAACACAATGAAAGTTAAATGTCCTACTGCTGCTGCTGCTATGTCGCTTCAGTCGTGTCTGACTCTGTGCCACCCCATAGACGGCAGCCCACCAGGCTCCGCTGTCCCTGGGATTCTCCAGGCAAGAACACTGGAGTGGGTTGCCATTTCCTTCTCCAATGCATGAAAGTGAAAAATGAAAGTGAAGTCGCTCAGTCGTGTCCGACCCCCAGCGACCCCATGGACCGCAGCCTTCCAGGGTCCTCCATCCATGGGATTTTCCAGGCAAGAGTACTGGAGTGAGGTGCCATTGCCTTCTCCCTAAATGTCCTAGGTATTACATAAATTAAAAGGAATAAATCCATATTTAAAGCTAACAAGGATAACCAACAAGGAGGTACTATATAGCATATGAAACTCTGCTCAATATTATGTGGCAGTCTAGATGGGAGTGGGTTTTGGAAGAGAATGGATACATGTATACATATGGCTGAGTCCCTTTACTGTCCACCTGAATCTATCACAATGTTGTTAACGAGCTACACCACAATACAAAATAAAAATATTTTTATGAGAAAGGAATAAATAAAAAATACTAAAAGACAAAAGAAAAACAGGTTGCATAACAATGCCTGCAATGTGAAAGCACTTATATAAAGCTTAAAATTATGCAAAACAACACTGCATATCATTTGCAGACACATACTACATAGTAAACATGGACAAAAGTAGACACAATTTTTAGAATGGTGATTAACACTGGGGAGGAAAGGAAAGACTAGAAATAGGAAAAGCTACAAACAAAAGCTTCAATCATGTGTTTTATACAATGTATAAAAAGTATCTAAAAGTAATGGAGCAAAATATTAACAATATTTCCTTTCTATATACGTGAAGCATTTCACCATGAAAAGTTTTAAAATTATTCTTAATATAATTCCATTTCAGTATAGTTTTATAGGTAAATATTGTTTATCTTTATTTGCTATTGTTTATATAAAATGCAAAATGAAAGTTGCTCAGACGTGTCCAACTCTTTCTGACCCTATGAACTATACAGTCCATGGATTTCTCCAAGCCAGAATACTGGAGTGGATAGCTGTTTCCGTCTCCAGGGACCGTCCCAACCCAGGGATCGAACCCAGGTCTCTGGCATTGCAGGCGAATTCTTTACCAGCTGAGCCACTAGGGAAACCCTTATTGTTTTTATAAGAGACAGCCATTAGTTGACTAATATAAATAGCAGAAAATTAAATATAATTGTTTAAATGTATTGCATTATATTCAGAGGCATATAGAAGATTGTCAGCCACCTGACATGTATAGTGAAATAAATATAAATCATCTTCAAATTCATTTCAGTGATTATTTCTTGACTGAAAGAATGTAGGATTTTGACCAATTTTGCCCAACTAGTGAATATATTTGTCAAGAATATTTTCAAGGGTGTAAAAGAAATTTGAAAAATTGATGTATAAACCCTTAGCAAATGATTTGCATATTTGTAACTGAAAAAATATGTAACATCTTTAAACTCAAAGATCCAAAATTTTATTCTTTAATTTTTTTTCTCAAAGTGAATGGCAGAAATAGCATAATATCTGCTGTTATGAATACATTGTTCATTTAAAATAAATGTGCCTATACCACATTTTACTAAAACATATGAAGTCCATTTAGGAAATAATTTTACTCATCAATTGTAAACATTAACTAATGGCAAGTTGTCACTTTAAAGATTGCTTTGGGACTAAAAATGTAAACAGGAGTGTAATTTCTTAAATTTACAATCACTTTTCCTGCCTCAAAGATTAATATAATGCTATGATATGTACATTTTATTAGTAGAAGGATGTTATGTGTGTTCAGAAAATCATCCATTTTTACTTTTAAGATGGGGAGGGAAATGGGAGGGGGGTTCAGGATAGGGAACACATGTACACTCATGGCAGATTCATGTCAATGTATGGCAAAACCAATACAATATTGTAAAGTAATTAGCCTCCAATTAAAATAAATACATTTAATTAAAAAAAAAGAAATTTATAGTAGCTACACTCCATCTTCCCACATTCAGCAGCCAGTCATAGAGATCCCATAGTTTGGTTTTGAATGCCTTAACCAAAACAAACAAAATGAGTAAAATGATTTCTAATATCTGCTTACATCTTATATAAACCCTGAAAAATTTGTTTGAAAAAACTGATAGAAAGTATGCATAATAGGTAGGTTAAGCTCATTTAACAGACCCACTCTACTATTTGATAAAAGAACATGTTGAACTAAAACAAGTAATAACATTCACCATCTGAATTAATTCATCAATATTGTATTTAGACTGTCGTTGCCTAGGAAATAGTCTTCCTGTCTAAACAAAAACAACACAAATAAAAGAAAAGCAAATGAAACTCAGATGGTAACTCACATTAGGTTTCCTGTAAACACACTCTGAGATAAGGAGTTGTGTACATGTTTATCTAGAGATAAATGTGTTTGCCTCATTATCAAGGGCAACCCCCATTGAGTACAGAGCTGTGAACTGGTAACAGCTACCAGTGACCAGTAACAGCTGGTACTGGGTCGCTACAGTAACCGAGGCAAGAGAGTGAAGTGGAGTGAGGGCTTCCTAGGTGGTGTTAGTGGTAAAGAATTCACCTACCAATGCAGGAGAAGCAAGAGACATGGGTTTGATCCCTGGGTTGAGAAGATCCCCTGCAGTAGGAAATGACCAGATGGTAAATAATCTGGCTGCAATGATGGAGAAGATCACTCCCCTGGAGAATCAGTCCAGTATTCTTGCCTGGAAAATTCCAAGAACAGAGGCACCTGGTGGGCTACAGCCTATGGGATTGCAAAGAGTTGGACACAAATGAACAACTAATACTTGGACCTTTTCATTCTTAAGCGATTCACCTCAAGGGACAAGATAGAGCAGGGAAATCTGATCTACAATGCAGTTGCAAGTGAGGCCTCATCCGATTGCATGTGGAGTGCTGGCACTAGAATAGCTCTTCAGTCGCTTCAAATGAAATGAATGGCAGAGCCTTTATGTCCTTGCGGCAGCCTATCGTTGACTACAAGCTCTCCTATAGGGAGGACAGAGCCAGGGTTGCTCCTATCCTGACATCGAGGGCAACCCCCACTGAGTCCAGAGCTGTGAGCCGGCTTAACTGCTGGATGGTCGCTACAGTAGCCCAGACCAGAGAGTGAAGTGGAGTATATGTATTCATTACAATAGTATCCACACAACAAAGTTTGAATGGATTTTTAAATTTTTAATACACATGTGCCTACTTCCATGTATATTGAAGATGTCTGAAATAAAACTGATATTCCTCACACAGTAGTTTTAAAAGGTCAGAATAAAATCAGACAAGTAGCCAGCAGAAAAGGTGAGAACTAAATAATAAATATGAAGAAGCTTTTGTTGCAGCTTTACATTTAAGTTTGAAATTTGTGGCTTCCAACATAGGAAGCAAACTGAAATCATATGGCTTCTAGTCATTCTAAAAGAAAAGAATCAGCTTTCAGGAAAAATAAGCATTTTCTTGTTTATGACCTTAGTAATAATGTATCACATGCAAAGGATATTAAATAACAATGTCTTTAATATCTGCAGAAAACGCAGAAAGTGTCATCAGTTAGATATATATTGGTAATACTGAAAACTGACAAGAGAATCAATGGCAACAAATCATTGCTAAGAAGTAAGCCCAAGTACACTATTTTCTAGTGCTATAACTTGAACCTACCTAAAGGTACCCTGTCCCTTAGACCATTATTGATGAGAAGCTTTTGCCTCAGCCATATTTTGCCTAGAGCTAAATAACAGTTATTTTGAAACAGACCTCTCAGGCAAGTACCTGGCACACACAAATCTATGTTGATGATTGAAAAGATACCAGATGGTCTGGCAGCAAGGTTACATTCTGTTATGGAAATTAAGGAGTTGAATTATATTCTTGCCCACTTGGAGGGTCATCCCCTGTCCACATGGAAGTAAACAGTAAGGGAGCAATTGGTAGAATCTGTTTTGAAAGAGCTTTGACTCTTTATCAACTAAAGACTATTGGCTTTATCTTAAAGGCCATCTCAGCTAAACTGGTACTTCCCAGAAGTCTAACTTGAAAATTTTGAGGTAGTTTCAGTATTCTGTGGCAAAACTGTCATGACCTGTTAGTAAAATCTGCCATAGACAAGAGAGCAAGCATGCTGTTTATCTGCTTACCAGGATTTAGTCCCACGAAGATCCGCACCATGTAGCTTGGGAAGGCTCTGGCTGAGATCATTTTTGGAAGAGGTAGAATTTCAACTGGCTTCTCTAGAATATACGACTGGGTGTACTGCTGCCTCCTTTTGAGTTTGTGAGCTGCAAAATGTACTCCTCAGGGACTCTTGATGGAATTATTTACTGTGGCTCAAGTAAAGTTAGATGATGCCAAATGCAAATTTAGTTTTAGCCTAGCTGCCATGTAACTGATGGTCTCTGAGAATCACATCCAGCTTGTTTGGCTGCTTAAGAAGCATTCTGATTTCTGATAGTGCAATGATGTCATTTTAAAAGAAGAAAATGTCTGCCTTTCTGATTCCTAATGGCAGGAGAGTAGAAATGTGGTATCCATCAAATGATTCATTTGAAAGTGTTAATTGATCATATTCAGGTATAGGTGCATGTGTACTAGGAGGGTTTAATACAACTCCATTTTAGTCCTTTTATTTTAAGTATTTTTATCTTCTCAGTGAAGACTTTCCTAAATATCTTCCTCCCCATTTAAAATGGTACCTCCATATCTCTAGTTACTCTGGCTTCCGTATTCAGCTTCTCCACTTAATTTTTCCAAATTACACTAATCAATGTTTTCAGTATGCTGTATAATTTACACATTTTTTTTTTGTCAATTGATTTTTCTCTCCCTATGAAAATGTATGCTTAATAAGGGCAGGGATTTCAGCCTACTTTGTTCACTTTTACACCCCAGGGTGTAAATGTCATGCTAGAATAGTAGCATGACATGCACTAGGCAGTCAATAAATAGCTGTTGACAAAATTAATGGATAAACCCATGAATATTATGGTGCCTGACCATTCTGAGTCTATAATTATACTGATTTATAGACTCAAAATCAGAAGACACCAGAGATGCAGTTTCAATCCTTGGCTCAGGAGGATCCAGTGGAGGAGGGCATGGAACCCCACTCCAGTATTCTTGGCTAGAAAATCCCATGGATAGGAGAGCCTGGGGTCGCAAGAGTTGGACACTACCAAGCGACTAACTACCACACCATATTGATTTAAAGAATAAATAAGATTGAGGAGATTATATGGAAATCATATGGCTTGGCTCAGACATGGGTTGTACTAATATAGAATGTGTGCATGCTAAGTTACTTCAGTCATGTCCGCTTCTTTGTGACCCTATGGACTGTAGCCTACCAGGCTCTTCTGTCCATGGGATTCTTTAGGCAAGAATACTAGAGTAGGTTGTCATGCCCTCCTTCAGGGGATCTTCCCAACCTAGGGACCAAGTTTCTTATGTCTCCTGCATTGACAGGTGGATTCTTTACCACCTGTGCCTCCTGGGAAGCACACATATAGAATGTAAGGAGGCAAATGATAGATCAATATTCAGGAGCTTGAGAGTATTGGGTTGTTAACTGCTTTTTAAAAGATAAAATAGAGTATTTGAGATCACTCATTCTATGGAATACTGCAAGTACATTTCCCTGAAGTCAGTCCTGATGAATACTTCTGCTCTCCTCAAAACACTTTAGAGATGATCAAAAGCCACACTCTTGGCCTATAATTCATTGCATTCTCCTTCCTTGACAGATTTCTCCTAGACAAATGTTATAACCTCATATATATTGCTACAGCATCTTATTCTATGATCTGCTACTACATTCTGCTAAGACTATTTCCCCTCTGCCTTTTGATACAGGTGAACTGTACTAAAATGAGAATCCCTAATGATCAATATTATTGAAGCTTGAACTGAAGATTAGCAGGACATTGAGTTTATCCATAGTCTTTCATATTCTGGAAAAATTTTAGAGGGAGTCCATTTGTTTGAGGAACCAGAAGTAGATAAAATGGTTTCATTAGATATTCTGTTAAGCTAACCTGATTCCACAATTGTTGATACTGCATGGTACAATTTTATGAGTTGACACATCTTGCAAAAAAGAAAAAATGCATAAGGTTTTTTGAACTAGATCACTTAAGTAATAGGATATGATAAGAAATTCATTTATTCCAGAGAAGTTGACAACTGATAAAAAAATTACTTATCAATTTGTTTACTGTATGATTCCAGTTCATCTACAATGGATTATAATATCTATAAGGAACATTATGATCTGTTTTCTTTGCTAACAGATACCCAGCAACTAACACCGTGCCTAGCTGAGAGTGCTTATAAAATAACTGAGAATATACAGTTAAGGCAGAGGCTTTATTTTATAGGGCAGTTAAAAATAATCTATTGTGCATTCTTCCAGGGATTGTAATAAAGGGATTTTAGTGTATTCTCTAGGTTATTAAAATTCTCATTGGTGGTCTTCTTAGTCCAAAGCATGGCCCATGTGAGACACACAAGTGGAAATAAATTTCATGTATCAAAGATCATGGTTTTTAGTTTCCAGATGTTCTCATATAGGATTGTGGAGAACATAATGGTGACAGATACCTGACTTTGTTCTTAGATACGGTCATTGTAGCTGCTTTTCTTTTTTTCTTTTCATCAAGTAGCAAAGGGTAGAGAAAGGCAGTCAGACATATTCAAGTCTGTGAGACTTTAGAGTCTGTTTGGGTCCTAATGACAAGCTCCTCTCTGGCCCTAGAATGGTTCTGGGCATGTTTAGTGTGAGGTAACTTTAGGAATGCCCCTTGACAGTGACGTTCTTACTGTCATTAAAGGTAGAATATGAAAATGTACATTTATAGTCATTAGATAAATGTACTGTACTTCTAAAATTAAAATTAAAATATTATCAATGAAAGTGAAAGTTGCTTAGTTGGGTCCCACACTTTGCGACCCCATGGACTGTAGCCCGCCAGGCTCCTCTGTCTATGGGATTCTCCAGGCAAGAATACTGAAGTGGGTAGCCATTCCCTTCTCTAAGGGATCTTCTCGAACCAGTGTATTTCCAGCACTGTTCAAGGTAATGGGAACAGTACAAGACAAGCAAGTACTTGAGATAACTTTTAAGTCATATGCAATGCATGTGGAAAAACGAATTATTTGTACAAAAAGCATCATATCATCATGTTTAAATGCATGTGTAGATTGTATAAATTATAGGGCAGGTATTATTTCATACAATAAATTAGCTTATTCACTAAAGTTATTATATTCCTTGGGCTTCCCAGGTGGCTCAGTGGTAAAGAATTCACCTGCCAATCAGTTTGATCCCTGGGTCAGAAATATGCCCTGGAGAAGGAAATGGCAACCCACTTCAAGTATTTGTGCCTGGGAAATTCCATGGACAGAGGAACCTGGGGGGCTACAGTCCACATGGTCACTAAAGAGTTGGACACAACTGAGCGACTAAACAATAACAGCAACATTATATTTCTTATGTAACTTTATTTGCACATGGTGTTTCTCCTATGATATCTTTACAAGTCACATTTTCAGAAGCCACTTTAATCCTCTTTAGAAATGAGACCTTATCTCCGGTGAAATGCAGCTGCTATCTTGCAGAATCATCATAGTCCAGGACAGGAAACCAAGGAGACCTTCATTGCAAATAAACATATAATTCATTCGTTGAAATGAATAGTGCACTACATGGAGCTTCCTTTTATGACATTTGTCTCAGTGCTGGCAAATGCGAGTGACCAAAAGAAACAGCAGTGATCTATCTACAAGGTCTATAGCAAGTAGATTTGAGACTTCTTATGCCAGAGCATTTAAAGTCTTAACTAGATGCGGTATTAAAAATGTCTAAAACATTATCTCTAGAAGGAATCAAAGTCTCCATAAATATGTAATAATGCATCTAAATAAGCAAAGGGAAAAGGAAAAAGAGATAAAATACATATAAAAGTCAATTAAACTTATCCTACTAAAGTATAAACTTTTATTGCATTAGATAGAAAACTTGTGCCTTCTCAGACTTATAAGAATACTTTTTTATGAATCATTTGTTAAATGTATGAGCTACATGCAACATTATTTTTCATGTATGGCATATGCCTTGTACATTCTCTGGCATTGAATTCTGCACACTTTCACGTGTTGGTAAATGATCATGTCAGCATCTCACATGTACAATATAAAATTCTGACTTGGCATTTACTTACACACTGAAAATACAGTTTCTCACAAAATTTGATAACTTCTAAAATCGGTACACAACACCCTTGAAATCTTTTGTGGGTGGAGCTATAGAAAAAATAGTTGAGGATATTTAAATACCTTTTTAATTTTTTTAAAAGCTACTCTTTTATTTAAAGCAAAAATAAAAGTATATAGCATTTATGTATACAGGTATATGCTTATATGTAATTATTCATTCATTAGTTCCTTCAAAATGTTCTGAGGCATAGAATGGAAAAGATACTATCATTCATACTGATGCTGGAAATTGAAGGAACTCATTTTAAATGAGTAAACAGAGTTGATTTATCAAAAATTTAGGAATACTGCATCATTTTAAAAGGTTTTTACTGATTACTTACTATAGCATATATACATATCTATGAGCATAATCACTTTCATATATACCACCTCATTTGATCATAGTGATAATTCTGCTTTATATTCTTGCTATATTAATTTCATATATAAAGAATCTAACTAACCAACAGAAAGGTAACATTAACTGATAAACAGTTCCATATGCCAACACAAGGCTTTAGTTCTTAAGCAGGTAGATGTGGAGGGAAGATAGTCAGAAAAAATATGCAAATTATTGAAAAGGAAATTAGTTTTTCCCTCAAAAATGATTTGATTAATTATTATAATTAATATCAAATGACTAAATTCGCCATTTGACATTTCCTGGAAGAGCGATGTTATACAGATTTTAGATTAGAGTATCTGACAGAATGCACCAGAGAGCTCTGCACTGCCTTTGTCCCTGTCTAGAACTCTGGGGTGAAGGAATCATACTGTCAGATCAAAAGCAGGGTAATAAGAGAAAGCAATATTCTCTATAGGGATCCTTTCATACAATGTGAGTCAAAATTCCAAAGGCTAGAGAAGGTATCTCACTGAAGACAACAAGCCAATTTTAAGATAAATCATTTAAAAAGAACCTCATTTTCCAAGCAGCTCCTTTCCAGAGAGACTCATTGGCCAAATCATTACAGGAAAATCTCCAACTTATTTGCAAAATATAAACCCTTGTGTGTCATCTACCCATGTATTACCATTATCTTCTTGATTAGATGATATGCCTTAAATAATCCCCTCTCACAATAAAGAATTCATCTTTTTGTATATTATAAACATTCCATGGTAGATTAAAATTATTATATCTATTTAGTCCTTCAAAGTGTTATGCAAATTCTCCTTCAACTATAACTGTATTTCACACAGTTAGGAGCAATGAAAGATAAGATAGTTTTATTTTAAGGAAAGAACATATCATTATTATTATTTTTTTTTACAGATAAATGAAAATAAGATGTGAATGCCATTCTGTTTTGTAGTCAAGGTTATCAGGATTATAGTGAGCACTCTATAGGGCTGTTCAGTTGGCATTATTGCAAACTAACAGTATTCATGAGTGTCAGCTAATACTAATTAATTTCACTCTAATGTTATGAAAAAGCACACAAGTGAGCCTTTGTTCCCAACCAGTACTTGTCTCTGACTTTTAATATAATAACATAAATGGCAAACCTTTAGATTTTCCATCTAAAGTGACCAGATGTTCAAATGAATATGTTTTACTATTTTTAGGACTATGAAATGTGCTTTTCTCCCATCTGAAATGTCATTATGATATGTATTACTCTTTCTTGATATTTAGCTGTAGGACCACTTATCTAAAAATTGATTTGTGATCTTTGGATAACAATTCAGAGTACATATTATTTCTTCAGGTGCTATTGAAATATAAAATAGCTTCTGTGAATAAGCCTCCATTTACATATTTATTCTTTTATATCCTATCTCTGTTCCTGTTAAGTTTATTTACAAAAGTATGTGTTTTTATCCCAAAGTATTCCATTTTATTTTTATTTCTCTTTTATCTAATTCCAACAAATTCAGTTTGCATTTGTTCTTGGGGTCACCATTCAAAGGAAGATTCTCTGTACACAGTAGTTCTGCTCTTATGGTAAAGCCTAGTCAAAATATTGGCTATGCATTGCAATTAAAAAGTTTCCACCTAGAAATGGGGACCTTCTGTTCTCCCAGTAAATATTTCAAAGCACTAGAAATAAAAAAGGATATTATTTTAGATTTAAAAGGAGTAAATTTGGGCTTTACTCAGAAATATTTAAATAATTAATAATAAACAGAATTTTTCTACTTTGTCTGTTGGGGAAGTGTAGAATTATAAAAACTAACTTCTCAATGTCTGTGACCAAGACCTAGTCTCTGTTTAGGGATCTTATTTTGACAAGAACAGATCATTTTAGAGACCTTCCCAGATCCTATAAAAATAAATATTTATTTCTGGTGGTGTAAAATAGGTTCAAAGGAGGCATTTCATTAGTCTTCAATTAGCAGACAACTCTGTCTCAACTGATGTAAGCAATAAGGAATATTTTGTTGCATAGTGTGCCAGAGATTTATTCCTCTCACTTATTTGGAGTTAAGGTTGAGACGCAGGGCCCAGCGCCATCAGAGGCCTCAATGACCTTTTCTGGGACACAGTTCCTTCCACAGCTGTATCCCATCACCCTCAGCCTTAGTCTCATCCTGCGCCTCTCTGCTCTCTTGTTGCCAAGATGGCTATAGCCGTTAGAGGTCCAGACACCACATGGAAGAAGAAAGGTTGCTTCTTTCTGTGTCCTACTTTGTCAGGAATCTGTACCAAGCACTACCCCAGCAGACTTCTCCTCACACTCCAGAGATCACACTGGGGCATATATCCACACCTAAACTACACCCTGAGAAGGGGAATGAGGCTACCATGACTCACTTCAGGCAGTCAGGTTACCTGAGAAAACAAACACCAGAACTCTGATTTTGACAGTGAAACATTCTGTACATTGAAATAAAAGCAGGGCTCTGTCAGCATGGCAAGGGGGGGATACTGTTGACCAGACAGCCAGCAGATGCTACAGGCCAGTTGGTCTGTCCAGAAGCTATTCATGTCCTTTGTTCTGCACACACATTTCAAGTTTGGTCTAGATGAGGGGAAAGCAAAGAGCACGAAGCAGGGGGAAAGACTCATAAGACTCAGCAAGATGGCAAACTAAAGAGAAGATGCACACTCTCTTCCCAAGACGTTTTCAAAAACTGCAGGCTGTAGTTTGGCACACCCTGGGAAGTGATTAATTGGCAATTTAATTCATTTTGGTACCAAAGAAGAAATAATTTACCATTAACTCCCTGGTGCTCTGAAGGAGTTAATTTTCATCACATGGATGAGCACTTTATTCCCAGAGAGTATCTTACTCACTCTGCCTGATCATAGAAAGAGACTCAATTCAAGGAAATATTGAACCATTTGGAAAGAACATTAGACTGAATTAAACACTCTCTGTGCTCACCCATGTGATGCAAATTAGTTCTTTGTATTCCTTTAGTCTGATTGCCAAGAGCATTAGAAACAGGAATATGTACTACCAGTTTAATTGCATAGTTAACCAACAATATTTATTAAGCACCTACTGTTTACAGAGAACTATTCTTGGAATGGTGATAGTCAAAGAGGAAACAGTATTCATGCAGAGACAAGTCAGATGAAACTGCATCAAACTCTGACTCTCTTAGTCTGTTTGTAAAATTAACTCAGCAAACCTTACATGCATTTCAGAGCAGAACTGGTAGACAGGTCACAGTAAAGAAAGAAGCAAATAACTACCTTTTCTCCACTTATAAACCTTACTCAGCAAGTATTTTAAAGTACTTTTTTTTAACGTTCTAACATCCTGTCTCACCCCACCTAGTTTACTCTTCCCAAAGCTGGATCAGATCAGATCAGTCGCTCAGTCGTGTCCGACTCTTTGCGACCCCATGAATAGCAGCACGCCAGGCCTCCCTGTCCATCACCAACTCCCGGAGTTCACTCAGACTCACGTCCGTTGAGTCAGTGATGTCATCCAGCCATCTCATCCTCTGTCGTCCCCTTCTCCTCCTGCCCCCAATCCCTCCCAGCATCAGAGTCTTTTCCAATGAGTCAACTCTTCGCATGAGGTGGCCAAAGTACTGGAGTTTCAGCTTTAGCATCATTCCTTCCAAAGAAATCCCAGGGCTGATCTCCTTCAGAATGGACTGGTTGGATCTCCTTGCAGTCCAAGGGACTCTCAAGAGTCTTCTCCAACACCACAGTTCAAAAGCATCAATTCTTCAGCACTCAGCCTTCTTCACAGTCCAACTCTCACATCCATACATGACCACAGGAAAAACCATAGCCTTGACTAGATGAACCTTTGTTGGCAAGGTAATGTCTCTGCTTTTGAATATGCTATCTAGGTTGGATACTAAGCATTATTTAACTTACAATACAGTTGATAATTATCATTTGCATATATAAAATGATATGCCTAACCTATTTTCTCATGTAGTGACATTTTAAATGTTGAGATTTATCAACAGCATTTCAGTTTAGATTTAGTAAAAGGGATGCTGCTGCTGCTGCTAAGTCGCTTCAGTTGTATCCGACTCTGTGCGACCCCATAGACGGGAGCCCACCAGGCTCCCCCGTCCCTGGGAGCTGAACGCTGGAGTGGGTTGCCATGTCCTTCTCCAACGCATGAAAGTGAAAAGTGAAAGTGAAGTCGTTCAGTTGTGTCCGACTCTTAGTGACCCCATGGACTGCAGCCCACCAGGCTCCTCCGTCCATGGAATTTTCCAGGCAAGAGTACTTGAGTGAGATGCCATTGCCTTCTCTGAGTAAAAGGGATAGAAAGAAAATAAAGTATAAAAAAATTTTGATATGGCAAATATATATATATTATATATATATCATTTTATTTTCATATAGATACATGTATCAGATACCATATTGTAGAAAATTTAGTATTTTATGAAGAATACTGTCAATTTCACCCATAATTCCATTAAAGAAAACAAATATTGGGAATTTCCTCATGGTCCAGTGTTAAGATTGTGCTCTAACTGCCCAGGATGTGGGTTTGATCCTTGAGTGAACTCCGGGAGTTGGTGATGGACAGGGAGGCCTGGCGTGCTGCAATTCATGGGGTCGCAAAGAGTCGGACACGACTGAGCGACTGATCTGATCTAATCTGGGGAACTAAGATTCCATAAGCTGCCTGGCCAAAAAAAAGGAAATATAATTTTATATGCTATATGGAAAAGCTATAATTTCCATAGGTCAAGTAAACTATCTTTGATTCAAATATTAATACTAATTTTCCAACCAGAAGTGGTAAATTCAGTGTAAATGAAAATTTTGCTTGTTTTTCAGGTTAAATCAATATAACAGAGCTACTTTAGTATAGTACCCCCTCCCCATTCTGTGTATTGCTGAATGCTCTACATCATGCCACTGCCTGATGCCATTAGACATTCCTGGGGATTGGCACAGGACCCATTTGCATTCCTCAGAGTAGAACACTGAGAAAGAATTTATGGAGATTGAAATGTGAGCTAAATTGAGAGCATAATTTCAAGCAGATGATTTCAGTTAATTAAAACTAGTAATACAGGTTCCATATAAATGGGTGCTGGTAATTTCCAGAATATATGAGGACATCTACTGAACTATACATTTTATCACAGTCTAATAAGCTGTGATAAAATGCTTTAACTACTATAAGGATTTATGGAACCAACTGTGTTTATCAGACTGATATTCGGTCAACTCTGACACACAAAAAGAGGGGTTGATTTGGTTTATCCATGCCCATCCTTCTCTTTATCTTTCTTTCTACTTATCCCTAAGCTCACTGTATCCTTCATCAGAGGAATAACAGGGAATCAGTCAGTTGCTTTTAACGTCTTTGGTGAAACTTGCCTTGGTTAAGTGGGAGCTCGGTAAACTTGCCTGAGACTAGGCTGGAGACTACGTCCATGTTTTATTCCTGACATACAAGAAGACACTAATCATTGATTTCCAAAGTTCAGTGGATAATGAGACAATACCAATCAACTTACTAAGTATATGGTAGTGTTCTTGCTTTTGTATCCCTCTTATCTGGTTGGCTATATAGAGATACCATTAAGATCAGCCATTTTGTCGTTTGCAACATCAGCTATTGGTTTTTTTTCCCCTAGATTGAAACCATTTTCATCATTTTCTATTATGAAACTTATTAGAGCATCAACTAAGAATATGAACATAATGCCATTGGTGATGAGTATCCTCCTCCATTTACCTCTGTTGTTGTTTAAGTCACGTCCTACACTTTTGTGACCCCATGGACTGTAGCCCACCATACTCCTCTGTCCATAGGATTTTCCAAGCAAGAATACTGGACTGAGTGTAATTTCCTTCTTCAGGGGATCCTGATCCAGGAGTGTCATATCCCTTCTCCTGACCCAGGGATCGAACCCACATCTTCTGCATTGTCAGGCAAGTTCTTTACCACTGAACCAAAAGGGAAGCCCGTCTCTGTTGTTAAATGGAGTCAAAAAATATCCTGACTGATGTTTAACTTCGGTGTAAAACCCCTACCACTTCATGCAAAATAGCATGCAGAACCTAAAGGATCTGGATTACAGAATTGATCCCTGAAACCTCTAATGTTCTAGTAATATAGGCAATGTGAGACCTCACATTTTATTTGATTATATGATTTATACATTTTAGCATGATTTTATTTAAGTAGATTTGAAACTGCTTCTAGAGGAAAGATTGGCTGTCATGAAGGTCCTTCTTGTGTCCCATGTCCATGCAGAAATCCAATAATGAACATTAAGTTTACTTCTCAATCTTAATGAAATTATATCAAACTTTTCAGTAGTACATGTGATATTTTCTAAGATCTCACTGGGAAATACTTCTTTGATAGGTTGTGTATAATTTGGTCAAAAAACAAGCACTTAATGCTGCTGCTGCTAAGTCGCTTCAGTCCTGTCCAACTCTGCACGACCCCATGGACCACAGCCTACCAGGCTCCTCCATCCATGGGATTTTCCAAGCAAGAGTACTGGAGTGGTTTGCCATTGCCTTCTCTGCACTTAATGAGAGCATGCTATTATATTGTAATTATGATAATATTTAATAATTAAATAATATTTTTATAATAAGTATAGTTTTTCAAGCTAAAGCAGTATATATATTATATGTAATCTTATTTAATTCTTATAACAATACTACAAGGGCTAATATTAATAAATAGTATATACTAAAGTCTTACTCTTTGCCAGCACGCTTGGGATCTGGGCCTTATTCTAGAATTAACTTACCTAATTTTTAATGAGCTAACATTTAATTTGAAATAAGTAACTCTCTATTTCCTTTTTATGAATGAGGAAACCAAAGTTTATAAAGTTATGGGCATTGCATGCTAGCTGCTCTAGATTCCGGAACATATTCACTCAATGTTGACAATTCGAGGTAGTATATACAAGAGCCATACCCTTGAATCAGTTGTGTATTTCAATCCACTTTCTTCTGACTTCAATGATCAAAGTAAAGTGACATTAATAACCTACCACCCTGGTATCTCACTCTTGGTCTCAAAGCAGTTTATTCAAGTGTCTGGGCATCTTTGTCTGTGGTGAATGTGGCCATAACTGGATACAGATTAGGAAATACTTACGGAACATCAACGGACAGTGGTCATTTTACTACTTACTTTAATACTTTAGTAACTTATTTAGTGGAGGAAGCCAAGGAGGCATATATGTTTCTATCTGAATAAGAATATTCATGACAATAGCACCAGTCCATGTTCAGTCTGACTCCTTTCATAGTTTGCCCTTCACTGCACCTCATTTATTTTATCTTAAGTAGGGGTCTATTCATGATTGAACCATCTTCCGAAGATTGATATATTAAAATGTGTGAAGGGAAAGACAGCACTTAGTAGCATTGATGACTAGCCTGATTTTATAGATGTTAAAAAGCTTAGGAGCAATAAAAAATAAAAACATGGAATGTTTGCTTAATGAATTCCAGTTTCACTGGTAACCTAAACATTGTTAACTTTCTCACAAGACTTCCTTCCACTTTTCCAGATTTAAAAGAATAAATAATTTATATAAAAAAGCTATTATGGTGGGGGTGATTAGAAGTGCTAATTCTTATCTCAAAAGGTATTTTCATGAGTCTCAGTTCCATTATTTATTAGCTATATGAACTTGGGAATTCACTTAATTTATTCTTGTGTCAGTTTTTTTTTTTTTTTTCTGTAACAGAGTAAATAGTAATATTCACATCATAGGATTTTTGTGATGAGTTAAAACATGAAAGAATTTAGAGCTACACTTAGCACATACAAAACACACAATAAATATTGGGTCAGTTCAGTCACTCAGTCATGTCCGATTCTTTGCAACCCCATGGACTGCAGCATGCCAGGCCTCCCTGTTCATCATCAACTCCCAGAGTTCACTCAGACTCATGTCTGTTGAGTTGATGATGCCATCCAACCATCTCTTCCTCTGTTGTCCCCTTCTCCTTCCCACCTTCAATCTTTCCCAGCATCAGGGTCTTTTCCAATGAGTCAATTCTTCATATCAGGTGGCCAAAGTATTGGAGTTTCAGCTTTAGCATCAGTCCTTCCAATGAATATTCAGGACTGATTTCCTTTAGGATGGACTGGTTGGATCTCCTTCCTGTACAAGGGACTCAAGAGTCTTCTCCAACACACACTTCAAAAGTATCAATTCTTTTTTTGATGCTCAGCTTTTTTATAGTCCAACTCTCATATCCATACATGACTACTGGAAAAACCATTGCTTTGACTAGACAGATCTTTGTTGGCAAAGTAATGTGTCTGCTTTTTAATATGCTGTCGAGGTTGGTCATAGCTTTTCTTCCAAGGAGCAAGCATCTTTTAATTTCATGGTTGCAGTCACCATCTGCATTTTGGAGTCCAAAAAAATAAGGTCTCTCACTGTTTCCATTTTTCCCCACCTATTTGCCATGAAGTGATGGGACCAGATCCATGATCTTAGTTTTCTGAATGTTGAGTTTTAAGCCAACTTTTTCACTCTCCTCTTTCACTTTGATCAAGAGGCTCTTTAGATCTTTGTTGCTTTCTGCCATAAGGATGGTGTCATCTGCAGATCTGAGGTTATTGATGTTTCTCCCAGCAATCTTGATTCCAGCTTGTGCTTTATCTTCCCGGCATTTCACATGATGTATTCTGCATATGAATTAAATAAGCAGGGTGACAACACACAGCCTTAATGTATTCCTTTCCCAATTTGGAACCAGTCTGTTGTTCCATATTTGGTTCTAACTGTTGCTTCTTGACCTGCATACAGGTTTCTCAGGAGTCAGGTATTCCCATCTCTTTAAGAATTTTCCACAGTTTATTGTGATCCACACAGTCAAAGGCTTTGGCATAGTCAATAAAGCAGAAGTAGATGTTCTTCTGGAACTCTCTTGCTTTTTCGATAATCAGATATATGTTGACAATTTTATCTCTGGTTCCTCTGCCTTTCATAAATCCACCTTGAACATCTGAAAGTTCATGGTTCACGTACTGTAGAAGCCTGGCTTGGAGAATTTTGAGCATTACTTTGCTAGTGTGTGAGATGAGTGCAATTGTGCGGTAGTTAGAGCATTCTTTGGCATTGCCTTTCTTTGGGATTGTAATGAAAACTGACCTTTTCCAGTCCTGGAGTCACTGCTGAGTTTTTCAAATTTGCTGGCATATTGATTGCAGCACTTTCACAGCATCATCTTTCAGGATTTGAAATAGCTCAACTGGAATTCCATCACCTCCACTAGCTTTGTTTGTAGTGATGCTTCCTAAGGCCCACTTGACTTCACATTCCAGGATGTCTGGCTCTAGGTGAGTGATCACACCATCGTGATTATCTGGGGCGTGATGATCATTTTTGTATATTAGTTAAATAATAACATTATTATTAATTCTATGGGGTTCTCAACAGATACTGCTGATTAGTCCTAAGGTTTCAAGGTATTGTAGGAAGGAACTCATGCCCTTGGTCCTATACACTCAAGGAACTGAATTCTGCCAATAACAACCTGAGTAAGCTTTCACTGGGCCCTCTTCTAATAGAGCCTTAAATGAGACAGCAGGTTCTAGATGACACCCTGTTTATAACATCATAACATCCTAAAAAGGAGCCCAATTTTGCTATACCCAGACTCCTGGTTCACAGAAAAATATGAAATAATAAATGTGTCATCTTTTAGACAACTAAGTTAGTTATACAGCAATAGATAGCTAATAACAGGAGTAGAGAAGTGGAAGTAATTATGACATTTCCAGTTTCAGAGTCTACTTTTTTAATTTATTTATTTTAGTTGGTGGGTATTTACTTTAAAATATTGTGATGGTTTTTGCCATACATTAATATGAATCAGCCATAGGTATACATGTATCCCCTCCATCCTCACCGCCCCCCCCCATCTCCCTCTCCACCCTATTCCTCCAGGTTGTCACCAAGCATCAGCTTTGGGTGCCGTGCATCATACATCAAACTCACCCTGGGAGAATCTACTTTTATATTGTGTTAAAGTTGAGTTATTATTTGCTATATGGAAGTCAAACGGTCAGGTTCTAAGGACAGTTTGACTTGGCAGTGGTTGTGATCTTTTACAGAGTAGTTTCAGCAAGTCAGCAGGCTCTGAACCAGATTCAGTGGGTCAAAGTTAACCAGAGTTTAAAACTGCTGACATTAAATCCTATAGATAGCAGTTCCAAAAAGAAAAATCTTTCTTAACTGAAAGGAAAAAGGAAATAAATGGGTAGACTGAAGAAAAGATAGAGTTAAAGGCACATTATTTTATGGTAAAGAAAGGGGAGTAGATAGGAAAAGTAAGGAAAGAAGGAAAGGACTATGTTTGTTAATGAAGAGGATGAAGCCACTTAAAGGCACAGATTTAGAACAAGGCAAAAGAAGAGTCAGATAACCCTCTACATTTGAAAAATTGGGTAAAAGCAGTACTTAAATCATATAGGTGTTGGGTAAATATAACAAGACGATAAATATAAAGCTTCTAACACAGTGTCTACCTGTAGCAAACAAGAAAGAGTATCACCTACAACTAATTTTATGATTATTAAACATGCCAAGAGAGGATTGGAAGAACAGGGCTTGGAGGTAGAAAAAGGAAAGATAAATGTATATTGATTAATATTTTTTTTTCTTTTTTTTTTCAAGAGGAGAAGGGAGTGCTAGATGAGTGAAGAACCTACTGTTGGGAGCCATTACAATAACTCGGATGTAGATAACTGAGGGGAGTTTGTCTTCAGCTGCAGTCTCCGTGAGTGCTTAGTAATGAAGGCGTGCTCTGGCTCTGTGCTCTCATTGCTCTAATTTTAATCTAACTTTCTGAACATCAGCTTAACTCTAATCTTTTTTTTATTAAAGGAGAGGGATTAAAAATACCAGGCTCCTAGAGTAGATGAATTTTGTTTAGAATAAGTTCTATTCTGAAATGTATGAAATTGTCTTTAATTCGGATGCAAGACATGTTATGCTTCTTGTTTTTAGAAATTGTGTTTAACTGTGTAACTGAGTAATCGAATCCTTGTTTTAAATTTTGCATCTTCAGTTTGTGTTAGCAACCTTTCACACACATCTAGGCTGAAGTGTTAATCTTGTATTGAACTCTGGGTTGGTTAATGTGCTTTTCTCATCATGTTACCCTCACACTCAGCTCCAATTTACAAATCTCACCAGTATAGGCAATTTTGCTATCTTTTCACAAGATGACAGAATTCTTGGTTCAATGATGAAGCGTGAAAAACTTGCCACTATATAATAAATGTGATATGTGATATTAGAAGCTTTATTTTTCAAATTACTAATGTAGTTTTGAGTTGCTGGAAAGGTTTTAAAGGAAAGAAACAGTTTAGTTCACCCCCTCCTAAGTTTTCAAACTACCTGATGAAAGAAAAATCAAGGAACACAACTAAACTGGATATATGCTTAATTACTGATAGGTTTCATTTCACGTTTGCCTTTTTTTAGACTATAAGGATAACTATAACTAGAATAGACAAATATGGCAAACAATCTAATGAATGCAGAATAGACAAGTACTTAAATAATTGAAAATAATTAAAATGATATGTAAATGATATTAACTATTTTAAGTTTTTTTATTGATACATATAAAAGATGGAAAATTTTTCCTTAAAAATTCATACAGTAATAACCAGTACTGGTACATATGTAAGCTCTGAAAGTCTCAAAAATAAATGATCAAAGAACCTGATTTTAAAGTTGTCCATTTTTTTCTTCTCTTTAAAGAAAATTAATTCATTTGAAAGGATATGGGTGTGTTAGGCAGAGAAGGATTTAGCATAAAGCTAAAGAAACTCTAAAGTTTCTGAAGAAGGGCCTCTCACTTCTTAGGGCCTTTGAGAGTTGTGGATATGCACAGAGTGTTCTAAGTGGGGAAGAAAAACCAACTTGCAATGAGGATACCTTCTTATGAAAATACTCCTAACAAATTCTCTAAAAAATTGGAAGCAAAAAAGGACCTGAGCCTACAAACAAACCTTTAATATTTTGTTGTGGGTTCTTTTTTTTTTTTTTCCAAGTACGAATCATCACTTTGTTACCCAATTATGTTCAATTCAGTTTTGCCACTCAGTTGAGTCTGAATCTTTGCAATCCTACCGACTCCAGCACACCATACTTCCCTGTCCATCACCAACTCCCAGAGCTTGTTCAAACTCATATCCATGAGTCGGTGATACCATCCAATCATCTCATCCTCTGTCATCCCCTTCTCCTCCCACCTTCAATCTTTCCAACCATCAGGGTCTTTTCCAACAAGTCAGTTCTTCACATCAGGTGGCCAAAGTATTGGAGCTTCAGCGTCAGCATTAGTCCTTCCAATGAATATTCAGGACTGATTTCCTTTAGGATGGACTAGTTGGATCACCTTGCCGTCCAAGGGACTCTCAAGAGTCTTCTCTAACATCACAGTTCAAAAGCACAAATTCTTCAGTGCTCATCTTTCTTTATGGTTGAACTCTCACATCCAAACATGACTAATGGAAAAACCATAACTTTGTCTAGATGGACCTTTGTTGGCAAAGCAACATCTCTGCTTTTTAAAAATGCTATTCAGGTTTGTCATATCTTTTCTTCCAAGGACCAAACATCTTTTAATTTCATGGCTGCAGTCACCATCCGTGAGTGATTTTAGAGCCCAAGAAAATAAGGTCTGTCACTGTTTTCCATTGTTTCCCCATCAATTTGCCATAAAGTGATGGGACAGCGTGCCATGATCTTAGTATTTTTGAATGTTGAGTTTTAAGCCAGCTTTTTCCACTCTCCTCTTTCACTTTCATCAAGAGGCTCTTTAGTTCCTACTCACTTTCTGCCATAAAGGTGGTGTCATCTGCATATCTGAGGTTATTGATATTTCTCATGGCAATCTTGATTCCAGCTTGTGCTTCATCCATCCTGGCATTTTGCATGAAGTACTCTGCATAAAGTTAAATAAGCAGGATGACAATATACAGCCTTGATACATTCCTTTCCCAATTTGGAACCAGACCATTGTTCCATGTTTGGTTCTAACTGTTGTTTCTTGACCTGCATGAGGTTCCTCAGGAAGCCTGTGAAGTGGTCTGGTATATCCACCTCTTTAAGAATTTTCCACAGTTTCTTGTGATCCACACAAAGGATTTAGCATAGTCAATGAAACAGAAGTAGATGTTTTTTCTGGAATCCCCTTGCTTTTTCTATGATCCAGCGGATGTTGGCAATTTGATCTCTGGTTCCTCTGTCTTTTCTGAATCCAGCTTGGACATCTGCAAGTTCTCAGTTCACGTACTATGAAGCCTAGCTTGGAGAATTTTCAGCATTACTTTGCTAGCATGTGAGATGAGTGCAATTGTGTGGTAGTTTTAGCATTCTTTGGCATTGTCTTTCTTTGGGACTGGAATGAAAACTGACCTTTTCCAGTCCTGTGGCCATTGCTGAATTTTCCAAATTTGCTGGCATATTGAATGCAGAACATTCACGGCATCATTTTTTTTTTAGGATTTGAAATAGCTCAGCTGGAATTCCATCATTTCCAGTAGCTTTGTTCATAGTGATGCTTCCTAAGGCCCACTGACTTCACACTCCTGGATGTCCGGCTCTATGTGAGTGATCACACCATTGTGGTTATCTGAGTCATGAAGATCTTTTTTGCATAGTTCTTCTGTGTATTCTTTCCACCTCTTCTTAATATCTTCTGCTTCTGTTAGGTCCATACCATTTCTGTCCTTTATTGTGCCCATCTTTGCATGAAATATTCTCTTGGTATCTCTAATTTTCTTGATGACATCTCTAGTCAATTAGTGCCCAATTATGTATTTGCATTCTTTTTCTTTAAGGGGAATATCAAACAAACTGTAAGCTCAAGAACATATCAAAACCTGGATCTTGCTTTTGGCCTAAGCATGATAGTGTAAGGAATTGCCTTGGTGTTGCCTCTGTGCTTTGGGAAGCCTTATATTCTAAATGTGCATATACCTAGGTTGATTGTTTGCATGAGAATATTTTCCATGGAAACGTTTTACGTAGTTGTTAGTTGTGTAGCACAGGCTATTGAAGTCCACTGAAGAACTATAGCTTTCAGCATTTAGTCCTTTTTCTGACTCACTGTTTCCTCCCTGGAGTGAGGGAGAGAAGAGGGAAAAACAGGAGAGGCAGAGGAAGGGGAGCAGGGATAAATAAAAAGGGGGCTTATGGGGAGAAGGTAGGAGAGATCAAGGGAAGAAGGAGGATGGAAGATGGAAGAAAGGAAGGAGAGGAGGGATAAGAGGTATATTCTTTATCCCCTTGCTCACGATAAGTTTTAGGCACAGTTTTGAAATCAGAAGCATTGTTTATGAGAATCTCCAATATCAGGTCTCTAATATCTGCTCCATTGTGGCATGCTTGATTTCATAATAGCATCTGTCTTACCTGTTAAACTTAACTCTCACCTAATGGACATGATCCATCTCTGATATTAGAAGTGTGACACCTGAATGAAGAAAATTATTCCAGTAAGTGAAAGAGCAATTGCTTCTTCCTCCCAAAGTGTGTCTTAACTTTGAAAAGAAGATATTTAATTTCTCATTTAGATTTCTTGTTAAGGCACAATCAGAGAGTGTGCATGTATACGTGGCAGTGTGGTGCTGATGTTGGTAATGGGCAGGGGGTAATAGTGGACATAGTTTGGGCATCCAGAGCACCTGGGCAGACCTGGGGACAAGAGACTGTGCCAGGTCAGTTTGTCTAAGTTGTTCCTTTTTTTTTGGAGTGTCTTTGCTACCTTCTTTTCTAAGTATATGCATTATCTAATGCTGCAAGTTTGAAACTGACAGCTACTTTTCTATGAAGACTTTCTGTGTCAGCCACTTCCATGAGTCACCTCAGTGCATGTCAAGGCATTGTGTTCATATATGGTTTATCTGTTTCAACTTACATACAAGTAAGGTCCCAACACAATTCCTATGACCATGTCCATTAGTTTTGTCTGTGAAAGTAGAGTAGATGAAACTTAAAATCTAATTTTCAGCTCAGTTCTTTCAGACAAAACCACCTGCTGAATGGAGAGTTCAGTCACTGCTTCCTTCTGTTATGATTAACTTTATATCCTTGTGGAACAAGAGGGCGTTCTATGTATTCTTGAAGTTGTTCCCAGAGAGAAAGGGAATGGTAGCTAAATTTGTATGAATTTTTGGTTCATATATCTTTTCTTCTATATAATAACATCGTGACTTTCTTTTTCTAAATGTTTGGACTGTTTTCTCTTTTTTGTATTGATGTGCAGATGATTTACAATATTGCATTGGTTTTAGGCATACAGCAAACTGATTCAGCTCTGCATACATATGTATAGGGGCTTCCCACGTGGTACAGTGGTAAAGAATCCACCTGCCAATACAGGAGACACATGAGACAAGAGATCCCTGCGTCAGGAAGATCCCCTGGAGGAGAAAATGGCAACCCATTCTAGTATTCTTGCCTGGAAAACTCCACAGACAGAGGAGCCGAGTTGGCTACAGTCCATGGGGTCATGAAAGAGTCAGACACGAATGAGCAACTGAACTAATGACCAAATGTACTTATCTATATTATTTTTTGTATTGTTTTCCATTATACTTTAGTACAAGATGTTGAACATAGTTCCCAGTGCTAATGCACTAAATCCTTTTTGTTCATCTAGTTTATAGATGGTAGTGTGTATCTGTTAACCCCACATTCCCAATTTATACCTCCCCTACTTCTACTTTGATAACCATAGTGTTTTCCATGTCTATGAGTCTCTTTCTCTTTTGTAAATCAGTTCATTTATACTTTTTTTTTTAGATTCCACATATAAGTGATACCGTATAATATTTGTCTTTGTCTGACTTACTTCACAGTATGGTAATCTCTAGGTCCATCCATGTTGCTGCAAATGGTATTATTTCATTATTTTATATGGCTGAGTAGTAGTCCATTGTATATATACGCTTTTCACAATAGCCAAGACATGGAAGCAACCTAAGTGTCCATCAATAGATGAATGGATAAAGGTGAATTCACTTGTAACTATGGTCTCATTGCCTTGTCAATGAAAAATTCTCCCCATGTGTTGCAAAACACCACTTAACCACTCAATCTTAGATACCTTACCTGCCCAAATCAGGGCCATCTAAAAGACCAAAGGAAGTGTTTTCTGATGACACAGTGCTCCAGGCAGGGAAGAGAAACTGCCAGTAGTCGTGCTTTCCTTTTGTTCAGGAAGTTAAACAGCAAACTGCATTCACCTTACTTTCTTTCCATTTCCTTATACAAGTTGTCATCAGATTGGAGACAAAGTGAAAATACTTAGTTCATTTAATGAAGTTAAACCTAATAGGAGCTTTGTTTAATTATCTAAGAGCAGAGTCAGCGAGAGATTGGTACTGAGAAAATGATGGATCCAGTGAAAGCACTTTCATCTGGTGCTAACCTGCTGGCTGCAGATTTCTTAGTGTGCATATTAATTGTAAAGGGGAAATTTTATGTATCATTTAGATGGAACCTTTATAATTCAAGCCTCCTTTATGTACAGTGCAAAATGTATGCTTAGTTTTTCCAGTAACACTTGGGGAAATGCCTTGTAAATGGGTGTATAAATTTGCTTAATTAATCAAACAAAGAGAAAGCTTTTAGAGAGCAAAATCATGACGGGAACTTAAAAGAAGGAAATTAAAAAGATAAAGCTTATTACTGCCTAGTAATTTCAATTTATGCTGTAAATAAAATAGGTTTAAAAGCAAAGCCAGTGCAAATATGCCTCTATAGCAGGTTCTCCTGTATAATTGGCCATGGCCCAAGAATTACCAATGGGCTCTAAGTCAATATTGTTTTTTAAGTGTCCTTGGACTATTGAATTTATTAAGTGGTTTAGATGTAAGTGAAGACATTCTCTAGGTAACCTTGCCTATACTCCACATGTGATTTCTGAGTCACCAACTAGGCACAGGAGGTGAATTCTCATAGCCAGGAGTTTTCACATTGATCTTGGAAATGATTCTACTCTACAGTTAAAACTGATTTTAAAAGCCATAGTGATTTGGGGATTATTGTAAGTTATTTCTTTTCATATATACTTCAAATGTTTGTTGCTTATTTCCAAGAAATTTGAGCAAACTGTTAGAGAAATTAACTTCAAATTAAAGTCCTTGGTTTATGGTAAATGGGCCATGTGAACATGCTGTTCTTGTGAGCAATGGTGATGCTCCACTCACCCCTTTGCCTTCAAAGAGGGTCTATGGGTCAAAGACGAGGATATTACTGGGGGTATTATTGTAGATGCAGAGGCTTGGGTTCCACGCCATAACTGCTGATTCAGCATCTGCATTTTAACAAAATCCCAAATTAGAGAACAATTCTAGCTAATGAGGGTTTACAGGGGCAGTAACAGCTCCTTCTTATTCCCTAGGGAATTAGTATTTCTATTTGTACTTGGCATCGTATTGATTCATAACTTTACAGCAGTAAGTGTGCCACCATTTTTTAATGTATTGGGGGGTTATGTCACCTCTCTTCTAATAGTTTGTAATAATAATTTAAAATAATTCAGTATAGGCAAATTGCTGCTGCTGCTGCAGCTCCTGCTAAGTCGTTTCAGTCGTGTCTGACTCTGTGCGACCCCACAGACAGAAGCCCACCAGGCTCCCCCGTCCCTGGGATTCTCCAGGCAAGAACACTGGAGTGGGTTGCCATTTCCTTCTCCAATGCATGAAAGTGAAAAGTGAAAGTGAAGTTGCTCAGTCGCAACCCCATGGTCTGCAGCCTACCAGGCTCCTCCGTCCATGGGATTTTCCAGGCAAGAGTGCTGGAGTGGGGTGCCATTGCCTTCTCCGATTGAGAGATTATTTGAGCCATAGAAATTAATAACTCTAAATTGGTCTCAGTTTGAATAAAGCAAGATTTCAAATATTATCCAAGTTCTGAGAGTGTAGGATAAGTCAAGTACTAGTCATTTTTGCAAATTGTTCCCTCCCCGCTGGGGGAAAAAGGTTTACATCATTTTCAAGTTTCTCTATAAGTTATAGTTTGCTACCTTTTGTAACTGAAAATGATTTTGTTCTTAGTGATTTAATTATTTGTCACTACATTTCTAATCTAGGCATTTGTGTTAACAGTTGTAAAAACCAAAAATATGGTATACCGTATAAATAGATAATATTTATTGAGAACTCTTCTATATGCCAGGAATTCTTCTAAATTTTTAACGTAATAACTAATTTAATTTACACAGTAACCCTATAAATTAAATACTATTGTTAGACCCATTTTACCCTTGTAGAAAGTGAAGCACAGGAATGTTAAATGACTTTCCCAAAGTTACACCGCAAGCTCATAATAGAAATACAAATGTAAGTAGTCTTTCTTCAGAAACAACACTCTTAAAAACTTATAAACGCTAAACAGTGTAAATGCCCAATAACACACAGAGGCTCTGGGGAAAAGAATGTGTTTGGGTTGGGAGAATCCAGTCCCTTGCTCCTGTAAGACTCAAGTCCTTGTTTTCTTGCTGTCTAACACCCAGACATTGTTCTCAGCTTCTGCAAGCCACTCACTTTCAGGTCCTCTACACAGAGCTGTTAGGTTGACAAGCCACATCCTAAGAAAACTGGCTTACTGCTTTGAAATGGAGAGAGTTAAAATGCTGTTTCTGGGGAGGGGGCTAAGGAACAAAAAGAACTGCCATTTCTGTCAATTTACTAAATGTTTCATCTGATTGCTTGAGTCACAGGCAAAATAGCTGGAGGCTAGACAGGTATATTGCTCTTTTAAAAACAGATGGTGGAGCTCACAAGAGATTTGAGAGGGAGGGAAAGCAGAAACTTGAACAAAGTGATTTCTATAAAAGGAGCAATCTTATATATCATAGTAGATACAAAACCATCAATGCATTCTTTGATCCTCTATTACCTTTCTAAACGTTATGTGGTATCTATTAATAAAATGTTCACCCTATGATCTTTTTTTGCCAATCTTTTAATATCAAACTTTGAAAACATATTATATAACACTTCTGTTCTCTTTTTTGTATTTTTATTTATTTATTTTTAAATTAATTTATTAATTTTAATTGGAGGCTAATTACTTTACAATATTGTAATGGTTTTTGCCAAACATCCACATGAATCAGCCATGGGTACACATGTGTTCCCATTCTGGAGGGGGAACACTTCTATTGTTATGTTCAATATTGTGATGGTTTTTGCCATAAATCAACATGAATTGGACACAGGTATACATGTGTACCCCCCATCCTGAGTTCCCCTGCCACCTCCCTCCCCACTCTACCACTCCAGGTTGTCCCAGAGCACTGGCGTTGGGTGCCCTGATTCATGCATCAAGCTTACACTGGCCATCTATTTTACAAATGATAATGAAAATGTTTCAATGCTATTTTCTCAAATCATCCCACCTTCGCCTTCTCCCACTGAGTCCAAAAGTCCGTTGTTTACATCTGTGTCTCCTTTCCTGCACTTCATCACAGCAAGATCATCTATGACCCACCTCCCAGAGTAATGGAAATAAAATAAAAAATAAACAAATGGGACCTAATTAAACTTAAAAGCTTTTGCACTATGAAGGAAACTATTAGCAAGGTGAAAAGATAGCCCTCAGAATGGGAGAAAATAACAGGAAATGAAACAACTTATAAAGAATTAATCTTCAAAATATACAAGCAGTTCATGTAGCTCAATACCAGAAAAACAAATAACCCAATCAAAACATGGGCATTTCTCCAAAGAAGACATACAGATGGCTAATAAATGCATGAAAAGATGCTCAACATCACTCATTATCAGAGAAATGCAAATCAAAACCACAATGAGATATCATCCCACACTGGTCAGAAGGACCATCATCAAAAAATCTACAAACAATAAATGCTGGGAGAGTGTGGAGAAAAGGGAACCCTTTTAACACTGTTGGTGGGAATCCAGACTTGTACAGCCACTATGAAGAATAGTGTGGAGATTCCTTAAAAAACTGGGAACAGAACTGCCTTATGACCTAGCAATCCCATTGTTGGGCATACACCCCAAGGAAATTAGAATTGAAAGAGACACATGTACCCCAATGTCCATTGTAGCACTATTTACAATAGCTAGAACATGGAACGGAGAAGGTGATGGCACCCCACTCCAGTACTCTTGCCTGGAAAATCCCATGGACGGAGGAGCCTGATAGGCTACAGTCCATGGGGTTGCGAAGAGTTGGACGCGACTGAGCGACTTCACTTTCACTTTTCACTTCATGCATTAGAGAAGGAAATGGCAACCTACTCCAGTGTTCTTGCCTGGAGAATCCCAGGGACGGTGGAGCCTGGTGGGCTGCCGTCTATGGGGTCGCACAGAGTCGGACACGACTGAAGCGACTTAGCAGCAGAACATGGAAGCAACCTAGATGTCCATTGACAGATGAAAGGATGTTCATCAGCCAATGAATGAATAAGAAAGTTGTGGTACATATATACAATGGAATATTACTCAGCTATAAAAATGAATGCATTTGAATCAGTTCTGATGAGGCAGTTGAACCTGGAGTCTATTATACATAGTGAAGTAAGTCAGAAAAAGAAACACAAATAATGTATATTAACACATATATGAGGAATTTAGAAAGATGGTACTGAAGATCCTATATTCTAAATGTTTTTAATTTATTGCCTGAGTTTATATATCATAATTGAGGGTACTGACTGCCTGGTGAATACAAATATATTTATTCAATTAAATTACTGCTCTTACACTGATAAAACATTTCAGTTCAGTTCAGTTCATTTCAGTCACTCAGTCGTGTCCGACTCTTTGCAACCCCACGAATCACAGCACACCAGGCCTCCCTGTCCATCACCAACTCCCGGAGTTCACTCAAACTCATGTCCATCAAGTCGGTGATGTCATCCAGCCATCTCATCCTCTGTTGTCCCCTTCTCCTCCTGCCCCCAATCCTTCCCAGCATCAGAGTCTTTTCCAATCAGTCAACTCTTTGCATGAGGTGGCCAAAGTACTGGAGTTTCAGCTTTAGCATCAGTCCTTCCAGTGAACACCCAGGACTGATTTCCTATAGGATGGACTGGTTAGATCACCTTGCAGTCCAAGGGACTCTCAAGAGTCTTCTCCAACACCACAGTTTAAAAGCATCAATTCTTTGGCGCTCAGCATTCTTCACAGTCCAACTCTCACATCCATACATGACCACTGGAAAAACCATAGCCTTGACTAGACGGACCTTTGTTGGCAAAGTAATGTCTCTGCTTTTGAATATGCTATCTAGGTTGGTCATAACTTTCCTTCTAAGGGGTAAGTGTCTTTTAATTTCATGGCTGCAATCACTATCTGCAGTGATTTTGGAGCCCCCCAAAATAAAGTCTGACACTGTTTCCACTGTTTCCCCATCTATTTCCCATAAAATATTTAGTTTTGCAATAAAATGCATTATTGGAAAAGCAAAGTTAGAGATGACAATTCTATCTAGGACAGGTTGCTTATTGCTAAGTTGGAAGAAGGCATTTTTATACAAAATTTACCTGCAACAGATATTGTAAAATGATGAGATCATAAACAAATATTAACATGGCATGTACCTTAACCACAAAAAAGCAAATGTCTCATGGCAATACATCTTTTAAAAATGCTTATTTGAAGAAGAGGTCTTGGCCTTTGTAGATCCAGAGAATGCTACTGACCAATTTTAAAAATATTTCTCCCAAATGGGGATGTATGTAGAAACATTCATGATATCTGGCATAATCATATTTGCAAAACTGCATAGTGTTATGTGTTTAGGCTAAAATCATGGATAAAGAGTAAAGTAAACCAAGCATGGTGATCAAACACATAATCATAGCCTCATAGACACAAATTTCTTTATCTGTGACCTACTTAGCTCTTTATTAATGTGTAATAATTTCATTTTTTAGTTACTATGATCATTAATTGACCAGATATAAAAGGGTCTGTAATTCAATTTGGAAGCCATTGAAGTGTATATAGATAGGGAGTTTTAATAGCATTTTACAAAGAGTACCATTGTCTCCTGTAGATGCTCAGATTTCTGAAGGCAGAGAGCATGCCTGGCTTACTCAACTTTATAAGCTACAAGGATACAGCAGTATTTGGCATATAGTGTCAACCACTCTCCAATTATTTAATTTTAAGTCATCAAAGAAAATTGTGAAAGTAAAAAGTAATTAGTAGATGGCATCATTATGGAACATCTAGGGTAGAAAATATTTGAGAAGCAGTTTTCCTTATTTTCTTTTCTTGGGAGAATGCCATATTGAAAAATATGATAGGAGATGAAAAAAGATACATAAAAATAACATCTCTATTTAATGTGGCTGAACAAAGTGAGGTTAATTGTTGATTCAGTTAAATGAGTTAAGTACGATCCTACAGTGTGACTGTAAAAATAAGAAGACTATTTGGGAGAAATAGAATAGTGCTGTTGTTGCTCAGTCACCCAGTCGTGTTCAACTCTTTGTGACCCCCATGGACTGCAGCATGCCAGGCCTAGTATTTCTGCAAATTAGCTTATTTATAGATTCAATGCAATCCCTATCAAGCTACCAATGGTATTTTTCACAGAGCTAGAACAAATAATTTCACAATTTGTATGGAAATACAAAAAACCTCAAATAGCCAAAGCAATCTTGAGAAAGAAGAATGGAACTAGAGGAATCAATCTGCCTGACTTCAGGCTCTACTACAAAGCCACAGTCATCAAGACAGTATGGTACTGGCACAAAGACAGAAATATAGATCAATGGAACAAAATAGAAAGCCCAGAGATAAACCCACGCACCTATGGACACCTTATCTTTGACAAAGGAGGCAAGAATATACAATGGATTAAAGACAATCTCTTTAACAAGTGGTGCTGGGAAAACTGGTCAACCACTTGTAAAAGCATGAAACTAGAACACTTTCTAACACCATATACAAAAATAAACTCAAAATGGATTAAAGATCTAAACGTAAGACCAGAAACTATAAAACTCCTAGAGGAGAACATAGGCAAACACTCTCTGACATACATCACAGCAGGATCTTCTATGACCCACCTCCCAGAATATTGAAAATAAAAGCAAAAATAAACAAATGGGACCTAATTAAAATTAAATGCTTCTGCACAACAAAGGAGACTATAAGCAAGGTGAAAAGGCAGCCTTCAGAATCGGAGAAAATAATAGCAAATGAAGCAACTGACAAACAACTAATCTCAAAAATATACAAGCAATTCCTACAGCTCAATTCCAGAAAAATAAATGACCCAATCAAAAAGTGGGCAAAAGAACTAAACAGACATTTCTCCAAAGAAGACATACAGATGGCTAACAAACACATGAAAAGATGCTCAACATCACTCATTATCAGAGAAATGCAAATCAAAACCACAATGAGGTACCATTTCACGCCAGTCAGAATGGCTGCGATCCAAAAGTCTACAAGCAACAAGTGCTGGAGAGGGTGTGGAGAAAAGGGAACCCTCTTAGACTGTTGGTGGGAATGCAAACTAGTACATCCACTATGGAGAACAGTGTGGAGATTCCTTAAAAAACTGGAAATAGAACTGCCTTATGACCCAGCAATCCCACTGCTAGGCATACACACCGAGGAAACCAGAATTGAAAGAGACACGTGTACCCAAATGTTCACCGCAACACTGTTTATAATAGCCAGGGCATGGAAGCAACCTAGATGTCCATCAGCAGATGAATGGATAAGAAAGCTGTGGTACATATACACAATGGAGTATTACTCAGCCATTAAAAAGAATTCATTTGGATCTGTTCTAATGAGGTGGATGAAACTGGAACCTATTATACAGAGTGAAGTAAGCCAGAAAGAAAAACACCAATACAGTATACTAACACATCTATATGGAATTTAGAAAGATGGTAACAATAACCCTGTATGCGAGACAGCAAAAGAGACACAGATGTATAGAACAGTCTGTTGGACTCTGTGGGAGAGGGAGAGGGTGGGATGATTTGGGAGAATGGCATTGAAACATGTATAATATCATACATGAAACGAATCGCCAGTCCAGGTTCGATGCAGGATACAGGACGCTTGGGGCTGGTGCACTGGGATGACCCAGAGGAGGAGTCCCTAACCCTATGGGGAGGGAGGTGGGAGGGGGGTTCAGGATGGGGATCATGTGTATACCCGTGGCGGATTCATGTTGATGTATGGCAAAACCAATACAATATTGTAAAGTAATTAACCTCCAATTAAAATAAATAAATTTATATTAAAAAAACCAAAAAACAGAAAAAAATAAATGTAAAAAAAGACTTCCTTGGTGGCTCAGACAGTAAAGCATCTACCTACAATGCAGGAGACCTGGGTTCTATCCCTGGGTCAGGAAGATCCTCTGGAGAAGGAAATGGCAACCCACTCCATAACTCTTGCCTGGAAAATCCCATGGACGGAAGAGCCTGGTAGGCTACAGTCCGTGGGGTCGCAAAGAGTTGACATGATTGAGCAACTTCACCTTCACCTTCACCTTACCTTATTACAAACTTAGTCCTGCTGTCCTTCAAGTACCAAAGTAGAAAAGGAAAAAGGAGTATAAATCTAATTATATAAGTGCAACATATAAACATTAAAATTTAAAAATAAAGTTAGAGAGGCAAAAAGCTTAGAAGAAACAAGCTATTTAATCTCATCAAATGTAAAATATTATTTGAATGCATGGAAAGACCATGTATCTCTCTTATATGGAAATAATTTTTACCACACATAGATTGGCTCGCCATAAGATTATACAAATACAGATCCAATTAGAAACACAAAAGTGATGTAAGGGGGGAATTGGATTTAGTGATGTTTTTCTTTGTATTAGTATGTCTCATGTAAATAACAAATACTACCTGAGACTAGTCAAGAAATTTTAAGAGAAGAGTCAGGAAAAGAAAAAAATTGTCCGATGGCAGAAGACAGCATAAAGACATTGTAACCAAATAAACAAGATTTTGGCCAAAGTGAAGCAAATGGTGCTGACACAAAGTGACTATCCTTCTAAAAGCGTATAAAATTAAACCTTTACCTTTACCATATGTATTGGTTTCTTAACGACAAGTAAAACATATTATTATTTTTAAGTTATTTTCCCAGTATGCACATTTAATGGTATGCACAGATATGTCTGTTCAACAAATACATGTTAATTTGTTCAAATGATAAAATTGAAAATAATATTGTATTTATCAAATTAATTTGTAGAAAATGTCAACAGTATAATAAACAGTCATAATAGTAGTAATATTTTAGCAACTAGCCATGTGCTATGGTAAGAATTCTACTGATTCCTCCCAGTAACCCCATGAGGCAGAGTCTGAGATTCTCTACATTTCATAGAGCATGAATTTGAGGACTAGAATGGGCAAGTCATGTGCTCAAGTGGAGACAGGATTTAGATACAGACAGTCTGACTCCAGAAGCCTCATCTCAAACTATAAAATAAGTACTTATGAATATTCATATTCACTCTCTTACTTTTAAAGACAATGTTGCTGTTAGAGATAATCTAAAATGTATATGTATGAAAGACTTGTAGAAAAGATAATGATGGGGCTTGGTGACTCAGAGGGTGAAGAATCTGCCTGCAATGCGGGAGACCTGGATTCAATCCCTGGGTTGGGAAGATCTCCTGGAGAAGGAAATGGCTACTCACTTTGGTATTCTTGCCTGGAGAATTCCGTGGAGAGAGGAGCCTGATAGGAATAACATAACTTAATTGCAGGGAAGACAAAGAAAAAAAAAAAAAAAAAAAAGAGGCCAATTAAAACTTCTACAAGAAGAATTTCTTGAATACTGTTTATTTTGTTATTTATGATTTTACTTATTCTTCATTCAGACATGATTGAAGCAACTTAGCATGTATGCATACATGCATATTCTTCTCATAGTGAATTTTATATATTATAGTTAGTACAGAAGGAAGATTTCTATTCTTTTATAAAAGTAAACCAAAAATATTAACCAGACTTGAGATATAACTTATAGTTTTAACTGGAATCAAGATTAAAAATTCCTATCTTGCTCTTGCTCAGTCACTTCAGTCGTGTCTAGCTCTTTGTGACCCCCATGGACTACAGCCTGCTAGGCTACTCTGTCCATGAGATTCTCCAGGAAAGAATACTGGAGTGAATAGCCATTCCCCTTTCCAGGGCATCTTCCTGACCCAGGGATCAAACCCACACCTCGAATGTCTCCTGCACTGGCAGACGGGTTCTTTAGCACTAGCACCACCTGGGAAGCCCTAAATTCTCAGTACATTCTCTATATCTCAGAGTATTCTTTTATGTTTTGGAGAGTGTGTTCCCTCTAACTTTCTAATTTTCTTTTTGAGGCTGCTATTTCCCCACCTCCACCACCCCCCACCCCCCGCCCCACCACCAAATAATTCAAACCTATAGCCCTTTCTTTCTTTGCTCTAATTTCAAATATATCTCTCACAACTTATAAAAATAAAACCCAGACATGTTGAACCTGAATGAAATAAATGCAATGAGACTGTCAGAATGAATTTGTCTATGTGAAAATTATATAAGACAATGGACTTCTGGGATTTGGGAGGAGGTAGTGAGGAGAGTGGAGGGCACGGGGGCATAGTACCTATCACAAAGTAGGCATTTAATAACTAGCTGTTGAATGAATGAATGCATGAATTAACATGAACTACCAAATCTGGAAAGCCATGACTCAACGAGCCCTTGTAGATTTCTTGTTGGTTCACTGCCAAGGCTCCTTGACACAGACCTTTCTTCTATAGAGGTGTTTTTTTTTTTTTTCTTTTTTTTAATCATTTCTTTCCATTACCTCTTCTCTTTTCTATTCCTATTAGTTTGAAACCCAGTGACACAGCATATCCACTTATATTGAATTGTCTGATTTTTACAAGTCAACTATCAAGGACACAGAGGAACTCTTGAGCCTATATGACCTGGAGTTGTCTCCTACAAATAAGAAAAGTAACTCACATTTTCCTTGTAGTTAATGGATATTCAGTAAATGAGATTGGTATGTTTATTGGATTAATAATCAGAGATACATGAAATTATTTAAATTTTTATACAGGAAATCCAACATGTTCAAGGAATTTCTGGACATAAAGTCAACAGCTTATTTTCCCACTAGATTTTGTGATTAATTAACTAACAGAATAACTCAGTTAAATTATCTGTCAAACTCAATATCTATAACAGTGTATTTCCATTGGGGATATGCAAAATGGTCTATTAAGTGAAGAAAGAAAATAAGCAAACTTTTTTTATAATTATTAAAACTAGAAGAGAGATTAGGCTGAACCTAAATACATGAGCATAATATATGACTATAACACACACACACACACATATATATATATATATATATGAACACATATGGGGTAAAAGTAATAACATCCTACAGATCTGAGGCAGCCCTGCAGACTTGTTTTAGATGATGTCTAGGGTGATTTCCTATAACTCTTTCATTTTTAATTTTGTTATTTTATTCCCATTACCAAAATGAATATTATTTTAGTAATTTATTGTTTTATAAAAATACCTCAAGCTTCTTGGGAACTCCAGGCTGAAACCTTATAAATTTAACCTCAGAGGGAAAACCTTAAATGGCAAAGTTCTGTTTACAGTGATTTCATATGATCATATATTTATGCAAAAATGATGAGTGTTCCTTAAATACCTTGATACCATGAACCTTTTTTGTTGATGCATCTGATGATATGAGAAAATTTAAATCATAACCTTAAACATTAGTCTTCTCACAATTGTATTGGGGAAATTATTTTGAAAAATTTAAAGACTTTACCATGTGTGTTACCTCTTAAAGGACCTTAACATTTTCACTTAACTTACACACATTAAAAATCAAAAATATCTGAAAATCTTCTCAAGTAAGATGAGTGATTATATCTGAAATTATATGACCCCAAGATTTCTATAGATGAAATGAACACTATTAAAAAGTTTAAAATCTTAGGAAAAGAACCAAGTTCTAAATATGAAGTCAGTAAATTGTGGTTTAGTATATCAATAACATACCTGTTATGTCTTCAAATTTACCAGAGAATCCTTCTCTTGACAGTCACATCATATATGAATTCAAGAAAAATTGTCTTTTCAGATACTATAAAATAAAGGGATTCAATAAAATAGAAATCTATCAAGGGAAAGGGAAGCATCTATCATGGGGGAAAAAGAAGGGGAGAAAGAAGGTACGAATGCTGCATTAATTGCTTTTGATTGTCAAAGTATTTTCCAGTTCAAAGAAACAACAGCAGAGGGGTAGGCAGCTCTCTTCTTTATATGCGTTTTCTAAGCAATGCTGTCGTTCAGTCTGTTATCCGTGTCTAATTCTTTGTGACTCCATGAAGAGCAGCATACCAGGTTTCCCTATCCTTCACCATCTCCCAGAGTTTGCTCAAACTCATGTCCATTGAATCAGTGATGCCACCAACCATCTCATCCACTGTCACCCCCTTCTCCTCAATCCTTGCCAGCATCAGGGTCATTGCCAGAGTCAGCTCTTAACACCAGGTGAATAAGGTATTTTAGCTTCAGCTACAGCATCAGTCCTGCCAATGCATATTCAGCATTCATTTCCTTTAGGATTGACTGATTTGATCTCCTTAAAAGCTTTCTTCTGCATCACAATTCAAACACTTTTTTTTTTTTTTTTTTTTTTTTTGGTGTTCAGCCTTCATTATGGCCCAACGCTCACACCCATACATGACCACTGAAAAAATCATAGCTTTGACTATACGGACCTTTGTTGGCAAAGTGATGTATGTGCTTTTTAATACACTGTCTAGGTTTGTCATAGTTTTTCTTCCAAGGAGCAAGCTTCTTTTAATTTTGTGGCTACAGTCATCATCCATAGTTCTTTTGGAGCCCAAGAAAATAAAATCCTTAACTATTTCTACTTTTCCCCCAACTGTATCATGAAGTGATGAGACTGGATGCCCATCATGGATGCCATGATTTTGTTTTTCCAACATTGAGTTTTAAGCCAACTTTTTCACTCTATTTTACCCTCAACAAGAGGCTCTTTATTTCCTCTTCCTTTCTGTCATTAAAGGGGTATCATCTGCACATGAGGTTATTGATATTTCTCCCAGCAATCTTGATTCCAGCCTGTGAGTCATAAAGCCCAGCATTTCTGGACAATAGAATATTCTAAAACTCTTCTTAAAAATAGTTTTATAACAACTCTAGATATTTTTTTGTGGGGAGAGAATTTTTTCAGCTATCAATCTATCTCACTTGTTATACATTAATTAAATGAATTGTGGAATTATTTTCCTACTTCAGAAATTACATTGGAATAAATGGAGTGCTAAAAGGATGTTACCACATACTTTGTCATTTCACATTTAGCTTCTAAGATTAACTATGCTTCTTTAATTGCTCAGATTTAGAAAGCAGGTTCCAGTTAATACCTAATGGAGAAAAGAAGGAGAAGGATTGAGAGCAAGTGAATAAGTGTGGTGAATCACTAAGCTTAATAGAACAGAATGTAGACTAGTGATTTACACACTTAATGGAATAAAGCAACATGAAAAAAAAATAATTTCTTCTGAAAAATCTCATGTTGGAGGGCCCTGGCTCAACACACATACACAGGCGCGCGCGCGCACACACACACACACACACTCTCAACAGGAAAGTCTAGCTTCCCCCCACTCCCAATAAGGCTAACTACTTAAACAGAAGTAATGTCTTTATATAAATATTATTTCTGTGTATATAGAAAGCTTAGTTTTCTTTGAAAACACTGCTAAGTGTTGTACCTGCAATAAAGTAGAAGGAATTTTGTGTTGCTAACTTTTAGGGTGGATGTCATGACAGGGAGAGGGAAAGCACCACTGAATCTTTACAACAATAAACAAACTTAAAAAATTCTTCTGTAAACAACATCAGCATCTGAGGACATCCTTGATTCTATGCTTTCATAATTATATGTTATTTGATAGCTCAGGGCATTGTGTGATGTGTGCAAAGTAAGGATTGGTAGGTAATAAAACAGCGTTCTGCCTTCTGTGTGTGATTTATTTAACATGATGTCAAAATTTACATAGTAGTCAAAACTTAGACATGGATTTAAATTTGTCATGTGACAAACCTGATGCACAGCTCAGTGGAGGATGGGAGAGAGGCAGTATATTTATTTTACAGGTCCCCAAGTCACATATAATAATCATTACAGCAATAAGTGCTATTTGGATCATATTTTGCGGTGTAAGATGTGCTTTCTCTAATAATAATGGATACAATAACTGAAGAACTTATCCCCGGCCTTAGCAAAATAATGCAGGAAAGAGTATCACTAAATCAGTCTAAGAAATATAGCTTTGAAGGCATAGAGGTGAATTTATAGGGACATTTTATTTCCACTGATTTTAGTGTAAAGAATATTGCTTTTTCTTCTCTTATAGAATGACTGGGTTAGCCGTTTTCTGGAAGACTCTGAAATATTCCCTCAAATAGTAGTTAAAGATAGGAAAAGGAGGTCAGCATCTATGGACAATGCCTAAGACATTAAAGACTGGATACAGTCTTTAATCCAGGAAAATAGGGATTTCTTTTAAGGTAAGAAAGTCAAAGACAGCCCTAGAATAGACTAAGATGAAGGAGATGCTATTCCTGGACTTAGCAATTTAGAGTCAAACTAAAGAAATGGGGCACAAGCGAGACTGAGGATTTAGGTCAGTATGTTAGTATACCACCAACAGACATATATAAAATCACCAAAGTCAGCAAAATCTGGATTTTCTTCCAGAGAATTGTAAAATTAACACTTTAGTACTAGCAAAGGGATACAAGGAAAGTGTTTGCCTATCTTTCTCTGTTTTCTTAAATGCAATACACTGTTGAATACTTAAAATCAGATCACAGATTTTATCAAAGCACAGACTATAATTTGCTTGCTGTTGTAATCAGTCTGCTCTCAAAAAAGATATAGATTTGGGTGTAACCTTTAATTTCCATACAATTAGAAGACTTTCAGATTCTTAGGGATTTGTGTCTCTTCTGTATGTGTGTGTCAGTGCATCATATCCTTATATGTGTACATAAATATGCATTCATTAAAATCCACACACATATATGTGCAATTTCATTCATATGATTTACAAAGATAAATATAAAATGGGTTCATGCCTTTTAAATGGGAAATTGCTGCTGCTGCTAAGTCGCTTCAGTCGTGTCCGAGTCTGTGCGACTCCATGGACGGCAGCCCACCCTGTCCCTGGGATTCTCCAGGAAAGAACACTGGAGTGGGTTGCTATTTCCTTCTCCAATGCGTGAAAGTGAAAAGTGAAAGTGAAGTCGCTCAGTCGTGTCCGACTCTTAGCAACACCATGGACTTCAGCCCACCAGGCTCCTATGTCCATGGGGTTTTCCAGGCAAGAGTACTGGAATGGGGTGCCATTGCCTTCTCTGAAATGGGAAATTAAATGATAGGAAATTTAAAACCATTAGTGTCTTCCTTCCTCAGCTTACCCCTTTCTCCACAGACTTAACCACCTTTGTCAATTTAGTACAAATCAGTTCAAGTTATTTTCCTCTTTCAACATATCTATTGGTTATTGTAATAAAAAATTTTAACAATACGGAATTATATACAAAACATATCATTTTGTACCATTTTTCACTTGATTGTTGTAGCCACACATACTTTGTTTTATTCTTATTAGTTTCCCAGTATTCCATAGTTTGAATGAACCAATTTAATCATTCCTTTTTGGGTGTAAATGCCAATTTTGCCCAATTTTTGCTTCCATAAATGATGATGCAATAGATATCTTTGAAATGTATTTTGACATAATACTATTTATTTTGACTTAATAATATTTAATAATATTTTGACTTAACATCTGAAAAATTCCCCAAGGTAGGATTACTGAAGCAGCATAAAATTTGAAACAAAAGTACTGTAGATGATGTTGTACAGTCTCACCAGCAGAATGGAAATGAGAACTCATTTCTTTGTTATTTCATCATTGTTGAATGCTACCTCTTCATTTATTGGTCAGTCTGATGAGAATAACACTGTTGTTTTATTCCTAACTGTGACCAATAGTGAGTAGGACCAGCTCATGATTGGTGGGACCTGAGATGAAATGAAAATGCAAGGCCCCATCTGGGATTTGAAAAGGCAATTTCCCCTTTTCAGAGGACAGCCCTGAAACCCACTGTTGATGGTAACTTCCAAGGGATTGAAGACCTCACCCTTGGGCACACATGTTACCTGACTGCAGATGGGCAAAGAGGCCAGCCAAATAACTCACAGAAGCAGCAGTAGGCAGGCAGCCAAGGTGGGCTCACCCATCCTGGCCCTGTCCAGACCCCCTACAGCAAGTGCCTGACCTGCAGATCCCACACAGTATGCCCGGTGAAGGCCCTGGTCTTCACAGGGCAACGGGGAAAAAGGGGCCCACCCCAGGCACACAAACTGATCTTTGTCCCCAGCAGAGAGGGGAGGAACCCATCCCAGGGAAGTAGCAGTGGGCAGGAAGGTGGAAAGAGGCTGGACCTCACCAGAGCCAGGGTACATGTTCTAAATGTCTTCTCTGAATTCAAAAAAAAAAAAAAAAAAAGGTAAAACCATTAAGAATTTCAAGATGGTGGCCACAGAGCATTATACCCCCAAGCAAGGAGGCCCACTCAGGGAGGAAACCTGGGTTGCTGGTTGCTCCTTGGAGAAACACAACCTGTTTATTGAGCTTTCACATTTTTGTTTCTCTAAAATGTTTGAGTACATCCTTTGTCTACTGTGATGTTTGTTTGTTTATGGTTTTCCCAGATGTTTTAGAATCATTTTGTTTAAGAGAAAAAAAAAAATCTGATATTTCCTGCTCAGGATGTTGTCAGGATCCCCTTCTAGTTTATTTTTGTATTCTTAGAGAATTCAACATTTTTGTGTAACAATGTAGTTCAATTCCTTTACCTTTATAGACTCTGGGAATAAGACCATATCTGCTCCCAAATTATGAAAATACCTGGATGTTTCCATCCAATCTTCTTTAATTTACTTGATTGTGGAATTATTTTTTACATTTTGAACTCCAATACAATGGAAATACATTTATATGTAAACTGAGATGTTTGAGTGTACTTCTGAATTCTCCTAAGTGGTTAGTCAGTTACCAAACACCACTATTAAACAGTTGATCCTTTTCTTCTTGGCAGATAATTCCATCAATGTCATGAATGAAACTCCAATTTATACCTGAATAAGTTTTGGTTCTTTTTATTCTATTAAATCACTGTACCCTGATAGATATCTGATGACAATTGTGAGTGTTAGCTAACAGGTATTGCTGTTAATTTAAAGGTTAGAAATGGGTAATACTTCTATTCATAACATACAGCTTAGCTATAATAAGTACGTGGAAACACTGAAGTACACATTTTCCATGCTCACAGGTAATGAAATTTGGTCTAATGGAGAGCAGAAAGAATTGTGAGTCTAATCTTGTATTGAAATCTTATTCATATAAATAACAGATAAATTGCCTATACTATCACTGCCATATAATTTTCAACTGTGAAACAAGGCTAATAAAGCTTTGGATAGCTTACAGTGAACGATGTTGGACTCTTGATCTCTGAAGAAGATTTAGCTTCGGGACCAGGGACCAGATTTGATCACTCAAGAGCTTTTGTGTGCAGAGTTTTATTAAAGTAAGAAAAGGGACTGAGAAAGCTTCTGGCATAGACATCAGAAGGGGGACAGGGAGTGCCCCCCTTGCTGGTGTTGGCAAGGGAGTTATATACTTTTTTAAATTGGTTATTAACAATTAATCAAAAGAATGTCTCAAGGTTGTAAAGATCTTACTAGACCCACTCCCATAATTTACATTGTAAAATAACAGGATTAGCCAGAAGGTTTTCAGGAAGGAGAAACTGTCCTCAAGCAGGATACATTGTTGTTATATAATCCTTGTCCTTGGTACAGAGTTTAAACTGAATTTTTTGTTGTGTAATCATCAGTTCAAGGCTTAAAGAAAAAAACGTTCTATGTGACTAAGACTAAGGGATATAGAGGGGAAAAAAAGTTTGTCCTTTCCCTCTCCTTGAGAATTCCAGACCCCTATATCCTTCTTGAGAACCCAGACCCTTTTCTCCTCCTCGGGGACCCTGGACTTCTTATCAATCTGCCTAGGAATTGACTCTTTAATTTTTCACAAAATAAACTTCTTGCAACAGTATAAGCACTCTATGAAGATTAATGCTCCCTCATTATCATAACATCAGAACATTTCACTTTAATTTACATCATAGTATGTCTTTAGCCATGTCTTTCTCTTATACCTTTTAACTTTAGGTATCATTTCTCTGGAAATCAGGATAGAGCTGTAAATTTCAATTCAATTGAAGGTACTGCTTTTTCATAGAAAATTGTAACTTATTTACAGTTATTCTAATAATAGACGCTTTTGAGCTTATTTCTCCTATCATAGTTGACTTTTATTATTCAATATCCTTCCGATTGCCTTTGTTTTTCTTCTTTTCTACCTGATTGATTAATTTGTTTTCCCCTAGTCAGTACTTTCAAGCTACTTTGTGTGAAATATACATATATAGATATATATTTTTTCTCAGTGTTCATCTTCATCATTTTAATGATTACACTTAAGCATAGGTTTACTTATTTATACAAAACCCAAACATTTTATAAGTCTTTACTTGCACTAACACAGAATCTTTATATTTCCTCATTTTTCCCAACACACACAAACTCTTAAGTTTCGTTAAACAAACTTTTGAATTTAAATCCAAGTTTTTTTTTTCTTACAGAATGCTTCTTATATCAACAGTATTGTTCACAACTATTATCAATTTGTATTAAATATGAATTCTACTGGATTCATTTTTAACTGTGCTTCCCTGATTAACTTGCCTTCTGTTTTTAGATATTCTGATACCATTTTCACTCAAATGTGGGATTTTCTTGAGTAATTTTCTTAGAATATGTATATCTCTTAAAATTGTCTCAGAAAATATATCTCCATGTGGTAGGTATGTGTGTATGTACCTAGCTTGCTTCTTTTTTCCTTCTTTCCTTTTTTTTTGTTTCTAATTTTCCCTTTTTCTTTGACAAAAGAAGGAGTTCATGGTTAGTCTCATGCTATCTTCCAGACTTCACTGGTGCAGATGAGATGAGGGACAAAAGATTGACTCCCTTTACTCTCATAAAATTTATATACTTTTTCAGTTTATCCTTGGAGTTGAGGAACTTTCACCGGGCTAGGGGTCTGGGTATGTATCTTCTTTTGATTAATCACACTTCGCACACTTGGTAGGCATGACTTAAAAGCTCAGCTCTTTTTCAGATAACGTGAGTACTCTCTTCATGGTTTATGTGTTTTCTCTAACGGGTTTCCAGAACGCCAGTAGTTCAAATCGAATCCCTGTGTTAGGTAGTAGAATAGGGAAAAGGATTCCAAAATAGCGGTGGCTAAAAGACAAAGAAGGGAAAAGCCTGCAAAAATACAACAAAAGAAGGTCGAGGACCAGAATGAGGACCTCAGGTAAAACAAACAACACTCCTGGCTGGCCCAATTTACATAGGACAGGCCCAGGGAGAGATGAACATATAAAAAGAGGAGCCAAAGCTAGCTCCCCCCCCCCACCCCACCCCCCCCTGCCATTCTTCTCTTCACGTCTTTGGATCAACGTGCCCTCACAACTCAGAGATGGATTTTCCTGCTATCTTCTAAATAAATAGAGCTGTAACACTGAACTGTAACACTGATTTGTCTAAGAGCTTTAACATGGTCCTTTTGAGACCTGAAAGCTATAACACGGTCTATCCAAGACCAGAGAGCTGTAACACGCCAAGGGGGCTTTAATGTCCGTCACTCCAAATCTTTGTTGTGATGAGACAAAGAACCGAGGAACATACACTCATGTGACATCTATGGTGCCGTGACTCGGATTTAACCTGGTTGAAACAACCTCCCGGCGGAAGAGGCCAAGCACAGCAGGAGCCCAACTCAGCGAGTGGTAGAAGCAGAATGTGAAGAAAATCCAGCACAGGGGAAGGCCCATTGTGCTGGAAACTGGGACAGTGAAAAACAAACTCAAAGCTCATGCGGCTCAGTCTCAGATTCCAGAAGACCTCCGGTTAAGGTAGGAGATCCTCGCTTCTATGGCTTGAGGGACTTGCCTACTGAAATCTTAATTCCTTTACAATCTCTCGTTTCTTGTTTCCTTGAACCTCCCATGAACAGGAGGGCAGCAGGGGGCACAATTGAGGGAGTCTGGAGAGGCTACTCCTCAGCATGTCCCAAAGGCACTATCTGCTGAGCTCCAGTAGCTGTTACACAAGCCAGTGGGGGTTCTTCTGTCCTTACTCTTCTTTGTGCCAAGGATCAGACCAATGAAACTGTGAGCACCGGTCAGATATTTAGCAAATTTTCTGGCACGTTTTTCCCACTGCTTTTTCCTCCTGTCCTTCAGCTCTCTTTCCTTGACCAAAACCCAGGATGCCTGGCTTCAGGACCTAATGAAGCTCAGGCTCTGATGTCTCATTGCAAAAATTCATTGAGAGTCAAAGCGATAAGTAAGAGGTGGATCTCTTAGGATTCAGAGAAAAAGTGCCCCACTCTACAGGGTACAGGCTAAGGAATGTGGACTGGCTAGGTTTTGCGAGTGGGGTGAATTCATATGCTAATGAGTGAGAGGATCATCCCAGCCATTGGGGAACCACCCACTCCTCCCTCTTTTGACAGTGCCTTGGAGCTGTCCTGCCACCTCTGTGTGTGTGTGTTGGCTTATAGATTGGAGATTAAGGTTTACTTGAATTTGACTTGTCATCTTGGACCCAATTGATTTTAATTGGTTTACTTTATACCCTTGTGCTACCTCATTCTTTCAAAGGTTGTGCTCTGCCCCATCCTCTCCTGTTTCATGCTCTTTTCCTGAGCCCCATCCAGGCCCACAAGGTTGCCTCTACAATCTTCTGGAGAAACAACCAGAAAATAGCTGGCCTTGGGAGGGAAATGCTGTGTAATATCCAACCCCCTAATCCTACCCAGCACTGGTCATGCTGGAGACCTTGGGGATGCCCAAACTCCAGTCCGGGGGTCCCAGGAGGTCATCACACCTTGACCTGCCTAGGGATCTGGTCCTCAAAATGTTGTCACGCCTCAACCTGCTCGGGGATCTGCTAGTCCCAGGGGTCTCAGGAGGTCGTCATGCCTTAACCTGCCCAGGGACCCAATTCTTGGGAGGCCATCACACCTCGACCTGCCCAGGGATTTGATATCTAGGAGGCTGTCGTGCCTCAGCCTGCCTGGGGATCTGCACCCTGACCTGGGGACGCCTGGCTCTCAGGTTACAACAGTACTAGGTAGGATGAGCTTACATCATGATATCTATTCCCATCCACGGTGGGCAAACTAGCAATGAGTTACAAAACCCTTAATTCTACCCAGCACTGGTCATGCTGGAGACCTTGGGGATGCCCAAACTCCAGTCCAGGGGTCCCAGGAGGTCATCACGCCTTGACCTGCCTAGGGATCTGGTCCTCAAAAGGTTGTCACGCCTCAACCTGCTCGGGGATCCGCTAGTCCCAGGGGTCCCAGAAGGTCGTCATGCCTCAACCTGCCCAGGGACCCAATTCTCGGGAGGCCATCACGCCTCGACCTGCCCAGGGATTTGATCTCTAGGAGGCTGTCACGCCTCAGCCTGCCTGGGGATCTGCACCCTAACCCGGGGATGCCTGGCTCTCAGGTTGCAACAGTTCTGGGTAGGATAAGCTTCAGAAAGACTCACCCCTAAGGAAGTCCACCCATACAAACAGAAAGAAGCCTATTATTTGTGGGACTGTGCCCAGTCTCAGCAATAACTCAGGAGCCCAATGAAAACCCCATTGCCTTTCTGGAAAGGCTAAAAGAGGCCTTCCAAAAGCTTACCAATCTGGACTTAGACTCTTACAAGGGATAGGTGATTTTAAAGGACAAATTCCTGTCCCAATATGCATCAGTTATCAGAATTAAGTTACAACAGCTACAACAGCAGGACCCTGCTTCCTCTTTAGATGAGATGGTCCAGACAGCCACCAATACCTTTTCTAACAGAGAACAGGAGAAGGAGGCCCAGGAGAGGGAGAGAAAGAAAGAGACAAGGCATGCCCAGATGCTGGCCGCCCTCCAGAGAAGCTCTATGGCAAACCCCGAGTCCTTGAAGGACAAGGCATGAGACAAATGCCTGATCTGTAGACAGGCGGGGCATTGGGCCAAAGAGTGTCGGAACTGTGACAAGACTCCTAGAACAGCTTGCCACAAATGCCATCAACTGGGACATTGGGAAGCACTCTGCCCTCGGGACCCAAGAGTCTCAAGGTCAAGCGCCAAGCCTACCCTCTCGAGGACTCAGTTCAAGAGGACTGAAGCAGCCCGCTCTAGCCAGCCTGCCTGTCACAGATAACCATCACGGGGCTACAGCCAAGGGTGCAACTGGATGGGCAGGTAGGTCCAAGAATTTCTTGGTTGACACAGGAGCTACCTACTCTGTCTTCATCTCCTACTCCAGAGCCTTGTCCTCCCAAACCTGTACCATTTTGGGTGCTACAGGAAAAGCAAATACTAAAAGATTCACCCAAGCACTTCTTTGTTGCTGGGATGGGCAAGTATTTTCCTGCCAGTTTTGGTGGTCCCTGAGCGTCCTACTCCCTTATTGGGAAGAGATATACTCACTAAACTGGGGACCACCCTTGTGATGGGAAGTTTTTCAGCCCCTAGAACTCTACAGCTCCTGGTTACTACTGAAGAACCCATTACACCTTCAATAGAGAGGGACCAAAAACTATGGGAGGACAAAATTAACTCCCATGTGTGGGACCAGGTGATTCCTGGATAAGCCCACCAAGCTGAACCGGTAATCATTGTCCTCTGAGATCCCACTTGGTTTCCTAACCGGAAATAATATCCTCTCAAAAGAGAGGCTCGGGAGGGACTACAGCCTTTAATAAATAAATTCCTTGCTTGTGGGCTATTGGTCCCCACCAGTTCGTCATATAACACCCCAATCCTCTCAGTAAAGAAAAAAGATGGAACCTGGCGAATGGTTCAAGATCTCCAGATTATAAATGAAGCTGTAGTCCCCCTCCATCCCACAGTACCCAATCCCTATGTAATCTTGGGAGAAATCCTACCCAGTGCCAAGTGGCTCACAGTCTTGGATCTCAAAGATGCTTTTTTTTTTTTTTTTTTTTTGCATACCACTGGCTAAAGAATCCCAATATCTTTTTGCCTTTGAATGGGAGGCCCCAGGAGAAAAACACCAACAGATGACTTGGACAGTATTACCTCAGGGGTTCAGAGATAGCCCCCACCTGTTTGCACAGGCCCTTAGCTGGGATCTCCTATATCTGGACCTGGGACCTAATGGGAAAATATTACAATATGTAGATGACCTACTAATCTGCTCTCCAGATGAGAAAAGTGATCAACAACATACAATTCAGGTTCTAAACTTCTTGGCAGAAAGGGGATATAAAGTATCCCATGCCAAGGCACAGATGGTCAAGACAAAGGTCACTTACCTGGGAGTTTAGATTACACATGGGTCCAGGAGGTTGTCCTCTGATCGGGTACAAGAAATCCTCCAGTTGCCCTCCCCCATGACTCAAAATAAATTGCAAGCTTTCCTGGGGCTAACTGGGTATTGTAGAATCTAGATACCGAACTATGGTCTAATTGCCCAGCCCTTATATGAAAGCTTAAAGGGACGAGACGATTCAATCCCACTGATGTGGGGAACTCCTCAAAAGAAGGCAGCTGCTGCTGCTGCTGCTATGTCGCTTCAGTCATGTCCGACTCTGTGCGACCCCATAGATGGCAGCCCACTAGGCTCCTCTGTCCCTGGGATTCTCTAGGCAAGAACACTGGAGTGGGTTGCCATGTCCTTCTCCAATGCAGGAAAGTGAAAAGTGAAAGTGAAGTCGCTCAGTCGTATCCGACTCTTTGCGACCCCATGGACTGCAGCCCACCAGGCTCCTCCAGAGGTACGCTAAAACAGGCCTTAACTCAGGCACCTGCCTTGAGGTTGCCAGACCCAGAAAAAGCATTCCAACTTTAAGTCCATGAAAGAGAGGGAATAGCCCTGGGAGTGTTAACTCAAAGGTTGGGATCTGAGCCACAGCCTGTAGCTTACTTATCCAAGAAGCTCGATCCAACCACCCGAGGCTGGCTCCCCTGCCTTCAAAATCTTGCAGCTATTGAAATCATGATAGAAGATGCTTTAAAACTCTCCTTTGAGGGCAAACTAACTATTTTTACCAGCCACCAAGTAAAACAACTCTTAAATGGGAGAGGCCATTTATGGATGTCTGATCAAAGAATCCTCAGATATCAAGTAATGCTGATGGAAAATCCAGGCCTCACTACATCCCCTTGTAAGGTTCTTAATCCAGCCACCCTCCTGCCTATGCCCCAGGGCTCTCTCCCCTTTCACTCTTGTCTAGAAACCTTGGATTACTGGACAAAACCCCGAGAGGGATTGTCAGAAGATCCTCTGACCAATCCTGAGGAAATCTGGTACACTGATGGAAGCAGCTTTGTCTTGGATTGAAAAAAAAAGGGGGGCCGGGTATGCAGTAGTCTCCAATTTTGAGACCATAGAGGCTAAGCCTCTGCCACAAGGTTCTTCAGCCCAATTAGCTGAGTTCATAGCCCTGACTCGAGCTTTAGAGCTGGGAGAAGGAAAAAGAATAGCCATTTACATTGACTCCAATTATGCCTTTCTGGTGCTACATGCACATGCAGCTATTTGGAAAGAAAGGGGCCACTTGACCACCCGAGGGTCCCCAGTCAAATATGGTGAGCAGATTCTTAGATTCTTGGAGGCAGTCCATCTGCCCACTGAGGTTTCAGTCTCCCACTGTAAAGGACACCAAAAAGAGAGCACAGAAGTGGCACGAGGGAACCAAGCAGCTGATCAGGCAGCTAGGAGAGCAGCATTACAGAACCATGACCTAATAGGGGTTGCCACCTTAGTTCCACAGACTAATTTGCCAGAAACTCCTTCATATACTGAAGGTGAGACTCTTAAAGCTAAGAGCGAGGGCTTTCAAGAAGATCATATGGGGTGGTTCCAAAAGGAGGGACTCCTTTTTCTGCCTGGGAACCTCCAATGGAAGTTGGTAACTCCTTACATGCCACCACTTATTTAGGAGAAAAGTCCCTCCAAAGATTACTAGAAAGGTCCTTCAGAGGAACAGGCTTCCAAACAACTATAAGACAGGTGGTCTCCTCTTGTCCCACTTGCCAATTAAACAACCCCTAAGGAGCTCGAAGACCCCAGCTGGCCCAGCCCATCCAACGATGTGGGACCTATCCAGTAGAGGACTGGCAGATGTACTTCACCCAGGTGCCCATTTCTCAAGGGCATAAATACCTATTAGTCATGATAGATACATTCACAGGGTAGATTGAAGGCTTTCCTACCCGAACTGAAAAGGCTGAGAAGGTGGTAAAAAAAAAACTGCTCCATGAAATCATTTCAACATTTGGTCTGCCCAGGTCATTACAGAGTGACAATGGCACATCATTTACTTCTAAGGTCACCCAAGGGGTCTTGAAACCACTGGGCATTACTTATTATCTTCATTGTGCCTGGAGGCTTCAATCTTCAGGAAAAGTAGAAAGAGCCAATCAATTCTTAAAATCAGTGATAAAAAAGATAACCCAGGAAACCTCCCTGGGATGGAAAGAGGCTTTACCAATAGCTATCCTCTGCACCCCTATTGTCCCTAAGGAACAGGTTGGTCTTCGTCCTTATGAGGTACTATATGGGAGACCTTTTGTTTATGTCAATGACCTCTTCCTAGATCCAGGGGTTCAGACCCTCCAGTCTTATACCATGGCCATTGGGCAATTCCAACAGGACATACACTTGTGGGGTATGAACGAGGACCCAAAAGATTCTAAGGAGTCACCACTATATGTTCCAGGGACTCAAGTCCTAATTTAAGTTTGGAAAGATTGGTCCCCAAAGGCTCAACTCCAGCCCACATGGAAGGGCCCATACCCTGTAATACTTTCTACCCCCACAGCACTCAAGGATTCACTACTCACGAGTCAAGCTGTGCAAGAAAACAGAAGAGGACATTCAATACACCTGTGAGCCCCTGGGAGCTCTCAGATACCTATTCAGGACTACAAATGAGTGCCATTCTAATGAACACCCCCAAAACCTGGTTTCTGGGGATAAGATTTCTCAAGATAGCTCTAAAGAGCCAACACAGCTCTTTGTTGTTTTGTGACAGAGATTGTACTCCAAAAGAGACAGGAGATAGATCTTCTGATCCCTAAACAAGGAGGGACCTGAGCCATCCTGGCGATGTGGATTTAAAATTGGCTAATGAAGAGATAAAAAAAAGCCTTCCTCAGCAATCAATGCAAAGAAATAAAGGAAAACAACAGAATGGGAAAGACTAGAGATCTCTTCAAGAAAATTAGAGATACCAAGGGAACATTTCATGCAAAGATGGGCTCGATAAAGGACAGAAGTGGTATGGACCTAACAGAAGCAGAAGATATTAAGAAGAGGTGGCAAGAATACACAGAAGAACTGTACAAAAAAAAGAGCTTCATGACACAGATAATCACGATGGAGTGATCACTGACCTAGAGCCAGACATCCTGGAATGTGAAGTCAAGTGGGCCTTAGAAAGCATCACTATGAACAAAGCTAGTGGAGGTGATGGAATTCCAGTTGAGCTATTCCAAATCCTGAAAGATGATGCTGTGGAAGTGCTGCACTCAATATGCCAGCAAATTGGGAAAACTCAGCAGTGGCCTCAGGACTGCAAAAGGTCAGTTTTATTCCAATCCCAAAGAAAGGCAATGCCAAAGAATGCTCAAACTACCACACAATTGCATTCATCTCACATGCTAGTAAAGTAATGCTCAAAATTCTCCAAGCCAGGCTTCAGCAATACGTGAACCGTGAACTTCCTGATGTTCAAGCTGGTTTTAGAAAAGGCAGAGGAACCAGAGATCAAATTGCCAACATCCACTGGATCATGGAAAAAGCAAGAGAGTTTCAGAGAAACATCTATTTCTGCTTTATTGACTATGCCAAAGCCTTTGACTGTGTGGATCACAATAAACTGTGGAAAATTCTGAAAGAGATGGGAATACCAGACCACCTGACCTGCCTCTTGAGAAATCTGTATGCAGGTTATTTATAACTGCTGCTTATAACACCCTGCTTATTTAACTTATATGCAGAGTACATCATGAGAGACACTGGACTGGAAGAAACACAGGCTGGAATCAAGATTGCTGGGAGAAATATCAATAACCTCAGATATGCAGATGACACCACCCTTATGGCAGAAAGTGAAGAGGAACTCAAAAGCCTCTTGATGAAAGTGAAAGAGGAGAGTGATAAAGTTGGCTTAAAGCTCAACATTCAGAAAATGAAGATCATGGCATCCAGTCCCATCACTTCATGGGAAATAGATGGGGAAACAGTGGAAACATTGTCAGACTTTATTTTGGGGGGCTCCCAAATCACTGCAGATGGTGACTGCAGCCATGAAATTAAAAGACGCTTACTCCTTAGAAGGAAAGTTATGACCAATCTAGATAGCATATTCAAAAGCAGAGACATTACTTTGCCAACAAAGGTCCGTCTAGTCAAGGCTATGGTTTTTCCTGTGGTCATGTATGGATGTGAGAGTTGGACTGTGAAGAAGGCTGAGCGCCGAAGAATTGATGCTTTTGAACTGTGGTGTTAGAGAAGACTCTTGAGAGTCCCTTGGACTACAAGGAGATCCAACCAGTCCATTCTGAAGGACATCAGCCCTGGGATTTCTTTGGAGGGAATGAGGCTGAAGTTGAAACTCCAGTACTCTGGCCACCTCATGTGAAGAGTTGACTCATTGGAAAAGACTCGGATGCTGGGAGGGATTGGGGGCAGGAGGAGAAGGGGATGACAGAGGATGAGATGGCTGGATGGCATCACTGACTCGATAGACATAAGTCTGAATGAACTCCGGGAGTTGGTGATGGACAGGGAGGCCTGGCGTGCTACAATTCATGGGGTCGCGAAGAGTTGGACACGACTGAGTGGCTGAACTGAACTGAATGCCCCTACTAGTCCTTGTTATGCTATATTGATGATGCTTATGATTATTCCATGTACTGTCAATTGTCTAACCTGTTTTGTCTTTGCCCAGGTCATCAAGCTACAACATGCAGTGCCAGTTCAACAAAGATATAAAACTACAGCCGACCACAGAAAATATTACACACCCTTAGATGGACACTGCTATAAGGACTCTGAGGCTTGAGTCTAGCAAGAGGGAGAGGCCCAATACCCCTCACCATCCCAGTTCAACAGGAAGTAGCCAGAAAGACCTTGACACCCCTATTCCCAAAGAATTGGTCCTCCCATCTCTTGAGGGGGGAATGTTAGGTAGGTAAATAGGGAAAAGGGGTCCAAAATGGTGGTGACTAAAAGATAAAGAAGGGAAAAGCCTGCAAAAATACAATAAAAGAAGGTCTGAGGACCAGAGTGAGGATCTCAGGTAAAACAAACAACACTCCTGGCTGGCCCAACTTACATAGGACAGGCCCAGGGAGAGATAAAATATAAAAAGAGAAGCCAAAACTAGCTCTCTCTCCCCGACCCCGCCGCACGCTGGGGTGCTTTTCTCTTCACATCTTTGGATTGACGTGCCCTCATGCCTCAGAGATGGATTTTCCTGCTATATTTTAAATAAAATAGAGCTGTAACACTGATTTGTCTAAGAGCTATAATATGGTCCATTCGAGACCCGAGAGCTATAACACGGTCTATCCAAGACCCGAGAGCTGTAACATGCCAAGGGGGCTTTAATGACCATTATGATGAGACAAAGATTGTAGAGACAAAGATGAGAGAAAGATTGATGAGACAATCTTTGATGAGACAAAGATTGTCTTATCACAACAAAATCTTTGTTGTGATGAGACAAAGAACCGAGGAACATACACTCTTGTGACACCTGGATATGTTCATTTCTCTTGTTGCTCTTACTCCTGATTTCCAGTTCTTCATAAGGTTCTTTTGAGTGGTGGAGAATTTTGCCAGTTTCCAAACCATTAATTCAGCTTTCAGCATGTTTTCCAGTTTTTCTATTGAATATCTTAAATTCAGAGATCACATTAAAATGAGTTGTTAAACTCTTATTCTAAGATTTTTATTCTGTAATAACTCTGTCTCCTTTAAAATTACATTCTGTAAAATATATAATTTAAATAAAACTTTACTGAATAAGGTGAAGAGAAATTAGCTTCTGGAGGCATATTTCTGAAATCAAATCCTGATTTTGCCAGTTACTAACTTTTTACTTTTCATCCTTGGACAAATACTTGGCCTTAAGCTCAAATTCAAGAAATTGTTCAGAGCATTAAATGAAATACTGTGAGAAGCAATACCTAGCTCACAGTAGGTGCTTAATAAACTGAATTACTTGCATTAAAGAAAATGAAAACTCCAGGGCGGGGAAAAAATGTCTTTTACATGAAATCCTTTTAACTAAAAGCAATTTTGTGTATTGAATACCATTCATTATTATCAAACACAATGTCTTTGTGTTCAGTGTTTTTATAGATTATACTTGATTAAAAGTTATTACAAGATAATAGCTATAATTCCCTGTGCTGTACAATATATTGTTCTTTTTTTTTTTCTTTATACGGGCTTCCCTGGTAGCTTGGACGGTAAAGTGTCTGCCTATAATGCAGGAGACCCGGGTTCGATCCCTGGGTCGGGAAGATCCCCTGGAGAAGGAAATGGCAACCCACTCCAGTATTCATACCTGGAAAATCCCATGGACCAAGGAGTCTGGTAGGCTACAGTCCATGGGGTAGCAAAGAGTCGGATAAGACTGAGTGACTTCTCTCTTTCTCTCTCTCTCTCAATGGCTATAATTCCCTGTGCTGTACAATATATTGTTTTTGTCTTATATATTTTGTACATAGTAATTTGAATCTGTTAAACCTATATGCCTAATGTGCCCCTTCCTCATTCTTTCCCTCTACTGGTATTCACTAATTTGTTCTCTATATCTGAGTCTATGCAACAGTGCAGGAGCGGCCGAGAGGAGCTACCCCACGTTTGAGGTCAAGGGTGGCGGCCAAGAGGAGTTACCCCACGTCTGAGGTCAGGGGCGGCAGCCGAGAGGAACAACCCCACATCCAAGAAGATCAGGAGAGGCGGGAGTGAGGAGATACCCCTCGTCCAAGGTAAGGAGCAGCAGCTGCGCTTTGCTGGAACAGCCATGAAGAGATACCCCATGTCCAAGATAAGAGAAACCCAAGTAAGACGGTAGGTGTTGCAAGAGGGCATTAGAGGGCAGACACACTGAAACGATAATCACAGAAAACTAGTCAATCTAATCACACTAGGACCACAGCCTTGTCTAACTCAAGGAAACTAAGCCATGCCCGTGGGGCCACCCAAGATGGGAGGGTCATGGTGGAGAGGTCTGACAGAATGTGGACCACTGGAAAAGGGGAATGGCAAACCACTTCAGTATTCTTGCCTTGAGAACCCCACGAACAGTATGAAAAGGCAAAATGATAGGACACTGAAAGAGGAACTCCGCAGGTCAGTAGGTGTCCAATATGCTACTGGAGATCAGTGGAGAAATAACTCCAGAAAGAATGAAGGGATGGAGCCAAAGCAAAAACAATACACAGTTGTGGGTGTGACTGGTGGTAGAAGCAAGGTCCGATGCTGTAAAGAGCAATATTGCATAGGAACCTGGAATGTCAGGTCCATGAATCAAGGCAAATTGGAAGAGGTCAAACAGGAGATGGCAAGAGTGAATGTCAACATTCTAGGAATCAGCGAACTAAAATGGACTGGAATGGGTGACTTTAACTCAGATGACCATTATATCTACTACTACAGCCAGGAATCCCTTAGAAGAAATGGAGTAGCCATCATGGTCAACTAAAGAGTCCAAAATGCAGTACTTGGATGCAATCTCAAAAACGACAGAATGATCTCTGTTCATTTCCAAGGCAAACCATTCAATATCACAGTAATCCAAGTCTATGCCCCAACCAGTAATGCTGAAGAAGCTGAAGTTGAACGGTTCTATGAAGACCTACAAGACCTTTTAGAACTAACACCCAAAAAAGATGTCCTTTTCATTATAGGGGACTGGAATGCAAAAGTAGGAAGTCAAGAACACCTGGAGTAACAGGCAAATTTGGCCTTGGAATACGGAATGAAGCAGGGCAAAGGCTAATAGAGTTTTGCCAAGAGAACACATTGGTCATAGCAAACACCCTCTTCCAACAACACAAGGGAAGACTCTACACATGGACATCACCAGATGGCCAACAACGAAATCAGATTGATTATATTCTTTGCAGCCAAAGATGGAGAAGCTCTATACAGTCAGCAAAAACAAGACCAGGAGCTAACTGTGGCTCAGATCATGAACTCCTTATTGCCAAATTCAGACTTAAGTTGAAGAAAGTAGGGAAAGCCACTAGTCCATTCAGGTATGACCTAAATCAAATCCCTTATGATTATACAGTGGAAGTGAGAAATAGATTTAAGGGACTAGATCTGATATATATAGTGCCTGATGAAATATGGACTGAGATTCCTGACATTGCACAGAGAGAGGGATCAAGACCATCCCCATGGAAAAGAAATGCAAAAAAGCAAAATGGCTGTCTGGGGAGGCCTTACAAATAGCTGTGAAAACAGGAGAAGCAAAAAGCAAGGGAGAAAAGGAAAGATATAAGCATCTGAATGCAGAGTTCCAAAGAATAGCAAGAAGAGATAAGAAAGCCTTCTTCAGCAATCAGTGCAAAGAAATAGAGGAAAACAACAAAACAGGAAAGACTAGAGATCTCTTCAAGAAAATTAGAGATACCAAGGGAACATTTCATGCAAAGATGGGCTCGATAAAGGACAGAAATGGTATGGACCTAACAGAAGCAGAAGATATTAAGAAGAGGTGGCAAGAATACACAGAAGAACTGTACAAAAAAGAGCTTCATGACACAGATAATCACGATGGTGTGATCACTGACCTAGAGCCAGACATCCTGGAATGTGAAGTCAAGTGGGCCTTAGAAAGCATCACTATGAACAAAGCTAGTGTAGGTGATGGAATTCCAGTTTAGATATTTCAAATCCTGAAAGATGATGCTGTGGAAGTGCTGCACTCAATATGCCAGCAAATTGGGAAAACTCAGCAGTGGCCACAGGACTGCAAAAGGTCCGTTTTCACTACAATCCCAAAGAAAGACAATGCTAAAGAATTCTCAAACTACCGCACATTTGTACTCATCTCACACGCTAGTAAAGAAATGCTCAAAATTCTCCAAGCCAGGCTTCAGCAATACGTGAACCGTGAACTTCCAGATGTTCAAGCTGGTTTTTAAAAGGCAGAGGAACCAGAGATCAAATTGCCAACATCCGCTGGATCATGGAAAAAGCAAGAGAGTTTCAGAGAAACATCTATTTCTGCTTTATTGACTATGCCAAAGCCTTTGACTGTGTGGATCTCAATGAACTGTGGAAAATTCTGAAAGAAATGGAAATGTATATGGGTTTCTCAAGACCTGCCTCTTCAGAAACTTATATGCAGGTGAGGAAGCAAAAGTTAGAACTGGACATTGAACAACAGACTGGTTCCAAATAGGAAAAGGAGTACTTCAAGTCTGTATATTGTCACCCTGCTTATTTAACTTCTATGCAGAGTACATCATGAGAAACACTGGGCGGGAGGAAGCACAAGCTGGAATCAAGATTGCTGGGAGAAATATCAATAACTTTAGATATGCAGATGACACCACCCTTATGGCAGAAAGTGAAGAGGAACTAAAAGCCTCCTGAAAAAAGCGAAAGAGGAGAATGAAAAAGTTGGATTAAAGCTCAACATTCAGAAAACGAAGATCATGGCATCTGGTCCCATCACTTCATGGGAAATAGATGGGGACACAGTGGAAACAGTGTCAGACTTTATTTTTCTGGACTCCAAAATCACTGCAGATGGTGACTGCAGCCATGAAATTAAAAGACGCTTACTCCTTGGAAGGAAAGTTATGACCAACCTAGATAGAATATTCAAAAGCAGAGACATTACTTTGCCAACACAGTTTTGTCTAGTCAAGGCTATGGTTTTTCCTGTGGTCATGTATTGATGTGAGAGTTGGACTATAAAGAAAGCTGAGCATGGAAGAATTGATGCTTTTAAACTGTGGTGTTGGAGAAGACTCTTGAGAGTCCCTTGGACTGCAAGGAGATCCAACCAGTCCATTCTAAAGGAGATTGGTCCTGGGATTTCTTTGGAAGGACTGTTGCTAAAGCTGAAACTCCAGTACTTTGGCCACCTCATGCGAAGAGCTGACTCATTGGAAAAGACTCCGATGCTGGGAGGGATTGGGGGCAGGAGGAGAAGGGGACGACAGAGGATGAGATGGCTGGATGGCATCACTGACTCAATGGACATGTGTTTAGGTGGACTCCGGGAGTTGGTGATGGACAGGGAGGCCTGGCGTTCTGCAATTCATAGGGTCACAAGGAGTCGGACACGACTGAGCAACTGAACTGAATTGATGAATATTATGAAAACTTATTATCACTATTCTTTATACTTAGTCATTCTGTTATATTAGCCATCCAATATGTTAGTTTAGTCACTCAGTTTTGTCCAACTCTTTGCGACCCCATGAATAGCAGCATGCCAGGCCTCCCTGTCCATCACCAACTCCTGGAGTCCACCCAAACCCGTGTCCATCGAGTTGGTTTTGCCATCCAACCATCTCGTCCTCTGTCATCCCCTTCTCCTCCTGCCCTCAATCTTTCCCAGCATCAGGGTCTTTTCAAATGAGTCAGCTCTTTGCATCAGGTGGCCAAAATATTGGAGTTTTTAGCTTCATTAGTCCTTCCAGTGAACACCCAGGACTCATCTCCCCCAGGATGGACTGGTTGGATCTCCTTGCAGTCCAAGGGCCTCTCAAGAGTCTTCTCCAACACCACAAATCAAAAGCATCAATTCTTCAGTGCTCAGCTTTCTTTAGAGTCCAACTCTCACATCAATACATGACCAGTGGAAAACCATAGCCTGGACTAGACAGTCCTCTGTTGACAAAGTAATGTCTCTGCTTTTTAATATGCTATCTAGGTTGGTCATAACTTTCCTTCCAAGGAGTAAGCATCTTTTAATTTCATGGCTGCAGTCACCATCTGCAGTGATTTTGGAGCCCAGAAAAATAAAGTCTGACACTGTTTCCACTGTGTCCCCATCTATTTCCCATGAAGTGATGGGACCAGATGCCATGATCTTAGTTTTCTGAATGTTGTGCTTTAAGCCAACTTTTTCACTCTCCTCTTTCACCTTCATCAAGAGGATCTTTCTCCTTTCACCCTTTCTCCCATAAGGGTGGTGTCATCTGCATATCTGAAGTTATTGATATTTCTCCCGGCAATCTTGATTCCAGCTTGTGCTTCTTCCAGCCCAGCGTTTCTCATTATATACTCAGCATTAAGTAAATAAGTAAGAAAGTAAGTAAGTAAATAAGCAGGGTGACAATATACAGCCTTGATGTACTCCTTTTCCTATTTGGAAACAGTCTGTTTTTCCATGTCCAGTTCTAACTGTTTCTTCTTGACCTGCATGCAGATTTCTCAAGAGGCTGGTTAGGTGGTCTGGTATTCCTATCTCTTTCAGAATTTTCCACAGTTTATTGTAGTAAAGAAGAAATACAAGTTAGTTCAAAGCTTACCTTGAAACATTTTCTAAAAGTTTTATCATTGATCATTTTACTTTTAGAATAAAAGAATATTCATTTTAATTATTTTTGCTATTTATTGGAATATTGTTTATATTTCTGGTCTTTTTCAACAAGTAAAGGAAGCTGGACAAACTCTTTAAGTCCTGTCCGTAACCATGGCACCAGCTAACACACAGAATTTTATCAATTCTCTGCTTCCCCTTTTAACATATCTGAAATTGGAGTCTCCTTATTAAAGACACATTCAACTAATATATAATTACCTCCTCCCATTCCCAGTCTTCTGAGAAGCTGATAGTAAATAGTTGGTGAGTATTACAGTTAACATATCAGAGGTACTTTTAGAGCCTGGTAAATCACAAATAAATTGTGATTAGTAATCTATTGAACAATTTTTGTGTTTGCTTCCTTATCTAAAAAAATTGAGCTAAAAAAGCTTGCCCTTTCTACCTAACAGAGGTATTTCAAAGCAAATGACACATTTCAGAAGCACTCTATACTTACAAGAGGTACCTCTTTGTTGAAATCATTATATGCTGTGCTCTCCAATAGCAGCACCAAGGATGCTTCACTGCACAGTTGCCTGAGAGCATGCCTTGCAGAGAGCACTATAGGAGCAGTTGCCAAGGGTGGTTTTCCCCTTCTCATTATGCCTGGCATTTCTGAAGCGAGTCTCTGCTTGCCCAGGAGCTGCACATGACACAGAACAGGGCAGGACTAGACTTCACTGAGTAGTAGGAAACAGATGCCCCAAACCAATATAACAAGAACAAATGAGTGATAGGTTGTAGTAATAAAACAGGAGTCTTGAAACAGAAGTAAAATGTTTTGTTTATTCTAATACAATGAGGGAACACCAGACCACCTTACCTGCCTCTTGAGAAACCTGTATGCAGGTCAGGAAGCAACAGTTAGAACTGGACATGGAACAACAGACTGGTTCCAAATAGGAAAAGGAGTACGTCAAGACTGTATATTGTCACCCTGCTTATTTAACTTATATGCAGAGTACATCATGAGAAAGGCTGGGCTGGAAGAAGCACAAGCTGGAATCAAGATTGCTGGGAGAAATATCAGTAACCTCAGATATGCAGATGACACCACCCTTATGGCAGAAAGTGAAGATGAACTAAAGATCTTCTTAATGAAAGTGAAAGAGGAGAGTGAAAAAGCTGGCTTAAAGCTCAACATTCAGAAAATGAAGATCATGGCATCTGGGCCCATCACTTCATGGGAAAAAGATGGGGCAACAGTGGAAGCAGTGGCAGACTTTATTTTGGGGGGCTCCAAAATCACTGCAGATAGTGATTGCAGCCATGAAATTAAGACTCTTACTCCTTGGAAGGAAAGTTAAGACCAACCTAGATAGTATATTAAAAAGCAAAGACATTTCTTTGCCAACAAAGGTCCGTCTAGTCAAGGCTATGGTTTTTCCAGTGGTCGTGTATGGATGTGAGAGTTGGATTGTGAAGAAGGCTGAGCACCGAAGAATTGATGCTTTTGAACTGTGGTGTTGGAGAAGACTCTTGAGAGTCCCATGGACTGCAAGGAGATCTAACCAGTCCATTCTAAAGGAGACCAGTCCTGGGTGTTCATTGGAAGGAATGATGCTAAAGCTGAAACTCCAGTACTTTGGCCACCTCATGCGAAGAGTTGACTCATTGGAAAAGACTCTGATGCTGGGAGGGATTGGGGGCAAGAGGAGAAGGGGATGACAGAGGATGAGATGGCTGGATGGCATCACTGACACGATGGACGTCAGTCTGAATGAACTCCGGGAGTTGGTGATGGACAGGGAGGCCTGGGCGTGCTGTGATTCATGGGGTCGCAGAGTCGGACACGACTGAGCGACTGAACTGAACTGAGTGCAGTGAGATAAAATACATGTCCCGTATTCAAGACAAGAGAACATTCACAAAATAACCGTATTTCCTGATTTTTTTTTTCTTTACTTTGACTGGAAGAAGTTAATGACTCCACTGTCAGTATAGCTTGTGCTCTGGTAGTTGAAATGAGGCTAAAATCTGTGCTTAGCATTCTCAAAATGCTTTCCACAAAGAGTCACAGCTGCAGAGATACTGTCATGGATTCTCTCACATATTCCTTGGTATTTTTGGTTTACCATTGGCAAATCATGCAACCAGTAAGGAAATTGGGATTTAATTTTCATTGCTACCAAGCAATATCAAATGCTTAAATTAAATATGTAAATGAACAATTATAACTATAATTAAGAATGCCTACTTTGGAAAAAATGTGCCTACATTTCCATAGTTTTCAGTATGTTAAAGAAAAAGTATTGCTGCACTAAACCAACAACTTTTAACAATTAGATTTATACCGTGTGTTGCAGCCGCAGTAAACTATGGGACAAGGACTATGATGACAGACAACCCAACAACATAAATACATGTTTAACAGTTTCATGTTGTGAAAGCTTCTGTTTCCATTTGGCCATCACATGCTCTACCATGAGAATAAGAGTCCAAAATAAGTCAAAAGACATAGTAGATGTTAGGTATGAGGCACAAGTTTAAAGATGGTAAAGTTAAATTGAGTCTCAGGCTGACATCTAGATTTCATGCAAAAGGAGGAAATATTTTTATAGTATGGACTTAGTGCCAGAAGGCTGGGCTGAGCATTGCTTTGGGGACAGAAGTAGAAGAGAAATTTCAATTAGAGTAGCCACTTTGAGGGACAAAACCGAGAACAGAAATGACTAATAAATTTTGTTCTAGCTGTCTGTCAGGGCAGTAGAGTTTGTTGTTAACTTTTACATATGCAATCCCATTATGGTGAGATGTGACTTCAAAGAAAGCACACATTTTTATCAAGATACAAATCTATTCAGAAATCTTGAAAAGAAAAATACTGTTCATTGGGCTTCCTGGTGGCTCAGAGGTTAAAGCGTCTGCCTGCAATGCGGGAGACTGGGTTCGATTCCTGGGTCAGGAAGATCCCCTGGAGAAGGAAATGGCAATCCACTCCAGTATTCTTGCCTGGAGAATCCCATGGACAGAGGAGCCTGGTGGGCTTCAGTCCCCTGGGTCACAAAGAGTATTACACATTACTAGTTCCTAAATCATTTGATCCCCTTGCCTTGGATTTTGTCTGCAAATCTCCAGTGAATCTCTTCTCAAAGTGAAAGTTTCTCAGTTGTTTCTGAGTCTTTGCAACCCCATGGACTATACAGTCCATGGAATTCTCCAGGCCAGAATACTGGAGTGGGTAGCCTTTCCCTTCTCCTGGGGATCTTCCCAACCCAGGGACCAAAGCCAGCTCTCCCACATTGCAGGCGGATTCTTTACCAACTGAGCTATTAGAGAAGCTCAGGGAATCTCTTCTCAACTTAGACTATAAATACCATTACTGTGTTGTATATAATCAGACAAAATACTTTGCCATAAAATAATCTGGCTGTTCACAGACTAAGTCATAATAATGTTTCACTTATATCCCTGATACTGTTTTTTTTTTCAACTGTTATCATAGATATTTCTATCTGTATCTATAAAAATACCTCCTCATTGATTCTTCTTTTATTTCTTCTTGTTACACATTTCCCTTTTCTTAAGACCTTTTGTTGCAGATTGCCTAAATTGCAATTTCCATGAACCATACATCATCTAGATAATGTCTTCAAGATTGGAAAGACTTGCTGAGTAATAATAAAGAGATCTGATCTTAAGTGCATCTTGCATAAGAAGCTACATCATAAGTTCTTTTTCCTCTCTCCATCTTCTGAAGAAAGTACCGTCAAAAAGCACTTTATTTCCCAGGGCTTCCTTCACATTTACTTAACTTATGATAAAAAAAAGAAGGCATATTTAATGCTCCTTACAAATCCCACCTCCCACTCCAGACCTTTGTACTTAACATTGATGTTTCTGTCAGGGCTGGTTGTGGAACCTCTAAGCACACTGTTTACTGACTGTACGTAAAAAAAAGCATCTTTGATACTTTTTGTGAATGAAAGGAAAGAAGGAAGAGGATATAAGAGTACAAGAATTGAAGGGGGAAGCATAGAATTTGGATAATATATGGGGACCAAAAAGTTTTCTTAAAAAAAGGAGGAAAATTCACTAGCTGGTGAGTTCTCCAAAGTTAGGAACAATGTTTTATTCCTCAAGCATATTGGCTTGAAAGAAATTTCTAAATGAATAAATATGAATTCAGCATGAGAAAATTCAGTAAGGAAAAGAGGGAAGATTTTTATGCTCTTAACTAAATTCGGTATCCTTCAGTGTGCACAGGTAATCTAACACAGAACTTGTAGAACTGGGTTGCAGTGAGTCTCATATCTTTAAAAGTGGGTAACTTCATAAAATATAAAAAAGATTTCCTACCTCTGCCCATCAACACAGTTCTTATACCAGTACAAGGAATTCTGCTTAACTTTCTGCCTTATGTCTTTGATTCTTGTGGAAAAAAAGAAAATGAAAATCCTCTCCTTTCTTCCTTCTACCCATTCGACACACATATAGGAAGAGAATTAGTATTAATATTTGAATGCAGTGATGTAAACAATAGAGATACTTTCTTAAATCAAATTTTTCAGGGAGTAGTAAAGTATACAAAAATTAATCTCTTGGAACAGCCAAATGCAACGTTTTCTCACTCATATTAGGATAAGCCTCATTGCTAATTTTCTTACAAATGTTCATATATCTTAACAAGATGTACATCAGTCAGGTCAGTTGCACAGTCATGTCCGACTCTTTGTGACCCCATGGACTCCAGCACGCCAAGCTTCCCAGTCAATTACTAACCCCTGGACCTTACTCAAACTCATTTCCATCTAATCGGTGATGCCATCCAACCATCTCATCCTCTGTCATGCCCTTCTCCTCCTGCCTTCAATCTTTCCCACCATCAGGGTCTTTTCCAATGAGTCAGTTCTTCACATCAGGCAGCCAAAGTGTTGGAATTTCAGCTCCAGCATCAGTCCTTCCAATGAACACCCAGGACTGATCTCCTTTAAGACTGACAGGTTGGATCTCCTTGTAGTCCAAGGACTCTCAAGAGTCTTCTCCAACACCACAGTTCAAAAGCATCAATTCTTCAGTGCTCAGCTTTCTTTATAGTCCAACTCTCACATCCGTACATGACTACTGGAAAAACCAAAGCTTTGACTAGACAGACTTTTCTTGGCAAAGTAAAGTCTCTGCTTTTTAATATGCTGTCTATGTTGGTCATAGCTTTTCTTTCAAGGAGCAAGCATTTTTTAATTTCATGGCTTCAGTCAGCATCTGCAGTGATTTTGGAGCCCCCCAAAATAAAGTCTCTCATGGATTCCTTTGTTTCCCCATCTATATGCCATAAAGTGATGGGACCAGATGCCATGATCTCAATTTTCTGAATGTTGAGTTTAAGCCAACATTTTCACTCTCCTCTTTCACTTTCATCAAGAGGCTCTTTAGTTCTTCTTTGCTTTCTGCCATAGGGGTGGTGTCATCTGTGTATATGAGGTTATAGATATTTCTCCTGGCAATCTTTATTCCAGCTTGTGCTTCATCCAGCCCAGGCTTTCACATGATGTACTCTGCATATAAGTTAAATAAGCAGGGTGAAAATATACAGCCTTGAGGCACTCCTTTCCCTATTTAGAACCAGCCTGTTTTTCCATGTCCAGTTCTAACTGTTGCTTCTTGACCTGCATACAGTTTTCTCAGGGGGCAGGTCAGGTGGTCTGGTATTCCATCTCGAAGAATTTTTCACATTTTTTTGTGATTCACACCAAAGGCTTTGGTGTAGTCAAAGAAGCAGAAGTAGTTGTTTTTCTTGAACTTTCTCGCTTTTTCGATGATCCAACGGATGTTGGCAATTTGATCTCTGTTCCTCTGCCTTTTCTAAATCAGCTTGAACATCTAGAAGTTCATGGTTCATGTACTATTGAAGCCTGGTTTGGAGAATTTTAAGCATTACTTTGCTAGTGTGTGAGATGAGTGCAATGGTGTGGTAGTTTGAGCATTCTTTGGCATTGCCTTTCTTTAAGACTGGAATGAAAACTGACATTTTCCAGTCCTGTGGCCACTGCTGAGTTTTCCAAATTTGCTGGCATATTGAGCGCAGCACCTTCACAGCCTCATCTTTTAGGATTTGTGATAGCTCAGCTGGAATTCTGTCACCTCCACTGGCTTTGCTCATAGGGATGCTTCCTAATGCCCCCTTGACTTCACATTCCAGGATGTCTGGCTCTAGGTGAGTGATCACATCATTGTGGTTATCTGGGTCATTAATATATTTTTGTACAGTTCTTCTGTGTATTCTTGCCACCTCTTCTTAATATTTTCTGCTTTGGTTAGATTCATACCATTTCTGTCCTTTATTGTGCTCATCTTTGTATGAAATGTTCCTTTGGTATCTCTAATTTTCTTGAAGAGATCTCTAGTCTTTCCCATTCCATTGTTTTCATCTATTTCTTTCTTTACATTGATCACTGAGAAAGGCTTTCTAATCTATCTTTGGTATTCTTTGAAACTCTGCATTCAAATGGGTATATCTTTCCTTTTCTCCTTTGCATTTCACTTCTCTTCTTTTCTCAGCTATTTGTAAGGCCTCCTCAGACAACCATCTTGTGTTTTTGCATTACTTATTCTTGGGGATGGTCTTGATCCCTGTCTCCTGAACAATGTCACGAACCTCCGTCCATAGTTCTTCAGGCACTCTGTCTATCAGATATAATCCCTTCAATCTGTTTGTAACTTCCACTGTATAATAGTAAGGGATTTGATTTAGGTCACCTGAATAGTCTAGTGGTCTTCCCTACTTTCTTCAATTTAAGTCTGAATTTGGCAATAAGGAGTTCATGGTCTGAGCCACAGTCAGCTCCCAGTCTTATTTTTGCTGACTGTATAGAGCTTCTCCATCTTTGGCTGCAAAGAATATAATCAATTTGATTTCAGTATTGACCATCTGGTGATGTCCATTTGTAGAGTCTTCTCTTGTGGTGTTGGAAGAAGGTTTACTATAATGTACATAGACATTTGCTATTTTCTACTTAAGTACCTTCCCCATTGGAATATGATCTCTTGAGCATGGATTGTCAATCTGGCACACTAGCTGCAGAGCAGCTGCTCAGTAAAATGGTTGAATCAATGAATGAATGACTTCAGATGCCTTTGACTCTGAATTTGTATTCTAATGCTAGCAAATTATGAATCATTCAGTATTACAAGTTATAAGCTAGTGTTTAAGAACATAATTCATTCACTTCATGAGACTAAACTTTCATAGTATGAAGGTCAAGTTGGATTTCCACTATACTGATATGCTCATGATTGCAGAGCAACACCGCTTGAGCCTTTCAAATGATGTTTAGAGGTAGCTATGCTACTAATGCTGAAGCTGAAACTCCAATACTTTGACCACCTCATGTGAAGAGTTGACTCATTGGAAAAGACCCTGATGCTGGGAGGGATTGGGAGCAGGAGGAGAAAGGGATGACAGAGGATGAGATGGCTGGATGGCATCACCGACTTGATGGATATGAGTTTTGGTAAACTCCAGGAGTTGGTGACGGACAGGGAGGCCTGGCATGCTGTGATTCATGGGGTCACAAAGAGTCGGACATGACTGAATTGAACTGAACACTACTCCTAATTTGCTCTATTCAGAAGTATGTATATGATGGATGGTGTGTTCTTATGTGGGATCACTGGCTTCCATGTTACAGATTTTTGCTTAAATTTCTTCCCTTGAGGAGTATCTAATGTTTTACTGGCTTCAACATAGCAGAATATCTTGAAAGATCCTTCATGATGTTTCTCTAATTTCTTCATTCCCAATGTCACCAGTGTCTTTTCTGGTATTAGCACTTAGGGCAAATATAATGACCTTTTAACTGAATTTCATGGACCTAGATTATTTTCCATTTCTCCCTCTGTTTATGTATTCTGCTCAAAAGTCTTAATATATCCCTGCTATCTAAAATATAAAGCTCGTTTTATAATTGAGCTAGCATTTACCAACTTCCATTAGTGTCTCACAACATTTGACTGGCATTATAACTTTACTTCTGCTCAAGTGGATCACTGCAACTTTGTGTCTTTGCTAATTCTATTATGCCCATCTAGAACTTATTTCACTCATTCTTCCAAATGGTGAAATTTAAAGAAGGTAACAATAACCCTGTATGCGAGACAGCAAAAGAGACACAGATGTTTTGGACAGTCTTTTGGATTCTGTGGGAGAGGGTGAGGGCGGGATGGTATGGGAGAATGGCATTGAAACATGTAAAATATCATATGTGAAACAAATCGCCAGTCTTGGTTTGATGCATGATACAGGGTGCTTGGCTGGAAAATCTCATGGACGGAGGAGCCTGGTAGGCTGCAGTCCGTGGGGCCCGCTAAAAGTCGGATATGACTGAGTGTCTTCACTTTCACTTTTCACTTTCATGCATTGGAGAAGGAAATGGCAACCCACTCCAGTGTTCTTACCTGGAGAATCCTAGGGACGGGGGAGCCTAGTGGGCTCCCGTCTATGGGGTCGCACAGAGTCGGACACAACTGAAGTGACTTAGCAGCAGCAGCACAGGGTGCTCGGGGCTGGTGCACTGGGATGACCCAGAGGGATGGGATGGGGAGGGAGGTGGGAGGGGTGTTCAGGATGGGGAACACATGTACACTCATGGTGGATTCAAGTCAACAAATGGCAAAACCAATACACTATTGTAAAGTAAAACAAATTAATTAATTAAAAAATAGAAAATAATAGATAAAAAATGTGGATTCATGTCAAATAGAAGTCTCTTCTGTTTGTGATTAGGATATACAAAAATGATGGTAGAAATGTTTTTCTAGGAATAAATAAAGAGAACATATGTTTTTAAGAGCATGAGAAGAGTTCTTTGTAAGGTGGGTTGCTACTTAGACAACTGGAGTGTTGAGGAGAGATTAGAAGGGAGAAAAGCAGAGAGGAAGTCAGGAAAATGGTGTGATCCTGGAGGCTGGGTGAGATTAAAGGATAGTGAGGACTTTCTAGTAGTGGAATATTTGTTCCCTGACACACGCCCTGTCCCATTAACTAAATAGTCTATAAAATCTACTAAATCAACATTCTTATAATATCTATTTGTGCCTTTTATCTGCCAGCTGAGGAAGAGGTTGAGCTAGATCATCTAGAACCTCTTTGATCATCTAGATCAAAAAGCATGTTCTCCAACAAGATGAGGAAAAGTACAGTGGAGCTTTTCCATATCCAAGGATTCTTCGGCTCTTGGGATGATTTTCATTTGTTAAGGACTGGGAAACAATCATGATATCTGAGATAAGCATACTGAAGGTAGAATTGCAGTTCTCTCTTTCTTGTTCTTGATTGTGCTCTTGATCTTTCTTTCTCATTCTCTCATTTTATTGAAGAGTCTCTTGTCCACATGGCAGGAGTGACTTCTCAATCTTTATTACACATACAGAATTAGAACACCTGCATTCTTACAGCATGTCATACACTGCCTTGTTATGATAATTGAATGAATGTATATTTATAGTTAGCCACGTCCTTTTTTCCCTTAATTATATTGTTACTTCTTTGAATCTGTTAAAGTTTCTAAAGTTCTAATTAAATACCTTATTGTTGGCGATTGATTTGTTGATAGTAAAGCATACTCAAAAGAAAAATGCCAGTAAAAATGCACAAAATAGGAAAGGGAAGAATGGCCCTAGTTATCCAAAGAAATCTCTTCCCAAAGCCCAGAGAGGTTAAGCCCTGGAATTTGTTGTCATCCAGTTGGCAGTATTGGCGATGGCTGCAGTTTCTCCATATGCTAGTTTTAAATTATACATAAGTATTTTTGATTAATTTTAAAATCTATGAACTTATCTTTTGTCTTCTGTTATAATACAAATAATTAATACCCCAATTTACTGGAAAGAAGAATACAATAAACAAGTTGAAATTTTCTCTTTGTTTAGAGTCAGTAATATTTTAGGCATTCAATCCAAATGAAAATGAGACCTTGGTCAGGTCAAATGTTATAGAAAATGCAGTAACAAATAATTGCATTTTCTATAGCTTTTCATTTGAAATGTTATGCAATTAGATAAACAGTAATCTTTCTTTTTGGCAATAAATGTGAAATGCTGGGAATTTTATTCTGCTTTCCCCCTATCTTCTATATATTTTAGATGAGTTTCCTCTCTCCACTTCTGTTTCTTCATCTGTGAAATTATGATAATAATGTCTGCTACATCATAGGGTTTTTGAGCAGCTTAAAGTTATTAATAAAAACATCATAAGTTCATTTAATAGTGACTGCTACTTACTAAATGCTGTATAAATGTTTGCCTAATACTATTATCTTTATTATATTAAGTTGCAGTTTTAAGCAAAAAATGACATCAGCATACATAAAATGTCACAAAAGACCTCATGTCTTTTAGATTATATTAGTCTATTAGATTATATTAGTCATGACTATTTTAAGAGCTAGTAATAAAAAGAGAAAAACAATTTAATTAAGATTATTGGAATAGCATTTTAATTTATAAAAATGGGACAATAACATATTTTATCACTAAGTATAGTCATTCTAGGCAAAGCAACAATTTACAAAAAAAAAAAATTCTTAAAAGAATATCTTACACCAATGATTTGTGTTTTCTTTTATTTAAAATATGACATATAATTTTTTGGATGGAAGAAAGAAAGATTTTCCTAGAGCAATGCATGACACTATTATGTTTAAAAACTATGTTTTGAATTTAATTATAAGATATTTAAGAACATTGTGACTGGAAAATAATGTCCATATAAAATTACCACTTCTTTTTATAATATTTTATTATCAGTACATATAAAATCCTTCATGAGCTGGTCTCATAGATAATTGGTAAACCCAATTTCTGTTTATTACTTCTATATAATCTGATTTTAATCAGATTTCTTTTCTTTCCATTCCTAAGACATACTAGTTTTACACATTTGCAGAATAGTTCACATTTTTGTGGATGGTTTACTGTGTTTGGAATAGCATCTTTCACTCTCACTTGAGTAACTCCCACTCAGAAATCACATCCTCTGTGATGCCTGTGTGGACTTCTTTGGGTTAAGTTAATCGCTCTGCTCAGTGTTTAGCTTAGCCCCTCTTGCTGATTTGTGTGCCGCTGGACCAGGGCCCCTAGCTCTGATCTTTGCTCCAGACTAGAGCTCTCTCTCTTTTCACAGACCTTCACGAGGCTGACTTCTGCGTCTCATTCAGATTTCTGCTCAAATGCCATCTCAAAAAGAGGACTTTATTTACAATACAACTAAAATTTACTCCTTATGCTTTTCATCCTAAACATTCCCCAGTACTTCTTTATCACCCTGTACTTTTATTATTTTTTTCCACCATCTCATTCTTTTTCCTTAGCCATGAAAAGGTAATATTAAATACAGAAAAGGAATACATTTCTACAAGTAGAATTGATAGATCAGAGTATATTATGAAGACCATGGATACATTTTGCCAAGTTCCTATCCAGAGATACTTTATTATTATTACTATCATTATGTAGCATGTATAATTTTAATATGGAGGTATAATTATACCATTTATTATAATTATCACTTGTGTTCTTACAATATACCAATCACTGTGCTAAGTGCTATAATACATTAAGTGAATCTTAATATGTATTGTCTATTTGCACTTCCGTTGGCAGTATAAAAGAGTGCTAATGTTAACATAGTCTTATCATTATTTTTTAAAGTTTTTATCATTCAGTTCAGTTCAGTTTAGTCTCTCAGTCATGTCTGACTCTTTGCGACCCCATGAATTGCAGCACTCCAGGCCTCCCTGTTTATTACCAACCTCCGGAGTTCACTCAGACTCATGTCCATTGAGTCAGTGATGCCATCCAGCCATCTCATCCTCTGTCGTCCCCTTGTTCTCCTGCCCCCAATCCCTCCCAGCATCAGGGTCTTTTCCAATGAGTCAACTCTTCGCATGAGGTGGCCAAAGTATTGGAGTTTCAGCTTCAGCATCAGTCCTTCCAATGAACACCCAAGACTGATCACCCCCAGGATGGACTGGTTGGATCTCCTTGCAGTCAAAGGGACTCTCAAGAGTCTTCTCCAACACCACAGTTCAAAAGCATCAATTCTTCGGTGCTCAGCTTTCTTCACAGTCTAACTCTCACATCCAAACATGACCACTGGAAAAACCATAACCTTGACTAGATGAACCTTTGTTGGCAAAGTAATGTCTCTGCTTTTCAATATGCTATCTAGGTTAGTCATAACTTTCCTTCCAAGGAATAAGTGTCTTTTAATTTCATGGCTGCAATCACCATCTGCAGTGAGTTTGGAGCCCCCAAAAATAAAGTCTTCCACTGTTTCCCCATCTATTTCCCATGAAGTGATGGGGCCAGATGCCATGATCTTCATTTTCTGAATGTTGAGCTTTAAGCCAACTTTTTCACTCTTCTCTTTCACTTTCATCAAGAGGCTTTTTAGTTCCTCTTCACTTTCTGCCATAAGGGTGGTGTCATCAGCTTTTTGATCATTAGAATTATACTTTATTTTCTAGATTTGAAGTTCTTTAATGGCACATATGATAGAACATGTCAAATTTTACTGGTCATTTGTATTTTTTGTTGTTTATAAACTCAATGTATTAGTTTACTAGGGCTGACATAGCAAAATACTGCAAACTAGATGGTTTAAACAACAGAAATTTACTGTCTCACACTTCTGGAGGCTAAAACTCTGACATCAGTGTATCAGCAGGGTCATACTCCCATTGAAGGTGTGAAGGAAGGATTGAGCGCAAGTCTCTCTCCTAGCTTCTGATAGCTCTTTGGTTTGTGGCAATAGAGCTCTAATCTGCACATGTGTTCATTTTGTGTCTTCATATTTTCTGCCCTCTGTACATGGGTCTCTGTGTCCAAATTTTGTTTCTAATAAGGACACTAGCTACATTGGATTGGAGCCCACTCCATCTATTTTATCTTAACTTTGTCACCTATGAAGACCCTATTTTCAAATAAGGTCACATTCTGAGGTACTAGGCATAAGAACTTCAGCATATGAATTTTGGAAGGACACAATTCAGCCCATGAAACCCATTTCATGATCTTTGCTAATTTTTCTCTTGATATACTCATATATTTTCATGAGGATTAAGACAAGTAGAACTATAATCCTGGACCACATGTCTGGCCACTCTATTTCCAGTTAGTGCTTATCTTTCACTTTTGTTTATGTACTATTGACATATGAAATGTCATATTTATATATGAAAAACTAATTGTTTTTAGCAATCATCTTTAGGTGTACCCTGCCATGGTAAAGGACCTTTAGTTATATAAATTAAAATTTCAACTTTTCATCTAATTATTTGGTACAAGCCATACATGTTAGCTCTCCAGAATTACCCTTCTGCAAATTATTCTTCATTTTGCCAAAAGAGTTTATCTAACATATGCTTCTAATCATTATTCTATTACTTAAAATCCTTGAATGGCTTCTTATTTTTCATATATGGTGAAACAAAATTTTTTGCCGAGTTTGGTTTCTAGCTTCTCTAACATTTGGTGCCAGCTCATTTTCCCAACCACAACTTTCACACACTCAAATACACACCTGCACTACTTTCTCATCAGACCCTCTGGAGTCTGAAAATGCATCACATCCTCTCAGACAAGCAGTCCTGAACTACACACACATACACATTTCCAAACTAAATCCAGGAATCACATCATTGAGAATGACTTCTATCTCTGATTTCCAAATATTACTTTGGATATCTGCTCTACAAAAAAAAAAAAAAAAAAGAACAGTGAAAATGAAATAATTAATTTCAATTAAAATTATTTGTAACACAGATAAGTTATAATTTTGAGAGGAGTTATAGAAATGGCAACCCACTCTTGCCTGGAGAATCCCAGGGATGGGGTAGCCTGATGGGCTGCCGTCTATGGGGTCGCATAGAGTCAGACACAACTGAAGCGACTTAGCAGCAGCATAGAACTTGGGGGATAGGGTGCAGAAACAGCTGAGTATATTGTGTGGAACTGGTGGGGCAATAAAATCAAAGGCCCAGAACCAGATCTGGGAGAAACACGTCCCTAGCCTTTCTCTAAAGGCAGACTAGCAATTTTGAATGTGCAGAAGATAATTCCACAGATAATATTTAAACTTTTCATTTTGAATTGATTTCTGATTTGCACAGGAGTTAAAAAGACAACACAGAATGTGGCTCTGTGCCATTCATCCAGGCTTCCCTGGCAATAACATAGCCGTAGCATATTTGTCAAAACTAAGAAATAAGCATTGATACAAAAATACTAAATAAAACGTACATTTTGTTCGCAGTCCATCCATTTTCTGCTGATGTTAACTTCCTGTTCCAGAATCCAGTCCAGGATATCACACTGTATTTAGTCTTTGTGTCGCCATAGTCTCCTTCATTTTTGATACTTTCTCAGACATTCTTTACTTGTCATGACCTTGACACTTTTGAAGAACACCTATCAGATTATCAGGTATTTTTAGACCATCTTTCTTGTGCATTTGTCTGATGTTTCTCATGGTTAGATTGAGAGTATAGATTTATGTGAGAATACAGCACAGCAGGGGTGATATGCCCTTCTCCCTACATCGTATCTGGCAGGTATATGATATTGATATCATTCATCAGTGATTATTTAACCTTGGTCACTTGGTGATGGTGGTATCACTCAGGTTTCTTCCCTACAAACTTGCTATTTTTTCCCTTTCTATAGTTGTTAGAAGTGAATCACTAAGTTTAGTTCATATGCAAAAGAAAGCAACTTAAGCTCCATTTCCTGGAAGGAAGAATATCAAAAAATTTGCGGACATATGTTCAAACCACCACAGTAATTATTCTGTGGGAGATACTTTGTGGGTATTTAAATACTCAGTCTCTACTTTTTTATCCTCTAATTTTAGTATTCATCTGTGATTTTCCCTTTCTCTCATTTCTTTTACATGTATTAGTTTGAATTTTTCTGAAAAGAATATTTGTCCCTCCTCTCCTACTTATTTCTTCTATCATTCACTCTAATAGGTTTGGACCTATGGATATTTATGTTATTCTCAGATTGCAAGTCATTACAATAGTCATTTGTTTTCTTTCTCAAATTGTTCCAGTTTGGTTACTGGAAGCTCTTGCCTATTGAGTTCTGTGCCTTTTGATATGGCTCATCTTTAATTTTTTTTTTTTTTTCTGTTTTCTCACTTACTAACCTAGCAAGATGATTTAGGTTTATACAGTATATTCCCTGAACAAACTTAGGCTCATAGAATAAGGCATTTCTCCAATGGCCTCTATTCTCTTTTATTACAGACTGATATTCCAAAATTAAGATTGGATTCATAGTAAACAGCTCTTCTCTATTGAGGTTTCTCTGATGTTAGGCCATTTCAATAGAGCTGTGTATGTATAGTTTCCAAATACACACACATATCTATATTTATTTAGGTATTTTATCTATCAGCATCTATATTAAAATAAGTACGTCTTCACCCTTAAATTTCCGACTCTAATTCAGCACATTTTATCCTACTTTCCCCCTTTTTCCATTTGTGACTCTACCTGGACCCCATTATTTACAATTTATGTCAAACCCGGTGACCATGTAAAATTGCTTCAGAACTGATAACTCATACATCTGTGAAAATAAATTTATCACCTAGAGTATAGTCTTTGATATGTACAGACTTTTTTTTTTTTCTGTAGCCTTACAGTATCCAGTCAAAATACAGCTTTCCAAAGTTACTTATTTCAGTTCTTTTTCCCATCTTTTTCATTGAGATTATGCCACTCATTTGCAATTAGATTTATTGTCAGAGTTCTGGGCTCCTACAATATCCTGATTTATTTCCTTAAAATTTTAATAAAGTTCTAATTTTGAGGCACATTGACTATTGGTTTTGCAAAATACATTTAGTCCTGTGTCCTCAAAGTTTCTTACAGCACAATAGTTTCTTACTGCCAACTTCTCCTTTCAGCTTCAGTCTTTCCCAGCATCAAGGCATTTTTCAATGAGTCAGCTCTTCATGTCAGGTGGCCAAAGTATCAGGACTTCAGCTTCAGCATCAGTCCTTCCAGTGAATATTCAAGGTTAATTTCCTTTAAAATTTACCAGTTGATCTCATTGCAGTCCAGGGTACTCTCAAGACTCTTCTTCATCACCACAGTTGGAAAGCATCAATGCTTTGGTGCTCAGCCTTCCTTATGGACCAGTTTTCATCATGGCTGCGCAGGCGCAGGAGGGCCTAGAGGAGCTATCCCATGTTGAAGGTCAGGAAGGGCGGTGGTGAGGAGATACCCCTCATCCAATGTAAGGAGCAATGGCTGCGCTTTGCTGGAGCAGCTGTGAAGAGATACCCCAAGCCCAAGATAAGAGAAACCCAAGTAAGATGGTAGGTGTTGCAAGAGGGCATCAGAGGGCAAACATACTGAAACCATACTCACAGAAAACTAGTCAATCTAATCACACTAGGACCACAGCCTTGTCTAACTCAAGTAAACTAAGCCATGCCCGTGGGGCAACCCAAGATGGGCGGGTCATGGTGGAGAGATCTGACAGAATGTGATCCACTGGAGAAGGGAATGGCAAACCACTTCAGTATTCTTGCCTTGAGAACCCCACGAACAGTATGAAAAGGCAAAATGATAGGATACTGAAAGAGAAACTCCTCAGGTCAGTAGGTGCCCAATATGCTACTGGAGATCAGTAGAGAAATAACTCCAAAAAGAATGAAGGAATGGAACCAAAGCAAAAACAATACCCAGCTGTGGATGTGACTGGTTGATAGAAGCAAGGTCTGATGCTGTAAAGAGCATTATTGCATAGGAACCTGGAATGTCAGGTCCATGAATCAAGGCAAATTGGAAGTGGTCAAACAAGAGATGGCAAGAGTAAATGCCGACATTCTAGCAATCAGCGAACTAAAATGGACTGGAATGGGTGAATTTAACTCAGATGACCATTATATCTACTACTGTGGGCACGAATCCCTCAGAAGAAATGGAGTGGCCATCATGGTCAACAAAAGAGTCCAAAATGCAGTACTTGGATACAATCTCAAAAATGACAGAATGATCTCGGTTCGTTTCCAAGGCAAACCATTCAATATCACAGTAATTCAAGTCTATGCCCCAACCAGTAACGCTGAAGAAGCTGAAGTTGAATGGTTCTATGAAGACCTACAAGACCTTTTAGAACTAACACCCAAAAAAGATGTCCTTTTCATTATAGGAGACTGGAATGCAAAAGTAGGAAGTCAAGAAACAACTGGAGTAACAGGCAACTTTGGCCTTGCAATACGGAATGAAGCAGGGCAAAGACTAACAGAGTTTTGCCAAGAAAATGCACTGGTCATAACAAACACCCTCTTCTAACAACACAAGAGAAGACTCTATACATGGACATCACCGGATGGTCAACAACGAAATCAGATTGATTATATTCTTTGCAGCCAAAGATGGAGAAGCTCTATACAGTCAACAAACAAGACCAGGAGCTGACTGTGGCTCAGACCATGAACTCCTTATTGCCAAATTCAGACTTAAATTGAAGAAAGTAGGGAAAACCACTAGACCATTCAGGTATGACCTAAATCAAATCCCTTATGATTATATAGTGGAAGTGAGAAATAGATTTAAGGGCCTAGATCTGATACATAGAGTGCCTGATGAACTATGGAATGAGGTTTGTGACATTGTACAGGAGACAGGGATCAAGACCATCCCCATGAAAAAGAAATGCAAAACAGCAAAATGGCTGTCTGGGGAGGACTTACAAATAGCTGTGAAAAGAAGAGAAGCAAAAAGCAAAGGAGAAAAGGAAAGATATAAACATCTGAATGCAGAGTTCCAAAGAATAGCAAGAAGAGATAAGAAAGCCTTCTTTAGCGAACAATGCAAAGACATAGAGGAAAACAACAGAATGGGAAAGACTAGGGTTCTCTTCAAGACAATTAGAGATATCAAAGGAACATTTCATGCAAAGATGAGCTCAATAAAGGACAGAAATGGGATGGACCTAACAGAAGCAGAAGATATTAAGAAGAGGTGGCAAGAATACACAGAAGAACTGTACAAAAAAGATCTTTATGACTCAGATAATCACGATGGTGTGATCACTGACCTAGAGCCAGACATCCTGGAATGTGAAGTCCAGTGGGCCTTAGAAAGCATCACTACAAACAAAGCTAGTGGAGGTGATGGAATTCTAGTTGAGCTATTCCAAATCCTGAAAGATGATGCTGTGAAAGTGCTGCACTCAATATGCCAGCAAATTTGGAAAACTCAGCATTGGCCACAGGACTGGAAAAGGTCCGTTTTCATTCCAATCCCAAAGAAAGGCAATGCTAAAGAATGCTCAAACTACCGCACCATTGCACTCATCTCACACGCTAGTAAAGTAATGCTCAAAGTTCTCCAAGCCAGGCTTCAACAATATGTGAACCGTGAACTTCCTGATGTTCAAGCTGCTTTTAGAAAAGGCAGAGGAACCAGAGATCAAATTGCCAACATCCGCTGGATCATGGAAAAAGCAAGAGAGTTCCAGAAAAGCATCTATTTCTGCTTTATTGACTATGCCAAAGCCTTTGACTGTGTGGATCACAATAAACGGTGGAAAATTCTGAAAGAGATGGGAATACCAGAGCACCTGATCTGCCTCTTGAGAAATTTTTATACAGGTCAGGAAGCAACAGTTAGAACTGGACACAGAACAACAGACTGGTTCCAAATAGGAAAAGGAGTTCATCAAGGCTGTATATTGTCACCCTGTTTATTTAACTTACATGCAGAGTACCTCATGAGAAACGCTGGACTGGAAGAAATACAAGCTGGAATCAAGATTGCTGGGAGAAATATCAATAACCTCAGATATGCAGATGACACCACCCGTATGGCAGAAAGTGAAGAGGAACTCAAAAGCCTCTTGATGAAAGTGAAAGTGGAGAGTGAAAAAGTTGGCTTAAAGCTCAACATTCAGAAAACAAAGATCGTGGCATCTGGTCCCATCACTTCATGGGAAATAGATGGGGAAACAGTGGCTGACTTTATTTTTCTGGGCTCCAAAATCACTGCAGATGGTGACTGCAGCCATGAAATTCAAAGACACTTACTCCTTGGAAGGAAAGTTATGACCAACCTAGATAGCATATTCAAAAGCAGAGACATTACCTTGCCAACAAAGGTTCATCTAGTCAAGGCTATGGTTTTTCCTGTGGTCATGTATGGATGTGAGAGTTGGACTTTGAAGAAGGCTGAGTGCCGAAGAATTGATGCTTTTGAACTGTGGTGTTGGAGAAGACTCTTGAGAGTCCCTTGGACTGCAGGGAGATCCAACCAGCCTGTTCTGAAGATCAGCCCTGGGATTTCTTTGGAAGGAATGATGCTAAAGCTGAAACTCCAGTACTTTGGCCACCTCATGCGAAGAGCTGACTCATTGGAAAAAACTCTGATGCTGGGAGGGATTGGGGGCAGGAGAAGGGACAGCAGAGGATGAGATGGCTGGATGGCATCACTGACTCGATGGACGTTAGTCTGAGTGAACTCTGGGACTTGGAGATGGACAAGGAGGCCTGGCGTGCTGCGATTCATGGGGTCGCAAAGAGTCGGACATGACTGAGCGATTGATCTGATCTGATCTTTCACATTTGTATATACCTACTGGAAAAACTATAGTGTTGACTATTTACACCTTTGTTGGCAAAGTGATGTCTCTGCTTTTTAATATTCTGTCTAGGTTTGTCATAGCTTTCCTTCCAAGGAGCAAACATCTTTTAATTTCATGACTGCCGTCAGCATCTGCAGTGATTTTGGAGTCCATGAAAATAAAGTCTGTCACTGTTTCCACTTTTCCCCCTTCTCTTTACCATGAAGGGATAGCACCAGATGCCATGATCTTAGTTTCTTTCAATGTTCAAGCCAGCTTTTTCACTCTCCTCATTCACCCTTATCAATGACTGATTTATGTTGATGTTTGGCAGAAACCAACACAATTTTGTAGAGCAATTATCCTTCAATTAAAAATAAATAAATTTAATTATTTAAAAAAGGCTTTTTAGTTTCTCTTCATTTTATGCCATTAGAGTGGTATTATCTGAATATCTAAGGTTGTTGGTATTTTTCTCAGCAATGTTGATTCTAGCTTGGGATTCATCAAGCCCAGCATTTCACATGATGTACTCTACATAAAAGTTAAATAAGCAGGGTGACAATATACAGCTTGACATCCTCCTTTCCCAATTTTGAACCAGTCATTTTTTCTATGTTCAGTCCTAACTGTTGCTTCTTGACTTGCATACAGGTTTCTCAGGAGACAGGTAAAATGGGCTGATATTCCCATCTCTTTAAGAATTTTCCACAGTTTGTTGTGATCCTCAAAGTCAAAGGCTTTACATAGTCATTGAAGCATAAATAGGTGTTTTCCTGGAACTCCCTTGCTTTCTCCATAACCCAGTGGATGTTGGCAATTTGATCGCTGGTTCCTCTACCTCTCAAAACCCAGCTTGTACATCTGGAAGTTTCCTGTTTATGTACTGCTGAAGCTTAGCCTGAATTTTGAGCATACCTTGCTAGCCTGTGAAATGAGTACAATTGTATGGTATCTTGACCATTCTTTGGCATTGCAAGTGTTTGGCCACTGCTGAGTTCTCCAAATTTGCTGGCATATTGAGTGCAGCACTTTAACAGCACCGTTTTTATGATATTTAAATAGATTAGCTGGATTCCAACACCTCCCCTGGCTTTGTTCCTAGTAATGTTGACTGAGTGACTGAACTGGACTGAACTTCCCATATTGGACATATGGGACATATGTAGATTGGACACCTTCTAACCCGGGGGGCCATCTTCTGGTGTCATATCTTTTTTCCTTTTCATATTGCTCATGGGGTTCAACTGGCAAGAATTCTGGAGTGGGTTGCCATTTCCTCCTCCAGTGGACTATATTATGACAGAACTCTTCACTCTGACCCACCTGTTGAGTGGCCCTGCACGGCATGGCTCATAGCTCTGAGTTATGCAAGTCCCTTTGTCACAAAACTGTAATCCATGAGAGGGACAACACAGTTCCATCACCCTAGAAATTTACTTGTGCTGACTATATGTAGCCAACTCTTGACAACTAATGAACTGTTTTACATCTCTATAGTTATACCTTTTCAGAGTACAAAATAAATGGAACTGCATTCAATATGTAGTCACTGAGATCTAGTATCATTCACTTCCCTTAAGTGGGAAATGGCAATCTGCTCCCGTATTCATGCCTGGAAAATTCCATGGCTAGAGGAGCCTAGCAGGCTGTAGTCCATGGGATCACAAAGAGTCAAACACCACTGAAGGACTGAGCACAGCACATCATTCTCTTAGCTATTCTTTCCTGCTATGTTAACCACTTCTTTATTCTTTTTATTACTAAGTAGTGTTCCATTGTATGAATGTACATTGTGTATATCCATTCATAGGTTGCAAACCTCTTGGTCACTTCCAGATTTTGGCAGTTATGAACAAAGATTCTCTAAACATACCCATACAGATTGTGGTATGAACATGCTTTTTAATTTATTGAACAAATAGGAACAAAATTGCTGGATTTTTATGATAGATGCATGTTTAACTTTATAAGAAACCACCAAACTCTTTTCCAAATTTCTGTACCATTTTTCATTTGCATTAACAATGAACATGATAGGCAGGCTGAAAAGTATAAAACACTGATAAAAGAAATCAAATAACAAATCTAAATAACAGAAAGATATATAGCATTCTGGAACTGGAAGCCATGATATTGTTAAAATAACAGTTGTCTCCTGATTTGATGTGTAAATTCAACGCAGTCTCATTCAGAATCCAAGCAAGCATTTTGTAGACACAGACATTGTTAATCTAAAATTTATATGTGTCATCAAAGTAACAACACCCAAAACAGATGAAAAAAGTTAAAAAAGCCTCTTTACATGACTTTAAGACTTATTATGGGATAGACAGATCATTCAAAATAACATGATAGTGTCCAGAAATTGACTCCTGCAATTATAATTAATTTATTTTTGTTAAAGGTTCAAAATTAACTCAGTGAACAAAATATAGCCTTTTAAGCCCGTGCTTGGGACATTTGGACATCCATCAGTTCAGTTCAGTTGCTCAGTCGTGTCCAACTCTTTGTGACCCCATGAACCACAGCATGCTAGGCCTCCCCATCCATCACCAACTCTCTGAGTCCACCCAAACCCACATCCATTGAGTCGGTGATGCCATCCAGCCATCTCATCCTCTGTCGTCCGCTTCTCCTCCCGCCCTCAATCTTTCCCAGCATTAGGGTCTTTTCCAATGAGTCAGCTCTTCGCATCAGGTGGCCAAAGTATTGGAGTTTCAGCTTCAACATCATTCCTTCCAGTGAACACCAGGCCTGATCTCCTTTAGAGTGGACTGGTTGGATCTCCTTGCAGTCCAAGGGACTCTCAAGAGTCTTCTCCAACACCACAGTTCAAAAGCATCTATTCTTCGGCACTCAACTTTCTTTATCATCTTGTTCTTTACTATATCTTTTCTGTGTATTTCTATTTTTTTACTTCTCCAGGGGATCTTTCCAACACAGGGATTGAGCCTAGGTCTCCCACATTTCAGGGAGATTCTTTACCAGCTGACCCACAAGGGAAGCCCTGGCGCTCAGCTTTCTTTATAGTCCAACTCTCACATCCATACATGACTATTGGAAAAACCATAGCCTTGACTACATGGACCTTTGTTGATAAAGTAATGTCTCTGCTGTTCAATATGCTGTCTAGGTTGGCCATAACTTTTCTTCCATGGAGTAAGCATCTTTTAACTTCATGGATGCAGTCACCATCTGCAGTGATTTTGGAGCCCAGAAAAATAAAGTCTGACACTGTTTCCACTGTTTCCCCATCTATTTACCATGAAGTGATGGGACAAGATGCCATGATCTTCATTTTCTGAATGTTGAACTTTAAGCCAACTTTTTCACTCTCCTCTTTCACTTTCATCGAGGGACATCCATATCAAAACATATTATAAAATAAGCAGACTCACACCTCACAGCTCATACAAATTTCACTCAAAATGGATCAACATAAATGTAAATACATGAGAATGTAAAACATCTAAAATAAAATATTGGAGAAAATCTATATGACTTTAGGTTTGATGATGATTTTTTACATACATCAAAAAAATATATATATAATAAATTGGACTATCAAATTTAAATATTTTGCCATGGAAATGAAACTCTTAAGAGAATGAAACTACAGCCCACAGAGAGAAAATTTTTGCAAATCACATGTTCAGAATACATAAAGAATACTTTAAGATACACAATAAGAAAATAGACAATCCAGTTTAAAAATGAGCATAAAATTTCTCTGAGTCAGTTCTAATGAGGTGGATGAGCCTAGAACCTATTATACAAAGTGATGTAAGTTAGAAAGATAAGTATCATATTCTAACACTTATATACAGAATCTAGAAAAATGGTACTGAAGAATTTATTTACAGGATAGCACTGGAGAAACAGACATAGAGAATAGACTTATGGACATGGGGAGAGGGGAGAAGAGGGTGAGATGTATGGAAAGAGTAACATGGAAACTTACATTACCATATGTAAAGTAGATAATCAAGGGGAATTTGCTGTATGGCTCAGGAAACTCAAACATGGGCTCTGTATCAACTTAGAGGGGGTGGGGTGGGGAGGGAAATGGGAGGTTCAAAAGGGAGGGGATATATGTATACTTATAGCTGATTCATGTTGAGGTTTGACAGAAAACAACAAAATTCTGTAAAGCAATTATTTGTCAACAAAAAACATTTAAAAATGTTTAAAAAATAACAGATAATCAACACCAGATATCAATAAAAGAAGCTATAAGAATGACAAACAAGCATATAAAATGACACTCAACATTATGATTTATTAGAAAATGCACACTAAAGCCACAATGAGATATCATTACATACATATATGTGTATATACATATATGTGTATATATAATGGCTTCCCTGCTGGCTCAGACAGTAAGGAATAACTCGCAATGCAGAAGACTCAAGACAATACCAAACCTTGGTAAAACTGCTCAGCAGTGGGAATCCTTGGGATTCCCTGGTGGTCCAGGGGTTAAAAATCTGCCTTGCAATGCAAGGGGTTCCCTGGTCCAAGAAGATGCCACAGAGCAACTAAACCTGTGCAGCACAACTACTGAGCCTGAGCCCTAAAGCCTGCAGGCCACCAACTGCTGAAGCCGCACGCCTAGAGCCTGTGACCCACAATAAGAAAAGCACCCTCAGTGAGAGGCCCACACACTACAACTACAGAGTGGCACACACTCGCCACAACTAGAGAAAAGCCCACACAGCAATGAAGACCCAACACAGCCCCCCCCAAAAAAGAATAAATAAATAAATCTGAAAACAAAGAAATTATCTTGCACAGAGTTTTAAACTGTACATTATTCATATCACATTATGGGTTTGGTCATTTTCAAATAACCCCTTTTGTTTTTATCATAAAGTTTGTAACATAATTTCAGTTCAGTTCAGTCTCTCAGTCATGTCCGACTCTTTGCGACCCCATGAATAGCAGCACACCAGGCCTGTCCATCACCAACTCCCAGAGTTCACTCAAACTCATGTCCATCGAGTCAGTGATGCCATCCAGCCATCTCATCCTCTGTCGTTCACTTTTCCTCCTGCCCCCAATCCCTCCCAGCATCAGGGTCTTTTCCAATGAGTCAACTCTTCGCATGAGGTGGCCAAAGTATTGGAGTTTCAGCTTTAGCATCAGTCCTTCCAATGAACACCCAGGACTGATCTCCTTTAGGATGGACTGGTTGGATCTTCTTGCCGTCCAAGGGACTCTCAAGAGTCTTCTCCAACACCACAGTTCAAAAGCATCAATTCTTTGGTGCTCAGCTTTCTTCACAGTCCAACTCTCACATCCATACATGACCACTGGAAAAACCATAGCCTTGACTAGATGGACCTTTGTTGGCAAAGTAACGTCTCTGCTTTTGAATATGCTATCTAGGTTGGTCATAACTTTCTTTCCAAGGATTAAGTATCTTTTAATTTCATGGCTGCAATCACCATCTGCAGTGACTTTAGACCCCCCAAAAATAAAGTCTGACACTGTTTCCCCACCTATTTGCCATGAAATGATGGGACCAGATGCCATGATCTTAGTTTTCTGAATGTTGAGCTTTAAGCCAACTTTTTCACTCTCCTCTTTCACTTTCATCAAGAGGCTTTTTAGTTCCTCTTCACTTTCTGCCATAAGGGTGGTGTCATCTGCATATTTGAGGTTATTGATATTTCTCCTGGCAATCTTGATTCCAGCTTGTGCTTCTTTTTTAGTAGCAATCTTGATTCCAGCTTGTGCTTCTTTTTTAGTAAGGTATAAAATATATTAAGAGGAAATATAGTTATCAGCTTTACTAAATGTATAATTATTAAGCCTGAATCAGAGCAGCTTAACCAGCCAAAGTGTACAATAGAGCATGCTATCAAAGAGAAATCTATCCATTCCTGTTTGGGTAGGTTATGGTTATACATATGTAGGACTGGAAGATATGCACTGTTAATTAGAATAACAGATATTGACAATTGTTAATAAAGACATGATGGATCTACATTATAAAATGCTTTTAAATAATATAATATTTTTACTATTTATTATATGTCAAGTACTATAATATGTGCTTTGCTAGCTTATTCATGCATAAGAAACAAATTACTAATATTAGGATGAAATACCCTAAAACAGAATAATACCGTTTTTTTCTTTTAAACTTCTGATGAAACTAAGATATTTAAAAATAGCTTTATCTAACAATATTAATTAAATAATATGGTTATTAGCCAAAAGGAAACTTCTGTGATTCAATTAAATATGAAAGGTGGCAGAGCATAATTTTCTTGAATATTTTTTTCAACATAAATAAAGCATTATTGTTACAACATGCCTAAGAAGGGAATAATGTAAACTTTTCACAAGACAACTTGCTCAATTTTAAATATATGTCCATGTAAAAACACAGTTAAAAATAAACAGTAATTGAAGATATGGAAAAGGGAAATCATAGCAGGTTTCAAGCATCAATCACAGCAAACATCACACAGTATTCTATAGCATGTTACTTAACAATAACCATAATTAGCTGTATCAGAGTCTACCAGTTGAAAAGAATAAGCAAAGTGTTTATTTTGGTGTTAACACTGTTTTCCTTTAATATTTTAGTCTAAAATACTGCCAAATGAGAATGTACATTCAGAATAAAATTTGCGTTAGCCTAGAGGGGTGAGGAAAAAAAGGCAAGGAACAGATATTTACTGAGCTGCCACCAACATGCACAGTGAAATGTGATGGGAGTTCCAGTTCAGTTGAAGGTAGAAGGAAAAAGAATGATGAGACTCAGGGGAAAAAAAGAGAGAAACATTCTAGTGATTAACTGTTTATCTCCGGGTGGTCTGAAAGGGATTTATGGACTGTGATCATGAAAGAAGGCACCTCCACAAATAAAATAGTTTCTTAAGAAAAGTTACTACAGAGAAGGCAGTTTTGGTTGCACAATAATTGGGTTTTGAGGGAGAAAAAAACAGAACACTGCTTTAGATGTTATTAGGGGCAATAATACTTAATGATACATTTCAGTTCTAATTTTACTTAAATTATAAAATTGCAAGCCCCAGTGTTTCCTCACACAGCCCAAGCCCCTCCTCTCTTACTCCATCAGCGTTTGGTGAAGCGGTTCTCTTTAATTAACTAAACTATTGTCTAGCCAGACATCTCGACTTTGAGAAAATGGATGTCTGGGGATTTGCTTGACAGAGGACTTAAGAGAGTCTTCACACAGAACAGAAACATGACATTGGTTCTTCTGAAAGAAATTTATAGCCCTGCTGAACAGAGGTTCTGCTACCAGCAGAAGAAACTGCTCTAGAGGAGGGATGACTAATATGCCACCACATCAGCGGTTCCTTTATGGAAGCTGAAGAAGAACATCCAAATAAATCAGATTTGTCACAGGCCTAAATACTATTAGGCATGTCAGCTGGGCTCTGAATTGGTGTCCCAGAGCAGTGGATGGGAAAGTTCTGACTGCACTTTTCCAGAAGCCTCAGCCACAGCCACCCAGCAGCCACTTTGGTGGCTCGCACCTTCCGTTTTAACCTTAAGGGTCTTTCCTAGATGTGGCTTCCAGATCATCACGGCTGTTTTGTTTATGTTAAAGGACAAAGTAAGGACTGAGTATACAGAGAACGACACAGGCTGCAGCTTTTCTTGGTATTTGGGGGCTTTTTCAGATGTATAATTTCACCCAACACATGCAACAGTAGTAAGCAGCCGTTTTTTTAACATAGGCCAAGAAACTATTACTTTAGTGATTCATCAGTTCTTTCCAGTAAAAGTTTATTATTATAAAAATGACTATGCCACAGACACAGTAAGAGATTTTTACTAGTTTTATATTTAACAGTATTTGTCTATAACACTCTGGAGAAGGCAATGGCACCCCACTCCAGTACTTTTGCCTGGAAAATCCCATGGACAGAGGAGCCTGGTGGGCTGCAGTCCATGGGGTTGCTAGAGTCGGACACGACTGAGCGACTTCACTTTCACTTTTCACTTTCAAGCATTGGAGAAGGAAATGGCAACCCACGCCAGTGTTCTTGGCTGGAGAATCCCAAGGACAGGGGAGCCTGGTGGGCTGCCGTCTATGGGGTTGCACAGAGTCGGACATGACTGAAGCGACTTAGCAGCAGCAGCAGCAGCATCTATAACTCAGGCTTCTCATAGATATATATATAATATATAAAATAATTATATTTAGTTTTCATGACTAGCAAATAAGCTGGTATCAAATAAAAAAACTATTCAAAAGTAAAAGTATAATACTGATGTTTCACTTCTTTGCAGAAATTTTATAAAATATACCCTGAAACTTGGAAAAGCAGCATATCATAGATATAATAAACATATTTTGAATCCTTCACAGTTTACATTTTATGGGAAGGATTAGTTTTTGGCTTAGGAAATTTTTTAGTTATAAAACTTTATCTAAATTTTGTGAGTTCCAACCCAAAATATAAGCAGATAGTTATATTAGTGTAGGATACCTTTTCCATTTGCAAAGCAAAAGTTATAGAACCCTCTTCCAACATGATTAGAAAATGAATGTACAAATTTTCAACAAAAATGCCCTTTCTTTTCACAAATACTCCTAATTTAATTCACCCAATTCATTATAGTGTTATATTGAAATAAATCAAGGACTATTAAAATAAATCAAAGATAATTAAAGTAATGAGACGTTGGGGGAGAAAAACACACTTACATTGAATTCCACTGATCTCTGGTAGAGATACTCTGCTTCCAAGACCTTGAGATGTCTTTTCTGACATATTGTACCTTTATTTGAACAAGTAATTTATACTCCCTGAAAGAGTTTGTCTAAATGAATAACTATCTGCGTGTGTGTATCTCCCCCATGAACTTGGACTTTCTTCATTCATTAAACAGATATTTATTTAGTGGCAGTTTAGACATCAGGGATTCAGAGATGAAAGACATCAATTTCAGTGATCAGAGAATTTAGATTCTCACAGCCAGACGATTGCACGCTCAAACCCCACTCTCCGCTCAGAAAATGTTTATGTTGGTGGTAGACACAAGGTGCATTGGGAGTATAGGAGAGAGACACAGTGTCTGCAGATTCAAGTATGTGTTTAAATAACTTTTATCAAGAATCGTGGAACAACAAAAAATAAGAGGCATGATATGAAATCTTAATGGCAAAGACCATATTCCTACATGTTTTCTCCAGCTTTTAGCTTTTTTTACTAAAATGCTTCTATGTATTTTAAAATTTTTATTTATTTTTGGCTGTGCTGGTGCTTTAATTATTTCCCTGCTGTGCGTGGGCTTTCTCAAGTTATGGTGAGTGGGGGCTACTCAGTGCAGGCTTCTCACTGCAGCGGCTCCTTTCTTTGTGGAACCCAGGCTCTGGAGTGTGTGGTCTTCAGGAACTGTGTTGGCGGGCTCAGAGGTTATGGCGCATTGGCTTAGTTTCCCCACGGCACGTGAAATCTTCCTGGACCAGGGCTTGAACATGTGTCCCCTGCATTCATAGGCAGATTTGTTGCCACGAGACCACCAGGGAAGTCCCAAACTGCTGTTTTAAAAGCTAGATATTTAGCAGTCCTAGGAGCATTTGAATCACTCTAAAGCATTGCCAAAGGCTTCACAGAGCTGATAGAATCTGAGCTGAGAACTAGAGGCTGCTTAGGAAAGTATTAGGTAAGTAGGCAAAGGCTAGAAAAGATAACATATTTAGGTGAGCAGCAAGGAGCAGAAAGAGGTAGTCCAAGCAGGGGAACAACTTGGACTTAGGTGTGGACTTAGGTTATAGTAACATGTTCATTGATAGTTCATTATTGATGAATCATAACATAAAATGAAAGTAGAAAGGAAAGGACAGTAAAGTGTAGGATTTTTTAAAATTTGATTCCAAATCTCTTGAAGATTTCCTGCATATTGTAGTCATTCAAGAAAAGTGGATGAATGTATAACTTAATACTCTGAAAGTATTGAATTATCCTGACAAAGTATTTTACAGATATTCTCCTATCATATTTTCTCTCCACTATTACATAACTGTCTTTCTGTATCAGTAAAAAAAGTCAAATCTAATCGAGATATGCATTGTCTGGATCTGCTAAGAAATGACTGCCAACAGGGTATTAAATGTACAAAATAGTTGTTGGGAACTGAACAGAAGAAGGCAGAGGGAGACTTCATTCCATAGGGCAGGTCTGATGCCTGTGAAATGAGAGAAGGAAGGAAGGAGGGTTGAGTCCAATGTCTCAGACTCCGGAATAGTTTCAGGAAAGATTTGGTCAGACCCATACAGAGCCCTCAAGCCCAAGTCATCCTTTAGAGGAGCCCTGCATCTTGCTCAATAAGCCAGCTTTCCTGCAGTATGTTTAGTCACTGCTTGGGAGCAGGCCATGGGAAGCAGGGCTTGGCAACAAATACAATGTTTGATCCAGAGGGGCAGCAGCTGGGGCCAACAGTCCATTATACTCTTCACACCAGGAGGTCTGAGTGGCACATTTTCATGGTTGCCACAATGCATAAATCTAAATGAAATGTTCTCTGAAGACTGATTAAAACACAGAATTAAAAATCATGTAGAGACCATGTTCCCACAATATCAGAAGGAATCATCTGTCTCTTAATTGATCTTCTTTGTACAACTCTAGTTCCCTGCGGTCTCATAACAGAGCACAGAAAACAAAGCCCTGCATTTCCCTGAAACCGTAGCTGCGGCATTAAGACAGACTCCAAGGCCCTATGACTAACTGAAGCTATATTTGAGGGGAAAGCTTGTGATACATGCTTGTAAAAACCTTATATACGCAATGCAGTTAAATTAAACTTATACCAAAAACATTTTTATATTATTAATAAACTAAAGTATACAAAGAAAATTAAGCTATATAATTCTGAACCAATTATTCAATCTATCAGTCTCTTTCTCATGTGCTGTTTTATGATTTGGGGAAAAAAGAGAGTTTTTTATTGTAAAATGTATTTCAAAGCTTTCTTTATTTTCAGAAGTTTAGCTTTGGGGAAAGCAAGACTTTTCATAGATATATGTATATTATCTAAGGTATGCTAGAGGAACTAAAGTCTATATAGCATTTATAAAATAAACCAGAGGGTTTACAAATATGACATGAGTGAATTTAGTCTCATTTGCACTAAAACGTTCTTCATATATTCAATTCTTATGACCATATTATGAGCCAAACTTTGAAAGAGATAATAAAATTAAAAGTAATTTAAAAATAAGTGTATAATAGGTCCCTTGTCTTTGAGAGCCTTGCAGCCTAATAGAGGAATTTAAAACAGAAATTACAATGGCACAAACAGTGCTTCAAAGTTATGTAAGAGGAGAAAGTGCATCATTGGTGAGTTCTAAGCAGTCGTCATAGAATAATTACTAGGTATGAGTCAGGAAGTAGCATGAGGCTAAATGCAAGGGAAAGGGTCTTCTAAGCAGAGGGAACAGTATATGCAAACACACAGAGTGGAAAAGGTCTGGAAACCATACAAAAATCACTATGACTAGAGAACAGAAATATAGAGGAATGACTTCGCATGGTATGAAAATGGTTTACTCTTTCCCCTTCTTTTTATAGACCATATAAGACCATGGAAGAATTTTAATGAAGGAATGGCCATGATTTGATATATAAGTCTAATATATTTGTTACACATGTTAAAGGGATGAGAGTGGAATAGATTGAATGGGATACAGGAGGCATTAAATAAATTATTATAAAATTCTAAATAAAATATGACCACTGGTGGTTGCAGCAGCAGAAAAGGGTCAGTATGGGAAATATTTACAATGATATACTGAGTTCCCCACACATGATTAGAAACATCAGAGCAGAGGGAAAGAGATTCAGTGTGCCTTCCTGACTTTGGCATTGGCACTTGGGGGCACTACTCACAGAGAGAGAGGTTCTAGGACAAACTCCCTGTTGAACAGATGAGGGAAATGCCACTAAAACCCCTCCTCAGTGGAGATAGCAGCTACAACCATGAAAAAGTTAGTCATCTGAATAATATTTTTAAATGTATGTTCTTCTTTAATATTTCATTCATTTATTCACCAAGTATTCAGTGTCTTCTGTCTGCCAGGTTCTGTTCTAGTCTAGAAAGATAAAGCAGTGTACACTTGCCCTTTGCTAGCAGCAGCAGCTAATATTTTAGTGGAGAGTGTTAGGAAACAAAAACAGCTAAGATATATAATACGAGAGATTTTATGAGAGTGGTTTGAAAAATAGCAGCAGATAAATGAAAGTGCAGGGGTTATTTTAAGATGGTGGTCTGAGAAGGCCACAGTGAGAAGGGGCCATGTGGGTGGGGATGTGAGTAGATGAGGGAGACCTGTGAGTACACTGGAGAAAAAAGAGCATTGTGGGCACAGAACACAATGTGTATACCAAGGCCAGAAGGTGGGAGCAGACCCAGCCTGCGCAAGGGGCAACAAGGAGCCTGCTGGGATTGGAGCAAGGTAAGAGAAGGGGAGTGGTAGGGGCTGTGGTCCATATGTAAAGTGAGGCTAAATTATGGGGGCTTTCATTGTTACTTTAAATAGAGTGAAAAGCTGTCATTTTCCCTGAAACATTAAAAAAAAAAATCCCTTTCTTTAAATCTCCGATTTTCAATATACTTTTTAATCATATATCTCCTGGGTTTGTTAATGTTACATTTTTGTTTTTTCTAATATTCAGTCAGACTAAGCTACATTAACTTAGCTACATTAATAAATTCAAGCTAAAAAGTATTATCCACATATGGAGAAGGCAATGGCACCCCACTCCAGTACTCTTGCCTGGAAAATCCCATGGATGGAGGAGCCTGGAAGGCTGCAGTCCATGGGGTCGCTGAGGGTCAGACACGACTGAGCGACTTCACTTTCACTTTTCACTTTCATGCATTGGAGAAGGAAATGGCAACCCACGCCAGTGTTCTTGGCTGGACAATCCCAGGGACGGGGCATCCTGGTGGGCTGCCGTCTATGGGGTCGCACAGAGTCGGATACAACTGAAGTGACTCAGCAGCGGCAATGCTTTGCCTCAATGCCTCAGTTTTATTTGGAAAAAGATTTTTTTAATAATTGCAATAATTTTTGTTTATAACAATGTTTATTTTTATTCATAAATATCTTTTGATTTAAACTCATTTTTATAGTAGAAGCACACTAAAGAAATTAACATGATGGCTTAAGTACTTCTATATAGTTAACAATGCTGAAAGAATCAACAGGTTGTCAGTTAGCAAGGTAATAATACAAGATAGTATGAATTCAATATAAGAAAGTCAGTGTTAAGGGTACCAATATTTCAACTATAAATGTGCCTCTCATAAGCATAAATATAGAATGCTAGTAGATGTTTTATGAATGAACTTTCCACAGTCAAATGTTTCAAAAGTTGTTTAATTAAACAAAGTTAATAGGATTTCATTAACACAGGACAAAGCAGATCTTTGCAGGAATGAATCTTCAAAAGAAGTGCATGTAGTATGTTGTGCTTCTCAAGTTTATTCGTCCAAGTTTATTCGTCCCTTTCTTTAACAGTGTCTCTCACCAAGACTAAAAAAGAGAGAGCTCTCAGGTGGCGCTAGCGGTAAAGAACTCATCTGCCAATGCAAACGACATAAGAGATTTGGGTTTGATCCCTGGGTCAGAAAGATCCCCTGGAGGAGGGCATGGTAACCCACTCCAGTGTTCTTGCCTGGAGAATCCCATGGACAGAGGAGCCTGGCGGGCTACAGTCCATTGGATCACAAAGAGTCAGACACGACTGAAACAACCTAGCATGCACACACATGACAGACCCAGAGAGCATATTAAAAGGCAGAGACATCACTTTGTAGACAAAGATTCATATAGTCAAAGCTATGGTTTTTCTAGTAGTCATATATGGATGTGAGAGCTGATCCGTAAGGAATGCTGAGCACCAAAAAATTGATGCTTTGGAATTGTGGTGCTGGAGACAACTCTTAAGAAACCCTTGACTGCAAGGAGATCAAATCAGTACATCCTAAGGGAAATCAACCCTGAACATTCCTTGGAAGGACTGCTGCTGAAGCTGAAGCTCCAATACTTTGGCCACCTGATGTGAAGAGCTGACTCACTGGAAAAGACTCTGATGCTGAGAAAGATTGAGGGCAAGAGGAAAAGGGGGCAGCAGAGGATGAGATGATTAGGTACCATCACTGACTCAATAGACATAAACTTGAGCAAACTCTGGCAGATAGTGGAAGATAGAGAAGCGTGGCATGCTATAGTCCTTGAGGTCACAAAGAGTTGGACGCAACTTACTGACTGAGCACAACAGTTTGTGAAGACAATTGAAATCACTTTTAATTGCTGCTGAGTATGTGAATCTGGAGTTCTGTGTAGAGACCCCTTCAGGAGCTATAGGTTTAGATGGCATTATATATGCATCACTACCACGGGTGACTATCACTGCTCCTGTGCTCAGTTGCTCAGCCATGTCCAACTCTTTGACACTCCATGGACTGTAGCCTGCCAGGCTCCACTGTCCATGGGATTTTCCAGGCAAGAATACTTGAGTCAATTTCCATACTTTCCTCCAGGGGATCTTCCCAACCCAGGGGTTGAACTTGTGTCTCTTATGTCTCCTGTATTGGCAGGCCTAGTCCCAGGACATCACCAAAAAAGGATACTTGTTTTTTATTCTAGTGGTGAGTAGCAGATGTTAAACCATAAATATCATTAGGGAGTAAATCTATTGTGTATAAGGAGCTGAGAAGTGCCATGGAAAAGATAAGACATAATCAGAGGTCAGGAAAAATGGGATGATGGGGTGGTCATAATGTTGAACAAGGGATAAAAGTAAATTTTGTTGTTGAGAAGACTAACTGTGGGGAAAACTTGAAGGAGATGAAAGATTTAGCCTAAATTCATAAAGATATTTGACAGAAGGAATTTCCAGGCTGAGGATGAAGATGCCTGAAGGCAGAAGCTTGTCTAGAATATTCCTAGAACTGTTCAGAAGCTGATGTGCTGTAATGGAAGGAGAGAGGAGAGGAATTTAGAGCTATGATCAGAAAGGTAAGGTGACTCAGACCACATAAGCCATGATAAGGAATTTAGCTTCTACTCAGTGAATGTGGGGGTCACTGCAGAGTTTTGAATGGGGAAGAGACATCATCTGAGTTATGTATTTGGAAAAATCACTGTGGTTTTTCAGGCTGAGTTTAAAGAGTGGAGCCATGAAGGTATCTTATAAGAGTCAACTCAAAGATACCTGTTAGAAAACTACTACATACTCACAAGCACAATGATATACTTTGGATCAGAGTAGATGCAACAGAAGCAGGAAAATTGGTGGATATATGAGGTGAGAGAGTTGATAGGTAAAAAAAAAAGACAAATTGAGAGTTTTATAAATATATATATTGTTGTTTAGTCACTAAGTCAAGCCCTACTCTTTGTGACCCCATGGACTGTAGCCCACCAGACTCCTCTGTCCATGGGCTTTTCCAGGCAAGAATACTGGAGTGGGTTGCCATTTCCTCCCCCAGTGGATCTCCCCAACCTAGGGATCAAAACTGAGTCTCCTGTGGCTCCTGTATTTGCAGGCAGATTCTTTTTCACTGAAGCAACTGGGAAGCTGTATATACATACACACACACACACACACACACACACATACTATTTAAAGATATGGAATTAAATGAGCTCATGGAAGATGAACTGAATGTAGATGGAGAAACAGGAAGGGCCAAGATTGTGTCTTGGGACACTGTAGCAGTGAGAAGACTAAAAGAAGAGGAAGAAGCAGTAGTAGCTGGGTAGGACTGTCCAATGAGTGGAAGCAAAGCTAGGGAATTGCAATGTCCTGGGAGCCAATCAAGAGTCGTGTGTTAAGGAGGGGTGCGTACCCTTAATAAGCAAGGACTATGCTGCCCCTAACCTTCAGCCCCATAACAATTATGGGAATCCTGATTTCCAATCACTGTGCAGAGCTCTTCCTGAACAAATGACGGGGCTAGAAGATTTAGCAGAAATACAATCTTCCAGGTGGTTTATTACCTGCCAAATGCTCCTGCCATTACTCAAAAGCCCTTTCTTCTGTGCTTCTCTCAAGCATCTGCCTTCATACTTTGCTCCTTTTCTGGAGATTTTGCTCCTTTGTTATCTCAAGCCCCTTAGAGGTAATTTACATCAAGATGTCTAAAATGATTGACTGATTTTCTGATGGGCTGAAACCAATCAGAAAGGAAAAAGAAAACATTTCAGTTTTAACCATAGATATGTTCTTTTTTTAAGCTTTCAAATTTGTAATCAATTACCTGAAACTGGTAGTTCAATATCATTCTCTCTCCCTTAGAATTTAAAATTGTGTTTGAACCAAAAAACAAAAAAGAATTACTACTTCACATTACATTGTAGCACTCTTCTTTTATACCACCTCTGACCTATATTTCACAGAACCCTGGGTAAAAGTATAGGATGGTAAGCAATTTAACAATGTTATTGTAAAATTGATTAGCCCTTGGCTTCATCTTCCTCAGGAACTCCTGAGGAAGTTGTATAGTTATGTGTAATTGAATACATAAGAAGAAATATAGGACAACTAATTAGCATATCCTTTGTGTCATTACACTGTCAAATACAAAAAGAACAAATACTTTTTTATGTGTTTTTTCTTTTTCTTTTTCTTTTTTGGTACGTGATGGCTCTGCATATCCCTGGCTAGAAAAAAGCTTTCTTAGTACTTAAATTTCAGTTAGTTCAGGGATGAGTCTCTGCATCTGGGTTTTATTTAGTCTATCCAGAGGGCATCTTCACCTTGCTTTTCCCCAGTATAATTACTGTTACTATCATTAGGGGAGAAATAAACTAATTTTGATAAAAGTCCAATTAGTATCATTACTTGGCATATAGATATAAATTGCACAGACTCTATAGAAACATTTTTATGACTGGTATTCATAGGCTAACAACTGAAGAAAATGGAATACACTATTATCATTTCATTTTAAAAAGCACCCTATGGATTTGCTTAAGGAGTATTAGCAATTTCCAAAGCCAAGAGTATTTTAATTAAACAGTTATATTTTGTATAGGCAATAATTATTCTGCAATATTTTTTTCTTAAGTGGCCAATTGAAGAGTATTTTCTGGATTTATACGCACTTATCATTAAATTAGGTTGTCCAGAGTAACTAACTTTCATCAGCAGAGGTCAAGATTTAAACTTAATCAGAACTTTGGGCAGAATAGCACATTTGATGATACCTGCTGCAAGTCTCAATTCAATTATCTGTGCTTTAGTAAAGTTGTGAATTCTAAAGTGGTATCCCCAAAGGGAGATACTAACAGTTTCTTTCTGAATAGTTTCATTTTTAACATTAAAAATTAAAATAATAAATTTGCACTGTACCTTCTTTGTCAAGGTAATCCTAGTTCTTTTCCAGCTTTAAAATTTTCTTTTATATAATACAGTGAATTTTATAATGTATGATTTCACAAAACATTCAGTACATTATATTTCATATTTCTCTCTAGAAAATCTGTCTTTTAAATAGTTTTCACAGAGAAGTGCTACTTATTTAGAAAATAAAGGAGTAAAAAATATAAGTAAGCCAGTAAGTGACCTACTTACATTCAGAATGTTGGTTAATTCTTGGGGAGAATTGGGATAAGTTAGTTGGGAAGAGGCACACAGTGTCTGGAGTCAAGAGTCTACATCTTTCCCAGTAGACCCTTTTTACTTATCTGATAGGCTGTTCATTCCAGGTGGAAGTAACTTTGTAGCCTTTGTGATTTGATCACAGTCTGCTCTCCTGGAGAGGCAATGGCAAGTATTTGAAATGATTACATAGATCTGACAATTATTATGGTGGGAATTGGTTGTATTACTAACCACATTTTGATGTGGAAAGAAACTAACACTTGGTGCAGTGGTCCATTTCACTATTGTGTATAAAATAATACTGCTGGAAATCATCTGAACTCAAAGACTTTGATACTTCCCAGCTGAGTGAGATGGAGTTGATCATCCCACCATGATTGTATCCTCTTCTCTGTTTTAGTAGCTTCCTTTTCTCTCATGGGTTCAAATCAGCCATATCAAAATGTACTTGCTTTCTAGGCACTTTCCAGTACCCCTTGACCACCAACTTTCTCATAATTAAATGCACCTAAAACCTGAGCTGCCAGGAGTCATCATTTGTTATTTGGAAGTAATGCATTATTCAAAACAAAAACTTCAACATACTTTGTCAACATCATACCATGAACTTGAGTCAGAAAACATGTCTTGAAATCCCAACTTTGCGACTTACTAGTGAGGTTTCAGCAAATTGTTTTACTTGTCACTCTAAATCCTTTGTGGAATAAAACATTGTGCCAATAATAAAACAAAGAAATTTACTTCACTTTCTGCATATCACATTGCTCTTACACAAATAATATCTAATATATAACTCTGTTGTGAATATTAAATGAGAATATGTGTGAAGTTCAGTTCAGTCGCTCAGTCATATCCAACTCTTTGCGACCCTATGAATTGCAGCACGCCAGGCCTCCCTGTCCATCACCAACGCCTGGAGTTCACTCAAACTCATGTACATCGAGTCAGTGATGCCATCCAGCCATCTCATCCTCTGTCATCCCCTTCGCCTCCTGCCCCCAATCCCTCCCAGCATCAGGGTCTTTTCCAATGAGTCAACTCTTCTCATGAGGTGGCCAGGGTCTTTTCCAATGAGTCAACTCTTCTCATGAGGTGGCCAAAGTACTGGAGTTTCAGCTTTAGCATCATTCCTTCCAATGAACACCCAGGACTGATCTCCTTTAGGGTGGACTGGCTGGATCTCCTTGCAGTCCAAGGGACTCTCAAGAGTCTTCTCCAACACCACAGTTCAAAAGCATCAATTCTTCGGCACTCAGCTTTCTTCACAGTCTGATATGTGTGAAAGTGCTGGGTAAATACTAAAGTGCTCTAAGAGCTATTGTTATCTATGACTTTTCTTTTTTATCTTAAGTAATTTTTCACTAATCAGAGTCTCTGTCATTCACGTTCAAAGAATTATCTTTTCTCTCACAATCCCTTTATTATTAAATGGTGTGTTTTCCAGGGTTGATAAAAATCTCTTGAAAAAGATAACCCTTGGTCTGAAGTTATAAAGACTTTTAACCTCAAAATGAACTACATTTCAGTGAATGAGGTGACTCATATGACATTTTTGTGTTAAATACTCATCTAATATAAGAAAGAAATAATCTTCTTCATAGATCTCCATAGGAGATAGGGCTGCCCAGGCAGTGCTAGTGGTAAAGAACCGACCTGCCAATTCAGGAGACGTAAGTGTTGTAGGTTTGATCCCTGGGTCAGAAAAATCCCCTGGAAGAGGGCATGGCAACCCACTGTAGTATTCTTGCCTGGAGAATTCCATGGACAGAAGAGCTTGGCAGGCTATAGTCCATAGGGTTGAAAAGAGTCAGACACAACTGTAGCAACTTAGCATGCATAAGAGATAGAAATATTTATAAATCATGGAATCATTTATTATAGAAGAGTCAGAGCAGCAAGCTTGGAGAAAATTGAGGTCTCTCTATTTAATACCTTTCTCATGTTGAACTGATTTTTTTAATATATTTAAATTTTGACTTAGACATAAAACATGTTTGTTTGGTTTACTGCAAATATGCATAGTAGGTTTCAGTTGCTCTTTAAAATCAGAAAACAAAATGCATAAATGATGGAAAATCAGCATATCATAAACAGGAGGTAAGATTTGGGATCATAAGGGTTACATGAATAAAATAAGAATGACTTGAGCTAAAGACTTCACCAACTTTGAAAGTATATGATATTAGCCATTTGATAACAAATTTGGACTTTTGTAGAAAAAATTTTTATCCAAAAAAAAATGTCTCAGTTACCAGATACTGATCTCATTCTAGGAGACTAAAATAGTTGAAATACAGCATCCTTTTGGTATTGGATTATATAAATACATGTATGTAGACAAAGCAGTATAAAATAATGAAAGGTTCCCAACTAAATTGTTTGATACTGATATCAGCAAGCACATGTCATCATTTTTGTGAACTCCAATCGCCTTTGCACATTGCAGTGGTATCACACTGGTGCTGAATAATGCTTCTTCATGGATGGCACAGTGCCTGAAAAAGCCAAATAGAGCCTTTCTCATGCATGAAGCATGGCGTGATTTAGACAGCAAAGTATTTTTAAGTAACTTTAGCTTCCTGATAACTAAATTATAAAGCAGTTGGGAGTTTATTTCTGAAATCATCCTAAGTGTTTTACACTTAAGGAAACATCTTATTTTTTAACAGTTTTATTGAGATCTAATTGACATAAAATAATCCACCTATACTAAGTGTAAATTACAATACATTTTGATAAATTTATGTATGCATGAAATGTTGTTATTCATCCATGAAACAAATAAAGATAATGCATGTACTATTACTTCCAAACATATCTGCATAAATTTTGGAATCTTCCCCTCTCCATTGTTGCATTTATCTATTTGTCTATCTTTATGCCAGTACCCCACTGTGTTATTACTGTAGTTATGTGAATCTTGAACAATCTGTGGGTTTATAGTTTCCATCAAATTGCAAACATGTTCATCCAGTATTTCTTCAAATGCTTTGTCTGCTCCTCTGCCTCTACCTCCAATCAAGAACTCCATCTACACATTTTAGGTCACTAGAATTGACCCCTAATTCACTGATGGCGCTGTTCTTTTTTAAAATTCTCTTTTCTATCTGTATTTGAATTTCAGCAGATTCTATTGGTACATCTTCAAGTACACTGGTCATTTCCTGCAATATCTATTCTTACTTTTTAATCCTAACACATGTGTTTGTCATGCAAGACATACTTTTCATTTCTAGAAGCTTGATTTAGATCTTTTTGTTACTTCCTTTTCACTACTTAACGTTCTGAAAATACAGAAGACCATTGTAAAAATTGTTAAGTGTTTTGTCAGTGAATTCTAATATCTGTGTCAGTTCTGGGTCAGTTTTAACTGATCTTCCTTATTATGGATGGTATTCCCTGCTCCTTTTATGCCAGGTTATTTATGATCAGGTGCTGAATATTGTAAATTTTACATTTTTAGCTGTATAACTGTGAATTTCTACAAATAAATTGAATTTCCCTTGCCCTAGCCCCAGGATGCAATTAATTTAACTGTAAAGAGTTTGATACTGTTAGGTCTTGCTTTTAGGGTTTTTAGGTGTGAAAGAACAGCATTTAGGATAGAATTAATTATTCTGAGAACTGTACCTAAGTCTTCATGAATTGTATAGATTTTTAGTCTGGCTGTTGGGATAAGGCACTATTGCTGGCCCTCTGTGCCTGCTGGGGACTGTTACTTCTCATTCTTTCACGTTTTTCTTGATTGCTTAGGGTATTTTCTTCAAGCACAATGCATACAATATTCAGCTGAATAATTGAAAGAGACCCTCTCCAGGACTCCAGTGTTCTCTTTTTGTCCCTACTCTCCCTGAAGAACTCTAGTAGCCTTGGTCTCCCAAACACTTAGCTCTGTCCTCAAGTCAGGAGTCTTCCATGCTCTGCTAGGACTTCTTTTGCCTAAAGAGCCTGAAAACTCTGTTAAGACATCAATCTGGGACAACTGTTCAGTTCAGTGTAGTCATGTCCGACTCTGCCACCCCATGGACCACAGCCATACCAAGCTTTCCTGTCCATCACCAAATCCCAGAGCTCACTCAAACTCAATGTCCTTTGAGTTGATGATGCCATGCAACCGTCACATCCTCTGTTGTCCCTTTCTCCTCCTGCCTTCAATATTTCCCAGCATCAGGATCTTTTATATGAGACAGAACTTCACATCAGGTAGCCAAAGTATTGGAGCTTAAGCTTCCACATCAGTCCTTTCAATAAATATTCAGGACTGATTTCCTTTAGGATTGACTGGTTTGATTTCCTTGCTGCCCAAGGAACTCTCAAGAGTCTTCTCCAATACGACAGTTCAAAAGCATCTATTCTTCAGTGCTCAGCTTTCTTTATAGTCCGACACAACTACTGGAAAAACCATAGCTTTGACTATACGGACCTTTGTCAGCAAAGTAATGTCTCTGCTTTTTAATATGCTGTCTAGGTTTTTCATAGATTTTCTTCCAAGGAGCAAGCATCTTTTAATTTCATGGCTGCAACTCACCATCTGCAGTGATTTTGGAGCCCAAGAAAATCAAGTCTGTCACTGTTTCCATTGTTTCCCCATCTGTTTGCGGTGAAGTGATGGGACCGGATGCCATGACCTTAGTTTTTTGAATGTTGAGTTTTAAGCCAACTTTTTCACTCTCCTCTTTCACTTTCATCAAGGGGCTCTTTAGTTCCTCTTTGCTTTCTGCCATACGGGTGGTGTCATCTGCATATCTGAGGTTATTGATATTTCTTCCAGCAATCCTGATTCCAGCTGGAATTCATCCAGTCTGGCATTTTGCATGATATATTCTGCAAAAAAGTTAAATAAGGGAGGTTACAATGTACAACCTTGACATACTCCTGTCCCAATTTGGAACCAGTCCATTTTCCCAAGTCCGGTTCTAACTGTTGCTTCTTGACCTGTTTACACATTTCTCAGGAGGCAGGTATTCCCATCTCTTGAAGAATTTTCCACAGTTTGTTTTGATGCACACAGTCAAGGTTTTAGCATAGTCAATGAAGCAGATGTTTTTCTGGAATCCCCTTGCTTTTTCTATGATCCACTGGCTATTGGCAATTTTATCTCTGGTTCCTCTGCCTTTTCTAAATCCCGCTTGAACATCTGGAAGTTTTAGGTTCATGTACTTTTGAAGTCTAGCTTGGAGAATTTTGAGCATTACTTAGCTAGTGTGTGAGATGAGTTCAGTTGTGTGGTAGGACACTGTCAGACTAGCCTAATTGGTTTCTTGGCTCTCTGGGATCACTGTATTTCATTGCCTGATTTATTTAATATGTTTTGATTCTGATAGTTTTAGGTGATTTTATATATGGTTCCTGTTATTCTTCTGGACCAGGAATAGAACTTGGATGTGTTTTTAAACAAAATTTACAATAAAGCAAACTATAAAAACAATAAGAATGAAAACTTCATTGAAAGAAATGTTTCCTTGAAATCATCAATACGAATGGAACGTAGTTATATCTGAACAATGCTTGCAGAATTTCTTGAACTTATGATACTTCTCCACATCACTTAAGACCTCCTGGGATAAAATAAAGGCATGTCCATTACTAGCTACTGTTTCTCTTAAACTGCTAATCAACCCCTGCAGGGTATTTGGAGAATGTGGTTGTACTCATGTAACAAATGGAGCAACTATTTCATATCTGAGTTGACTCAACATTGAGAAGAATGAAATTCATCAGAGAAAAAAGAACATTTAATTGGGCAGTCAAAAATTTAATTTCAAAGCTAATCTAAAGTATTGTGAGAATTTTCTCTTGTTTTATAATTTTATGTATGTATGTATGTATGTCTGTGCTGGGTCTTCACTGCTTGCTTGCTTTCCTCTAGTTGCCGCAAGCAGGGGCTACTCTCCAGCTGTGGTGCACAGGCTTCTTATGGCTGTGGCTTCTTTTGTTACTGAGCACAGGCTCTAGGGCCTGCAGGCTTCAGTCGTTGTGGCATATGGGCTCAGTAGTTGCAGCTGCCGGGCTCCGGAATACAGGCTCAATAGTTGTGGCACAGAGGCTTAGTTGCTCTGAGGCATGTGGGACCCTCCTGGATCAGGGATACGACTCGTGTATCTTACAGAGGCAGGCAGACGCTCCACCACTAAGCCACCAGGGAAGCTCTTGCTTGTTTTGTATTAAATGGAAAAAAATGATACTGAAGATACTTAGAAAAAAGTTTGTGTTATACTCCTAAATGCCTCTCCAAAGAAGTTTAAAAATTTCCGTACATGACAGTAAACAATTCAACTCAAATATCAGTATGTATGCAGAAAAATGTTTTTTTTTCCCAACATATATTCAGGATTTATTTTTAAAGATAATCGTATATTGGTTTATTGGAGATTGATTCCAAAGTAGTTTTTATCCTTTTAGTGGATCTTTTTGTGTCTGTTTATTTTATGAATTTCACTGAAAATATACTTTATTGGTAACTTTGATAGCATACATGTCTCAGTTTTAGACGTTTCCATGTTTTGCAAATTTTTAAAATATTTTTAATTTTTTAAAATAGTGAGTTCAAAGAGAATCTCAGGAAGAATGACAAAAGCAAGCTTTCAAACATGTTTCTGTTTCTAGTGAACAGTAAGCCGTAACAAGTCTATTTCTATCAGTGTATTCTGTGTCAGACCACACCTGTAAAGAAAGCCTACAAGGAACATTAAGTATCTGGAAATAGGAAAATTATTTCCACTGATGGGCAGCTGAAATGCACTGAGGAAACAGAGAGAGTAATGGTATCTCTGCATTTATTTTGACAGACCTATGACAGCACCATTCTGTTCCTTGATAGACAAACATAATCTTTGAAATATGTTCGGAGATGCCTTCCACTCAGCTTGTTTCTCTCAAGGCTGCCTTTGATCACAAGCCAAACCCAGCTGAATGGAAAACAATGTCTGTTGTTTCTTGTATAGCTAACCTACTATTTTATCTTTCATTACTGGATTTTGACTTGTATTTGAATGAACATTAAACAAAGCTTTAAGCAACCATTATATACCTTACTCATTCTGTCTCCAATCCGACTATCCATTTATCTGCATAACAATACTCATTGTTAATGCATTATGAAGAATAAAAATATAATGCCCTTATCCTACTAAATTTCAATTCATTTTATAACAATCAAAAATGTCCCAAGTACAATCATGTTATTTCCGTAAGTTTCAGTATCACCACATTAATTAAATAGGTCAAACTTCTGTGGTCTTATGTGTCCACATATTTTCAGTTCCTTTGGCAAATAGCAGTACACTATTTTCCAGCAACTGTTTGCAGCATAAAAGGAATTCTGAAAGCACAGCTAATGAAATCCATATATTAGAATTCTTGCCATTTCTGCAGAACAAGAGTACCAAATTTACTCTAAATTTTTTATTCAGCAGAAAGAGCATTACAAAATATAGTTTTATGGATATGATTCATGTATGTTAGCAGTATTAATTCAGGATAGGAAAGTAATTGCATTTTCTCTCTCAATGTTAATATTTTGTGATTTGTATTTATAGCTAACCAAAAGAAATGTACTACTACCATATCTGTAGAAACCGTCTGTCTCTAAAAATTTTCTGCTTTGAAAAGACACAAGCCCAGAATACATAAAGCTCTACTCATCTATAATATAGATTCACAAATCATGTTTCCACATTTTACAAATATTTCTGTGTGTATATATATATGAATCAGGACCACCACTGGGGTGTAAAGAAACACCTGAGGCCTTTCCTTTACTCTCTTTATGACAATATGTGTGTGTGTGCTAAGTCACTTCAGTCATGTCTGACTCTTTGCGACCCTACGGACTGTAGCCCACCAGGCTTCTCTGTCAATGGAATTCTCCAGGCAAGAATACTGGAGTGGATTGCCTTGCCTCCTCCAAAGGATCTTCTGAGCCCATGTCTCTTGTCTCCTGCATTGGTAGGTGGATTCCTTACCACTAGTGCCACCTGAAAAGACCTCATGACAATATAGTTTGTAACAAATCTGAATTTAAGCTCTGAAAGAAAATGAAAGTTTAAACTAAGTTGCTGTCTAGACCTAAGATGGAGTTTTCAGTAATTTGTATGAAACATAATGTAATCAGATTTCAAAAAGTTAAAGGGTGCTGTGTACTGACTTGTGTCTCCCCACCAAAATTCATGTGTTGAAGCAACAACCCTCAATGTACTGTAACTGGAGATAATCCAGGTTAAATGAGGTCATAAGGATGGGGCCCTAAATCAATAGGACTGTGGTCTTCTAAGAAAAAGAAGAAAGAGACATTGCCCTCTCTCCATTATGTGAGAAAACAGTAAGATAAACCCTCTGCAAGCCAGGAGAGAGCTGTCACCAGAACCAGAGCACAAACACCAGCACCCTGACCTCACATGTTCAACCTCCAGAGCTCTAAAAAAAATTAAATTTTTTGTTGTTCAAGCCAACTCAGTCTGGCATTTTGTCATAGCATCCTGATTATATGTGGTTTAGTGGATATTTGAGTAGTACCCTTTCACTTATTAGAGGTGTGACCAGGGATACATCATTGAAGCCTTTCATATCTGCTTTTCCCATACTTACATGATGAATTATTGAAACAGGTTATTTTTATATCAAAAGGGGCATGTCGGTTTAGTCCACGATATGGTTGCATATAGATTCTCAACTTGATAGCCATGATTCAAGGTTATCGGGACATCTGAAGCCCCTAGGATATGAACTCCAGTGAAGATTTACTTCAGTGGTTTCCTTTCAAGAGTAAAGTTTAATTGACCAATCCCTTGTTCTTAATATAATATATAATATGGATCTGAGGCATATCAATAGGTTATATAAAATCTGTAATGCTTTTTCTCTTGGTTACTAACCTAGCAATTTATTTGAATAAAAATCATGTCAAATTATTTAACAGAGGTCACTATGTATGATTGTAATTTCCTTGTACAGCATCTCCAAAATCTTTCAATCTAATTTTTATAAATGTGTCTGTTGCTCTATGTATTTTTTTCCCACATGGAAATAAGGACTATTGATTCTGTAAATATAATTTCTCAGCATAGAATCCCTTATATCCATTTTTCTCTTTCTATCATGGTGATTGTTTTTCTCCAATGAAGTCAGATCAAATTTGTATCATACATAGGCAGAAAAACATGCATGGATAGATATTATTAGACATGTTAGATATTATTTGACTTGTTGGCTTTATTATGATTTCAGTAATGACCAGTATCATGCAAATGTATTCACTACAGAAAGTAAAGCTTTTTTACATATTAGCCATGACTCTGCCTTTCAATCCAGCCAGAAGCAAAGATTTGCACTACATTTTGTTTATTATGTACAGGTATAATTGTGTCCATTTGTTTAACTGTAGCTTTTTAAGGTTTCAGAGCCACAATAACTCTTCAGTGTTCACAGCACCTTGTACAGCTGAGAATTTAAATAGCTATTTCTGTTACTGATGATACGGCTAATAATGATGATTTTGTTTAAAGGTATTTCAGGCCACATATCTAACTGTAGAACTAGGGCATGAAAATCCTCTGAAATTTTTACACTGAAGCAAAGGATGAAGCACAAATTGTGCAAGGTTTGACTTTGTCTACAATTTTCTTGGGGCAATCAACTGCTCCATAAAAAGAAAAAAAATCTTTACGGTCTTTTCATGATAGAATACCTTTATGACAGCCCATTAGTCCATCATTTCTAGCTATGTACTGTCTTCCTGTTTTCCAAATCATTTCTGAATTGGGATGAAAATGACATTTCAAGTCATTGTGACAGGTTTCCAGAGGAAATCATACATGTGTTTCTATGCACAAACTTGGAAACACAGAGAGCACAATTTATGGAGGCTGAATAGCTTCTTGTGTCGTGTGGCTCTGAGGGAAAGTTAGATTCACTTATCAATTCACAGTCCATCATCTTACACTAGTCATTGAAGTTTAGGGCTCAACACTCCATGGCTACTTGTCACTTGGACCAAGAAAGAAATAAGAAATGATGTAAACCAATTTCCCTTGACAGGAAAGACACAGATGGAGACGACATTTGGACCATATTGTCTGCTTTCAGGTCATCCCTGAAGCCATTAGCTATCATAATGATGAAACCTGAGTTATTTATTTCCCCACAATTTTCTAATGTGGCAAAAAAAGTATTACACTGGGGGCCTGAGTTTCCTCTGAAAGGTTGTGTTGTCCTTGAGAAAAAAACAACACATATGACAGAATATTTTTAGCTTGTAGAGGTAAAAATTACAAATTAGATGAAAGAGGCATAATGCAGGATAAATATCAAGCTTAGTAGTATGTAAGATTAGTTCATAATACTACTTTGATATTTATGTAAAATATATAAACTTTTCTTGGGGTTATTGACTCCTAGTACTTTGAGTCAATTCATTCATTTAAGACCATTATTTGATGCCTTCTATTCATTTATTCTGTTGGTCAGAATGTTTACCTGGTCAACAGAATAAATAAACATTTATGGAAAACAAAGGAAACAGTGAAAGACATTATTTTCTTTGGGCTCCAAAATCACTGCAGATGGTGACTGCATAGCCATGAAATTAAAAGATGCCTTGCTCCTTGGAAGAAAAGCTATGACCAACCTAGACAGCATATTAAAATGCAGAGACACTACTTTGCCAACAAACGTCTGTCTAGTCAAAGCTATGATTTTTCAGTAGTCATGTATGGATGTGAGAGTTGGACTATAAAGAAAGCTGAGCACCAAAGAATTGATGTTTTTGAACTGTGGTGTTGGAAAAGAGTTCCTTGAACTACAAAGGGATCCAACCAGTCAATCTTAAAGGAAATCAGTCCTGAGTATTCATTGGAAGGACTGATGTTGAAGCTGAAACTCCAGTACTTTGGCCACCTGATGTGAAGAACTGACTCATTGGAAAAGACCCTGATGCTGGGAAAGATTGAAGGCAGGAGGAGAAGGGAACAACAGAGGATGAGATGGTTGGATGGCATCACTGACTCAATGGAAATGAGTCTGAGCAAGCTCTGAGAGTTGGTGATGGACAGAGAAGCCTGGTGTGCTACAGTCCACGGGGTCACAAAGAGTCATACATGACTGAGCGACTGAACTGAATGATGGAAAACTCAACATTTACCAGGGCTGATGATGTGTCAGAAAACAAAACAAATCAAAAAGAAGAAAAACATTCCTATACTGATGAAGCCTGGTTCCTAGTAGGGGAGGCAGTAGAGGAATGAAAGTCAATTATATATTACTGTTAAACAGTGAAAAGTACTATGAGGAAGAGGAAGTACCAGCAGGGCTAGGCAATGGAAAGGAGTGGGGAGGATGAGAGTAGAGTGGAATTGCAGTCTCATGTTGAAAAGCAGAGACATTACTTTGCCAACAAAGGTCCGTCTAGTCAAGGCTATGGTTTTTCCTGTGGTCATATATGGATGTGAGAGTTGGACTGTGAAGAAAGCTGAGTGGCGAAGAATTGATGCTTTTGAACTGTGGTGTTGGAGAACACTATTGAGAGTCCCTTGGACTGCAAGGAGATCCAACCAGTCCATTCTGAAGGAGATCAGTCCTGGGATTTCGTTGGAAGGAATGATGCTAAAGCTGCAACTCCAGTACTCTGGCCACCTCATGCGAAGAGTTGACTCATTGGAAAAGACTCTGATGCTGGGAGAGATTGGGGGCAGGAGGAGAAGGGGACGACAGAGGATGAGATGGCTGGATGGCATCACTGACTCGATGGACATAAGTCTGAGTGAACTCCGGGAGTTGGTGATGGACAGGGAGGCCTGGCGTGCTGCGATTCATGGGGTCACAAAGAGTTGGACACGACTGAGTGACTGAATTGAACTGAACTGAGCTGAGGGGACTGAGAGAAGAGTCCCTGAGAATATGACATCTGAGCACAACATTTTTTAAATATCTATTTATTCATGGTGGCACTGGGTCTCAGTTACTGAACATGGGATCTTCATTGCAGAATGCAGGCTTTTCGGCCTGGGCCTGCTCAGTAGTTCTGTTGCCCCACAGCACGTGGAATTTTAGTTCCCCATTAAGGATCAAACCCATGCCACCTGCAGATTGGAAGGCAGATTCTCAACCACTTGACCACCTGGGAAGTCCCTGAGCAAAATCTTAAAGTGAGGATTTCACCACATGAATGGCTTAGGGACAAGCATTCTCTGAGGAAGGACAATTCATGCAAAAATCACTGGGTGGTAATGTGCTTGGCCTGCTCAACAAGCAGCCAGAGGACTAGTGCGGCTGGAACAGAGTGAGGGGAACAATATGGAAGTATAGAGAGTAAGAGCATAGAAACACCAGGGCAAAATTTAAAAAAAAAGTTTTTTTTTTTTTTGGTCACGATAAGGATTATGGCTTTTGATTTCAAGGAAAAGGGAACCATTGAAAGGAATTTGAGAAAAAGCATACATACCCTGAATTCCTTTTGAACCAACTGAAGAAGGAGCAAGGTGGGAGGTAAGAACTCGATTAGGAGAGTTTGCAATAAACCCAGGCTGAAGAAAATAGGCATTGTATAAAATGATGAACAAACACAGTCTGTGCCCTTAAGTCACTCTTAGTAGAAAACACAGGCATGGGAAATTGTAATTGTGTTAAAGACTGTTACGTGTAATAACTACCAAGTGTACTCAAACAGGATATTGGCACCAGGAGGGAATGATCAATTGTGATTGGGTGCTGTATCAATGTGACTGGGTTTCTCACACAAGAGGAAACAAAATCCCTCCTCTTCAGAAAATGATATTTTCATTATAAAAAGTAAAGTTGACTTGTCAAATTGTATATCAATTTTCTTAAATATGAAACCAAAATTGCTGGTAAAGTCACTGAAGGTGTGAGCATTAGAAATGTATATGACATTACAGATTGCATAATTTGGAAAATTACTGAAGTTAGTGTTTTTCCTTTTCCTTCTTTATAGTTCAGGTGGCTTAAAAAGTCTTGTTAAATTAAAAACAAATAAAAATTAAAAAACCCTTAACTTTCTATATTTAAGATATACATTTTCAAATACAGAACATTAGATACACAGAACGACCAGATGACCTATTTTCCCTGTTTATTCTTTGCATAGTCCTGCTTTACTTGTTTCTAAGTATCTCTCTTCCTCTTTGAGGTTTTTTTTTTTTTTTTTTCCTTCTTGGGCAGCATCAAAATCCATACCAATAATTTAGACTTGCAAATATTTACAAAAGATTAAGCAGGCTGCAGGAGGTGTCAACCAATCCACATTTCACAGGAGAGAAAACATTGTAAAGAATATAAATTCCATGAAATATTGCTCTATTGTAAGTTACCATTGAAAAGGCTCCATAATTCATTGTTTTCTTATTGAAAATGTACTCATCCAACCGCAATAGATGCTAATATGTTGAATTGCAAAAGTCAAGAACTGTTTTGTGGTTTTCAAAATGCAAAACTAAGAATTCAATTAAGATCAACTGCATTTTGTTTTCAAATGTTGGTATTCATATTCAAAGTGAAATTCTGTTGAAGTAGATAAGGTTATATTAGATAAGGTTAGATTATAAATTATATAAACCCATACAATATAATTAACACATAAAGTACTATACACAACCAATAGGTTAGATGTTACCATATGATTCTTACTTCTAAGCACTCAAGAAATATCCATTAAAAACTGTTTGAAAAGGGCTAAATTATGAAGTTTGAAAATACAGTTTCCCTGGTGGCTCAGATGGTAAAGAATCTGTCTGCAATTCAAGAGACCCAGATTGGGAAAATTCCCCAGAGAACAGGATGGTAACCCACTCAGGTATTCTTGCCTGAAGAATCCCATGGACAGAGGAGTTTGGTGGGCTACAGTCCATTGCGTCGCAAAGAGTCAGACACAACTGAGCAACTAACACTTCTATTTTCATCCTACACTTACTAATTTAAAATTCTTAGAATCATATACAGAGAAGGCAATGGCACCCCACTCCAGTAATTTTGCCTGGAAAATCCCATGGACGGAGGAGCCTGGTAGGCTGCAGTCCATGGGGTCGCGAAGAGTCGGACACGATTGAGCGACTTCACTTTCACTTTTCATTTTGATGCATTGGAGAAGGAAATAGCAACCCACTCCAGTGTTCTTGCCTGGAGAATCCCAGGGACGGGGGAGCCTGGTGGGCTGCCGTCTATGGGGTCGCATAGAGTCGGACACGACTGAAGCGACTTAGCAGCAGTAGCAGAATCATATAAGCTTCCCATCTAGATTTTATATACTATTTTATTTGTTTATATAAATATGCGCTATAATTATATATTTATATAGGTGTTTTATATAAATAATTATAAATATAACATTACATACATTACATTACAACATTACATACAACATACATTACATGTATATTGTAATACTTTTATCATCAACAGCTAATTGAGTCTAATATTCAAGTTTCTATGATAACATTTGCCATCTAGTCATTATCATTTACCTTGAGTAATATGTGATTTTTTAATAGCAAAAAACATGAGAAACCTGTAATTTCACTCAGAAAAAAATAATGAAATGAAGATAGGATATTAAACATCTTTAGGTAAATGAATCATTTTCAGTGGCAAAATGGTATTGCTCCCCATTAGCTCCCTTAAAATGGTTAATCACATAATATATCTTGATATTAAGTCCAAATAAAACTCAGGAGAAATAAACTCTTTTCATGGAAAGAATAAGCCCTGGATCTAAAAATCCTTGTCACGTGTTCCTGAACTCAGGTAAATAACTTGTGTTTGGGAAAATAGCTGTTCACAGATTATTTTTTAATAATGCAATGCCTTCGTGCAGTAGTGGATATGATTCAGGCACCAACATCCATGCCATTCAGCACTGCTGGAAAGAGTAAACATTTTTCTAAATCATATCATGACTGAAGAAAGACATATTTCCAATTAGAAAATAATTTAGACATGTTTGCAATTCCACATCTGTGCCACCTTGAAAGGACTATCCACTTTCTTCCATCTGTCTTTTAAAGGCTACTATTGAAAGGTCAGTTGAGAAAAATAGACCCACCTGACAAGCATAAGAACTGTGTTGAACCATGTTGATTAAGGTTGTCTAGAACTTCTGTGTTACCAATACAATGGGAATTGTTACCAAGAATGCAAAATTGATAGCTAAAAAGTCGAACCAACTTTCCTCTCCTAAAAAAAATCCTGAATAAAATAATTGGTATAAGTGTGATCAATATAAAGATTTTCTATATTACCAGCATATATTTTAATTCTGAAAATTGGCAAATTAAAAACAATTCTTGCCAATTATATTATTTTTTATTTTCAAAATTTTATGTAAATAATTTCTAAAACTCCCAAACCCCATATGTTTACATTAGAACTTTTTAATAGTTTGATAGAAAAAAATCAAGTTATTGTTTAATGGAGGCAAGTTTATGTTTTGGATGATAAAAAAGTTCTGGATATATGTAGTGGTGATGAGTACGCAATTTGTAAGTATACACAGTGTTGGTGACTTATAGACTTAAAAATGATCAAAATGGAAAAAGGAAGGAACTGTTTACAGTTCACCAAAACAGTAAGATACCTATAGGAATAAAATGGAAAAAAAAAAAACAGCTCTCTAAGCTCCTCAAATTGTGCCTATTTAAAATCAAAGTGACGTGTGGATAAGAATGTGGTTTCTTTCAATGTATTGGCATTCAGTTGTATTAACAGTATAGATTACAAAGTGTTATTTTATTTGTAATACACTTTTTGTCTTCTTGATATGCATTTAGAGGTGTTGACATCTGCATTAGTCCTAAATGAAGAAACATAGAAAGAAAAAGGGAAGAAGGAAGGAAGGGAGTGAAAGAGGGGGGAAAAGAGAAAAAAATCTCTCTTGTCTTTCTCGTCCATTCAGCGGTGATGTGAAAATTCTGCTTGCAGTTCTTCTGAAACTAATAATAATTCTGCTTTGTATACAATATTTGAAGCATTTTTGAGGTATTTAAAGTATGGTTTTATGTTTCTAAAGCTGAGTACATTAATTAGTGTAGGAGAACATTAGCACTTCAGCAATCTCTCTTGATTTCTATGAAAGGTTTCCCCATATATATCATAAATTGACTAATTGTGAAGAAGTCTTAAAGGAAGAAGAGACATTAAAACCTGGGAGATAATAAGTGGCTGAAAAATAAAAAAGAAAGAAATGCTGGCTTTAATTGCTTACTGAAGTAAAAGCATAGTTCAACATAGATACATTGGGCTTCCCTGGTGGCTCAGATGGTAAAGAATCCTCCTGCAGTGCATGAGATCTAGGTTCAATCCCTGCGTTTGGAAGATCCCCTGGAAGAGGTCATGGCAAACCACTCCAGTATCTTGCCTAGAGAATTCCCATGGACAGAGGAGCCTGGCGGGCTACAGTCCATGAGGTCACAAAGAGTCAGACAAGGCTGAGCGACTAAGCGTAGCATAGCACATGCATTGCTCAAAAATAGAAAAAAAAAAAAAAGAAATGCTGGCTTTAATTGCTTACTGAAGAAAAAGAATAGTTCAACATAGATACATCAAGGTAACCTAAAAAGTAAAGGTGAGTATATTCCAACACAATGTAGAAAAATTTAAGAGGTTTTTTTTCAGTCCAGGAACTGTTTTGCAAGATGAGAAAGAGTAACAGGTCAATAATCTAACAATTTTTTGATGTTCTCCCTACTTAGCAAGCAAAAATATTACCATTGACTAAAGGAACATAGCATCTATTTGGCTACCAAACAAGTAAAGATATTAAACAGTTATAGAGCTTATTAAGTTTTGTGAGAGATTTGGAAAAATGCCAGACATGAGACGATTCCAGGAGACCATCACATTCTTGTTTTGCCACTTCTGCTTCCTTTCCTTCTCTACTTCCTTCTCTTTCTTTTCCCCCAACCCTCCCATTTCCTTTCTCAGGCTTACTTTTTCATGAAAGAAGTGTTTTCTCTATGATAGCATGGGTTAAAGACATATAAGAAATGGTATAAAGAGGTACAAATATTGGATAGGCCAGAAGGTTCATAAGGGAAAAACTCAAATGAACACTTTGGCCAACTATATATATATATATATATATATATATATATATATATATATAACAACAGAATATTTAATATTTACTTTAATTTTTCATAAATATACATGCACAAAATATTCAGAAATCAGAGTACTAATAAGTTGATAGGAAAATAAAGCTTAATTACTTCACACCCTTGCTCATTAACTCTGTCTTCCAGCCTTGCTTCTCAGAAGCAGTTATTTTACATTCTTTTGGTTATTCTTTGTGGTGCATCCCCATGACTTCAAGTGACAATCAAATAAAGAAAACATTCTTGGTCTACCAATTTAGGAAGCATCTATTGACTTTCACTATGGTCATGGAAATTTAGCTTATATAAGAAACTCAATATCATTTCCATATCTTTCGCCTATATTTATATCTCAGTTTTTGGTTAAGTCAATATTAAATTTCTATTATAAAAACTAAGAGTTATTTCTAGGACAAGTAATATACTAAATTATAGGTTTAATTTTTTCGTTGTTGTTGTTTTTGCTTTTACTGGGTTTAAAATCAATTTTTTTAATTTGCTGATATATATTATAACATATAATGGGAGAAGGAAATGGTAACCCACTCCAGTACTCTTGCCTGGAAAATTCCATGGACGGAGGAGCCTGGTAGGCTGCAGTCCATGGGATCGGTAAGAGTCGAACATGACTGAGCGACTTCACTTTCCCTTTTCACTTTCATGCATTGGAGAAGGAAATGGCAACCCACTCCAGTGTTCTTGCCTGGAGAATCCCAGGGACAGAGGAGCCTGGTGGGCTGCTGTCTATGGGGTCGCACAGAGTCAGACACAATTGAAGCAATTTAGCAGCAGCATCAATAGTATCCTAACCAAAGAAGGGAATTATAAAATATCCTGTGCCTGTAATTATGTATATATAAAATTGTGTGGGGCCAGATTAAAGGAAAATGTACAACTTTTCACTCATTTGATAAGCAGTCTCTACAACCTAGAAACTAATATAAAATGGTGTCTTAGATTATCTTCTTCCAGAAGCAAAGTCTGAGTGCAAATAGTTTACCAAAGAGGTGATCTGGAAGCACCAGTTAGTGGAGTGGATAATAAGACAGAAGGCATGAGTGTTAAGTCACTTCATTCATGTCTTGATTCTTTGTGACCCTATGGATAAAGACCTGACCCTTGGCCAGCCGCGAGGCTCCTCTGTCCATGGGGATTCTCCAGGCAAGAATACTGGAGTGGGTTGTCATGCCCTCCTCCAGGAATCTTCCCTACCCAAGGATCAAACCTGCGTCTCCTGTGCCTCCTGCATTGACAGGAAGATTCTTTACCACTAGTACCACCTGGAAACCCTAAGACAGAAGGAAAGGAATCCAATACAGAACACAGTAATGAGCAGATTATTATTTTACTTAACTAGAGCTAGGGGCTTCCCAGGTGGCTCAGTGGTAAAGAATCTGCCTGCCAATGCAGGAGACACTGGTTTGAACCCTGAGTCAGGAAGATACCCTGGAGAAGGGAATGACTACCCACTCCAGTATTCTTGGCTGGGAAATCCCATGGATAGAGGAGCCTGGAGGGCTACAGTCCATGGGGTCTCAAAAGAGTCAGACACAACTTAGCAACCAAAAAACAACTGTGGGTCAGTTCTACAGAGAACTTTAGAGGGACTGCGTGGAAAATCTTCAGGGTTTCTCACCGAGGAACAAAAAGTTTGCAGATTTATTCATCAACTCCTGTCAGTTATTGGATGAGAAACACTTCCAGGAAGATCATCACCCCAGCCCCGACACACTTGCATAGGACCAAGTGCTTTCCAGTGGTCAGAGAACCCTGCAAGCAGACACATAAGCATTTGCAATAGAAATCTGCCAGGTTAGCATACACAGGAACTATGCAAAACAGAACTGAGTGAAGCACCAACAACACCTGCTTTTTTTTTTTCTTCCCACCTTCTATGAGGATAGAAAATATATAGCATTGATCTCTGCCCTAAATTCTTGAAACCCTTGTAATTTCCTAAATGATAAAAGCACTAGGAACATCTTTTGTTCTAATATTTGGCCTTTGACTACAATCCCTGACACAGAACTTCTAAAACCCTTGGAATTTCCCCAATGATCAAAGTGTTTTATTCTAAAAAGACATCGCCAGGTGGGCTCCTGGATGGGGACTGGTCACTAGGAAAACCAAACCATAATTTTAAGCTTGGAATTTTCAGCCCTACCTTCTTCAGTTCTCCAGAGAGGAGAGAGGTGCTGGAAATTGAGTTAATGATTTATCATACCTATCTGATGAAGCTTCCCAGGAAACCCAAATATATAATAAGATTCAGAGAGTGGCAGGTTTGTGAACACATTCACATATCAGAAGAGTGACATGTCCTAAATCCACTGGTACAGATGCTCCTGGGCTCAGGATCTTCCCAGACCTCAGTATGTATCTCTTCATCTGACTGTTCATCTCTATCATTTATCCTGCATCCTTTAAAAGACTGTTAAACATAAGTATGTGATCCCCTGAGTTCTATGTGCCTTTCTAGCAAATTAACCCAAGGTGGGGGTTGTGACATGGGTTTGGGTAGACTCCAGGAGTTGGTGATGGACAGGGAGGCCTGGTGTGCTGCGGTTCATGGGGTCGCAAAGAGTCAGACACGACTAAGTGACTGAATTGAACTAAACTGGGGGTTGTGACAACTTCAAATTTATAGCCAGTGCATCAGAAGGGCCAGTGACCTGGACTTGCAGTTAGCATCTGAAGTGGGAGGGGAACAGTCTTGTGGGACTGAGCCTGTAACCTGTGGGGTCTGAAGCTATCTCCAGGTAGGTCGTGTCAGAAGTCAGTTAAATCACGGGACACCCAACTGGTGTTGCAGAGAATTGCTTGCTGGGACATATCCATCTCAGAAGGGTCATATGTAGAGTAGTAGTATGAAAGCAAAGGAGAAGCACAGAAGGAGGACTGACTGTTTCCCAAGACATCTTCACAGCCTCAGTAGAAGTGAAGCCATGAAATGAAGTCTCCAACTGCTCCTCAGAGACCTCTGCCTCTCTCTCTATCTCAACTGTGATACTCAGCCTCACCCTACATATCTGTCTGTATGGAGACAGTCCCTCTAAAACTCATTCAATAGTTTGAGTATGAGTTCATTGCTGTTTGCTTCATACATCATGTATTAGTCCACATAGGCTTCCAGAACAAAGTACCATAATCTAGATGGCTTCAACTACAGAAATTATGTCTCACGGTTCTTGATGCTGGTAAGTCCAAGATCTGGTGCAAGCCAATTCAGCTCATGATGAGGGCTCTCTTTTTGGTTCACAGGTGGCTGTCCTCATGCTATATCCTCACTTGGGGAAAAGAGAGACAGATAAGAGAGCACTCTGGTGTCTCTACTTATAAAGACACAAATTTTAATGGATCGAATCTCTAGCCTTATGATTTCAATTAACCTTAGTTATACCATAATGGCCCTATCTCCAAACAAAATTGCATAAGGGTGCTGAAGCTTCAACATATCAATTTTGGGGGACACAAATATTCAGTTCATAACACATCATAAGAAATCTCACATGTTTGATCATTCTTTATCTTCTAGAACCCCATTCCATAAAGATCTGTTGTTGGTGTCTTTGCTGTTTAGTCCCTAAGTGTCTGACTCTTTTGCAACACCATGGACTGTAACCTGCCAGACTCCTCTGTCCATGGGATTTCCCAGGCAGGAATACTGGAGTGGGTTGCCATTTCCTACTCCAGTTAATCTTCCCAGTCTAGGGATCAAACCCACGTCTCCTGCATCAGCAGGCAGATTCTGTACCGCTGAGCCACTTGGGAAGCCCATGGGGATCTGTATGTCTACTCAAACTCTTAAAATCAGACACAGAACTCTGAAATGTTTTGTTAGTCATTAGAAAATCCCCTATATCCTAAACCTCCCTTCTGATGTTTCTCTTCATGTTCTTACCTCTCTGAAGCTCAAACAATAATATTAAAGATGTGAGAGAATAGTCTGTGTCTTGGGAGTGATAAGTTCAATGAATTTAACAAAAGCAATCCATTGCTCTTGAAACTTTTTCTTTACGTGTGCCCTTTTCAGTATTAAGTTCACCTTTTCTGTCTTATTTTTTTAATTTGTGTTATTTCTATTGACTTATAGTTGATATAAAATATTGTATAATTTAAAGGTATAAAATATAGTGATGCACAATTTTTAAATGCTGTACTCCACTTTCAGTTATTTTAAAATATGGCCTGTATTCCCTGTGTTGTATAATATATCCATGAGCTTTTTTTATACACAGTAGTTTGCACCTTTTAATCCTCAACCTATACTGCCCCTTCCCCATTCCTCTCCCAACTGTTAAGTGCTAGTTTGTTTTCTGTATCTGTGAGTCTGTTTCTTTTTTTGCTGTATTCACTAGTTTTATTTTTTATGTCTCACATATAGTATTTGTCTTTGTCTGAATTCTTTAGCTTAGCCAAATGCCTTCCATGTTGCTGCAAATGGCAAAATTTCATTATTTTTATGGCTGAGATGTATTTCATTATACCTTCTTTATTAATTCATCTCTTGACGGACACTTAGGTTGCTTTCACATCCTGGCAGTTGTAAATAATGCTGCCTATGAATACTGAGGTTCATGTATCTGGTGGGAATGTAAATTGGTGAAGCCACTGTGGAAAACTTAATGGAAGTTTCTCAAAAAACTAAAAATAGTTACCATACAACCCAACATTTTTGTCCCTGGGTATGTATCTGTACAGGCTTTTCAAACTTCACTCAGCTACAACTTACTTCCACAGTCATATCCTGAATGCTAAAATCAATGGGAGTTTTTTGGTAGGCATGCTGCCTGAACTCTACACCCTTTGCTGCCTTTAGCTCCCTTCATTTTCTTGGATTCCAGAAAATATTCTTTTTTTCTTTATTCTTTCTAACACCTATTCCTCCTAGTCTTTCACTGGTTCATTTCTAGTATCATCTCTCCTAATTAGTAACCTGATCTCCCACATTCATATTTTCTGCTCTGCCCATTTAGTATTCCCTAGATAATTTTATGCCTGGGAAATCCCATGGACGGAGGAGCCTGGTAGGCTACAGTCCATGGGGTCGCTAAGAGTCGGACAGGACTGAGCGACTTCCCTTTCCCTTTTCACTTTCATGCATCGGAGAAGGAAATGGCAACCCACTCCAGTGTTCTTGCCTGGAGAATCCCAGGGACAGAGGAGCCTGGTGGGCTTCCGTCTATGGGGTCGCACAGAGTCGGACACGACTGATGCGACTTAGCAGCAGCAGTAGCAGCAGATAATTTTATTTCCATTCCTTCCCTTTCTCTTTCTCCCATTAACTCTCAGATATCCACCTTTCAAATTTGACTTTTTGCTGATTTACAGACTTGCACTTTTAGTTTTGTATTAAGGTGTTTTGTTTTTTTTTAATTTTCTTGATTTACTATTTTGAAACATGAACTCAATCTGCCTCTTATACATACACACCTCTGCTTGGAATCAAGGACTCAGTATCCATCCAATCCAGGGTCAATAAACAACCATCTAAATCATACTCAACTAATTCAAAATTATTATTTTTAATCCCTCTAGAACCACTTCTCTTTATTATAACTACTCGTTTATTTAGGTTCTCCTCATTTCTCAAGGATTATTAAATTAGCTTCCTAATTGTCTTCACTGTGAAATGCTATCTTTACACAGTGACCCAACCTGTCATTTTAGATTAATACTCTGGTCAAACACTTTGTTTTAAACATCCCCAGCTCCTTTTGATTCTAGAATGAGATGTAAACTCTTTGGCTTGAGAAATAAAATATTTCCTCCTTTCTTTCATTCAGCTTTGCTTCTGGCCACTCCTTCCCTTGTTCCTTATGTTCACAAGTACAAACCCCAGTCCTTCCCCAACTATCGTCAGTATCTATGACTTTGTCATATTTTTCCCTCTGGTTTAAGTACTCTTTTGAATGCTTCTCCACTTAAACTTCTTTCAAGACCCAAGTGACCAATAACTCTTATGAAAAAGTGAAAGTGTGAAGGAATCTTAATTCTGGAAGATCAGTCAGGATAAATAATCATGATGGCATCTATGTTACTGAAGCACTGCATAAACTCCTAATATAGCATTTATTAAATTGCTTGGTAATTAGTTACAAACTTATACCAGATGTAAGATACTCATAGCAAGCACATCCTAATGTTTGCTTGTTTGTTTATTTTAAATAGAGAGAAAGACCAAATGAACTCCTAGTCCTAAAAACTAAGCTTGTATCTTAGTCCTTCCATGGACCAATACTGTGATCCAAAGCAAATCTCTTAACCTTGCCCTGGTTTCTTTTCCACCAAATTAAGATAATAACTTATTTTGAGAATGTTATGGAATAATAAACATATGGTTCCACAGATCACAGTTCCCAGATCATGGTATGTAGTCTGCAATGTTGGTTCCCTTCCTTATTAGCTTCTTCCTTTCATCCCTTGACAATGTCAGCACATAGAGTGTTAAATACATGTATGTGTGTAAATCCTTTTGTTTATTACATTCATTGTATCCAAACCATCTGAAAACTTAATAGCTTACAGCAATGACAAATTTTATTATGTTCCTGAATCTGTGATCTGAGCTGGGCTTTCTAGGGACAGCTTGTCTGTGTTCCACTCAGCATCACTAAGGTGACTCATAGGTTGAAAGGCTGAAATCATTTGAAGGGTCCCTCATCACCTGCCTGGTATTTGATGCTGGCTGTTGACTTAGACCTCTGCTTGAGTTGTGGCCAGAACTCCTTCACCTCAGCATTTCATGTGACTGCTTGTCTTCCTCACAGTGTGATGACTGGGTTCCAAAAGCAAGTGTCCTGAGAGAGTCAAGAGGAAGCTGAGGTACCCTTTATGATTTAGCCTAGAAATTATGCAGCGTCACTTCTGCCACATTCTACTAGTAAAAATTGATTAACTAAGACTAACCCATATTAAAATAGAGGGGAATTAGACTCATATTTTGATGGGAATAGTGTCAAAGGATTTGCGTACTTGTTTTAAAACCATGCATTCCTCCACCAGTCAATACCATGCTGATGTGTTGACTATATGGATGAGCCCACTTGAAAGCATCAGGGTTCCAATGTACAAATCAAGGATCTATTAAAGTAAAGTTTGGGATTGACATGTGCACACTACTATATTTAAAATAAAATGCTTTTCCATGAAAAATAAATAAATAAAAGGAAAAACAAACCCAGGCCCAGAATTCCAAAGTATTCCTGTATACTAATTCCAGATGTGCCCAGCCTAAAAACTAGCTAAGCCTTAATTACAGCCAAGTCACTTTACTGTTGAGCCTCAGTTTTCCCAGATCTAAAGTGGGGATAATGACTATTATGCAGACAGTTGCACAAAGTTTTGAGACTCAGAACTAGTTCATTAAAGGCATTATGAATTCTGTAACATAGAAAAAGGCAAGTTATTGGAGTAGAGGTAGATGAGCAAAACCATTCTCCTTTTACATAACAAAGTAATTATATTCTTATCTTTGTCAGATTTGCTTTTACTGTTGGCAGTAAAGCCTGTTTATCATTTGATTTTCCCTGTATAAGAAATGCATTTTTAAAAGGCCACTCTTCTTATCTAGGTACCAGGAAGGTTAATTAGCTCTTGATGCAAGATGTTTTGCAAGTGTCCATTGCAGTATTGCATATCCCACCCCATTGATACAGTCTATATTCAGTCTTGTATTTCAAGAGAGTAAAAGCAAGTGACATTTCATAATCTAAGCTTGTTCTGTTTAAAAAAATGGATTCTAGGTTTATAGAAAATGTCAAAGAACATCAAAGACAATATCTGACATTTAAACAACCAAGAACCTCAATATTCAATATATAAGATGAAAAGGATGACTAATGTGTGCTCTCTTAACTATGTATTACATTTTTTATCCTTTTGCTTAATGATGAATACCTTGTACTTATATATATTGTTTCCTTAATAACATTTAAATTTTCCATGATTTCACCATTAAAGGATATTATCACCCTTTAGCTATTTGTATATGAAATTCTTCATTACTTAATCTATAATGCACTTTTAAAAATATAAATTTATTTATTTTAATTGGAGGCTAATTACTTTACAATATTGTATTGGTTTTGCCATATATCAACATGAATCCACCATGGGTTTACACGTGTTCCCCATCCTGAACCCCCCTCCAACCTCCCTCTCCATCCCATCCCTCTGGGTCATCCCAGTGCACCAGCCCCAAGCATTCTGTATCATGCATCAAACCTGGACTGGCGATTCGTTTCACATATATTATACATGTTTCAATGCCATTCTCCCAAATTACCCCACCCTCTCCCACAGAGTCCAAAAGACTGTTCTATACATCTGTGTCTCTTTTGCTGTCTTGCATACAGGGTTATCATTACCATCTTTCTAAATTCCATATACATGCGTTAGTATACTATATTGGTGTTTTTCTTTCTGGCTTACTTCACTCTGTATAATAGGCTCCAGTTTCATCCACCTCATTAGAACTGATTCAAATGTATTCTTTTTAATGGCTGAGTAATACTCCATTGTGTATATGTACCACTGCTTTCTTATCCATTTGTCTGCTGATGGACATCTAGGTTGCTTCCATGCCCTGGCTATTATAAATAGCGCTGCAATGAACATTGGGTACACGTGTCTCTTTCAATTCTGGTTTCCTCAGTGTGTATGCCCAGCAGTGGGATTGCTGGGTCGTATGGCAGTTCTGTTTCAAGTTTTTTAAGGAATCTCCACACTGTTCTTCATAGTGACTGTACTAGTTTGCATCCCCACCAACAGTGTAAGACGGTTCCCTTTTCTCCACACCCTCTCCAGCATTTATTGCTTGTAGACTTTTGGATCGCAGCCATTCTGACTGGCGTGAAATGGTACCTCATTGTGGTTTTGATTTGCATTTATCTGATAATGAGTGCTGTTGAGCATCTTTTCATGTGTTTGTTAGCCATCTGTATGTCTTTGGATAAATGTCTGTTTAGGTCTTTGGCCCACTTTTTGATTGGGTCGTTTATTTTTCTGGAATTTAGCTGCAGGAATTGCTTGTATATTTTTGAGATTAAGTCTTTGTCAGTTGCTTCATTTGCTATTATTTTCTCCCATTCTGAAGGCTGTCTTTTCACCTTGCTTATAGTCCCCTTTGTTGTGCAGAAGCATTTAACTTTAATTAGGTCCCATTTGTTTATTTTTGCTTTTATTTCCAATATTCTGGGAGGTGGGTCATAGAGGATCCTGCTGTGATGTATGTCGGAGAGTGTTTTGCCTATGTTCTCCTTTAGGAGTTTTATAGTTTCTGGTCTTACATTTAGATCTTTAATCCATTTTGAGTTTATTTTTGTGTATTGTGTTAGAAAGTGTTCTAGTTTCATTCTTTTACAAGTGGTTGACCAGTTTTCCCAGCACCACTTGTTAAAGAGATTTGTCTTTAATCCATTGTATATTCTTGCCTCCTTTGTCAAAGATAAGGTGTCCATATGTGCGTGGATTTATCTCTGGGCTTTCTATTTTGTTCCATTAATCTATATGTCTGTCTTTGTGCCAGTACCATACTGTCTTGATGACTATGGCTTTGTAGTAGAGCCTGAAGTCAGGCAGGTTGATTCCTCCCATTCCATTCTTCTTTCTCAAGATTGCTTTGGCTATTTGAGGTTTTTGTATTTCCATAAAAATTGTGAAATTATTTGTTCTAGCTCTGTGAAAAATACCATTGGTAGCTTGATAGGGATTGCATTGAATCTATAGATTGCTTTGGGTAGTATACTCATTTTCACTATATTGATTCTTCTGATCCATGAACACGGTATATTTCTCCATCTATTAGTGTCCTCTTTGATTTCTTTCATCAGTGTTTTATAGTTTTCTATATATAGGTCTTTAGTTTCTTTAGGAAGATACATTCCTAAGTATTTTATTCTTTCCGTTGCAATGGTGAATGGAATTGTTTCCTTAATTTCTCTTTCTATTTTCTCATTATTAGTGTATAGGAATGCAAGAGATTTCTGAGTGTTGATTTTATATCCTACAACTTTACTATATTCATTGATTAGCTCTAGTAATTTTCTGGTGGAGTTTTTAGGGTTTTCTATGTAGAGGATCATGTCATCTGCAAACAGTGAGAGTTTTACTTCTTTTCCAATTTGGATTCCTTTTATTTCTTTTTCTGCTCTGATTGCTGTGGCCAAAACTTCCAAAACTATGTTGAATGGTAGTGGTGAAAGTGGGCACTGTTGTCTTGTTCTGGCTGTAGGGGAAATGCTTTCAATTTTTCACCATTGAGGAAATGTTTGCTGCAGGTTTGTCATATTTAGCTTTTTTTATGTTGAGGTATGTTCCTTCTATTCCTGCTTTCTGGAGAGTTTTTATTATAAATGGATGTTGAATTTTGTCAAAGACTTTCTCTGCATCTATTGAGATAATCATATGGCTTTTGTCTTTCAATTTGTTAATGTGGTATATTACACTGATTGATTTGCAGATATTGAAGAATCCTTGCATCCCTGGGATAAAGCCCACTTGGTCATGATGCATGATCTTTTTAATGTGTTGTTGGATTCTGATTGCTAGAATTTTGTTAAGGATTTTTCCATCTATGTTCATCAGTGATATTGGCCTGTATTTTTCTTTTTTTGTGGCATCTTTGTCAGGTTTTGGTATTAGGGTGATGGTGGCCTCATAGAAGGAGTTTGGAAGTTTACCTTCCTCTTCAATTTTCTGGAAGAGTTTGAGTAGGATAGGTATTAGCTCTTCTCTAAATTTTTGGTAGAATTCAGCTGTGAAGCCATCTGGACCTGGGCTTTTGTTTGCTGGAAGATTTCTGATTACAGTTTCCATTCCCATGCTTGTGATGGGTCTGTTAAAATTTTCTATTTCTTCCTGGTCCAGTTTTGGAAAGTTGTACTTTTCTAAGAATTTGTCCATTTCTTCAAAGTTGTCCATTTTATTGGCATATAATTGCTGATAGTAGTCTCTTAAGATCCTTTGTATTTCTGTGTTGTCTGTTGTGATCTCTCCATTTTAATTTCTAATTTTATTGATTTGATTTTTCTCCCTTTTTTTTCTTGATGAGTCTGGCTAATGGTTTGTCAATTTTATTTATCATCTCAAAGAACCAGCTTTTGGCTTTGTTGATTTTTGCTATGGTCTCTTTTGTTTCTTTTGCATTTATTTCTGCCCTAATTTTTAAGATTTATTTCCTTCAACTAACCCTGAGGTTCTTCATTTCTTCCTTTTCTAGATGCTTTAGGTGTCAGATCAGATCAGTCGCTCGGTCATGTCTGACTCTTTGCGACCCCATGAATCGCAGCACGCCACACCTCCCTGTCCATCACCAACTCCCAGAGTTCAGTCAGACTCACGTCCATCGAGTCAGCGATGCCATCCAGCCATCTCATCCTTTGTCGTCCCCTTCTCCTCTTGCCCCCAATCCCTCCCAGCATCAGACTCTTTTCCAATGAGTCAACTCTTCGCCAAGGTACTGGAGTTTCGGCTTTAGAATCATTCCTTCCAAAGAACACCCAGGGCTGATCTCCTTCAGAATGGACTGGCTGGATCTCCTTGTAGTCCAAGGGACTCTCAAGAGTCTTCTCCAACACCACAGTTCAAAAGCATCAATTCTTCGGCACTCAGCCTTCTTCACAGTCCAACTCTCACATCCATACATGACCACAGGAAAAACCATAGCCTTGACTAGATGAACCTTTGTTGGCAAAGTAATGTCTCTACTTTTGAATATGCTATCTATGTTGGTCATAACTTTCCTTCCAAGGAGTAAGCGTCTTTTAATTTCATGGCTGCAGTCATCATCTGCAGTGATTTTGGAGCCCAGAAAAATTAAGTCTTATACTGTTCCCACTGTTTCCCCATCTATTTCCCATGAAGTGATGGGACCAGATGCCATGATCTTCATTTTCTGAATGTTGAGCTTTAAGCCAACTTTTTCACTCTCCTCTTTCACTTTCATCAAGAGGGTTTTGAGTTCCTCTTCACTTTCTGCCATAAGGGTGGTGTCATCTGCATATCTGAGGTTATTGATATTTCTCCCGGCAATCTTGATTCCAGCTTGTGTTTCTTCCAGTCCAGGGTTTCTCATGATGTACTCTGCATATAAGTTAAATAAGCAGGGTGACAATATACAGCCTTGACGTACTCCTTTTCCTATTTGGAACCAGTCTGTTGTTCCATGTCCAGTTCTAACTGTTGCTTCCTGACCTGCATATAGGTTTCTCAAGAGGCAGGTCAGGTGGTCTGGGATTCCCATCTCTTTCAGAATTTTCCACAGTTTATTGTGATCCACACAGTCAAAGGCTTTGGCATAGTCAATAAAGCAGAAATAGATGTTTTTCTGGAATTCTCTTGCTTTTTCCATGATCCATCAGATGTTGGCAATTTGATCTCTGGCTCCTCTTCCTTTTCTAAAACCAGCTTGAACATCAGGAAGTTCACGGTTTGCATATTGCTGAAGCCTGGCTTGGAGAATTTTGAGCATTACTTTACTAGCGTGTGCTTTAGGTGTAGAGTTAGGTTATTTATTTAACTTTTTTCTTATTTCTTGAGGTATGCCTGTATTGCTATGAACCTTCCCCTTAGCACTGCTTTTACAGTGTTCCACAGGTTTTGAGTTGTTGTGTTTTCATTTTCATTCATTTCTATGCATCTCTTGATTTCTTTCTTGATTTCTTCTGTGATTTGTTGGTTATTCAGCAGCGTGTTGTTCAGCCTCCATATGTTGGACTTTTTAAAGAATGATAGTAAAAATGGTAAAAAAAAATATATCTAGGACTTTCTCTGGTGTTGTTGTGGGCAGTGTGGGGTCATTTCCAGATAGTTCCTTGATCTGGCTTATATTTCTCAAGATATATAGGTCCCTTCCTATATAGTCGGTACTAACTACAGGGTTTTAATCTATTGGACCTGTCACTTCCAAGGCAGTTCCCTCTGTTTCAGCTTCTTCTGTTTCCTGGTCTCTTCAGTGTCTAATTTCCGCCCTGACACAAGGGGGCGGTGGTGAACACTTTTTTAGGCTAACTTGTTCAGTCGTGCTGTGGAGAGGGTGGGACGCCGCAAACAAATAACACTGGCATGTGCTCGCAGTGTCTCAGCTACACTGGGTTTGCCCCTGCTCATGGTGTGTGTTCTTTCCCTGTCTACACTGCTTAGGCTCTAGTTTGCTCTGCTGGGAACTGTCTGAGGCTGGCCCTGGGTTGTATGCACTTCCCAGGTCTAAGCCACTCAGGTTCAGGCACTCAGGTAGTCCTCAGAGGCGCAGACTCAGTTGGCCCTGCATTTGTGCCCTTCCCAGGTCCAAGCAGCTCAGGTGGCGAGGTGATGGCGAGAGCGATTGCTGCAACTTATCGCCTCCCCTGTCCCTTCGGCTCGGTTTTCTGGGTGTTTAACTGGCGCACCTTCTCAGGTGGATGTTGACCATCCAGAATCCCAAGAAGTCTTGGTTAGCAATGATGCCTGCTTGCAGTTTCGTAGATAATGCTTCTCTGGGGCTGCAATTGCCCCCTTCCGGCTCTGGCTGCCCTCGCCTGCCTGTCACCAGAGGGGGATAGGCCGGTCTGCAGGCGGCTAGCTCTACTCAGTCCTTTGTTCTGTGAGTGGGCCTGACTGTGTCTTGGTTAGGGCTTTTCTCAGAGCTCTAGTCAGTCCTTTGTTCTGTGAGCAGGCCTGGTGGTGTCTTCGGTTAGGGCTTTTTGCATGGTAGCTATCCTACAGTCTGGTTTGCTAACCCAAATTAGTTCCCTCAGATTGCCCTCGGGGCATTCAGGCCCAGTCCTTACTCTAAGCAATGCAGACTGCACCTCCCTGCCCAGCCCCTGCTTGCTAGTGGCGGTTGCAGGCATCTGTGCTGCTTCTCCACTGGGGGAGTTACCATTGGACATGCAATCTGTGGGTTTTAATTATTTATTTATTTCTCCTCCCGATTATGTTGCCCTCTGTGGTTCCAAGGCTCGCCACAGACTCGGCAGTGAAAGTGTTTCCTGGTGTTTGGAAACTTCTCTCTTTTTTAAGACTCTCTTCCGGGGATGGAGCTCCATCCCTACCTCTTTTGTCTCTCTTTTTTTGTCTTTTATATTTTTTTCCTACCTCCTTTTGAAGACAATGGGCTGCTTTTCTGGGTGCCTAATGTCCTCTGCTGGCATTCAGAAGTTGCTTTGTGGAATTTAATCAGTGTTCAAATGTTCTTTTGATGAATTTGTGAGGGAGAAAGTGGTCTCCACGTCCTATTCCTCCACCATCTTAGGACTGCCCCCCTATAATGCACTTTTTTTTCCTCTCCTTTGTCTATCAGTATGTATCCATATGATAAGATTCCAGTAATTAGCCAGTTAATCAAAATGTTGATGGATCTACAAAGAAAATAGTCTACATATATGTCTGGACTGAAGTGGAAGATGCCTCTTCAGCACAAGACTTAGCAGATGAAGTTAAAACAGAAGCCCCCATGTGCAATGAGATATTTCAGACACATAACTGGCAAGATATCTAAATCTGAAATATATGAAATATTACTACAAATAAATAATAAAAGTAAAACAAAAAATGAGTTTAGAATATGAACAAGAAATGCACTGAAGAGAAAATCCAAATTGCCAATAAACACAGAAAAATATGCCCCATATTACTAGAAGCAAGAACTTGGACAAAACTTAACAAAACCAAGTTTTGCTAGAGCTACTAAAAGTGAGAATCTCATAACTGCTTTCTGTTAGCCTGCAATATTACATAGTGACAAGTGAGTATAAATAAACACAATTAAAATAAATATTTTAAGAAATAGCATTTGCTAGTAACTACATTTGTTACAATCATGTATTCAATCATAAAAGATTGAGTACATTCTAGAGTCCATAGTAGATTGTCCTAAATCTAAGATGACTGGGCTTTAACAGTGAGAAAATGAGTATAGAGGAAGCTTTAAAATGTGGAGCACACAACAAGCACTCAATGAAGAGTAGATTTAATACTGTTTCTTGAGGTTTTGAGCTAGTAGTTACAAGGGTTATATGCCATTGTACACAAGTCAGTTTATGATCATTCATAAAAAATACAGTAAGTGTGTAAATTCTAGAGATAGACTGATTTATATTTCCAATCCTGTCCTGTAGGATGATTTCTTTTAAGAAATGGAGTTCTTGCAGCTTAGAATATAATTTCCAAAGACAGCTCGAAATGTGGATTCACAATGTGTTATATCTCAAATAACTTTTATAGAAATGAAATGATGTGCTCTGGGGAAAAGTATGTTAGCCAACTCAAAAAGCATCTTAAGTGATCCAGATGATATTAAGGGCACAAATATTAAATAGAGAACTGTGAAATGATAGAGTGAAATAAAACAACAACACTATGATAATGTATTACTTAATATAATATTATAGTGTATGCATGCATGCATGTTTAGTCGCTCAGTCATGTCCAACTCTTTGTGACCCCATGGACTTCAGCCCGTCAGGCTCCTCTGTTCATGGGGATTCTCCAGGCAAGAGTACTGGAGTGGGTTGCTATGCCCCCCTCTAGGGGTCTTCCTGACTCAAGGATAGAACCTATATCTTTTATCTCTCCTGGCATTGGCAGGCGGGTTCTTTACTACTAGCACCACCTGGGAAGCCCATTATAATAAATACATGTAAGTTAATAAAATTACACCTACTTCACCAAGAATAGGAAAAACATAATTGAAAAATTGTTTTGCATTTTCATATCTTCCAAATGGCAAAGTAGAGGATGATCTTATTTTAAATATTGGCATATATCCACACATAGTATAATCTACCCTGCTTTAAAATTCTTTAGTGTCTCCTCACTACTATTAGGACAAAGTTTAAGCCTCTTAGGGAAATATGCAAGGCTTCTAGAATCAGGCTTTTCCCTAACTCTCCAGGTGTTTTGTTTTACTGTCCCTTAAAGTTCAGCATTACAGAACTGTGTGCTGTTCTCTTCAAGAGTTAAATAAATTCTCCCCTGTTCTTTGCCCTGTCTTATCTTCTGGCCCAAGACTCTTCAAAGCTTCAATTCCTGTCATGCCTCCTGTTTGAAAAATTCCCCAAACAAAACCTCTTTCCACTTCCTTTTTTTCTTGCAAAGCATCTTTTCCCTATCTTTTACATAGCACTGTATTATAATTTTTTTTTCTAAAATACTAACATTGTGAACAAGAGTACATAGTAGCTTCTAAGTTAGATAGGAATTTTCCAAGCTTTGTCATTCAAAAACTGCATGACCTAGGATAATTTACTTAACTTCTCTGATTCATTTGTAAACTGTGCAAAATAATATTTAATATTATGCAATAACAATAATAGTAATATGGTGTTATGAGGCTTAAATAAGTTATAAAAAGAATGGATACAGATCATAACCCAAATTACTATTATCCATAAATAAAGATACTATTATCATATTATTCTTGCTATTATTAATATTATTTTCTCTTTCCTTCTCATAGCATGTAAGATTTTTGGCATTAAATGGAACTGTTTTATTATTTGCATCACCTAAGGTTGATGTTTTGACTGGAATATGCTACATGCTTAATGCTTGGATAATTAAATAAATGAATGAAGGGGTCTGCTAGAAATTAGGAAATGACAAATTATAGTTTGTTCCATACAGAGTAGAAGAGAATGACCGATTTTCTTTTTTCTAGAAATCATATGTCTACAGCATTACTCTGTGTTGTTGCTTAGCAAAATCGTCCATGACCTAAACATGAGAAGTATACGAAGAACCTTAAATTTCATCCTCTGAATGCAATCATCTCCTTAAGATACTGTGCTGTTACTAGTACTGTTTACCTTGGAAGTTATTAGACCAGAGCTCGCCTTCTCACTCAGTCCTGACACTTAGTTACAGGCCCTGAGAAGTCTGAGATAAGAGAAATAAATGTTGCAGTGTCAGGGGCTACAGGCTATAGGATGAGGTAAGGAAGGGTACTTTTGAAAAACAAGGCATTGCCCAATAGTATGGGAACAAATGGATGAAGGAGGAGCTGAGAAGAACTGATGACAATAAGAAAGATGGGAGAGTCTCCAAACCCAAATGGCTGTTTCCTAGCATTTTATTTAAAAGGTTTCAACTGTGGTATTCATGATGTTGACAATGACTTATCTGAACGGGTTAAAAGTACTCTGAGACCGTAATTCCTCCCTCTTAGGTGGCCGAATTACTGAGCAGTCTAGTTTAATTCTGGTAAACATTTTCCCAGTGAGGATTGCTAATATTCCCACTGGACAGACTGGGGAAGCCACTGAAGGCCAGATAGATATTACACTGTAAATAAATTGACATTGCCGTTTATCACTAGTCCCTTGAGACTTTAGTCAGCATCGAATCCACAGAGCCTATAAGTCTTGGTAGAACTCAGAAAAAATTGAATTTTAGAATCTCTAAGAGTAAGTAGTCCCTGAAATAGAAACACATACAACAAAACCAGCAGATTTCTTCCTGCTAACTTCCCCTCCTCTTCCAGCTTCAGGAAATCACTCACGTCATCATCATTATCCTCATCATCCTGCTTTAATTAAACACCACTACCTCTAATGTGTGTACCGTACACATGACTTTCAGTGCCAGCGTCCTGTAACAAGATATCTGATTGGCATAGTGGGAAAGTACAGATATGTCTGAGGTCAGCTGCTCAAGGAAATAGATTACAACAGAAATTCTCTTAGAATTAAGATCCAGTGCAGAATAAATGGCCACAGTCTTCACCATTCTGGTAGTATCCCATGAAATCAAATGTAGTGCACTCTACCAGATTTCCATAATGAAAAACTATGGGTTATAGATCAGTTTGTTTCAACTCCTCCCAGGGAGTAAGACAGTGAAGGCTGTTATGCTTTGCTTGGAGCCAATCACTTTTAGAGTCCAGGCTATGAGTCCTCCACAAGCCCTTATTCTCAAAACTCATTTCTTCTTTCAGATGTTTTAATGACTCTTTGGGCACTAAAGGGGGTGGAGTACATGCTTGGCTTTCCCCCTATTTGCTTCTCTACATTGCCTTTAGTATCTTTCATTATTACCCCAAGGCAGAAGCACCATCGCAAGTACTTTGGTAAAGATGAAACAGCACAATTTCTCAAAATATTTCTGAAATACATTCTTCTTTATTTTTCATTAAAAATCTTATTTTCCATGCTTTTCAAAAAAGAACAACTTCACAGTGACATCTCTAGTTTGCCTAAGTGGCAGATTTTGGATAAAGTTACTATCAAATTCAAAATCAGAAATACTAACAGAGAATTTTTGTGACAGTGAATACTGCATCTATCCCTGGAGCATGTTGCTTGCTTTCAGGGATCATACCTGAAACAATATTGACTGATGGGTCCCAAAACAGCCTACCTCTTATGAGGACAGTATAAAGAGCCAGTGGGCTCCACTTCACACTTATGAAACTGATCCTCTCATTGACATGGCCCTACTGTCCTGTCAACTCTCCCAGAGTGAAGTCTTGGAGAAATAAACTTGCCTGCAATGCAGCTTTATGTCAAATTAGCATGTGGCATTGCATATGGAATGACAATTGGGTGACTGGTTTCTCAGACCTGAGAGGATGCAAGAGAAAAATCTGCAGAAGAGACACATCTCTCATTGAAGAGGCAGCTGCCCAACACGCATTGTCTCCCCATAGACTGGTACTGGCAAGGACAACTCTTGACTGAAAAGAACACTGCCAAGAAACTGACCTTAGGGGGAATGGCAGAGCACAGAGCACAGTATTTACATTTCTTTGAAGTCTCTTTCAAGTTTTGAAAATCACTCCTAAAAATACACTCAACTGTGACTAGAAATATATTTTCTATTCTCTTAGAATGGTTGTGAGGTTAGGAGACACGCTGAAAATGACACATTCACTCTTCCCCATCTCTGTATTCTCCAATTTTTTATGCAGCCTGACTCAAATAAAGCAGTCCAACAGATTAGCAATACTAAATATATGCCTTTAGGTTTCCCTCTTATCTCATTCTCAGTTTAGTAGCTTAGAGTCTCAACTGAAAACTATGCTAAATCCACATTATATTTTGGTATCCCACATGTTCTGAAGAGAGCAAAAATCTCCTCTGATTTTTTCTTTAATTTGCAACTATTGCTAAGTATTTCAGCATTATACCCCTTTACCACACAACTGTCAGTAAAGAACACTTTGAAGATAGCTTATAATCCTTTTTGTGAGTGACAGCTTGTTTCATAGCTTTTTATTTGAGTCAACTTGAAAATCCCACCAATCAGAAATCTCATTCTAGCTCAAAGAAATGAATTTTAATGTATTAAATACTATCCACTGTAGAGAACACCTTGTCAGAAGGAAACATATAAAAAACATCAAAATACATAGACATTCATGTAGTGAGATTATCAGTAAACATTTCAGAAGTTTTTGTGTTTTTCAGTAGTAGGAGGCTATGATGTTTCTCATAAGTCTCTCAGAAAAAATAATTCACATTAACTTATTTTGCAGTGTTTCTGTCCTTTACCACAAAATGATGATTCATTTCCTCAGCATCTAAAATTTACAACTCTAAATGCCCTCAGGAGTGAACCTAGTTCACCTGCATTAGTTTTTCAGGTACTAATAGAGCTGCTTTGAACTTCTTTCACTAAACTCCACCACATTCACACTGACATTTGCTGACACAACGTTGGTTCTATAGTTTAGCTGTCACACCTTAGCCATTGTCAGCTTTCCACTGAAACCCAGTAAGAGTTTTATTTTGTGTGTACTAAACTATATTGAACCTTTGCATCTGGACCTTTTCACTTTTCCCATTATGTGGTCACCTTTGCTGTCCCTTTTTTCCGCAACCAGTCAGGATTCTAAGATAAGCATTTCATCAACATATTGAACACTGTAAAACCAACGTCATTTTAAGTCTTTTTTCTCCTCATCAATCAGTAGTCAAGGTCATTCCTGTTTACTCTTATTTTACTTAAAATCTGCAAAATATTAGCCAGGAATATTTAAAAAAAAAAAAAAAAGGCAGTGACAAAGGCAAAGCAAAGACTTCTGTTGCAAACATCATACTGCTACTGCTGCTGCCAAGTCGCTTCAGTCGTGTCCGACTCTGTGCGACCCCATAGACGGCAGCCCACCAGGCTCCCCTGTCCCTGGGATTCTCCAGGCAAGAACACCGGAGTGGGTTGCCATTTCCTTCTCCAATGCATGAAAGTGAAAGGTGAAAGTGAAGTTGCTCAGTCGTGTCTGACTCTTAGCGACCCCATGGACTGCAGCCCACCAGGCTCCTCCATCCATGGGATTTTCCAGGCAAGAGTACTGGAGTGGGGTGCCATTGCAAACATCATACAACATGCTTTAGATTCAGGGAAAATTTGAACTTAAATCCCAGCTCTGCTACTTGTCTACTATTTGGCATTTCTCAAGTAACAGAAGCTATCTGAGCCTGTTTCTCCTCAAATCAAAAGGTTATCTTCAGTTTTAGAGTCTTTGTGTGAATCATAAAGTCATATTATCTGAGTTTTAACTTACTCAGAATGAAGTAGTTTTGCTCGAGAAAGAGTAACTTAAATGGAACGAGTGATCCCATCAGCTATTCTATCAAATCCATCTCTTCCCCAGAGTAAGCAGGACATGAAGGATGTGTATTGTCTAATTTCCATGCAACATGTTTCCAAAATGTAAGCGTCCAATTTCAAAGAGAAATTGCAGTCTGCTTCAGTGCTAAAGGAAAACCTGGCAGTATTAGATTTAAGGAAAAGCAGTTAAGCAGTCCTAACTTAGAAATTCTCAGTCAATATATTTGAGTATCTGAAATATACCCCCTACTGGCTGACTTTAGAACCTAACACTTGTTCAGATGGTAAAGAATCTGCCTGCAATGTAGGAGACCTGGGTTTGATCTTTGGGTCAGGAAGATCACCTGGAGAAGGAAATGGCTACACACTCCAGTATTTTTGCTTGGAGAATTCCATGGACAGAGGGGCCTGGCAGCTATAGTCCATGGGATCACAAAGAATCGGACATGACTGAGCGACTCTATTCTACAATAATGTTTTTAAATTTCCTACCAAGCCCATCACGCCTCACACATTAATGGCATTCAATCACATTAGGTGATTATTATTCATCATTTTATTGCTACAATAAAATAAACACAACTGCTATAACTTTTTGGCTTCTTGTTGGCATGAAAAGTGAAAGCCACTAAGCCATATCTGACTCTTTGCAACCTCAGGGATTATAGCCCACCAGGGTCCTCTGTCTATGGAATTCTCCAGGCAAGAATACTGGAGTGTGTAGCCATTCCCTTCTCCAGGGGGCCTTCCTGACCCAGGGTTCAAACATGGGTCTCCTGTATTGCAGGCAGTTTTTTTTACTATCTGAACCATCAAGGAAACTATGGCCCTAACAGTGGTTCTTCCCAACATTTCCACTTTCCTCAAGTCCAATATTCATTCTTTCCTTTTCATTTGTAGCAGACACTCAATTTCCACTATTACTCTCAAATTAAGATTATCTAGTATAACTATACCTTTCTCACATTTTTCCCATGTAAAAGCATCACTTTATATTTAATCTTCCTCTCTTCCTTTGGACAGTCTTTCTCCAATTTAAGTTGAAGGCCTCACCAATTCTTAAAGGTCTTGTTTTATTCACTTTCATGTTAATCATAATAGTAAAAACACATATTATATTTCATATATCTGGCATATACTAAGTGTTTTGCCTTAGATACATTTCCTGTTACTATCTTGCTTTCCTATTTATTTTTAACATATTTGTAATGGATCTCATAGAATATATTCCTAAAATTCATCTGGTTTCAATGTCTGTAAATATGGGATCATATTGTGTGTAGTAAAGTGTAACTTGCTTTTACCTTTCAACAAAAATTTTTTTGAAATTCTTCCAATATAATATTTTATACTATAGGTTTTTTTCATTTTCACTGTTATATAATATTCCACTGTATGAATATATGATCTTTTAATTATCCAATCTCCTATTGATAAATGTTTGTGCTATTTCCATATTTTTGTATTATACACAGTGATATCAGGTCATTTAAGTCACAGTCTATACACAAAGTGTTCTTGTGGATTGGTCAGTGTCATCTATCAGTGTTCTTTCAATTAATGTGAAACTGTAAGTTACTGAATCATAGTTCTCTTTGCTCTTTAAATCCTTCTGTATTGATCATCTATTTAGCAACCTTTCTCTGTATAAAACAGTATTTAAGAAAAACTTGACCACCACTTTGCAAAGAATTATGGATTTTCAATTTGTTTCGTATTAAAAGCAGTTTTATTTCAGTGAAAATGACTAACGAAGACACAGTTATATTGCTATTATTGAGTTAGCCAGACACAAAATATATTTTGAATGTATTGAATAACTTTAACCTTCATGAAGGACCATATTTTAATCAATAATAGAGATATTCAAAGGCTCCTAAATGTTTGTCTCTGCATGACTAGAGCTTCACTGAAGGATCACAGTGTCTAATGAATAAATCCATTAAGAACTTGTCAATAACATAGAGAAATGTTTTATTTGCTTTACTAACAGCCTATCGGAAAAAAATATCTTTCAATATCTTTGACTAAGCTAATGGGCTAGCATCTGATATATAGAACAAGTTATATAATCATTACAACAGATAATTCTGAGTTTAGAGTCATATATTTAAACCCATTTTGGACTTTGCTGTTAGTCATATCATTTGTATACATTGATTATTCTGATTGGCTAATCGTTTAATTAGGAAATAGATAACATTTGTTAATAAACTGACTTAAGACAGTTCTCAAACTCTGGGAGAGGATTAGTAGTCCTTGTTTTGTGTAAGTATGTACAGGAAATCTGACAGTGAAATTTAATATTGCACTAGGTATAAATTTTTAAAATAATTCCAATAGAAATATATGAAGGAAATATATGCACACATAATTTTGTTACTAATGAAAATAAAATAAACTAGTTAGAAAACTTGAAAACCATCAGAGAAATGATTTTGTTTATTGTGTTTCTTTTGTCTTAGGGCCATAAACAATAAAACTAAAGCCTGTTTTCTAGAATCAGTTAACATGATAGTTAATCATGTTGCTTAAATGTAGAAACACAGTGCTGAAGTACAATGAGAAAGGCCTTAAGTTACACTAGTTCACAGAACATTTAAACTATCATGCGTATTCCCTACAGAGCTTCCGCTATTACAAATAACACTGACACAAGAGGAGGAGTTGAACTTTCTGGTTAAATGATAATGGATGGTGCAAAATGTAATGCTATAAAGGTATGAATAAGACACAAGGAAATTGTTTCAAAGGCCAATCCAATGTCTCTTTGATACAAACCCAGGGGCCTTTCCATTTCCAATGAGCTCAATTAGCCCCTTTGCTTCATGACATCACAGAGTGACTGCTTTTAACTGTGCTTCAAGAGCCTTTTATACACAAGAATTAACTGTCTCATTTAATTTCAGTTAATGTAAGTGAGCTTCTGAGAAGGAACTGCTCAGTTATAACACTGAGCTTGGAGCCAGGCTGGCTGATTAATTCCTAGCTGTTTGAAGTGCTTTCTTCTCTTATCTCGAGCTGTGCAGGCCTCACTATAGCCTGAGGAGACCTGAACCTAAGTCTTAGAGAGATTTTTGTCTCCTCTCTACAGAGAGGAATGGAGAATAGATAAGCACTGTGGCATAAAACCAGAAACAAACCAGGAACTTGTTGCCAATTTTGAAAAAGGCATGGGGTGTGAAGCTGCATAGAAAACCCAAAAAAGCCCACAATTTGGCGTCCTTGTATCTGACTTTCAATCCACTGATACACTGTGCAATTTTAATTGAAAATTACTATTGCCTAGAAACTAACATTACTCTAAAGATGTCCTAGTTAGTTCCACCTGAAGTTTTTTTACATAAAATGAACATTAGCAGTGATGACAAAGGAAGGGAGAGGCTGAACATGGTGAGTCATTAAGGCAACGATTAGGACACTTTCCCAGATTTTATTGTATAACCTTTTGAAATCCTCATATAATTTGCTTTGCAATTCTCAGGAGAGTCCTTTTATGATCTTCAAAGCAAAAATATGCCTCAGCATGAACTTCCTAATAGACATATCACAGCATATCTTCCAGTTTAAAAGGGAATCATTTTTCTGCGATAATTTCATGATTACCCCCCTTATGTTTTCCCATCCACCCATACACATGCCCTGGCCCCCATCTCACCTACACTTTTATATTTTATTGAATTTTTATTTTAAGTAGATATCCAGAGAAATGCAGGATGAACTGGCAACTTTAGGTCATATAAATATACTTTCTTGCCTCTACATGGCATCGCTGCAAGGCCGCAGCACCCCAAACAGTTATGCAGCCCTGTCCGTGGGCAGCCACGGGGCTGAAGATTCAAATAGCAAACTAAATCATTGCCAAGAACTCACAAGAGCCAGTCAGAAGGGCTTAAGCACTTGAGAGAGCAAAATTATTAAAACTAAGCTAGCTCATAGACCAAAACCGTTCCTCTCCAGCTACTGTGTTGTTTGCTCAAATAAACATCCAAAGCAGAGCAAGAAAATAAGAAAACAAAACACCTAAGACTGTAAAACAAAGAACCATTGTTTAAACAACTCTTCTGGGAAAACTGGAAACCACAATGAATCCAGAGATTCACAAAGCAAAATCTTAAATGCATGTTTAGGCATTGTTCTCATAGCCAGATCACTAATGTACTTGAGTAGTTTGAAAAATCTTCATAATTCTGCTGAGGGGCTAGGCGATCTTATACTGTACTTCCTATAAAGATACTTCTAGTGGGATGCTCACCATAGCAACTGAGCACTCCAGTTGTGTTATCTGAACACAGGCTATCCGGGAAAGAGAACATTTCCCGCATCTTTATTCCAGACTAGGTAAGATTAAAGTACTAATGGTTTGGGAACTATATGGATTTTGATATTTGGAGATTCGGAATCAACCCATGAAAAAGGATATATTTTACATCATTCCCTAGTAGCACACCAATGGCTTAAGAACTTATGTTTGTGAAAAGGAAATGTCTTACTAAAGAAATTTTATCTGTGGAGTATATATGATTTCTCAAATTAAAATGAAGAGTAAATATCTAAATAATCAGATGCCAGATAATTTTGGAGGGTTACTCATATAATCAACACATGAAACTGGACCTATAATTAAAATTTCAAAATCATGAAGTGTCTTTACTCTATGTCTTAAACACACAATTCATAATCATGAATTGTTATTATAAATTAATGAAACTAATTTATGTTATGGGTTCATTAGTTAACTCTAAAATTATCATTTAAAAGTGCAAAAGTGTTTTGATATTGGGATATATAATATATATAAATATATATAATAATAGGTTACTCTTTGTTGAGATCCTACAGCATACATGCACTTTTCACAAATGGTCTAATTTAATGATAAAAAAGTTGGGAGGCAGCTATTAGACTCTGCTTTTAAAGACAGAGATATTTTGGTGTTGAAAAATAATGCATCCAAAGTCACATAGCTAGTCACTGCCAAAGCTAGAAGTTCCCTCTGTTAGCTCCTTTCCCTATAGCTTTCTTCATACTCATCCATTTCCCATTCTGTTCTTACAGCCCTATCTCCTCCCAATTTTCTCCTTTCTTCTGCTCTACTAATTTCTCTTTAGCATACTACTGAAATTAAACTAAACTGTTTTTTTTCTCCAAAAGTCCAAAGCTGCAGATGATGCCATCTGCAGTAAAAGGTAAACAATACCTTCCGACATGTTTTGTTTCTACTTTATTCATCAGAATTCCCATTCACAATCTGTATCTGAAGCCTAATCCAAGTGCAGATTCTCTGGGCTGACCTTCATCTGAGCCAGTTTTCCCTTCCAAACCCTCCCCTATCTTATCATTACTACAGGAGATACATAATTCTTTGATTTTGAAACCACTATAAACAGTTTAAATATTTTAAGACATTTTAGGTAATACATTTGTAATTGTTAGTATTAATTATGAAATAACCAATCATTCTTCATTTTTATGGTTTCTTATAAAACTGTTAAAGTGATCATAATGCTCTGTGTGGCAAATTAAGCATATTTCCATATTGCAAAATTTCACTTATCATTGACTGGGATTGCACTAACGTGTTTTTCATCTATGTTACTGAAAAATCTATCACACTACACATTTGTGTTTTTGCACGGCAGTGTTTATCTACTCAGCTACATAAATAAGACATACCTACACCAACATCACTATAACGTTCAGGCCAATATTTTCTCCTGTCCTTCCATTTTAATCCCTTTCTGGTATAAAACTACCTCAACAGAAATTAAACTGGAAATTATTTTCATAGATATTTCTAGGGTTTCTCACAAAGAATCAAGTAATATCTTGAATAAACAATTGGATTCAATTTTTTTTTTTCCTGGTCAGGAACAATTCTCATGTTAGTAAACTAAGCTAAAGAGACTAACTAATGGCTTCACATCTGCTTTTATTTTTCTTTTTCTGACTCATACACAATCTTCAGCAAATTTATATTCCATGAATGTGAAGATCACAAGAATAATGAGGCTGGAATAATGTAATGGATTATTAACATTTAAAATCAATGTCAGCAAATAATTTTCTATTTAGCCATCTTCCTGGGATTTAGAATTTCACTGTATCTTTTGTCCAACCTACTAAATGCTAGAAAATTCAGAAATCTTTTCTGCAATTTGAGATTTAAAATTGGAGTCTGAAATTGGTCATTTCTTTCCCTGGGGACTTCCCTGGTGGCTCAGTGGTAAAGAACATGCCAGCCAATGTAGGAGATGCAGGCTCAGTCCCCTGGTCAGGAACATCCTCTGGAGAAGGAAATGGCACCCACTCCAGTATTCTTGCCTGGAGAATTCCATGGACAGAAAAGCCCAGTGGGCTACAGTCCATGGGGTCACAAGAGAGTTGGACAGGACTTAGCAACAACAACAACAACAAAAAACAACAGATTTTATACCTGAAGAATCCCATTAAGGTTTTTTCAGAAAGACTGTAAGCTTCAAGTTAGTATAGAAAATTTCACAAACTTTACAAAGCAAGAGCTAGAGCATTAAGTTATCTTAAGAATATAATTATGTTGGTATTTATTACTACCGTATCTTATTTAAAGTTATTTAAAATGCATTTTTAATACTGTTTTCCCAATACCAAATCTTTTTATAGTGTTGAGTGCATTTAACTTGTTCTTTGCTAAGACAAGCACCAAACGAAATGTCACTGGAGTCAATATTACCTTGACTTAGAAAAAGTCAAAAAGTGTAGGGGGACAGGTAGGGCTATGTGAGAAGTGGTCTTGTTGTAGCCACGCGTTCCGGGAAACAAACTCACTCAGAAGGACAATGCATATAGTGGAGTGCAGTTTATTACACCAGCGGGCCTAAGGCAGAGTCTCCTCTTAGCCAAGGACCCCGACTAGTTTTTGTGAAAACCTTATATACCCTAAGTGTATGTGCCCAAACCCACCTCCCCAAATTCCCTGAAACTAGTCTGAACAAAGGAACAGAAAGATACAATCAAAGTTAACCCGTGATTCAGATGCCTTAAGCCTAGGTAGTTAACAGTGGACAATTATCAATAGGCCTGTGGTCATACCCCAATAAGCATAATAGAATTTATGATTCTGTTTGGTTACATAGATAATTAGGGTATTCTTTTAGGCTACAGAGAATCTAGGTATGAGCCCTGGGGCTCTTCCTTCCGGGGCATCTGGTTTTCCAGCTGGTATGTAATTTTCCATAGATATTGGGCATATAGCTCAAAGTCCACAGTCCAGCCCAAGATGGAGTTCTGCTCTCTAGATGGAGCCTGTTCTATTTCCTCCTTCAGTATAGATGAAACAAGATTGGCCAAGTATTAACAATTTTTGAACCTTGATAATAGATGCAAGAGAGTATGTTATACTATTTGCTCTACTTTTTCTTATGTATTAAGTTTTTTATTAATACAATTGTTAAAGCTAAATTTGCCAAAATGACCTCATATCCCTTTTCCTTTTTGAGCCTCCTAGATGTTCAGGTAATTCTTAGAGTCTTTCATTTTAGCCTAGCTTTTATGCACAAGTATATAGAAACAATAATTTCTCATTTATTTTTCTCATCCTCTTTGAAAATCCTATTCAATATTTAATTGGACATTCCATTCCTATACTCTAAACCAATGTATTTTTATTTTTGCAGCCATAGTGTGGTTCTTTCTACTATTTTCAAGTGTTTGGGCTCAGAATTCAGGTGATTTTCTTTTATGTTCTTCAGCAGTTTTTCAAAAAATTCCATTGACTCTTATCTGTGCTCAAGTCATAAACTCAGCTGGACAAATTCACAATAGGTAAGGCAATGTCACTGAAATGTTTCCCCTCTAAAAAATCATCTTCTTCTAATTGCAGGCCAGTGACATGTTTAAGAAAAAGGAATTCCTTGTTCAAGCCAGTTGTCCATTTTGGTTCATTATTTAAGACTAAATTTCATCACCTCAATCAAAACAGTCCTATAATTTTCCTGATGGAACATTATTTGCTTTCTGAAATTTTAAAAACTGGAAGTCTTTCTCATGCTATTCATTTAATGTGGTCTTTCATATAATTACCATATGCCAGTTATTAGTTCTGTTTCGCTTCTGTTCAGGTCGGGGCAAGGCAAGTTAACATATGTCACTGTGTTCAGAATTTCAAAAGGAAGAATCTCAGTTTGAAAAGATGATCAAAACTGTGCCTCCAGGGGAGAGCACCTGAAGTGAGAGGATTTCTCACAACCTTGAGTGTGTTCCCACGAATGGCACACAGGCTCCAACAAGCATGGGTAACAGCTGACGCCACAGCAAAGCCAGACTTGGGCTCTGCAGGAATCAGGCACTGAAAACCACAGTGGCTTAAAAGAGCCTCTGGTGGGAATTTTTAGACAAAAGACCCAAACAGCTTGTAATGTCCTCATTATCTTCAAAACAAAGCATGTTGCTAAGAATGCCAGAGGACTTACTGCTTTCCAAAGACCTGGTAGTACAAAACTTCCCTCTTTCAATGGAGCACTTAGCATGAATCACCATCTTTACAGAGAAAGAAACATGAAAGGAAATTACTCAAACATTTCTGGAAATGTAGCAATTCCTTGAAACATGTAGTTCTTTAGATGATTCCATTATCTCCCATTAAAGAATTGTGTGAAATGTTAGGTAATATAGTTTTAAGAGGATCTCCCCAAGCAAGAAATTTTAGAATTTAAAAAGTGCTTATTTATGTTACATTTGTAGTTTACATATGTAGTTTATAACATACATGTAGTTTATAAGATACATTTTCACTTATGCCAATTTTCAACATTAAACAAAAAGTATGAATGTTATATGCTCATTTTATTTTCTCTAGTAACATTTATCTTTTAACATTTATGCATTTTCCTTAAATCTGACCTTATTAGCTACATTACTCAAAATATTTATTTAACTTGCCTGAAAGTCACTTGGTCTATAGAGTGAACATACCAAATTCATTTTGATAGAAGATTATTTTCAGTCAGCTGCCTGCTGGTTTATTTGAAGGCAAGAAATCAAACAAGAAAATAGATCATTTACTTCAGTAATTACCAGTGAACTGTATTAGTGTCAAATTGTAAACAGGCTGCTTTGTAGGCGTTCCTTAAAGAGAATATAGTTGACTCTTGGAGAGTAGCGGGGTGGGATGGGGTTGGAGGTCTACCCAGAACATAATTTTGGGTCAGCTCTCCATATGTATCTGCAGTTTGCAAGCACAAATTCCAACCAATTCATTCATTTAACCAATATCATCAGGAAGTTACTCTCTGCTGGACACTGTGCTGGACCCTGAATGCTCAGTGTTGACAACAATAGGAAATCAAATGGAGAGAAGACAGCACACAGAATATTAAGTTTCATGAGGAAGGAAAAATATCAAATAGGGCAAAAAAGGAAAATGATGGATAGAATATAGGAGTAGAGGGATGGAGATGGGCTAATGTTGAAGAGGGGAGTTAAAGCTTTAGTGAAGAGATTAGGCAACCAGAGAAAGAACCATTTTGGGCAGAGTGAACAGCACAGCCTGTGCAGAGCTCCAAGTTGAAAAAGAGATTTGCAGGTTTGAAAAACTGAAAGAAGACTGGATGGAGAAGAATTAAGTGAGGGGGAAAGAAGAACAAAATCAGGTTGAGAAGCAAGTGGACTGGAAATCTTAACATTCAATAGTTTTTTGTTGTTGCTATTTTATTTATAATATATAGGTACCTACCTCCATCATCATTTTAGAAATCTTTGAGAAAATTAGTAATAATATTCTCTCTCTTTCTAGATCCTTAGAATATAAAATGAAGGTTCAGAAAGATTTTGTGTGTGTGTGAGCAATTTGTTCTTTTCTGAATGAAATCATGGATACCTTTGATGATTCGGTTCAGGAAACTGTCAACTGTATCATAAAGTTGATTGCCCAAGATTTGAGCAGCTCGGTATCTCAACCATGTCCTACTGTGTCTCTTTTGAAACTTTCAATACAAGCTATGAGATAAACATTTGGTGATTGCTTTCTCCTTTAATCTGTAGTATTCTAGTTACTTTTATCATTACTCTTTCCATAGTGAAATATTACTGGTTTGTGTTTGTTGATATGTTTTTATGTTTCAATGGAACAACCTGTCTAGGATTTTTTAGGTACTGTTTTCCTTCCTGGAATTAGCTATAATAACTATCTACAAAGTCGATTATTGCTTCTCATATTATTTTTTTTTCTAGAAGTTGCTTTTGATGGATGACCCTTATAACATCAAGGGAAAGAGAACCATTAAGAGTGGCACCAAGGAGGCACCATAACCGCCTCTTAATTTGCTTCCTGCTACTCTAGTCCCATCCCATTTCACAGCATCTGTGCTCAGTTAATAAGACATTCTGACTATACCACTTACCAACATACTAATTTCTGCCTATTTATTTAACCTCTTAAAAGAATACACAGCATTTCACGGTTGGACCCAAAACTACTTTTCACAGCTTCAAATGCCACCAGTCCTTGCATATTCTATACTAGTATCACATTGGATAGACAATCTTCAATTGCGTTTTGTGGGATGAGCTGCTAAAGTCCATTCACTCAGAGACTGAAGGAAGGCAGCAGAGAGTTATCTTTTGTGGTGCCTGAGCCTGGCCTCTTGTAAAAATTTCAAAATCTCAGAGGTCCCATTCTGAAATGATTGTATTCAAAGGGTCTTCTACTGGGTCGTGGAAAATGCCTTATTAGCCATCAGCTCAGGCTCTTAGACCATACGGGAGTGTGGGTTCTAGACATAAGGAAACAAGGCTCTTTTCATCTCGCTGCTTTGCAATTCTTGGTACATATAATACACCTAAAGGTTCTATATGGCCTCATGAGCTCCAGCTGTCATGTTCATACTCTTATTAGCAGGAAGAGCAAGAGACAAAGAAAGACTGTCTTTCTTCCTGGAGGCTATAAGCCCAGCTATAACCCAGGAATTATTCTACTAAAGAATAAGGGGAGAGAGATGTTCAGTACTGTGTTCCATTATCCAACAGAGTATCTGGCACTTAAATATACTCATTGAGTTGATATTCTGTGAATTTATGTCCCAGTTGCATCAAGTATGTTATCTTATTAAAACCTCACACCAGTCTTCTAAATTAGGTATTCTTGTAAATATTTTGCAGAAGAATCAGAACCCCAGAAAATATAACAGATTTGCCTACAATTGTGCACTGAAGTAGGATTAAAGTTCTAGCCTTGAACTTTAAAGGTGTTCCATTGTCTCAAGGGTAATGATAGTCCTTTATAACTTTCCATGCAATCTGCCATGGAAACTGCCTCTTTCTTTGTCTGTTCTCATTACTCCTGGAGGGAAACTGCTTCTGAGAAATCCATGTTTATACTTTCTTGGTCCTGCCCTTTCTGGCCTGCTAATTTGCAACCTGGTGCTACCAACTGCTTCTGCACCTGTGCAGGTTTACATAATTTTTTCTCTAAGCTGAATGGAAAATTTGGAATCACATAAATAGAGGCATTTAACTGATGTTAGTAATGGTGCTCTGTCACCTACATGTAGACCTATGACTCATACTTACTCTCTTGAAAACATGTAGATTGGACACAATTTTTTATCTGTAGTATTTATTAAGTAGCTATATTGATTTCATGGAGAAACCCTGTACTTACAAGAGCTACCTGATAGGAACCAACAAAACTAAGGTCACTCTCCTATATCTCAGGTTATACAGAAGAGAGACAAAACAAGGAAATTGTTTCTTTGAATTTCAGTTCTTTCATTTAGTTCATTGAGCCATCTGGCTGCCTTATTTTCCACCCACTACTCGAAATATGTGTTTATAGAAATAAATATGAAACTGCAACTAAAGTAATATGAAAACTGCAAATGCAGAAACATGATAGTAACAAATACAAAAGTCTGTGTTATAAAAGCAATTAATCACTCCATTAGCATAGCTTTGAATGTTATAGTTTGTAAACTCATTAAAAACATATACACATTTGTTGATATATCATTGTTATATTAAGTTCATTAATTTTTAAGTGCATTACTGTGAATATACTACTTTTCTTTCCTAGAGGAACATCTAGGAATAAATATTTCATTAATTTTTTTTAAAAATGAAAGTCAATAAAATGACTTTCTATTCGTGCATCTGATATTTTAAAGGAGATTTTCTCTTTTGTTGTAAAAACTATGACTGGTCTTTTTTTTAAGGGCTGATATTCCAAATGACTCTGGTAAAGTTGAAGTCTTTTTTGTTTTCTTTAGTTTTGAGAAACTAGACCTAAAAATCTATCATATTAGATAACTTTAGTTTCTACTAGTGCATTTCAGTCAGTAGAAGAAAGCCCTATATACCTGAACATGATCTGTGGTAAACAACAGGAAGAATGTTAAAAATAGCACTAACAGGGATGCTAATGTCAGTAAAGACTGAGCAATTTGTTGAGTAACAGCACCAAGAAAACACATACACATAAACACACACATGAGCACATACACTGATACACACTTTCTGCTATCTGCATCACCATTTCCTAATGTAATGCTTTTGAGTGTTGTTTGTCTTCCACTTGTATAAAGGATTGTATTCTTCAGTCTATCAGTCTAGCAATCTAGCGATCAACTATAAAAAAAAAAAAAACAGAAAAGATCTGGAAAATGTTTTCTCACTGACGTAAAAGTGCTTTTGGAATACTGTATGTAGACACGTTTACATCTGAATAGTACTTTCAGTTCAGTTCAGTCACTCAGTCGTGTCTGACTCTTTGTGACCCCATAGACTGCAGCACACCAGGCCTCCCTGTCCATCACCAACTCCCGGAACTTACTCAAACATATGTCCATTTAGTCGATGATACCATCCAACCATCTCAACCTCTGTTGTCCCCTTCTCCTCCTGCCTTCAATCTTTCCCAGCATCAGGGTCTTTTCAGATGAATCAGTTCTTGGCTTCAGGTGGCCAAAGTATTGGAGTTTCAGCTTCAGCATCAGTCCTTCCAATGAATATTTGGGACTGATTTCCTTTAGGATGGACTGGTTGGATCTCCTTGCTGTCCAAGGGACTCTCAAGAGTCTTCTCCAACAACACAGTTCAAAATCATCAATTCTTTGGCACTTAGCTTTCTTTATAGTCCAACTCTCACATCCATACATGACTACTGGAAAAGCCATAGCTTTGACTACTTTACCACATGCATTTTAGAGGTAGAGTAGTGTAAAAAAGATTAATAAGAGATGACGCCTTCTCTGAACAAGTTCATGGTCTATTGAAGAAATATCAACAGATATATTAAAATATAAAATGGTAAGTACATTTGGTAATTATTTTCAGTTATCATGAAAAACCATCAGTAATAGTGATAGAGCATTCATTAATTGCAGAGCACTATGAGTGGCAACACTTTCTTTGTAAAGAGTTGTAAGAGAAATAACACAAAACCAGGTACCAAGTATGTATGTATATACATATAATATTAGTGCATCACAATCAGAGTTGTGTATAAGGAATTCAACATAATGGGTTGAACAAAGTTAAACAGATTCCTTTAATGTAAAACTTCTCAGATCTGCTGATATACAGTTTACACCATGTAACTTTGAAAGGAAGATTTTGTTTAAAATAGTTTTCACCCTCCTCTTTCTTTTTTTGTAGAATGTTGAGGCTATTGTTCCATGGACCAGCAGAAACCTAAGGGGCTATGAAAGAAGGTTCATTCCTTTGTCTCCTCAGAAAATGTTCCCAAATTCAATATGTCAAATATACCAATATTCATTATTACACACTTTATAAAATTCTTCTATTTTTTAAAATGTATAATAGTAACATGCCTTAATTATGAAAGCTTAAAAATGTTGAATGTTTTTACAAGATTTTTTCTGTTGAAATTTATGGAATTCACATTTTATAAATCTAAAGCTATAAATACTTCAAATCTATGACAGCTCAAGTAATATGAATTCAGAATACATTAATTATCTTTTGAGAAGAAACAGTTTTTCTCTCATCATAAATAATAGTAAGCAAATAGAATTTATGGACAGAAGTTCCGTGCAAGTAACTTTTTTTAAATTGTGGATTAAATATTGTCTGTGTTGTTATGTTGCTATGTCCTGTCCGAATGGCTGCAACCCCATGGACTGAAGCATGCTAGGCTCCTCTGTCCTCCACCGATCTCCCAGCGTTTGCTCAAGCTCATATCCATTGAGTTGGTGATACTCTCTAACCATCTCATCCTCTGCCACCCTCTCTCCTTTTGCCTTCAGTCTTTCCCAGCATCAGGGTCTTTTCTAATGAGTCAGATCTTTGCATCAGGGGCCAAAGTATTAGGGCTTCAGCTTTAACAGCAATCCTTCTAATGAATATTCAGGGTTAATTTCCTTTAGGATTGACAAGTTTGATATTCTCGCAGTTTAAGGGACCCTCAAGAGTCTTCTCCAGTACGATAATTCAAAAGTTCTTTGGAGTTTGGCCTTCTTTATGGTCTAGCTCTCATATCCATACATGACTACTAGAAAAACCATAGCTTCGACTATAAGCAACTTTGTTGGCAAAATGGTCTGTGAATTTTTTTAATTTGGGGCATAAACAAAATTCATTCCATATAAGCAGATTTTGGTTGATTTCAATGTTATAAAATATGCATTTTATTTGACATTTGAAGTTAGTTTTTATTTCAGCCAGGCTAATCTTTTACCAGATAAAAATACTGTCAGTGAAATCCCTATAACCCGTCTTCATTTTTAAAATATATGTTTATGTTCTAGCTGAAAAGCCTTCCCCTTCTCAAAGCTAACATAAAACTATTGTTTTAAATACTACTACTAATGTTGACCAAAATTCATATTGTCCTCTAGCTTCATGACTTTGCAACACTGCAAAATTATAATTTTTCCTTTACCTTAGGGATATTAAAAAGGAAATATTTAAATTACATTAGGGATATACTTCTATTCTATGCAACCCACCTTACAGGTAGGACATAAAAATGTCCCATATATTTGTATTTTATTTAACTTTTTAAACTTTGGGATTGTCAAATATATTTTTTATTTTTAAGAGTGATTTCTTAAAATTAATTATCTTTTTTATTTTAGAGTTTATGAACCATTCAGTCTCACCCAATTTATCTTTTTAAAAAGTGTATTTTCATGTGAACATGTACTTGGGAAAATTACTGAATGGCCCAAATTATGAATTACTGAACTCAAATATTTCAAAGCCAATGTTGAAAAGCAAATATTAGTGAAACATTTACATATCATCAGCAAATACTAAGCAATTTACTCTGATGCATCCAGTCAGTAAGACTGAACCATAAATTGCCAACATACTCCTAGACCAGGTTTTCTCAAGCGCAGTGAATTTTTCTTCTCAAGCAATGTTTGGCAGTGTTTGGGGGTATTTGGGGTCATCACAACTGGACAACTAAGAGAGGGGCACCATTTGCATTTACTGGATTGAGGCCGGGGTGCTGCTGTTAAATTTCCTACAACGTACATGACAGACATCAACAACAAAAAGTGCTCTGGCTGACATATCAATAATGCCAAAGTTGAGACACCTTGCCATAGATGATGCTAGCTCAATATACTGTAGGCATCTTCAATGCACAACTAAAATCAAACTCCTTTTCTTCCCAAAACAGATTCTGCACTGCCTGTTTCTGATAGCACTCTCATCATCCTTTAAGATTTAAAACCATAGAGTCAAACGTGAGACCTATATCTTTTATTTCTCTAAATAAAAACCCCTGCAAGGTCAGCATCAACCACCACAGCTCTCATGTACTCTCGTACATGAGTTGCTCGTATACCTTAATGGCTGAAGGAGGTATAGAAGATAAAAAAATAGGGAAAAAGAAAAAAGGTGGTTCCCTTTATAGAGGGAGACCACAGGGTGCTGAAGGGCAGCACATATCCTGAGCTTGGCAGTCAGTGCACCAGGAGGAAAAAGCACAGCACAGAGATTGCCAGGCTGGTGAGAAGCTTCAGGGGAGGATGGCCATTCCCAAGGTTGGGAGAGGCAACTATCTCGTTGTCCTTTTGATTCACATGTTGCTTGCTTCCGGGAGCGTCGTCCACGTCCAGATCATAAGCCAGTTCCGCAAGGAAGCGGAGCTGGTTCTTCACTTTCATCATTCCATCACCAGAGCCTCCGATGCACTCATCTTCATCATCGCCACAGTCTCCACTTTCAAGCCCTTCCTCATCAAGGTTTTTATCCAGAACTCTACCTTTGGGTACAGACATGGTCCTCAGGAGCTGGTTAATGTGCTTCAGTTTGTCAATAATTTGACTGACCACTGGCTCAGGGCCCTTCATTTTCAGCTCATGGAGGTTGAACTGATTCTTCATTCCATTCCTTGCTGCCTTTTGGCTGTATCTCTCCACGAGTTCTTGTCCATTCCAGCAAAGAGTGTCATTTTCAGCCACAGGGCTATGGCTGCAGATGTAGCCAGGCAAAGCACTATAGAAGCTGATGAAAGATTTTAACTTCTGAATTAGTTCCCTTCTTCGGCTGGATAAGGTTTCTTCACGTTCTACACGAGCAACTTGTACTCACAGGTACCTCATGTACCTGTGTCATTACCCCACACCATGGACTTTTCCGTCAGCTTTCTAATAGCTTCTCTCCATCCTGTTAGTAATTCTTATTTTTTTCCTACTTCATATTAATGCCCAGATAATCTTCCTAAACTACCATAAAGATTATGTCACTCTTCTACAAAGGATTGTTCAGTAGTTAGGCATTGCCTAAATTATAAAAGATCAAACTTTCATTTTTCATATCCTCTCCCCACTAGAGACTTAACTTTGACCACTTAATTTGTAATACTCGACTCAGACTAAATAACCTGTATAAATCACTGTACCTCCAGTGCAGTTTTCCTCTGATTTTATTCTATCTTGATTTCTATTCTATTCTGGATTTCAGCTTGAATAGAGTCATTTGGAATTTCAGCCTTAAAAAAAGAATATGAGCGGTCTTATAGTTTTTACCCCAAAAAGAGAAAACTGTCTCCTTTAAAGTACCTAGACGTTGAAATAGGAAGTCATTTTATCGTCTTTCATTCTTTAATTATTTATTCTTTATTTCTCCTGCATGCATGAAAGATAGCTTTTTCTGAATATAGTATTGACAACAAATAATTATTTTCTTTTAGCACTGGAAAAATATGCCACTTTCTTCTGGCTTTCATGATTTAAGATAAGAAATATGTGATAATTCAGACTGGTTTCCACTGTAGCCAATGTGTTATTTCCTTCTAGAGGTTTTTCTGTTTTTTTATCTTTAGTTCTTCAAAGTTTAAGAATAATGATTATTGGTGTTTTGCATTTATTTCTATTTAAGATGTGTTCAGTTTCTTGAACCTACAGGCTTGTGTATCTCAACAAATTTTGAAAGTGTTCAGTAACTGTTTCTTTAATAATCTTTCAACCTCACGTATTTTCTCCTTTCCTTCTTGGACTCTGATAGCGAAATGTTGCATCTTTTGTTATTGTCCCTAATGACCTGTTCTTTTCTTTAAATCTATTTTTCTTTTATTTTTCTAATTAGTTAAATTCATTTTTCTGTTCTCTCCCATCAGTCAGTTGTCTCTCTACTTCAGTGAAAGGTCAGTGCCACTTAATTGTCACTCTACTATTAAGCCCATCTGCCAAGCTTTTTCTTTCTCTTATTGTATATCTTTAGTTCTATTATTTTCATGTAGTTATTTTTATAACTTTTATTATTTTAGTAAGTTTTTCAATTTTATTTGAAGATAATTTGTCACTGCTTTTTGACTCCTTCTTTATGATGCCTGCTTTAAAACTTTGTCAGATAATTTCAACATTCCATTTATGTGAAGTTGGGCTCAATTGTTTTTCTCTTGTCATTCACATGTGATTTTCCTGGTTCTTGTTATAAAGGGTGATTTTCAGTGTATCCTGTCAGCAGTTTCTGATTACTAGTTGGACCTTTTATATTAGAAGATAATGACTTTATTTTGGTATAGCATGCCAGTCCTGGTCTACTTTCGTGTAAAAAAGAAAAGAAAGTGAAGTTGCTCAGTCGCGTCCAACACTTTGCAACCCCGTGGACTGTAGCCTACCAGGCTCCTCCATCCATGGGATTCTCCAGGCAAGAATACTGGAGTGGGTTGCCATTTCTTTCTCCAGGAGATCTTCCTGACCCAGGGATTGAACCTGGGTCTCCCTCATTGTAGGCAGACACTTTACCATCTGAGCAACTGTGGTTCCTATAATAACTGAATTTTCAGAGCCTCTAGGGACCCCTTTGGTCTACCTGATTTATTTGGTGCTCCTAGGACACCTATTAGTTATTCTAGGACTGTCTGAAACAAAAGAAAGAACTTACCCAGGCCATACCACCTCCAAATAGAGGAAGAAAATTACCAACCCATTGAGATAGAGAGGTTTCCCATGCTGGATTATGTTTTTGGCTGGATCCTCTTTATTGTTACCACACAGCTGCCTAGTATCTTTGGTTGATGGAAGGGTGCTCTCAAGCCCATGGGAACAAGAGACTTCCTAGTCACGGTGAATCTTGGGCTGGGATGCTCATTATCTGATGTTGCCCAGCCACTTGGTTTATCTCAGTAGGGAAAGGAAATGCCAGTCCTGGTGAAGAGTGAGAGTGTCTTCCCCAGCTCCTTGCCATCCGCAGCACTGTCACGTGATTCCCCTTGCTGGTATTGCCAGGTTTGTCTGGTACTGTCAACAGTATTCTAGAGATATGAGGCAGAAATGACCCTATGTGAGTTGCCTTCTCTTGCTGGACTGAAGGGAACAAAAGACTCTTAGGTCACCTTATTCTGATAGGCTAGAGGGCACTCCGCTGCTGTGTTGTTCCTCCAGTCCCTAGTCTTTCTTACCTTTATTTTAATATCATTCATAAATCCCATTTGATCGCCTATTACATTGTTTCCAGGACTCATATTTGTGCTTACAACAGAAGAGCAGGAAAAATTTTATTTAAGCAATATTGTCTGGGTCAGAAATATGGCATATTATTTGGAAACCACTATAGAACCTTCTTCATAACATAGACCCAGTATGTATTTATGAGGTTAAACACCTAAAGAAAGCCAAGTTACAATTTGTTGATGTTGAACCAAAATATTTCTTGAAAGTTGCTGACAATAATCAGTTTTTACTTTGTTAAAATTGGTATTGGGGCTGGGAAAAATAAATCTCTAGGCTACCCGAGTGTTCTTTCCACATCTCTTAGTGGATTCTAACTCCTGGCCATTCATCACTGACATACCTTAGTTAACTTATTGATCCACTTGTTGTCTGGGTATGTATCACAGAGCTAAAATCCTCTCAGAAGGTCTTCATCAAGACATAACACCTGGTAACAACTAACTTAAATGTGTTAATTGCTCATGGCATCATAAAATCTGAAATATGTTCATGGTAGAATACAAAGTTCACAACACAAAAGAGTGAGGATAAGCAACAGGATCCTAGGTAGACCAAGAGAACAGGTAGAAGCATTACTCACAAGGTCAGAAGCTAAGGAGGTCAGCAGCATGTGGAGAAATAGAATATAAGTCAGTCTGTGAAATGTTTTTCATACAGAGACCATATGCCCATTTAATTTTGACTGAGCACTTGGGACAGAAATAATTTCAACACAGGTCACCTTGTACATGGAGCATGTATCATATGCATGGCTCAGGTTCTGATAACAAAATGCCAATAAAATAATATTAATAAAGGAAATTAGAGGAACATGTCTCCAAATGCTATGCTCTTTTTCACTCCATTGTCCCATGTTCATTAGCATAAAACATCAACTCTTTCCATTGATTGTCAGGTGAAACTTTGTTAAGTAGTTTTGCATGTTTAATATCTCACACTGCAAAACTGCAAGCCTACAGTATCTACTTTGTGTGTATTTATATTTTTTTCATTTATCTCTGGTGACTACATGAGTTTTATAATTTTTAACAAAAATATAATAAAGCAAAAATTATAAATAATTTTGGGTTTCTTATAATAAAGATGCTAAATGATTTTAATAAACATTTTATCCTAGGATTAGATAAAACTCAGGGTACAAAACTCAGGGTATCCTAAGGTAGATTATATAGAAGTATAAGTAAAAAGATCACAGAGGCATATGCAGTCTGCCTTGAACTATCATATTATTTGGTGGTTTGCATGACAATCCTCAAATGTTACTTCATATTAGTGTATTCATTTCACTACTAAAATTAAGTGTACCAATATGATGCCTTTCACAATATGCAAAATTAAATGTTATTCATCATTAAATGCTTTAGCAAATCCATTAGATTCTGATTATACTTTAATTGTACTCAGTAGCAGGTAAAATATGTGGTTTTCATTCATCCATATAACGAATTACATTAAAATCTTGCTGAAAAGGCACTCTCTTCACATTTAACTCCTATTTCAATAAAAATGTTGACTAGATATAACAAATAAATTGTCTAATGGGAGGGATATTTTCTACTAACAGGATTAAAAGAGGCCGAATTGAGTAAGTAGTACATATGTAATATAATGAGGCTTTATACATAGTCTTTCCTGTCTGGTTTAATTGGTTCAAGCATTCACTACAGACTTATTTCTCAATTTGGGGAAAGTAATTCTATTCTCATTACTAGCAAAATACCCAACTAATAAAAATTGCCATGAGTCAGTTTTATTGTTTCACCAATTGGTGGGAAAAGGAAAGTATCTTTTAGCACTCTACCCCTTCAAAAATTAAGAATGCCTCTGAAAATTACTCCAGATGGCAGAATCATTTCTATCTCCAGAGATCTGTATTTCCATCCACAAAAGCTTTCAAGATATAAACCTGACAAATAACATTTTGTCTTTTAAACTGTGGGGTTTATTTTGTCTTCGGAGGCACTCACAGGCACACATGGACTGAGAATCCTTAAACCGAAATTATTCCACCAAAGTTATTCTGGTTACCACTCTAATTACAATTATCAGACAATTTGAAACTGTGTAGATACTTTTTAATAGTATATAAAAGATGCTTCTTTACTCTGGAATTTCAAAATAGACAGACAGAATACATATTTGAACATGAAAAAAAATTCCAAAAAAATCCAATCTATGGAATAATTTGTTTATACTATACTTTGTATATACTATACTAAACAGTTTGTATAATAATTTGTATATACTATACTAAACAATTACCTTAAACTTATCCATAACAAGCTATATATAATATAGTTATATAACTATAGCTGTCCTAATATTGACAACCAAACACAATTCATCAGGGGAAAAAAAGAAAGTTTTACTTTTATGTGACAATTCCTAATAGAAATTTCATTTATTATGATGTAAATAATTGTAATGTCAGTAAAGAATGCCATCAGTCAATTTTCTTCACTAGTAAGGCTGACTAGTTTCTTAGAAAAATAATTTCTTATGAGACTAGAAAACACTCTCTAGTTAATGGCTCCTTTAATCCACGCATATAAGAAATAATTTCATAGCAAGTAGGAGTATATACGGCTTCCCTGACAGCTCAGTTGGCAAAGAATCTGCCTGCAATGCAGGAGACCCTGGTTCGATTCCTGGGTTGGAAAGACCCCCTGAAGAAGGGAAAGGCCACCCACTCCAGTATTCTGGCCTGGAGAATTCCATGGACTGTATAGGCGGCAGTGCTCCACAGGACTACCTATCCTTCCTGGTTTGAAAGTATTCTATCATTTTCTCCTTGGTGATGACCCTTACCAAGGTGTATTGTTTTGGATCTAATCATAATATGTATGTATATATTTATACATTTAGGAGGTGTAATTCTAAGAAACTAATAGGTACCGAATAGATATTTAGTGACAATGCTTTTTCAATCCAATTTTCAGAGAGTAAAGGCTCAGAATAATCCTATTTCACTAATGACTGCTCTTGCCAAGTGCAGGTTTTTCTTTCCAGTATGGAAGCATTATAATTAAAGGTCAAGACACTACCTGTGATCCTAACCAAATCATGTATCTCCTTATAAGGCATCTTCCAATACTGATTATTCCTATACATTCTGGCTCTTCATCACACACATCTCTGTGGAATTCCTCCAATCACTTTTAGTTATATTGCAATTTTCCTAACTTAAAGACAAAAATTTTCCTCATTCTGACTTATCCCTCCAATTAAAATTACACCCAACTTCAGAGAAGAAATTTTCCTCCCCTTCACATAGGGCTCAGTGAATCCTAATGTCTTTTCCTGCAGCCTTTCCCTCCACAAATGCACTAAATGGCTCCAACTGATGTAGTAATGACTTTGGGTCAGTCAATCTAAAGTATTTTTATACCACATCCTACTTGACTAAATTTCATTCAAAATTGTTCACACACTCTTTCTTAAAACACTCTTTATCAGTTTCCTTGAAACATCATTTATACCTTATGTCTCATTGCTCCTTCTTTGTCTCTTTTACTGACTCACTCTCATCTCCCCAAGTGATGTATATTACAATTTCTGTAAGTTTGGTTTTTAGCCATATTTAATCCTAATCTCATATTTCCTCATTCCAACCCATAATTTCAGTTTCAATCTATTCACAAATGACCCCATATAAAAATATATATATACATATATTTTTTTTTTCTGTCAAGAATTCTCCTCTGAGGTTTCCCAAAAGCTGAAATCCTCACAGGACCCTCAAAATTTTTAAAACAGCTCTATTGAGATAATTTGTGTGTCATATAATTTACACATGTATATAATTCAATGAATTTTAGTGTGTTCACATTTATGAAAAACTATCATTACAATTTAATTTTAGGACAGTTTTCATCATCTCAAAAATGAATCCCATATACCCTTCAGCTGTTTACCTCCCTAATTTCTCCTTCTATGCTTCCAGCCCTGCAAAACCATTAATCTATTATCTGTCTCTATAAATTTCATTGTTCTGGATATATCATGCACGAAAATCATATTCTACGTAGTGTTTTGTGACAAGCTTCCTGCACTTAGCATATTTTTAAGGTCCAGCATGGCAACTCATTCCAGTATTCTTGCCTGGAGAATCTCAAGGACAGAGGAGCCTGGCGGGCTATAGTCCACAGGATCACAAAGAGACAGATACAACTGAAGCGCGAATGCACACATGTTGTAACATGTATCTAACCCTATTCTTGTTATTGCTAAATAATATTCCATTGTATAGTTAAACCAATATTATTTAGCATTTTTCACTTGAACAATAAGTTTCTTTCAACATTTTGGCCATTATAATTAGCACTGGCATTAACTTTCATGTACAAGTTTTGTGTAAACATAAATTTTATTTCTCTTAGCTATACACCTTTCACTCATTGGAAAAGACTCTGATGCTGGGAGGGATTGGGGGCAGGAGGAGAAGGGGACGACAGAGGATGAGATGGCTGGATGGCATCACTGACTCGATGGATGTGAGTCTGAGTGAACTCCGGGAGTTGGTGATGGACAGGGAGGCCTGGCGTGCTGCGATTCATGGGGTCGCAAAGAGTTGGACACGACTGAGCGACTGAACTGAACTGAACTGAACTGAACAATAAGTCTATGTGAAATACTTTGTTTCTCAAATTGGTTGTACCTTTTAATATTCCCACCTGTAGCATAGTTCAGATATTTCCACATTCTTTCTCACCACAACTTGTTCTTATCTGATTTTTTTTTTTAATTCTTGTGAATATGAAGAGGCTCTTAAATCTAAATTCATCATCTTCCCCAACTTTTAAAATCTGGTCCTTCTGCACATTTCAATTAGCTTTTTTGAATTTATAGTTAGAAAAAGGTGATTATGATTGAGATATAATTGACACATTGCATTATATTTGTTTCAGACATAGAACATAATGTTTTGTATATTTTGCAGAATGAAAACAAGTTTAGTTAACATCCTTCATCATGATATTAGTTTTTAATGTAGAAAACTGGAAATATTTGTTGATGGTCCCTCCTCCTTTATCCCCTATATTTTATATCACACAGAGTCCTGCCCATTGTATTTCATAACTATATATTGAACTTATTTTTCTGCTTTTCTACTATGTCTATCCCAGTGTAAACTACCACAGCTCACCTGGACAAATGCAGACTCTCCTAACCAGTCTTCTCAGATCTTTTCTTGCCCTTGTTTAAACTACTTTCTATAGCAAAGTGACATTTTTCAAATAAATGTAAGAGTCCTTCAAAGTCTTCATTAATTCTCCATTGTCATTTAGGTAACGGATATAATCTTTAAATTAACCTACCCATTTCAGCATATAGCTGAATTTCAGCTGAATCAGCTGAAATAGCTGATTTTATTGCCTCATACCCATTTACTAATCTCCTTACTGTACTGTGCTTAGTCGCTCAGTCGTGTCCGACTCTTTGAAACCCTTTGGACTGTAGACCACCAGGCTCCTCTGTCCATAGGGATTCTCCAGGCAAGAATACTGGAGTGGGTTGACATGTCCTCCTCCAGGGGATCTTCCCAACTCAGGAATTGAACCCAGGTCTTCAACATTGCTGGTGGATTCTTTACCAGCTGAGCTACCAGAGAAGCCCTGTCCTTAATTTATTTTCCCATCATGCTATGCTCCTAATCACCTCAGGACTTTATTTTAGAGTAGTGTCATTTAACTTGGAAATTTTCATCCACTCCTTTCTCTGCAGACTCAACTGATACTCTTCCTTAATAGTTCAGTTAAATTATTGTTTCCTCAAGAAGAGTTCCCAATTATTCACTTTCGGAGCATATCTCCATATAGATAGAATTTATCAGAACTGAAATCAAATTCTTAATTGCATAATGCATGCTAATTTGTTCAATCACTAAAACATGAATTTCATGAAGGCAAGTGGAGGAATGTCCATTTATTATCTGTTCTAAGTCCAATGACTGATTTAGTATATATGTGTGTGTGTGTAGTGATTAAATAAATTAATAATACCCTTATTTAAAAACTCAGTTCAGTTCAGTCACTCAGTCATGTCCGACTCTTTGTGACCCAATGGTTTGGGGGTCCAGAGCACACAGGCCTCCCTGTCCATTGCCAACTACCGGAGTTTACTCAAACTCATGTCCATTGAGTCAGTGATGCCATCCAACCATCTCATCCTCTGTCATCCCCTTCTCCTGCCTTCGATCTTTCCCAGCATAAGGGTCTTTTCAAATGAGTCAGCTCTTCGCATCAGGTGGCCAAAGTATTGGAGTTTCAGCTTCAGCATCAGTCCTTCCAATGAATATTCAGGACTGATTTCTTTCAAGATGGACTGGTTGAATCACCTTGCTGTCCAAGGGACTCTCAAGAGTCTTCTCCAACACCACAGTTCAAAAGCATCAATTCTTCTGTGCTCAGCTTTCTTTATAGTCCAACACTCACATCCATATATGACTACTGGAAAAACCATAGCTTTAACTAGATGGACCTTTGTTGGAAAAGCAATGTTTCTACTTTTTAATATACTGTCTAGATTGGTCATAACTTTTCTTCCAAGGAGCAAGCGTCTTTTAATTTCATGGTTGCAATCACCATCTGCATTGATTTTGGAGCCCAAAAAAATAAAGTCTGACACTGTTTCCACTGTTTCCCCATCTATTTCCCATGAAGTGATGGGATCTGATGCCATGATCTTAGTTTTATGAATGTTGAGTTTTAAGACAACTTTTTCACTCTCTTCTTTCTCCTTCATCAAGAGGCTCTTTAGTTCTTCTTTGCTTTCTTCCATAAGGGTAGTGTTATCTGCTTATCTGAGGTTATTGATATTTCTCCCGGGATTCTTGATTCCAGCTTGTGTTTCATCCAGCCCAGCATTTCTCATGATGTACTCTGCTTATAAGTTAAATAAGCAGGGTGACAATATACAGCCTTGACATAATCCTTTCCCTATTTGGAACCAGTTTGTTGTTCCATGTCCAGTTCTAACTATTGCTTCCTGACCTGCATACAGATTTCTCAAGAGGCAGGTCAGGTGGTCTGGTATTCCCATTTCTTTCAGAATTTTCCACAGTTTATTGTGATCCACACAGTCGAAGGTTTTGGCATAGTCAATAAAGCAGAAGTAGATGTTTTTCTGGAAATCTCTTGCTTTTTTAATAATCTAGCAGATGTTGGCAATTTGATCTCTGGTTCCTCTGCCTTTTCTAAAACCAGCTTGAACATCTGTACGTTCATGGTTCACATACTGTTGAAGCCTGGCTTGGAGAAATTTGAGCATTACTTTACTAGCATGTGAAATGAGTGCAATTTTGCGGTAGTTTGAGCATTCTTTGGCATTGCCTTTCTTTGGGATTGGAATGAAAACTGACCTTTTCCAGTCCTGTGGCCACTGATGAGTATTCCAAATTTGCTGGCATATTAAGTGCAGCACTTTCACAGCATCAACTTTCAGGATTTGAAATAGTTCAACTGGAATTTTATCACCTCCACTAGCTCGGACATGACTGAGCGACTTCACTTTCACTTTTCACTTTCATGCATTGGAGAAGGAAATGGCAACCCACTCCAGTGTTCTTGCCTGGAGAATCCCAGGGACAGGGGAGCCTAGTGGGCTGCTGTCTATGGAGTTGCACAGAGTCAGACATGACTGAGGCGACTTAGCAGCAGCAGCAGCTTTGTTTATATTGATGCTTCCTAAGGCCCACTTGATTTCACATTTCAGGATGTCTGGCTCTAGATGAATGATCATACCATAGAGATTATCTGGGTCATTAAGATCTTTTTTTTTGTATAATTCTTTGTGTTTTTGCCGCCTCTTTTTAATATCTTCTGCTTCTGTTAGGTCCATACGATTTCTGTCTTTTATTGTGCCCATCTTTACATGAAATGTTTCCTTGGTATCTCTAATTTTCTTGAAGAGATCTCTAGACTTTCCCATTCTATTGTTTTCCTCTATTTCTTTGCATTGATCACTGAGGAAGGCTTTCTTATCTCTCCTTGCTATTCTTTGGAACTCTGCATTCAAATGGGTATATCTTTCCTTTTCCCCTTTGCTTTTTGCTTCTCTTCTTTTCTCAGCTATTTGTGAGGTCTCCTCAGACAACCATTTTTCCTTTTTGCATTTCTTTTTCTTGGGGATCGTCTTGATCACTGCCTTCTGTACAGTGTTATGAACCTCCATCCATAGTTCTTCAGGCACTCTGTCTATCAGATCTAGTCTCTTGAATTGATTTCTCACTTCCACTGTATAATTGTAAGGGATTTGATTTAGGTCATACCTGAATGGTTTATTGGTTTTCCCTACTTTCTTCATTTTAAGTCTGAATTTGGCAATAAGGAGTTCATGATCTCAGCCATAGTCAGCTCCCGGTCTTGATTTTGCTGACAGTATAAAGCTTCTCCATCTTTGGCTGCAAAGAATATAATCAATCTGATTTCGGTATTGACCATCTGGTGATGTCCATGTTTATTTAAAACGCATGTATATGGAATTTAGAAAGATGGTAACAATAACCCTGTGTACGAGACAGCAAAAGAGACACTGATGTATAGAACAGTCTTATGGACTCTGTGGGAGAGGGAGAGGGTGGGAAGATTTGGGAGAATGGCATTGATACATGTAAAATATCATGTATGAAATGAGTTGCCAGTCCAGGTTCGATGCATGATGCTGGATGCTTGGGGCTGGTGCACTGGGACGACCCAGAGGGATGGAATGGGGAGGGAGGAGGGAGGAGGGTTCAGGATGGGGAACACATGTATACCTGTGGTGGATTCATTTAGATATTTGGCAAAACTAATACAGTTATGTAAAGTTTAAAAATAAAATAAAAAAAAAATAAAATAAAATAAAAAAAAAAATAAAAAAAAAAACCAGATAAATATAATTTGAAGAGTTTGCAGATATCATGTGATTTTTTTATTATTTTACATTCAAACAATTTGCCTTCAAATTATTATCAAGTGTTTTATTGTGTTGTTGAACTATAACCATGACTGGCAATTGCTGAGAACTGCAATCCTGCTTCAGAATTCTCTAAATCTCTTGACCCAGATGGGCTGAATAGAAGCAAGAAGCAAAGTTATACTTTTAACAATATACTAAGTAATATCCTAGGAAAGAAAAGCAAAGATATCTGTGCAATTCAATAAAAATATGAATGTTAAATATTATGTTAAATATCATGTGCATGCTAAGGATACTTCTGTATCTGAGTTATTTCAACTCATATATAACTAAGAAAAATAACTCAGCATTTATTCCATAACTATATATTTATCTCAGCACTATCCTAAGAACTATGATTACACAATTGCAAATTTTTTCACCAGTGATTTTAAGCCCAATTAATTCCAGAAGCAGTTGTCTCTACTAAATCATGAGAATAGTTGAAGAGGTTACTTACTTTATTTAACCTGAACACATTTCAGTTTTAGCTATTTTATTAATAATTATTCATTTGAATTACATAGATAACATTTCCAAAAAGAAAATCTAATATATTATCCCTTCCCTCTAGGGTCATTATAATCAAATTCCTCAGGTAAAGCAGACTTGCATTTTGACTGAGTCATTCAGACTACTTTGATTTTGAATGTCAAAGCTTTCTGGGTCAAACCAGAATACAGCTCATATTTCCAAGCTCTGTATTAGAAATCATGCTGTGAGGGGTAAATATGTTGTCTTAACTACATGAAAATATAGGGCAACATTGTTCAAAGAGTCTCACAGGGAATCCTAGGAAGAGATAATAAATATTCAGAGTCAAAGGGAAAAGGATTTTATATCATACACACACATGCATTATATAAGAAGTTTTTCTATCACCTTAAAATGATAGTAAATCTATCTATTTATCTATCAATCTATTGATAGATTACCTTTCTCTCTCTGTCTCCCTGACTTTAAAAATCCCATTTACATTCAGAACACATACACAATGCTTATTTTTTAATGAATATCAGATATTTGTGCAATATCCTTACTGCACAAATATTTCTAAAAATTTTATATTGTTTTATATTCAATGGTTTGCATTGAATCAAGTCACATCAGGCTCCTGTAAATAAGATATTTTGCAATGAAGCAAAATAACTTTTTACACTAAAATTTTAAAGAGGGTACTTCCATTTCTAGGTGAACAGTTTAATTTTGTGACACAGTTTCAGAGTATGTAATAATTATTCACTGAAATCAATATCTTGAGACATTTCTGTTTCATTAAGCATTCTTGAAATAATGTACATAATAGGAATCCCAGTAGCTAAAAGAAGAGTAAATGGAAAGACACTGATACTATTTGACAGTAGTGTATAGCTAAAGGAAGAGCGGAATGCTCAGTTTCAGGGGGCACATACAGAAAAGCCCAAATGAGTGATTATCACATAATATATGCCAAACCTTTTGTAGAGAAACTATAGCATGTCAATATTAAAAGTAACTAAAATACAATTCACAAAGTAGTAGCAATTATATTTCTAAGAAACAAGTGCAACAATATTTTCAAATACTAAGACAAAAAGCAATCTACAACTCTATGTCTACTCTCTCTTCACTCCCCATATAACCTCACTAAAGGAACTCCTCAAGAATGTGCTTCAAGAGGAAGAAAATTATTACAGGAGGAGAGTATGATATTTTTAAAGGACTAGTAAGTAAAGAAATTGCTCTTTGAAAATGTTCTGTTTCACAAAATGAGTTTGTCTTCTTCCCTCATATGCTTATAATGCTATAAAGACCTCAAAGAATGGAACATCACTTATTAAATAACTTATGTATGCTAAAATTAATTTTGCCAGCCCTGCTCTATGCCTCTATCTATTCTATGGCTTACTTACCACAGTAATTATGTTCTCATTGAATCTACATCTATGCAGTTATTATAGACAGTGATCTTTTCCTTCATGTTAGCATTCCCTATGCCTGTGTCTGACCTGTCATGACTAAGGAGGAGCTTATCTGCCTCCAGAACTCATTCCTTTCTTCTTTCAAGAGTCTTGGGGGCTTCCCTGGTGGCTCAGTAGTAAAGAATCTACCTGCCAATACAGGAGACACATGTTCGATCCCTGACCCAAGAAGATTCCCCCATGCCACGTGTACCACAACTCTTGAGCCTGTGCTCTAGAGCCCAGGAGCTGCAACTACTGAAATCCACACACCCTACAGCCCATGCTCTGCCACGAGAGAAGCCACCACAATGAGAAGTCTGAGCACCTCAACTAGACAGTATCCCTCGATTGCTGCAACTAGAGAAAAACCTGCAGCAACCAAGACCCAGCATAGTCAAAAATAAATTTACACAACTCTGTGAATTTATTTAAATCAATGAATTGTACACTTTAAATGGGTGAGTTGTATGGTATGTGAATTACATCTCAATAAAACTGTTACCAAAAAATAAAAAATAAATAAATAAATAAATAAAACAAATTTAAAGATAAGTAAAAATTAAAAAAAAAAAAAAGAAAGAAATGTCTTGGGAATCCCCTGGCAGTCCACTGGCTAGGACTCCACACTTCCACTGCAAGGGGGCCTGGATTCAGTCCCTGGAAGGGGAACTAAGATTGTGCAAGGAATGCAATGGAAAAAAGAAAAGTCCTGCACCAAAATTCACTGATTCCTACTACTAAACTTTTCTGATCTGTGCTTTATCATGAAAGCCCGCCATTCTCATTTAAGTTCTTTTAAAATGTCTTAAAACAATTTTTATTTTATTCTTTGATTCCTTTTATTACTTTCTATTTTTGTGCCAAACTATGCAAATGACTCATACCCTTTACTCCAATTGTCTACACACACACACACACACACACACACACACAACTTTAATTTCTGTGAAATATCTTCTGCTCTCACCCACTAAGAAACTGTTCAATCATAACTGTAACCTGTCCACCAAATCTAATACCGTTTTTAAATGGTTTATTCTACTTTCCCTTTGTTCTCCATTTCAGTCAGTGACCCTTCTTCATCATAAAAACACAAAGCACTTTCATTTCGTGTTTTTCAGTGGCATCTTTTCTCAGTGACCTAACCCCTAAGTGTACAGGTTCCCAACAATCTGTTTTTAGAGCAGATTGCCTTCACCTTAAAAGAAGCTAGATTGAATAATCCTTAAATTATTTTCCAAACCAAATAGAGTTCTCTGCTTAGAAGCTCATCTGCATGTCTATGAGTTTAATAAATGCTTGATAATAATACTTACTTCATAGGCTTATTATCTGCATTCAGGCAGATAATGCATATAAGATACCTGGCAGATATTAAGCTCTCAATGAATTCTAGGTGAGATTCTTACTGTTATTATCCACCAAATTCACAAGCAGATATAAACTGGTTCTTTCTCTTTTTTATCTCTTCTACCAGGCGAAGATAACATGTGGCAACTTTTCAACACTCTGATTGCAATATTTTCATCCAGGATTGTAGTATCCAATAAATTTGATAAATTGTTCCATCTTCCAATTTTTAAATGACATAATATAAAGACCTCTTCAAATTGACAAAGCACAGCACTGTTATAAAACACCCATAGACAATTATTTATATTAGCATTATTATTTAAGGTTGGTAGGTCAGGTATTAATTCCCATTTAGTTTCTATTTTATTCATATTGTATTTATATTATAGCATTAATTGCATCTGAGTCCATCCATGTATTCTACAGGTCTAGACATAGTGAGCTATTAATAGCAATATTTTGAGTGCCTCTGATTGACTAAGTAGACCAGATGCTAATGTACTTAACAGTGAGGCCTTCAGCATGCTTTTCCCCATTTCTTGATTAATACTTCATACAAGACTGAATCAAACTCTTTCTAAAGTCAAGATAAATGGCATCTAATGCTTTTCTCTGATTTACTATCCCATTATTCTGTCAATAGAAAGATATCTGCTACCACTGTGACAGAATTTGTTCTTTATAAAGCCTTGTCTGTTTCCTAGTACATTATTCTAGTCTAGGTATCTGAAAATGGGATTTTATACTTTTTCCCCAGATTTTGTTAGAGCTTTAATTTCAAGGGTGATGCCTTTTTACTTTTTTAGAATTGGCACGCCCCCCAGAGCACTCAAAGAAATTAAAGATTAAAATTATACTAGTCAACCTTTCGATATCCTATACCTTTAGATTTTAACAGTTTATTTAACCATCTCAATACATTTCCCCCTTATTTATACTCTTTACTTTTGCCTTTGCAATTTCTGGTTGCCTGATAACACAGTTTTCAGATAAAAATTGACTTTTTCTGTAAATACACAAAGAAAGTACTAAATGGTCATTTTAAGTAAGCATAGCAATATCTTCTTCTTTATGAAAGATATTTCCTTTACTTTCCTCTCATGTCTAATATTGTTGCAGAATCTTAGAAATTGCTTATGTGTATTTTCAGTATTTAACCAACAAAATGATACCATTTTTAAATATCTTGACCTATTTTATGATTTCTGTAATGATTCCATTTCAGTCCTGGTGTATTAAACAAATTGTAGTATTTTCATGCCATTTGTTTTTGGCAAATATTGTTTTATTACATTTGAGTATTAACATCAGAAATTTATGAAGTAGCAATGTTTTTGATAAGAAATATCAGAAAATGATTTATCAGTGTAACCACTGAATGCTTAATTTTTACATTGGCATTTGTTTCTCCATTTTAAATTATATTTGATGTATATTTAATATTTGCATTTATTTATTTCTGACTTCTTCCATAGATGTATTAAAGCTGACTTGCATAAGTATGTAGATTAGAAGTAAAATTGTAAAACATTTCAAGGGCTCTGCTGATGGCTCAGTGGTAAAGAATCTGCCTGCCAATGCAGCAGACATGGATTCAATCTCTGATCTGGGAAGATCCCACATGTCGTGGAGCAAATAAGCCCATGTGCCACAACTATTGAGACTGTGCTCTCAAGCCTGGGAGCCGCAACTGAGCCCATGCACCGCAACTATGGAAGCCCGTGTGCCCTGGAACCAGTGCTCTGAAACAAGAGAAGCTACCACAATGAGAAGCCCCACACACCACAGCTAAAGGATAACCTCTACTTGCCACAATTAGAGAAAACCCTATGCAGCAGCAAAGACCCAGCACAGCCAAAAATAAATAAATAAGTAAAATAAGACACTTCAAAATGAGACAAAGGGAAAATAAAATAATATTACGAAGAGTAATAGAGCCAGAATGACCTTAGACTAAACTGCCTGTTCTGAGGTGAGCCTCAGATTTGAATAAAAACTCTTAGCAACCAACACAGAAAAGACCAATCAATTCCAAAATGTGAGCACATATTAATTCTTCAGAATAGCATTATTATTATTTAAACTGATATCAGAAAGGAATTCCCAAGATACAGTGTCAACCCCAGGGCCTGGTCCTTATTAACTATTCAAACAAAGATTTGAAATGAATGAATGGATAGGCACGTGAATTATTAATTGCAGTCATATTTATATAATCCTTATTACAAATGCAGCCATGAGTTTTAGAGACTTCAACATTGCTTGAATCATCACCCTAAACTCTTAATTATTTACGAGCAATCTGATAGTGAGGCCAGAAGGATTCATTCTTTGTAATGGATTCCTAAGGGATAGATGCTAGAACAACTGAGGAATGGAAGCGCATCTTTCAGGTGCACCTTCACAACTATCGAGAGAGTGAATTTAAGATTGCTGTCCACTCATACTCAAGTATGGGCTATGTGTTACACAGCCAGATACTGGGAAAACATTGTGCCATGTTCTACAATACAGAACTAAACAGGAACTAAAGTACTTATTCAAACATTTGGGTGGTCCAGAACTCTGATATATAGTACTTAATAAACAGTGGTTATTATTATTATTATCATTTGTAATTAAAGGTACACTAAAAATATTTCACAACTAATAAATACTAACAAATTCAACCTTAACTTGTGCACTGCAAAATAATATTCACTCTCATCCATAAAGTTATCATCACACATTATTATTTTGTTAAGTCCTTTTAATGTGATGTTATCCTACCTCCAATACTGAAACTCTAATACTTTGGCCACCTGATGCGAAGAGCTGACTCATTTGAAAATACCCTGATGCTGGGAAAAATTGAAGGCAGGAGGAGAAGGGGACAACAGAGGAGATAGTTGGATGGCATCACCAACTTAATGGACATCAGTTTGAGTAAACTGTGGGAGTTGGTGATGGACAGGGAGGCCTGGTGTGCTGCAGTCCATGGGGTCGCAAAGAGTCAGACACGACTGAGTGACTGAACTTAACTGAACTGATCCTAACCTCTTGATATTTGATTATCTAAACTTTAAAAAGTATATTTTAAAAAACATACTTGAAGCAGATACTATTACGTAAGTTTCAAGAGAGAGAAACTGAAACGCAGATGTTAAATATTTGTTAATATGTGGTGGAGAATGAATTAGAACTCAGATCTTCATGACTCAAGAGATAGGCTCTTTAACAGTCATCTTGGTTACATCCCAAATGAGAACCAAAGGAAAAGATATAACCTATCCCTCTCTTCCCCGTCAGGTTTTAGTGAAAAAACCTACAAGAGTCTGCGACTGTTAAAAAAAAAAAAAGAAAAGGGTCTGCTCTTCCTTGAACATTTTGAAGAACTTTGCAATATTCTAAAAAGTGAATTTTGTAAAGTATAAGTGAGAATACTAAATGGAATTGCTAGGTAATAAATTTTATTCTTATGATGAAAGTTGCTCAGTCATGTCCGACTCTCTGTTATCCCATGGACTGTAGTCTGCCAGGCTTCCCTGTCCATGGAATTCTCCAGGCCAGAATACTGGAGTAGGTAGCTGTTCCCTTCTCCAGGGGATCTTCCCAACCCAGGGATCGAACCCAGGTCTCCTGCATTGCAGGCAGATTCTTCACTGGCTGAGCCACCAGGGAAGCTAGACACATATATATGAGAGTGACAGGTACAGAACGCCACTTATTGCCTGATTAGGGGAGAAATAGCAGTTATATAAGGTATTTTCAGAAATAGTTCTATGCTATCAAAACAGGGTTGAAGTTAAATTTGTATTATATCTGAGTATAGCAAATTGATTCAAGTACCAGGGCTATAAATCTGGTCCATGTCAGGTACAATAAATTTACCTGCATTTATCACTTCAGCAGGGAAAATTTTGAGCTTATGGTCCTTTGATATTAAATGTAGAATCTTTATCTAAAAAGAGGAGAAATTGAAAGCCACCACTGAAAATGCCTGTCCTGGGGATGGCCATAAATTTCAGAAAAATTCCATAAGTTAAAATGTAGACTCAAGTAATAGTATTTTGTGACTCTCACATATTTTGTGATAGCAGGTTTTAACCTGAATATCAAGCCTTTTATGACCATTACAAATCTCTGGGTTTCCACTGCCTGGTTAAGGCTTTAATCTTGTCAACTTCCTATCCTTCATCCACAGAGAAAGATTTTATTTTTGAGTGTGTATGAGTTGTAGACATATTGAACCAGATGTTGACACAAAGAAGTATGTTTCGGTAGCCTCCCTTGGAGTTCAACAAACACATTCATTCATTTATCAAACAATATTTATTGAACATCCAAAGCTTCAATTATTCTTTAGAGGAGAGCTATATATTTTTTTAATTGGGGTATATAACTTGCTTCATTTTATATCCTTTTTGTTCACTTCTTCCTTTTCTGATTCTGTCCATTCATTCATAACTTGGGAATTAGGCAAATCTTAGTTTTTCATGACCCAAATTTCTCTTCTTATTTTGATCAAAAATTCTAAAAAGCAAGTGACTTTCTCCAATGATTTTTATTCCCAAAGGAGGAGGATGCAGTTAATAATTTGGTTTACCAAATTTCCAGGAGTCAGAAAAAGAAAAAGCAAATAGCTAACTCAGAGGTAAATAGGAAAACCATCCTCTATTAATGCATTTATTAATATTCTGTATATTCATAAAATATTTCTGTAATGATACTTTTAAGATAGCATAGAAATTATAGTTGCCTCTAATACAGTCAATGAAGGGCTAGGGTTCAGGAGTGAGAGGAAAAGTTTTTGTGATCTTTGAATTTTTCTTATCCTGGACTTGAATTAATATTTGAAAATTACAGAACAGTTAATATCTTATTTAATTCTATTTCATTGAAATATTCCCCCAAAGTATGTGATAAAAATGGTTTTTGTGTAATCCAAATGCAAAATTATATATTATTTAAAAGTATATATACATGAAGATCAGGATAAAGTAATAACCATAACACACACAAAAGTAATGATCCCTTAAAACATCATTTATAACCAGCAGTATTTACTCACTTTAAGTTTTCAAGTGTTAATTCTATTAAGAAAAATTTATATTATTTTTCTTTTTTTAAAATGTGTCCCATTTTGTATTTGTGGTAAAAATAATGAGCATACTGTAGATAAGTCTTATACTGTATGATAACAAAGTTGATATGTCCATGTAAAGATTGGGAAAGTAACACCTATTTCTCAGAATTATCTTAAATGTTTACATTTTACAAGTGAATAAGGTAAGAAAATAATAGTCTTTACCTTTTCCTGAAAGTGAAAGTAAGCAGACCACTTGAATGTCAAAATTTCTTATTTAGAAATGAATTTGAAATAACATTTTTTCCACACCATGTGTAAATGATTAATATAGGTGCACTGAAATATGTTGCTTATGACTTGATAATTTTAGCTGTGGGTTTCTAATCTGAGGAATGTGTGTACCATTCAGCTGATGCAGTAGTAATTATTCCTGGTCTTAAATTGCTCTATGTAGAAGCAACTGTCTCAGGCATCAACAGGAAGATGATACCTAAAATACCCTAATTTTTTGCTCAGATAACATTAGAAGACAATTGGATTTGTTATCAGTTTGTTATGCTGTAGTCACCAGATCACACATGTTAATATATGTAGAACTTATATATTATGTTAATATATATATGGCATACAAATATTTCTTATGAAAAGAAAAATATAGACACTTATTGCATAAAAAAATTTCTCACTGGGACCACCCAGAGGGATGGAATGGGGAGGGAGGAGGGAGGAGGGTTCAGGATGGGGAACACATGTATACCTGTGGCAGATTCATTTTGATATTTGGCAAAACTAATACAATTATGTAAAGTTTAAAAATAAAATAAAATTAAAAAAAAATTTCTCATTAGCAGTGAATTATACATTAAATGGATAAATCTCTGTCAACATTTTGAATTGCTTTTCATTAACAGATATTACATAAGGTTAATTTTACTATAACTGGAATACTGTGTTATGCTTCCCACTCCCCCCTGCCCAGAGGATTACCTGATAATTTGTGCAGTCATATTTGTTTAGTCATCATAATTGAGAAGACAATACTGATATTTACTTGGCAGGGGATGTGAACCTTTGATACTTCAATGGTCACCACAGACCCATACAATGAAGCCTGGGGTTCATATTGTTTAACTTGGTGCAGCTGTATTGGTTGTTTGAATACTGTAACTCTTGCTTAGAGGAGCATAAAAACTTCCCTGATTCTCCTAAGCACATACTTCTACCAGGACCTCCACCAGCATTCAACAGTCTAGCTACTCAATTGTTAATATCTGGCTTAACAGAGGTTTCTTGTATCCAGGTTTTCTACCAGTAAGACTGATATCCATTCTGATTGGATAAAATGATAAAGAATGTGAATATTTACACACAGAACAAGAAAAATGTTTTCATGACCTGTAATGACTTTCAAATATCCTGCCTAGACATTTAGAGATGAGGTTTATGCTTCATCTTGGGTTCTCTGTGACCTATTTTTATTATATTTGTAATCATATCATAACATAAATTAATTTATAAATGATGTTACACATGCAAATACCACACAGTACCTTTGCATGAATAGAGTACCTCGTATTGCAAATATCACCTAGTACATTTGAATGAATAGAATACCTCGGAGTTTTTTTTGTTTTTTTTTTTGTCTACTTCAATAGTGATGTGTCTTGGCATCTAAATTCTACTCCAATTGGAGTTATTTCCTCTTTTTCTTATAAATGTAGTATGTTATTACTTATAAATCTGGCTTTATTCCAATATCCTATGCTTCTGTACTTTTTATTTCTCTGTATCCTTTAATGAAGTGTCCTGATCTTCTTTTAAATTCAAATTTATTCATTATCAGTGGATAAAAACATCTGACTACATTTTTGTCTTCAAGTATACTCATGCTTGATTATGTTTATATTGAAATTCATTTCAATTTATTATAGATTACTTTTATTTTATATTTATATTTCAGTTTGAGGGCTGTAATTTTTCTCTAACTGTATTTAGATGTAGGTTATATTATTATGTAGGATTTCAAGTTAGTAAACGGGTCATTAGAAATTGCTCTAACTGTGGGGGTACCCTGAGTCTAATAAGGTTAATAACTACTACTAATTTATTAAAAGTCAAAGCTCTTTCAAATCAGTATATGAAGTATAAGATTATCTTGCATGTATGCAAAAAAGTCTTCTGAAGTCTTCAATAATTGTTTATTTTCTCATTTTTACTATGTGCCAAGCAGTACTGTAAGCAATGTATGTGTATGTGTGCCTGTATATATTTATATATATATATATATATATATTTAGTCCCTCTCGATTTTCTGAGATACCTGCTATAATTAGCCCCATTTAATAGACATGAAACTGAGTCATAGATAAAGTCATAGAACTGGAAAGTACTGCACTAAATATATATATGAAGACTAAAACCAAATCTTAGAGTAGATCATAGTAGACCAATGCTCTGACTGAGAACAAGTAGAAAAGTTTGATAAATATAGATACAAAAGGCATCAGAGGCTGTGGAAAAAAGGACTGGAGGGAATAAAGTTTCAGAGACAAGTTGAGGATCCTCAGCTTTCCCAGAGAACATTTTCTTATTCTAGCTAAGGGTAGAAGTTGAGAATGTGGGCTCCAGACAGAAGCAGAGGGATCTAGAAGACAACAGCTTTTGACAGTGCCACCAGAGACAGAACTGGAAAAATGAAGGTACTCGAATGCTGGCTGACTTCCCCTCCAAACCTATAGATGTTAGTGACTCAGTCGTGTCCGACTCTTTGCAACCCCATGGACTGTGGCCTGCCATGCTCCTCTGTCCATGGCATTCTCTAGACAAGAATACTGGACTGAGAACAGCTCTCCTGCATTGCAGGCAGATTCTTTACCATTTGAGCCACCAGGGAAGCCCCCTCAAGATCAATATAACCGTGCATATGGAGGACACTACAGAGCTAGGCCAAAACCTCAGAAAAGTAGAAGGGAATTTCTTTGGGACACAAGATCTGCCAAGGCAGCACAAAGAATGCTGGGTGGAACAGAAAGCCCCCGGGAAATTGTTAATTGCTACTGAAGGTCTGCCATGGCTTGTCACCAGGGCACTCTTGCCAATCAGGCCACAACCAGAAACTGAATGGAGATTAGACTCCTGGTAGAGAGCCACTGCTGGGGGACAGGACATTTTGAAATAAAAACTTACAATAAATGAGACTATGCCTTAGTGGTCTCACTGAATTATTCTCCTTCTGCTGAAGCTTTCTGTATATTTCGTGTTGCTTTCTTTCTTTTTCACTCTCCGTCCTTTCCTTCTCCCACACTTGTTATATACAATCCAAAATAGGATTCTGTTATTTTGGATAGGAAAAAACAGATTTTTTTTAATTTTTTCTAATTCCCTGACAATATTCTAAACACATTAACTATAAAAACTAAATTAACCTTAAAACAACACTACAAGATAGGTGATGTTATTTCATTTTACATGAATGTGGAGACTGAGCCCCAGAGAGGTGAACTACTTTGCCTGAAGTCAAAACCTAAAAACTAGCAAAATTGGCATTCAAGCCTGGAAATCTTTCTCCATGGCCCATGCTCATAACTAGTAAACATTACATTAAAATTTCACAGAAATGAGAGGAAAGGGACAATTTAGTATGTAGAATAAGTAAAGAAATGAATTCATAGTATCATAAACTCATTGGTGACTAAATCAGGATATTCATCCTATATAACTAAATTAAAGATCTTCATTCCCTGTGCTGTGTTGTTGGTGTTTTAGTCCCTGAGTCGTGTCCAACTCTTTTGCAAACCCATGGACTATAGCCCACCAGGCTCCTCTGTCCATGGGATCTCCCAGGCAAGACACTGGAGTGGGTTGCCATTTCCTTCTACAGGGGGTCTTCACGACCCTAGGATCAAACCCATGTCTCCTGCATTGCAGGCAGATTGTTGACTACTGAGTCACCAGCGAAGCCCCACTGTGCTATAGATTTTTAGATTTAGTCTGTTAAACAATGTCAGTTTATCAGTTTATCAGGCCCTTTTAGGTCAGATTTTGTTCTGGACAATCAGTCAGTATTCTTTTTAGTCAAAGAGAGTCTTTTTTTTTTTTTCCTCCAAAGAATTTGCATCTGACATACTACATTTGAAATTCTTATACTACTATGTTAGTTATATAACATTGGGCAGTTTAGTCTCTCTGAGCTTTGGTTTTCTTATCTCTTAAATGAGAAAATACAATGTTTCCTAATAGATTTTTTTAGGGAATTTGATGAAATGATACAAAACGCCCATCTAGCCAGTGCTTATCATATGTACTCAATACAGAGCAGCCGTTTTATTATATATGTCGATAGGGTACATAGATAAGAAAAACATTATTTACTTAAGGAAGAAACACCAATAAAATAATAAAATATTTTAAATTTCATGTATTTTAACATACTTTCCTTCTGGAGAAAGAAAAAAAATCTATGAGTTAATGAGTCATAACAAATCTTGTACAAACTGTAATGTCTAGAACGATGATGTTTAGATATCATGATAATCACACTTTTCAAGAATGTGTGAGGGTCTTTTCATGTTGGATAATAGAGCTGCAGCTAACAAATTTGTGAGTTTGGAAGATGTAAAACTACTAGATGTAAATATGGCTATAAAAATATAATTTCTTAAATAATGAATTTAGAACTCTCTCCTAAACACTCTTGCTTTGTTTTAACATAATTGCCTCTCTTTTCTCCACTTTATTTTTCTGAAGAAACTGAAAAGATGTAATACAAAATGTTACATGAGTATTTTGAGAGAATGTCAATGACTGAAAATGAAATATATCCCATGCTTAATGTATTTTAGTATTTCTTTCATATTTAATTTTTTTCTTTCAAATGGGGAACCCAAGTTATTAAGGACTTAACTCTAGTTCAAACTCAGTGCCAGAGAACACAGAAAAACCGAATTTGAATTAGCCATAACTTCAGCCCTCAAAGAGCCCTTATTCTAGCAATGAAGACAAGTACACACATGAAATGATTACAGAACTGGTGGGAGGGTGACTGAGATGGAATCGTCTAGTAGGAGGGGTCTCAGGATTCCAAAGAAAAAGTGCCCAAATCATGGGGAGGGATCAGAAAATGCAAGTTAGCAGACAGGAAGACCAACATGTACTTTAAACCTTCCCATCAAGGAATATTCAGAAGCCTTTAACCCTGAGCATCTATACATTCAGTACTACTATATACCATATACTATACCATATACTATGAGGAATAGTTCATTGGAACTTTGTCTGCGGTCTGGCTCAGAAGACTGAGGTAAAAAATCTATTGAGCTATTTAGTCCGTCTTTGTCCTCAAAGGGAGAAAAGATCTCTAGGAAATTATTAATGTACTTTGCTTGTCTGAAGCATTCTCTTTATGGTTTTACCCAATAAATACGTTTGGTGACAATTCTAAGATCTTTGGTGTGTACAAAAATATAGCTCCTGGTTGGACATATTTTGTATATTATGGCCAGTTCCTACTCGCAAGCTGCTTACTTTTGAATTAGGGAACTTATTTGAATACAGACATCATGAGAAATGCTGGGCTGGAAGAAGCACAAGCTGGAATCAAGATTGCCAGGAGAAATATCAATAACCTCAGATATGCAGATGACACCACCCTTATGGCAGAAAGTGAAGAGGAACTAAAAAGCCTCTTGATGAAGGTGAAAGAGGAGAGTGAAAAAGTTGGCTTAAAGCTCAACATTCAGAAAATGAAGATCATGGCATCCGGTCCCATCACTTCATGGGAAATAGATGGGGAAACAGTGGAAACATTGTCAGACTTTATTTTTTTGGGCTCCGAAATCACTGCAGATGATGACTACAGCCATGAAATTAAAAGATGCTTACTCCTTGGAAGAAAAGTTATGACCAACCTAGATAGCATATTGAAAAGCAGAGACGTTACTTTGCCAACAAAGGTCCATCTAGTCAAGGCTATGGTTTTTCCAGTAGTCATGTATGGATGTGAGAGCTGGACTGTGAAGAAGGCTGAGTGCCGAAGAATTGATGCTTTTGAACTGTGGTGTTGGAGAAGACTCTTGTGAGTCCCTTGGACTGCAAGGAGATCCAACCAGTCCATTCTGAAGGAGATCAGCCCTGGGTGTTCTTTGGAAGGAATGATGCTAAAGCTGAAACTCCAGTACTTTTGCCACCTCATGCGAAGAGTTGACTCATTGGAAAAGACTCTGATGCTGGGAGGGATTGGGGGGCAAGAGGAGAAGGGGACGACAGAGGATGAGATGGCTGGATGGCATCACTGACTCGATGGACATGAGTCTGAGTGAACTCCGGGAGTTGGTGATGGACAGGGAGGCCTGGCATGCTGCGATTCATGGGGTCGCAAAGAGTCAGACACGACTGAGCAACTGAACTGAACTGAACTGAACTGAAGCAGGATACAGAAACAACTGTATTCTGTTAAAATGTCTTATAAATTTAACACATGTAGGTGGAAGGAATTTCTCACATAAATAGATTTCAACATATACAGTATTGAAATGTCCATATTCCAACTAAGACTGTAAACTAAATGAAGCTGACAGATATCCATTCCACAGTTCTCCACTCTACCAGCTGAGCTATGGAGCAGTGGGAATAGGAGCAGGGAAAGGATGACTGGGTGGAGCACGGGGACTTTAAGGGCAGTGAAACTACTCTATATGATACTATAATGGTGGGGGCATGGCATTATGCACTTAGCAAAGCTCTTAACTTTAATTAATAAAAATGTATTAATACTGGTTCATCAGTTGTAACAAATATACCACACTAATGCTAGATATTAATAATAGGGGAACTGAAGATTGGAGGGACAGGGTATATAAATGAATTATCTGAACTTTCTGCTCATATTTTCCACAAACCTAGGACTACTCTAAAAAATGAAATCTATTTAAAAGACAGAGAAATGGAAATGACAGATTGGAAAATATTTTATAAGAATCTGATAATGAATGATTAATACCTTTTACAAATAGGGATCAGGCAGAGGAACCAGAGATCAAATTGCCAACATCCGCTGGATCATCGAAAAAGCAAGAGAGTTCCAGAAAAACATCTATTTCTGCTTTATTGACTATGCCAAAGCCTTTGATTGTGTGGATCACAATAAACTGTGGAAAATTCTGAAAAAGATGGGAATACCAGACCACCTAACCTGCCTCTTGAGAAATCTATATGAGAAACCACCAACTCAATGGACATGAGTTTGGGTGAACTCCGGGAGTTGGTGATGGACAGGGAGGCCTAGTGTACCTCAATTCATGGGGTTGCAAAGAGTCGGACACGACTGAGTGACTGAACTGAACTGAAAATGATTAAAATTTCAAACACAGTGAGGGCAAAAAGATAAACTAATAACATAAGAAAAATACTGGCATTGTTATTGATAAAATAAATATAGAGAATTACATATTTTAACTTAATAAACATTTTATTGGAGAAGGCAATGACACCCCACTCCAGTACTCTTACCTGGAAAATCCCATGGACGGAGGAGCCTGGAAGGCTGCAGTCCATGGGGTTGCTGAAGGTGGGACATGACTCAAGTGACTTAGCAGCAGCAGCAGTAAAGATTTTATAAAATGCTAAAAAAAAAAATAAAATAAAGATTTTATAAAATGCTAAGACTCAAGGTAGCTCAGAGTGCAGATTAATTTTCAAATCTTAAGGAAAGCATAAATTGAGTTTTAAAAAATGGTAATATATATCAAGAATATTTTACTTATTCATCTATACATAGTGAGTATAACAAACATTTCCCCTGAACCATCCAGCTTAAAGTTTAGTGATGAAAACTGATATTTTAAGAAACTTAAAAATTAAGTGCTCTTGTTACAATTGTTATGATAAAGAAATACAGAAGAGCTTAAATTGATCTGGATTGTCTTAGAAGGAGAAGTAAAATTCAAATGAGACTAGAAAGATAAGCAGAAATTAACTAGATGAAGAGAGAGTGAGTCATTCCATCAGTATTAAGAGCAGAGTTGAAATGTAGCATGCGAGCCTGATGAGCTCAGAGAAATGACAAAGGCCAGTGCAACGGAAGCAGAGAAAGCTGCAGTGAGTCGTTGGGCATAGTGGAAACATTTGAAGAGTCCGGACTGATGCTCAAGAGGGCTCTTGGAGACGGAAAGGCTCATAGCAACTGAGCTCAAGAGAACTAAGAAGGGAAACCAAAGGTTTGATGAGTCTTAGGATATATGAGTAATGCTTTAAGGGAACCGTAATGAACATAGAAATATAGGTATATTTTCCAACCTGATTTCCATTATTTAGATGTTCAGTGTGTCTTATTTGAAACCTTTTGGGTAACTATATGCAGAAGGCAGATAATACAGAAGATCATCAAGACACTGACAACAGCAACTTTAGGCAAAGGGAAAAGAACTAAATGAATTCCAGGAAAAGCACAACATTCATCTCATGGGGGGAAGACAACCAGCAGCCAAGGAAAACTCAGAAGGAGCTAGGGCTAAAGCCAGCTCAGCTGGTGTGTTGGTCTCCTAGAGACTAAGGCCTCTGTTTTTCTGTATACCCTGATTCCCACTTCTTCTAATTTCTCTTTATTGTCATTATTTTCTTTATTGTAATTTTTTTTACTAATTAAATGTTTTGGTCAGAAAAAGTAGTAGAATATAGTGTTTATCATGGGATGTTTGTAAAATATGGTTAAAGGGGAAACTTGTTAGGTAGGTGGGACCAGGAATCTTCTAAGAAGTGATGTAAGAGTCCATAATGAACAGGACTGGACATAGTGAACAGAATGTACATACTGCTGGAGGATTTTTTTTTTTTTTATCCTGTGATGGAGTCTACATTTTTTTTCTTTAAATGATTTCCTGGGAAAAATAACTTTATTGTAGAAGATGCTTGATACCTGCAGTTAGCAAACTAAGATTTAATTGGGTCAAGGGCACCTAAATAAGGGAGATGAGAAAGGGTGGTGAAATGTTTATATGTGCCAACTGTTCTATTATACAGCTTGGCTATCGTCCTTCCCCCCTAATATTTTATTTTGCAAATGAAATATTCAGAACTACCTGGCTTATCCTTGCCCAGGTCACCCTTTATCTGGCATCTACCAGCTGCAAGCAATGCCTGATTTGTAAAGGGTGTATTTTTGCTCTGTCATGTAGGCATTTGTAGATAATCCCAGACCCAAATTACCATTCATAACATTCCTCACAACCTTCTATTACTGCCTATAATAAAAGATTTGGAAGTTCCAATGCCTAGGATCTAAACAAAGAAAGAAAAAAGGAAATGTATGGATAAGAATAGCGAAAGTAGTGCAGAAAAATCACATTTCAAGGTCAGATATTGAGAAAATGTACAGAAATAAAGTTTTAAAATGCAGCAATTAACACTGTATAGTCCATCATGTACCACATGCAATTGCAAAAATATAACTCCATGACTGTCACAAAAGTCTAGTATCTTCTCTTTAGGAATTTGCTCTCAAATCCTTGTAAGAAGAATGGTGCATACATTTCTAACTGCAGCTGAGTTTGGAGTATAAGCAAGTCCTATGAATATTTCTCTGTGCAATGTCAGAATTAAAAGTTTGGAGTTTTCTTATGGTGGTTGCCCAATGCCTTTAGTTTTGAAGTGAAGGTTATTTTTTTCATCTCAACATCTCTGTCTGTGTGTGTATATCTATATTTGTGTGTGTATTCAACCCAGAATACTCATTGGAAGAACTGATGTTGAAGCTGAAACTCCAGTATTTTGGTCATTTGATGCAAACAGCTGACTCATTGAAAAAGTCTCTGATGCTGGGAAAGATTGAGGGCAGAAGAAGAGGGCATCAGAGGATGAGATGGCTAGATGGCATCATGGATGTGATGGACATGAACTTGGCAAAATTCAGGAAATGGTGAGGGACAGAGGCACCTGGCATGCTGCAGTCCATGGGGCACAAAGAGTCGGACATAATTGGATGACACAACAACAACACACACACACATATATATATATATACATTTTTACTTTTCAAAATTTTGTCAATGCATATACGTGTATATGTATATATACTTTCTATATTTTTTTGTCAATGTGGTGATGGTTGGTAATATATATGGAAAGAAATCTAGCACTGTGGGAGTTTAATGAATAAGGGAAATGAAATATTTGTCAGGCAAGTTCAATGTCAAATGTCACAGAACAATTAACTTCCTCCTTCCATCCTTGACTGTTTCTAGATGTAGTGGGTGGGCCAGCTGGTCTTCCCCACAGAGGAATTTCAAGATGCATGTAAGGCAATTACTTCTTTCAAGCAAAGTCAAGCCCCAGACCTTACTGAACTGAAATCACAAACACATCTTAAATTCACAGACCCAGTTCCTATTGTTTTGCTTAAGGGACACAGCTGAGTTCTTCCAATCCATTGTATTCAGGTTTCCAGTTTACATTCAGACTGAGAAAACCTGAGATAAGAAGGGGTGACGATTCACTCATGTAAATCATAGCTCTGAAAATAACATTTTCAACAAAGTATTAAGACACTGCTTTAAGACATTATTGAAAAGGCAAAACACTTGGGGTTTTAAGGTTAACAGTACCATCTAAATAGAGTTTGGTACTGAATATGAGAGCTTTTGCTTGAAAGGAATTGATGGCTCTGAAATATGATCTACATGAAGGCTAAGTGACAACTTAAACAAAGAAGGCTGCTGTACTTAATTTGAGTGGATTCCATGAATGTGTTGTGGTATTAGGAACTTGTTTACAATAATAACCCGAATGCATGTGCTCCATCCCTGTGCAGTTACCTAGACTACATTGTTTGACACCACCTTTCTGCATTAACCTCCATCTGCTGGGCTATGTCTGTCATTTCTCTCACTATAGCATAATGTGACAGAGTCTTCATTTACCTAAACTTATCTTGGCAACTTGTACTTCATTAAAAAGAATCCTGAAAGCATCAGTTAAAGCTTTCTTAGCTGGCCATGCATAGCCAGGCTTCATAAATCATTCTTTCACTTTCCATTTTGCAGCTTCTGGAAAGGTAACATTATTGAATTCAGATCACTGGGAAAGAGCAGTACTAAAATGTTTATTGACCGGCTTTTAGGCACTAAGCTCTGCTCTAAACCAGACATTAACCAAAGCTTTTGAAGTTAAAAAAAAACTTAACTCACTGATATGGTTTATACTGTGCTATAAATACCTCTTATAACAGTCACTTTAGCAAGCTAGTATTAACTTGTTTGAAGAAAAAATATTTTTGGTCCTTGGTTCCCCATTCCTTACCACCTAAACTTCTTAACTAGATTTGTGCTAATTTAAGGAGATATTGATATTATCATTTACCTATCACCACCAACTCTAAACAATCTCAGTGGGTAGTAAACACACCAAGTCTCCCTTGGGTTCCTTCCTTAGTAAATTTTGCACTCTACAGAAGTTTGTGCATCAGGCTTCTTTGACTGATAATCAGCTACCAGAACCTCCTCAACAAGACAGTCTAGGTCAAATTGGCCTTTTGCTAAAAGGCACCAAGAACACGTTCCTTATCCAATAGGCTTGCATGCGTGTTTGTGGAAACATTATCGTATTTATGCTGGCAAATTTATGGTCTTTCTTTGACAGCATTGAGGATTTGCCATCAAAGAATTTAAGGAAGGACATTTAAAGCCAGAAATTGTGTGAGGTTTGTTCTTATGGGAAAAAGAATTATTTTAATGTATTTAATACATTACTCTGGTCAAACAGGAAGTACTTTATTACACCCTTCACCCTCTGCCCTGGAGCTCTTGAGATCAAGTATTTTAGATGAGTACATGGCAAGTAATCATGGTTTATTTACTTTGGGTCATTTAGGTGAAACTATTTTCTGCTTTATGTGTATCAAGTAATCTTCACTATATCTGTAATTTTAATTGACAAAATGAATGGAAATAATATTTTTACTTTGTTTATTTTTAAAAGCAAACATCTATAATACGATGTTAAAGGAAATCCCTAAATTGATAAATTGAAATCACATTACATTTCAATCTAATAGTGTAATTTTAAAATTAAAGGACTTCAGAGGTAGAAGTAAATTTAAATAAGACCTGACATGGACTCATTTTTACATATATCTAGTAGGAAACAGATGTTTATTAGTTTTAAATGATTTGCCCATGCTCATAAAGCAAGACCATAGCAAAGATAAAACTCAAATGATTTTGATCACAGAGTTTCTGATACAGTTTATATTTAGATTCCAAGAAATATATAAATATAGAGAATGCTTTTTATGTCTCAAATGAGCCTTTGATAAGGAACATCAACTGTATATCTATATAATCATAATAGAAAGTATATTTTCTATTGATGAATTCTCAATCATTATAGCAAAAGGAAGTCAGAACAACATTCAGAAAATTACTCTTTCTTCCTTATACTCTATCTGTTGGCATTTTTATCATAATGGAGAAGATACGAATTCTAATATTGCTTGACACTTGTAGAAATAAGAAAAAAATACAGCAAAAGGCCATATCGCTTAGCTGATTTCTATATATGCCTTCTACTGTCTGTGAAAACACAGCATGAGGATCCATCAGACAATAGTAAATTTTGCAATAACAACAGAAGTTACCTTGCCAAATATCCTTAGTTTAAAGGAGGGAAAATAGAGGTCCAGTTAAGTGATTGCACAATTACAGTTATTTCCTCTATAACATACTATCCCTTTAATTCATGTTAAGGAGAGATATTCATAATTCTTTTGTTAAGTCACCAACTATAAGCAACGATTGTGAAGGGCATTGAGGAGTTCCTCTAGGAAGTCACAATCCAGCTGAGAATATGAACATTTAAATGACGAACATTAATTCAACAATTTTCAAATAGATATAAACTGCAAAGAGAACAAAATCAGTTCAGTTCAGTCACTCAGTCGTGTCCAACTCTTTGTGACCCCATGAATCGCAGCACACCAGGCCTCCCTGTCCATCACCAACTCCCGGAGTTCACTCAGACTTATGTCCATCGAGTCAGTGATGCCATCCAGCCATCTCACCCTCTGTCGTCCCCTTCTCCTCCTGCCCCCAATTTCTCCCAGCATCAGAGTCTTTTCCAAAGAGTCAACTCTTCACATGAGGTGGCCAAAGTACTGGAGTTTCAGCTTTAACATCATTCCTTCCAAAGGACACCCAGGGCTGATCTCCTTCAGAATGGACTGGTTGGATCTCCTTGCAGGCCAAGGGACTCACAAGAGTCTTCTCCAACACCACAGTTCAAAGGCATCAATTCTTTGGCGCTCAGCTTTCTTCACAGACCAACTCTCACATCCATACATGACCACAGGAAAAACCATAGCCTTGACTAGACGAACCTTTGTTGGCAAAGTAATGTTTCTGCTTTTGAATATGCTATCTAGGTTGGTCATAACTTTCCTTCCAAGCAGTAAGCGTCTTTTAATGTCATGGCTGCAATCACCATCTGTAGTGATTTTGGAGCCCCCAAAAATAAACTCTAACACTGTTTCCACTGTTTCCACATCTATTTGCCATGATGTGGCAGGACCAGATGCCATGATCTTCGTTTTCTGAATGTTGAGCTTTGAGCCAACTTTTTCACTCTCCTCTTTCACTTTCATCAAGAGGCTTTTGAGTTCCTCTTCACTTTCTGCCATAAGGGAGGTGTCATCTGCATATCTGAGGTTATTGATATTTCTCCTGGCAATCTTGATTCCAGCTTGTGTTTCTTCAAGCCCAGCATTTCTCACGATATAGTCTGCATATAAGTTAAATAAGCAGGGTGACAATATACAGCCTTGACGAACTCCTTTTCCTATTTGGAACCAGTCTGTTGTTCCATGTCCAGTTCAAACTGTTGCTTCCTGACATGCATATAGGTTTCTCAAGAGGCAGGTCAGGTGGTCTGGTATTCCCATCTCTTTCAGAATTTTCCACAGTTTATTGTGATCCACACAGTCAAAGGCTTTGGCATAGTCAATAAAGCAGAAATAGATGTTTTTCTGGAACTCTCTTGCTTTTTGATGATGCAGCTGATGTTGGCAATTTGATCTCTGGTTCCTCTGCCTTTTGTAAAACCAGTTTGAACATCTGGAAGTTCATGGTTCATGTACTGCTGAGGCTGGCTTGGAGAATTTTGAGCATTACTTTACTAGCGTGTGAGATAAGTGCAATTTTGCGGTAGTTTGAGCATTCTTTGGCATTGCCTTTCTTTGGGATTGGAATGAAAACTGACCTTTTCCAGTCCTGTAGCCACTGCTGAGTTTTCCAGATTTGCTGACATATTGAGTGCAGCACTTTCACAGCATCGTCTTTCAGGATTTGAAATAGCTCAACTGGAATTCCATCACCTCCACTAACTTTGTTCATAGTGATGCTTTCTAAGGCCCACTTGACTTCACATTCCAGGATGTCTGGCTCTAGGTGAGTGATCACACCATCATGATTATCTGGGTCATGAAGCTCTTTTTGTATAGTTTTGTATATTCTTGCCACCTCTTCTTAATATCTTCTGCTTCTGTTAGGTCCATGTCATTTCTGTCTTTTATTGAGCCCATCTTTGCATGAAATGTTCCCTTGGTATTGCTAATTGTCTTGAAGAGATCTCTAGTCTTTCCCATTCTGTTGTTTTCCTCTATTTCTTTGCATTGATCACTGAGGAAGGCGTTCTTATCTCTCCTTGCTATTCTTTGGAACTCTGCATTCAGATGCTTATATCTTTCCTTTTCTCCTTTGCTTTTCACTTCTCTTCTTTTCACAGCTATTTGTAAGCCCTCCTCAGGCAGCCATTTTGCTTTTTTGCATTTCTTTTCCATGGGGATGGTCTTGATCCCTGTCTCCTGTATAATGTCACGAACATCATTCCATAGTTCATCAGGCACTCTATCTATCAGATCTAGGCCCTTAAATCTATTTCTTACTTCCACTGTATAATCATAAGGGATTTGATTTAGGTCATACCTGAGTCTAGTGGTTTTCCCTACTTTATTCAATATAAGTCTGAATTTGGCAATAAGGAGTTCATGATCTGAGTCACAGTCAGCTCCCGGTCTTGTTTTTGCTGACTATATAGAGCTTCTCCATCTTTGGTTGCAAAGAATATAATCAATCTGATTTCAGTGTTGACCATCTGGTGATGTCCATGTGTAGAGTCTTCTCTTGTGTTGTTGGAAGAGGAGCAACCCCATGTCAAAGGTCAGGAGGGGCGGCTGTGAGGAGACACCCCTTGTCCATGGTAAGAGAAACCCAAGTAAGATGGTAGGTGTTGCAAGAGGACATCAGAGGGCAGACACACTGAAGCCATAATCACAGAAAACTAGTCAATCTGATCATACAGACCACAGCCTTGTCTAACTCAAGGAAACTAAGCCATGCCGTGTTGGGCCACCCTAGATGGATGGGTCATAGTGGAGAGGTCTGACAGAATGTGGTCCACTGGAGTAGGGAATGGCAAACCACTTCAGTATTCTTGCCTTGAGAACCCCATGAACTGTATGAAAAGGCAAAATGATAGGATACTGAAAGAGAAACTCCCCAGGTCAATAGGTGCCCAGTATGCTACTGGAGATCAGTGGAGAAATAACTTCAGAAAGATTGAAGGGATGGAGCCAAAGCAAAAATAATACCCAGTTGTGGCTGTGACTGGTGATAGAAGCAAGATCCAATGCTATAAAGAGCAATATTGCATAGGAACCTGGAATGTTAGGTCCATGAATCAAGGCAAATTGAAAGTGGTCAAACAAGAGATGGCAAGAGTGAATGTCAACATTCTAGTAGGAATCAGCGAACTAAAATGGACTGGAATGGGTGAATTTAACTCAGATGACCATTATATCTACTACTGCGGGCAGGAATCCCTTAGAAGAAACGGATTAGCCATCATGGTCAACAAGAGTCCTAAATGCGGTACTTGGATGCAATCTCAAAAATGACAGAATGATCTCTGTTCATTTCCAAGGTAAACCATTCAATATCACAGTAATCCAAGTCTATGCCCCAACCAGTAATGCTGAAGAAGCTGAAGTTGAATGGTTCTATGAAAACCTACAAGACCTTTTAGAACTAACACCCAAAAAAGATGCCCTTTTCATTATAGGGGACTGGAATGCAAAAGTAGGAAGTCAAGAAACACCTGGAGTAACAGTTAGGCAAATTTGTCCTTGGAATACAGAATGAAGCAGGGCAAAGGCTAATAGAGTTTTGCCGAGAGAACGCAGTGGTCATAGCAAACACCTTCTTCCAACAACACAAGAGAAGACTACACATGGACATCACCAGATGGTCAACAGCAGAATTGATTGATTATATTCCAACAAACAAGAAAAGTGAACATAATAGGAGCAATGAATTATTCAAAGGATTGAAAGAAAAAGTGAAGAAACAGAAAAGAAGATTGGGAGTTTATCAGGCAGAGAAGTGGAGAAAGACTTTCAGGTAAGAAAACACCAGCAAAGCCGTGGCATGGGAAAGTGTGGTAGTGTTACCAAGTCATACCCAAGACATACTTTAGCCTGCTGAGTCTAATTCCCAACACTTAATATATAAAACCACTATTTGGTTAGTTTCAACTTCCTGTTCTGCCTCTCACATTTTAAATAGGTAGTAATTTTTTTTCTTATGTGATGGGTTAGGGAAAGAATGGGCAGTCAGTGACATCCAGGGTACAATCCTAGCTCAAATTAACACTTGCTCGGAGTTTGCAAATCACATTTGTAGTTCCTTGTGTTCCCTCCACTTAAAGTTGAATTAAATAGCATTTAATCCCTAGGGTTACTTGTGCCTAGTTTTTGGTACAGTACCTACATAAAATTAGGTCCTCAAAATCTGGTACTTGCAAACATTTGCTTTAATGACATTTTAATATACAGTTACAGATATGCTATTGTGAATATACTATACAGCCACTTACTAGAACATCTATTTCTAAAAACAACATTCAAGGATATAAGATATAAATAATGTGCAGATACTTGAGAGAGTCTCTATGTCTGTGCCCTAAAGAATAATCATTATATAATTTATTATTAATAGCAAACACTTTGAATATCTCAGACAAAATCTCAGTGTAAGTTCTAAGTAGAATTTGGTTCCATCTAATTATACAATCAGTACATTATTCCTAGTGTTTCTAATTATAGTTGTCTGCAGCTATAGTACCAAAATTATAAAATGAACTTTCTCCCATAGCCATTGTAGCCTAAAGCAGATATGCACAACGTGAGTTTCCCTGAATGTACAAAATCTAAAATTAACATGGACCCAAGGTGCAGACCAATTCACAGAGAAATATCCTCATGTTTCCTTACAAGCATTCCTGAATTCTTAACAGTAACCTCAAGATATATTTTAGTATACTCAGTGAAAACTGAAGCCCTATCAATTCTGAGGCAAAGTCTGTTACAATCAAAAGATAGCAACTACTAGAGAATGCTCATTTTCTTATCATATTTTCCACAGAAAGATGGTCCTCACACTGCCTTTGAGACCAGACAAAATTTACCATATGGAATGACTCAAACAACATTTATTATATACAAAGTTCCATATTCTCATGCTTATTCAATAGAAATGAACAAATCTTCATTCCTGCTTCGCTAAGATTACAATAGTCTGGAAAATTGGCAAAATGCCCTTTCCATTTATCTGGTTTCTGCGCTTCTGCACAAAGAGAGCATATATTAATTTATCCCTTAAATCAGTATTCTCTTAAGTCGAAAGAACCTTTGTAGCAGACAATGGATTTTGTTTAAAAATGAAGTTATTTGATAAATAAAAGAAAGTTTTTTTCTTCATATACTCAGGTTATCAGGAAGGTTCATACTTGAGAGAAAGAAAAATGTGTCTCAGGAACTAAGAGCAGTTTGCTGATACTTCACCTTTTGCTAATTCATTTTGACTTCTTAAACACAGAGTTTTAAGAGGTTCTGTTGATTTTTCTAGAGTAAATGACCAGTGGTCTCTTTTAAGGGACCTCCTTTCTATGAAATCAGAAGGAAGTGGCATTAGGCATTTTGGTTAGAGACTAGGAGACAATGCAGTCTGCAAATGGTTATCAAAAATCTGTTGAACTTTTCTTCCTGGGGAAGCTTCCTGGTCCTCTCACAGTTGGGTATGGCTGAATGGCTACATTTTGGCAATGGGATATAAATAGAAAAGATGTCACTACTTCCAGCCCTGGGCCACAATATCTTTCTATGTGTGGTCCTTCTTCTTCTTCCCAGTCCAACACCTGGATGAAGACTGGAGTGGAGTGGGTCCCCAAAATACAAGAGGCATGGGTCGCCAAATGATTACATCAAACAGTTCACTTGAAAACACAGACACACACAGGTGCACACATATAAACACACAGGTTGCTACCAACCCAACAACCCAAGTACTCTATTTCTGTTTTTGTCACTAAAACACTTGGGTTGTTTCTCTAGAGGACCTTACTGCTATGTGCAAATATTTGTATTCATCTTTTCTGAGTGCATAGGGAAAATGTTCTTTCCCTCTTTGTAAAAGTTAGTTGTGACCATATGAAGTTCTTTGGCCAGTGACATGGAGTAGAAAAGTCAACATACAAAATAAGAGAAGATATTTGCAAAAGATGCAACCAACAAGGGATTACTCTCCTAAATTTACAACCACCTCATGAGGTTCAATATTAGAAAAATAATAATAAAGACATGGGCACAAGACCTAAATAGAGTTTTCTCCAAAAAGGCAAGTTGCTGTTCTTTAGTTGCTAAGTCATATCCAGCTCTTCCATGACTGCATGGACTGTAGCCCACCAGGCTCCTCTGTCCATGGGATTCTCCAGGCAAGAATACTGGAGCAGGTTGCCATTTCCTCCTCCAGGGGCTCTTCCTGACCCAGGAATTGAACCCATGTCTGCTGCATTGGCAGGCAGGTTCTTTACTACTGAACCACCAGGAAAGCCCAAAGAAGGTATACAGATGGCCAAAAAAAACCCATGAAAAGATGCTCAACATCACTGATTATTAGAGAAATGCAAATCAAAACTACAACTTCACACCAATCAGAATGGCCATCATCAAAAATCTACAAACAACAAGTGCTGGAGAGGGTGTAGAGAAAAGAGAACCCTCCTACAGTGTTGGTGGGAATATATTTTGCTACAGCCACTATGGTGACCAGTATGGAGGTTCCTGAAGAAACTAAAAGCAGAGATTACATATAATCTAGCAATCATACTGCTGGGCATCAGATCAGATCAGATCAGATCAGTCGCTCAGTTGTATCCAACTCTTTGCGACCCCATGAATCGCAGCACGCCAGGCCTCCCTGTGCATCACCAACTCCCGGAGTTCACTCAGACTCACGTCCATCGAGTCAGTGATGCCATCCAGCCATCTCATTCTCTGTCGTCCCCTTCTCCTCCTGCCCCCAATCCCTCCCAGCATCAGAGTCTTTTCCAATGAGTCAACTCTTCGCATGAGGTGGCCAAAGTATTGGAGTTTCAGCTTCAGCATCATTCCTTCCAAAGAAATCCCAGGGCTGATCTCCTTCAGAATGGACTGGTTGGATCTCCTTGCAGTCCAAGGGATTCTCAAGAGTCTTCTCCAACACCACAGTTCAAAAGCATCAATTCTTTGGCACTCAGCTTTCTTCACAGTCCAACTCTCACATCTATACATGACCACAGGAAAAACCATAGCCTTGACTAGACGAACCTTTGTTGGCAAAGTAATGTCTCTGCTTTTGAATATGCTATCTAGGTTGGTCATAACTTTCCTTCCAAGGAGTAAGCGTCTTTTAATTTCATGGCTGCAGTCACCATCTGTAGTGATTTTGGAGCCCAGAAAAATAAAGTCTGACACTGTTTCCACTGTTTCCCCATCTATTTCTATCTAGATAAAAACATGGTTCGAAAGGATACATGCACCCCTGTGTTCATTACAATGCCGTTTCCAATAGCCAAGACATTGAAGCAACAAATATGTCCATCAAGTAATGAATGACTAAAGAAGATGTAGTACATATATATGATAAAATATTACTCAGCTATTAAAAAGAATGAAATAATGCCATTTACAGCAACATGGGTGGACCTGGAAATTAATCATAATAAGTGAAATCAGACTGAGAAAGACAAATATCTTATGATATTGCTTATGTGTGGAATCTAAAAACACACACACACACACACACACAAAACAAATAAACTTACAAAACAGAAACAGACTCAAAGATGTAGAGATTGAACTTATGGTTACCAGGAAAAAAGGATGTGGGAGAGGGATAGATTGAGACTTTGGGATTGATTTTTATACACTATTATGCTGGGAGGGATTGGGGGCAGGAGGAGAAGGGGACCACAGAGGATGAGAAGGCTGGATGGCATCACTGACTCAATGGACGTGAGTCTCAGTGAACTCCGGGAGTTGGTGATGGACAGGGAGGCCTGGCGTGCTGCGATTCATGGGGTCGCAAAGAGTGGGACACGACTGAGCGACTGATCTGATCTGATATTTAAAATTAATAACCAATAAGGACCCACTTGTATAGCACAGGGAAATCTGCTCAATACTCCGTAATAACCTAAATGGGAAAAGAATTTGAGAAAGAATAGATCCATATATATGTATAACTGAATCACTCTTCTGTATACCTGAAACGGACACAACATTATTAATCTATCCTCCAATATAAATAAAATGTTTAAAAACAAGAAAAAAGGAAGGATGTGGGTCATTTCATGTATTATGCATTTAGTTGTTGGTGCAAGAGTCTCCAGATAAATATTCCTCTAAGCCTCTGAGATTTGTAGGTTGTATGGTACTTTAGAATAAGTAGAGCATCTGATTGCTAAAGTTTCAGGAGGAAGCCCATCCTGACCAGTACAAGGCCCAGGCCTAATGCCTGCCATTCTAAATTTTCCATCAAATAAATGTCCAAATACATCTTGCAAAAAGTACCTGCTATGAGAAAGCAACCATTCGGAATCTGAAATTTAGACTCTATTTCTTAAATAGGATTCTTCTTTAGTAGTAATTTAAAAAATCTAAAATAGTATTAGAAATAGTCTAACTGTTAGAAATGTATAGAAAGTGAAGCAGTACTTTCATTATCTCTTTCTAAGTTTCTCTCTTGCTACGAACTTCCCTCAAATTCATGGGAATATATAGTAACATTTCATGCATGTTTCATGGTTAAGTATTATAAGGATACCTTCAAGATAGTCAAAGAGTTCCTTCCACATAGACTCCAATTTATGGCCCTTCACCATGGTGGCTCTTGCCTTCTTTTTAAGAACCTCCTTTCTGGGACTTTGCTGGTGGTCCAGTGGCTAAGGCTCCACACTCCCAATACAGGGAGCCTTGGTTTGATCCCTGGTCAGGGAACTAGATCCCACTTGCTGCAACTAAGACCCAGTGGAGTCAAATAAATAAAAAAACAAACAACTCCTTTCTCTTTTCCATGGAAGCTGATTCTGAGTCCTTTGGCTGGTTAATCTGGCCACGTTCCCAGTTCCACTCATATGGCCCACAGCCATAATGGCAGCTCCCCAGTTGTGTAGACCCACACTGTGGTCATTCCAGCACTGCTCAGTTCTAGTTCTCTGATGTCTCCTGGTTCCATCATTGCCTGCAATCAGACATTTTCAGAAGCAGTATAGCAGGATATTCCAGCGGTAAGCTCTGACCTCAGACATGACATTTCAGTACTGCCATTGATCAAATATGTAACCTTGAAAAACTCTTAACCACTGTATCTAATTTCCTCATTTTTAGAACTATTGATTCCTTTTTCATGCACGCAACAACTTATTAGTTGATATCTTCATCATTCAGTTAAAGCGATAGCAGCCAAATTGGTCATCTTTTTCTGTTTAACTCTATGTGTGTGTGTGAGTCACTCAGTCATGTCCAACTCTCTGAGACCCCATAGAATGTAGCCTTCAAAGCTCCCCTGTCCATGGAATTCTCCAGGTAGGAATACTGGAGTGGGTTTCCATTCCCTTCTTCAGGAAATCTTCCCGACCCAGGGATTGAACCTGGGTCTCCTGCATTGAAGGCAGACTCCTTACCATCTGAGCTACCAGGGATCACAAAGAGTCAGACATGAAGGAGTACTAAAACTTTCAATTTTATGTACTTCACCTTGTCTAGACTGGAACTGTCTTTTGTTTTCTATCTTTATCACTCCTCTTTGACTTTTCTGACTGACTTCTGAGGACCTGATTTCCCTGGTTATCCTAGTTGAGTTATATTCCCCTCATCTTCTTTAATGCCTTGGGCATCCAACTGAATAGCAAATATCACAATAACAGCAGTTACTTGTGTTCTTATCTTTCTTTCCTCTTTACTGAAATCATCCTTTATAGCATTGATTATGATCTTTTTATTTTTGTCTCTTCAGCACCTAGGATATTGTCTGTTACACACGGTTTGTATTACTAATAGTTGCCAGGACTGCCTTCACAATGTACCACAAACATAATGCCTTAGACAACAGACATTTATTTCCATGGTTCTGGAGGATGGAATTCAGAAGTGAAGGTGTTAGAATAATTGGTTCCCTCTGAGGGCTGTGATGGGAGGATTTCTTCCAGGTCCCTCTCTTCGGCTTAAAGATGGCCATGTCCATTTTCACGTGGCTTTCTCCCCATATGCATGTCTGTCTTCTAATTTCTAGTTTATATGAAGTCATCAGTCACAGTTGACCAGGATTCATTCTAACACCTCATTTTACTTAATTACCTCTATAAATACCCTATCTCCAAATGAAGTCACACTATGAGGTACTGGGGTTTAGGACCACAGCATACAAAATTTTTGGAGACAAACCAATAACAGTGAAAAATACACATTAAATTAGAACATGAATGGAAGAAGGAAGGCATTACTAAATTCTCAATAAATCATTGCTTAAGTCAGGTATGTATTAGAGCATTCTGCATCACAGATGATAACAAAAGAACTCTCTGATACCAGCATGTAAAATCCTAAAATAGAGGAAAAAATATTAGCAGGTGCCTTTTGGCCTGGATGAGACCTTTCATGCTGCATCAATTCAAAGTTTATGAAGCCTTTTATTTCTACCTCAGCTGGGGCTTCTCTGCTCTGTTAATTGTCATCCTGTTCATTTATTCAACTTCTAGTCTAGTAAGAATGACACTGGATTCTGAATATACCACAGAGAAGAAAATGCAATACTCTGTCCACTCAGCAAGTCCATCTCTATGGAATAATGGGGTTCATATAAGAAACTAATACTTACACAAATTATGGTTTGCCATAGGTTTGCAAAACTCACAAAGCCTCTGGGAATCAAGATATATTGAAAAATCCATTCTGCCAGCTACATAAAGACCCTTAAAAGCATCAAGATTCTTTGTGCCAAGTGGAGAAATTGCAAGGAAAGGTGAAAGGATATTACTGTGTACTGAGGTATTTGCCTTTAACAGATTTTCCTTTATTTTTATTAAATGTCTATAGTTCCGGCACAGTGATTTCACTTTATATAAAAGCCTAATGTGTCACAGCATAATATTTTTTAAAAAATTATGACTGGATTTTTAGATAGAATCCGATTTTGCTACACATTTCCCTTCTCATCTGGTGGTCACAAATAATTTAAAATAGATAATCATATTAAAAATGTATATACATAAGATTGACACCTATGGCACGCACTATGTGATGGCTCTTCAAGAATTGAGAATACACATTTGTGTTATAATAATTATGTTTCCTCAGGTACAGATCAGGGGGAAAATCCTAACACTTGTAGTATTACACACATTACAACACTTACTATTTCATTGCCTAAAATGAAGGCAACATCACAGATCTAGTTATTTAATGTACTGCACATATATAATATACAATCCTATGGTTCTAGATATGAATTAATGGACATGTACAAAAGCAGCCACATAGCTTTTAAAGTGCTTTGTTGTTTGTTGTTTAGTCACTAAGTTGTGTCCAACTCATTTGCAATCCCATGGACTATAGCCTGCCAATTTTCTGTCCATGGGATTTCCCAGGCAAGAATACTGAGGGTTGCCATGCCCTCCTCTGGGGGATCTTCCAGACCCAGAAATTGAACCCACGTCTCCTGCATTAGCAGGCGGAGTTTTCACCACTGAACCAATTGGGAAGTCTTTTAATGTGCTAGAGGTATGAGAAAATCACTTTAAACTCAATTTTAGGAGTGTTCTTTAGGAAACTAAATCAGCCTAACTGTTCAGGTTGGAGTCCCATAGTGGCATCAGTCAGTCAGTTCAGTCGCTCAGTCCTGTCCAACTCTTTGCAACCCCATGAATCGCAGCATGCCAGGCCTCCCTGTCCATCAACAACTCCCAGAATTCACTCAGAGTCACATCCATCGAGTCAGTGATGCCATCCAGCCATCTCATCCTCTGGCATCCCCTTCTCCTCCTGCCCCCAATCCCTCCCAGCATCAGAGTCTTTTCCAATGAGTCAACTCTTCACATGAGGTGGCCAAAGTACTGGAGTATCAGCTTTAACATCATTCCTTCCAAAGAAAACCCAGGGCTGATCTCCTTCAGAATGGATTGGTTGGATCTCCTTGCTGTCAAAGGGACTCTCAATAGTCTTCTCAAACACCACAGTTCAAAAGAATCAATTCTTCAGTGCTCAGCTTTCTTCACAGTCCAACTCTCACATCCATACATGACTTCTGGAAAAAACCATAGCCTTGACTAGACAAACCTTTGTTGGCAAAGTAATGTCTCTGCTTTTGAATATGCTATCTAGGTTGGTCATAACTTTCCTTCCAAGGAGCAAGTGTCTTTTAATTTCATGGCTGCAGTCACCATCTGCAGTGATTTTGGAGCCCAAAAAAATAGTCTGACACTGTTTCCACTGTTTCCCCATCTATTTACCATGAAGTGATGGGACCAGATGCCATGATCTTCGTTTTCTGAATTCAACATTCAACATTGGCTTTAAGCCAACTTTTTCATTCTTCTCTTTCACTTGCATCAAGAGGCTTTTTAGTTCACACTAATTCTCAGAAGAGGTATGGGAGCTAAACCAGCCCCTAAGCTCTTACTGATATCTCAATGTCCCTATGATACTTGGCAAGTGTGTGTGTTCCTGAACAGAGGAAAAAAAAAAAGAGGTGGGTTTCCCTGGTAGTCCAGTAGTTAAGAATCCATCTTGCGATGCAAGGGACACCAGTTCAGTCCAAGGTGCAGTAAAATCCCGCATGCCTCGAGACAACTGAGCCCATGAGCCACAACTACTGAAGCCTATGCACCTCAGGCCTGTGCTCCACTGTAAGAGAGGCCACCACAATGAGAAGGCTGCACACTGCAACAAAGAATGGTCCCGGCTCACACAGCTGGAGAAAGCCTGCACTCAACAACAGACTCAGAACAGTCAAAAATAAATAAATATAAAAAAAAAAAAAAAAAGAAAACCTGCCTTTTAAGAGTTTTTTTCTTTAGGGCAGGTTTTTGGTTCATAGAAACATGACAGAAAATAAAGAGATTTTCCATGCACCCCCCTGCTCACATGCATGCATAGCCTCTCCTATTATCAATATCACCCACAAGAGGGCTTCATCTGTTACAGCTTATGAACCTACACTGACATAATTATCTTCCGAAGTCCATAATTTACCTTACGGTTCATTCTGGGTGTTGTTTGGATAAATTTGATGAGTTTCGATAAGTTCATGATAACTTGTGAACCCATTATAGTAACATACAGAATTTCACAGCTCCAAATGTCCTTTGTGCTCTGCCTATTTATCCCTTCTTCCTACACCCAAAACCTAGCAAGCAAATTAACTTTTTTACTGGCTTCAGAGTTTTGTCTTTTTTAAATGTCATTGAGTTGGAATCACAATATGCAGCCTTCTCAAATGGCTTCCTTCACTTAGTAACAAGCATTTACTTTCCTCTGTGATCATTTTATTTTTACTATTTATTTTTAAAAGTTTATACAATATTTCAAATGTGGCCAAATGATTGGAGTTTCAGCTTCAACATCAGTCCTTCCAATGAATATAAAGGACTGATTTCCTTTAGGATGGACTGGTTGGATCTCCTTGCTGTCAAAGGGACTCTCAAGAGTCTTCTCCAACACCACAGTTCAAAAGGATCAATTCTTTGGTGCTCAGCTTTCTTCACAGTCTAACTCTCACATCTATACATGACCACAGGAAAAACCATAGCCTTGACTAAACGGACCTTTGTTGGCAAAGTAATGTCTCTGCTTTTCAATATGCTGTCTAGGTTGGTCATAACTTTCCTTTCAAGGAGTAAGCATCTTTTAATTTCATGGCTGCAGTCACCATCTGCAGTGATTTTGGAGCCCAAAAAAATAAAGTCTGACACTGTTTCCACTGTTTCCCCATCTAGTTCCCATGAAGTGATGGGACCAGATGCCATGATCTTCATTTTCTGAATGTTGAGCTTTAAGCCAACTTTTTCACTCTCCACTTTCACTTTCATCAAGAGGCTTTTTAGTTCCTCTTCACTTTCTGCCATAAGGGTGGTGTCATCTGCATATCTGAGGTTATTGATATTTTTCCCAGCAATCTTGATTCCAGCCTGTGCTTCCTCCAGCCGTGCTTCTCATGATGTACTCTGCACATAAGTTAAATAAGCAGGGTGACAATACACAACCTTGACATACTCCTTTTCCTATTTGGAGCCAGTCTGTTGTTCCATGTCCAGTTCTAACTGTTGCTGCCTGACCTGCATATAGGTTTCTCAAGAGGCAGGTCAGGTGGTCTGGTATTCCCATAAATGAAAAAGAGATGCTTGTATATTTTTATGTTGAACTTGTAGAGTCCAGTTATACACAAGTTAGGCACAAGTTCATGCATGCATACACACACACACACACACACACACACGTATTTACACTTATTTTTCAATGATCTGGCATTTTCACCCCAACAACTCAATGACACAAACCTGAAGTAATAAAAAAAATTCTAATCTAAACAAGAATTTAAAATGTCAACATTATACTGATAATCAGCATCAGATGGTGATACGCAATGTGAAAGAAAGATTAGAGAAGATCCCTAGCATCAGCAGAATGGTCTCCGCTTGCACTTTAGTCAAAGAGACAGGTGGATATTTTGAGCTCTGTTAAGCAGTAAAGTTTTTATGTGTCTCTCTGGAAATGAATTTGGATTGATGACTGATCTGTCATCAGCTGCTTGGAAATACTGAACCATTTGGTAAATAATGCAGACAGATTCTCATCAACCTTTCCCTCTACATTGCTGTCATTGTTGTTTGTCTAATACGAAGATTTGTTTCTAATTAAAGTGGAGTTCTGAAAGAAGACAAGTTGAGGGGTAGGTATAAATCAATTTGATCATGAGGTGGAAATACTAGACAAATAGAAAAACTTCCAGTGTCAGGAGATAAGGAGAGCATGAGCAATTATAGGGAGTATTTCCCTGTCTTGTGCCTCAAGTGATTCAGGAAGCAGAAGAAAGAGCTATATTCTGTGGCCATTTCTAGAACAAATTAGAACACAGCCTAGCATTTAAAGAGGGCTTTACTTTCTTCCCATAGTCCAGTTTGGCAAATTCAGATGGGATCATTTGAGTCTGAACTGACCAAATAGTTACAATTAATTCAAGAATTGCTTATAGCAAAATTTCAGCATTTTGCTAGGGGGCTGGACTGGCTCACTAGAGTAATGTGCTGTCATGAACTCACTGATCTTGAAATAGAGGACACAGCATGGTAAGGGGAACTCTCTGGACAAATGAAAGTGTATTGATACTGGTTACAGTGTGATTTATTTTAGTGGACGCTGGCAAAAATAAAGGCTGAGAATATCTCAAAATGAAACTGTACATAAATGTAACCTCTTTATTCTGATCAACAAGCTGATTTAACATTAATATGAACTTTTTGTCATATACCTATATCTATATATTTATCAGAATAATGGACTTCCCTGGTGGTTCAGCCGTAAGGAATCTGCCTGCAGTGCAGGAAACATAGGATCAGTCTCTGGTCAGGAAGATCCCCTGAAAGAGGAAATGGCAACTCACTCCAGTATTCATGCCTGGACAGAGGAATCTGGATGGGCTACAGTCCATGGGATTGCAAAAGAATCGGACATGACTTAGCAACTACATAACAACAACAATCATAATAGACTGAAAAATGGCTCAGAGGGTAAAGCATCTGCCTGCAAGGTGGAAGACCTGGGTTCGATCCCTGAGACCTGGGTTCAATCCCTGGGTGAGGAAGATCCCCTGGAGAAGGAAATGGCAACCCACTCCAGTACTCTTGCCTGGAAAATCCCATGGATGGAGAAGCCTGGTAGTCTATAGTCCATGGGGTCACAAAGAGTCGGACACGACTGAACGACTTCACTTTGACCATTTTGTTTAAGTCCATCAGTATTCCACCAAGCATTTTTTCAAACTAAGAAAATTAATAATGCTTGTCTGGTACTATTTATTATCATAATACCAATTTCCTGACAATTTTGAAAGATAAGAGATTACTATTTTAAAATACATATTGTTCTTAAAATCTACCACAAACTACAAAGCATAGTTTGGACAACCATTAAACAAAAAAGTTTTTCAGTGTTCACATAAAATGATAAGTGTGTGTGTATGTTTGATTCCAATTTTTCCCCATATTTGTGTAGCAGTATTGCTATAAAATATATGGAGGAAGAGCTATGGGTTATACATAATGGGCATATTTTATTGCTTTGGGAAAATTCTAAGATGTCCAGCACTGCAGATGGTGATGGCAGCCATGAAATTAAAAGACACTTGCTCCTTGGAAGAAAAGCTATGGCAAACATAGACAGTATATTAAAAAGCAGAGACATTGCTGACAAAGATTCATCTAGTCAAAGCTAATGGCTTTTCCAACAGTCATGTGAGATTTGGACCATAAAGGTTGAGGGCTGCAGAATTGATGGTTTTAAACTGAGGTGTTGGAGAAGACTCTTGAGAGTCCCTTGGACTGCAAGGAGATCAACCCAGTAAATTTTAAAGGAAATCAACCCTGACTATTCATTGGAAGGACTGATGCTGAAGCTAAAGCTCCAATATTTTGGCCACCTGATGTGAAGAGCCAGCTCATCAGAAAAGACTCTGATGCTGGGAAAGATTGAGGACAGGAGGGAAAGGAGATGACAGAGGACAAGATGGTTGGATGGCATCACTGACTCAATGGACATGAGTTTGAGCAAGCTCCAGGAGACAGTGAAGGACAGGGAGGCCTGGCATGCTGCAATCCATGGGGTTGTGAAGAGTCGGACATGACTGAGCAACTGAACAACAACCAGTGCTATGAGATCTTAAGGTTAAAGAAAACAGACAACTGCTTTTTCTTCTCACTTGACTGTGTTGCACAACATGCAAGATCTTATTAATAGTTCCCTAATCAAGGATGGCACTCGTGCACCCCAGAGTCTTAACTACTTACCTGCCAGGGAAGTCCTGAGGTTTAAGAAAATGGGATCCAAGAGCACTGATGCATTAGCCAGCCTCCCCAGTATTCCTGTAGGTATCCCTGCCTCTCCATGGCCACATTTAATCCCTAGCAAAAGGGGATATGAAGGACAAAGTTCAGACACAAGAAATCTATAAGTACTGGCCAATGTACTGCCTTATTCCAGCAAGTTGACCACTTTTCATGTCTTCCTTTTGGAAATGAAGGAAAAATACTCCCAGAGGTCAAGTCCTCTCCTTTATCACAGCGGCTTCTAATTTTAACAGCGTAGACTTTTTCATAACAAAAACTTATGGGCCTATTATTTTGTAGTAATTGTTCTCTTAGAATCCATCGATTAAGACAAATCATAATGATACAATACTCTTTGTAAAGTCAGTATGCATTTAAGGAATGTAGATTTTATTAATATCTATGCATACATATTCATTATTCATGCTGCATATTTTGTTAGAGCTAAATTAAGACCAAACTGTCAGTGCTTTGTGTGCATATGAATTGTTGGAAGATCTTTTTCCGGGGCCTGTACCCCAGCCGATTGTGAGTTCTTGCTCTAGCCCCCTCGGTTTGCCCAAACATTTCTTCTCCCTCAAGATTACTCTCAACCGCCCACCCTGTTTTCTGCTCTCCATAGTCAATTCTCAAGCAAAGTGATCCCTTTAAACATAAGTCAGATGCTGACACTCCTCTTTCTCAAGCCCTTCAGGACATCCCCTCTCACTCAGAGTAGAAGCCACCACCTTGCCATGTTCTCTTATACCTCCAGGATCCTCTGTCATGTGCCCTGGCACCATCTCTAGTTCTCATTCTCTCTCTCTTTCTGTCCCTCCCAGGTCCAGACACACTCTCCTCTTTCCTCTTCCCCCAACAACCAAGTCCAACTGCTCCCATCCCAAGACTTTTGGACTTAATATTACCTTTGTCTAGATATTCTTTCACTAGGGCTCACTCTTTCAGCATCTTCAAGGATTTGCTTTTATCACCACTTCAGCGAAATTCCTCAACCATTCTAAATTGGAATTTCTGACACATTGTACTCCCAACTCCCCTTAGCTATTGAAAATTTCCCTCCACAGCACTTATCAGTGTCTGATAAAATATAAAAGTTATTTTCCTATAGTTCATTGTCTGAGTTTTCCCACTGCAATTAAATCTTCATGAGGCAGGACGGCAAATATTTATGTGATTTTTTTCACCACTCTGTCTTCCCTAGTTGGAACAGTGTCTGGCACATAATGGGTGCTCAATAAATATTTATGAATAAAAGAATCAATAGATTAATTAGTTATTCTCTGTTTAATTCAAAATATGATGTACCTTCTTAATAAACCATATATGCTGGAATGCAATCTCATTCTATCTCAAAATTGTTATTTTTTTATTTATTTACTTTTTTATTGAGTAACTTTTGCCCGCCCTAGAAGTCACTAGCTCATTAAATTCAGGACCTCCTTTATGTTCTCCAAACGCTTTGATACAATGCTAAGCTCTTACGAGATCTTCAAATAGCACTGCCTGGCTTAAAATGAGTTGCTTCAAAAATGTCAGGGAAAATAAATTACTCTTTCTCACCCTTACTGTGCCACCCTTTTGTCTTCATAAAGCACAGGTTAAAGAGGGTTGTAACTTTTGAATAATGCCATTAATATAACAATCTGACTGAGATGAGGGAATGATGGAAAGGGACATATTTAAACTAAAACACAAGACTGCATTTGAGGAATCAGTACAAGTATGATAGTGATGAAGTACCAAAGAGGTAGCCTGTAAAGCCTGGACACAAACTCCCTTCCACCTCATTGCTGAGAGCCTCACTAATCCACACTTCTGCTGCTGCTGTTGCTGCTAAGTCGCTTCAGTCGTGTCCGACTCTGTGTGACCCCAGAGATGGCAGCCCACCAGGCTCCCCCGTCCCTGGGATTCTGCAGGCAAGAATACTGGAGTAGGTTGCCATTTCCTTCTTTAGTGCATGAAAGTGAAAAGTGAAAGTGAAGTCGCTCAGTCATGTCGGACTCTTCGTGATCCCATGGACGGCAGCCTACCAGGCTCCTCCATCCATGGGATTTTCCAGGCAAGAGTACTGGAGTGGGGTGCCATCGCCTTCTCCTCACTAATCCACACTACACACTTGCTAACCCAAGTGAAATGCATTTACACATACCAGGGGGACATTTCTCATTCATGTAATGGTCTCCCTTTGTTCATCTTAGTTCCCCATATTTTTATAGTCATAGCTTTCTTTAAATGTTAAATTCAAGCACTATTTTCCTCATTCAAATGTCCTTTATTCTCCCATTAGAAAGAAGTTTAGCCTTGTTGGTAATGTTATAGCACCTAATATTTACATTTATAAACAAATGTATGTGTCATTATGATTATACAGGCATTTGATCTACTTATTAGAGTGTAATCTTTTTGAGGACCAAGCCAAAGTTAATTTATCATATAATCTTTAGCACCAATTCACCATTTTCATAGAGTGGGCACTGGATATATGTGTGTTGAATGGATGGGTGGATGGATAAATGATGGATAAATGATGGATAAATGATTGAAAGGTTGAATACATACTTGACAGTGGCAAAACCTGAGGTCAAAGATACATACGTTCATTATCAAGTACTCAACTATTAGTAACAGTAGTTTTATATCATGTTCACATCAAAAGATTTCTTTAGAAACAATATTTAATAAAAAATGAACTACTTTTAAGAGTGAGAATCTCATGGGGCATTAAAGCTCCTTAAATATATATATGGTGATTCTTTGAAAGTTTCTTGAGAACCTAAAACAATTGAGGAAGGTGAAAAGGGATTTTTCTAATATCATTGATTTTCTGCTACATTTAACTGCAACTCTGGATTAAGAAATATTTTTAAACGTTTATTTTCAGATGTGATTGAAAGAAAAAATATGAAAATTACAAATAGTTCTTCATTTAATAATTTAATAATAATAACATGTATATGTCTTACTGTGTGACAGGAATTATTGGAATTTATCTGTTTAATTAAGTTAATTATTGTATTTATAATTCTAAGTCATTCACAAACTTAATTCTTAAATCAAATCTGGAGAAAAGAATTAACCTACCCATCAACTGTAGATCTTTTGTAATCAGTTTGTTACACTGAAAATATCAATAACTACATTTTCCTACTATAATTACATAACATTAGCCTGATGTAGCTGAAAATGTACAAATGTTGTCACTTGAGTGATTATCTTTTTTAATATTTACCAATAAATCATATTATGTTTCCTGACTACTTCTAAATAGATTAAATATTAAAACATATCTAACAGCTGGTAAGTTAATCAAAATAATGCCCATGAATAAAATAAGAATGCAGCATTGAATATGGATAAAATAAGAATGCAACATTGAATATGAATAAAATGAAAAGCAGGACTATTTGTTTATTTGTTGTTATTTTGTCTCAAGAGAGGAGAGAGAATATCAGAAAGTCAAATGATCTGAAACTAGGGTAAAACCTGAGATAATTTAAGAAAGTCTTCACTCAGTGGTCAAATCCATCCAAGTTGGAACATCTTGAATAGTCTGTTAACTGTAGGTCTTTCTACCCTAATTAATATAGGATGTTATCTTAGGATATGAGAAGAAAGGAAATCACTTATCTCAGCTGGTTCAGCAATAAGCAGATGGCTTAGCAATACATACAAGTCACAGAATTGTAACAACTCAAAGGAGGCAGTATAATGTTTTAAAAGCATACTCTATTGAGTTTTCAACAACTATTGTTCCTTCTAGCCTAAGATGCTCTCATTCTATTTTTCATGGTTTCAATAGAGTAGCATTTGCCTAACCCTCTCATTGGACTACATTTTTCCTGTATCTTGTCTTATTTATTTCATTTGTAAACTTTGTTTTATCATGAAGGTAGAAATATCAATAACACACTATGTTGTTCTTCCAGAAACTCACAATAGGAGAGGCTGCTGTGATCATTTGTCTACTGGGTAATAATACAAAAACAAGTTTGTATACATTTTACTGTTAGGTAGTTAGAAGAGAATGTTAGGTAGTTAGAATAGAATGTCAGGTAGTTAGAATAGGAAACAGGAGTCCAGAAAGGCAATGGCACCCCACTCCGGTACTCTTGCCTGGAAAATCCCATGGATGGAGGAGCCTGGTAGGCTGCAGTCCATGGGGTCGCTAAGAGTCGGACACGACTGAGCGACTTCACTTTCACTTTTCACTTTCATGTATTGGAGAAGGAAATGGCAACCCACTCCAGTGTTCTTGCCTGGAGAATCCCAGGGATGGGGGAGCCTGGTGGGCTGCCGTCTGTGGGGTTGCACAGAGTCGGACACGACTGAAGCAACTTAGCAGCAGCAGCAGAAAAGACTAGGAAGGGAAAAGCCCATGAAAATAGAACAAAGAAAGGTCCGAGGACCGGAGTGAGGACCTCAGGTAGAACAAACAGCACTCCTGGCTAGCCGAATTTACATAGTGCAGGCCCAGGGGGAGGAAAAACATATAAAAAGAGGAGCCAAAGGGCTGGGGCTCTCTCTTCTCTTCGTGTCTTTTGGGTCAGCATGCCCTCATGTCTCAAGGATGTATTTTCCTTTTATTTTATAAATAAAACTGAGCTGTAACATGGAGCTGTAACATTGATCTGTCCGAGAGCTATAACATGGTCTGTTCCAGAGCCAAGAGCTATAACACAGTCTGTCTGAGAGCTGGGACATGTTCTGTCCAGGGCGTTAACATCCGATGCTTCAAATTTTTGTTGTGATGAGACAGAACCAAGGAAATTACATACTCCCCTGACATTACCAACGTAAGATGTGTGAACACACATGTGGGAGATACTATCTGCAAAGATTTCCTGAACAATGCAATGCCTCACTTGGACTCTGAACATAATAGTTTATTTGCTTAAATTGAAAGACTGGAAAAAACATTTTGGAAAGTGGTAACTAATAGTGCAAAACTATTAAAGTGTAAAATGAATATAATATATGTTAAGTTGGAAGTATAAAGTATAAAGCATCCCACCAATGGAAAATGGTTTGGGGAGCTAGAGTTTAAATCATAAGAAAACTTCAGCTGTCGAGATGCCAGAGGTAGTTGTCTTCTCCAACAGTGAGAAGGCAAAGACTAGATTTCAGCTTTAGAGGTTTTTTGGCAGTAGGGTGAACTATGGATGATTTCTTAGTAAAGAAATGACAATGCGAATAGAAACTAACAGAAAGTGAATGAAAGAGATTTTCTGAATAGTTAGATATGAGATCAGAATGATTCATATAAGATGATTCTCTGTTTTCTTGTTTGGGAACTAGAATTAATCTACACATCATCTCCCAGGATAGTTAATATGGGTTGAAAAATCAGTGAGTGATAAAAGGCATTTATTTATTTTGGACTTTACTTTGGCATTTATATGATAATTTATTTGGATATGCATTTTTTTTAATTTGTGTTTTAAAAACCTTTCATTTCAACAATAAAAGAGTAGTTTAAAAGCTTTAAGTCTTTTGAAAGCCTTTGCATTTTAAGCATATCATTGCCTTTTAAGTAGGAATTTAAAATATGAAAGTTTGGGGATTTTTCAGCATTATTGTGTAGTAATAGCTTTAAAGTGTTAACCTCCTTGTGCAAATCCAACTGGGACCATCTAGCCTTTCAATGGCTCCTTTTCCTGTTACCAGTAAGATCATCATAAATAGCATAGTTTCTTTCAAATTCTTCATTTTTGTTAGTGATTATCATTAAAGAAAAAGTCTCTCAAACAATTCACCTGAGTGTCAACACAAAAGCATTTTTATTTTTAGGAGCAACACTAGTTTCTAATTTTCTGACCAAAAAAAAATGATCACAAGTGAAATTATCTGATGACCTGTCAGCATCCTGACTTACCCATTTGAATAACTCTGTAAGAGAAATAACTTGAATGGACCTGAAATCTGGAAAGGAGGTATGGATTTGGGATATAGATTAGACTAATATCAGATTCATAAGCTTTTTTTGCAGACAACAGGAGGCAGTGATGAATATTGAACTAGCCAAAGGCAAGTCAGCAAAGAAATACAGACATGAGGAGAAAAGCCCAGAATAATAAAATGCTAGTATTATTTTATTTTTCTTAAATAAATTTTTTAAATGACAAAAAGAAAACCACCCACTATGTGTGCTTCTAGATTTGATAAATATCAATGTTGCTTTTTTAATAAAATAAGAAAATTATTTGCTTTTACTGAACACTTTTAGTGCTCTTCTTTTATAAGTTTGACTTCAGTTTTCTTTTGGATTTTAATATTCCTCTTCCCTGTGGATGTATGATTCTGAGTTTGATATGTGGGAGGAAGAATCATGCATATGTCTAGAACTCTTATCTCTTCTCCCAGTAGGTTTGTTTTTAATTCACTCTCCCACACTTGTACCTCTACCCTCCTTAATAAAAATGAAATCCCTTTTTATTCATTAGCATTTTAATAGAAAAAGAAGACTACAATAATGGTATGGGCTATGTCCATATGTTATGTGAAATAGGACCGAGCATTCTATAAATCCCAGAAGAAAAGCTTCATGCAGGCTAAACACAGCATTTTGATTGTAATCAGTACTAGATATGGTAGTATTTTATTTCCTCAGAGCAATTATGTTAAGAGCACCTAAATGTCTAAAAATAACATTCGATAATTTTGCCTATTTTGTGAGAGTATTATGTTAACTGTGTTTGTTTAGAGCAAAATGTAAGTCTACTAGGCTATTTTAATAATTTGATATTTAAATTTATTCTTTTAAAGTATGATTGGGACTGCAAGTTTTCAGTTAATTTGATAACTGTCTTATGATTAACATTTGAAGCAGCCAGGCATGCATTCCAATTTAGAACAGTGCCTCTCCAGTTTTGAAATAGCGTTGTCTTATAATTTCAGTAGGTCTCTATAGACCGGCTTAAAAAAAGCAAAGGGCACCTATCTTGCATAGGTATCTTAGAAATTCTTTCTTGTTTTCAAGATATCTTTCTCTGGTTCAGTTCAGTTCAGCCACTCAGATGTGTCTGACTCATTGTAACCCCATGGACTGTAGCACACCAGGCTTGCCTGTCCATCACCAACTTCTGTAGTTTACTCAAACTCCTGTCCATTGAGTCGGTAATGCCATCCAACCATATCATCCTCTATCATCCCCTTCTCCTCCTGCCTTCAATCTTTCCCAGCATCAGGGCCTTTTTCAAATGAGTCAGTTCTTTGATCAGGTAGCCAAAGTATTGGAGTTTCAGCTTCAACATCAGTCCTTCCAATGAATATTCAGGACTGATCTCCTTTAGGATGGACTGGTTGGATCTCCTTGCTGTCAAAGGGACTCTCAAGAGTCTTCTTCAACACCACAGTTCAAAAGCATCAATTCTTCAGTGTTCTTTATAGTCCAACTCTCACATCCATACATGACCACTGGAAAAATCATAGCTTTGACTAGACGGACCTTTGTTGGCAAAGTAATGTCTCTGCTTTTTAATATGCTATCTAGTTTGGTCATAGCTTTTCTTACAAGGAGTAAGTGTCTTTTAATTTTGTGGCCGCAGTCACCATATGCAGTGATTTTGGAGCCCCCCAAAATAGTCTGTCACTGTCTCCACTATTTCCCTATCTATTTGCCATGAAGTGATGGAACCAGATGCCATGATCTTTGTTTTCTGAATGTTGAGTTTTAAGACAACTTTTTCACTCTCTTCTTTCACTTTCATCAAGAGGCTTTTTAGTTCCTCTTCACTTTCTGCCATAAGTGTTGTGTCATCTGAATATCTGAGGTTATTGATATTTCTCCGGGCAATTTGATTACAGTTTGGGATTCATCCAGTCCAGCATTTCTCATGATGTACTTCAAATATAAGTTAAATAAGCAGGGTGACAATATACAGCCTTGATGTACTCCTTTCCTGATTTGGAACCAGTCTGTTGTTCCATGTCCAGTTCTAACTGATGCTTCCTGACCGCATACAGATTTTTCAGGAGGCAGGTCAGATGGTCTGGTATTCCCTTCTCTTTCAGAATTTTCCACAGTTTGTTGTGATCCACATAGTCAAAGGCTTTGGCATAGTCAATAAAGCAGAAGTAGGTGTTTTTCTGGAACTATCTTGTTTTTTTTTATGATCCAACAGATGTTGGCAATTTGATCTCTGGTTCCTCTGCCTTTTCTAAATCCAGCTTGAACATCTGGAAGTTCACAGTTCACATACTGTTGAAGCCTGGCTTGGAGAATTTTGAGCATTATTTTGCTAGCATGTGTGATAAATGCAATTGTGCGATAATTTAAGCATTCTTTAGCATTGCCTTTCTTTGGGATTGGAATGAAAACTGACCTTTTACAGTCCTGTGGCCACTGCTGAGTTTTCCAAATTTGCTGGTATACTGAGTGCAGCACTTTCATAGCATCATCTTTTAGGATTTGAAATAGTTCAACTGGAATTCCATCACCTCCACTAGCTTTGTTTGTACTGATGCTTCCTAAGGCCCATTTGACTTCACATTCCAGGATGTCTGGCTCTAGGTAAGTGATCACACCATCATGGTTATCTGGGTCATGAAGATCTTTTTTGTATAGTTATTCTGTGTTTTCTTGCCATCTCTTCTTAATATATTCTGCTTCTTTTAGGTCCATACAGTTTCTGTCCTTTATTGAGCCCATCTTTGCATGAAAAGTTCCCTTGGTATCTCTAATTTTCTTGAAGAGATCTCTTGTCTTTTCCATTCTATTGTTTTCCTCTATTTCTTTGCACTGATCACTGAGAAAGGCTTTCTTATCTCTCCTTGCTATTCTTTGGAACTCTGCATTCAGATGGGTATATCTTTCTTTTTCTCCTTTGTTTTTGCTTCTCTTCTTTTCTCAGCTATTTGTGAGGCCTCCTCAGACAACTATTTTGCCTCTTTGCCTTTCTTTTTCTTGGGGATGGTCTTGATCCCTGCCTCTGTACAATGTTACAAACCTCCATCCATAGTTCTTCAGGCACTCTGTCTATCAGATCTAATCCCCCTTGAATCTATTTGTCACTCCCACTGTATAATTGTAAGGGATTTGATTTAGATCATATCTGGATGGTCTAGTGGTTTTCCTTATTTTCTTCAATTTAGGTCTGAACTTGGCAATAAGAAGTTCATGTTCTGAGCCACAGTCAGCTCTCAATCTTGTTTTTGCTGACTGTATAGAGCTTCTTCATCTTTGGCTGCAAAAATATAATCAATCTGATTTCGGTATTGACCATCTGGTGATGTCCATGTGTAGAGTCTTCTCTTTTGTTGTTGGAAGAGGATATTTGCTATGACCAGTGCATTTTCTTGGCAAAACTCATTAGCCTTATAATAGAAAAACTCTATGTCCTTATCAAGGAGAAAGCACAAGTTTAATTATGGTCTTCTTCTCTCTTCTCCAGGGAATCTTCCTGACCCAGGGATCAAACCTGAGTCTCTTCCATTGCAAGCAGATTTTTTAACCATCTGAGCTCCCAGAGAAATCATAGATAATTCAACTGAGTCTCAATTATCTGTCCATAGTCACTCAGCAATTTAACAGTGAAGGCAAAACCTAAACCCAAATCTTTTGAGTTCTAATTCAGATCTTTTTTTTTCCTCTGTATTTGTCAGATCTTTAATGTCACTCATTCCTAAGAGGAACACGTCAACGTCTTACTAGTTTAATAAAGTTAATCTTCTTGGAGAATAAGATTTCCATCCCTTTTCCTTTCTTTCTTGAGCTCTTATTTACTCACAATTTCCCCCATGACTGTCTTACTTTCATCTGAATCTTTATCTTATTCATATAGTTGGTGTTCTATTCTTTTCCCACTTGATTAAAGTGCTATAAGAATCTCTAAATCATACTATGCATTTTCTATATTATCTTTCTTATTCAGTTTTTAGGGATGAAATGTTCCCATATGCCATATAAAATGTATGTTCTTTAGGGTGCTAAATGTTAGGAGGACACATCTGGACCAAAAGCAACATCTAGGCACCAGACTCTGTAGAGAATGGATATTTAGCACAAAACTGGTGTTGACGTGGATTATTATAGCTCAGTCAACTTTGGCAAAAAGAAAAAAAAGTCCTTAGAAACTCTACCCCTGTTTTATGTGTTATTTGGTTCTAGCTTTTTTATTGGATATGAATTATTATGGTTAACTTTGATAATAAAGAGAGTTTGTGAAGAAGTATCAAAAAAGCAGAAAAGGACTCCTTCCTAAAAGCTTGAAAAGTTGTTTGTTTGTTTGTTTTTTTCCCCTTAGAAAGACAGGCTTGATTCTCTGGGGAGTCCAGACATCAAATGATGAACAACAGTAACAAAATTGAAAACCCACAGTTATCCACTCAGAGTCACACTATCTGCTGAATATTATCCACCCACCAGGAATTGTGGTTTACGAAGAGAAAATGGGAAGGCTTATGGATGGAACACTAAGATACTAGAAAAATATAAACATGCCCCAAAGTGTTGGCTATGAGATTTGTGATGCATTAAGTCTTAAGGAACACTGGACCACCAGGAGTTAAAGAGTAATTTGAATGTTGATTTTCAGTTCCAAGCAACACTGTCAATTCTGGGCCAGGTGTTGCGAAGCCTCAGCAGGCCTCCACGGTCACAACTATCCTCAATCCACCTGACCCCAGACCTTCCTTATCCCAAGCCTGCTCACTGTCCTGCTGTGGAACCTGCCACTGCATCCTCTGGTAGAGATTTCTTAGCAAGTCGTCCTCAACACACTCCCAGTGCCCACCATCCAAACTTCCCACAGTCAGTCTGTCCCATCAGGAAGCTTCCATAAGCCTCTTATCTTTATCCATCAGAGGGCAGACAGAATAAAAGCCACAATCACAGAAAATCAATCAAACTGATCACATGGACCACAGCCTTGTCTAACTCAATGAAACTATGAGCCATGTCATGTAGGGCTACCCAAGCCAGATGGGTCATGGTGGAGAGTTCTAACAGAATGTGGTCCACTGGAGAAGGGAATGGCAAACCACTTCAGTATTCTTGCCTTGAGAACTCCATGAACAGTATGAAAAGGCAAAAAGATATGACTGAAAGAGGTATGATCATTAGGTATCAATATACTAGACCAATATGATGGCTTATAGAATGTCATGATGATCAAAATCTCAGCAGACAACATTATAGCAAAGATCTTGGGATTATTTAACTCTAGTGAAACACTAAGTTATGTTGTTGGTCCTGACATAAAATAAACTGCTAAAACTACCTAAAAATTGATATGAAGAGAAATGCATGAGCCAGGCCAATACTGGCATACCAAATGCTAGTGCCGATACTGATTTTCTCTGGTAAAATACTACATCTGTTACCACAATGGGACAGTTGAAGTTGCCACTTGGTTAAATTTACAGTAGTTCACTATCATTCTCCATTTGATTTCTGCACAGGTGACACTTATAAATTAGATGGGAATATGATATGTATTACCATTCCTATTTCTTTCAAGTCTTCATGGTGGCATTCTGTTACAATTCTTCCAGGATATTATATTGCTTCTGCATTACTATCCTAACTTGGTAGGAAATTCAAAGGACTTTATTTAGCCCTCTCACCACAGTGAAACTCACAACATGGGTTAAAGAGCTATGTGAGTATTCTGCCAGTTGTCAAGGGTGTCTAAGACTGGGAGCTGACAGTGGGTCAGATCATGAGCTCTTCACTGCAAAATTAAGATTTAAACTGAAGAAAATAGGGAAAACTACTATGCCATTCAGGTGTAACCTAAATCAAATCCCTTATGATTATACAGTAAGAGTGACAAATAGATTCAAGGAATTAGATCTGATAGAGTGCCTGAAGAACTATGGATGGAGGTTCATAACATCGTACAGGAGGTGGTAACCAAAACTTTCCCCACAAAAAAGAAATTCAACAAGGCAAAATGATTGTCTGAGGAGCCCTCACAAATAGCTGAGAAAAGAAGAGAAGTGAAAGGGAAAAGAAAAAGGGAAAGATATACCCATCTGAATGCAGAGTTCCAGAAAATAAAAAGGAGAGATAAGAAAGCCTTCTTAAGTGAACAGTGCAAATAAATAGAAGGGAAAAAAACAATGGGAAAGACTAGATATCTCTTCTAGAAAATTAGAGATACCAAGGGAACATTTCATGCAAAGATGGGCTCAATAAAGGACAGAAATTGTATGGACTTAACAGAAGCAGAAGATACTAAGAAGAGGTGGCAAGAATACACAGAATAACTATACAAAAAAAGTCTTAATGTCTTGGATAACCACAATGGTGTGATCATTCCCTTAGAGCCAGACATCCTGGAATGTGAAGTCAAGTGGATCTTAGAAAGCATTATTACAAACAAAGCTAGTGGAGGTGATAGAATTCCAGCTGAGCTATTTCAAATCCTAAAAGATGATGCTGTCAAGGTGCTGCATTCAATATGCCAGCAAATTTGGAAAACTCAGCAGCAGCCACAGGACTGGAAAAGGTGTTTTCATCTCAATCTTAAAGAAGGGTAATGCCAAAGAATGCTCAAACTACCACACAATTGCACTCATTTCACATGCTATCAAAGTAATGCTCAAAATCCTTCATCTAGGCATCAACAGTATGTGAACTGAGAACTTCCAGATGAACAAGTTGGATTTTAAAAAGACAGAGGAACCAGAGATCAAATTGCTAACATCAGTTGAATCATCAAAAAAGCAAGAGATTCGAAGAAAACATCTACTTCTGCTTCATTGAATGCACAAAGGCCTTTGTGTGGATCACAACAAACTGTGGGAAATTCTTCAAGAGAAGGGAATACCAGACCCCCTTTATTGCCTCCTGAGAAACCTGCATACAGGTCAAGAAAGAACAGTAAGAACAAGACATGAACAACAGACTGTATCCAAATTGGGAAAGGAATTTTTCAAGGCTGTATATTGTCACCCTTCTTATTTAACAGAGTACAGAGTACATCGTGTGAAATGCAGAGTACATCATGTGAAATTCTGGGCTAGATGAATCCCAAGCTGGAATCAAGATTGCCAGGAGAATTATCTACAGCCTCAGATATGCAGTTGTTACCATTCTAATAGCAGAAAGCAAAGAGGAACTAAAAAGTTTCTTGGTGAAGGTGAAAGAGGAGAGTGAAAAAGTTGGCTTAAAACTCCACATTCTCAAAACTAAAGTCAGAGTAACAGGTCTCATCACTTCTTGGCAAATAGATGGGGAAACAATGGGAACAGTGACATAATTTATTTTCTTGGGCTCCAAAATCACTGTAGACAGTGACTGCAGCCATGGAATTAAAAGAGGCTTGCTCTTTGGAAGAAAAGCTATGAGAAACCTAGACAGTGTATTAAAAAGCAGAGACATCACTTTGCCAACAAAAGTCTGTCTAGTCAAAGCCACAGTTTTTCCAGTAGTCATGTATAGATGTTGAGAGTTGGACCATAAAGAAGCCTGAACACCAAAGAAGTGATGCATTCAAATTGTGGTGCTGCAGAAGACTCTTAACAGTTCCTTGGACTGCAAGGAGATCAAACCAGTCAGTCCTAAAGGAAATCAACCCTAAATATTCATTTGCTAAAGCTGAAGCTCCAACACTTTGGCCACCTGATTTGAAGAACTGACTCACCGGAAAAGAACCTGATCCTGGGAAAAATTGAAGGCAGGAGGAGAAGAGAGTGACAGAGGATGAGATGGTTGGATGGCATCATCGACTCAATGGACATGAGTTTGATCAAAGTCCAGAAGATAGTGACAGACAGGGAGGCCTATTGTGCTGCAGTCCATGAGGTCTCAAAGAGTTGGACATAACTCAGTGACTGAACAAAAAAATTCCAATTACATATTCAGGATCTAGTAAAATAACTTTAATGTATCTGCACATCTACTGGGTCCTCTGTGATTCAGACTTGAGTTTCCACCTGACCATCACGGGCCCTTATTTTGACTGGTGGCCACAGCAACATTTTGAATCATCCGATAAAAGTCTCATTTCAGTGCCAGCATCTAGTAATCCCTGAAGTTCAGTGTGTTCCTAGTCACAGAGTGACTAGGTAATGGCTGACAATCTCTTTGAGAAAGGCTTGGAGGAAGATTTACAGCGCATACTTGCAGCAATTGTGCAGTGTCCTCTCTCAAGGGGACCGGAACTCCTGCAGTCAGGGAGTCTGGGTCTATGAATAGGCAAGTCTGGAAACTGAGAGGCAGTAATTCTCCACTTTGGCAATCTAAGTCAGATTTCTTGTTACTGGACTTAAGAGTTTTTCCTATTATGTAAATCAGGCAATATGCTACTAGGCTGTCCATTTATTTCATTCCTAGAGACACTATGATCAATTAGCCACCACTAAAGATCTCTGCAGGTCAATGCATTCTAATTACTGGTGCGCCCCTGTTTCCCTTTATGGTTGATGTAACCACCTTGCCTTTAATGATTAAATGCTGCTGCCTGGCCTCTGCTGTTCTGGGATTCTGTCTTTTTTTTTTTTTTTTTAATCAAGGAACCCATCTGAATGGTGGTATCCCCTACAGTATCACCTGACCTATAATAGAGAACAGTCACAAAACCTTTCAGAGACACTTTTGTCAATAATGTATTTGGCAATGCCTTAGTGAAAGAGCATATTCCAGGTCTTCTTATGGATCATGGTTGTGGAAAGGGGGTATATGTTATACATAACAAATGTAATACAGCATTTCTATTTCCTTTTAGATTTCCTTGGAGCTCTTGGATTCTCTTTTCATGTAGGGAAGCTCTGGCAATGGTCGTATTAAGTGGATGCTACAATTGAGTTTGTATCTTCTCAAACAACCAAGTAAATGGTTAGAGCCACATCGAGCTGCACAAACAGACGCATTGAATCTGGAGTCTCTGATAAGTGCGCCTGTATGAATGAATTCAGTCTAATCTGGTGTTTAATTCTACCTCTTCAGTCTAACACACTTAAAATTTATTTGCACATGTTTCTCAGATTTCTGCTGCTATATATAGGCAAGTTCTTAAAAATCTTTCAAAGTATAAGCTACTTCTTTTTCCTCCTGGAATGTGGAGAAGAGTAGTACCTATAATGCTGGAGTATGCAGAGATGTGAACCTAGCTATGGATACAGTGGCACAGGGATGGCTCCGGAGAGTCTTGAGGAAAATCAGCATTACCTTTCATGTTTCCATTGTCACAGAGTCTTCAGCATAAGCAAGTCTAGTCACCTCAGCCCTTTGAGGGAAAGCTTCTTTTACTTCAAAAGGAGTCTCAGGGTGACTAGGGGTTTTAATATTGTCAGTTTCATCTGGGTCCAATGATATATCCCCAATTTGAGTTTCAGCATTTGATTTTTTTCCCCGATTAATGCCTTAATTTTCACATGAAAAACCAGGAGACACTGAATTCAACTGTCATTGTGGTACAGAAATTTCCAAGATTAAAAATCGTATTTGAGGATTTCCCTGGTAGTCCAACGTTAAGAATCTACCTGCCAATGCAGGGAACATGGGTTTGACCCCTGGTCCAGAAAGATCCCACATGCTGAGCGGCAAATAAATCTATGTGCCCCAACTATTAAGCCCACGTGCAGCAATTACTGAGCCCCTGCACAGCAACTACTGAAGAGCATGCACCCTACAGCCTGTGCTCTGCAACAAGAGAGGCCACCACCATGAGAAGCCCACGCTGCACACCTGGCCAGCAGCCACAACTAGAGAAAGCCCTTTTGCAGCAACGAAGACTTCGCATACCCCAGAATAAATAAATGATTAAAAACCTTGTACTTGATTTTCAATTATATCAGTCCAATGGCTACCAGAAACAAGACCCTGTTAAGGCTGTCATTGAAGCTGTGCTTTCACAGTCAAAATTCAAGTGATATTATGTCACTTCAAGTGTAACACAAGGATCTCCCAGTCGGATACTTTGATTTCTCCCCTCCTGGCCTTTGTGCTATTTTTGTCATAAACTTTATTTCTCTATAGATGGCAAATACTGTTATCTACAGTACGATTATTATTTTCACTCTAAAAAATGAATTATCTTTTCAAGAGGTTTAAATTTTATCTTTATATTAATGCACATAGCTACCATTTCAATAATCTGCATTGCTTTAAGTATAACCACATTTCCATCTGAAATCATTCTCCTTCTCCTTAAAAGACTTCATTCAAAATTGTTGGTGGTACTGGTTGGTTATTCACGAATTCTTTAAACTCTCATATAGCTGACGCTGTCTTGATTTCTGCTTTGTATTTTGAAAAGTATTTTCCCTGGGTATAGATCTGTAGTGGCAGGGGTTTTATTTTGTTTTATACTACTTGGTTTTTATTTTCTCTTAGCACAGAAGATTTCTAATCAAAAATAATGCAGTGCCCTATGTCTTTTGGCCTGCCTTATTTTGTATTAGAAATCTGCTATAATTCTTATGTTTATCCTTAAGCATGTAATCTATCATTTTGCTCTGGGCACCTTTAAAATATTTGCTTCATCTCTAGTTTTAAGCACTTTGATTATAACGTCTTCTGGTGTCATTTTCTTCATGATTTTTGTGCTCGGGTTTTGTTGAGATTCTTAATATCTGAGTTAATCATTTTCATGAGAATTTGGAAAGAGTTTATACATGATTTTCTATCCATTTTTTATTGTTCTCCTTTTGCTAGAGAACTCCAATTATCTTTATATTAGGCCTCTTTATTTCTCCCATAGCTCACTGATTATCTATTCTTTTTTTTTTCTATTTGTGTTTTATTTGGAGTATTTTCTATTGTATCTTCTGTTATTAATCTCTTCTCCAGAATGTCTTATCTCCATTAATTCCATCTAGGGTATTTTTCATCTCAGAACAATTTTCACATTAGCATTTAAAATTTTACATCTAAAAATCCAACTTGCATTTTCTATATTCATGTATGTCTCTCTCAAGATTTCCTCTAATTCTTTAGGGGTTTCCCTGATAGCTCAGTTGGTAAAGAATCCGCCTGCAATGCGGAGACCTGGGTTCGATCCCTGTGTTGAGAAGATCCCCTGGACAAGGGAAAGGCTACCCACTTCAGTATTCTGGCCTGGAGAATTCCATGGACTGTATAGTCCATAAGGTCACAAAGAGTTGGATACAACTGAGCAACGTTCACTTTCTAATTCTTTAACACCTATGCAGGACCATAACATCATTTTTTTTTTTTACTAAATTCATTATGATCTCATCTTCATTGGCATTTCCCTTTGTTCCCTTACTAATATAAGCAACGTACTTATACTAAAATAATTTTTTTAATTGAAATCCAAATGTAAGTGAGCAGCCTATATTTATCTGACATCCCTAATAGCAAACCTCACTTCATGACATTTCCTAACTTCCTCATCAACTTTATTTACCTACTTACTTTGCACTAATCACCAATAGACCTCCTGTGTACATCATGTATTTACTTATTTACTAATAATCTGCCTTCTTCCACCAAAAAGTCAGCTCTGTCAGGGTAAATATTTCTATGTTTTGCACACTGCTCTTTCACAGTGTCTATAACAATGCCCCCACATAATAGGCACTTCCTTAATATTTGCCAAATTAATAAATGGATGAATAAATAAGTATTTAACTGATGGATGGATGGATTAACCTTGGAGATATATTTGCCTGAAAGATAAAATGGAAGATGAGAGGGGATAAGAGAAGTAAGACAGAGGCTGTTGTATAAATCACAGTGCTTTCTTTTCATCATCTTCCACTTTCCTGATTACATTTCAGAAAATATTATTTAGAAGTGGACAGTGATATATTTTGTGGTTTTTCTGAGCACTTAGTTTCAAGTCAAGCGTCCTACCAGCAACAGTCATCTAATGAAATAAACCATTTGCTCTGCATTTAGTTATTTTGTTCTCCAAGATACACTTTTTCTGATTGCTTCTCTGAACAACTTTTTTTTTCCCCCCTCAAATCAGAAGAACTTTAAGGAACTTGACTGTTTTGCCCTCTAATTCAGATTGAAGGGGGGCTCAAAAGACAGTTTTGTACACAAAGGAAAGGGTGATATTTTAATTTCCTTTCCCTTGTTCCTGTGAAAGTCAATTGTGTAAATCCTGCTCTCTAAGGTAATGATACTTGTGAGCTTGGGTTACACTTAAGGATTCCACGAAGAGAATATCAGATTACAGTTTCTTCTCTAGTTTCTAAATGCCGGCCTTGATATTACCAGACAACATAAAGATATCAATCATCAGAAAGCTTATCGACTGTATGAAATAGTTCTATCAATATCTAATTTGCTGTCTGATCTAATGCACAGTCAGCCAGTGCGATGCCAACATCCTGGCTCTGTCTTTCAGGATATGTCATCTTTCCTCGATAGACAATGAGAAAAGCTTTAATTTCATCCTTGGACACTACACACAGAGAGATACTCTTTATGGGCTAGAAGGGAAAATGGTAAAGAAAAACACTAACTTTTCTGTTCTTGTCTCTACAATCTATACCTTTGTGTTTAAAAGTGCACCTGCCACAAGTTTTACATTAAGAGTAAGTCAGACATTTTACAAACATCATATAAAATTATCATTGAACTCATGAATAGCAAACCTCTGTTTATCACTATGAAATTTTTCCATTTGCAACTGCACATCTAATTCTCTTTGCAATTGTGATTTTCAATTTGAAATAGCTTCTTAAAGGGTCAATTGGGCAAAAGTTGAAAGCTTATATCCATCTCTTCCGAACCCTCCCTTTATATACTTTTCTATGTGCCCAGCCATGTTCTTTTTCTTCTCAAGTGAAAAGAGAGAACCCTACTGAAAACATAGTTTTAGTGTGACTAGTCTTGTTCTACACAAACATAGCTCACAGTACCTAAAACACAGCTCATTCATGGATTCTAGTTCACCAAATACTTGTTTATCACTAATATATAGTATAGGCCCTGTACTAGTCATTGTGCACAAAACAAACTATTAGGATAGCTCTAATCCTGTCTTTATGGAGCTTATGGTCTAGTGGAAGTGAAGCCCAGAGTTCAAACTGTTGTAGTTAATCCGAATATGCCATAACTCGTTATATGCATCCCATTTTCTCTTGTTGCTGTATATAGTTTGGAAAGTGTTTAGTAATTTAAGAAGCTCAGTTTTAGAGCATGTTAAGTCTCTAAAAACTACTGAATATATGAGCACAGTAGGAAAATGTAACAACTTTGATTTAGTTTTCTCCAACCTACTTGCTCACTTTTCATTCTCTGCATCTCTCTCAAGTGAAAGAGCAGAACATCAGCATCACAGATACACCATAAAATCTGGGGGCAAAGCTGTGTCTTAGCAGTTTATATTATCTATGTAAAATATAGTGGATTGAGAGCTGAACAAAATATGGGAAGAAACAGATGGATGGTAAGGGATTTTTTTTTCCTCTCCCTCATGCTGAAAAGAAACTTTGCAAGTATTTAAAATGTTCCTCCATTTCCCATGCTTAATCAATAATAGCAAAGGCATTTGCCCCTTGGCTGGAACCATTTCATTTCAGAAACTTTATCAGAAGGAATATATATATATATATATAGCATAGGCAGACATCCAAGATATCAGCAGAGAGGATTATAGTACATATATGACATTTAAATACTGACTAGGATAGAATGTTTTACTCTAAACCTCAGAAAATATAGCTCTAAGAGCTTCAGGGTATGTTGGAGGGCAGTTATGTTTAATAAAAGTCTGACTTTTCTGAAGTAGGAAAATGAGAAGGCTGTCAACTCTCAGTTCAGAGTGAAAATCTTTGGTGGGAAGAACTGGGCTCCAACAGCTTCCATATTTTGGCATCCAAATGAAAAGCTGGCCATTATTGCATGACAGTCGCTATGATGCATCACTCCATCACTCCAACATGAAACAGAACAAAATGTCCTAGATGGGAGCTGTATGACTTTGCTATGGCAGGATAAAAAGTACTCCACAATTGAATGACTTACATACAACTATGTATTTTTCCTCAAAATTTTGAAGATCAGCTTGTGTTGGTTTATCTAGGCTGACATTGATCTGGCTGATTGCCTCTTTTCCCTGTGATACTTGTCTTCCTCTGAGACCACCAGGCTGGCTGAGACATGCCTTTCTTATAGTGATGCCAGAATACAAGAGAAAGGGCCATTAAATTCTAGTTGGAGGTACCATCCTCTCACTTCTGCTTCACTATAGTGGCTAAAGCAAGTCACATAATCAAATACAAAGTCAAAGGTTAGTGAATTTTACTCTGATTTTTAGGGGAAGGAACTTCACTAAATAGAGGAAGGAGTGAAAAAGTACCAATCAGTGTCACATTCCTAGGAACCAATTATAAACTCATGTATTCTGTCTCTTCTTCAGAGGCCTTAAAACTGCCCTAAACTGGCTTCTGATTTCTAATCAGATCACATGAAGATGGTATTAGTTTTATACTGCTGCTGTGAAAATTTACTATAAATTAAGGGCCTAAAAGAGTAAAAGTTTAGTATCCTAGTTGCACAGAACAGAAGTTCAACATAGCCTCTTTGGGATAAAATCAAGGTCTAGGCAGGGTTGTGTTCTTTCTGATGACTCCAGGAAAGAACCCATTTCCTTGCCTATCCCAGATTCTAAAGGCTGTCTGCATTCCTTGGTTCAGCGCCCTTCTTCTATCATCAAAGTCAGCAAATTCAGGCTGAGTCTTTTTCATGCTGCCATCTCTCTGGTTCTCATTTATCTCCCTCTCTCCCTTTTAAAGACCCTTGTAATAACACTGGTCTCTTACCTAGATTATCCAAGATACTCTCTTTAAGATTAGCTAATGCACATCCTTGATTCCATCTGCAAATTTAATTCCTGTTGCCATGTAGATTAAGATATTCACGATTCAGTGAATTAAAATGTGGACATTTTTTGAAAGGACATTAACCTGCCTTCTGTTAAAGAAAAAAAAAAAAAGACACTTGTGAAAGGACAGTATTGAAGTCTTTATTTAGGGGGATTATTGCAATGGAATTTTATTGTCAGGGAGAGAGATAAGGCTCAACTCTGAATACAATAAGGAAAAGCAGGACTCTAAGCCAAGCAGCAGGTAGAAAAGTGTGTGGAAAATTATTGAGGAAACATCAGGGATAAGCAGAGACTTTGGCTAAACCAACCTAAGAGAATTCTCACTGAAGGAAGGCCAGGGTGTTCAGACATCACCAGGGGAATAGTGGAGGTTGAAGAACCTGATCAGGTATCAGAGGTAACGGATTCTGTTTAACTTACAAAGAATTCTTGCTAAAATTGGGCCATGCAAAGATAAACACAGAGGTCCAAAAGTCAGATCCTACTCGAGGAGGTGGTTCATAAGTGCCTGACCAGGGTTTGGTCAAGAAGAGAATCTTTGTCACTATCAAAGAGTTATTTTTGTTACTAATAACTTCAAAAAAAAATAAGGAAAAAAAATAAGAACACATATGTTCTTAGAGGATGATAAAGTGTTATCACCTTTGTGTTCTAGATTATTTCTTAAACACTTTTTATTACAGTAGCCCCCCCACACACACATACACACACCATCTTCAGTTTCTATTACCGGCGGTCAACTGTGATCCAAATATACTAAATGGAAAATTCCAGAAATAAACGATTCTTAAGTTTTAAATTGCAATCCATTCTGAGCGTGTTGCAATCTCATACCGCCCCACTCCCTCTCTCCCTGGACGTGAATCATCCCTTGTGTCCAGTGAATCCACGCTGTACATGCTCCACCTATTAGTCACTCAGCAGCTGACTCAGTTATCAGATCAGCCGTGGTGATATCTCAGTGCTAGTGTTCATTAACCCTTATTTTACTTAATAAAGGTCCCTAAGCACAAGAACAGCGATGCTGGCAATTTGCATATTCCCTTACTGTGCCTAATTTATAAATAAAACTTTATCATAGGTGTGTATATATAAGAAAAAAACACAGCATACACAGCATTCACAGCTTTAGGCACCCACTAGGGGTCTTGGAACACATCCGTTCCAAACAAGCGGAAACTACCGTATTTTGCTTTTGTAAATAAATTGGGTTCGTAGTAGTTTTTGTAAATAGAGAAATGGAAAGAAAACTAGAGTCAGACGTAGGATTACCAGTTAGATAGCTACTTTTAATTATCTTGAGAAGACTTTATAGATAAAATATGCCTTTATATCCATATGTTTTCATTTAAATCTCATTCTCACTAATGTATTAACCTGTATGATGGACTAATGGAAACAGTCATAGTGTGATTAGGGAAGGATTAGAACACAAGCAAACACAGGGATAAATATGATTATTGTGTGTGGGAGTGGAAGCAGATGCTTTTAAAAATATAAGTATCTGGAGAAATTAAAGGCTGTTCCTCATTGCAATCATATTCCCAGCTTCAAACGCTTGCCTTTCTTTGTCCCATCCACTTTCAATTGCGCTGCGGCAAACAGACTTTCTATGTGACCACAGATGTGTATGAGAAGGTGGCAGGGAGTGTTGGTTTGGCCTGCCGTAACAGCATAATCTAATAGGAACTTTACTACTAATATTTAACCATTTTGCACAAGCCAATAATTTTCACAAGATTTATGAAAAATACTTTCTTTCTTGTTTTTCTAATTTAGCAATCTCATTACTCAAAGGAGTAGAAATCAACTATAGAAATATAATGATAGCATTGTGGTCAGTTATACCAATTGTATCATTAAGGTGATAGGAAAAAGATCAGGTAGACTTCCTAGCAGCTAGTCATTATCTCTGGGAGCTTGAGCCTACGATTCAAGGTAACAGAACACAAATGGAAATAAAATCTTATAATGGCATATTTCATGGCCCAGACATTGGAAAACAGAATATAAAGAGTTGGAATACAGTGATCACATAGGAGCAGCCATCAATTTTATTTTATTTTTTCGTATGTACTTTTCAACTTACTGAGTTATTTTTAGAAACAGTTCTTGACTTTAACAAATTCATAACCAAAGATATCAATTTAAAATAAGAGATATGAACAATGTACTCTAAAAGAAAAGTTGGCTAATTGTCCCTGAAGGTGGCCAGATCAAAATGACTTCATAAAATTATTACTGTCACATCTGTAATGAGATCACAGATTGTCTGATTCCCAATACAGTTGTAAGCATTGCTCCCAGAAAACTACTTTTAAAACAAAATGTAGACTTGGTGGGTATATGAATTAACACCAGCCATACATATGCGTGTGTAATCTGGAATAAGATAAGAGAAATAGACTCACGGCTCTCACTGATTCTCCATGTGACCTTGACCAAGTCAGTTTTCCTCTGCACATGCTTTTCTTCATCCTTAAAATGAAGGAACAGAACCACTGGCTTTCATATTTTCCTAATTGCTCTCTTATTGCATCTTTCTATGACTTAGTCTCTGGTTATACAAGCCGGAATCTAAAATGTATTGAAAGGGAATTCTCCACGGCATTTTTGTACATCTTCTATCAGGTTTTGTCCCAGACAATCCTTTTAAGCATGTTTGTAGTTTGTATAACAAACGGTTTTGGAACTAAGATAACATCACCTTCTGGGGACAAGGGAAGATTTATATCCTGAGCAGAATAAAGACAATGTCTCCCTCTGGGGCAAAGTTGGGCAGCTTGCTAGCAGCCCCTTTTAGATGATCAGAGGGTCTTAAGCTCAGGGTTCCTCAGTTTTGGCACAAAATCATTATATTTGCAGGATTCATCTGGCTCTATTTTGGCAACATCCTCATGAGACTTGAAGACAAGAGGATCCAGTGTGATGCTCCTTGCTGTGAATGAGTAAAAAGGTCCTTCACTCTCACCCAGGAATTCTGTGTCTTCTGCCAGCATCTATGAAGTTTTGGCAGTCTAACTTGTTAGCTTGCAAAAATAAGGCAAAAATCTTAGAAACTTCATATTGCTTGACAAATTATTACACATTATAGAAACTTGTGGAGAGGAAAGATGGCCTTTATTTAGGATTATCTATGCCTTGATAATGTTCTTAGGTTTAAGTAACCCCCAGAGGGATGAGTAACTTATATTATCTGAGTTGTAATAATTTTGTTTGTTAGCTGCAAAACACATAAACCCTAAAATCTAAGTGGTTCATAAAATAGAAATTTATTTCTTGCACATTTAAATTTCAAAGTGAATGCCTCTAATCTGTGAGAACAGCTATTCCAAGAGTCACACTGATTTCATACATTGTCCCAAGCATGTTCTAGGACATGGTGGTGATCTGCAGTAAGTCGATGACAAGAGAGTCAAAAATGCTAAGAAGGTTACTATGGGCCAGACCTAGAAAGTGGTGCAAATTACATCAGCTTATTTTACAACAGTCAACACTCAATCTTTTGACCATACTCGTCTGCTTTGTAGCTGGGAAATGCAGTGTGGGTGTATATATGGGAGAATAAAAACTGGTATTGCTGACCAGCCTAATCAGCTATTACCAGAGCTGGGTGAAACTTATCCCTCTATTTCTGAAATTCAGGGGCAGTTAGCATTTAGTAGTATTTCTTTAATTTATTGTTAATAAGACTATTTACCAAACAGCCTACTTCCTGTAAAAATTACTATTATAACTTTGACTCTACCACAATAATGTTTTTATATTAGCACAGCAAAAGTGGGTTTCCCTTTAAAGAAAAAGTTGCAAACATTTTTTAAAGATTTTCCTAACAAATGGAAAAAACTACCTGATGTGGAAGGATCAAACCTGTATGAGCTACAGCATGTGAGTTATAGCCTTGCTCACTAAGGTAGTGGGGAAGCCATTACTGAAGAGTTACCTGAATGGAGTACAAGATGTTTTCAAGTGAAGAAAGCACCAGCTTCTCCAGGACTTAATGAGGGAGCCAGGAAGCCAGTGGCCCTACAATGATCGACTCCATTGATTGATGGGATACTGCTAGAGAAGTAGACTCTTGTCTCATTATGCAATAAGGATTGTGCTGTATTCTTGGAAGTAAATTATTATGAAATATGCCAGTGATGAGATTAAAAATATTGCTTGAAAGGTTTTCTGTGATAATCCTAGGTGTTAGGGCTTCCCTGGAGGCTCAGAGGGTAAAGTGTCTGCCTGCAATGTGGGAGACCAGGGTTTGATCCCTGGGTTGGGAAGATCCCCTGGAGAAGGAAATGGCAACCCACTCCAGGATTCTTGCCTGGGAAATCCCATGGACAGAGGAGCCTGGTGGGCTACAGTCCATGGGATGGCGAAGAGTAGGACACAACTAAATGATTTCACTTTCACTTTTCAGGTATTATCACTTTTCAGGGATACTTCAAACCTATATACATATTTGTCAGGCTGCTAATAATAGATCCTATTTATATTTGTACAGAAACTTTAAAATCATTCTGAATTCCTTCCCTTGCCTTTTTCCTATAGATCAGCTCTTCCCTATCTATCTCCAGTATTGTGGTCCAAGCTCTTATTACATCTCACTATACAAGTGGCATCCTGACCCCCAACAGTTGTCATTCCAATACCTAGCATCCATGATTCATGTTGGTAACAAAATGATTTTGCTCTAAGATACAAATACTCCATCATTCTGTTAGTTTAAATACATTAATGTGGTCAAGGATAAAAGCATAATTTTCTCGGTTAAATGGATGAAGCTCTTTAGAATATGCTCCCTGTTTATCACTCTGCCTTATCTCTTGCCTTTCCCTTGCAAGTACTGTCCACTCCAGCCACATTACACTATTTGCAAATTTAAGATCGTCTTACAGCTTCAAACTGCTGTGCTTTTCCACAGCTGCTCTATCTCTCTGTAAAGGGCATTCCTCCATTTTCCTCCAGATAATTTTTCATTGTCTCTTAAGTCTTAGCTTAAATATCCTTTCTTCCAGGAAAAATTCTACAATCCTAAACCCATTTAAAAATTTATGAGTTCCTGTAAACCACTATGCCAAATAAATACAATACACTCCTCAGCATCATTATGGTTTATTTTTGTTTTCTGTCTTCCACTAGGCTTTAATCTCCTTGAAAGGCACCATGCCTTATTTCACTTAAAATGGAGATACATGTCAGTTTCAAAATTAGGAAAAATCTCACATCCAAAAACCTATTAATCAGTCATTGTTTGACACTCAAAACTTATTCCTCATTGAATTTATCTTACATAATTCAAAGATGTCCCTTACAAAAGTACAATAAGGCCCCTACATATGAGCCTTCAAGTTGAGAACTTTCACAAATGCAAACACGCCTCTGCATGTCTAATCCCATAAGCTAGTTCCTGTAACTGGCATACATTGTCACGTGTATGTATCCTCTACAAATGGCTGTGCTTTTGTACACGTCACTGTACAGTACTGTATCTATATACAGTATAGCAGAAAAATATCTTTATTTCAAGCTCACAATGTCCTGAAGCAAGCATGAAAGCACCAGTGATGTAGCTGGTACTGCCAAGAAGCACCAAGGGATAACAGTGAAAATAACAGAGAGAGTGGAACAACAGGAGGAAGAAGTAACTGAAGAACCAAAGAGATCCATGGCGCAGGGAATGGCATGGGGATTTTCTTTGTTTGAGGAGGTACTGATGGTATTTGAGGATCTGAAGGTTGATGCAGCTGTTCAGAATTCAAACCAATGCTATTGTCTCATCTGTGATGAGAAAAAAAAGAGCTACTACCTAGACGACACTAGATCTTGTTTTTGAGAGGGTAGATAGAACTGGATCCAGCAAGATCCGTCAATGTCAGGCATGAGTGAAATCGCAGCTTGCCCTCCGTCTCCTATTGCTGATGCTCCTTCAGCTCTACCATCTCCCTCCTCCAGTCAGTAACTCTTGCTGCCTGTTCACTCAATGCAGCCCCTGTATGCCCACTGTTGTACTGTACTACTGTACTTTTCAAGGCACTGTACTGTAAGATTAAAAATGTTTTCTTAGAAATTTATCATTTGTTCTTTTAGATATTTCTGTAAAGAGTGTTATAAACTTATTACAGTATAGTACTATACAGCCAATTGTATTAGCTGGGCAGCTAGGCTAACTTTGATGGACTTACAAACAAATTGGGCTTACCAACATGCTCTCAAAATGGAACTCACTCATATTAAGGGATTTACTGTACTTTCCTGGAAAAATTAAAATCTTTAAGGAAGATTTTTTTTTTCCTTAAAAATGTGAAACACATTTAATAGTTTCTTTGAATGTGACATTAAGCAGAGATCAAGCCATACTGGGACCCAAGAATTTTTTATGGTCACACCTAAGAGACTTCCAAATTACAGTTGTACCAAAGGTACAAACTGCAGCTGCACCTGGAGGAGGGCATGGCAACCCACTCTAGTATTCTCGCCTGGAAAATCCCCATGGACAGAGAAGCATGGTGCACTATAGCGCCTGGGGTCACAAAGAGTCGGGCATGACTGAGCAACTAAGCACACAGTTGTGACAAGAAGCGGAGAAAGAGACATGGGATTATCTTTAGAATCAGATCAGATCAGATCAGTCGCTCAGTCCTATCCGACTCTTTGCGACCCTATGAATCACAGCACGCCAGGCCTCCCTGTCCATCACCAACTCCCAGAGTTCACTGAGACTCACGTCCATCGAGTCAGTGATGCCATCCAGCCATCTCATCCTCTGTCGTCCCCTTCTCCTCCTGCCCACAATCTCTCCCAGCATCAGAGTCTTTTCCAATGAGTCAACTCTTCGCATGAGGTGGCCAAAGTACTGGAGTTTCAGCTTTAGCATCATTCCTTCCAAATAAATCCCAGGGCTGATCTCCTTCAGAATGGACTGGTTGGATCTCCTTGCAGTCCAAGGGACTCTCAAGAGGATTCTCCAACACCACAGTTCAAAAGCATCAATTCTTCGGCGCTCAGCCTTCTTCACAGTCCAACTCTCACATCCATACATGACCACAGGAAAAACCATAGCCTTGACTAGACGAACCTTTGTTGACAAAGTAATGTCTCTGCTTTTGAATATGCTATCTAGATTGGTCACAACTTTCCTTCCAAGGAGTAAGTGTCTTTTAATTTCATGGCTGCAGTCACCATCTGCAAAGGTCCAGAAAAAGCAGTTTTATTGAAGGACAAGGACTGAAATTTAGGAGAGTCTAGCACTAAGGTGACTCATGGTTACCAAGCTATGAAGATCATCAGATATTCACCTTCTACATAGAGAAAAAGAGGTCTCTGGGACCTGTGATCCTTGTGTCCACTGCAATAACCAAGCAAAGACTATCCATGAGAATAAATGTATGGCTTGATTTTGGCTGTGATTGTAGATGTTAAAATATTACATAAAATATTAGCAAGTTGAATGTAGTAGTATCCTATTTTATCTCTCCCAGGTAGCTCAGTGATAAGGAATTTGCCTGCTAATGCAGGTGAAGCGGGAGACATGGGTTCAATCCCTAGGTCAGAAAGATCCACTGGAGGAGGAAATGGTAACCCACTCCAGTATTTTGCTGGGAGAATCTCATGGACAGAGGAGCCTGGAGGGCTACAGTCCATGGGATTTCAAAAAGTTAAACGTGGCTGAGTACAGCACAGCAGTATCCTTTTTATAAAAATAATATGGCAGAACTAGGTTTATCCAAGGGGCACATGGATATTTATCATTACAAAAATCAGCATCACACCTTGTCATATTAACACATTCAATGAGAGAAACATGAACATTTTAAAAGATTTGGGTCAAGTATATTTAAAAAAATTAAAATCCATTCGTGATGAAAACTTAGTATGCATAAATCATATAAAAAGACTTTTCAATAAGTCAATGGGTGGGATAGTGAAGCACACAGCAGTCAGCTTGTAATATCAAATACCATGACTTGAATTTGTATTTTTCATTAATTTTAAATATTAAATTATATTAAATATTAATACATTTAAACTTTAATATTTAACATATAAAATGACTTCAGTAAATTCCATATTATAAATAAGTATATAAAAGACTGCTGCTACTTATAAGTTTATAACTATTCAGAAAGTATTTAGTAAGGAATAGTAAAACCTATAATATACCTTGATAGCTATTTAAAAGTGAACTAAGCCTCTCACATTTTTTTCTGTGCTTATTAAGTGCTTACGTAGGACTTTATGTGATCAAAGTTTCTAACAACCATTTTTACTTGTTATGTGTTGTAACATTACCTAGATACACAAAATAAATATAATGTAACTTATTCAAGGCATTATAGCACAACTATGTTGGTTTATATGGTACATATAACTTAAAATGAGCAAGAACTCCAGGCCCTTTTTACCTACCAAATAGTCTATTTCATGGCAGTCTTATAGGACTTACTTCATTACTAGGTTAGTGGAAATTTATTCTTTGGAAAGTAAACTCTCCTTTTCCATTTCCATTTAAAGCTTGGTTTATTCTATTTATTTAGTTCTGTGTGTGTGTGTGTGTGTATGTGTAATATTTACTTGTTGCTCAGTCACTCAGTTGTGTCTGACTCTTTTTGATCCCATGGACTGCAGAACTCCAGGCTTCCCTGTCTTTCATTATCTCCCGGAGCTTGCTCAAACTCATGTCCATTGAGTAGTAATACCATCCAACCATCTTGTCCTGTAGTCCCCTTCTCCTCCTGCCTTCTCTTTCCTGGCATCAGGGTCTTTTTAAATGAGTCAGCTCTTTGCATCAGGTGGCCAAAGTGGTCTACCTTTGCATATATGTACACACAGACACTCATTATTCAGTCTTAAAAAAGAAGGAAATACTACCATTTGTGACAGTATGCATGGACCTGAAGGACAGAATGGTAAGTAAAATAAGCCAGACACAGAAAGAGAAATACTGCATGATTTTATTTATATGTGGAATCTAAATAGTGAAGGACATAGAAGCAGAGGGTAGAACGATGGTTTTTAAGGACAGGACAAATAATTGGGACCAATATCTCCCAATATGGAGAGATATTGGTTAAGTAGCAAAAGTAGCAAAAGCTTCAGTTATGCAAAACGTATAAGTTACAGACATCCAATGTACACCAATGTGATTAGAATTAATAATATTATATAGCACTCTTGAAATTTGCTTACAGAATAAATCTTATGCACGTACACATGTACACACACACGGAAGAGAACAGTAACTATACGAGCTGATGGATATGTCAATTAGGCTTGATTGTGGTGATTATTTCACGATGTACATGTATATTAAACATCAAGTTGTATATCTTAAATGCATTCAATTTTTATTGTCAATTGCACCTCATGAAGCATAGGGAGAAAAATACTAAACATTGCTGAACTCACGATACTAATGAAGATATCACAAAGTGAAGATACTATAAAATAAGCTGAAAACAACTGCACATCATTTATGTATAATTTTTTTGCCCATAGGCAAACTGTCACTGTTGTAGGTGTGAGTATCTATATTGTTAAGAGTCAAGCAGTAATTAACTGATAGTTATTTATGATTGATCATAGAGCAAAAATATTTTTAAGTTCTGGTGTGTTTTGCCAAAATATGCTTTCAAAACAAGCCATAATCCAACTTGAAGTATGAGAGTGAGTATTGTACAATACTCATACTCTCATATTAGCCCTGATATTCTCTTCTTTACAAATGTTAGGTTATTTGATTAGTAAAAAGCCTTACATGTTGTTTTAGCATTGTTCAGTGAAAGCTATTTATGGTATGCTTACAGTGAATTAGGCATTATTACAGCTCCCTCATACAGTCTGATGAGCAAAACAGGTAAGGTCCCTACCCTCAACAGGTGTTCTTACAGTAGGGAGATAGATCCTACTGTAATAGAACAGATAAAAATGGGATGTGATTCTTTCAAATGCCAAGAAAAATGAATAGGAAAATATGGTTGAAATAGAGGCATCTTGTATATTAGTGGTGGTTGAAGAAGTCCTCCCTAATTATACTTTAGCTGAAGCTCCAAAACTTTGGCCACCTGATGTTATTCAAAAGAACTTGATGCTGGGAAAGACTCAAGGCAAAAGGGCATCAGAGGATGAGATGCTTAGATAGCATCACCAGCTCAGTGGATATGAGTCTGAGCAATCTCCAAGAGATAGGGAAGGACAGGGAAGCCTGGAGCACTGCAGTTCTTGGGGTTGCAAAGAGTTGGACACCACTTAGCAAATGAACAACAATTACATTTTAACTTTAGAAAGCGTAAGGAAAGTCATCCTTTGAGTGTCCAGGAAAAAAAGATTTCCAGGGTGAGGGAAGAGCTTATGCAAAATCCCTGAGAATTACTAGATCTTGGTATGTTTAAGAAACCGAAATAACAGCATGTGACTACAGTGAACTCTATGCATACGAGCAAAGTGGAGACAAGCAAGAGACAGAGTTGATTCATGTAGAGGACGGTACTCAACCTTTGCTGTGTGCATTAGCACAAAGCCCTGGAGCATGACAGCATTTAGAAATTGAGTAGAGAAGAACCTGAAAAACAGACAGATATAAAATGGCTATTGAAGCTGAAGGGGAAAAACAATAGGGGAAATAATCAACGAAGCCAAAAAAAGAAGCATTGAAGGAAAAGGAGAGAGTGATCAGCTGTGCCAAATGTTTGTGATATAAGAACAGGACAGATTCCAGGGAGGTCTTAAAGGTGGAATCCAAGCTGAAACAGAAGGGATGAAAGAAGTAGGGTGGGAAATAATGAAAGAGTAGCAGAACAAGAGGTCAGACTGCTGCTGCTAAGTCGCTTCAGTCGTGTCCGACCCTGTGCAACCCCATGACGGCAGCCCATCAGGCTCCCCCGTCCCTGGGATTCTCCAGGCAAGAACACTGGAGTGGGTTGCCATTTCCTTCTCCAACACATGAAAGTGAAAAGTGAAAGTGAAGTCGCTCGGTCGTGTCTGACTCTTAGCGACCCCATGGACTGCAGCCCACCAGGCTCCTCCGTCCATGGGATTTTCCAGGCAAGAGTATTGGAGTGGGGTGCCATTGCCTTCTCCGAAGAGGTCAGAACTCGCACTGAAATGTTTAAAGCTGATACAAGAGTCCTGAGTAATAGCTGGTAGGAAACTTAAGACATTTCACAGTGATTATTTTGAGAATGTTGATACTAAAAGAGAGAAAGCAAGATAGAATGAGGAATGACTAGTTTCATTGCCTGAGTTTTAGTTTTTTAATGGGAGAGAATACAGCACATAAGAACTCACATTGGATAGCCATTATGCTGGATATATACACCTCCTGGGATTTCCTTAGCACGTCAGTTTTATGCACCGACTTGTTCCTCCTCAGCTACGGCTATGGCTGACCCACCCCACTTAGGACCATGAAGCCTTGCTGTGACTTTGAACTGCCACTCAGGATTCTGACATTGCGCCTCCTACAGGTTAATCCCAGTTTTCACCTCAGGCTGTTTCCTTGGGAACTCCGCCTAAGGTAGTCATATTTTAAAAACAATACTCAAAGTATGTACTATTTATGGATTCCATCAATGTTTTTTTCTCTTTTACTGGTTATAGAAACTTTAAATATTTGTAGGTTTATAATTATGTTTTAATTATTCAATAGAATTCCTCCATCTAAAGTGCTGAAAAATACTTCTGTTCTCATCTGTATAGTCATAAAAGTGACATTTAGAAGTGTATTGTTAGGATGAAAAACAAAAAACCTTATTATTTAAAGTATAATCATTAAACTATTAATTAATGAAGAATTGAAAATGAATTTACTCAATATAAAATTTTATTTTACTAATATTGAATAAAACATATACTTACCTATTAAAAATATATATTTAGGGTATTTTTATTTCAATTAAATGAGCCATTTGCGTTCCTCTTCTATTTATTTTGGCTATTATATTTTCCCATTGTAAAGGAACATTATTAAAAAATTTAGAGCAGATCTCTGTGCAGATATAAGAAAATAAATTATTATATGTTAGTTTATTTTTTTCTTGTGTGTATTTTATCTATACATGGCTGACGCATGCTATATGTGAATTTGAATGTTTTCTTTTAATATAATATGAAATATAATATGGACATTTATTATTAAAATCTATATAAATCTAATTTTACCTGTAAAATATCTTACTTAAACATTTCTGGACATTGTTGTCAAATTTAGCTATTGTAGGTAATATGTGTTCAAAACACTTTTATATATAAATGTCTTTTATAATTTAGAGGTTGTTTTCTTAGAAAAGATTCATAGGCTGTATTACTTAGGAATCATTAATTCTATGATTTAGTTTTGGCCAGGCCAGCAGCATGTAGGATCTTAGTTCCCTGAGCAGCAATGGAACCTGGACCCTTGGCAGTGAGAACACTGAGTCCTATCCCCTGGACCAGGAGGGAATTCCTTGCTTTTATGATTCTTTATAAATCAATTTTATCTAAAAGTTTCTCACAACTTATATCCCAACAGCAATGTAATAAAACATCATTTTTACTGTATCACTTTAAATATTTTGCATAACCTTTTAGAAATGGCTGTTTTACTTTAAAAAAAAAAAAGACATTTAAATTGTTCATGTTTATTTTCATTATACAAACATAAATTTTGCTGAATTTTCTTTTATATTTCATGATTTTTATATTGTTTAGTTTCCATTTTATTTATATCATTCATATATTAGTATCTTAATTATTTTAAGATGTTACATATATATCTCTAATACTTGGTTTTAGCTATTCTTAATAATATTTGCTAATTTATAATTTGCCTTTAATTTTAGTTTTCCATAATAAAGTTTCCACAATGATCATGTGACCTAACATATCTATATTTATTTATGTCCTCTGCCACTAATTTCAAAATAAGAATACTCTTCCCTCTGAAAGAAAGGACATATATATATTTTTCCAAGTTTTTAGAGTTTATTTTACTCTTTAAGCACATCTGTCCCTCTGAAATTTAATTTAGTATGGTTTGATATGTGATCTAAATTTATTTGTTAGACTTAACTAATTATTCTAATGATTTTTATTAAAAATCCATTGATGATTTTTTTTATTGTTTTTTAAATGTTAGGTAATTTGTAAAATATTTTGTATCACTTCATGCTATTTATTCTGCTCAGTCTTGGGAATGAATCTAATTTTTTTAATATCTTAAATTTGCCTTACATTGTTATTATTCTACTTTTAATTTTTTCCTCTAAGTTTTCTTAATTTTTCCTTATTCAATTAAGAACTTTAAAACTCTTTTTCAAATTATAAAGAAATGTATCTCACTCTACAAATTCATTTTAAATAAACAGATTTCTTTATAACATTTTGCCTTCTGATCCAGGAACCATAGTACCCTTTTCATTATTTGATCCTTCTTTTGTATCACTCAGAAAAAGTATGTATTGTTCTATATGCTGTACCTGTAGGTTACCTTGTGTTCCATTCATTTTGGACAGTGAGAGCTTGAAATTCAAAGTTCCTTAAATATTTATCCAAGACCCTTCAGGCAAATGCTGATGTTGTCCTAAACAAGAGCAGGAGTTTTCAGACTGATCAAAATCTTAAATTCAAGTCCATGTGGCAATAAATTGAAAGAAAAATTGGAGATTTACTATTTTAGATTCTGATATTAATAGTATTGCATACATGATATAATCATCTCCTCTTTAAAAATAAAAAGAAAGGAAAGAAAACATGATCATTGTGTCTGAATGACAAAATTCTAGTGTGTTTTCTTTGTTCTTCTCAAAAGCCTTCTTCCTGACGAAGTTAGCCGTTTTGGAAGAAGCGTGATTTTATAAGTTACATGTGTAGTGCTTTTGCATGATTTCATCATTGTGAATTGATGGTGGCTTGCTTTCATCAGTTTTGGCATCTGGAAGAAATAAACTTTGCGTGAAGCACTGTCGCTTTCAAATTTCCTGTTTGCTCTCTTCACAATAGCTAAATTAGCCATGACTGAGTTTCTGAGGAGGCAAAGGAGAAGAGATGTCCTCCGGATCTTGTCAGCATTGCTGCGAGTTTTATCCCAGCAGCCGAAGTGAAGATGATGAATCACATCATCATTCCTGACCAATCAAGCAAAGGAAAGGGCCAAGACAGGAAGGAAAGCTTTAGCCTTCTTATTTATCTCTTTTTTAAAATTCACATTGCACTTATTTTGAAAAATGTCAGAGGGCTCCTCTTAGGCTTGTGCTTCCAGGGACAACCCAGTTTGCAGTTCCTTTGTCAAATTTATTAAGGTGCCACTATCAGGAAGAAAACATATAAGTAATCAATAAGCAAAAATAAAATTATCCTTCTACCTTCCTAAAATGTAATGGTGAAATTTTCTCAAGCTGAAAGAGAAAGGCAATGCTTTGGATACGTTCCTCTCTTTTTCTATAAAGATGTCATTATACTGAAAAATCAATTAGAAGTTCACAATTTTGAAGTCATCAACATCACAATTACTATGTGAACAGATGTCAGACAAAGGGGTTTTCTGTTCAGTGGTGCTAGATGGGCTTAATAAATACAACATCCTCACTACTTTTGTATAAGGAAAACCTTTTTAATTAAAAAAAAAAAAAAAGTTTCCTTAGGCATATTTCTAAATCTTAAGCACTTGCTAATCTTACCAATGATAGTGTAAGTGCAGTGTTATAAGACAAACGTAAGTGAATTCCCAAGCGATGGAACTGGGAAAGGAGATCTACCTCCCCAGGGAAGTAGTTAGGGCTAACTGGTGGTGAGCTGAGCTTGAACAGAGAATGCTCTCAAGACTCTCTAGTTACAGGTTAGAGAAGGACCACCTAGCAACAGGCATTACGACAACAGGGAATAAAACAGGCACAAACGGATTGGCTTCAGAAGGGTGCTCCATGTGGTACTGAGTTGAGGTTCATGTGATGCATGAGTCATAAAGCAAGACCAAAAACAGAGAATAGAGAGTCAGTGAAATAAATGGGCTTTTTCACTTGATTGTATTTCCGAAACTCAGTGATCTGACACATATAGGTGCTCAATAAATGTTTGATGAGTAAATAGCTGCCTTTGTCCCTTTATTCAACATCTATTGAGTATCTATGTCATAAATAAACAAATACATATGGTTTATAAAGTGCTATGATTTCTGCCATCAGAGAATTCACAATGAATTCTAAGAGACTATGATGATCTTTTACATATAACTTTTGAATAGATTTATCCACACTGCAGGTCTGAATATAGCCTTTGCACCTCCTACTCCAAATCCATGCTACAAGCTTTTCATCTGTCTAATTACCAAAGTATTCATTTCCTTGATAACGAGGACCCTTCACAATTTGATTAAATGATTCCTTTTCCAACAATATTTTGGCCAAAATATTGAAATGGGATGCCTTATCTTTTCCTACTTTAAAAAAAAAAATACTATTTTTTTTCCTAAGGTATTCCTAGGATAATTTCCCCTGATTTAATTATCCATCATTTCAATATCTCACATATTCATACTCCACTCAAAACATTTTATGAGTTTTTTAAACTATCTTAATGCTCTATAATTAAGGTGTTCATATTACTTCCCCTCTAAATTTAATCCTCTTAAATCATGTGCTCAGTCACTCACTCATGTCTCCTCTTTGCAGCCCCAAGAACTGTAGCCCACCAGGTTCCTCTGTCCATGGAATTTTCCTGGCAGGAATATTGAAATGGGTTGCTATTTCCTTCTCCAAGGATCTTCCAAACTCAGGGATTAAATCCATGTCTGTTGCATCTCCTGCATTGGCAGGTGGATTCTCTACCACTAGTACCACCTGGGAAGGCCTATTAAACCAAAAGTTGCTAAGAAACCAGACCTGTATCTTTATGCACTGTCCTAAAAGCCCTAGTAAACTCCTTGCACAAGCAGGATCACTGCTGTCAGGACCAACCGGTAAGCATGCAGAACACCTGTATTAATTGCTCACTTGATGGACAAGAGACTTCTTCCTTTGCCTCTCTTTCCTGTTTGAAGGTTGGTCTTAAATTCATCCATATTTTTAGGTGGAGCTTCAGCCCAGGTTCAGTGAGCACTGCACTGGAGGAGTCCCTGGGTACAAAACAGAAAAACAAGCCATGTGAACTTGAGATGGAAACATGGTGAATAATCAGTGAGTTTAAGCTCCTCCAGACATGGGTCCGCAATTGTAACCAAAACCAGAGGCAAACCTAGCTACTGTGATTCCGGGCTATGGTGTATCTTGAACTGGATAATCAACTCAGAATTGGATTAGGAAAGTATTTCTTCCTTCCTTTATTGGCTTATCATTAAGAAACTTAATTGTGCAGACACTGTGTTAAGTAATTTTGACATATTTTCTCCCTCAGTTTTTTCTTGTGGGGCTATATTTATGTTTTATAGTCACCAAGATATAACTTATTTCTAGTGATGTAGAAAATATTCTATAAAATTGTGAAGGATAGAAGAGTTAACTTTCCCAGATGCTTGCAAATTTCAGATGTAACATTCACTATTTATTGAATTCTCAAGGACATACATACATTTTTCTTATTATTCAAAAATGATGTCACTAATGGGGATTGTTCTCTTAGTGACTGAAAAGATGGATCTGTGACTAATGGTCCTTTCCATCCTACATGAATGCATATACTGTCCTTCATCTATGACTTGCTGTGTCTGAGGCTATTTACAATGAGGCTTACCCCCACTGTCTTCCCAACACCTTCACTGACATAGAAACACCCCATTTCAAATTGCATTGTCTAGGGCTAAATTGATGTGCATTTAAAAAAAAAATCTTCTAAAGAAAGCACTCTTTAGCTTCCATTCTAATCCCTAAAAACATTAACCTGTACATAAAAAGCAAAGGACAAAAGGGGTGGGGGTAGGGAGTAAAGAGTTATTTTCCTCATCAAATTCATAGAAAGAGACCAGTATTTTTAAATTGCAAATGTTTCACATATTACTTATGTTGCTAATTACTTTGGTCTTATTTTTCCATTAGTAATTGTGCTCTTGAATTTTTTCTAAAGTTATTGAAATAGGGTTATCTTGACAAAAAGTGGCAGGTCATCTATGTCTAGAGTCAGCTGTCTGTAGCCTGAATCCTCACCACAGGCATCAAGCATCAGTCCACTCTTTTTCTGCATCTTAGCATTTTAGCACATGCTGAATCCTCGGGGATTTTCCTTTATCACAAATCTATTGTTTCCATTTTGTCTTTTCCAGTTTCATTATTACTACCACCTAACTCAACTGTCTTTCTGTATTGATTCAATATATCCTATAAACTAGACATTGTGCTAGATATAATGCACTCCTAAGTTATTGAAGATGCTTACCAGTTAATGCTGCTACTGCTTTATCTAGATTTTTTTAGCGTGAAGTAACAGGAAATGATATAAACTAGCTCCAAACTAAAGATTAATTGCCAGGATACAGTGTTATTGCAGAGTACCCAAGAGCACTTAAAAGCTTCCGGGCAGTAAGAGAGACCAGAACCAGGAAACAGAAATTCATCATAAACTCAGGCAATTACTACATTTATCTCATGGATTCTCTCACCTCTGCTTCCCTTTCTGCAACTACTACATTCTTTGGATTTCTTTGAACAATAGCTTTCTCTACCCCTTTAAGTGCTACTGTTTAAATATAGGCAACCAACCAACCGTTCCCAAGTTTATGTATTATGACTAAGTTACTACCACAACAAACAATTAACACATTAATATGAACTCTCCAACCCTTACTATGAACACCAACCCTTACTCACTGAGATTTAGCAGTCCTGTGTATCAGCCATCCTGCGACTTTTAAAGTGGCAATTAGCTAAAACTGTGCATGTTAGTTACTGCCTGTTGGAAAACTAAAATAGAGCTTCAGGCTCTCTCTCCATCTTCAGATAATATATGTGGATTGGGATGATATTCTGAAAACAAAAACCTAGAAGTTGCCAAAGTCAAGGAGTTGACTCAGTCAGGAATGTCCATCCCATTAAAAAAAAAAAAAAAAAAAAAATAGCCTATAAGGCTAGGTGAAAATGTTCTTGGATAGGACCAGCTTCACAGTACCTTGGACACTCTACCTCCTCAATATCAGATCACATTTTTTCTGGCTAAGCACTAATGAACAAAAGTTTGGCAAAAAGACTCATATCAAGCCAGAATGACAGAGACGTCAGAACCAGTTATTGAAAATCTCGTTGGCATAAGAGCCAAAAATTTTTCAGAGAATTTTTGAATATCTATCAGTTCAGTTCAGTTCAGTCACTCAGTCGTGTCCGACTCTTTGCAACCCTGTGGACTGCAGCATGCCAGGCCTCCCCGTCCATCACCAACTCATGGAGTGTACTCAAACTCATGTCCATTGAATTGGTGATGCCATCCAACCATCTCATCTTCTGTTGTCCCTTTCTCCTCCCACTGTCAATCTTTCCCAGCATATAGGTAGGGCCTTTACATTGTATATAAGTTCCTCCTCTGAGCATTTTAGATGCAACTCCCTGATACTAATAAAAGAGACACAGAGGAGATCACCTGAGCTTACCTGATATAAGTAGGTGTGGCCACACCACAAACCAAGCACAAAGACAGGAAGAGGGTTAATGTGCTTTCTACGTATCATGTCTAAAGTGGTCCTATTCAAATAATTCTACTTGGAAAATAATTCTGAGAATTTTAAAAGCACACAAATATTCTCTCTCTCTCTCTCTCTCTCTCTCTCTCACACACACACACACACACACACACACACACACACATACACACACACACACTCAGGTAATGAAAACTGCTGAATTATCTCACTTGTTTGGGAAGGTACCTACTTGTGGTCTGTGATAATACCTTAAAAATCCCAGTGGCTATAGGACTAACATCATTGTGGGAAAGAATAGACACTGGGAATAAAATTGTGTATTATTTGGGCAAAAAGACTCTCTCTTTGAGTTACTGAAGGCAAAAGTGAACTTCAGGTCTGCAGCCATTGGAGAGTTGGACCCAGGGGACCATGATTTCCCAGAGAGTGCAGAATTCTCTTCAAAATTGACAGGAAGTAGGTGCTGCTTAGAATGAAGAGCTTTGTGCTTCTATGTATAAATGGCCCTCTATCACCAGGCAGTAATCTTCCGAGATCTCTTAGCAGAACTTACAGTATGAACTCTGCTCTTTGAAGGGCCAGAAGAACACAAAGACTTTAGTGGGCAAGTCACACATTTAAGACAATCAGAAAATCCCATCCATGCCCTGCCCTAGACAGTGTGACCTGAAACAACTGTTGGATTTTCCTACTTAAAATTTTGGCTCTAATGAAAAGAACACAGTGCCCACAGTTGTTTATTCTATGTTTTATTACTTTTAATTAGAATATAGTTGCTTTACAATTTTGCATTAGTTTCTTTATCCTTATCTTTTTCCATTCCTCTGTCAAAGGACTTTTAGGTTGCTTCCATGCCCTTGCTATTGTAAATAGTGCTATAATGAACATCAGGGTGCATGCATCCTTTCAAATTACAGCTTTCTCCATATATACGCCCAGAAGTGGGGTTACTGGGTAATATGGGTCATTCCTCAGTTTTTTTAAGGAACCTCCATACTGTTCTCTGTAGAGGTTATACCCTGGGTCAGGAAGATCCCCTAGAGAAGGGTATGGCAAACCACTCTAGTATTCTTGCCTAGAGAATTCCATGTTCAGAGGAACCTGGTGAACTACAGTCGATAGGGTTCAAAAGGTTGGACACAACTGAAGCAGCTTAGCATGTATACACACACACTTAGCAATGTAAGAGGATTCCCTTTTCTCCATATCCTCTCCAGCATTTATTGTTTGTAGATTTTTGGATAATGGCCATTCAGACCAGTGTGAGGTAATACTTCATAGTTGTTTTTACTCTTTAATAATTAGTGCTGTTGAGTATCTTTCCATTTGTTTTTTGGGCATCTGTATGTCTTCTTTTGAGAAATGTCTATTTAGGTCTTCTGCCCATTTTTTGATTTTATTTTTGGGGCTTTTTTTTTTTTTTTTTTTTTTCCAGTACTGAGCTACATTAACTGCTTATATATTTTGGAGATTAATCCCTTGTCAGTTGCTTCCTTTGCAAATATTTTCTCCTATTCTGAGGGTTGTATTTTCCTTTTTGTTTATAGTTATTTAAAGAAGCGTAACTGTGTAATTCCTTGTTTGTGACCTAAAATCACCAATTTATATAAAAGTTCTCAGCCGTGGAAATAATTTGTTTAATTGTGTTTAACACTATCATACTTAAGAATGTGGGGGAAATAAGTTCTTAGGAGAGTTTTCAAACTGGCATAGAATATTTGCATTTTCTTTATTCCATAATGCAAACCTTGCATTAATTGCCTTTTCTAAAGAATATCTCAACATCTTTTCTAAGCATAGTGATTCTTCATATAATTATGCTCAGGCTTCACCACTATGCTCCTAAAAATGAGGTTACTCTTTACCGATATCTTACATGGTGATGGTTAATTAACAAACAGAAATCCCGTTTTTTCAAAAGGTTGTCTTTTTTTGGTAGCTTCAAAACTCCCTAGCGAGTATTTCTCAAAGCATCTGTCCTCCTTTTCACTGCCTATAGCTTCTCTCAGGGGAACTCAGAGCTGCCTCTTCAGATCAGACTCAGACCTCACTAATTCCCTTGATTTGTTCACCAGAGAACCTCCTCCTATTTGCTTCAACTACATCAAAAGACAACTGCCCTGAACTGTGAGTGGAGGAATGAGATTGAGCTGAAGCCCCTACCACCTAGGGAAGCCGGAAACTCAAAACCAGTTCTGTTGCAGCTGCTGGAATCCCTCCAACTCCTTCCCGGTTCAGAGAAGAAACTGTTCCACAGAGGAAGAAATTCTTCCTCTTTCCTTGTTAATGCTTAGCCATGGGTATTCCACAGAAAATCTGGTTGAGCCTCGAGTGTTACAGTTGTTAAATTTTCCAGCTGTTTGAAATCGATAAACATTTACACATTACCTCCATGGACAAGCCTCATGGATTTCAGGGCTGAGATGAAGGCCTACTACTAATTGCTCTTTGTGTCTAAAAAGACAGGGTCCTGGAGTTCTACGTTGCAATCAAGTCTCAATCAGATCCGCTCCACCCACAGGCTGCTCACTGTTTCTGAGAAAAGAGAAGCCCTGTTCTAGCAATTTTGTATCAGCCAAATCTGCCTCAGTCCATCAGACATCTTATGTATCACTGAAACTCACTGGGGAAGAGGGCAAGGACAGATAAAGAGAAGATAAATTTCTGGAGGCAAATAGCTATTTGGAGAGGAAGGGCACAACTCCAAAACATGCAGCACTAAACATCAAATACTGACAAATATTTGGAGCAAGGAGTGACAACAAGCCCTCCTCATATTATTTTTTGAACAATAGGCTACAAATCCAGACAAAATATCTTGTTATATATGTTTTAAATGTCTAAAAATTTTCTAAATGTCTATCCCCAAGAACAAAAACTCAAATTTTGCAGATAACATGCTATTTCCACCATAAAGGAGCTTCTGCATTGCAAAAATCATAAATTCATTATATTTATGTTACTTGCTTGCCCAGGTAGCTCATTTTGTATATGCCTGAAGATTTTATAGATTAACATATTTTTATGTCTATTTTATAATAGTCTGAACATAACCTTTAATTTCTTCTAATGCAATAGCAATTTAATGGGCTTCCTATTGTGCTTAATCCTTTTCTTCTTATATAATGTGGAATATACTTAAAAATGCCTGTGTGCCCTTTCTTTGAATCCAGAGCTATTCATAATGTGATTTCTTCTTTCATCCTTCTGCTTTGCCCATTAAAGAGTAGTGTATACTACGTGGGATTACTGATGAGTCAAGGAAGAAATGCGTAATTATTTCTGAAGCTCTGTGAGAGTAATTTATACCCTTTAAATCAGAGGTTCCCAAACTTGAATGATCAGCAGAAATATCCGAGAATATGCTTTGAAAAAAAAAAAAAATTGGTCATCTGGGCTTCCTTTAGAGAGATTCTGATTTAGTGGACTCAAGACACATACATACAGATACAGATAAGACATAGATGTAGAGATATATAGATTATTTTTAACTGAGTTAATTCTGATGCTCAGGACAATTGCTTTATCAGAGAGTAACCTCTGAACAAAGTGAAGCATCACCCAGGTCCCCCTTCAGAAACTGAGGCTCTGCTTCCCCCAACTGCTGTCAGTCTTCTGGCAAAAAGGCCTCAACTGTCCCGAAGGGGTTGTCTATGCTGAGGCAGGCAGTGTCACTCAAGGGAAAGCCACATCACAAGTCCCAGGCACCCAGCCCCGAACCCACCTGGAGAAACTGAAGGCAGCATAAGTCTCCCTGAGTTTGGTATCTTCCAGGTGCTAATCCTGAGGACTCTCCCTTTAAACCTCTTGCATACCATTTTCCTCTTGAAGACCGCTCCCTGGGGCCCCTCTTGATGGGCATTTTCATTAGAGCTAGAAGGCCAAAAGGGAGCGCTCCCGAAATTTCTCAAGAAAAAAATAATCAATCTTTTATCCCTCTATCTGCTCTCAAAGAAACACAGCTGGCGTAGCTGCTTCCTCTTGTCAATCATTTGCTCCCTACCTATCACTATGTGTTCTTTCCTGCAGTGTAAGAATGCTCTCCTCTACTTCTCTAATCCAAACCCTATATTCTGTCCTCATAATTACATTCTTTCTTGAAACTTTGACACCTGACTTTCTCAGTACTTAGATATCCATGTATATATAAATCTCTAGTATAATCATGAATGCCCTTATATATTGGCTTTCTATCTATAGATAATATGTCCTAAAGAAACCATGTTCAGCTTTTCCTTTCTTTTCTTTTTTTTTCCTGTTCTAATTTTTTTCACCATTTTTATTAAGAAATAATTGGCATGTGTGCGTGTTCAGTCTGGAAAAGGAAATGGCAACCCACTCCAGTATTCTTGCCTAGAGAATTCTGTGGACAGAGGAGCCTGGTGGGCTGCTGTCCATGGGGTCGCACAGAGTCGGACACGACTGAAGCAACTTAGCATGCATGCACGCATTGGAGAAGGAAATGACAACCCACTGCAGTATTCTTGCCTGGATAATCCCAGGGACAGAGGAGCCTGGTGGGCTGCCATCTATGGGGTCGCACAGAGTCAGACACGACTGAAGCGACTCAGCAGCACAGTGGCAGCATGCTCAGTTGCTTCAGCTTCAGTATTCAGATGGTTAGATTTACATATATTGTGAACTGATTATCACAGGAAGTTCATCTAACATCCATCTTTTTATTTATTTATTTTTTTATTTTTTTTAATGGATTAACTAACCTTTATTGAACATTTTTCCTTATTTAAAGATTTAAAGGCATACAAGTTTAATCTTGTGTTACTGAACTAGTGATTTGTTCATACCAAGCCTATTAAAAATTAACTTTTTCACAAAATCTTTCTCCTTCTTAACTCAAACACCAAAGGTTTGTCAATATCAACTTAGAGTAACAGAATTAAACAAAATGTAATTTAGGCCCCAAATTGAAACTTGAATAGGATAAGAAATCCTAAACATAAACAATGCTTTTCAATTACTTCACAGATCATTTGTTTTGTTGCTGTTTAGTTACTAAGTCACATCCAACTCTTTTGTGACCCCATGGACTAAGCCCACCAGGTTCCTCTGTCCATGGGATTCTCCAGGCAAGAATGGAGTGGGTTTTCATTTCCTTCTCCAGAGGATCTTCTGGACCCAGGGATCAAACTTGCATCTCCTGCACTGGCAGCCAGATTCTTTACCACTGAACCACCAGGGTTATCCCTTCCTTTTCCCTCCCTTCTGAAGTTCTCTTCTGAAATAACTATATTTTTGTGTTCTGAAGCTTCTGAAGTTTCTGGTAGGAGCCATAAGACTCTTTTTATCCATCTTTTTATATGTGTGTGTTAGTCACTCAGTCATGTCCGACTCTTTGCAACCTCATGGACTATAGCCCAGCAGGCTCCTTTGTCCATGGAATTTTCCAGGCAAGGGTACTGGAGTGGGTTGCCATTTCCTTCTCCAAGGGATCTTCCTGACCCAGGGATCGAATCTGAGTCTCCTGCATTGCAGGCAGATGCTTTACCCTCTGAGCTACTGCTGCTGCTACAGCTAAATTGCTTCAGTTGTGTCCAACTCTGTGCAACCCCATAGATGGCAGCCCACCAGGCTTCCCTGTCCCTGGGATTCTCCAGGCAAGAACACTGGAGTGGGTTGCCACTTCCTTTTCCAATGCATGAAGGTGAAAAGTGAAAGTGAAGTCGCTCAGTCATGTCCGACTCTTCGCAACCCCATGGACTGCAGCCCACCAGGCTCCTCCGTCCATGGGATTTCCCAGGCAAGCTACTAGGGAAGCCCAAAAAAGAAAGAAAAAATTAAAAAATTGTCCTTGCAATGAAATACAGTTGTTATTGTTTTTCAGTCACCCAATCGTGTCTGACTGTTTGTGACCCCATGGACTGCAGCATGCCAGGCCTCCCTGTCCCTCACCATCTCCCATAGTTTGCCCAAGTTGATGTTCATTGCATCAGTGATGCCGTCCAGCCATCTCATCCTCTGATGCCTCTTCTCCTTCTGCCCTCAATCTTTGCCAGCATCAGGGACTTTTCCAATGAGTTGTCTGTTCATATCAGATGACCAAAATACTGGAGCTTCAGCTTCAGGATCAGTCCTTCCAGTGAATATTCAGGGTTGATCTCCCTTAAGATTGATTGGTTTGATATCCTTGCTCTCAAGAGACTTTCAGGAGTCTCCTCCAGCACCACAGTTCGAAGACACCAATTCTTTGGCATTCTGCCTTCACAATAGTATTAGCTAAATTTATCATGTTGTAGGTTATAACTCTAATATTTATTTATTTTATAACTGGAAGCTTGTACCTTTGACCACCTTCCTTCAATTCCCTCCCCCCAACTCTCTCTGTCTCTGGTAGTCACAAGTCTGATCTCTTTTTCTAGGATTTTGTTTGTTGTTTATATTTCACAAATAAGTGAGATCATACAGTCTTTATCTTTCTCTCTCTGACTTATTTTATTTAGCATAATGTCATCAAGGTCCATCCATATTGTTGCAAATGGCAGGATTTCATTATTTTTATTATTTTTATTTTTATTCCATTGTATACATCACATCTTCTTTATCCACTCATCCTTTGACACTTTAGTTGTTTAAATTTCCTGGCTATTGTAAATAATGCTGCTATGAACCTGGAGGTGCAGATATCTTTTCCAGTTGATGTTTTCATTTCCATTAAATATATTCCCAGAAGCAGAATTGTAGGATCATATTGTAGTGCTATTTTTAACTTTTTGAAAATCCCCTATACCATTCTCTGGGCTTCCCAGGTGGTACTGTGGTAAAGAATCTGCCTGTCAATGCAGGAGATGCAAGAGACACAAGTTCAATCCCTGGGTCAAGAATATTCCCTGGAGAAGATAATTGTAGTCCACTTCAGTATTCTTGCCTGGAAAATTCCATGGAGAGAGGAACCTGGCATGCTATTGTTCATGGAGTTGCAAAGAGTTGTAAACGACCAAGGAACTGAGCACACACACATTCCATAGAGAACCATAATAGCTGTACCAAAATACAGTCTCTTCAACAGGACACAAATTTGCCCTCACCAGCATTTGTCAGCTCTCGTCTTTTTGATGATAGCCATTCCAACAGGTGTGAGATGATATCTCATTGTTGTTTTAATTTGCATTCCCTACTGACTCTTGATGTTGAGCATCTGTTTATGTACCTGTTGGTCTTTCATATATCTTCTTGGCAGAAATGCTTATCCAGGTCCTTCAGTCATTTTTCAATTGGGTTATTTGGGATTTTTTTGCTATTGAGTTGCCTGAGTTCTTACTATAGTTTGAATATTAACCCTTTATCAAATACTTGGTTTGCAAATATTTTCCCATTCTCTAGGTTTGTTTTTTTTTTCTCCACTATATTCCTGTGCAGAAGATTTTTAGTTTGATGTACTCCTAGCTGTTAACTTTAAAATTTTGTTGCCCAGCTCTTCTGTTTTATTTGATGTTTCTTTTGTTTTGCTTTGTTTTACCCAGTATACTTATTGAATGAATGGAAGGTAATAAAAAGTAGTGGTTAATGACATTGTACAGGAGACAGGGATCAAGACCATCCCCATGGAAAAGAAATGCAAAAAAGCAAAATGGCTGTCTGAGGAGGCCTTACAAATAGCTGTGAAAAGAAGAGAAGTGAAAAGCAAAGAAGAAAAGGAAAGATATAAGCATCTGAATGCAGAGTTCCAAAGAATAGCAAGAAGAGATAAGAAAGCCTTCCTCAGCAATTAATGCAAAGAAATAGAGGAAAACAACAGAATGGGAAAGACTAGTGATCTCTTCAAGAAAATTAGAGATACCAAGGGAACATTTCATGCAAAGATGGGCTCGATAAAGGACAGAAATGGTATGGACCTAAACAGAAGCAGAAGATATTAAGAAGAGGTGGCAAGAATACACAGAAGAACTGTACAAAAAAGATCTTCATGACCCAGATAATCACGATGGTGTGATCACTCACCTAGAGCCAGACATCCTGGAATGGGAAGTCAAGTGGGCCTTAGAAAGCATCACTACGAACAAAGCTAGTGGAGGTGATGGAATTCCAGTTGAGCTAGTTCAAATCCTGAATGATGATGCTGTGAAAGTGCTGCACTCAATATGCCAGCAAATTTGGAAAACTCAGCAGTGGCCACAGTTTTCATTCCAATCCCAAAGAAAGGCAATGCCAAAGAATGCTCAAACTACTGCACAATTGCACTCATCTCACACGCTAGTAAAGTAATGCTCAAAATTCTCCAAGCCAGGCTTCAGCAATACGTGAACCGTGAACTTCCAGATATTCAAGCTGGTTTTACAAAAGGCAGAGGAACCAGAGACCAAATTACCAACATCTGCTGGATCATTGAAAAAGCAAGAGAGTTCCAGAAAAATATCTATTTCTGCTTTATTGACTATTGCAAAGCCTTTAACTGTGTGGATCACAATAAACTGTGGAAAATTCTAAAAGAGATGGGAATACCAGAACACCTGGCCTGCCTCCTGAGAAACCTGTATGCAAGTCAGGAAGCAGCAGTTAGAACTGGACATGGAACAACAGACTGGTTCCAAATAGGAAAAGGAGTACGTCAAGGCTGTATATTGTCACCCTGCTAATTTAACTTATATGCAGAGTACATCATGAGAAACACTGGGCTGGAAGAAGCCATAAGCTAGAATCAAGATTGCTGGGAGAAATATCATAACCTCAGATATGCTGATGACACCACCCTTATGGCAGAAAGTGAAGAGGAACTAAAAAGCCTCTTGATGAAAACGAAAGACGAGAGTGAAAAAGTTGGCTTAAAACTTTTGGACTCTGTGGGAGAGGGAGAGGGTGGGATGATTTGGGAGAATGGCATTGAAACATGTATAATATCATATATGAAATGAGTCACCAGTCCAGGTTCAATGCACAATACTGGATGCTTGGGGCTGGTGCACTGGGATGACCCAGAGGGATGGTACAGGGAGGGAGGAGGGAGGAGGGTTGAGGATGGGAACACGTGTATACCTGTGGTGGATTCATGTTGATATATGGCAAAACCAATACAATATTATAAAGTTAAAAAAATAAAATTAAAAAAAATAAAAACAAACAAAAACCTCAACATTCAGAAAACGAAGATCATGGCATCTGGTCCCATCACTTCATGGGAAATAGATGGGGAAACAGTGGAAACAGTGTCAGACTTTATTTTTTTGGGCTCCAAAATCACTGCAGATGGTGACTGCAGCCATGAAATTAAAAGACGCTTACTCCTTGGAAGGAAAGTTATGACCAACCTAGATAGCATATTCAAAAGCAGAGACATTACTTTGCCAACAAAGGTCCATCTAGTCAAGGCTATGGTTTTTCCACTGGTCATGTATGGATATGAGAGTTGGACTGTGAAGAAAGCTGAGCGCCGAAGAATTGATGCTTTTGAACTGTGGTGTTGGAGAAGACTCTTGAGAGTCCCTTGGACTGCAAGGAGATCCAACCAGTCCATTCTGAAGGAGATCAGCCCTGGGATTCCTTTGGAAGGAATGATGCTAAAGCTGAAACTCCAGTGCTTTGGCCACCTCATGCAAAGAGTTGACTCATTGGAAAAGACTCTGATGCTGGGAGGGATTGTGGGCAGGAGGAGAAGGGGACAACAGAGGATGAGATGGCTGGATGGCATCACTGACTCGATGGACTTGAGTCTGGGTGAACTCCAGGAGTTGGTGATAGACAGGGAGGCTTGGAGTGCTGGGATTCATGGGGTCACAAAGAGTCAGACACAACTGAGCGACTGAACTGAACTGAATGCTCTTAAATAAGATTCTGTCCTCATTAGTCCCTGATTTTACCAGACTTTCTGAAAGCTCTAGTGATATGTACACATACACACATTACTGCAAAGTAACCCCTCTTTCTAGTGTAATGTTTACTGAAATGCTCAAATTTGTATTGTCTTTACTATAACAAAAATGATTTTTGGGGAACATTTTACTCTGACCGTTGTATATGTTTGAACTGAAATTATTAATATTTAATATTTTAATTTATAATGTATAGTAAATTAATTTTTATTTTTGTAATGCATTAATGTTATTAGCAGTTCTTTAGCTTAACATGAGAATTATAGTTGCAGTTGTGTTTTTCCAGTAATGTGCATTGTTGAGTTATATTGTCCATTGTTTGGAATAATGAATAAATGATTTTTTTTTCTTAAAATAGAAATAGAAGCCTCTGGAGTTACACTAAGAGGATTTCAATCTGTTCGTCATTTATGGTCTTCGGTACTGTGAACACTTTTTTGATCTGTCTGTGTGTTTCCATTCATTTTATTGTAAAATGGGGATGTTGAGACGAGACAGATGAATACTTTGAATGCATGATATTAGCAGGACAGCACACTCTGCTTTTGAAGCTTTTCCCCCCACTTTTAAGTAAAATATATATTAAGTTCTGAATTAATTCTATTTATTACAAGGTGTTTGCTTCATGAAATACAGTTATATATCTATTACTCAAAACATAACTGTCAAATGAAAGAAAAAATGAATGGAGAGGTTCACAGAAGTAAATCGCCTGGAATGTGGCACGTGATCTGCTCAGGGCAGAGGTTAGCTCTTGTTAGCATTTAAAATTATCTCCACAGCCACCGACCTTCATCACTGTTGATATATTTCAGTGTATGATTGAGAAGAAATCCAGTGATGATTCTTTTATTCTCAACTCTCAGAAGTGGAAGTTACTTAGGTCAGGAGAGGCATATATCAAATATAGCAGATGGTTGGATGTAGCAGATTTCCTCTTATCCTTGCAGAAAATCGTGTACCTTCACAATTGAGCCAAATGTATAAACTAGTGGTTTTTAGCCATGGTGGTTCATCACAGTAACTGGTGGGTATTTTTAAAATATATTTCCCTACTTCACTTTAAGATTCAAATTTAGTTGGACTGGTATGAGTCCTAAGTATCTGTATCTTAAAATTTGCTACATGTGATTCCTGTGAGTGTACAGGGTTAACAAACCATGACAAAACTAGCAAGTTAAAAATTATTGGCATTACAGCAGGTCATTATTATTGGCAGTATTAAAGGAAACAAAAGTAAGGTGATGACTGGGATTTGCAGTAGAATATTATAGGTAAATGTACTTTAATGAAGTCATTAGTATCTCCAGAGAAATCACATACCTCCTAGAAAAAAGTGCTAATGATTAACGGAAGAATAGAAAATAAGAGTCATAGAAGGCATAATGTTCTTTCAATAACTAGGCAGGAGAAAGGAAATGTTTACCAAGAATATCGAAAGCTAGGATTATTTTTGGTGCCAAGACATGCTTTTTGGGAAAATGAGCTATCTATAAGCTATCTTAACCTGAGACTATTGAAAATTCTGTTCCCTACAGTGTTTTGATTCTATGATCACACAATAATCCACTGATACACAGCATGCTACAAGGAGAAATTCCTCATGTTGAATTAATGTGAGTAGTCCTTCCATTTCATAAAATTCTCACTATAACAAACAGACATTTATGATGTATACAGTAGATCTCCTATGATCCTGATAAATATAAGAACCCCAGAGTCTAATTGAATTTAGCAAACAGCCAAGTTGAGTTCCTAGGCCTGAGCTGAGGACCAGGCCTCTCATGGTGGTAAATCTCACGTTCAGGATCTCAGCACAGAATAAGCTTTTGTGTTTACCAAGAGAAATCCCTCTGCTTTACAACCACAGCACTCTGCTGCAAAAAATTCCTCGGAATTGTCAAGTAACTTCCTGAAGCAATAGGAAAGAAAGCCTCACCTCAATGTCTAATCCTTTAGGGCAGGAAGTTTTGCAAAATGATCGCCTATTTATAGCTTTCCCTCAATCTCTAAATTGGTCTAAAAAATAGTTTAAAATACATTTTTAACACTTCAATAATATTGTGTCTGACAGTGATATGAGCAAAATCACTAACCCTGTCACCAGTAAGCAACAAAGGAAGCTGCTTTGATCGATCAGAAAAAATATCAGTGTTGACTATATCCCACTATCTGAAAAGCCAATCTGTAAAGTGTTATCAGTAAAAGAAGCAATGGAGTGCTGAGTGAGAGGAAAACTGGAGATTCAAAGTTCCATTTAGTAACTCCTTAGGTGACAAGTAACAAAGGATATGAAAAGTGAAAAGAGAAAATTCAGCTTTATTTTCTGTTCGTTAATATGTTGCTAATAATGTATGTAAAGACAAATAAAATTAAAAATTCACAATTCAAAAAATATAACCAAGTAAATAAAAATAGAGACATATAAACTGAGGTTCAAAAAATGTAAATAAGGAATAATATTTTTTCAAATGGAAAAAATAAAAACAATAAAGCTAAACACAGCAAAATCTTGAAAACAAATTCATTTGGATTGGAGAGGAGATAAAGATATTACTGAGTGATCATTCAGTCACTCACCGTTGTCATTTAAGCATATTCTAAGAAAATGTGACAGGCAATTAATAAAGAAAGCATTATGATCTTCATTACTTTCTGTAAGGGATTTATTCCTTTCACTTGGCTCAAGTTAACAGAACTGTCCAGAGTTCCTTCTACCTCATGCTCCATGCTTCTCTTAGCACACAAGCTGAGAGAAATAAAAAATAACTTCTTTGCTAGCTTTCCTTCATAATGTGCACATTTGATATGGATCCACTTGATAAATGGTTAGCTAGATAGATACAAATAATTCTGTAGAAAATAACAGAAATATAGAAAGTAATATAGTGGTATCTTTGGCTAGAATTTTTTCGGTATAATAACAAATATTTTGGTGAAATCGCTGTACTTTTACATGCATATATACATACACATAACTGATTATACACACACACACACACACACACACATATATATATATAATTCTGTTCAATTGAATAGCTCTTCATACCTTACCTCACTTTGCTCCCTGCAATCTGTCCTCTCAGTATTTTTTATACAATAGACATTCACTTGTATTTTGCCTATTTAGAAAAGTCTGTCAATATTTTCATTTTACAAATGTTATGAGAACATAAATTATCTTGGGCTTAGCAGTATACACACAACTGGAAAGTTGTCTTTTTTCTAAGCATTCAGTTCACTTCAATTCAGAGCTCAGTCGTGTCCAACTCTTTGCAGCCCCATTCTGCAGCACATCAGGCCTCCCTGTCCATCACCAACTCCTGGAGTGTACTCAAACACATGTCCATTGAGTTGGTGATGCCATCCAACCATCTTATACTCTGTCGTCCACTTCTCCTCCCGCCTTCAATCTTTCCTAGCATCAGGGTCTTTTCAAATGAGTCAGCTCTTCCCATCAGGTGGCCAAAGTATTGGAGTTTCAGCTTAAGCATCAGTCCTTCCAATGAATATTCAGGACTGATTACCTTTAGGGTGTACTGATTGGATTTCCTTGATGTCCAAGGGACTTTCAAGAGTCTTATCCAACACCACAGTTCAAAAACATCAATTCTTCAGCACTTAGCTTTCTTTATAGTCCAACTCTCACAGCCATACATGACTACTGGAAAACCTGTTGCTTTGATTAGACAAACATTTTTGGCAAAGTAATGTCTCTGCTTTTTAGTATGCTGTTTAGATTGGTCATAACTTTTCTTCCAAGGAAAAAGCGTCTTTTAATTTCATGGCTGTAGTCACCATCTGCAGCGATTTTGGAGCCCCCAAAAATAAAGTCTTCCATTGTTTCCCCATGGGTTTGCCATGAACTGATGGGACCAGATGTCATGATCTTCGTTTTCTGAATGTTGAGTTTTTAGCCAACTTTTTCACTCTCCTCTTTCACTTTCATCAATAGGCTCTTCAGTTCTTCTTTGCTTTCTGCCATAAGGGTGGTGTCATCTGCATATCTGAGGTTATTGATATTTCTCCCAGCAATCTTGATTCCAGCTTGTGCTTCATCCAGCCCAGCGTTTCACATGATGTACTCTTGCATATAAGTTAAATAAGTAGGGTGACAATATACACCCTTGGTGTACTCCTTTACCTATTTGGAACCAGTCTGTTGTTCCATGTCCAGTTCTAACTGTTGCTTCTTGACCTGCATACAGATTTCTCAGGACGCAGGTCAGGTGGTCTGGTATTCCCATCACTTTAAGAAGTTTCCACAGTTTGTTGTGATCCACACAGTCAAAGGCTTTGGCATAGTCAGTAAAGCAGAAGTAGATGTTTTTCTGGAACTCTCTTTCTTTTTCAACAATCCAACAGATGTATGCAATTTGATCTCTGGTTCCTCTGCCTTTTCTAAATCCAGCTTGAACATCTGGAAGTTCATGGTTCATGTACTGTTGAAGCCTAGCTTGGAGAATTTGGACATTACTTTACTAGTGTGTTAGATGAGTGAAACTGTGTGGTAGTTTAAGCATTCTTGGGCTTTCCTGGTGGCTCAGAGATTAAAGTGTCTGCCTGCAATGAGGGAGATCTGGGTTCGATCCCTGGATCGGGAAGATACCCTGGAGAAGGAAATGGCAACCCACTCCAGTATTCTTGCCTGGAGAATCCCATGGACAGAGGAGCCTGGTGGCCTACAGTCTACGGGGTCACAAAGAGTCGGACACGACTAAGCAACTTCACTTCATTCACTTTAAGCATTCTTTGGCATTATCTTTCTTTGGGACTGGAATGAAAACTGACCTTTTCCAGTCCTGTGGCCACTGCTGAGTTTTCCAAATTTGCTGGCATATTGAGTGCAGCACTTTGACAGCATCATGTTTCAGGATTTGAACTAGCTCAACTGGAATTCCATCACTTCCACTAGCTTTGTTCGTAGTGATGCTTCCTAAGGCCCACTTGACTTTCCATTCCAGAATGTCTGGCTCTGGGTGAGTGATCATACCATCGTGATTATATGGGTCCTGAAGATCTTTGTTGTACAGTTCTTCTGTGTATTCTTGCCACCTCTTCTTAATATCTTCTGCTTCTGTTTAGGTCCATACCATTTCTGTCCTTTTTTGTGGCCATCTTTGCATGAAATATTCCCTTGGTATCTGTAATTTTCTTGAAGAGATCTCTATCTTTCCCATTCTATTGTTTTCCTCTATTTCTTTGCACTGATCACTGAGGAAGGCTTTCTTATCTCTCCTTGGGATTCTTTGGAACTCCGCTTTCAAATGAGTATATCTTTCCTTTTCTCCTTTGCTTTTCATTTCTCTTCTTTTCACAGCTATTTGTAAGGCCTCCCCAGACAGCCATTTTGCTTTTATGAATTTCTTTTTCTTGGGGATGGTCTAGATGACTGCCTCCTGTACAATGTCACAAACCTCCATCTTAGTTCATCAGGTACTCTATCAGATCTGCTCCCTTAAATCTATTTCTCATTTCCACTGTATAATCATAAGGGATTTGATTTAGGTCATACCTGAATGGCCTAGTGGTTTTCCCCACTTTCTTCAATTTAAGTCTGAATTTGACAATAAGGAGTTCATGATCTGAGCCACAGTCAGCTCCTGGTCTTGTTTTTGCTGACTGTATAGAGCGTTTCCATCTTTGGCTGCAAAGAATATAATCAATCTGATTTCAATATTGACCATCTGGTGATGTCCATGTGTAGAGTCTTCTCTTGTGTTGTTGGAAGAGGGTGTTTGCTATGACCAGTGCGTTCTCTTGGCAAAACTCTATTAGCCTTTGCCCTGCTTCATTCTGTACTTCTAAGTATTATATCTCCATAAATAGAAGAAATTATTAGTTCTAAATTTCAATACCAACAATAATGTGAACATTTAGAACACTGATGAAAACAGAAAGATCAGATGTGGGTCCTATTGTTAGCATATGTTATTTTGATTCAGATTCATGAATTTGGAAATATTGATTACTATGACTCTCTGTACTCTTTTAGTACATAAGGTAAATAAGTTTAATTTACCTATTATGATTTCAGGAGTTCTTTCTAAAAACAAAATTTTCTCAGAATTGGAAGAAAATATAAAATAAGCTCATAGACAATTATGTAAATATTGAATGTTGTTGCTGTTGCTTCTTGTTTAGGCTCTACTTTGTATCCTACTCTTTTGTGACCATGGACTGTAGCCTGCAGGCTCCTCTGTCAATGTTACTATTTATTATTAATATATTCTTATTTTATCATTCTTTTTCCTTTTATAAGACAATTTTTGTGGGTCTACAGTGTACCACATAACTCCCCGCCTTCAATACTAAAGCATCATTTCCCAGCTACTGGGACTATTGACATCTCACAGTTCTCAGCCTTTGTCTAAAGAGTCATTTTGCCCAAGTTTATGCCTCCTTTCCAGGGACAGACCAAAGCATGATTCCACAGACGAGTAAAGCCCTGACCTCTGCACCAACCTGTGATGCCTCTGCAGAGAACCAGTGCTCCAGAGCAACTGCTGGCTTGGCTCAGGGGGCCTTTGTTGTGCTGCCCCTCAATACAACATCTCCATTTACCAGGTCAGCTTCCTCCACTTCCCAGACAGGTGCTCATCCTAAGAGAACTCCTCAGTCATCTTCTACTGGCTGATCTCCCTTTCGGCATCTGCCCCCTAGCAGAACAACTACTATCAGACAGATTAAAGGGCACCAGGACTTCCCTGGTGGCTCAATTGATAAAGAATACGCCTGCAGTGTGGGAGACCTGGGTTTGATCCCTAGGTTGGGAAGATCCCCTGGAGAAGGGAACAGCAACCCACTCCAGTATTCTGGCCTGGAGAATTCCATGGACTGTATAGTCCATGGGGTCACAAAGAATCAGACATGACTGAGAGACTTACACTTTCACTTCTTTCTAAACAACTCCAAAGAGGCCTCTGCTAAGTTGCATCAGTTGTGTCCGACTCTGTGCGACCCCATAGACGGCAGCCCACAAGGCTCCCCCGTCCCTGGGATTCTCCAGGCAAGAACACTGGAGTGGGTTGCCATTTCCTTCTCCAAGGCATGAAAGTGAAAAGGAAAGTGAAGTCGCTCAGTCCTGTCCGACTCTTCCTAACCCCATGGACTGCAGCCTACCAGGCTCCTCTGTCCATGGGATTTTCCAGGCAAGAGTACTGGAGTGGGGTGCCATTGCCTTCTCCCAAAGAGGCCTCTAGGTGTGTGGAAAAGAAGGGGAAGCAGGGAGGTGGGGGGGTGGGGAGCAGGGTGTGTAGTTTTGCAGTTTGATTACAAAGCTAGAAAGCCTTGTCTTATTGTTTAGGATATCATCCTCCAGTCACTGTACAAACTTTTCAAGAGCAGCATTAATCTTCAGGGTAGAACAGACTTTGTGGTCACTGATGGATATTTCACATCCCTATTTGTTAAGAATGTGGAACAAATACACCGTAAAAAATGGCACATTAGAATAATCCTTTCTCAAAATTGATTTTCTGAAGAAAGATTTTGAAAGTCTATGTGACCCTCTTCTGACACAGATGAAAGATGCAAAATGCAAGGCTATTTTTAGCCCATTATGAATATATAAATAGCCCTCAGATTACTTACTATAAACATCTACTTAAAGGCAGCTGCTACGAGGAGAAATCAATGCTACTATTCAACGCAAGGTTGTATTCTATCCTCCCCAGGATTGTTTCTTTAGATAGAAATTTTCTAAAATTTCAATTTAGATATTTCAATTTCTTATAGATACAGTCATCCCTCTCTATCATGGGGAACTGAATCTATGATTGCAGGAGACAAAAAATCAGAGACTAACTTCAGTCCCTTGTATAAATTAGCATGGTGATTGTATGTAACCTGTAAACATCCTCTTGTAACTTTGTCATCTCTTTATAAAGAAAGCTGAGTGCCAAAGAATTGAAGCTTTTGAACTATGGTGTTGGAGAAGACTCTTGAGAGTCCTTTGGACTGCAAGGAGATCCAACCAGTCCATTCTGAAGGAGATCATCCTGAGTGTTCATTGCAAGGACTGATGCTGAAGCTGAAACTCCAATACGTTGGCCACCTGATGCAAAGAACTGACTCATTTAAAAGACCCTGATGCTGGGAAAGAGTGAAGGTGGGAGGAAAAGGGGACAACAGAGGATGAGATGGTTGGACGGCATCACTGACTCAATGGACATGAGTTTGAGTAAACTCCGGGAGTTGGTGGTGGATAGGGAGGCCTGGGGTGTTGCAGTCCATGAGGTCGCAAAGAGTTAGACACAACTGAGTGACTGAACTGAACTTATTACTTGTGATATTTAATACAGTGCAAATGTTATGCAAATAATTGTAAATACAATGTGAATGCTATATTAAAACTTGCCAGGACAGAGCAAATTCAAGTTTTGGTTTGGGGAAATTTCTAGATTTTTTTCTAATTATTTTTGATCAGTGGGTGTCTGAATCTGTGGATTCAGAACTCACGGATATAAAAGGCCAACTGTATACTGCAGAGTTTTGCACCTGCACTAAGAAGTCAACATTAGAAAACATGGTAGAAGTAAGGGAAACTTTTTCTTATAGGAGTGAAAAGTAGATAAGGTCAATAAGAGCTCCTCTCTTAATCATCCATATTGTTTTCTTATTGTAAAGTATAAATGAATCATAATAATCTCTATAAAGTATTTATTTTGTGGCAACTATTAAGCACTGAACAACATTCAATTTTATGCTATATACGCACAATGGTATATTACTCGGCCATAAAAAAGAATGAAATAATGCCATTTGCAGCAACATGGATGCAACTAGAGATGATCATACTAAGTGAAGTAAGTCAGACAGAGAAAGACAAAAATCTTGATATCTCTTATAGTGGAATCTAAACAAAATATTCAAATGAACTTATTTATAAACCAGAAATAGACTCTCAGACACATAAAAAAAATAAAAAATAAAAACTATTGTTACCAAAGGGAAAGGGGAGGTTAGGAATAAATTAGGGGTTTTGGATGAACTTATATACACTATATAAAATAAATAAACAACAAGGCCCTACTGTATAGCATAGGGGACTATATTTAATATCTTATAATAACCTATAATAGAAAAGAATCTGAAAAATAATATATATTCAATCCATTATATACCGTGTATATACATATTTATCTGAATCACTTTGCTGTACAACCAAAACTAATACAACATTGTAAATCGACTACATTTCAGTTTTTAAAGTATATTTTAAAGTATGCTGCTGCTGCTAAGTCACTTCAGTCGTGTCCGACTCTGTGCGACCCCACAGATGGCAGCCCACCAGGCTCCCCTGTCCCTGGGATTCTCCAGGCAAGAACACTGGAGTGGGTTGCCATTTCCTTCTCCAATGCGTTAAAGTGAAAAGTGAAAGTGAAGTCGCTCAGTCATGTCCCGTGTCCAACTCTTTTCGACCCCATGGACTGCAGCCTACCAGGCTCCTCTGTCCATGGGAGTTTCCAGGGAAGAGTACTGGAGTGGGGTGCCATTGCCTTCTCCAATTTTAAAGTATATTATATGGTATAAGAGATGAGATGTGAAAAAAAAAAAAAAAAAAGAGATGAGATGTGAAGTACTTGAGAACAAAAGGCAAATGCTTTATCAGTCAAATGGCAATATTGTGAAATAACTAGGGTCTGTCCAAGGGCTTCAGTGGAAGTCAGGAATGTCACAGGGTGGAGAATCACAATATGCTTCATGACAATAATGCCATTTACGAGCAGACCAGAGGAATGGATTAAACTAAGAGAGTGGAGAGAGTGGCCATTTCAAACTAGCTGTGGAAGTAAGTGAAAGGGCACAAAAGTGGGAAGGAATAGAGAGGACTGCATGGAAAGCAGAAATAGCCACTATTATATTTCTACCTTCTCTCTGGGAAGCTTTGATTAGTCAATATAGTCAGTTACTCTTTTTCTTGTATCACTTTTAACCCAATCTAAAGAGATAACAGACAGTAATATGAGATCTAGCATAATTATCTCTGCCAGTGGCAATGTCTTCAAAAGCAGACTATGGGATCATTCCATTAGACGTTTCTGGGAAGAGCAATGGTGGGATTTAAAACACTGAACCAGAACTACTTTGCTGGGAGTTGTAAGCAACTGACAAAAAGGAACTTCTGTCTACATCAAAAGAACTTTAACTTCATAAAGATAAAGTCAACTCTACTAAGGTCTGTTCCTATTACTTTTGTTGGGTACTTAATTCTGTGTCATTAAGATAGTGCCTTAAGTGCCTTAAGATAGGTATATCTTGTTGTTCTAATAGAGAGTCTTAAAAAGTTTCTTTAAGCTCTTGTATGATAAAGCTTGTTTCTAGGGAAATTTGCTGTTATCATGCATGTTTTACATCTTTTTTAACTCTTTAAAAGTACCTTGCGATCATTTAATTAGTCATATATGAAAATAAATTAAATAAGGGAGACTAGTGTTATTTTCTCTTTCAAAAATGAAAAAAAAAATGCTGTAGTCAGAAGCAACACTATTTATAGCATAGTTTTAGGACCTAGTGAGGTGGTCTATAGAATAAGAAAATAATTACACTTCTAGATTGAATTGAAGATTTTGAGAAGCATCCTCCTGAATATATTATAATATAATATTCTTTGAGCAAGCTCCAAGAAATCCAAAAGATAGTAGAAGATGGAGGAGCCTGGCATGCTACAGTCCATGCGGTCACAGAGAGTCAGACACAGTTAGCAACTGAACAATAACAATAATATTATTTGTAATAAATAATGGTGAATTTGGGAGAAGAAGAAAGTATTCAAACTGTAGTTCCTGTCATTCATGTTAAAGCATGGCTCCAGGTAAGATAGTTTTCTGAGGCCCACCATCTGCTCAGTAGCTCCCTTGTCCCTTTTATTCCCCAGTTTCTCCATTAGAATAACTTGGGTTGGAGATTGGGATTGACATATATACACTATTGATACTATGTATAAAATAGACAACTAATGAGAATCTAATGTATAACACAGGGAATTCTACTCAGTGCACTGAGTAGTTCAGTGGTGACCTAAATGGGAAGGAAATCCAAAAAGAGAAGATATATGTATATGTTTAATTAATACTATCCATAGATTTTTTTGAAACAAAAATACTGAAGTGGTTTGCCATTTCCTTCTCCAGTGGACCATGCTTTAATGACATGGAAAACCACAATGGTGTAATCACTCACCTAAAGCCAGACATCCTAGAGTTTAAAGTCAAGTGGGCCTTAGGAAGCATAACTACAAACAAAGTTAGTGGAGCTGATGGAATTCCAACTGAGCTATGTCAAATCCCAAAAGATAATTCTGTTAAAGGCTGCACTCACTATGCCAGAAAACTTGGAAAACTCAGCAATGGCCACACGCCTGGAAAAGGTCAGTTTTCATTCCAATCCCAAAGAAAGGCAATGCCAAAGAATGTTCAAATAACAGTACAATTGCACTCATTTCACATGCTAGCAAGGTAATGCTCAAAATCCTTCAAGTGAGGCTTCAACAGTATGTGAACCAAGAACTTTCAGATGTAAGGCTGGATTTGGAAAAGACAGAGATCAAATTGCCAAGATCTGTTGGATCATAGAGAAAGCAAGAGAATTTCAGAAAAACATCTATTTCTGCTTCATTGACCACGCTAAAACTTTTGACTGTGTGGATCACAACAAACTGTGGAAAATTTTTAAAGAGATGGGAATACCAGACTGCCTTACCTGCATCCTAAGAAACCTGTATGCAGTGCAAGAAGCAACATTTAGAACCTGGCATGGAACAGCAGACTGGTTCAAAACTGGGAAAGGAGTACTTTAAGGCTGTATATTGTCACTCTGCTTATTTAACTTATATACAGAGTACATCATGCAAAATACTGGGCTGGATGAAGCACAAGTTGGTATCAAGATTGCCAGGAGAAATATTAACAACCTCAGATATACAGACGACACCACCCTATTGCAGAGAGCAAAGAGGAAATAAAGTGTATGTTGATGAGGGTGAAAGAGGATAGTGAAAAAGCTGGCTTAAAACCCAGCGGTCAAAACACTAAGATCATGGCATTTGTTCCCATCACTTCATGGCAAATAGATGTGGGAAAATTAGAAGCAGAGGCAGATTTTATTTTCTTGGGTTCCAAAATCACTGAAGATGGTAACTCTAGCCACGGAATTAAAAGAAGTTTGCTCCTTGGAAGAAAAGCTATGACAAGCTTAGGCGGCATATTAAAAAGCAGAGACATCATTTTGCCAACAAAGATCCATACAGTCAAAACTATAGTTTTCCCAGGAGTCAAGTACGGATATGAGAGTTGGACCATAAAGATGGCTGAGCACTGAAGAATTGATCCTTTCGATCTGTGGTTCTGGAGAAGACTCTTGAGAGTTTTTTGGCCAGCAAGATCAAACCAGTCAATCCTAAAGGAAATTAACCCTGAATATTTATTGGAAGGACTGATGCTGAAGTTGAAACTCCAATACTTTGGCCACCTGATGGGAAGAGCCAACTCATTGGGAAGGTCCCTGATGTTTGGAAAGATTGAAAACAAAAGGAGAAGAGGGTGACAGAGGATGAGATGGTTGGATAGCATCACCAACTCAATGGACATGAGTTTGAACAAACTTTGGGAGATAGTGAAGGACAGGGAAGCCTGGGGTGATGCAGTTCATGGGGTTGCAAAGATTTGGACAGGGCTTAGCAACTGAACAATGAACAACAACGTAGCTGATTCACTTTGATGTACAGTAGAAACTAACACAACATTATAAAGCAACCATACTGCAATAATATATATATATATAAACAGGCTTCAAGGTGGAAGAAAGTTCATTCCTTTGAATGAAGTCTGTGAAATATGAGGAATGTCCATTTCCCTATCTGCTACCAAAAATCTGATTTGGGGCTTTTTGAGGCTTATTACAATGTGCAAAGGAGTATAGTCATGGCCTGTGTGGATTATTTGGAAATAAGATCAGACCTCTTACAATACAGACACTGACTTCAGTGTCATCTATATGCCTATTAAAAGACCCTTCAGATCCTGTAACCCACATCTTCCTGCCCACAGCATAGACTCATACCTCTTCATACTGATTCATGGAATCAGAAATATTTAATTTATACCTACAAGATGCCAAATACTACTCTAGGTCCTCAATAATATCTTGCTACAACCCAGAACTTAGTGAGTATGTGGTCCAGAAGAGGAGACAAGGGGTATAAATTAGCAGATGAGTATATGTTAATATACTCGTGAGTTCTCTTAAGGAAAAAAAAAAAGAATTCGTGTAGCGTTCCTACTTTAGAATTTGTGTAGGGTTCCTACTTTAGATTGAGTATTTGTGGATGACCTCTCCAAATAGTATGGCATTTAAATTGAGGTCTAAAGCATAAGAAGAAATCAGTTATTTCAAGGTTGACTGAAGACCCTTAAACTTAAGAGGCAACAGCTATAGATGCCTTGGGTGACAGGAGCTTGATATTTTGGGGGCTAAGAAAGGATTGGGCAGGGAATACAGAATGTGAAAGGAGATTTGGAAACTAGCAGAGCCAGATCATGCAGCAGCACCCTACCAGTCAACACAATGCTTTTATTCTATTTCTGTAGAGAGTCATACAGAAATTTCAATCAGCAAGTAACACTATCTGATTAAATTTTTAAAATATTTTCCCCATTAAAAAAAAAAAAAAGAATCCAAATTTAAATAGCAAAGCACTTGAATAGACATTTCTCCAAAGAAGATACACAGATCCCCAACAAACACACAAAAAGATGTTCAACATTGTTAATGTCTCAGGAAATACAAATCAAAATCACAAGATAGCACCTCACACCTATTAGGATGTCTGATGTCCAGGAAAAAGAAAGTGATGATAAGGATGTGGCGATATCAGAACCCTTGTGCACTGCTCGTGGCAATGTAAAATGGTACAGCCACTGTGGAAAACAGTATGGCAGTTCTCCAAAAACTTAAACATAGAATCAAATACATTCCAGCAGTTCCACTTCTGGGTATATACTCAAAAACAAAAAAAGAAAGAAAGGACTCAAACAGGATCTTTGTATACTGATGTTCATAGCTACATTGTTCACAATGGTCAAAAAAGAAATAGAAACAACCCAAATGTCTACCAAGATGTATGAATAGATAAGCAAAACGTGACATTTACATACAGTGGATTATTTTTCAACCTTGAAAAGGAAGAAAGGTCTGAATCATGTTACAGCCTGGATGAACCTTGAATGCATTATACTAAGAGAATTAAACCAGGCACTAACGGACAAATAGTGTATAATTCCACTTACATTAGGTACATAGAATAGGCAAATGCATAGAGACAGAAAATACAATGATGGCTGCTAGGACTTGAGGGAGAAAAAGAAGGGGTTATGTGTAATGAGTACAGAACTTCAGTTTGGGAAGAAGAAAAAGTTTTGCAGATAATGATCATTGGAAACCAATGTGAATATACTTAATATCACTGAACTGTATATTTAAAAATGGTTAAAATGATATTTTTCATGTTTTGTGTATTTTGCACAATAAAAAGATTATTCCCAGAGCTACCTCAAGAATGTTGAGATCAAGAATATTAATGGTATTCTTCAAATTGTGTGAACCTTCATAGAATCTTCTACATTTTCTAATCTATCTGTTGTTAGTAAGTAGACTTTCAGTTTACTTAATATTCTTTGTAACATGTTAAAGATGTATTATACACACACACATATATACACAGTTATGCTTAATTGCTTAATTTTTATTTCAACTTGTGCTTTATCAATCAAAGGTTTTGTTTCATAACCTCCTGAGGAACTTAAACCACAGCTATATTAATTTGTTTTTCATTGCTTCAGAAATCCCCTCACTCATTTATAGAGTTTGTAAGCTGTTTGGGGTTTTGTAATTTTTTTCTACCTCTATTTCAAAATATTCATGTGTAAATTTATTTCTAGTGGAAATTTGTTTTCTGCTTAATTTGAAATTTATTTTCCTTTCTCTCCATCCCATCCCAAGTCTGGATATTTTGTAGTTGCTTCAGTTTAAGATGTTGGGTATTCCAGTTATAAATAACATTTGTTTGTCAATTCAGCCTTTACAGCCCACAGCTGATCCTACAATTTACCTGGCTCTTTGTTGAACCGATTTTTCCACTCTCAAATTTCTCCCCAACCAAGGAGCTCTTCAAAGTCCACAGCTCTGGATAATGACTCCAGTTCTTTCAGCTTCTAGTACACCTTGAGAAGTCCTGTCATAGATCTATGGTAGCCCTCTAGCCTCCTCTGTCCATGGAATTCTCCAGGCAAGAAAACTAGAGTGGGTAGTCATTCCCTTCTCTATGGCATCTTCCCGACTAAAGAATTGAAGCTGGGTCTCCGGCATTACAGGCAGATTCCTTACCATCTGAGCCTCTGGGGACGCCCCATTTACCCTCTTACCAGAGGCCTAACCCACATGGGCCTTCACTTGGGCTATTGGAGTCCCTTCCTCCTTCAGAGGTGAACTCCAGAAAGCCACCTGTCTATTTCTGTCTCTGGATCACAGAGACTCTGCTCATCTTAGTGTGTGTGTGTGGTTTTTTTCTTTGCTGATACATGAAAACATTAAAAAATATCTTTGTTGTTCTCATTTTTCAGAAGTACTGGGACAATTTATACTTTGAATAAAATAAAACACCTATGTGTTCATAAACAGAAAAATCTGGAAGTATATACAGAAAACCATAATGTTAATAGCATTCATCTCTAGGTATAGAATATGGACCAATCTCCCTCTACTTCCAGAGCCTTCTGAGAAAGGAAGTAGAAAGACTACAGGGCTAATCTCCAACTTTCACCATCCAGTATAATAGGCATTTATAAATTACAGGATTTAAGAAATTTTCTCCTCAGAAAACTCACATTTGAACATCAGCGAAGAACGTCAATAATGACTTTTCCAGCTGTTTCAGGAGTACATTGAGATAAATCAAGGACTTTCAAATCTCTGCCTTGTTTTCTTTCTCATATGTTTGCCTTCTCTCATTCTCATCTTTTTTGTTTGTTTTATTTTTTTAATGCCAAAAATAAGGAGAATATTTATAATGAGTTCAGTCAGGGGGTATCCACGGAAATAACTTAAAAAAAAAAAAATACATCACCCTTAGTGACCACACAGCAAGATATTAACAAGTTCTTTAATTTCTAGATCCATGTTCCTAGGTTGGAGGTACAGGCTGAAGAGACAGAAATCAGAGAAAAGAAAAACCTCCACTGTCCTCTGAGAAGACATGGTGATGAGAGCCTCATGCCAGAACCAAAACTGTTGAATTGGTTTTGCATGAAACATGTTGGTGTTTTAGAACACATCAGAGGCAGGATAAAGTCAGAGAAACTGTTAAATCCAAGAGCTACCTAGAGTGTAGAAACTCTAGGACTGGGTGATGGATTGAACATTATAAAACAAGAAATAAGCAAGGGACAAGATGACCACCACATTTCCAGGAATAATTTGGAAGAGGAATGGAATTGATAGAGATGGATATGGGAAGATATTTTTAATTTAAGAGCACATGAAATATGTGTGAAACTTTTGTGGTGAACCAGATTTGAATAGGACCTTGCTTAACTCCCAGACAGTGGGAATTGTATGTCAGGAAAAGTGTGTTCATATTTACTAGTAATAGTGTTTTTTTTTTAATAATTGAAAGTAAGAGGGTCAGAAGACCCAAATTCAAGAAAATGATCTGTTGTTTAAAAACTTCACTTAAATTTCCTGAGCCTTGTTCTACCAGGGTGGGGGGAGGGGGGCGATTAAGAAGGTGATCAATCACCTAATCTAATATTCTCACAAACTTTTGTAAAAATTGAACGAACTTCATTCACAGTACCTTATAAACTCTCAGTACTACATGATCTAGTTACAATCGTCATTGCTAGTATCATGAGCTCCTCCCCACCACTCCTATTTCTTTACCCTTTCATAATAAATACTGCCTATATGACTAAAAAAAGAACATAGAGGGAAATACTTATGGATATGTGTGTATTTCTTTATGAAAGATAAATTTAGCATAATCCTGTGCAGTTTACCTAAGTAGGGAAAGAATAGTCAGTGATTTTTTTTTTTTTTTAACTGCCATGAATTTGGGAAATAATATACTACTCTGAGGACTTCCCTTGTGGCTCAGTGGTAAACAATGCAGGAGACACCGGTTTGATCCCTGGGTCAGGAAGATCCCCTAGCAAAGGAAATGGCAACCTACTCCAGTATTCTTGCCTGGGAAATCTTATACTGAGGAGCTTGGTGGGCTACAGAATATGGTGTTGCAAAAGAGTCAGACACAACTTAACGACTAAACAACAACAATAAATATTATTCTGATCAGATAATCGGAAATTTTTTAAAAAATCCACAGAGGATTAATTTGGAAAAAAATCTAGACCACCAAAAATGTCTAACAGTAGGTAGATAAACATTATTTTACTGATCCTATTTATCTCACTTCCTCTTTCATAAATATCACATATTTTAAAGTACAATTCATGCAACAACTGTATCATTTTCAATCTGCTATTTCCAGAAGAAAAAAAAAAAAAAAAGATTGGAATTCACCCTGAATAATCAGCTAAAACTGGAAATGCCCGGCTCCTAATTATGTTTCCCTTCTAAGACAGATCTGGAAAGTAAATTTAGAATAACTTTAGAATCTCTGTTAAATCTAAAAAGCTCAGTTTTCCATGGTTTATTGGTGAGTTTTTTGCTTCAGTAATGCTGTATCCCAAAAACTCAGTGAGACTTAAAACAAACGACAAGCACTTATTCCACTTATTCTCATTTTTAGGGATCTGAATTTTTGATAGCACTTGAACTTTTCTAGCCAGGGTAGATTGGGTAACTTCGGTTCAGGTTGAAAGTTGGTTCAGTTTGGCTCAACTGCAGTTTAATCAGCTCGATTCCACATGTACTTCTTTGGGACTCAAATGGAGGGCAGTGGCTCCCTGGGGCCTGCTCTTCTCACAGTAGGTCACTAGAGTGCAAAAACCAAGGCACACTGGACAAGCAGATTTAAGGATGATGCTTATGTTACCTCTGCCAATCATCCCATTGGCCAAAGCAAGACATGAGGCCAAGCCTAACGTCAGTGGATCAGGGAAGGACACTCTACAGTAGGAAAAGGAAAGACAGTATTTGCCAAAAACAGCTCAAGCTATCATGTCTTTGTTCTGCACTATCATGTCTTGGTTGCAAAAATTTTGCTCATATTTTGTAAAAGTGATAACCCTTGTAACTTTATATTGAATTGTAATCACATAATGGAGTCTTAGTGTAACATAAATATAATGTCAATTAAGGTCTATTTTGAAAGCAAAGGAAACCTGGCCCTGACCCATAGGTATTAAAAATAATCTTCCTATTGAAAAATGTTTCAAGATGCAATGACTCTTTTATATTTCATCATGACTGTATATCCAGAAAGTACCTGGAAAGTTCTAACAGTTTATTTTATGTGTATACTGTCCTCTAATGCATGTAAAATTAGCAGTATATTCATACAGAATAAATGAAAAAAAGCTATTTTTCATTACACACTACACAGCTTGTGGGGTTGATTATCACAGGAGGTCAGTGAATCAAATACTGTGGTTACAAGTTTGAAAGCTGTTGGAAAATTTTATGATGACTAATGGCATTCATTATTATTCATGCCAAGCTTCAGGTAATGAACTCTCCCACTTGAGGCTCTGAGTGATCACCTCAAGGGTCAAATAGGATGGTCCCCTTTGTGTAGCTAAACAATAGACTATTCATTTGGGGATACCCATAATCTTAAAACACAGATAAAAACTAATACTAGAGACCTCCAAAAGTCATATTATGCTTTAACATTTCAGTGGTAAAGACAGTCCTATAAATCACTATCAAAACTGTTCTTTGTTATTATGTATTTACCCCAATTGGCTTTGATCACTCTGAAATGAAACATGATTGAATTTCCAGATATTTCTCAATTACATATAAACAGACAATCCATTTTAAATTCATAATTCCAAGCAAAATCTTAAGCTCTCAAAGAAAAAACATTTGCTTTCATTAAAGATTCATGTTACTCTGTGGTAAAAGAGGCTCTCCATCCAAAAAGACACAAAATGGGAAGGATTAAAGAGATCGCTATTTTATCTTCTCCCATTTTGCCTTGTCCTCCAGTAAATTCTCTACTCCCAGAAGAAAAGCAGGGAAAATGCAAATGTTAAAGTGAGTCTCCCAGATTAGGAATACAATATCATTTTTCTATCTGCATTATAGAGTGAAAAAACAGAATTGAGTTAAGCAAGATAGAGGTAACCTTCCAGTTCCTTCTGAATTGTTTTTTTTTTTTCTTCATAATATTGTTTTTACTCTTTTTATTTTTGAAAGATTATATATTAGCAGAACAACAGATAGCATTCACATTTTAAGATAAATAGAAATTTACCCACAGGCCAAAATATGAAGATTTTGGGAAGTTGTCTGCTATGTTTAATTATGCAAACTCTTATTATCTATCTTAATCAAAGACAAAGCATCTTTAAATCAGTTTTATTTTAGTAAAAGTGTTTTTATGGGTGGAGCAGCAAGTCTAGCTTTTGTGTATAAACAGGGGGAAATGGCAACCCACTCCAGTATTCCCGCCTGGGAAATCCCGTGGACAGAGGCGCCTGGCAGGCTATAGTCCTTGCGGTCACAAAGAGTGGGACGTGACTGAGCAACTAGCACTACTAGGGGGAGTATGATATATAAAATATTTCAAGTTAGTTTGAATCATTTATCATCATCAGTAATTCCATGAAGAGAGAAAAGAAACATAAAGAGTTGAGAAGAAAAGGGTTTGAGGTAAATTAGAAAGCATAAAAGATGACTGGGAGAAAGATCGATGAGGTCTCTAAGGTGAAATACAAAATATAAAACAGAGATAAAGTCCGGTCTCAAAAAATAAAGTTGAAAGTCTGTGGGGATTCACAAATATATTCTTTACTTAGACATATGCAAATGATGGTATGTATGTGATTATTTGCTATTACTAATTCAAATGTAGTCAAAGACACATTTTAAAACTTTGGTAAAAACGTATTTTGGGTTACATATTCCAGTTGTTAATTGAAGTGCTTTTATTTGACACTTTATGAACCTACTAGGAATATTAGCATTAGGTAGTTAGAATAGGAAAAAGGAGTCCAGAACGGTTGTGGCTAAAAGGCAAAGAAGGGAAAGTCCACAAAAACAGAACAAAGGAAGGTCTGAGGACTGGAGTGAGGACCTCAGGTAAAACAAACAGCCTTCCTGGATAGCCCAATTTACATAAGGCAGGCTCAGGGGGAGGAGAAAAAACATATAAAAAGAAGAGCCAAAATTGGGCCCGGGGCTTTTCTTTTCTTCTCTTCTTTTGGGTCAGCCCACCTTCATGCCTCGAGGATGTATTTTCCTTTACTTTCTAAATAAAACTGAGATGTAACACGGGGCTGTAACACTGTTCCATCTGAGGAAAGCACATGGGGCTGTAACACTGGTCTGTCCATTGCTTCAAATTTTGCTATGACAAGACAGAATCGAGGAAATTACAAACTCCCCCAACATTAGTTAAATGTATTATATTTGTTTCCTAAAAGTGGAAGGAATCATAGCACTCATAATTCAGGTATCTTTTGGAATACCAAGGGACTTCCCAGGCAGCACTAGTAGTAAAGAATCTGCCTGCCAATGAAGGAGAGGCAACTAAAGTAGCTTGTAATTTTTCTGAGACATATTGATTAAACATAAATGAGGTGGAATGCAATTGATGCTTGACTTATCAAGGTAGTGGGTGCAGCCACTGACAGAAGCTGGACTGTGAAGAAAGTACCATTCCACCCTCAATCTACAGCCTATGCCCCTCTATTTCCCACTTGACTAGAAGAGTCCAGGAAGAAAAATTTGCAGAGACCCAGCCTCAGCATCACAGAAAGAGTATAGCAGGTTGAACTGGCCATACATTTAAATAACAGCACAAAAACTTATTTTGTTTTGTGAGGAAAAGAACTCCATTACTAATATTACCAATGTGGTAGATGAATGCATGTAAGGAAATAACAGTGTTTGAAAATATGTGATTTAATAATGTGTAGCAGAGAGACATTATGCAAAATTTTGAATTTTTAGTCCAAGCAAAATTGACTAAGTCTCCTATATGGCATAATATATGGGAATATACATAAGATTACTCTGATTCTGTTGGAGAATCATGCTTCAGAGCATGAGAACAATGCAGAAGTTATACCCATGAATGATCAATAGCAACTCTACCTTCCTTTTTTAAAAAAACCACCATTATTCTATATTAATAGAATAAAATATACTCATGATATTTTGATAAATTTATTTTTTCAGAGTAGCAAATAGAGCATTATAATTTCAGTAGATTGAAATAGCTTCTGATGCTTAACAAATGCATTATTCTCTTGTAACCTTTCTCTCCCATTATATTTTTGAATTGGTTACTGTTGTTAAATGTGAAAACTATTGAATTAGAGATATTTATCATCTATCCAGCTGCTTTACTGAACTCTTTTATTAACTCTATTTATTCTTCGCGGGTTCCAAATAGAAAATCATATTGTCTGTAAATAATTAAAATTCTACCTCCTTTAACAAAGTTATACCACTGCTTCTGCTTCATATTGTATTTCTTTAGAGCATCTACAAACATTGCTACTTTTCCTTACTATAATAACAAGTCTTGAACTTAATTTTTAGACATTTTTACTTTAACTATTTTTTGAATTTTTAAAATTACTTCTCAGGCTCTAATTTGTTACTATATTGGTAAATAATCTTATGACATTTGGAAATGAGTTATGGTTAACTTACTGTTTTAGAGTTCCATAATTAAAAGGGTTTTTGAAATATATAATATACTTTGAAACACACTCATTGAATGTGATTCAAGTATTAGTTATTCCAATAAGTGTTATAAGGGAAAAAAAATCTGAACTCACTAATAACCCAAAAAAGTATTGCTTTCAAATAGTTTCCATTCCAGTTGTTTAGGCAAAAGAGCTGTCACAGGAAGCCTGTGATAAAATACTGAACAGTCATAATAGTATCTATTGAGTGTTCACAATGTGCTGATCGTTAAGTTTTACACAGATTATTACTAATTCCTCACAGTTTTCCTTTGAGTTAGAATTTGAAATTATGTTGATGAATCTGAGCCCCATCCTGGAATGTGAAGTCAAGTGGGCCTTAGAAAGCATCACTATGAACAAAGCTGGTGGAGGTGATGGAATTCCAGTTGAGCTAGTTCAAATCCTGAAACATGATGCTGTCAAAGTGCTGCACTCAATATGCCAGCAAATTTGGAAAACTCAGCAGTGGCCACAGGACTGGAAAGGTCAGTTTTCATTCCAATCCCAAAGAAAGGCAATGCCAAAGAATGCTCAAACTGCCGCACAATTGCACTCATCTCACACGCTAGTAAAGTAATGCTCAAAATTCTCCAAGCCAGGCTTCAGCAATATGTTCAGGCCGGTTTTAGAAAAGATAGAGGAACCAGAGATCAAATTGCCAACATCTGCTGGATCATGGAAAAAGCAAGAGAGTTCCAGAAAAACATCTATTTCTGCTTTATTGACTATGTCAAAGCCTTTGACTGTGTGGATCACAACACTGTGGAAAATTCTGAAAGAGATGGGAATACCAGACCACCTGATCTGCCTCTTGAGAAATGTGTATGCAGGTCAGGAAGCAACAGTTAGAACTGGACATGGAACAACAGACTGGTTCCAAATAGGAAAAGGAGTACTTCAAGGCTGTATATTGTCACCCTGCTTATTTAACTTATATGCAGAGTACATCATGAGAAATGCTGGGTTGGAAGAAGCACAAGCTGGAATCAAGATTGCCGGGAGAAATATCAATAACCTCAGATATGCAGATGACACCACCCTTATGGCAGAAAGTGAAGAGGAACTAAAAAGCCTCTTGAAGAAAGTAAAAGTGGAGACTGAAAAGTTGGCTTAAAGCTCAACATTCAGAAAACAAAGATCATGACATCCGGTCCCATCACTTCATGGGAAATAGATGGGGAAAGAGTGGAAACAGTGTCAGACTTTATTTTTCTGGGCTCCAAAATCACTGCAGATGGTGACTGCAGCCATGAAATTAAAAGATGCTTGCTCCTTGGAAGGAAAGTTATGACCAACCTAGATAGCATATTCAAAAGCAGAGACATTACTTTGCCAACAAAGGTTCATCTAGTCAAGGCTATGGTTTTTCCTGTAGTCATGTATGGATGTGAGAGTTGGACTGTGAAGAAGGCTGAGCACTGAAGAATTGATGCCTTTGAACTGTGGTGTTGGAGAAGACTCTTGAGAGTCCCTTGGACTGCAAGGAGATCCAACCAGTCCATTCTGAAGAGATCAGCCCTGGGATTTCTTTGGAAGGAATGAAGCTAAAGCTGAAACTCCAGTACTTTGGCCACCTCATGTGAAGAGTTGACTCATTGGAAAAGACTCTGATGCTGGGAGGGATTGGGGGCAGGAGGAGAAGGGGACGACAGAGGATGAGATGGCTGGATGGCATCACTGACTCGATGGATGTGGGTCTGGGTGAACTCCGGGAGTTGGTGATGGACAGGGAGGCCTGGCGTGCTGCAATTCATGGGATCGCAGAGAGTCAGACACGACTGAGTGACTGAACTGAACTGAAAGAGGTTGAAGTACTTTCCTAAGTCCTAGAGCTAAAGCCTAGCCCAACCTGGTTAAGAGGTTAGGCAGTCTGACCTAGAATCTTCTTAAACGCCCCTGAGCACTTAGAATGGAATGTCATGTAGATGATAATAGGTCATGGCAGTTTTTTGGAATTTTTAAGACTGATATGGTATTTTGAGAATGAAGAACATTCAGACAGAATCCCTCTAGTGGGACAGTGGTGCAAAGTGTTCCAGAACAGTGATTAAATTAGTCTGACTGAATAAGGGTCTTAATAAAGGAGAATGAAATTTGCACAAAGATTGGGAAAAAAAAATCATCAATGTTATCCTACAGACTTTATTTTTTACCTTGAAAATAATGGGGAACAATAGAGGAAATGGAACACAATGCAACAGTAACCATACAGAGCAGACCCTCCAGGTTTCTTTCAACAATGATGTTAGAAAAGGAGATTAAGATATTCCAACCTAAGGAATTATCAAGGAAAAAAGACCCCAAGAAATCAGAAGCCTCAAAAATTAAGGATGAGAAAAAAAGTGTGATATACAGAAACAAGCTGCTCTGGACGTGGTGAATGCTTCTCTTTAAGCCCATTGTAGCCCCAAACTGGGCAGTCAGGAACAAAGCCACTGGTTCAAAAGTTCTGATGCAATTTCCATCTACAGAATTCTCTCAAACTGAGCTGGAAATATTTTTTATCAGAATCCTCATAAGATTTCAGGTAGCCTCCAGCTAGAAACACTTTTCATACCGTTTCAAAACTTCCTTCCCTTTTATGCCTAAAATATGGCTTTGCCTTATCTTAAAACACACGTACATGCAAGCTTGCATACACACTCCACATGACAAGAAGTCGATGGAAAAGAAAAGTTACAGAAATCTCTAAGAATATCAGAAAAGTTTAGCTTCACATCCTGGTGTGGGGGCCTCATTCACACTCTATCTCACTTAGTTTGTTCTTCCATAGAAATGACCTTAGAAACAGGAACATGTTATAAAACTCTGTGCTGAAACACATTTTAATTGACTTTCTAAGTTTAGGATGGCTCTGCTTTCAACCATTTTTAGATTTTTTTTAGTATATACCTTCAAGTATTGAAAGTCTAATGATTATTTTCAGCAGCTGTCATTTTACAATGAGAAATTCCATCCTGTCTTATGTAAATAGTCACATTCATGATGACTGGTAATAAAACTATTTATAATTGCAATACAACAAAAGACTCCCTACTTCTACCAAAAATTTTAGCTGCCTCAATCCACATTTCCATGTGAAAAAGGACATTTGCATGATCAAATCTGAGAACCATATTTTAGTCATTTTACGAATGTTCACCAAGAGCAGTTGAAATATATGTGTTAAATGCAAAATATTTTTAGATGATGGTGTCAAAAATACAGTGAGTGACTGATGCCAGAAAAAAATGTAACTTCATGAAATTTTTATTTTCTATTTATTTTAATCTACTCTGAATTTCTTTTCAAATATATTATTTGAGGCCTATTGATGAAAATGTTCTATATTTGTGCTTGAGATACGGTTGCTATACGTCACATATATGGCCATCTGATGTGGCCTGAGTGGCTGAGAAACTGAATTTTAAATTTTATTTAAAGTTAAAGTTTAATAGCCTCATGAAGCTAGTGGTTCATGAAGCCTCATGAAGCTATAATGGATAGTACTATCTAAAGACTGCAAGTAGTTGAAATATGTTAGTTTATATAAACTTTTTGAAAACTATTATTGCTTGCATATCTTTTGCTTTTTCAATGAATCAATAAATATAACACAGAGGAAGCCTAGCATTATAACCCATATAAAATATAATTGTTTTTTAAAAATTTAAAGCAACAACTATACTAAATATCCATTGCTGCTAAATAAGAAGACTCTTAAGTTGACCAGATGGTCACTGCTGCTGCTAAGTCACATCAGTCGTGTCCGACTCTGTGCGACCCCATAGATGGCAGCCCACCAGGCTCCCGTCCCTGGGATTATCCAGGCAACAACACTGGAGTGGGTTGTCATTGCCTTCTCCAGTGCATGAAAGTGAAAAGTGAAAGTGAAGTCACTCAGTCGAGTCCGACTCTTCGCGACCCCATGGACTGTAGCCTACCAGGCTCCTACGTCCATGGGATTTCCCAGGCAAGAGTACTGGAGTGGGTTGCCATTGCCTTCTCCTAGATGGTCACTACTAACAGGTAAGTTTTTTATTTTTTCTCTGTAAACAAGTCCCTCAGTGCAGTTCACTTCAGCCCAGTCACTAAGTCATGTCTGACTCTTTGCAACCCCATGGACTGCAGCACACCAGGCCTCCCTGTCCATCACCAACTCCTGAAGTTAAACTCACGTCCATTGAGTCCGTGATGCCATCCAACCATCTCATCCTCTGTCGTCCCCTTCTCTTCCCACCTTCAATCTTTCCCAGCATCAGGGTATTTTCAACTGGGTCAGTTCTTCGCATCAGCTAGCCAAAGTATTGGAGTTTCAGCTTCAGCATCAGTTCTTCTAATGAGTATTCAGGACTGATTTCCTTTAGGATGGACTGCTTGGATCCTCTTGCAGTCCAAGGGACTCAAGAGTCTTCTCCAGCATCACAGTTCAAAAGCATCAATTCTTCAGTGCTAGCTTTCTTAGTAGTCCAATTCTCAATCCATACATGATGACAGGAAAAACCATACCTTTGACTAGATGGACCTTTGTTGGTAAAGTAATGTCTCTGCTTCTTAATAATCTGTCTAGATCGGTCGTAACATTTCTTCCAAGGAGTAAGCATCTTTTAACTTCATGGCTGAAGTCACCATCTGTAGTGATTCTGGAGCCCAAAAACATAAAGTCTGACACTGTTTCCACTGTTTCCCCATCTATTAGCCATGAACTGTTGGGACCAGATGCCTTCTATCTTCGTTTTCTGAATGTTGAGTTTTAAGCCAACTTTCTCTTCTCTTTCACTTTCATCAAGAGGTTCTTTAATTCTTCTTTGCTTTCTGCCATCAGAGTGGTGTCATCTGCATATCTGAGGTTATTGATATTTCTCCCTGCAATCTTGATTCCAGCTTGTGCTTCATCCAGCCCAGTGTTTCTCATGATGTACTTGGAATATAGGTTAAATAAGCAGGATGACAATATACAGACTTGGTGTACTCCTTTCCAGATTTGGAATCAATCTGTTGTTCCATATCCAGTTCTAACTATACTTGACCTGCATAAAGATTTCTCAAGAGGCAAGTCATGTGGTCTGGTATTCCCATCTCTTTAAGAATTTTCCAGTTTATTGTGATCCATGCAGTCAAAGGCTTTGGCATAGTCAATAAAGCAGAAGTAGATGTTTTTCTGGATCTCTCTTGCTTTTTCAATAATCCAACAGATGTTGGCAATTTGATCTCTGGCTCCACTGCCTTTTCTAAAACCAGCTTGAACATCTGGAATTTCATGGTTGACATAGTGTTGAAGACAGCTTGGAGAATTCTGAGCATTACTTTACTAACGTGTGAGATGAGTGAAATTGTGTGGTAGTTTGAGCATTCTTTGGCATTGCCTTTCTTTGGGATAGGGATGAAAACTGACCTTTTCCAGTCCTGTGGCCACTGCTGAGTTTTCCAAATTTGCTGGCATATTGAGTGCAGCACTTTCACAGCATCATCTTTTAGGATTTGAACTAGCTCAACTGGAATTCCATCACCTCCACTAGCTTTGTTCGTAGTGATGCTTTCTAAGGCCCACTTGACTTCCCATTCCAGGATGTCTGGCTCTAGGTGAGTGATCATACCATTGTGATTATATGGGTCATGAAGATCTTTTTTATATAGTTTTTCTGTGTATTCTTGCCACTGTTTCTTAATATCTTCTGCTTCTGTTAGGTCCATACCGCTTCTGTCCTTTTTTGTGCCCATCTTTGCATGAAGTAACTTGCTCTAATTTTCTTGAAGAGATCCCTAGTCTTTCCCATTCTATTGTTTTCCTCTATTTCTTTGCAATGATCACTGAGTAAGGCTTTTCTTATCTCTCCTTGCTATTCTTTGGATCTCTGCATCCAAATGGGTATATCTTTCCTCTTCTCCTCTGCTTTTCACTTCTCTTCTTTTCACAGCTATTTGTAAGGCCTCCTTAGACAGCCATTTTGCTTTTTTGCATTTCTTTTCATGGGGATGGTCTGGATCTCTGCCTCCTGTAAAATGTCACGAACCTCCATCCATAGTTCTTCAGGCACTCTGTCTATCAGATCTAGTCCCTTGAATCGATTTCTCACTTTCATTGTATAATTGTTAGGGATTTGATTTAGGTCATACCTGAATGGACTAGTGCTTTTCCCTACTTTCTTCAATGTAAGTCTGAATTTGGCAATAAGGAGATCATGATCTGAGCCACAGTCAGCTCCTGGTCTTGTTTTTGCTGACTGCACAGAGCTTCTCCATCTTTGGCTGCAAAGAATATAATCAGTATGATTTTAGTATTGAACATCTGGTGATGTCTACATGTAGAGTCTTCTCTTGTGTTGTTGGAAGAGGATGTTTGCTATGACCAGTGTGTTCTCTTGGCAAAGCTCTGTTAGCCTTTGCCCTGCTTCATTCTGTACTCCAAGGCCAAAGTTGCCTGTTACTCCAGGTGTTTCTTGACTTCCTACTTTTGCATTCCAGTCCCCTATAATGAAAAGGACATCTTGTTGCGGTGTTAGTTCTAGAAGGTCTTGTAGATTTTCACTGAACCATTCAACTTCAGTTTCTTCAGCATTACAGGTTGGGACATAGACTTGGATTACTGTGATATTGAATGGTTTGCCTTGGATAGAGAGATCATTCTGTCATTTTTGAGATTGCATCCAAGTACTGCATTTTGGACTCTTTTGTTGACTATGATGGCTACTCCATTTCTTCTAGGGAATCCTTGCCCACAGTAGTAGATATAATGGTCATCTCATTTAATGGAATTAACTGAATGGAATTCACCCATCCCAGTTCGTTTTAGTTCGCTGATTCCTAAAATGTTGACGTTCACTCTTCCCATCTCCTGTTTGACCACTTCCAATTTGCCTTGATTCATGGATCTAACATTCCAAGTTCCTATGCAATATTGCTCTTTACAGCATCAGACTTTTCTTCTATCACCAGTCACATCCACAACTGGGTGTTGTTTTTTCTTTGGCTCCATCTCTTCATTCTTTTTGGAGTTATTTCTCCACTGATCCCCAGTAGCATATTGGGCACCTACCGACCTGGGGAGTTCATCTTTCAGTGCCCTATCATTTTGCCTTTTCATACTGTTCATGGGGTTCTCAAGGCAAGAATACTGAAGTGGTTTGCCATTCTCTTCTCCAGTGGACCACATTTTGTCAGTGGGCTCAAGTGTTGTAAAAAAGGGGGTGGCAGAGGGGCCCTAGTAATGTTTGATTAGGGGAATCTACACAAAAGAAAATTATTTAATACTTACTAATGAATCAATATGTTTCCATACATATCATGTCAGCTTGGAGCTTTAGAAATGGTCCATTCTCCTCTTTTCTGGCTGTAGTCTTTGTAGAGTCTCAGTGCACTAGAGTTTTTGTTTGTTTAGTTGGTTGGTTGGTTAAATACATATCTTTCATAAACCTTGCTCTGTGTGTCTTTGCAGGGTCTTAAAAATATTCCCAAGACCTATTTTCTTTACTAGCCCTACTTAATGCACAGTTATAGCTGTTACTGGTTGATACATGGCCTCAACAACAGAATAGACAAATGGTCGCTGTCACACAAAATTATTCACCCTCTCTTTCCAAGAAGACTTGCTTTCATGGTGCTATTACTGCCTACTTCCCTTTCTTGGTTTTTGTTTCCCTTACTTCCATTGATTTTGGATTTTTTTTCGTGTTTCTCTCTAATGTATTACCTATTTTATTCGAATATGTAGGTGGTATGTTTTTAAGTGAATCAATAATGAAGTAGTTGAGACCACAAGTCTTGTCACCCTCTACATGCTATTAGTATTGGAATCCCAAGGGCCAACTGTGCAGTGAACCAGGGTAATGAGGTTGATAGTTCATGAAAGAGCTGATGTGACAAATTGCCAACCTGCTGCAGGGACAGCCTCCCTAACCTTCCAGAAGGCCAATGTTATTCCAATTTTCATCTAGTTTTGTTCTCATTCTAAATGTGCCAGAGTTAACACAGTATTTAAATGGATAGTCTTCCCCCACAACCCACCCACACACCTACCTTGCAAAAGAGAGCACCCTGTGGCATATGCATTTATAATCCTCTTTTCAAACTGACATGCTCTCAGGGTGAATTTAATCACCATTTGTCATACGTTTTAAAGTATAAAAGGATGTTTCATTTTTTCATGCATTATTTTGGAGGCACTTGTGAAAACAAGTATCTTCATTTTATTGGTGTTCTGGATACGTAGGAACTTTCTAGATCTATTATTTCTGCTCTTAATAGTTATATTAGCTGATTTTTGTTATATTCTCTCATTTTTGAACAAAACAACTTGCAGGTATCTTTTTACTCCTTTTTCTCCCTCTCTTCCTGAGTTTGTAATCAGGAAAAAAGAGAGGCAAAACTCTTAACTTATTAAAAAAATAAGTATTGCTCAGGCACTATTACTTCTTTGTATTTTCATGTTATTTTAAAGTTTTTATTGTTGTTGTTGTTGTTTTTACAAATATGTTACTGATAGTCTGTAGACAATGAGAATGAATCATCTTTGAATTTTAGGGAAAATTTCAGTCCCAATAGCACTGCCTGTGTAGCTAGACTTTTACAAGATATTTATCAGCATTTTGAACAAAGTTTACACATTAGAGAATGTGTCCCAAACCACAGCTGGCTTGTCCTGCAGGGAGGTGACTAGACATCATGTACTCAGTTTCTGATAGAGAAAAACAGTGTTCTTAGAGGCAGAGGTACTTCTTAAACTTATTTTGCTTGATTGAAAATAATTAAAAGTCATAACTTGGAACTTTACTAGCTCAGGTCCTGGATTCAGATTTTAGCGAGTCATTCAGAACAAAGCTCCCTTTTCTCACCTTAATGTGTCTAGTTCTCTAATCACTGCCTGAATCAGGCACCTCTGACAAGTATGTTGTGAACCTATCTTGATGTACTTTGCATTTAACTAGTAAAACACTGAAATTAATGCTGTTTCTTAGGCAGACATTTTGTCTTCTTATCTAAATTCCTTGAAACTAAAGCAAACTTGCTTTAGCCTCTTGTCAGACCTTGGCTGTACATTTTTACTGAATGCTGGCTAATTGTGTCCTGTGTGTCATACTACTACTAAGTCACTTCAGTCGTGTCCGTCTCTGTGCGACCCCATAGACGGCAGCCCACCAGGCTTATCTGTCCATGGGATTCTCCAGGCAAGAACACTGGAGTGGGTTGCCATTTCCTTCTCCAATGCATGAAAGTGGAAAGTGAAAATGAAGTCGCTCAGTCCTGTCTAACTCTTTGCGACCCCATGGACTGCAGCCCACCAGGCTCCTCCATCCATGGGATTTCCCAGGCAACAGTACTGGAGTGAGGTGATATTGGCTGCCCTTATTATTCACGGTGTAAATCTCATCATCTTATGGGTTATTACCATGAGGAATAACTTTTTACTTTACACCATTCAGAAACTGAAAGTTTAGTCGCCCAGTCATGTCTGATTCTTTGCAACCCCATGGACTGCAAACTACCAGGCTTCTCCATCCACAGGTTTTTCCAGGCAAGAGTACTGGAGTGGGTTGCTATTTCCTTCTCCAGAGGATCTTCCCAACCCAAGGATCGAACCTGGGTCTCCCACATTGTAGGCAGACGCTTTACCGTCTGAGCCACCAGGAAAGTCTCATCTTACGGGTTATTACTATGAGGAATAACTTTGTACTTTACACCACTCAGAGGTTACATACTAATAGTCCACCAACTAGATTTAACCTCTGGACTTGTTTTAATTGGTCAGTGAAGTGTTATTAAAATGTTAAAGCTTAAATGCTTTTTAGGTAGCATTTCCCATTCTACTCAATCTATTCTACTCCTTACTGTCTTACACCTTAGCACACTACTGCTCAGCTAGAGAACCTGTACATTTGGGGCTCTTGTCATATTTATTTGATTTTGGTGTCTTCATTTATTGAATACCTCTCTGCTGAGTGCCAATACAAGTCAAGCCTGCTCCAGAAACAAGTAAAGACACAAATCCTTCTCTTCTAGAGTTTATGTTCTGGACAGCTGCATTCCAATACTTCTCAATGAACATTTGGAAGAAAATAATAAAGTATGTGTGCTAGGCCAGGTCCTCTGAGAAGCAGATATCAAGATGAGACTAACTATGGAAGAATTTTATTAAGAAAATGCCTATGCCTATGCAGAAGGATATAGGGCCTGTCCAAATTATGGTTTGGCTTGTCTAACTGAACCCAAAAATGGGTGGTTCTAGATGCATGGTAACTTGGTGCCCTGGGGTCAAGAATTTTATCTCTTCCACGATCAGGTTTCTCAAAGGAGGTGTAATCCTGTCTTGCTGATGGCATGGTCTTGTTTCTGATTCCCTAGAGGACTGCATTATGGTTTTCTATCTGGAACTTGCCATAGACTGCATATTGCATCAGGTCCTCCTATTGGCTCCTCCAACACCGTAGGGTCTACCTGACAGAAGACAGGACTCAAGCAGCAGGACAAATTGTACCTAGCCAGTATCTACTGCTCTACCTTTCCTGCTCCTGCCCATTTTTATCCTTCTGCTTCAAAATCCTTGATTTATTTTGGTGTTACAGATTTTAAACATCAATTTAATCTTTTTTTTGTTGCCTATCTGTTTTACCTCTAACCTCAGAGGATAAAGTATCTGTCTGCAATGCAAGGGGTCTGGGTTTGATCCCTGGGTTGAGAAGATCTCTTGGAGAAGGGAATGGCAACCCACTCCAGTATTCTTGCCTGGAGAATCCCATGGACAGAGGAGCCTGACAGGCTACAGTCCACGGGGTTGCAAAGAGTTGGACATGACTGAGCAACACACACACACACACACACCTGTGTCTTTACAGCTTTCTTTTGACCTTCCAGAAGGTCAAGCCCTTTTGGCTTCATGTATCTTGCCCATACATGGTAACTGCCAATCCTAGTTGCTAGTAATTAAGCTTTGCCACTTGGCCTTTGTGACTTCTTCATTCTCACAGATGCTCATGAGCTCAGTTGTGTGAATTCCTTTTCCATCCTCATGCCTGGCCTGAAGAGAAGAGCCACCACTGAACATATTACTGATGTATATGGTGTATACTGTTGTATACTCATCACCATGTTCTTGATGAGTCCTCTCATGGAGCACAGTCCTCTAGTGGATATTCTGGCCTCATCTAATATAACTGGCTGAACCAAATCAGTTACATTACCACTTACTTGTCTCAGCCTTTGTTTTCCTTCTTTAGGCTCTGCTAGGGAAACTCACGGAGAAGGCAATGGCAACCCACTCCAGTACTCTTGCCTGGAAAATCCCATGGACAGAGGAGCCTGGTAGGCTGCAGTCCATGGAGTTGCGAAGAGTCGGACATGACTGAGTGACTTCACTTTCACTTTTCACTTTCATGCATTGGAGAAGGAAATGGCAACCCACTCCAGTGTTCTTGCCCGGAGAATCCCAGGGACGGGGGAGCCTGGTGAGCTGCTGTCTCTGGGGTTGCACAGAGTCGGACATGACTGAAGTGACTTAGCAGGAGCAGCAGCAACAGGGAAACTCAGGCATTTCTATTTCACTGAGATTTGACCATTATTTATTCTAGGTTTCTAAGAGCCATCCAGCAGTGAATTTAAACTGAACCCTGCAGTTTTTGCCAGGGTACTAAATCTCTTGTCAGAGAAAGTTGTTCCCAAGTTGATGAATTTTCCTCTCCAGTCTAACAATCTAGTCCCTTGATCAAGCACTTTGAACATCAAGTCTCAGAGTACTTTCTTGGCTCCTTTTGGGACATGCCAGCTAGTAATTATAATTTTTAGATGGACAGTCCCTTTTCTCCTTTACCAATACAAGCATGTTACCTGTTGGGTTATGCTAGGATATAATCTTGTCTATCAACATAAGGGAATGCTGTGCCTAGGAAGGAAAATATAGGGAAAAAAATGCTGACCAAGATGGTAGAGTTGGTCAATCACCACTAGGTTGTGTTTATGTTCTGCAAGGATAAAGAGATAAGGAGATTTGGGAGCTAGCAGTTAATTGCTAAGGTTGAGAAGCAGAAAGCCCAGTAGTGGTGTTTGGCTCTCAGTCCTGTCCGACTCTTTGTGACCCTGTGGTTTATAGCCCACCAGGCTCCTTTGTTCATGGGATTCTCCAGGCAAGAATACTGGAGTGGGTTGCCATGCCCTTCTCCAGGGAATCTTCCCAGCCCAGGGTTCAAACCGGGGTCTCCTGCATGCAGGTGGATTCTTCACCATCTGAGCTACAGGGAAGCCCTTAAAGAGACTCTTATCAGCTTATTCAAAGGAGAGACATAATGAAAGGTAGTCTGAAGATCTAATTTTGAGAGTTGCAGAGCAGCACTGATAACTGACCTCTCAGTCAAAGCAGGTCTCTTATGCCAGTGTCAGTACCCTCCTAGGGAAAACCTAGAATTTTAGAAATAGGAATGGACACCTCTGGAAGGATGTACCTAAAGATGTTGACTCTATAATCTCTCCAGATCCCCAGGCCACCAGAGGCAGGCCACCATTTTTTGAAAACGAGTTAGCACACCCACTATGATAAATAGTGTGGCGGAAGCTTCTCCACAAAGCAAGTGCTCCTATCAGAAACTTCCCACCTCCTTTCCCAGCTTCCATGTTAATAAACAGGATTGTTTCTTTTCTTCAATTTCTAATAGAAATACTTGTTTAGTTTTGAGCAAAACCATGTCTCCTTAGTTTTCCCCTGTTATATTTTATGTATTTCTTTAGGTCTTTGCTGTAGACATAAAATCAGACATTGCTATAACCAGAAATCATTCACTCTCACCAAATCAACATGACTCCCTAAATTCCCATGGGGTACTGGCTCTACTAATGAAAGTTATTTTGTTCCAGTACACTATTTGTACTACAGTAGCTATATAAAAAGTTATAATCCCCCTATACATTTTTAACACACAGCACCCACCATTTTAAACTATTTTTGGCTGTTACAGCAAATAAGATGTTCAAATATGAAATATACCACCAGAAAATGGATTGGAATTATATTAAATCTGTATCAATTTATGAAGGTCTATGAAGATTTTAAGACATTACCTTTAAGACATTACATATTCTAGAGATATGCCTTATCTCTCTTTTGTGGAAGTTCTACTTATTTCCTGCTATGGGAATTTATAATTTCTCAGCCCTTGTTTTGGCCATGCAGCATAGGGGACCTAACCACTAAGGCAATCAGGGATTGAACCCATGTACCCTGCAGTGGAAGCACGGAGTCTTAACCACTGGACGACCAGGTAAGTCCCATATAACTTTATGTTTTTTTCTTAGCTCACCTAATCCAAATGCTTTTAAAAACTATTGTGAATGAATACCTCTTTTGTTTCTATTTCTAAGTGATTAATACTAGTAGAGAAAATAGTTACTGATCTTTGTGTATATAAATAAATATATTTTTCTAGAATAAATGCGGCTATTCTAGTTCTAAAATATTTTAGTAGAGTCTCTTTTGGTGGAATCAAATAATTATATTATTTAGAACTAAAATTATGCTATCTGTTGATCTAATATTTATACTATTTGTTTAACTTTTATACTTTCTGTTTAATAAGATCTCCACTAGAATGATGATGAATAATATTAGTCACAAGGGTGTTACTGTCATATTCTTAATTTTAATAGAAGTAGTTTTCAGTTCAGTTCAGTCACTCAGTCATGTCCAACTCTTTGTGACCCCATGAGTTGCTGCACGCCAGGCCTCCTGTCCATCACCAACTCCCGGAGTCCACCCAAACCCATGTCCATTGAGTCGGTGATGCCATCCAACCACCTTATCCTCTGTTGTTCCCTTCTCCTCCTGCCTTAAATCTTTCCCAGCATCAGGGTCTTTTCAAATGAGTCAGCTCTTCGTATCAGGCCAAAGTATTGGAGTTTCAGCTTCAATATCAGTCCTACTAATGAACACCCAGGACTGATCTCCTTTAGGATGGACTGAAGTAGTTTTAGCATTTCACAATTTAATATATTTTGCTGTTGATTGTTAGAAAATCTTTAAGTAATTTTCTTCTATTCTTACTTTATGTAGAGTTTCAATTACAAATGGTAATTGACAAACAAAATGAAAAAACAATTTACTGAGGAGGAGAAAATATTTGCAAATGATATGACCAATAAAGGATTAATATCCCACATATACAAACTGTATGTACAACTGACATTTAAAAAAAAAAAACAGTTAAAAAAGTAGATGGAAGAACTAAATAGGCATTTTTCCAAAGAGGAAATGCAGATAGCCAACAAGCACATGAAAAGATGCTCAACATCATTAATCATCATGGAAATGAAAATCAAAACCACAATGAGTATCACCTCACACCTATAATCAAAAAGAACATAAGTAACAAATGTTGGTGAAGATGTAGAAAAAAGGGAACCCTCATACACTGTGGGTGGGAATGTAAATTGGTGTAGCCACTGTGGAAAATGGTATGGAGGTTTCTCAAAATACTAAAAATAGAGCTAACACATGATCAAATAATTCCACTCTTGGGTCTATATCCAAAAAAGTAAAAACATTAATTTGAAAAGATACATGCACCGCAATGTTCACAGTAGCATTGTTTACAATTGCCAAGATATGCAAGAAACCTACGTGTCCATCTATGGATGAATTGATAAAGAGGATATGGTGTATACACACACAGTAGAACAATACTCAGCCATAAGAAGACAGATTTTTGCCATTTGCAGCAACATATATGGACTTGGAGAGCGTAATGCTAAGTGAAAAAGTCAGACAGAGAAAGACAAATACTCTATAATATTGCTTATATTTGGAATCTAAAAATACAACCAGCTTGTAAATATAGCAAAAAATAAGCAGTCTCACAGACAGAGAACACAAACCAGTGGTTACCAGTTGGGGGGTGGGGCAGGCAATGAGGGAGCTTCAAACTATTGGATACACAGTAGGCTCAAGGGTATATTGGACAACATGGGGAATAAGCCAATATTTTTTAAAAACTGTAAATGGAAAGGAACCTTTAAAAATCATATAACAGATTTTAATAAAATATTTTTAACTTTAAAAATTTAGTAAGAAATGGCAGTTGAATTTTACCAGCATCTTCTCAGTATCTATTAATATACCCGTATTTTTTTCTTCTTTGATACATTGATGTCATGAGTTATTCTGATATTCTACACAATGATGACCCATACTTGTAGTTTTATACTTGGTTACTGTATCTTAATTTCCTTAACATATTTGTGGATTTGCTTTGTGCTTGTGTTATAAAGAATATTTGCTCTAACTCTATTAAGATGTTATATATAATCCATTACACTTTGGTATTAAGGTTATCTAGGAATTCTAACATAAATTAAGGCATTTTTTCACATTTTTCTATAGCCTAGATTAGTTAAATAATATATAGAGTATTATTTTTAAAGCTTTAAATAAAATTTAGCTTTAAAATCCTGTTTTACTTTATTTTCTCTTTTCATAGTTTTTATTCTCTCAGTTTTTTCCTTTTCTCACATAAATTCATGTTTATTTTACCAAGAAATATCCATTTCTCACTCTAAAACAAAAACTAGAAAGTATTAAGCTAGTGACAAAGGCATGTCAGAAACCAAGACAGGCTGAAAGCAAACCCTCTTGCACAAAACAGTTAGCCAAGTCTGAATGTGAAGGCAAAGTTCCTGAAGAAAATTAAAAGTACTACCCCAGAGAACACACAGATGATAAGAAAGGGAAATAGTCTTATTATCAATATGGAGGAAATTTTAATGGCCTCGATAGAAGATCAAAACAGCCACAACATTCCCTTAAGCCAAAGCGTAGTCTAGAGAAAAGCCCTAACTCACTTCAGTTCTGTGAAGGCTGAGAGAGGTGAGAAAGCTGAATAAGAAAAGTTTGAAGTTAGCTGCGGTTGATTCATGAGGTTTATCATCATAACACAAGAAGGCAAGGTGAAGCAGCAAATACTTATCTAGAAGCTTCAGGAACGTATCCAGAAAATATAGCTATGATAATTAGTGAAGGTGGCTACACTGGGCTATGTAGGTGAAACAGCTTTCTATTGGAAGAAGGCATCACTAGAACTTTCAAAGCTAGAGAGTAAAAGTCAATACCTGGCTTCAAAGCTTCAAAGGACAGTCTGACTGGTTAGGAGCTCACACAGCTGGTAACTTGAAATTGAAGTCAATGCTCATTTACCATTCCAAAATCCCTAGGGCCTTTAAGAATTATGCTGAACCTACTCAGCCTGTGCTCTATAAATGGAACAACAAATTCTAAATGATAGCACATTTGTTTACAACATGTTTACAGCTTATTTTAAGCCCACTGTTGCAAACTATGGCTCAGGAAGAGATTCCTTTCAAAATATCATTGCTTATTGACAAAGAAACTGGTCATCCAAGAGCTCTGATGGAGATGTCCAATGAGATTAATGTTGTTCAATGAGATTAATGATGTTGTGTTAGCAGGTCATGTCTGCTAACACATGGACTGTTCTGCAGTCCATGGATATAAGAGTCATTTTGACTTTCAAGTCTTATTACTCAAGTATATTTTGTAAGGCTATAGTTGTAATAAATAGTAAAAAGATCAGTGGTTTTCAGGGGTTGAGTGGAGAGAGGGATGACTAGGCAGACTATAGAGGATTTCTAGGGCAATGAAACTACTCTCTAGGATACTTTAAAGGTGTGGGTGCATGTCATTATAAATTTGTCCAAACCAATAGAATGTAAAACCCTGAGAGCAAATTCTAAGGTAAACTATGGATTCTAGGTGATAATGATGTGTCAACACAGGTCCATCAACTGTAACAATGTATATCCCTGTGGTGAGGGATAATTATGGGAGAGGATATGCATGGGTAAGAGCAGACAGTATATGGGAAATCTTTATACCTTCTGTTCAATTTTGCTTTGAATGTGAAACTTGTCTAAAAAATAAAGTATACATATTTCTAAAGGTGGTAAAACACATTGCTCAGCTTTGCTCTCAGACTACAATGATACAAGGATCAAAGCTATGAGAGAAGACAGTGTTATTAAGCTCAAGGTAAGGAGGGAAATTTCTTCAGGAGAAAAATTAACTTACTAGGATAAAAACTTAGATAGTATGAAAAGGAAATTTGGAAGTTTTTATCTTAGAAGTCAAAATAGATATGTAGAAAGATATAAGGAATACCCAGTTCTAGCTTCTCTTAAAAGAAGATATCCATAAAGGACAGAGGAGTTTAGCCCCCATTAAATCAGTGAAATTAATAGGAAACTAGAAAAATTCAACACAGAGAAGCCAAATCAGAGATAATTTTTCAGAGCATGCCAGGATGTAAGAAAATACTCATGGGTAGCCTCAGATACAAAAGGAGAATTTAGAGTCAGAACACTTGAGGGACTATATCATATAAGTTTGTCTCTATGAAGTGGTTACAGAAAACCAAGTAAGAATTTAAATGGGAAAGAGTAGTAAACCAGCGGAGGAGGAAAAGAAAAAATAACAAAGTATTATTATTTGAGTTCCAAAGTAATACAACCATAGTAAAGTAAGGGTACTGATATTTATTCTACCTTAAAAATTTCTGGAATTAAGACCTTAAGGCATGATATAGAAAGAAGAGATCTAGGATAAGAGAACCACAGGGGATAATGACAGATTATATCCAGTTCCTGGGTTGAATGCTTCTGATGGCAGAATATCTCCTATAGGGATTATTCAATTCAAAAGACAGAGCACAAGATTTGATTAAACTATGGATTCTTTATCAGACCCAGAACTTATGCATACTACCTTTTCTTAATAAATGAGAGTACAAAAAAAAAAAAAATTAGAGAACTATATTAGAAAAATCAAACATCTGGGCCATAAAGCAAAGAAAGGAGAAGGCACACAGTGCTGGCAAACTGTACTGCAACTACATGTAATAGAGGAAAGAGAAAGATCAATTTAAGAAGCTGTTTAAGAGATATTAAAAAACCTATGGAATCTTCTTGCAAGTTATATAGAAATAGTAGAGTTAAATGGAACAATGTATCCACTAATGCAGGAAAAGAAATATCAGAAAGAAAGCTAACAGGTAGGATGTTCAAAGTCTATGGAAAACCCTTGTCTTGAGGAACAAACACCAGTGGAATGGGTCTTTGCTAGTTTCTAGGAACATTAACTCAATTGAGGAACCCGAAGAGGGTGATTCTTCAACTGAAATATGATGGTGAGTGAAAATACCTCTATAGAGGCAGGTTTTGTATGAGTAGGTCTCAATCCTGACAGAACTCTGGAGTTCTAAGAGCTTTTTAAAGCCAGTACCACCACAGACATCCTCCCAGAGGTTCTAATTTAATTAATTTGAGGTAGAGCTTAATCAACAGCATGTTGGAAAAACTGTCCAGATGATTCCAATGTGATAAACAAGCAATTCTCAACCCCAGAGGTACATTAGAACCCACAGAAAGCTTTTAAAACATATCTATGCGTGAACCCAAAGCCAGAGGATGGAATCTGAACACGAGGGCATTTGCACAGCTTCCTCAGTGATTCTAAACCACAGCCAGACTTGAGAAACAAGGGATCAAGCAATCCATAAAAGGTGTTGGTAGCAATCACTGGCCACAGGCTTAAAAAAATAGAAAGAAAGAAAATAATGCCTGCACACAAAATCTTGTGTCTATTTACCCAGGTTAACTATGAGATGCCAGAAACACAGGGCACAAATGTGAATTGGAAAACCAAAAGTTTTAAATAAGTAAGAAAGACAGATGCTTCAATTAAGACCTAGACAATTGAGGATGCCAAGATTGTAAATGTCTAACCTTCAGAAAAATTCTGCAATATTCCAAATGCCATTCTTTGAGGAAAAAAAAAAAAAAAAAGATGGTTTAAAGTAGAATTCCCCCTGAATATAATGAATCTTTGATGCCTGAAAAGATTTTTCAAATGGTATGTTTTCATCTATCTCCTGATAATTGCTAGCATATAGAAATACAATTAATTTTTGTATTAATACAATATCCTTGAATTCAGTGAGCATGCTAAGTACATCTGTTAATTGTTGAATCTGTATTCAAAATCATTGTCTATGAAAAATGACGCTTTTTTCTTTTTCCATAAATTTGTTTAAAATAATCTGCCTCATTAGAATGACTGAGACCTTCAGCAAAAATGTTAATTAAAAGTGGTGATAATGAATGTTTTAGTCTAGGTCCTAATTTCAAAGTCCAAACTATTTCACCTTTAATTGTAATGTATACTATAGGATTTTTTTGTTTGGTTACTTGAGGGGAGCACAGTTGATCAGACCAGATGTATTTGTTTTCTATTGATATATAACAAGTTATCACAAACTTAGTGGCTCAAAACACCACCCATTTATTAACTGACAGTCTGTAGGTCAGAAGTCCAGGAGGCTTCAATGAGGTTCTCTGTTGAAGGTGTCACACGCTCAAAATTCAAGGCATTAAAAAGTGGGTTCTTAACTGGAGACTCTAAAAAAGAATCCACTTCTAGGCTCGGTAAGATTGTTGGTATCATCTGCTTCACTGTGATTGAAAAGCCAAGGCTGCTATTTGTTTGCTCAGTGCCAACCACAGTTAGTAGCAAGGGTGCCTTTGATTGTCTCTGACTTCTCTTGCTGCTGTGAACTGGAGAAAATTTTTGTTTTCCAATGTCTCCTTGTGATTAAATGTGTCCCCATCTTTTTGCTTTATAATCTAATAGAATCACTGGAGTGACAGCTCATTAAATTCACAAATTCCACCCACATTCAAAAAGGAGTGTATTATACAAAAGCCAGTGTCAGTGATGGCCACATTTAAAATTCTGCCTATGGAACTATGGAAGTTTCCTTATCTTTCTACTTTGCCTTCATTTTTATCACATATCCTTTCTATCAAATGTTTTTTCTGAACTTTTGAGATAAGCATATGCATTTGTTACTTAATGTAATGAATTGCATTTACTGATTCAAATTTTAAACTCACATTCCTGGACCAAATATAATTTGGTCAGTTATTACAATTATTTATTTTTCCTCTTTTAATGCAAGAGTCCTGTACAGTCTTGGAAGGAGAGGACAGAAGTGACATCATTGCCTTCTTCCTTATCTTAGGAGGAAAGCAGCCGGTTCTTCACCATTAGATATTAATTTAGCTGCAGTTTTCTGGTAGATGTTTTTTATGAATTTGAGTAATTCCCTTTTCCTAGTTTGCTAAGTGTTTATCATCAACGGGCGTTTCATTTTTATCAATTTTTTTCTGCATCAATTGATCTGACTATGATTTTCTTCTCTAACCTACTGATGTGAGGAGTTACATTATTTGATTTTCAAATGTTGAGCCAGCCTTGCATAGCTGGGATAATTCTCACTTGGTTGTGGTATGTAGTTATTGTTATGCATTGTTGAATTCAATTTGCTAGTATTCTGTTAAGAATTTTTGTATTTATGCTCACGAGTGATATCAGTCTGTAGTTTTCCTTTCTTATACTATCCTTATCTGGTTTTTGATTATAGGGTAATGATAGTCACATTTAATGAGTAAGGAAGTGTTCCTTCTGCTTCTATTTTTCTGACATAGATGGCAGATAATTGTCATTTCATTCATAAATGTTTGATGGAATTCACAAGTGAAGCCTGGGCCTGACACTTTCTCTTTTGGAAGGTTATTAATTATTCATCAAATTCTTAAATAGATATTAGCCAATCCAAAATAACTATCTCTTCTTGTGAGAATTTTATAATTTAGATCTTCATTTGGTCCATGTCATCTGAGTTACCAACTTTCTTGCCATAGAGCTGTACAGAGTATGCCTTTAGTATCCTCTTAATTCTGTGTTCTTTCATTTCTGATACTAATAATCTGTCTCTTTCTCTGTTTCTTGGTCAAAGTGCCTAGAAGTTTAGCAGTTTTATCAATCTCTTCAAAGAATCAGCTTCTGGTTTTGTTGTTTTTCTCTATTGCTTCCTTGATTTTAATTACATTGATTTGTGTTCTGTATTTAGATTATTTTCAATTAATTGCTTTATGTTTATCTTTCTTTTCTCAAACTTATCTCAAAAATTGTTTGCCCAAAGAGTTATCTATAAATGCTTTTAATCTCTAAACACTTCAGGGGTTTTCTGGCTGTCTTCGTGCTCTTGATTTCTAATTTAATTCCACAGTGCTCTGAGAGCACTTTTGTATAGTTTTTAAACTTCCCCCAACTTATAATATTTTTTATGGAGCAGAATGTAGTCCATTCCTTTGAATGTCCCTGTGATCTTGAGAAGAATGTGCATTCTGCTCTGGTTGGATGGAATAATCTATAAATGTTAATTAGATCAAGTTGATTGATAGCACTGTTCAGGTAAACTATATCCTTACTGATTTTCTGCCTGCTTTACCCTGCAATTACCGATAGACGAGTGTTGAAGTCTCTAACTTTAATATGGTTTGTCTAGTTCTCCTTATAATTCTATCAGTTTTTACTTCACACATTTTGTCCCTGTGTTGTTAGGTACATGTTAAAGATTTTAATGTCTTCTTAGGGAATTGACTGCTTTGTCATTATACAATGACCCTCTTTATCCCTGTTTTTATTTGAAGTCTTCTTTGTCTGAAATTAATATAAGTACTTTAGCCTTTTTTAAATTAGTGTTAACATAGTATATTTTTTAATTTCTCAAATTTTTAAATTTTCAAAGTAGGTTCTTGTAACCTACTCAGAATATATGGTTGGGTCTTTCTGTTGTTAGCTGGATTAACATTGACTATGTTTGTAACTGTTTTTTTATTTGTTGCTCTTAATTTTTTACTCCTTTTCCTGCCTTCTTTAATTTTAAATAAGCATTTTATATTATTTATATCTTTCTTCTCTTAGGTATTCAAATACAGCTAAAATTTATTTTGAGTTGTAGCCTTAGAATTTGCAATACACATTTACAACTAACTAATCTATCCTTACTGTCAAATGGCACTGCACCACTTTGCGTGTAATGCAGGTATTCCATAACCAACCAAGTGTTACAGGCTGAATTTTGTCCACCCAAAAATATTTGCTGAAGTCTTAACCCTCTTCTCTTTTTAAAACAATTATATCACTTTTTTCTTTACATTCATTTTGCAAAATTTCTATTGATGTCTCCAAGCTCACTGAGTCTTTCTTTGCTGTGACCAGTGTTCTGATGAGCCCATCACAGACATTATTCATTTTCTTTACAGCATTTTTTCATTTTTAGCATTTATTGTAATTCTTTCTTAGAGTTTCCATCTCTCTGCTTACATTATCCATCGCTTCGTACATGTTGCCTGTTTTTTCCTTAACATATATAATCTGACTATTTATTAAATTTAATTAATCAACCTTGACGTAGGGTGTTTAATATGTCAATTATTCTTGTTGTTGCTGCTGTTCAGTTGCTAAGTTGTGTCCAGCTCTTCGCGAACCCATGGACTGCAACACACCAGGCTTCCCGGTCCTTCACTATCTACCAGAGTTTGTTCAAACTCATGTCCATTGAGTTAGTGATGCCATTCAACTATTTCATCCTCTGTCAGTTCCCTTCCCCTGCTGCCCTTAATCTTTCCCAACAACAGGGTCTTTTCCATGAGTCAACTCTTTGCATCAGGTGGCCAAAGCATTGGAGCTTCAGTATCAGCTCTTCCAGTGAATATTCAGGGTTGATTTTCTTTAGGATTGACTGGTTTGATTCCCTGGTTGTCCAAGGGACTCTAAAGAATCTTCCCCATCCAGCACCACAAATCAAAAGCATCAATTCTTTGGAGCTCAGCCTTCTTTATGGTCCAATTTTCACATCCAAAAATGACTACTGGAAAAACCACAGCTTTGACTACCCAGACCTTTGTTGGCAAGTGATGTCTCTGCTTTTTAATACACTGTCTAGCTTTTCTTCCAAGGGGCAAGAGTCTTTTGATTTCATGGCTGCAGTCACCATCTGCAGCCTCTTTGCTTTCTGCCACTTTAGTTCCTCTTCACTTTCTGCCATTAGAGTGGTATCATTGCATGTCTGAAGTTGTTAATATTTCTCCCATATCAATTACAGTTGTTTTAAATTCCTCATCTGATAATTCCAAAATCTGTTTAATAATTGAGTCTAATTCTGATGCTTGCTTTGCCTCTTCAGACTGTGTTCTCATTTTTTAGAATGTTTTACAGTTTTACAGCTTTCTGTTAAAATCTGGATATATCAGATAATAGGAACTTAGGTAAAAACTCTTTAGTGTGAAACTTTATGTTCATCTAGCTATGAGTTGGGCATCTTTCTATTAGTTGGGCATCTTTAGACTTTATTTTGGGGGGCTCCAAAATCACTGCAGATGGTGATTGCAGCCATGAAATTAAAAGATGCTTACTCCTTGGAAGGAAAGTTATGACCAATCTAGATAGCATACTCAAAAGCAGAGACATTACTTTGCCAACAAAGGTCCGTCTAGTCAAGGCTATGGTTTTTCCAGTGGTCATGTATGGATGTGAGAGTTGGACTGTGAAGAAAGCTGAGCACTGAAGAATTGATGCTTTTGAACTGTGGTGTTGGAGAAGACTCTTGAGAGTCCCTTGGACTGCAAGGAGGTCCAACCAGTCCATCCTAAAGGAGATCAGTCCTGGGTGTTCATTCAAAGGACTGATGCTGAAATTGAAACTCCAGTCGAAGAGTAGACTCATTGGAAAAGACCCTGATGCTGGGAGGGATTAGGGGCAGGAGGAAAGAGGACGACAGAGTATTAAATGGCTGGACGGCGTCACCGACTCGATGCACATGAGTTTGGGTAAACTCCGGGAGTTGTTGATGGACAGGGAGGCCTGGCGTGCTGCAATTCATGAGGTCATGGAAAGTCAGACACGACTGAGTGACTGAAATGAACTGAACTGAACTGAATGTTTGCTCTAACTACAAGTGCCCAAGGCTTTAAATTTGTGTTTTTAATGTCACAGTGTCTTTTTCTCTCGCCTTTTGTCTTTATGTTTTCTTATTCTTCAAATAGAGCCTATATTTTAGAACTCTTTCAGCTATAATCTGCTGCTATTATATTGACATCCTGTTGATATGATGGTAAGGTGTTGGAAAGGAGAAAGATTTTTTAATCTTATAATTAATTACATCTCAGTCTTTTTGTGCCCTGTGACCCTGGGTCTTGACAAGTGTTTCTTGGGTCTTTTCCACATTTTCATGGTACAAGAAGCATGGAGAGGGCTAGAACTTAATAAATGCCCTTCCATCAAGGTGAAGTAATGCCTGGTAGTCTTTGCCCCTGATTAGTAATCCTTTGTTATGAAGAGCACTCTGGGTATATTTTAAAACTTTATGTTCCCCTGTAGGACCTGTTAGAGCCAAAAGGAGATTTTTTCTTGGCTCTGAAGCAGGAGAAACTTCTGGGGTTCTTGGAGGAAAATTCTATCAGTTTGCCTCACATATTTTGAAAGTCCTGGGTATCCCTACCCCTAGGTTCCCCCTCAGTAGTTTCCCACTATCATGCTTGCCTTCAGCTCCAGTAACCTACCAAAAGGACCATTTAACTGTCCCTCTCAGTTTGTGTTGACCATCTGGTGATGTCCATGTGTAGAGTTTTCTCTTGTGTTGTTGGAAGAGGGTGTTTGCTACGACCAGTGCGTTCTCTTGGCAAAACTCTATTAGCCTTTGCCCTGCTTCATTCCGTATTCCAAGGCCAAATTTGCCTGTTACTCCAGGTGTTTCTTGCCTTCCTATTTTTGCATTCCAGTCCCCTATAATGAAAAGGACATCTTTTGGGGGTGTTAGTTCTAAAAGGCATACTGCTTGGGAGTATGTCAAGGCTGTATATTGTCACCCTGCTTATTTAACTTCTATGCAGAGTACATCATGAGAAATGCTGGGCTGGAAGAAGCACACGTTGGAATCAAGATTGCCGGGAGAAATATCAATAACCTCAGATATGCAGATGACACCACCCTTATGGCAGAAATTGAAGAGGAACTAAAAAGCCTCTTGATGAAAGTGAAAGAGAAGAGTGAAAAAGTTGGCTTAAAGCTCAACATTCAGAAAACAAAGATCATGGCATCTGGTCCCATCACTTCATGGCAAATAGATAGAGAAACAGTGGAAACAGTGTCAGACTTTATTTTTGGGGGCTCCAAAATCACTGAATATGGTGATTGCAGCCATGAAATTAAAAGACGCTTACTCCTTGGAAGGAAAGTTATGACCAACCTAGATAGCATATTGAAAAACAGAGACATTACTTTGCCAACAAAGATCTATATAGTCAAGGCTATGGTTTTTCCTGTGGTCATGTATGGATGTGAGAGTTGGACTGTGAAGAAAGCTGAGTGCCGAAGAATTGATGCCTTTGAACTGTGGTGTTGGAGAAGACTCTTGAGAGTCCCTTGGACTGCAAGGAGATCCAACCAGTCCATTCTAAAGGAGATCAGTCCTGGGAGTTCATTGGAAGGAATAATGCTGAAGCTGAAACTCCAATACTTTGGCCACCTCATGTGAAGAGTTGACTCATGGGAAAAGACTCTGATGCTGGGAGGGATTGGGGGCAGGAGGAAAGGGGACAACAGAAGATTAGATGGCTGAATAGCATCACTGACTCGATGCACATGAGTCTGAGTGAACTCCAGGAGTTGGTGATGGACAGGGAGGCCTGGCGTGCTGCGATTCATGGGGTCGCAGAGTCGGACACAACTGAGTGACTGTACTGAACTGAACTGAACTCAGTTTGTGGTTCCTGCAGCTTCTCCTCCAGATCTTAAAAGCAGATCTTGGCTGTGATTCTTTAGATTCGCCTGTCTCTCCAGATTAGGTATGGTGGTTTTCCCTGCAACCTGAGTTCTCTGATGGGTCCAAGAAAAGTAGTTGATTTTAGTTTATTCCACTTTTCTTCTTCCTATAGGGACAAAAGTGACAACTTTTAAGTTCTTTGCAAATCAGATCTGAAACTTGAAGTCTTTGATTCTATCTACCTTTTAAAGAGAGGACTTACTTCTGCTTCAAAAACAGGGACATATCACCAAGCCCAATCAGAAATTGACACATCAATCCTGTAAAGGATGGTTTATTCCACTTTGTGCTTATTTCTAGGATGTAGCATTCTAAGAGGTCTCAGGCAGAAGTCTGAAATACTTGCACGCTTCCCTTACTCTCAAAATTGAAATTGGGCAACTTTGAATTTTCGCTTTTGTCAATGCATTCCTGTGAGACTGCGAGAAACCATTCAACTTTTCACCCTGTCACCTCAACTTTTACTTTATTGGAAATCTCAACAGAAAAGTAGCACTAAGTAATAGGCCCACTTCTTTGGCTTTCTCGTTTTCTCTATCTTTCTTTCCTAGCAGATTCTTATTGCCTAATAACAAAGACTCTTCTTGACCAAATTCTAGACAAGCTTCTCTGAACCCTCTTTTGAGTAGGCTTTGTTCTTCCTCAGCCTGACTAAGCCAGTCTTAGCAAAGAATCCTTCTAAGTCAGCCCTTTACCCCTGATATCTGATCACTTCTGTAATCTGATCAAGTTCCTTATCCCCATTCTTTAATGTACAAGTCCTAAGCCTGCCTTTAGCAAGAATCCCTCTACCCTTGGTGTCTCCCTTAGTAATTTTCCTTTCACTGATACCCTCAATATTCTCTCTTGGTTATAAATTCCTGCTTAGCTTTGTTGTATTTGGAGTTGAGGGCATTCTCTCTCCCCCATTGCAATGGTCTTAACCTTTATTGCAATAGTCTTGAATAAAGACTCCCTTACCTTTTTAACAAGTGGCAGGATATTTTTTCTTTAACAGTGGTAGTTTTCTAATATCTTCAAATAGATTTTTAAAAATATATTTAGTTCATCTTTTAAAATTCTTGAATGTGGGAGGGTGGATTAAAAACAACCTAAACAGTCATTTCTCAAGAGCAATAATTTTGAGGGCATAAGCAACTATACTAAGCACTGAACTAGGTTACATAAAGTATCTCCTTATGTAACAGGTTTTTTTTTTTAAGATAAACTGACACATATTGAATATTTTTTGAGTTTATTTGAGCAGAAATATATTCTAATCAGGCAGCATCCAATCTAGCATATAGAAAGAGCTCTGAAGAGTTGTACCAAAGAGAAGATATTTTATAGGCAAAAGAGAGTAAGAACAAGAAAGTTATCTAGACAAAAAAGCAGGCTGGCTGTTGCAAAGTTACTTTCCTTTAAAGGGTGTCAGTGCTGGTCAAGCAATTCTGAAGGTTCCATTTCTAGTTGACTTGAAGCTATAATTAATTTAAGTCCAGTTGGCAACATGAAGCTTAATATAAATAACTCTATTTCAGGTCTGATGTCTTATTTGTAACAGCCTTATAAGAATATCATATCTATTCTACAGATGAAGAAATGGAAGATTAAAATATATATGTAATTTTTTCCATTTTTTCACAAGTATTAAAGAATGGAAAGTTAAACTTAATCCCAGACTGGTCTGATTGCAAAGATTATACTTCTCAGTACAACTTCCCACAATCTACCTAAGCATCTTGATTTTATGAAATTATGGAACGAGTTACTACCGTTTGGTTCATTTTAGATTTTATGATTTGGTCCTGGTAGATGCCTATACTTTACTTCTTTGTGGACATTTTTTCTGTAACCAAATTTTACACAGACCTATGTGTCAAGCACAGGATGAAAAATCTTATCATATTATTTTTCAATCTTCATAATCCTTTAGGTAGAGCCTATCAATATTTCATTCTTCCTATGAGAAAATAGAGGTTAAAAGTGATAAGTAATATTCCAATGTGGACACAGAGAAAATTAATATCACTAAGACAAACAGTGTTGCTCACTGCCCAGTTCAACAAAGGTTTAGTTATAACCCAGTGCAGCTGACAACCAACAGTGCACCCTGGGAGCAGTGAAAATCAAGATCAGGCACTCTGTGCTTTGGACAAGAAAGCCCCTTAGATAGTTAGAATTTCAATGATGCCAGATTCTTGATTTTCCCATACAGGGAAAAGCACTAAAATCATTAACTTGAGATATATGTTCTTTGTAATTCATAGTTATCTTTTACCAAGTGGCTCAGTGGTAAAGAATCTGCCTGCAATGCAGGAGATGCAGGTTCAATCCCTGGGTCAGGAAGATCCTCTGGAGAAGGAAATAGTAATCTACTCCAGTATTCTTGCCTGGGAAATCTCAAGGACAGAGGAGCCTAGCAGGTTATGGTCCATGGGGTCATAAAAGAGTTGGACACAGTGATTAAATAGCAACAACGTTTATAGTCCCCAGCCAAAAATCATATATAAACTGGCTTTTCTCCCCCTTCTTCAGAGCAATTTTCTCAGAGCAAACTGAATGGCTATCTCCCAGACTAGAGCTCTCAGAAGGACTTTCAATAAAACTTAAAAAATCACAGCTCTCGTGCAGTGTGTGTTTCTTTAAGTGGACACCAAAGCTCAGAATTCTGTGTGAAGGAGCCAGTATTTGAATCAGTCATTTCACCTTGAACTTCATACACTTAACCTCAACATTAAGTTATCTTACTTGATAAGTAGCTCCACTGAAGCTTATTTTGACATATTAATGATACAGTAATATTTTCCCCACTGATAAATTCAACCATTCATTTCAATCTCTTTTTTAATGACTATTAATATATAATAAATTATAAGTTATTATAATCATGGCTAACCTATTTATCCATATAAATGAAAATTATTAAAATTTATTTTACTACGTTGTACACTTACTGCTCACAATCAGCTGAGAAACTCTATTTCCACATCCATTGACATTCTCCTCCCACCTTCAGCCTTGATCATCGTCGAGTCCTCTGCTCAGAATGACATCACTGACACATGTAAGTTCCATTTGATAGCTGTCACCATATCCTGGAAAAATCCCAAATTTCCTTCAGTTACACTACTGAATATAGGCAGTACTTCACATTTATATTATAATTCTACCCCAATCTGAGATAGTTGCCTCTTTGAGACTGTATATTGCAATAAATGAAAACTTGTGTCCATGGGATTAATAGAATGACATTTCTGGAAATGCAAATATGTTGATCAATAAAAATCTATGTTTGTCCGTTTTCAGGCACATCAAGAAATATCTTTGACTGCTATTCACATATAACAATTTTCAAATGTGTATTAAAAAGTGTGTATTTGTGCAATATCAACTTTATGGACACAAACTTGTAGCAGGTAGAGATACTAATGGAAGTTAGTTATTTGCTCTCTCCTCATTTTTTACATCTTGTACAAATTTCCAAAATGCTAACTAAACACTAAGAAGGATCTAATTGGAAATTTTCAGAGAAGAATTCACTCTTGAAGGATATTGATGATGACATCTGAAAATGTTTACTTCTAAATGCACTGTCCTCTGTACAATTTAGATTAGCACAGATTGGACACACAGGCATATTATAAAGTCACACAGTCACCATTAATATTTGAGATTTGCCCACACTAACACGAATTACTAAGTACTGGATACCTTACTAAGGAAAAAGTGTCATGGTCCTTATTCTGGAAATCTTTCAGTTCTTGAGAAAATAACAAATGCACATGCATCAAATGATTTTGGGAAGAAGTAATAGCATAACAAATATATAGAGACACTTGAACTGCTACTCATACAATTCTAGTTCCCGTATGATCTAAATAAAATTATTTAAAATATATTCTAAAATATGGTCATTGAAGACATATCTATATTTTAATTAATAAAAATGAGGGAATCTATTTTTAATGTAAATTTATTTCAAATAGAAATATGTTCATATGTTGAAATGAGAAAATGGAGTGAAATAAGGTATAATGTTAACAACACATTGAAGATAAACCTTTATCATATAAAAACTAATAAAGGAATAAAACATTTTTATCACATCTTCAGTATCATAGAGAGATCATATGATGTATGGTAAGGAAATAAAGAAAGAAATTAACATTTATTGAGCTAGGTGCCTAACTCTGAATGGCACACATTCACATATATAATTTTGTGGTATGATCACAATATCATGAACTTCTTGGAGGCAAGAGTTGTCCTTTTTAGAATTATAAATGCCTAGTGTTTCCCTTGTGGCTCAGCTGGTAAAGAATCTGCCTGCAATGTGGGAGACCTGAGTTCAATCCCTGCATTGGGAAGATCCCCTAGAGAAGCAAAAGGCTAGTCACTCCAGTATTCTGGCCTGGAGAATTCCATGGACTGTATAGTCTGTGGGGTCACAAAGAGTTGGACATAACTGAGCGACTTTCACAATGTCCTTAAGCATTATTGCTCAGTAAATGTTGATTAAATCAATGATTACATAAATGAGTGAACTAATGAATAAATGAACATGCTTTGAACAGAAAGTTTTTGGAATATGGCAGCCAAATCATTCTTTAAAATAGGAAAGCTTTATTATTCCTAATTTTGTTTTTTTCAAACTACTCTGCCACCATTTTTTCCCATCTGTACCTCTTATTTTAAGATTATTGGATCTCATGTATATTCATGTCATTTATAATTTATTTATCTTTTATATTTTCCACTGCATTCTTGAAGAAATTCCCTATTTCTTCATCTAATTTTAAATGCCGTGTGTTCAACTCTAACCATTTTTTACAGTTCTACCTCTCTCTTGAGATTTGTTCATTTCCAAAAATCATATTTTGAGAGTTTTGTGGGACTTTTTTTAATACTTAAGAACTATCTCCTTTACAGTTTTACATTTTTTATTGCAGCACCCTTTTATTAATGCTCAAATCTCATCAGAAATGCTAATGAGAACTTTAAAAATTCTCTTCTGCATGTATTGTGTTTCAATAGGAGCCATTTGCTCCAAGTGCTGATTTTCCTCTAAAAGGAAAAGTGAGTATGTTAACAAATGTAGATGCATAATGACACCTCACTTGTCCTGAAAACCAAAAAACTTTGCCTCCCCGGAGTTCCTTTGACTTGCTAAAGGCTGGATCCCTCTGCTAGTTCTCTTCATGCCCATAGCCTCTGAAGATACAAATCCCCTCACTTCTCTGAGTCAGCTCTGTCTTCATATCAAATATAATTCTCTCTCAGCAAAACAAGGGCTTCATAGTTTACCCAAGCAGTAGCTCCCTGAAACCTGCCCCCCCAAAACCCTCCATCCACCCCCATCACATGCTGGAGGCTTCTGAGTAAGAACAAAAATGTTCTGCTACGAAAGCAAGTTTGACAAACACTCATCTAAGTTGAGATCCTTCCAGGAAGAACATCGGGCGGACACGGTACTGGGGCTGGGCCAGTACCATAAAGTGGCAGGCGGTTTTCCTTGGATTCTGACTTGTTTGCCATGGATCTTGCTGATGCTGCTCTTGATTTGCAGAAATGTATCTCTTGGGTATTCAGCAGATCAAGTTCAAAGACTGTGGAGCACCTGTACCTGCCTTCTTTCTCAAGAAGAAAGCTTTTTTTCCCAGGAGGTGAACAGCTAGGGATTTGGCAAAGTAATTCCAAACAAACACAGCCAGCAGAACTCATGGAAACAAAGATAACAACAAAGAGAGACACTGAGAGTGAGTCTTGTGGGACTCTCAACCTCTGAGCTGTCCTTGGCATTGCCCTTCTCTCCACATTGATATTTCTGCCCCTGATCCTAGGGAGCACAAAAGCTCCTCCTTCTGTGCTCATCTTACCAACAGAGCTGTAGCTGACTGACCTTACCATGGCCTACTCCCAAACACTCTACCTCCCACCCCAAAATCCTACTGCACAGAGTCATGTTTGAACCAAGGTTCTCTTAATCATCATTTATACTGTTTTCTTCCATGATGTTCAGATACCTTCCCTAACTTATGAAAACTTTAATATTGTCTTAAGATTAAATGGCTGTAAAGTCAGTGTTTAACTGATAAATTTCCCTCTATTCCTCTTTCAAAAAATAAAAGTAAAATAGGAATTAAGGAGAGTCATAGCATAAAGTTTGGTGTGAATTATCCAGTTGGGATAGATAATACTAACAGTAGTCATTCTCATTTCCACTCTATGAAAGAATGGGCATTATAGTATGAAGAGAGGGGAAAAAAAAAATGTATTACTGAAATTGTAATTTATGTACTGAAGATTTTTTAACTTAATTAGATTAGAAAAGCTATGGGACATATCCAAAATTTCATTCTGGACCATGAGAAGAACAGTCTACTTAAAAAGAAATTAGAGAACAATGGAGAAAAAACAAAGCAGTTTACACCCTTTGTATTCAGATCATTAAAAAATAATCTATAAGTTGATTAACATGAATAGGTTCTTTAAAAAGTTGTGACTTTTTTCTTGTTTGTTTGGTTTTTTTTTTCCCCTTCCCTTCCTTCTCTTTTTTTCTCCTTTGCACTTTTGTCCTCATTTCTTTTCTTTTCTATAATGGATAGCCTTTGCTCTTGCTGCTGATGCAAATATCTTCTAAAGTGTGCCCTTGATGAGGCCTTCTCACTTAGCATGCCCTGCGCTCCAACTCAGAACCAGGAGGTAAAGCACTCAGCCTACTGCACAGTGTGATGGCTTTTTAGCACCACTTAAGACGAGTTACCTCTTTGTCCCTCTCCTCAAGAGTCCCCCCAAGAGGCTCCAGGATAAAAAGAAAGAAGGAAGATCTTGCTCAGGTAAAAGTTTTACCTTCCAGCCTTTCTGTCTAAGATCCCTAGGGCCAAATCACCCTTCAGGTTACCTTGTCTCTACTACAGTCAATGGTTCTGAGATAAACCTGGGGCATGGCACACAAAGATTTTTTGATGTTCTGGGAACTGATCAAAAAGTGTGTAAGATTTGGGGGAGAACAACTTTCACAAAGTTTTAAAAATATTAATTTCTATATCTAAAATTATATTTTCTATAATTATACGTGCATCAACATTTGATTTCAGCCTCTTTTGCCCAAAATCTGCTCTTAAGTTTTGAAATCAGCTTAGAACTTTTTGCAGCATGTAATTTTCACTTTTACTTTGTTACTATGTATTTTGCTCATTATGTTTATTTAAAATGTTTATATAGTCCATTGAAAGTTTTCTTCATGTTGGTCCTTTTTAATTTTTCAATCTATTTATTTTCCCATGTTATATGTAGAGTTATTTCTCCATTCAATTTGCACCTTGTTTTAATTATGTAGGGGGAAAAAAACTCCTTTAGAACATTCATTTTGAAAGTGGACATCTTCTTGATGGATAAGGAAATGGCAACCCACTTTAGTATTCTTGCCTAGAGAATCCCACGGACAAAGGAGCCTGATGGGCTACAGTACATGGGACTGCAAAGAGTTGGACACAGCCGAGCACAGCACAGCATCTTCTTGAATTTCATATTATATTATAGCTTCCAGTAGTTTCTCACTTTCCTTTGGGTGTAAAAGTATGAAAAAATATTTCTAAGTACTAATGTATTTGTTTAATACTTCATCCCACATGCATAATTTACATAATTCTTGCAACTGAACCCTCTGAGTTTTCTCATTATCACCACCATCTGCCCAGTAATAAACATCAGATATGCACTGGGGAAATAGGCTTGAATTTGGGGAATACTGAGATAAAGAGATCAAGAGGTACATTGAAGAGGGAATTCCTTCAATTGCAAAAACTAGATAAAGTGCAAACTGAAGAAGAGGAAAATTAGGGGCAATGGAAAATGGCCTGGAGGAAAAGGAGTAGAAAAACAGTGTTCTGAAAACTTCTGCACATTGCCTTTGAGATGAAAGGCCTGGAAACCATAGTGTTGTTAGGTAGGTAGAATAGGGAAAAGGAGTCCAAAATGGCAGTGGCTAAAAGACAAGGAAGGTCAAAGGAAGGTCCGAGGACCAGAGTGAAGACTTCAGGCAGAACAAACAGCACTCCTGGCTAAGCCCAATTTGCATAGCGCAGGCCCAGGTGGAGGAAAAACATATAAAAGGAGAAGTCAAAGTGCTTTCTCATGGACTCTCTCTCCCACGTGCGTGCACACTCTCTCTCTCTCTCTCTCTCTCTCTCCCATGTGTGTGCACGCTCTCTCTCTCTCTCTCTCACTCTCTCCCTCCCCACGCACTCCTCCACTCTCTTCTCTTCGAGTCTTGGATTCTCCTGCTATCTTCTAAATAAAATGGAGCTGTAACACTGATTTGCCTAAGAGCTGTAGCACGGTTTGTCCAAGACCCTAGAGCTGTGACGCGCCGAGGGCTTTAATGTCCATTGCTCCAAATCTTTGTTGTGACGAGACAAAGAACCGAGGAACATACACTTGCATGACATCGATGGTGCCGTGACTCGGATTTAACCTGGCTGAAACAACCTCTGTGCGGAAGAGGCCAAACACAGCAGGAGCCCAACTCAGTGAAGCTCCCACACTAGAAGCAGAAGGTGAAGAAACCCAGCGCAGGGGAAGGCCCATCGTGCTGGAAACCGGGACAGCGAAAACCGAACTCAGCAGAAAGCTCACGCAGCCCAGTCTCAGGTTCCAGAGGACCTCCGGTTAAGGTAAGAGGTCCTCATTCCTGTGGCTGGAGGGACCTTTACAATCTCTCGTTTCTTGTTTCCTCAAACCTCCCGTGAACAGGCAGGTGGCAGGGGGCACAATTGAGGGAGTCTGGAGAGGCTACTCCTCAACATGTCCCAAAGGCACTATCTGCTGAGCCCCAGTAGCTGTTAACCAAGCTGGTGGGGGTTCTTCTGTCCTTTCTCTTCTCTATGCCAAGGATCAGACCAATGAAACTGTGAGCACCGGTCAGATATTTAGCAAATCTTCCGGTGGGCTATGAAGGGGATTTCTTGGCACGTTTTTGCCACTGCTTTTTCCTCCTGTCCTTCAGCTCTCTCCTGGGACTCAAGCCCAGCCAAAACTAATGAAACTCAGGCTCTGATGTCTCATTGCAAAAATTCATTGAGAGACAAAGTGATAAGAGGTGGATTTGTTAGGACCCAGAGAGAAGCCACTCTTCAGGGTGTGAACCATTGCCTAGGGCAAGGGCTGGGGCCTTGGAATTAGGTCTGGCTAGGTTTTGTGAAGGGATGGAATTCATATGCTAATAAGTGAGAGAATCATCCCAGCCACTGGGGAACCACGCTGTCCTGCCACCTCTGGGTGTGTCTGTTGGTTTATAGATTGGGGATTAAGGTTTACTTGAATTTGGACAAGACTGAGTGACTGATCTGAATTTGACTTGCCATTTTGGACTCCTTTTCCCTATTCTACCTACCTGACAGTGTCACATGAGGAATGAGGAGAAGCCTGTGACTCTGATAGCTTGTGGTGAATGATGCAGGATTCATGATCTCTGAAGAAGATTTAACTTCAGGACCAAGGACCAGGCTTGATCACTCAAGAGGTTTTCTGTAGCAGAGTTTTCTTAAAGTAAGAGAAGGGACAGAGAAAGCTTCTGACACAGATCTCAGAAGGGGGACAGTGAGTACTCCCCCTCACTAGTGTTAACAAGGCAGTTATATACTTTTTAAATTAGTTACTACAATAAATCAAAAGAATGTCTCAAGTTTGTGAAAGTTTTACCAGACCCACTCCCACAATTAACATTTTAGGATAACAGGATTAGAATTTAACAGAAAGATCCTACCAGACCCAGTCCCATAATATACATTCTAAGATACCAGGATTAGTCAGAAGGTTTTCAGGAAGGAGAAACTATCCTCAAGCAGGATACATTGTTGTTATATAATTCTTAGCACAGAGTTTAAACTGAGTTGTTTGTTGTGTAACTATCAGTTTCAGAGTTAAAAGAAAAAAAAAAGTTTTATATGACTAAGACTAAGGAATGTAGGGGGGAAAAAAAAGATGTTTGTCTTTTCCTCCTCCTTGAGAATTCCAGACCCCCATCTCCACTTCGAGAGACCCAGACCCCTTTCTTCTCCTCGGGGACCCTAGACTTCTTATCAACCTGCTAGGAATTGACACTCTCAACTCCATACCCTGTCCAAATAAATGTTCAATGAATCCTCTTCTCATGAGTGAGTAAATGATGTTTGGTAAGATGAGAAAATGCTGAAGGCATAAGACTGTTTTCAAAAACTTAGAGGCTTATTTTGTGAAAGAAGAAGGAAACTTATGAATGAATCAAAAGATAGTACTCTTAAAGATGAAGAAATTACTAAGATGAGAAAACTTTTGTTTGTGTCGACTAACAAAAGATGTACAACTTGAGAGTTGTGAGTTAAGTTTTATTTGGGCTAAATGAGGACTGTAGCCCAGGAGGCAGCATCTCAAATAGCTCTGAGAGATTGCTCCAAAGCGGCAGTGGGGGAAAGTCAATATATAAGGTTTTGGTGAAGGGAGCATTCAATACCATGAAGTACCCAATTTACAAATGCTTTTTTTGTTAGTCATGAGGGTCTGATGTCACTATGAAGGGATTTAGTGCTTCTCTAGATATGAGGAGATACAAGGATTGAGATCATAAAATCTGTTCCTAAAAACATCCAACTATCTAAAGACCTGTCCCACCAGATTCCCTGGAGCACAGAGTGCCTGGCTCCACCTTGAACTCCCTCAGGGGTTGTTGAAGATCTACAGCTATAGCAGCATGGGGTTCAGTCTCCATAGAGGCAGATGGCAAATGCCTTTGTTGTTCAGTCACTGGCAATGCTCTTGGTAAGTGCCAATTTGTAGTTGACACAGCCCCCTTGTGGTCATAAATCCAACCATACTTTGGGAGCATTTCATGACCATTTTGTCCCTCGTTGCTGGGAAGGCTCGTTCCCAGTTCTGAAGAAGGCTTTTGTCATAACAATGTGCTATTACTGGACTAGGTCTTAATAGTCAAAGACCTCTGGACACCTATCTTCTAGTTATGGTCCAGGAAAGTATTCCCTCTCATTGCATCTTTTCATACTTAGAGTTACACTATTACAATCATTGATCACATATTGAGCTATACATTTGATCAACTGCTTCAAGTCTAGTCATCATTTCTGTTGGAGGCTCAGTCATATACTTGGTAATACAAGAAATAATAATCTTGTGAAACAAGCAAAATACAAATGGTATAGTTAATAGCATTAATGGAAGTAAAAGTAAATATTTTAGCCAGGAGCTTCCCACACCAGTTTATTTTAAAGATCGTCAAGACTAGGGAATGAATCACTTAAAGAAGAAATCTGATTTTTCATGTGCTTCAAATGTGTTAAATTAAAGGATTTATCAGGTACGAAAATATAGCATTCAGTTTGAATTATAGGACAGATATCTCCCTGAGATGCTATAAGGTGTCAAGGGCCTTGCAGTTGCATAGTACTGCCTTTCCCATCATAGAGACAGAATTCAATAGGCTAATAGCCCAGTTACTATCATTTAAAGCTTATGAGAGTTGTTAAGGCTTGGTGCTGCTGCTGCTGAGTCGCTTCATTCATGTCCGACTCTGTGCGACCCCATAGACAGCAGCCCACCAGGCTCCCCCGCCCCTGGGATTCTCCAGGCAAGAACACTGGAGTGGGTTGCCATTTCCTTCTCCAATGCATGAAAGTGAAAAGTGAAAGGGAAGTCGTTCACTCATGTCTGACTCTTCGCGACCCCATGGACTGCAGCCTACCAGGCTCCTCCACCCATGTGATTTTCTAGGCAAAAGTACTGGAGTGGGTTCCCATTGCCTTCTCCATGTTAAGGCTTCAGATCAGATCAGATCAGTTGCTCATCGTGTCCGACTCTTTGCGACCCCATGAATCGCAGCACGCCAGGCCTCCCTCCTCCCTGTCCATCACCAACTCCCAGAGTTCACTCAGACTCACGTCCATCAAGTCAGTGATGCCATCCAGCCATCTCATCCTCTGTCGTCCCCTTCTCCTCTTGCCCCCCAATCTCTTCCAGCATCAGAGTCTTTTCCAATGAGTCAACTCTTCGCATGAGGTGGCCAAAGTACTGGAGTTTCAGCTTTAGCATCATTCCTTCCAAAGAAATCCCAGGGCTGATCTGCTTCAGAATGGACTGGTTGGATCTCCTTGCAGTGCAAGGGACTCTCAAGAGTCTTCACCAACACCACAGTTCAAAGGCATCAATTCTTCGGCGCTCAGCCTTCTTCACAGTCCAACTCGCACATCCATACATGACCACTGGAAAAACCATAGCCTTGACTGGATGAACCTTTGTTGACAAAGTAATGTCTCTGCTTTTGAATATGCTATCTAGGTTGGTCATAACTTTCCTTCCAAGGAGTAAGTGTCTTTGAATTTCATGGCTTCAGTCACCATCTGCAGTGATTTTGGAGCCCAGATAAATAAAGTCTGACACTGTTTCCACTCTTTCCCCATCTATTTGCAATGAAGTGATGGGACCGGATGCCATGATCTTTGTTTTCTGAATGTTGAGCTTTAAGCCAACTTTTTCACTCTCCATTTTCACTTTTTTCAAGAGGCTTTTTAGTTCCTCTTCACTTTCTGCCATAAGGGTGGAGTCATCTGCATATCTGAGGTTATTGGTATTTCTCCCGGCAATCTTCATTCCAGCTTGTGCTTCTTCCAACCCAGCGTTTCTCATGATGTACTCTGCATATAAGTTAAATAAACAGGGTGACAATATACAGCCTTGAAGTACTCCTTTTCCTATTTGGAACCAGTCTGTTGTTCCATGTCCAGTTCTAACTGTTGCTTCCTCACCTGCATATAAGTTTCTCAAGAGGCAGATCAGGTGGTCTGTTATTCCCATCTCTTCCAGAATTTTCCACAGTTTATTGTGATCCACACAGTCAAAGGCTTTGACATAGTCAATAAAGCAGAAATAGATACTTTTCTGGAACTCTCTTGCTTTTTCCATGATCCAGGGGATGTTGGCAATTTGATCTCTGGTTCCTCTGCCTTTTCTAAAACCATCTTGAACATAAGGAAGTTCACGGTTCACATATTGCTGAAGCCTGGCTTGGAGAAGGCTTAGATATGGTCAATTACATCTTCCAACTGCACTGAAGGCACACACACACAAGATGTTAACTGGTCATACCAGTAGAATACAGAACTTTGACCTACTGGGATCATACCAATGGTAGAATGATTAGTTCAGTTCAGTCACTCAGTCGTGTCCAACTCTTTGCCATCCCATAAATTACAGCATGCCAGGCCTCCCTGTCCATTACCAGCTCCCGGAGTTCAATCAGATTCACATCCATCAAGTCGGTGATGCCATCCAGCCATCTCATCCTCCATCATCCCCTTCTCCTCTTGCCCTCAATCCCTCCCAGCATCAGTCTTTTCCAATGAGTCAACTCTTCGCATGAGGTGGCCAGAGTACTGGAGTTTCAGCTTCAGCATCATTCCTTCCAAAGAACACACAGGACTGATCTCCTTCAGAATGGACTGGTTGGATCTCCTTGCAGTCCAAGGGACTCACAAGAGTCTTATCCAACACTACACTTCAAAAGCATCAGTTCTTTGGTGCTCAGCTTTCTTCACAGTCCAACTCTCACATCCATACATGACCACTGGGAAAACCATAGCCTTGACCACACGGACCTTTGTTGGTGAAGTAATGTCTCTGCTTTTGAATATGCTATCTAGGTTGGTGATAACTTTTCTTCCAAGGACTAAGCGTCTTTTAATTTCATGGCTGCAGTCACCATCTGCAGTGATTTTGGAACCCCCCAAAATAAAGTCTGACACTGTTTCCACTCTTTCCCCATCTATTTCCATGAAGTGATGGGACCAGATGCCGTGATCTTTGTTTTCTGAATGTTGAGCTTTAAGCCAACTTTTTCACTCTCCTCTTTCACTTTCATCAAGAGGCTTTTTAATTCCTCTTCACTTTCTGCCATAAGAGTGGTGTCCTCTGCATATCTGAGGTTATTGATATTTCTCCCGGCAATCTTGACTCCAGCTTGTGCTTCATCCAGCCCAGCGTTTCTCATGATGTACTCTGCATATAAGTTAAATAAGCAGGGTGACAGTATACAGCTTTGATGTACTCCTTTTCCTATTTGGAACCAGTCTGTTGTTCCATGTCCAGTTCTCCTGACCTGCATATAGGTTTCTCAAGAGGCAGGTAAGGTGGTCTGGTATTCCCATCTCTTGAAGAATTTTCCACAGTTTATCATGATCCACACAGTAAACGGCTTTGGTGCCAAAGTCAATAAAGCAGAAATAGATATTTTTAGTGTTACCTCTAATTTGTAAACATGTATGACCTTAAACTCATGGGAATCCCAGGCTATACTTTCATATCCATCCCAGTAGATGTGAAGGCCATGAATTAGTGCCATAAATCCACCGAGTTCCATACCAATCACTCTAAGGGTAATAATAGGTATAGTGCATAAAGCACCCAGCCTTGTCTCATAATTACCAGGTTGATCATTTTTGACTGCAGCCAAGAAATTAAAAGATGCTTAGTCCTTGGAAGTAAAGTTATGACCAACCTAGGTAGCATATTCAAAAGCAGAGACATTACTTTGTCAACAAAGGTTCGTCTAGTCAAGGCTATGGTTTTTCCTGTGGTCATGTATGGATGTGAGAGTTGGACTGTGAAGAAGGCTGAGCGCCGAAGAATTGATGCCTTTGAACTGTGGTGTTGGAGAAGACTCTTGAGAGTCCCTTGCACTGCAAGGAGATCCAACCAGTCCATTCTGAAGCAGATCAGCCCTGGGATTTCTTTGGAAGGAATGATGCTAAAGCTGAAACTCCAGTACTTTGGCCACCTCATGCGAAGAGTTGACTCATTGGAAAAGACTCTGATGCTGGGAGGGATTGGGGGCAAGAGAAGAAGGGGACGACAGAGGATGAGATGGCTGGATGGCATCACTGACTCGATGGATGTGAGTCTGAGTGAACTCTGGGAGTTGGTGATGGACAGGGAGGAGGGAGGCCTGGCATGCTGCGATTCATGGGGTCGCAAAGAGTTGGACACGACTGAGCAACTGATCTGATCTGAACCATTCTCAACATAATCATAAAGCTGTGATCACTCACCTAGAGCCAGATAGACTGGAATGGGAAGTCAAGTGGGCCTTAGGAAGAATCACTAGAAACAAAGCTAGTAGAGGTGATGGAATTCCAGTTGAGCGATTTCAAATCCTCAAACATGATGGTCTCAAAGTGCTGCACTCAATATGCTAGCAAATTTGGAAAACTCAGCAGTGGCCAGAGGACTGGAAAAGGTCAGTTTTCATTCCAATCCCAAAGAATGCTCAAACTATCGCACAATTGCACTCATCTCACACACTAGTAAAGTAATGCTCTAAATTCTACAAGCCAGGCTTCAGCAATACATGAACCGTGAACTTTCAGATATTCAAGTTGGTTTTAGAAAACGCAGAGGAACCACAGATCAAATTGCCAACATCCTCTGGATCATCAAAAAAGCAAGAGACTTCCAAAAAAATGTCTATTTCTGTTTTATTGACTGTGCCAAAGCCTTTGACTGTGTGGATCACAATAAGCTGTGGAAAAGTTTGAAAGAGAGGGGAACACCAGACCACCTGACCTGCCTCTTGAGAAATCTGTATGCAGGTCAGGAAGCAACAGTTAGAACTGAACATGGAACAACAGACTGGTTCCAAATAGGAAAAGGGGTACGTCAAGGCTTATATTTTCACCCTGCTTATTTAACTTATATGCAGAATACATTATGAGAAACGCTGGGCTGGAGGAAGCACAAACTGGAATCAAGATTGCCAGGAGAAACACCAATAACCTCAGATATGCAGATGACAGCACCCTTATGGCAAAACGTGAAGAAGAACTAAAGATCCTCTTGATGAAAGTGAAAGAGGAGAGTGAAAAAGTTGGCTTAAAGTTCGACATTCAGAAAACTAAGATCATGGCATCATGTCCTGTCATTTCATGGCAAATAAATGGGGAAACAGTGGAAACAGTGGCTGAATTCATTTTTGGGGGGCTCCAAAATCACTGCAGATGGTGACTGCAGCCATGAAATTAAAAGATGCTTACTCTTTGGAAGGAAAGTCATGACCAACCTAGATAGCATATTAAAAAGTAGAGACATTACTGTCAACAAATGTCCATCTAATCAAGGCTATTGTCTTTTCAGTAGTCATGTATGGATATGAGAGTTGGACTATAAAGAAAGCTGAGCACAGAAAAATTGATGCTTTTGAAGTGTGGTGTTGGAGAAGACTCTTGAGAGTCCTTGGACTGCAAGGAGATCCAACCAGTACATCCTAAAGGAGATCAGGCCTGGGTGTTCATTGGTAGGACTGATGCTAAAGCTGAAACTCCAATACTTTGGCCACCTGATGCGAAGGGCTGACTCATTTGAAAAGACCCTGATGCTGGGAAAGATTGAGGGCCGAAGGAGAAGGGGACGACAGAGGATGATATGGTTGGATGGCATCACTGACTCAATGGACATGATTATGGATGGACTCTGGGAGTTGGTGATGGACAGGGAGGCCTGGAGTGCTATGGTTCATGGGGTCACAAAGAGTCGGACATGACTAAGCAACTGAACTGAACTGAACTGAAACTTAATTAATTTTATTTTAAACTTAGTCCTAACCATATTCAAAACTCTTTTCTCAAGGTTTACTTTTCACAAACCTTATCACTTTCTGTACCCACTGCTGTGTTCTTCCACTCTAAAAAGCCACCTGTTAGTCAGGCTTGGAGAAGGTAATGGCACTCCACTCCAGTACTCTTGACTGGAAAATCCCATGGACGGCAGAGCCTGGTGGGCTGCAGTCCATGGGGTCGCCAAGAGTTGGACACGACTGAAGTGACTTAGCAGTAGTCAGGCTTACTTCCTTTTCCCTTCACAAAATGCAATTTCATTCCTCATACCCTTGTTACCAAAAACACACTTCCTACTTCCCTTAAGCAACCAAGAATTGACTTTTATATTAGCATTTTATAGATTGGTGAGCATAAAGACCAGTGATAGTTTATTAAACTATTGTTTTCTTAGAGAGAACATTTTAGGATGACACCAAACATCAGTTAATTTAAGTCCGAAATCTCCTTAGTTTCTTTGTAAGAGGTAATCAGTGTTTAGTAGTAAATGTTTCAAATTCTCATTTTATTTGGAAATGATTTATCTATGCAATAGGCTTCCAACACTTAGTTTAGCACAACCTTAGAAGTTCAGGTTATCCCAATCTGATTAAACTATTTTAGACAGACATTCCTAAAGCATAATTATTCTTAATAGAGTTTATCTAAAGTCTCATATCTCATTTGCATGTTTTTAGAGGTTTCTTCATTAGAGGTAATTTCCTTGCTGACAAACTGGTAACAGATATAATAATAATTAACTTATATTAAACCTAGGTACAATGAGAATATTCTGCTTAATGTTAATTACTGTTAGACATGCCTACATTATTTAGATCAACAAACAAACTTAACATCAGGTATTTAATACTGAATATTTCCCAGTTCACATGAACCTGAAATTCATTTAGGTTACTTTCTCTTGTATTTAGAATTATTTGATTTGTAAGTGCTTACTTTTTTTTTTTAAGGCCAATTAGATTAGAGCTCACTTACAAACTGATCTCAGCAATCAGCAATATTATTTAAAACAAAACAAAACAAAAAAAAAGGCACACACTGAGACATACATACCTCCAAATAGACACAAGAGATTCTATAGCTTTGTTTTCTAAACTTATTTAAGAATTTAAAAAAATGATTGGAGTAAGATTTCAAAAGGCTTGTTTCCCTTTCTGTTCCTTTTGGTTTCAGGAATTAGATATGGTCTAGATAAATGATCCAGAGAGCTCTGGTCTAAAGGTATGCTGCCAAGTCGCTTCAGTCGTGTCCGACTCTGTGCAACCCCATGGACTTCAGCCTACCAGGCTTCTCTGTCCATGGGATTCTCCAGGCAAGAAGAACACTGGAGTGGGTTGCCATTTCCTTCTCCAATGCATGAAAGTGGAAAGTGAAAGGGAAGTCACTCAGTCGTGTCTGACTCTTAGCGACCCCATGGACTGCAGCCCACCAGGCTCCTACATCCATGGGATTTTCCAGGCAACAGTACTGGAGTGGGGTGCCATTGCCTTCTCCTGGTCTAAAGGTATAGGAGAAGTTATTTCCCCAGGGCAAGAATTCTTAAAGAAAGAAGTTTTTCTTCAAGCTTCCTCTGGAGTCTAATGATTGTGACCACATTTTTGAAAATTGTATTTTGTGTGTGTGTGTGTGTGGCCATAGTTTTATAGCCAATTATTTAGACCAGATAGTACTCAACTTGGCCCTGATAACAAAGGCAGATTAGTCCCAGCAGGGAATTTCTCTCTGGGGAAGTAGGGGTCTTAGTTTGATCAGCCCCAGGCTGTTGATTATAGGAAGAAGTCCTGGACATAAGGGAACTTCAGTTCATTTTCCTATGCTATGTCAATAAAGATATAATATTTTTATGCCATTTTTCTTGTCATTGGATCATAGCTATAGACTGATCAATCATTTGAAATTTTTCCCAAGGCGTTCCCAGGTGGGGTGTGGAACCTTAGAGTGAGCAAGTCACATATTAGCTCAAACAGTTTGTACCAGATGTCTGTGCACTCAAACCAAACCAACAAACCAAACCAAACCAGAATTTCACCAGCCAGGAGTCACACTCCAAATGAAACAAAAGGCAAAGAGATGCCCAGAAATCAAAAGCCAAGTGGCAAGAGTGCCCCCAAAAGATGGTAAAGTGATGCCCAAAAGTCAAAAGCCAAATGGCATAAATGCCAAATGTGACTTCTCAGTTCCACTAGACCTGTGACCTGGCAAAGTCAGTCCTAGCAGCCTTCTTAGTTCTGATAGTTTTAAGCTTGTTGATTTTCTGTGAAGAAGTTACTCTATCATTTCCTGTTTTAGAAGCTTCTAGATATCAGTCAAAGCATGGCCAGCCTTTTCTAATTGTGCACACAAAAATATCAATTTTAGAATATCAAAAGAACCCCACTTTGGCCATTTTAGGTTGAGATCTCTTTTAGTATAATTTCTCCAATTAATTAGGTACTTGCAAGTATGAGCTCTGTATGTATTGTACATAAATCTGGCTAGAGTATTAGTCAGAGGCTGGCTTTCTGACACCCCTGTATTTCTGTTGAAAGATTTTGTCTCCCATTTTAAGCTGAATTTGTCAGGGATAAAAATCACTAGTGAACTCGTGTAATGGGCCCATGTGCTGCTTGTGAGCTCAACTCCTACAGGAGTCACCCCAGAGTCATTTCAGCTCGTTTTACGTGTCTCAGATTCTGCCTCCAGCAATCTAAGACCACCGTGGCTGCTCAGGTCACTGAACGGCCAGTTCTTATGTGAGACCCCTGGACAAGCAAGTATTTTAATTAGTGAGTGGGTTTCCCTATGGGACCACTGCATGGTATGAGGACTAGGCCCTCACCATTCCCATAAATTTCTCCAGCCAGGAGAAGTCTTGTCCCTTTTCTTCAGAGCAAAGCTCTCATGTATTTTCTTCACTTTTATCCTGAAAAATTCTACAAAGGCAATCAAATTGAGAAAAAGTGTCAGATCAGCCTCTTACTTAACAACTCAGCCAAGACCATTCAGTCCCCTACAATGGAGCAACCTCGGCATCTTTCAGTCGGGCCCCAAGTATTCCTCGATTTTTTTCCCAATCAAGCCCCCCTACCCAGTACCTTTCACCTGGGTGGGCAATTCTTCTGGCATCTTTCAGCCAGCCCCCCACCCAGTATCTTTGGGCTGGGTGGGAATTCCTCAGTATCTTTCAACCGAGCCCCACTCAGTGTCTAGACCATAAATGGGTATGCCCCAGATGTTTCACCCACCCCCCACACTCACCCAATATCTTTCCTACTAGGAGGGGGCAGGTAACCTGCCCCACCTCCAAATAAAACTCAAAATCTCAACCAATATGGGAGATTCAAGAACCAGGAGAGACTTACCCAAATTCATCTGTACTCCCTGATGAGATTGATGGGTGCAAGGGGCCTCTGCTGGTACCAAACCTCCAGTTCCTCGTGGAGTCCAGACAAAAGAAGGAAGTCCACTCTGGGTCCCTTCATGGTCACCATAACTGTCGACTAAAAAAAGATGTAGGACTTGAGAGTTGTGAGCTAAATTTTATTTGGGGAAAAATGGGGACTGAAGCCTGGGAGGCAGTGCTCAAGTTGTACATCTTTTTTTAGTCGACATTTATTTTCTTTTGGGAGAAGAATAGCTTTATAAAAACAAGGGTGCCCAGTAATGGAAAACATTCATTCACCAAATATGCCTCTGATAACAAAGATGATGGTTAAGGTCTGGGTTTTTAATGGTGACCAATATTTATCTTGAATATAATAAGATGGAGAGAGTTGGGAAGAAGGGCGACAGATGCTGGGCAGCTAATTACACTACAACTGAATTAAATTCTAATTATTATTATGAAGGAGAACTACATAATGCTATGAAGATTTTTAATTGTAGCACCTTACCTAGCTTGGAGAATTAAGGAGAGAGTCCCTAGGGGAATGACATCATGAGAAATTCTAAATAAGGAAAGGGTGGGGAGAGAAAGGGATTCCCTGGTGGCTCAGTCAGTAAAGAATCAGCCTATAATGCAGGAGACCTGTATTCAGTCCCTGGGTTGGGAAGATCCCCTGGGGGAAGGCATAGAAACCCATCCCAGTACTCTTGCCTGAAGAATCTCCATGGACAGAGGAGCCTGGGAAGCTACAGTCCATGAGGTCACAAAGGGTTGGACACGACTGAGCCACTGAGCACAGCACAGGGGAGAGAACAATAGGTCACCAGACAATGGAAAGATTGTATAAAAGCTCCAGGCAGCAGAGAGAAGATTCAGTGATGAGCATAGGAAGAGAGGTGACTGAGAGTGCATGGTGCCTGACACAGATTAGAGAAAATTAAGTTTAGCGGTGAACACCAGGGAGCTGGATATACACTGACATGGTGATCTCGTATCTGGAAAGCTTTCTTGCTGACCTCCAGAGAAGAACTCTCTGTCCATTGACCTCAATGAATGTGTGAGGTAGAGTGAACTCCTCCCATCCCAAGACTGTGTCTTGTCATACTCTGTCATACTCTGTCACTCACACTGCTTGACCCTTTATTGTGGTTGCAATTTAACCCTCAGAATAGTGTGAGAATTGGACCTCTTGAAGGATGATTCTTTTGTAAAGGAAAATCATTGCAATTATATAGCCTGTATAAAAATTAGATTTTCCTTCTCTTGGTAATTTATACATTATTTATTTTTCTTTTCTAATTTCAGTATCTTGTCATTTTAGTGTTTCCTATATGATAAATAATTGTGTTGCTGTTAGATATTTTATATTTCTCCTGACTTTTAATGTGTTCAGTGTCTCTTCATTAAATATTATGCTGGTCTTTGTCTTAAAACACATTTTTTTCAATTGCATTAACATGCAATTATTGAGTTATAAGCCATTAAAAGTTACTGCATTTTAAAACAGAAGTGCATGTTTAATTTTTAATTTTTTTTTCCACTGTGCTATATAACCTCTGAATTGCGACACACTTTTCTATTTCCAGAATGAAAAACTGTCTGATAGAGTTGAGGGTGGTATAAACTATAATGTAGTATGGGGGAATGCAGGCAGAGGATGTGGCACTTTTAACAAGTATCTGCACACATCTCTTACTACTATTTCATATTTTATGTCTCAAAATTCATGCCAGAACTATTCAAACTCTTGTAGAAGATATTCCACATTTGATTCCTTAAGATTCCTTATGATGATAAGAATAGTCTAGATCACAGATATAGACTTGTTCCATCAGGCACACTAAAAAGCATCCCACAGATATGTCTAGTCCTGCAAGTTATATCTCTTAAAGCTAATAGTTCTGATTTCTTCTTCTGAATCATCTCTGGTTCCCCAACTCCACCAAGATTCAAACTGTCCAGGTGATGATGTGTTTGGCCATGAAGAAAGATACCTTGTCATCCAGTGTGAGTATTAAGTAGAGGAGAAAATAAGAAACATTCTCCACTTAGTTTATTCTGCCTTATTTGCTAAACCCATAGACTCTCCTGAAGTAGGGCAGGCAATCAAAGGCACAGGCTTGAAGTTGCTGTACAATATGTGTTTTCTTCTCAGAGCAAAGTTAAAGCCGGTGCCACTTGGTGTAGCATCATTGTCTATATCGCAGAAATGTGATGACTTGTCTTAAGCAGACCTTTCTCCCAGTATATAATTCCCTCAGCTGGAAGCCCTACCAATGTGACATAATTTGAAAGAAGAGAAGGAGAGTTATAAATTATACAACATTATAATTAAATGTGAAAGTGTCGCTCATCAGGTGGCCTTACCATTCATAAAGACCTTCCCAGCTCATTGCACTGGACTTCTTAATTTGGTTCTTAGAGGCAGTTAATTTTCTCCATAATTGAAAGAATATCCATTGTGAATGATTTCTAGGGGCAAATGAACATGATGATGATCTGCTCAACTGGTCAGTGGGTGTTGAACTATTTTCTTTTATTAATTTACAATGATTTCTTCATGTCCTCTGAATTTCTAACTTGATTTCAGAAAAGGTCATTCCTTCAAAAAAGAGTGTTGTAGCTGGCTGTAATCAGTCATCTTGCTGTCAGTTTTAAGGGGGAAAAAAAGACTGGCAGATCAGGTGCACAAAGAGGAAAATTAACCTAACATAACCTTAGGTTTATGAGACTGAAAAGCTAGTTAAGTGGGCTGTGGACTGTGCAGTGTAGTAAAACACCTCTGTGAATTGTAAAATAAAATAAAACTCTCCGTGGAAATACTTCAATTGTGCCTAAAGCAAGCTATTTTACATTTTCTCCTGTGGGAAAACGATTGTGATTAGGTTTATAAGACACTTAACTAGCAAAAGAAACATAGTTTGATGATGCTTGCCAAGGCTACTAACAACAGTGATGATTCTCATTTAGAATTGGACTTCACTTCTTTTGAAATTTCAATAAATACTTCAATCACTATAAGCTAAAGTTAAGTTTCCCAGTCCTTCAAATAATTTCCTGACTCAATATAGGGACTCCTTATATTGTTTTCTTAAATTTGCACAGTACCTCTCTAAGGAGCACAGCATGGTTTCCAGACCGTATCTCACTAATTTTTCTAAAAGCACTGCCAGGGGAGAAGGTCAAGAGAAGTTAGAAAATAGTTTTTCTATGTAAAAGGAAACATATCTTCCATCCATGTGTACCGTCTCTGTATATGTGACCATAGCTCCTTTTGTTAAGAAAGCAGAGATTCCTCCAATGATAATCTTTAAGCTTGCTTTTTGTTCATGATTATAATTAAAAATAAAAAAATTTCCTTCTGACATATTCTTTAAAGTAACAAGAAATTGAAAGTAGCCTTGCTTATATTGAGTAAAATAAAGAACATGTGACAGAGTCTTGTAGTACTTGTTTAAGCTAGTGTAAGAAAGGGAAAAAAAAAAAAAAAAAACTGCAGAAAAGAAGTGGATCATGTTTATGGGAATGTGAAGTTCCTGGTGAGTTATCATTGTTGCAAACACCACTGAGGTTTCAGTTAGCTTATTAAGGGACATATGGAGCAAGTAGACAGTTTCTAAAGTAGTGATGCAGCATGACAGTGGGATGCTATCAAAGGCAATCTCTCCAAACACACTGAAAAGAAATGAGATGTAAGCAGGAGTTTTCCATTTTTTTAATGCCAATATTTATTTATGAAGATGAGATGGAGGCTTGAGGACAAACTCTTGATAGCCTGCCATCCACTTCTCATCAATTCTATATGGAAACAAGTTCCAAGAGCCATTGAAGTGCCAGAAATTTTGTGGGTTATCTGCTAGTTTCAATTCAAGCATAGACCAACACCCAGTCTGAATGATCCAGTGCTTTCTGGGAAGGAACAGCCAGTCCTCAGCAGAAGTACTAGGGATAACTCTGGATTCCAGGAATACACTGAGTTTGGAGGATCAAGGGGTGGAAAGCAACAGAAAAAGAACAAGAACAATGTCAACAAGACCCGCAGGATGAGAGCCTTTTGAAATTCCTTTGGTTTTTGATTAGACAGGACTCAGGCAATGTTAACAAGCTGCTGAAATAAGCGGAAAACAGGCAGACTGAGACTGCAGAAGCAAAGTTCTCTTGCACAGTTCCCGACTCCTCCTCCTGGCAGTAGCAGGAAGGCAAGGATTAAGGCCTCAGTCAACCTGGAGGAGCAGGATGGTGAACGGGTCCTCAAGGAGGTAAACAGCTCTTGTCTAGGGAAATTAGTCTATGAGAACCATTGGGAGTAGCCGCCATGCTTAGACACCAGCAATGGCCGCCACTATGGCACTGAGAGAAGCAGAGGGCAAGCCAGCATCTGGGGAAGTGGTTCAACAGAGAAAGTCATTCTTCACTGAAAGACAGCTGGCAAACCGTGCCCCCCTCCAAGAGAAGTAAAGGTCCTCATTCACTGAGACAGATGCCCAGCAGTATGGGACTGGCACCCAGCTCAGCAACTTCACCAAAACCAAGGAGAAACCATGCAGAAAACAGATTTCCTGTCAAGACCACCCATGGGCCAGTGCCCTCAAGGAAATACAAATTAAAACGATAACTCAAATGTCACAGATGTGGAAAGAGCATAGAACTGAAAATTAGAAGACCTTTCTAAAAAAAGCTCAAAGCTTTTCATATGTATAACGTTCTTTATTTTAAATATCCTATGGAATAGATCAAAGGAAGTCTTAACCACCGTTTTAGGTGAAGAGAGCATCCTGGAGAAATTAATTCAACTGTTCCAGGCATTCAATTCCCTTTTAGAAATCCAGTCTCTTGTTATTTGACAAGGAGGGAAATTCATGCTTTTTTATACAGAACTTTAATCTCACTTATTTAAAGATTCAATGATATCATATATTATAATATTGGCTCCATGCTTACCCTTTTTTTTAAAGCATTTCAAACATCCCTGTAAACAAGTTAGTAGATCCTAATCCTACATCACTACAATGTATAAATTATCTTAAAATGAAAATATAAAAATTATATTCACATTTAATTTAGACTTCTAATTAATGTGGTTGTGACTAGACTAATTTTAGCCTATTCTTCTAACCTCAAATATTCCTTAACTAACCTCCTTCCGCCCACTATGGGCCGTGCTGTACACTGGGCTACAAAGATGAATAGGAGAAAGTTGACTGTTTTAGGAATTCTCTAGAAGGGGAGAAAAAGAGATTAAACAATGTGCTAAAGGACACCTAGATGCAATGCATTATAGGGTGGCAGTGGTTTAGTCACTAAGTCATGTCCAACTCTTGTGACTCCATGGATTGTAGCCTACCAGGCTCCTCTGTCTGTGGGATTTCCTTTTAGGACCAGATAAAGGAGAGGAGATATGAGAAGTTCAAAGCTACTGGCTTGTTTACTTAGCTGATGACTATTTCTTGGGTATAAAACATTCCTTGTCATGAAAGGTATTCTAGCAGGTTCTTCACAGCCCAGAGGAGGGTGGGGGCACCTCACTGCACAGTTGGCTCCCTGTTGTAGGGGGTGTGGTCTGGTTACTTCCCCGGACTACACCATAGTTGCTGACTTTCAAGCTCAGCCCCTCTCACCCAGGGCATGGCTCTTGTGTGCAGTTTTTCAGGTGACTCAAAACTGTTCACCTCTTTAGCCCCTCTCCTCCTCTCAGCCCTCACTCATCCCTGTCCAATAAAATGGTGAATGCATACAAAAAAATTCTGTCTTTCCTGCCCTCTTTGCTCATGCTTTCCTTAGTGCCTCAATCCACCCCCTTATCATGTGTCAAATTATTTAATTAAGTTTTTTACAAATCTTTCTGTTAACAGCATAGTACAGACCTAACATTTTCTGCAGGTCAGCAAGCATTGAATCTAGGTGTGAGGTGCTAGTCTCCTATTTTCATGTCTTCCTCCTTCTAGAGTCTCTTGCTGATCAAATTGACTTGAAAGAAAATGTACTCTGACAAATCCTATTAAAGAACTCTCCTCCCAAAAAGCCCCCTAATATCTTCTTTGATGAGGTAGCAATAGATGATGGAGAAGCTCTATACAGTCAGCAAAAACAAGATCGGGAGCTTGTGGCTCAGATCATGAACTCCTTATTGCCAAATTCAGACTTAAATTGAAGAAAGTAAGGAAAACCACTAGGCCATGAAGGTATGACTTAAATAAAATCCCTTACAGTTACAAAGTGGAGGTGACAAATAGATTCAAGGGATTAGATCTGATAGAGTGCCTGAAGAACTATGGATGGAGGTTCGTAACTTGTACTAGAGGCAGTGATCAAAACTATCCCCAAGAAAAAGAAATGCAGAAAGGCAAAATGTTGTCTGAGGAGGCCTTAAAAATAGCTGAGAAAAGAAGAGAAGTGAAAGGCAAAGGAGAAAAGGAAAGATATACCCATCCCCAATGCAGAGTTCCAAATAATAGAAAGGAGAGGTAAGAACGTCTTCCTACGTGAACAGTGCAAAGAAATAGAGGAAAACAAGTGAATGGGAAAGACTAGAGATCTCTTCAAGAAAATTAGAGGTACCAAGGGAACATTTCATGCAAAGATGAGATCAATAAAGGACAGAAACAGTGTGAATCTAACAGAAGCAGAAGATATTAAGAAGAGGTGGCAAGAATACACAGAAGAACTATACAAAAATGATCTTAATAACCCAGATAACCAGGATGGTGTGATCACTCACCTAGAGCCAGACATCCTGGAGTGAAAGATCAAGTGGGCCTTAGGAAGCATCACTATGTACAAAGCTAGTGGAAGTGACATAATTCCAGCTGAGCTATTTCAAATCCTAAAAGATGATGCTTTGCAAGTGTTGCACTCAATATACTAGCAAATTTGGAAAACTCAGCAGTGACCATAGGTCAGTTTTCATTCTAATCCCAAAGAAAGGCAATGCCAAAGAATGTTCAAACTACAACACAATTGCACTCATTTCACAAGCTAGCAAAGTAATGCTCAAAACTCTCCAAGCTAGGCTTCAACAGTATGTGAACCAAGAACTTCCAGATGTACAAATTGGATTTAGAAAAGGCAGGGGAACCAGAGATAAAATTGCCAGCATCCCTTGGATCATGGATAAAGCAAGAGAGTTCCAGAAAAACGCCTACTTCTCTTCATTGACTGCATTAAATCTTCTGACTGTGTGGATCACAACAACCTGTGGAAAATTTTTAAAGAGATGGGAATGCCAGACCACCTTACCTGCCTCCTTAGAAATCTGTATGCAGGTCAAGAAGAGACATTTAGAACCAGATGTGGAACAATGGACTGGTTCCCAGCTGGGAAAGGAGTACGTCAAGGCTGTATATTGCCTCTGTCACCATGCTTATTTAACTTCTATGCGGAGTACATCATGCAAAATGGTGGGCTGGAGGAAGCACAGGCTGGAATTAAGATTGCTGGGAGAAATATCAATAATCTCAGATACTCAGATGACACCACCCTTATGGCAGAAACTGAAGAGGAACTGAAGAGCCTCTTGATAAAAGTGAAAGAGGAGAGTGAAAAAACTGGCTTAAAACTCAGCATTCAGAAAACTAAGATCATGGCATCCACTCCCATCACTTCATGGCAAATAGAAGGGGAAACAATGGAAATGATAACAAACTTTATTGTCTTGGGCTCCAAAATCACTGCAGAAGGTGTTTGCAGCCATAAAATTAAGACGCTTGCTCCTTGGAAGAAAAATTATGACCCATATAGACAGCACATTAAAAAGCATAGATATTACTTTGCCAGCAAAGGTTCTTATAGTCAAAGCTATAGTTTTTCCAGTAGCCATGTATGGATGTGAGAGTTGGACCATAAAGAAGGCTGAGTGCTGAAGGACTGATGCTTTTGAACTTTGGTGTTAGAGAAGACTCTTAAGAGTTCCTTGGACTGCAAGGAGATCAAAGTAGTCAATCCTAATGGAAATCAGCCTGAATATTCATTGGAAGGACTGATGTTGAAGCTGAAGCTCCAATACTTTGGCCATGTGATGTGAAGAGCTGACTTATTGGAAATAACCCTGATGCTTGGAAATACTGAAGGCAGGAGGAGAAGGGGATGACAGAGGATAAGATGGTTGGATTACATCACCGACTCAATGAACATGAGTTTGAGCAAACTCCAGGAGATGGTGAAGGACAGGGATGCCTGGAGTGCTGGAGTCCATGTGGCTGCGAAGAGTCGGACACAACTGAGCAACTGAACAACACTATCATACTGACGTGGTATGGTCTAGAACCCTACTTTAAAATATGCATGCATATTTATCCCATTCTCTCAGCTTTGTAGTTTAACTTAGAGACCATGAAGGAAGCAGTAAATGATGGACAAATGTAGTTAAAGCCATAATTTATGACAGAGCATTGAAGACAAAATGATTACTTGTTTACTGTATATCTTATACTGTTAGTGAACTCATTAGTGCACATGTACAAAGTGAGACAATTCACATAAGGTGGAGGGGAGATTACAGGCTTTCCTGCAAAAGCATGAAATATGATAGATTATGAGTTTCTGGTTATGAGCATTCTTGTCTTCTCAGGTTTGGAGCATTGATGGCTGCTGACTTGTAACCAGACATGACCTCAGAAAGGCTGACTTGTATATGAATAGACAGTATCATCAAGAAATGGAACTCCTCTGTAGCCATCCCTCTAATATTTTTAAAACACTGTATTTAACATAACAGTTTTATCTTAATAAAATATTAATATGTACCTAGGTGGACATCTCATTCCCCATGAAATCACCTTTTATTCAACTGGATATAGATGGATGTTTAGAATACTTATTGTCTATAAATACTTATTGTCTATAAAACTGCCAAATTTCAAAGTTTACAAAGTAGAACTCTGTTCAAAAGCATACTGTATATTTTAAGTAAAAAAAAAAAAAAAAAACTCTTGATTCTTTTCTCCATGAATATTTTTATGAAATAACATTTTTAAATTATAATTTTAATTACTTTCCTCATTCTATTACATGAATCTATTAGAATTTGTTTAAGAAATCTTGACTATTTTTTATTTTATTTTATTTTTTTATTTAAATTTATTTACTTTAATTGGAGGCTAATTACTTTACAATATTGTATTGGTTTTGCCATACATCAATATGAATCCGCCACGGGTGTACACGTGCTCCCCATCCTGAACCCCCCTCCCACCTCCCTCCCCATACCATCCCCGTTGGACTCTGTGGGAGAGAGAGGGGGGATGATTTGGGAGAATGGCATTGAAACATGTATAATATTATATAAGAAATGAATCGCCAGTCCAGGTTTGATGCAGGATACGGGATGCTTGGGGCTGGTGCACTGGGATGATACTGACTTTTAGACATTTCATCCACATTCTTTTAATCATACATTATTATAAAAGATGCTTTAGCAAACATTATCATAAAATTTTTACAAACCATAACTATTTTCTCAGCATAAAATTTTAGAAATGAAATTTGTCAGTAAATATGTGTGCATAGTATAAGGATTTTAGTACTTATCCCTAATTATATTTTAGAAATGTATCAATTTATAACTGATAGTTTATGTTAGGGGAATATAATAAGCATATCTCATTATAATATATGGGGAAAGAAAGAGCAACATATAAGTATATAATATTTGAGAATAGAAATTCAAAGCATAAGAATTATCCACTCCCCCTTCAAGATTTCAAAATCTTCTTTATTGAAATCTCATTTAGGCAAAGTTAAGACATTACATTTTTTAGCAAATTAAACAATATCCTAACTCTTATAAATGGGGTTATAAATTCTCCTGGAAAAAAAAGTGAAAGTGATAGTCGCTCAGTCACGTCCAACTCTTTGCTACCCTTTAGACCATAGCTCCCCTGGCTCCTCTGCCCATGGAATTCTCCAGGCAAGAATACTGGAGTGGGCGGCCATTCCCTTCTCCAGGGGATCTTCCCAACCCAGGGGCTGAACCTGGGTCTCCTGCTCTGAAGGCAGATTCTTTACCATCTGAGCCACCAGGAGAGCCCTAGTTTCTCCTAGGCTGGTTATATTAAATAATTTAATTATGTTTTGTTTTAGTTGAGGAGTAAAAGCAGAGTTATTCCTTTCCTTGGATTGTTTTAAAGTATTAATAAAGATCATTTTCAAGGAATAAAATTATGAAGTATTTTATTTTCTTCTTTATAAATTCATGAATGTTTTAATTTTTATCTTTAAACAGGCATATATGCTCTCCCAATCATAACAAATAGCATATATTACCTTTGAATTAAATAGAAATAGGTTTGTACTCAAAAACTGATACATGTCAAGATAATTTCATTATTAAGAAAAAAGGAAAATATTGTATAGACTATTTCTTCTCAGGTTTGATGTGCAAGGCATCACCTGGAAAATTGCTAAAATACAGACTCTCATGAAATATATCTCAGGTGAACCTTGAGATTCTGTGTTTCTAACAAGTTTCCAAGTGATGCTGCAGATCTGAAGGCCACAATTTGTATAGCAAGCATATAGAAATAATTATTTATTTTGGCAGCAGGCAGAGTTAGACCTGCTTCTGTAGGAATTTATTTTGTGTGGGAATTCTGTTTTGCTTTGTTTATTGCTTTTTAATCTGCCAAAGTCTTTGACAATTAAATGAGATAGTGACTATAAAATCCTTAGCTGAATGCCTGGCCGTGGTAAGAATCATTTAGCTTGTGATGTTTAAATTACTTTGTACTATCAAACAATAATAAAAAGTTTATTCTTCAACTATAATTAGGCAGAAGAACCAAAGGACTAATTAAATGGAGATGAGATAATTATTCACTAATTTGCCAAACATTTTTTTTTTTAAAAGCCAAAAAAACTTCTGCAAGATTGAAGGACAAAATTAGGATATTGATATTTTAATTTTTAATTCCCCTTTCTTGATGATTCCACTGATTGGTACTGAGAAGCTTTGAAAGAGCAATGTTCTTTATGTAATAAAATTCCATTCTCTTTTAGAAGCCCCAAGGGCAGCAGCAACAGCAAAATATGAAGTAAAAGAAAATTTCAACTACAGTACACAATGTTGATGACTTTTTGTTCTTGAGATGGAGTGAGGAGAAATGCAAGAACAAGCAAAATGCCTAATGGTGAGCCCCACTGATCTTGCAAGGTTGTCAACAGTTTTTAAAACAGAGTATATTCCGTCGTGTTTGGCAAAGCTTCAGATGAGCAGTTCAATGTTGAGATGGATATCTGAATTGAACCTCTGAACTTTTAGAGGTTCACCTGTCATCTGTGAATGCATATAATCAGATCCTCTCTTCCTCTCTCTGCTTTCCCTCTGGCAAAATCTCCAGCATTAATTCCTGCCATTTTCTCATCTTTCAGAATTTTCCCTACTGTAGGCAGAGCAGTGACAGGCCAATCAAGAGCTCATTTCCATTGAGAGTTCAGGGACACATGGCATCCTACCTTAATACTTAAAATCAAAATAGACTACCCATCACCGACCTCTTAGAAATAAAACAACTCTGCTATTCTTTCTGTGAAAATTAACATTTCTAAAGGGTTGAGCTTGGCTGGCAAAGCTTCTTGGCCAGCTCTTAACATATTATTATCTTCTCCCTGTAGAGTTGTTAGGCAGCCTGTTATAATAGCATAGAAATGATTCCGACTCCCTTCTGCTAATAACTCTGATTTTCCTTCCCTAATGAATGGGAAATAAGATAAGGGACAAAGAGGTTTTCAGGGTTTTTTTTTTTTTTTGGTTTTGTTTTGCTATTTTGGTCTGTGTGTGTATGTGTACTTGTGTACGTGTGTGCATGTCTTTTTATCAGAATCTCTAAATGTATGTTAATTTAGCAATTCCATCTTTGGATAAATTGATAAAGTCTTCATAAGCTCAAAGCCTGCCAGCTTCTTCTTAGATATTGGTCTTGATAGTTTCATTGAGAAAATGCATGCAAGCCTCTTTCCTCCTGCTAGGGACACATTCTTCAGCTACATGGAATTGGACAGCCTGGTTTTCATCTGTAGACTTAGGAAATACTGAAACTCCTATTTTATTTCCGAACTAGTTGTACAGTATGAAAAAGTACAGGAAAAGCTATGAGTTTAATACTGGCTTTTAAAATAGTTTCATAATTTGATTACTAAATTCATAACTTTTTCTACAGCCAAAAAAAACTTATGCAGCAACTCTCTTGAATGCATTTTAAAAGGGGACCCTTGATACAGTGCCTAATATTTGAAAAATCTGCAATGCAGATATTCAGGGGCCATGCTATTTTAATTGCCTTGCAACATGCTTTGCAAACTTTTTACTAGGGTTCCTCAAGGGCAAAGGCTTTTCTCACTGTATCTCAGCACTGAGCCTAATACATCTGAATCTCATCTCAAAATTTACTTTTTCCATGAAATAATTACTTTGGGGAATTATGAAACCCTGAACAATGTGTTGGTAGTGAAGTAGAGAAGGGAGAGACAGTTACAGAAGCTCTTGATTGAGATAACTAAATAAGTGCTGTGAAACACCAGCTTCCTCACAGTAGCAGCAGCTCTAACCATACATGCTCTTAAACTCGAAAGCAGCATGACAGAGTGCACTGCTCGTCAATTCATCATCACTTTAGCAAGTCTTTGATTCCAATGTGATTGGTTCTTAGTGACATGGCTTGAGTCACATGTTCATACCTGACAGGAGAGAAAGCTACATCCTAATTCCAAGTGCAAGTTACATCCTGATTCCAGCGTTTCAGCATTGAAGAAATGCTCCATGTTAGAGATGATGGGTGGAGCCCTCCCCAAGCCACCTGGGTTGAGAATGGAGAAAAACAATTTCTGTCCCTATTATACGTTGAGGGTTATTACTGGATGTGGGATTGTTGTTGTTGTTGTTGTTCAGTCTCTAAGTTGTTTCTGACTCTTTGTGACCCCCTGGACTACAGCAAGCCAGGCTCCTCTGTCCTCCAGTATCTCCCAGAGCTTACTCAAATTCATGTCCATTGAGTCGGTGATGCTATCTAACCATCGAATCCTCTGCAAACCCCTTCTCCTTTTGCCCTCAATCTTTCCCAGCATCAGGGTATTTTCCAATGAGTCAGTTCTTTGCATCAGATGGCCAAAGTATTAGAGCTTCAGCTTCAGCAACCATCCTTCCAATGAATATTCGGGACTGATTTATTTAAAAATTGACTGGTTTGATCTTCTTGCTGTCCAAGGGACTCTCAAGAGTCTTCTCCAGCACCACAATTTGAAAGCATCATTCATTGGCACTAAGCCTTCTTTGTGATACAACTCACACATCTGTACATGACTACTGGAAAAACCATGGCTTTGATGATATGAACCTTTGTTGGCAAAGTGATGTCCCTGCTTTTTAACATGCTGTCTAGGTTTGTCATCTTTTCCCATGTATGCACACACACTTACTCAAATACATTCATACACAAATGTCCAGTATGATTAGTTACTCCAGACTAACGTTTATCTTCATGCTCTTTCCACTCCAGTAAGAGACTGTGTGATGTCTTAGAGAGAAGTTAGATGCTGAGAAAGAAAATTCTAGTGCTTACTAGTTTCTGTCTCAATTTGATTGCCTCATTTAAAATTAAGGAGAATTTCTTACGTATCTAAAAATAGTGAGCTATATTTGATTTTAAGATGAATGTGAAAGATCTGAGCTACAAAATTCTGTATGTCTGAGTGTTTGTATTTAGATACTCTTGTGGCAGCATTCTCCCAGTTATATTAAAAATAAATAAGTTGCTATTTACTATTCTCAGCACTGTGCCAAGCATTTCAATCTTATATAATCCTTACAGAAACCCCATAAGAAAATGTATTTATTTTAGCTGTAATTTATTCCCCCAAAATACTACCTCAACTGGCATAAATAACAAACCCATTTATTATCTGAAGGAGTAAAACATATAAAGGTGTGTTGTCAGATATGCTATGAACAGGGCTCAAGGGATTTTCTTAATTTGCCTCTGGGTCATCTTTATCTTAAGCTACCTGCCCTCATGGTTGCAAGAAAACTGCCATTAACTATTGAAACAATATCCATCTGAGTTTACTTTCAAAGGAGAAAGAAATCTTCCTCCCTTCCAGAATGGTGAAAGAAATAAATCTTTCCTTTTATTTTGAACCATATAACTCAGATTCCATACCCACAATTGGGTTTAAAGTGTGTCTCCAGGAGAATGTATATGCTAATTGGACTAAGCCTAACATAAGTCCATAAATCAATCACTGGGCTAGACAAATCAAGACCCAGTCCTGGAGATGGAGGTGGAATCACCTTTCCCCAAGTCCTCTGGGTTGCTTGGGGACCGAGTAGGACCTGAAAAAAATCAATAGAAGGCTTAAGAACTGTAGCAACATGTTATTTGTCATCAATACTGGGATACTTTTGAAAGTGACAAATGCTAAACTGAACGGAATGCCATTATAACAGACATAAACTGAAGCTATCCCATGCAAACAAGGACATATGATTACCCTACTTTTTGTACTGAGTTAACAATAAACATTTTCTACTACAAAGAGTAGTGTTATCATAGCCACCTTAGTAATCAAGGCACAAACTGTAGAATGGTCAACCACTTGCTTGTAATTACAAAGTATTGATCTGGGGTTAAAATTATCACAAGTATTTCATATTCACTTCTAGATGACTCAGTTGACCACAGAGCAGTTTATTTACCTTCTGATAAGCAGCACTTTTCAAATGATGTTTCTCAAATTGATTTATTTTCATTTACTCTCTTCTATGCTAATACTTCTCTGCTATTAAGTATTTTTACTTCTAATATTGAATAATTTAATCTGCATTGTGATCCTTTCTTCTCTAGAGAAGAAATACACCTTAGTGAGAGTCAAACAAAAGCAAACCAAACTATCGATTGGTGGCCTCATAAATAGCAGCACTGTGATACCGTACCAGCACTCTTCAGCTTCTGAGCACATCAGATATGAACTGACAAGTGTATATGTCCTGAAATGACATGCACACCAAATGCTAATAAAGTGCTTACCTTAAAAATCCAATTAGAAGTGAAATCATACTCCTTCTTTTAATTATTTGCAGGGAACGGGTCAGCCAAATATTCTCTCCTGTGGAATATAAGAAATTATTGTAAGACCCACAGTGTGAATTTTTAGTTTAATGATATGTACTGCTTCCTTGCTTGATGTTAGCAAGAGAGATTTAAAAGTTTACTTTCAAATATTTACTCCAAAATCTGTGCCTATAGAACAGCTATTTCCTATCAAATACAAACTGCAAAATTTCTATAGTTGAGAGATATTCTAAACATCTCAGGACATTTCCAGTTCTCCTCTGAGCTGGAAAAAACTGTTATTTGAGAACACTTTAAAGCATAACATGTATTTCTCCAAATATCGTGGATGTCTCTTAGGTCAGCTGTTTTTTACAAGCCATTGAACACACAACAGATGTGGTCGCCCTTTCCAGCGTAGTACATATGATGGGTTACAAGTGATATAAGGAAAAGAAGCCATCTCCTACTTGAAACTCCAAATATACCTAAATCAGTACAAATAGGATGAAATAAGTCTCTGAATATTTTCAAATGGACTGTCTGCAACAATTAGAACTGTTGCCAATCACTGTTTCTTCTCTGTCTCTGGGACCTTATCTAGAGTGATGTGAATTTTTGAGATATTTGCGTATACCAGTATAGCAAAATTTACATGCCCATTACAGGAAGGAAGGGGGGCGGGAAGAGAGGGAAAGAAACACACACACACACACACACACACACACAGAAGAATATATATTGACAAGGAGGGGAATCCACCTGCTCACCACCCTGTTTGGTGACACCTGGTTTATTAACTGATCTCTCGACGTCATTCTTGATTCTCCACTAACCTTTCTTTCTGTGCTATCACTTCTTTGTAAAGCACAAATTAGATCAGGTCTCTTTCTTAAATTCCATTAGTGCTCTGCTATTCCATCCCAATGTTTAGGCCACATGGCTGAGGAGGGCCCCAGCCTACTCGTTTTACCTTGTCATCCCCCTCCTCTTTCCACCTGGGTCATTTCCCCATCTTTGCCATGCTCCACATATTTTGGTTTTCACTTTCTCCTTCAATCATTACCATGTCTGTTCCCAACCTGTGTCTTTTGCATTTGGTGATTGCCTTTTTTTTTCTCCCTGTTTCTTTTTCCACTGCATAATTTCTAAATCTTCGTGATGCTTATGCCAGCCTGCTCCTCATATCCAGGTTTGAACTTAAGTATTTCCGTTTCAGAGTCTCTGCTCCTGACCAACCAATACAAGACAACCAACATCTTTAAAGCACACAAAGTATCTTATCTTCTTTGTAGCACTTCTCAGTTCCTGAAATTATCTTAGTTTTGCTTGTGTTATTATCCCTCACCCATGAAAATGTAATTAACCTCATAGTAAGAAATTGTTCACTGTTACACCTCAGTCCTAGAATATGTTGTTGTTTAGTCACTAAGTCATGTCTGACTATTTTGTGACCCCATGGACTGTAACCCACCATATTCTTCTGTCCGTAGTATTTCCCAGGCAAGAATACTGGAGTGGGTTGCCATTTCCTTCTCCAGCAGATCTTCCCAACCCAGGGATTGAACCTGTGTCTCCTGAATTGCAAGCAGATTCTTTATCATCATGCCTCTAAATGAAGCTTAAAAAGGTTTCCCTGACCTAGAGAGGAACCCGGACCATGTGGTGAAAGCATTGAATCCTAGCCACTAGGCCACCAGGGAACTCTAGAGTATTACCTGGCACAAACTAAGTTTTATGAAACACTTTTGGACTATTCATTTGTCACCCACTTCTCAGTCCCACTTGACAATTAAAGTTGGTATTTCAGAATATACTCTATCAGTTATTTTCTTAGACATGCTTTGTTGTTGTTGTTCAGTCACTAACTCATGTCTGACTCTTTGGGACCCCATGGACTGCAGTACACCTGTTTCCTCTGTCTTTCATTGTCTCCTGGTGTTTGCTCATATTCATGTCCATTGAGTCAGCAACGCTATCTAACCATCTCATCCTCTGTTGCCTGCTTCTCCTTTTGCGTACAATCTTTCCCATCATCAGGAGCTTTTCCAAAGAGTTGTCACTTTGCCTCAGGTGGCAAGAGTATGGGAGCTTCAGCATCAGTCCTTCTGATGAGTAGTCAGGGTTGATTTCCTTTAGGATTGACTGGTTGGCTCTCCTTGCTGTCCAAGCGACTCTCCAGAGTCTTCTCCAGCACTACAGTTCAAAAGCGTCAATTCTTTGATGCTCAGCCTTCTTTACAGTCCAACTCTCACATTTGTATGTAACTACTGGAAAAGCCATAGCATGACTATATGGGCCTTTATCAGCAGTGATGTCTTTACTATGTAATATGCTAAGTTTGTCATAGCTTTCCTTCCAAGGAACAAACATCTTTCAATCTCTACATGCTTACAGATGAGCTTTGTGACTTTACATTAAATAGTACAGTGACCATGTCACTCTATTTAACTGATACAATATCTGATTTTACTATACATTATTTAACCATTCTTATGTTAATGAGCATTTAGGTCAGTTCAGTTCAGTCGCTCAATCATGTCTGACTCTTTGTGACCCCATTGACTGCAGTCCACCAGACTTCCCTATCCATCACCAACTCCTAGAGCTTGTTCAAACTCATATCCATCAAGTCAGTGATGCCATCTAACCATCTCATCCTCTGCCATTCCCTTCTCCTCCTGCCTTCAATCTTTCCCAGAATTAGGGTCTTTTCCAATGAGTCAGTTCTTCACATCAGGTGGCCAAAGTATTGGAGTTTCAGCTTCAGCATCAGTCCTTCCAATGAGTATTCAGGACTGATTTCCTTTAGGATGGACTGGTTTGATCTCCTTGCAGTCCAAGGGACTGTAAAGAGTCTTCTTCAACACCACAGTTCAAAAGCATCAATTCTTCAGTGTTCAGCTTTCTTTATGGTCCAACTCTCACATCCATACATGACTACTTGGAAAAACCATAGTTTTGACTAGATAGACCTTTGTCGGGAAAGTAATATCTCTGCTTTTTAACATGCTGTCTAGGTTTGTCATAGCTTTTCTCCCAGGGAACAAGCGTCTTTTAATTTCATGGCTGCAGTCAACATCTAGAGTGATTTTGGAACCCAAGAAAATAAAGTCTTTCACTGTTTCCATTGTTTCCCCATCTATTTCCCATGAAGTGATAGGACCGGATGCCATGATCTTAGTTTTTTGAATGTTGATTTTAAGCCAGCTTTTTCACTCTCCTCTTTCACTGTCATCAGGAGGCTCTTCAGTTCCTCTTCACTTTCTGCCATAAGGGTGGTATCATCTGCATATCTGAGGTTATTGATATTTCTCCTGGCAATCTTGATTCCAGCTTGTGCTTCATCCAGCCCGGCATTTCACATGATATACTCTGCATAGAAGTTAAATAAGCAAGATGACAATATACAGCCTTGACGTACTCCTTTCCTAATTTGGAACCAGTCCATTTTTCCATGATTGTTTCTGTTTCTTCTTGACCTGCACACATATTTCTCAGGAGGCAGGGAAGGTGGTCTGGTATTTCCATTTCTTTAAGAATTTTCCACAGTTTGTTGTGATCCACACAAAGGCTTTGGCATAGTCAATAAAGCAGAAGTAGATGTTTTTCTGCAACTGTCTTGCTTTTTCAATGATCCAGCGGATGTTGGCAATTTCATCTCTGGGTCCTCTGCCTTTTCTAAATCCAGCTTATATATCTGGAAGTTCACGGTTCACATACTGTTGAAACCTGGCTTGGAGAATTTTGAGCATTACTTTGCTAGTGTGTGAGATGAGTGCAATTGAGCATTTAGGTAGTTTCTAATATTTTGATACTATAAAAATTTATTCTGCAAATAATATTGGTCACCTACTTTGTTTTGGTCATTATTCTAAGTATTGGGGAAACTCAATAAAAAGAAACATCTACCTTTGTGAAGCTTATATTCCCATGAAGAGAGGTATATAATAAGCATTTTATAGTATGTAAGAAGGTAATAAGTTCTATGAAAAAATACAATAAGGAAAAGAATAATGAGCATTTGAGTCTTTTAAGTTTAAAAGTTTTGCTTACTCATTTTTTACCTCTAAATTAATAACTATTAACAGTAAAAATGGGCTTCCCAGGTGGTGTTATTGGTAAAGAATCTGCCTGCTGTAGCAGGAGTCTTATGAGATGCAGTTTGATCCCTGGGTCAGGAAGATCCCCTGGAAGAGGGCATGGCAACCCACTCCAGTATTCTTGCCTTGAGAATTCCTGCGAACAGAGGAGCCTGGAGGGCTACAGTCCATGGGGTTCCAAAGAGTTAGACATACCTGAAGTTTTTTAGCACATATACACAGTAAAAATAAGGATAAATGTAGGAAGCTAGTTTTTTTCAAAATCTTTTGGGGTGAGCCCCTGTAAAGCTTTGAATCTGCTGCTTGTAAATCTATTATTTTTTGTTTTTTTCATTTTTATTCTGGATTCTTTTAGGATTTTCTTTTCCTTTGAGTTATAACATTTTATAAGGCTGTTATAAGTCTGTCTTTCAGGGTTCTTGCATGGCTCTCAATCTGAAGACACTTTGTTTTGTTTATTCTACTGGTTCAGAGTTTTTTTCTATCATTCTTTATGTTACCACTTCCATTCTCCATATTTTGTCTGATTAGAAAACTTTTGAAAACCTTTAACAAAATTTGAGATTCTTTGCTGTATTCCTCATGTTTTTCATCACTTTGTCCATTTAGTTCTTATTCTACAAGAGACTTTCAGTTCAGTTGTTCAGGTCATTGGAGGGACTGATGTTGAAGCTGAAATTCCAATACTTTGTCCACCTGATGCGAAGAGTTGACTCATTTGAAAAGACCCTGATGCTGGGAAAGATTGAGGGCAGGAGGAGAAGGGGAAGACAGAGGATGAGATGGTTGGATGGCATCACCGACTCAATGGACATGGGTTTGGGTGGACTCCGGGAGTTGGTCATGGACAGGGAGGCCTGTCACGCTGCGGTTCATGGGGTCGCAGAGAGTCGGACACGACCAAGTGACTGAACTGAACTGATGTGATCTGCCATGTACCCTCCTGTTATTTCACCCATGTATTGAGAGATTATTCTTCACACAGTTGCTCTTATTTTCCAAATGAGATTGCAGAGTCACTTTCTGTGTAGTGCTGGGAACAGATTTTTTCATTTATAAATGGGAGTAGGATTTATACCTATACCTATGGCTGTTACAAGTTAACACTCAGCAACATATAAATGTTAGATTTCTTTTAAAAGGATGAAAATAAGAGCCCATCAACAGCTATCAAAAATAATAAATTCTCATTGATATGAAACAAATTAGACTAATTTCAGATTTCCCTAATGTAGCAATGAATACCAGAACACACGTTGGAGCAATGCCTTTAAAATCCTTAAAGAAAATGTGACTCAATGATTTTTATCCCAGCCATTCAAGTATAAAGACAAGATAAAAAAATGTTGAGCATTTAACAACTCAGTTCCTATGAGTCTTCATGAATAAGCTATTAAGGAATAAGTGTCAGTCAACTAAGAGATTAATGGTAAAAGTAGCAAAACTGTAAATTTCTAGGACTAAAAAAAAATGCAAGTACTATTATGGTTAATATTATAATTAAAAACATTGACAGTGTAATAATCCTGTAACTAGCAGTTTGAGAATTCAAAAGTGACAAGAATTTTTGCAGTAGTGTAGATATGCCAAACTCCTCTTTTTATAAACAAAGATATTCATTTAAATATGATAAATCAAATAATAAAAAGCGTCTTATGGATGCTAATAAGAGCAATTAAGAATATCAACAAAAAACTTGGAGAAAAGCACAAAAGATCTAGCTATTTCAATGAAGTTGTTTGTTTGTTTTTTTCTAAAAAGGAGTTACTGCAAATGACTTAAAAAAATATTCTTCGGATGTTATTTAGAATGGGATAAATAAAACAGACATTTATGTGATTAAAACAAGATTTGATATAGCTTCACTACTTAAAGTTGGCTTCCCTGGTGGCTCAGACTGTAAAGAATCTGCTGCCAATGCAGGAGACCCACATTCGATCCTTGGGTCAGAAAGATCCCCTGGAGAAGAGAATGGTAACCCACTCCAGTATTCTTGCCTGGAGAAATCCAAGGACAGAGAAGCCTGGCAGGCTAGAGCCCATGGGGTCACAAAGAATTGGATATGACTGAGTGAATAACCAAATAGGAAAAGGAGTACGTCAAGGCTGTATATTGTTACCCTGCTTATTTAACTTATATGCAAGGTACATCATGAGAAACGCTGGACTGGAAGAAGCACAAACTGGAATCAAGATTGCCGGGAGAAATATCAATAACCTCAGATATGCAGATGACACCACCCTTATGGCAGAAAGTGAAGAGGAACTAAAAAGCCTCTTGATGAAAGTGAAAGAGAAGAGTGAAAAAGTTGGCTTAAAGCTCAACATTCAGAAAACGAAGATCATGGCTTCTGGTCCCATCACTTCATGGGAAATAGATGGGGAAACAGTGGAAACAGAGCCAGACTTTATTTTGGGGGGCTCCAAAATCACTGCAGATGGTGATTTCAGCCATGAAATTAAAAGACACTTACTCCTTGGAAGGAAAGTTATGACCAACCTAGATAGCATATTCAAAAGCAGAGACATTACTTTGCCAACAAAGGTCCGTCTAGTCAAGGATGTGGTTTTTCCAGTGGTCATGTATGGATGTGAGAGTTGGACTATGAAGAAAGCCGAACGCCAAACAATTGATGCTTTTGAACTGTGGTGTTGGAGAAGACTCTTGAGAGTCCCTTGGACTGCAAGGAGATCCAACCAGTCCATTCGAGAGGAGATCAGCCCTGGGTGTTCATTGGAAGGACTGATGCTAAAGCTGAAACTCCAATACTTTGGCTACCTCATGCGAAGAGTTGACTCATTGGAAAAGACTCTGATGCTGGGAGGGATTGAGGGCAGGAGGAGAAGGGGACGACAGAGGATGAGATGGCTGGATGGCATCACCGACTCGATGGACATGAGTTTGAGTAAACTCTGGGAGTTGGTGATGGACAGGGAGGCCTGGCATGCTGCAATTCATGTGGTCGCAAAGAATCGGACATGACTGAGCGACTGAACTGAACTGAGTAAATAACACATAATAATTATAATTAAGGTATAGAAATGATAAAGCAATACAAATAAAAGTAATATAATCTAATAAAACTGAATAATGAAGGGAAGGAAAGGAGGGACAAGAACTAGAAACATAAAGAGTCGGAATTTACTCATGGTACAGAAACAATAAATGCTATAAATAAAGAGACTTATACACATATTCTGCCTCTGCCATTAGCAGATGGGCTATAGTTCCTAAGTCAGCTAAAGTCCTCTGTACTCTACTTAGTTACAGAGCATTAGTTAAAGATGTGTGCATTACTAATGTATGGAAATTAATAGTTTTAAAAGAGACATAATCAAGTTTCTGTGGGGCAGGATTTTAAGAGCAGTGCAGTGGGCAGCAGTTTTGCGGTTTCTCATGAGGTTGTATTTAGACATGACCTGTAGCGGCAGTTGTCTTTAGGCTGACTAGGTCTGAAGAATCTTTTTTCAAGGTGATTCAGCCTCATGGTTGTCAAGCTGATGATGGCAAGTTGGTTTCTTTCAACGGTGAACTCTCCATGAGCCTGCCTGAGTGTCCTTATTACAATGGCTGGCTTACCCACTTCAGTACTCCCAAATGTCCAAGGCAGGAGCTAGAACACCCTGAGGTAGTCGAGGTCAGACACATTCTCTTCCACTGTGCTCTGCTGAATACACAGGTCAGACCTTTTTTTTTTTTTTTTTTAATGAGGAAAGGGCTGAGGTGAGGGCCACTGAGACCCACTTCAGAGAGTGAAAAACCACTTGAGATTTGTTCAAACTGGGCACATGGTGAATTCTGTTGAATTCAGGTCATAAGGCCTGCCCAGATTCAAACTGTGGGAGAACAGGCTCCACATTCTAATGGAAGGATATCCAAGATCACATTGTACAGAATGTAGATATCAGGAGGGTAATAGTTATGGGCATTTTTTGCCAAAAAAATATATCAAAATTTCCTACATAACCTAAATGTAAATAAACTTAAGATGATACTTATAACTCAGCTGATAATTATGAGAATTAAGAGAAGAAAGATCTAATTGTTAGTTTGCACAACTCTGATGTTTCTCTTGTGTGACTTATGTTGTGCTCTTTAATGCACTTTCATTTTTCAAAAGTGTTACAGTAAATTGGTGCTTTCATTATCTTCCACACAATGCTAGAGTAATTCCCAATTTGCCTCTTTGTGAAGATTAAGTTCCTGATCACAAATTTTAAGGTCTTTCACTAATTGGAAAATTGACAGCTCATCACTTCCCAATGGCCACTTAATTGACATATTGTCATTTTACTGTTTTGAAAGTCACAGAAAATAAAACACATTGAAAGTGAAAGCATTAGCTCCTCAATCGTGTCTGACTCCCACCAGGCTACCCTGTCCATGGAGTTCTCCAGGCAAGAATCCTGGAATAAGGAGCCATTCCATTCTCCAGGGAATCTTCCCTACCCAAGGATTGAATTCAGGTCTCCTGCATTGCAGGCAGGTTCTTTACTGAGCCACCAGAGAAGCACATACAACATATTACTGAAACATAATCCAATATAAATATCAATCAATCATCCCTGACATATAATAAAACTCAAGCCTTTACCGCTAATACCCTCTTCCAATGAAATATACACATGTGCATGCATGCACACACATCTCTGTATGTAGCCATATTTTGTTTTCTGTGAGTTTATGAATTCTAGTTATTTTTAGTTTCATTTTGTTTTTCCTCCTATTTGATTTTTAGGTGAAGGGTGTGACTATTTTAAACTTCCTAAGATGGATCAAATGGACCTTATGAATAAAAGTCTCCTAACAAATATCCAGATATCCTGGAGGGTGAAGTCAAGTGGGCCTTAGGAAGCATCAATACAGACAAAACTAGTGATGATGGAATTTCAGCTGAGCTATTTCAAATCCTAAAAGATGTTGCTGTGAAAGTGCTGCACTCAATATGCCAGCAAATTTAGAAAACTCAGCAGTGGACACAGGACTGGAAAAAGCCAGTTTTCATTCCAATCACAGCTAAAGGCATTTGCAAATAATGTTCAAAGTACCATACAGTTGGCTCATTTTATGTGCTATTAAGGTAATGCTCAAAATCCTCCAAGCTAGGCTTCAACACTACATGAACCAAGAACTTTCAATGTACAAGCTGGATTTAGAAAAGGCAGAGGAACCAGATCAAATTGTCAACATCTGCTTGGTCATAGAAAAAGCAAGGGAATTACAAAAAACATCTACTTCTGCTTCATTGACCATGTGAAAGCCTTTGACAGTGTGGATCACAATAAACTGTGGAAATACTTAAAGAGATGGGAATAATACCAGACCACCATACCTGTTTCCTGAGAAACTTGTATGCAATTCAAGAAGCAACAATTAGAACTGGACATGGAACAACAGACTGCTTCAAAATTGGAAAAGGAGTATGTCAAGGCTGTATATTGTCACCCTGCTTACTTAACTTATAGTAGAGTACATCATGCGAAGTGCCAGGCTGGATGAATCACAAGCTGAAATCAAGATTGCAGGGAGAAATATCAACAAGCTCATATATGCAGAAGATACAACGCTAATGTCAGAAAGTAAAGAGGAACTAAAGAGCCTCTTGGTGAAGGTGAAAGAGGAGAGTGAAAAAGCTGGCTTAAAACTCAACATTCAAAAAATCACAGCATCTGGTCCCATCACTTCATGGCAAATAGTTGGGGAAAAAGTGGAAACAGTGATAGATTTTTATTTTCTTGGGCTCCAGAATCACTGTGGACAGTAACTGCAGCCATAAAATTAAAAGCCTTGCTCTTTGGAAGGAAAGCTATCACAAACCTAGACAGTAATATTAAAAAGCAGAGACATCACTTTGCTGACAAAGCTCCATCTAGTCAAAGCTATGGTTTTTCTGGTAGTCATGTATGGATGTGAGAGCTGGAGTATAAAGAAGGCTGAGTGCTGAAGAATTGATGCTTTTGAATTGTGCTGGAGAAGACTTTTGGGCTTCAAGGAGATGCCCTTGGACTGCAAGGAGATCCAATCTGTCCATCTTAAAGGTAATCATCCCTGAAAATTCACTGGAAGGACTGACGCTGAAGCTGAAGCTCCAATACTTATGGCCACCTGATACAAAGAACTGACTCATTGGAAAAGACCCTGATACTGGGAAAGACTGAGGGAAGCAGAAGGGAGTGACAGAGGATGAGATGGTTGGATGACATCAACATATTCAGTTCAATTCAGTCGCTCATTTGTGTCTGACTTTTTGAGACCTCATGGACTGCAGCACACACCAGGCCTCCCTGTCCATCACCAACTCCCAGAGTTTACTCAAACTCATGATCAATGTGTTAGGTAGTTAGAATAGGAAAAAGGAGTCCAGAAGGGTGGTGGCTAAAAGACAAAGAAGGGAAAAGCCCAAGAAAATAGAACAAAGGAAGGTCCGAGGACTGGAGTGAGAACCTCAGGTAAAACAAACAGCCCTCCTGTCTAGCCCAATTTACATAGGGTAGGCTCAGGGGGAGAAGAAAAAAAAACGTATTAAAAAGAGGAGCCAAAACTGAGCCAGAGGCTTCTCTTCTCTTCGTTGTCTTTTGGGTACACCTGCCCTCATGCTCAAGGATATATTGTAGCTCAGCTGGTAAAGAATCCGCCTGCAATGTGGGAGACCTGGGTTCGATCCCTGGGTTCAGAAGATCCCCTGGAGAAGCCAAAGGCTACCCACTCCAATGTTCTGGCCTGGAGAATTCCATGGACTGTATAGTCCGTGGGGTCACAAAGAGTCGGACACAACTGAGCGACTTTCACTTCACTTGCCAAATGAAACAGAGCTGTAACACGGAGCTGTAACAGTGGTCCATCCATCACTTCAAATTTTTGCTGGAGCAAGACAGAACCAAGGAAATTACCAACTCCTTCACCCCACCCCCCCACCCCAACGAATGGGTATGAAGTTTGAGCAAACTCTGGAAGACAGTGAAAGACAGGGAAGTCTGGCATGCCATGGGGCCATAAAAAGTTGGGCATGGCCTGGCAACTGATCAACAACAATAACAAATGTAGACTGATTTTTTTATTAGGCTGCGTCTCTTATAATTAAGATGACAAAGATTGAAGCATTGGAAAAACTGAACAAATTAATAAAAGTATGACTACTACTGGGTTTAGCACTCTGTCTTTATTCAACAGACTATCACTTGAGACAATTCCACTATTTAATGAACCAAGTTAACTTTTGTCATTTTGATTCATGAAGAATTCTAGAAGAAAACAAAGTAATTAAACATTTTTATCATCCTTATTAGACAAACTAAGATTTTTTCCTATCAAAATCCTGATGAGTGATAAATACATATACCTGGAAAAGACTTAATAGGTCATCAAGGCCAGGATTGACAAACATTTTCTTAAAGGTGCAGAGAGTAAATACATAGGCATACAGGTTATATGAGCTCTGTCATAGCTACTCAAATTAACTGTGAATTAAGTTGTAGACCACATATAAATGAATGAGAATGGATGTGATTCAATAAAACCTCATTTACCACACCAGGTCCAAGGGCCTTACTCTGCTAACCTATGACCTAGTCCAACATTTTTTCAAATGTGGAAACTCTCATACAATAGTGAAATGAGTTGCCTAAGGGCACATAGTACTTATAAAAGAACTAGAAAAAGAACAGGTCTTTTGTACTCCTACCTAGGAAGGTGTCAAAGTTAAATGCCAAAATTTATAGCTTAAAAATGTGTGTGGCACAGGCCTATATGTGTAGATGCCCATATGGTTCAGGTGAGTATATCTGAGTGCCTGTCAGTGGCACCAGCGGCAACAGTAGTTTATGCAGTGATAGCAGTAGAAGAAGAACAGTCGGTGACATCTAGCAAAAGCAAACCATAGGAGTAAAATATAAAAATAGTGTAACTACACACGCTGAGAAGGCATTTTCCTTGTGTGGCAGTTCTTTTGAAGAGATATTAGAACTTATCCCTGGAGATTAATATAGATACTCACTTCTTTATGTTGGCTTATTTGATATTATTTTGGAAAGTACCAATTTGTTCTGCACACTAGAGTGAAAGTGTGAATGGCTCCTCCACCGCTTCCATAGCTGCCAGTAGACTAATCCTGAGCCTTGGAGAAATGTTTTGTTTTGTTTTTTCTTTAGAATAAATATTCAGACAAAACCCTTTTAGCTCTAGATATGGTAAAGATAAAAAGAGAGAAAGAGAGAAAATCTTCTTGACAGTTAAATATATCAGAATCAAAGATGAAGAGATTTTGGATCAAATACCTACTACTGATAAATCAAAGGGAAAATGCTAATGATAGCAATTTAAAATTGGTGGATAATATATTAGGTGATTGATCCAGAGTCATATAATTTGATTAAAGTTTGATCTGAACAATTCATGTTTCAGTTATTCAGTGAATCTGTTTATGTGAAGAAAAATTTATTAGCAGTAGTAGTTCCCACTTTTCTCCACAATTTGCTAGTGGAAACCATGCCATATAAATGAAACTGACTTCTCATAGAAAAGTTATAACTAAATGTTGCCTTCCTAATCAATGTCCTAGCAACAAATAAATCACATATATGCCCAGGAGTGTCATAAAACTAGAGCTATTACATTTATAAAAATCTTAATATTTTACTGGGTAAAATTATGCAACAAATATTATAAAATGGACACATGTTCAATGTGCATATGTTCAATGGTTTCTAATTTAAAGTTTGGATAACAGCCCATAAATACACAACTTGGTTACATTGGACAGGTAACCCCAAACTATTATGTTTCTCATAAATAACATTAAACATTTGATTAACAATCTTTTTGCCCTCATAGAGCTTAGAACTTTGTTGGAAAATTACTTATTAGAGGTATATCTCTCCAATTAAAATCTATACTTTATTCCCAATTTATATGTAATTAGGAAATGGCAACCCACTCCAGTGTTCTTGCCTGGAGAATCCCATGGACAGAGGGACCCAGTGGGGCTGTGGTCTATGGGGTTGCAAAGAGTCAGACATGACTAAGCAACTAACACACAACACACATATGTAATTACTAAAAGATACATTCACAATATTTTCAACATCTTCAGGTTTTCTGTCATTATTTTAGCAAATATCATATATCTTCACAAAAATATGTTTTTAAATATAAGTAATAATCTAGTTTATATTCTCTTTACCTTTTCTTAACTCTTCATTATATCCAAAACTGACCAATCTCATTCAAATAGAAGGCCCCAGTGAATAATAAGTGGTGTAAAGCCTTGGTTTGTTGAGCTATCAGAAAACTTCACTCTAGCTACAGAAGCAAAGATCAGATCATCATCAGGGGATTTTCAAACCTGAAATAAATCTTAGAGAGTTGCTAGTAGAGGATTAATGTATTGTCATAGAACTGCAACCATGCTTTAAAATTTGGTATTAGAGAAAACGTAAATGAAAAATTCAAATATTTAACGGATGGATGTTAGGCATTAAGTGTACTCGTTGCATAGCTATTAAAATCAAACCATGAAAAGTAAATCTAATGGGACTTCTGTCCACAAGAATGCATAGATCTACTTCTCCTAGCTCTTTCCTGCTAAACATAGCTGTAAAGCCAGAAATAATTTACCTGACAACAAAAGGAGAATTCTGAAAGATAATGAAAATGCAAACTGGTTTTGGATCCTAGGATTAGAGGAAAAACACAGCAGCAGGGTGTCTTATGCTATTTCCACCAAACAGAAGGACCCTTACACTCAGCATTTGCCAACCCCAACCTAGCAATGGAAGGCAGGGCAACTAGGCCCATTTTTTCTTCTGAGATCAAATACAAGTCCTCTGTGAATACTAGACAAAACTGACATCACAGAAAGGGGATCAATAAAAAACCCTACCAAAAGAAAGCATCCAGGGGAAGCACTATCCTCCACCAGGCTAAGACTCTCGTCTTCCTGTAAGCATACTGGGGACAGTGGGCAGAAACAGCAGGAGAGACTCTGTTACAATAAGAAGCCTGGCTTGGGAAGCATCTTTAATCCTGAGATACTGCTTTTATTCCCAGAAATACTGGGTGGTCAAGAGAAACCAGTAGAATCAACAAAAGGGACCAAGCCATAGCAAGGAGTTTTCCCAGAATGTCTCTTTTACCAGATTTTCACTGCCTCTCCCCTATAGGAGAAATGAGGTCAGGTGGGCAAGAGGCAGAAAGGACTTCTATGAACTGAATGTTTGTGCCCCTTCAAAATTCTTTGGTGGATCCCTCATCCTCAGTGTGGTGATATTTAGAGGTAGAACATTTGGGAGGTAATTAGGTTAAATAAGGCCATGAAGGTGGAGCCTCCATGATAGGGTTGGTGTCCTGACAAGGAGATAAAAGGACCAGAGCTCTCTCTTTTTCTCTCTCTACCCTGGGAGGAGACAGCAAGAAAACCGCCACCAATTAACCAGGAAGAAGGCCCTCACCAAAAACCAGACATGCTGGCACTGACTGTAGAACTTTCAGTTTCCAGAACTGTGAGAAATAAATGTTTGCTGTTTAAGTCATTAAGTTTATGGTTTTTTGTTATAGCAATCAGAAAAGAATAAGACAAAGGACCCAACCACAGTAATCAGCTGCCCAGGAAACCCCTCCCTGTCCTGAGGCATCAGCTCTAGTGGGCAGGGTGAGCAAGAGTCACCCAGTTACAACAAGTTGCCAGACCTGTGAAGCCTCTGGTACACTGTAGGCCTATAAATCCCTTTCTTTTCCCAGAAAAACTGGGAAGTAGGAGGCATGAGTAGGGGATCCCCTGCCAACCTTGTCTATTTTGAGGCACACAACAACTGGGATGAGAATCCCATTCTACACCCTCAAGCAATGTCAGCAGAGACAGTTGGGAACCCCAGTAGCACCAATAAACCAAGCAGACCAAATTAACACCACAAAGGCTCTGAAATTTAAACTGCCATTAGAAGTATAGCTCAAAAGGGTAGGCCAAAACTTAAATGGGGCAACTACTTATTTAAAAATAAAAATTAAATAGAACTTAGAGTTTCCTCAACCCAGTCAAAAAGTGGGCAGAAGACCTAAACAGATCTTTCTCCAAAGAAGATATACAGATGGCTGATAAACACATTTAAAGATGCTCATCATCACTCACTAGTAGAGAAATGCAACTCAAAAACTACATTGAGAAATCATCTTATACAGTCAGAATGGCTACCATCAAAAAATCTACCAAAAATAAATGCCGGAGAGGGTGTGGAGAAAAGGAAATTCTCTTGCACTGTTGGTGGGAATGCAAACTGATATGGCTACTCTGGAGAACAGTATGAAGACTCCTTAAAACCTAGGAATAAAGCTCATATGACCCAACAATTCCACTGCTAGGCGTATACCTTGAGGAAACCATAATGGAAAAACACACATGTACCCCAATGTTCATCGCAGCAAAATTTACAATAGCTAGGACATGGAAGCAACCTAGATGTCCATCAAGAGAGGAATGGATAAAGAAGTTGTGGTACATATATATGATGGAGTATTACTCAGCCAAAAAAGGAATGCATTTGAGTCCGTTCTAATGAGGTTGATGAACCTAGAGCCTATTATACAGAGTGAAGTAAGTCAGAAAGAGAAAAACAAATATTGTATATGAATGCATATATATGGAATCTAGAACGATGGTACTGATGAACCTATTTTTAGTGTAGTAGTGGAGAGGCAGACTAGAACAGACTTGTGGACACAGTCATGGAAGGAGAGGTTGGGACAAATTGAGAGAGTAGCATTGAATCATATACATTGCCATATGTCAATTAGACAGCCAGATGGAATTTACTGTATGACACAGGAAGCTCAAATCAGGCGCTTGTGACAACCTGGAGGGGTGGGGTGGGAGTTGGGAGGGAGGTTAAGTAGAGAGGGGACATATGTATACCTATGGTTGATTCATGTTGATGTATGGCAGAAATCAACACATAATTGTAAAGCAATTATCCTCCAATTAAAATAAATTAAATTTAAATTAAAAAATTAAATAAAACTCAGAATTTCCTAACATAACAGGTAAAATTTTCAGGATACAGTAATGAAATCATGTGTTGCACCAAGAAATAAGACAATCACAACTTGAATGAGAAAGAATGATCTGATGTAAATATTAAGATCAGTAAGATGCTGAGATTATCTGATAAGGATTTTCAGTCAGCCATGGTTAATTATACTTCAATAGTCAATGAAAAACTATTTTAAACCAAATAAAAAATGAAATATCATAGCAAAAGAGAGAGAGAGAGACCATGCACATGAGAGATAATTTTTTTTTAAAAAAATGAAAACATCATGTTTAAAAAAAACAAACCTTCACTGGATGGGTACAGTAGTAGAGCAGAGATTAGAGATAGTAAATTGAGGACAGATCATAGAATTCTCCCAATCTGAACAACAAAGAAAAAAATAGACAAAAAAATTTGAGCAGAGATTCAGGGCCTGTGGGACAATACAAAAGATGCAATATTCATATCATCAGAGTTCTAGAAGGAGAAAACAGAGGGAGTCTAAAAGAGTGCTTGAAAAGTAATGACTAAAAACTTCCCAGATCTGGCAAAAGACGCAAACCTACAGATCCAAGAAGTTGAGCAAACTCCAACAAAACAAATCCAAAGAAATTCATGCCAAGGCATATCTTAAACTTAAAAAAAAAAAAAAAAAAAGACAAAAATATTGAAAGCAAAGAGAAAGATATGCAATATTAACTATACAGGAATATCAATTCAGATGATGGTACATTTCTCATCTGAAATTTTGGAGGCCAAAGGGAGTACATTTTTTTAGTTCTGAAAGAAAAAGCTATAAACCACAAATTCTATATATGGCAAAATTATACTGCAAGAACAAAAAAGAAACAAAGACATTCTCAAACAAAAGAAAACTAAAGAATTTATCACTAGCAAATCTCCCCTTCAAGATTGGCCAAAAGTTCTTCAAGGAAAAATAAGATAACAAAATAAAGAATTTTGGAACATCTAGAAGGAAGAAAGATCAATGCAAAGAGAAGAAAGATGCATACATACATAATCCTTTCCTCATGAGTTTTATAAATCATATTTTCTAACTTTTACAAATTATAATATCTGAAACTCAAGGCATTGATATTTAAGACTGGGAAATAAAGACACTTAATTGGAAAAAATACTTCCACCCTTCACTCAGTTAAGTTGCTCAGTCGTGTCTGACTCTTTGCAATCCCATGGACTGTAGCCTACCAGGCTCCTTCATCCATGGAATTTTCCAGGCAAGGGTACTGGAGTGCGTTGCCATTTCTTTCTCTACCCTTCACTGCTGCTGCTGCTGCTAAGTCGCTTCAGTCGTGTCCGAATCTGTGCTACTCCATAGAGGGCAGCCCACCAGGCTCCCCCGCCCCTGGGATTCTCCAGGCAAGAATGCTGGAGTGGGTTGCCATTTCCTTCTCCAATGCATGGAAGTGAAAAGTGAAATTGAAGTCCCTCAGTCTTGTCCAACTCCTCGCGACCCTTTACTGCTGCTGCTGCTAAGTCGCTTCAGTCATGTCCGACTCTGTGTGACCCCATAGACGGCAGCCCACCAGGCTCCCCCGTCCCTGGGATTCTCCAGGCAAGAACACTGGAGGGGGTTGCCATTTCCTTTTCCAATGCATCAAAGTGAAAAGTGAAAGTGAAAGTGAAGTCGCTCAGTCGTCTCCGACTCTTCACGATCCCATGGACTGCAGCCTACCAGGCTCCTCCATCCATGGGATTTTCCAGACAGGAGTACTGGAGTGGGGTGCCATTTCCTTCTCCGGACCCTTCACTAGAAGTACTTAAAAGTTTATACCAGTATATTATGATAAGTCATGCCTGTGTATATGTGTATATAGTAATGCTTAGAGCAACTCCAATAAAAGCTATACAAAGAGATACACTTTAAAAAACTACAGATAAATCAAGATTGAATCCTTTAAAATGTTAAAGTAATCAACAGGAAGGCAGGAAAGGAGATATAAGGGGAAATGAATGAGAACCAAACAGGATACATAGAAAACAAATATTAAAACAGCAACATATCAATAATTATTTTACAAGTAAATAGTTTAGGACACTAATCTAAACACAGAGATTATCACAGTGGATAAATAAACACAATTCAATTTTATGCTGCTTGTAAAAACTCTTCAAATTTAACATAAGCAAAAAGACAAAAAATATATGCTGCTGCTGCTAAGTCACTTCAGTCGTGTCCGACTCCGTGCAACCCCACAGACGGCAGCCCACCAGGCTCCACCGTCCCTGGGATTCTCCAGGCAAGAACACTGGAGTGGGTTGCCATTTCCTTCTCCAGTGCATAAAAGTGAAAAGTGAAAGGCAAGTCGCTCAGTCGTGTCCGACCCTCAGCGAACCCATGGACTGCAGCCTACCAGGCTCCTCCATCCATGGGATTTTCCAGGCAAGAGTACTGGAGTGGGGTGGGTAAACACCAATCAACAAAAGGCAACAGGGGCTGTATTAATATCAGATAAAGTAAACTTAAGAGCAAAGAGAATTACTGGGGACAAATATGGACAAATATATATAAGCATATAAAAATAAAAATATAATGAAAAATATCAAAATATCAATCTACTAGAATGAATCAAACCAAAGAGTCTGAAAATACAGGAAGCAAAGCTGATACTGCTGAAAGAAGAAACTAACCCACAGTTATAGTTAGGGACTTACACAGCTCTCTATCTCAAGAATAGATAAAATTACCAGACAGAAAATCAGTAAGAAAAAAGAAGATTCAAATCATGTAATCAATCAATAGGATCTAATTCACATACATAGAACAATTCATTTAATAATAATAAAATACACTTTTTTCATGCACTCATGAAACAAACACTCACCAAGACAGACCATATCCTAAGCCATAAAACAAACCTCAGCAAATTTAAAAGAAATGCAAGTATGTAGAATATGATCGTAATAGAATAAAATTAAAATTCAATAACAGAAATAAAACAGACACCTGAAAATTAAACAACGCAATCACTTCTAAATAATACATGGATCAAAGAGGAAGTTGCAAAGGAAATTTAAAATATCTAGAATAAAATAAAACAAAAGTGCAACTTATTATACAACTTATTATATATAGCTAAAGCAATACTGAAAGAGAAATTTATAGCAAAACAAACATGAAAAATTTTAAAAGATCCTAAATCAGAAACCTATGTTTCTGCCTTAGGAAACTAGAAAAATAAAGAGCAAAATAAACCCAAAACAAGTAGAAATAAGAAAACAAAAAAAGACAATAGCAGAAATCAAAGAAAATGAAGATAACAATACAGTAGAAAAAGTTATTGCAGAGGAAAAAGCTTTTTTTTTTTAATCGAATAAATCAAGAAAATCCTTAACAACAAAGACAAAAGTAAAAAGAAGACACAAATCTCCCAAATCAGGAATGAAATAGGGGATATCACTGTACATTCTGCAGTCATTAAAGTGATAATAAAGTAATACTGTGAATGGTTTTTGCTCGTAATTTTGACAACCTTGAAAAAGAAGAACAATACTGTTATTGTTACTACAGATACCATCCAGATTTTTGTGGAATTTTCATCAGTAAATACCTGGCAGGTCCATTTCCTTCTCCCCTTCCCTTCCATCATTACTTGGATCTACATGTCCATGCCTTTCTACCTGCATTACTGCAGCAATCGTCTACATAGTTCTCTTGTCTGTAGTCTTGACCTCCTTCCCTTGGTTCCCTCTGCTTCCAAATTACACTTCCTGAACAAGTAATAATCATTCCTTACCTTTCTTGATAATCTTCAGTGGCTTTCTTTCTCCCTTGGGATGAAATAAACAATATTCAAAATTTTATAAAAAGCTACTCATGGATCTTCCCTTAATTTACTTTTCTAGCCTCATTTCTTGCTACTTTGAAAATCTATTCTGCCTTCTTTTTGTTGTTCAGTAGCTCAGTTGTGTCTGACTCTGAGACTCCAAGGATGCAGCACCCCAGGCATCCCTGTCCTTCACTATCTCCTGGAGCTTGCTCAAACTCATGTCCTTTGAGTCAGTGATGCCATCCAACCATCTCATCCTCTGTCGTCCTGTCCCCTTCTCCTCCTACCTTCACTCTTTCCCAGCATCTGCCTTCTTATCCAAAATAAAAACACTCCATTTCAGTTTCTTGAACACATCATGCTTACTCTTCATTAGAGATTCTTTGTGGAATAATTCGCTCTTCACATATATCTTGGTTAGCTTCAATTCAATACTTAAACATTATTGAATATTAATATTTAAACATTATTTCTCCAATACCAAATATGGGCTCCCATAGCCACATGTGCTCTTCCCATTAGAATACATATGGCATAGAATACAACAGGCAGGTGCCTGTTTGCAGGTCTTTCATTGCCACTAAACTGGAGACCCTATGAAGGCAGGGTCTCCTAACCTCACACATTTTAAAAAATAAATTTATTTATGTATTTATTTATTTTGGTTGTTTGGGTCTTCATTGCTGTTCAGGCTTTTCTCAAGTGGTGAACAGCGGCTACACTCTAGATGAGGTGCACGGGCTTCTCATCACAGTGGCTTCTCTTGTTGTGGAACATAGGTGCTAGGCTCTCAGGCTTCAATAGTTATGGCACATGGGGTCAGTTGTTGCGGCTCCAGGGCTCTAGAGCACAGGCTCAATAGTTGTGATGCATGGGCTTAGTTACCCCATGGCATGTGGGATCTTCTCAGATCAGGGATAGAACCTGTGTCCCTTGCATTGGTAGGCAGATTCTTTACCACTGAGCCACCCAGGAAGCCCTCTCACACGCGTTTTGATCACAGCTCCTAGTGCAATGACTGGCACCTAGTGCAATAATGGTGGGTTCAGTATGAACTGACCAATTGAAAGAATCCCCCACACACTAGGGAAAAATTTCACCTAAGGCTGCAATGAATCTGAAATATAACAAATCAAAGGAAGCATTAAGTTAATCATCGGAAGTGTGCTTATATAATTTACTCTTCTGGGTAAGAAGTGGCTCAGGCTGAAAAATAAAGAAAAGAAAACAGGTGGATAAATTAAGTTCTTAGAAAACCGTAGCAATTTATTGAAGGAATGATATAATTTGAGGGGTATATTGGGATTTTCCAGAGAAGTAGCACCAATAGGCTATACACAGAAATATGTGTGTGTGTGTGTGTGTGTGTATACATATATATACATATACATATATAAAATAAAATTAATAATCACAAAAGTAAATAATTATGGTAGTTTCATTTTATAAATGCCAATTTGTTTAGGGCTTGTGCTTAACATTATTTATTTTTTTTCCTCACAACAACCCCAAAACAGTCTCACTATTATTACACCCCTTTCAGAGGCATGAAGACTAAAAAACAAGGTTATTGAGTAGTGGGACTTGGACATAAACCCAGCTTTGGTCAGTTGCAATCTCTACACTCTTAACCCCCATGCTATAAGACACACTAGTGCCCGGTACATTCCTCACAAAAGCAGCTGAGTACAGCTAGCAAACATTCTGAAGCCAATTAGGTTGGAAAACTGAAGATGCTCCCCATTCAACACATTGACATCTCCCAATCCTAATTCTCTTCTATGCAAAATGTGTGCAAAACAGAGAGGATGGATGGAATAACAAGAAACTCTACTTGTCACTGAATTATTACCCATAATAAAAAAGGAAAATTTCTTCAAAACATTAGACATGAAAATTTTGCCACGTTTAAACAAAAAATTCAAGTCTGTCTATTCCAAAAATTGTTTACTTTCTTAAGAGCTTGGTAATCACACCATAAAGTTCTTAGCCCCACCATCAAAATTTACAATCAGGTATTACATAAATATATATGTATCCAAAACATGGGGGAAAAAATCCATTGCATAATGCAGATTCATTTAACTTTTCTAGTGACTGCTTTATGACAGTGACCTACATGGTCTGAAAATATAATGTGACAAAGAATATATCTGCTTTCCATACCAAGGACATTCTTGAAAATGAGCTGTAATATTTCAAGAGTTTTATCCTTGTGAGTAAAATGTTAATAAATAGATAAATCTTTAACACTTGCCAAGTCATGAGCTTGTATTCAGTATAGCTAAAAGAATACGTCTTAGGGGACAGGACTAGAAAATAACATTTTTTAATATTGTCACCACTATAGACTTTTCCCCAATCTGGGAAGTTATTCTTGGCCAAGTGTTGAAGGACATCACAATTCGAATAATTTATTGGTATGGATCTATTTAGAAAGAGTCAGACCAAATAAACCACTCATACCAATGATGCCATGTGAGATTCACAATAGAATTCTCTCTAGATTGACCTGGAGGAATATGGTGACTGGCTACGAGCCATTTTTCTGCTCGTACTACATGACAGAGAATATGAATTAGGCCAAAGAGAATTTCTCAGAAAAGAAAGAAATGCTCTTCAGTAGGCTTACTGATGAGTTATTTAAGACAAATTATTTGATTAATATTGTATAGTTGGTTTTGAAAATACTTTGTCTAAAAATTGTATTAGTATTTATATTCATCTTTATGTGAGATTTTTAAATGTTTTTGAAGTATCTAAAGTTTGTTTACTTAGTGATAATAATAATAAGATAGCATAATATTTATTTAGATATTGCTATGTACACTAACGGAGAAGGCGATGGCACCCCACTCCAGTACCCTTGCCTGGAAAATCCCATGGATGGAGGAGCCTGGTAGGCTGCAGTCCACGGGGTCACTAAGAGTCGGACACAACTGAATGACTTCACTTTCACTTTTCACTTTCATGCATTGGAGAAGGAAATGGCAACCCACTCTAGTGTTCTTGCCTGGAGAATCCCAGGGATGGGGGAGCCTGGTGGGCTGCCGTCTATGGGGTCACACAGAGTCGGACACGACTGAAGTGACTTAGCAGCAGCATGTACACTAAGTGGGTTTCCTGATGGCTCAGACCATAAAGAATCTTCCTTCAATGCGGGTGAACCAGGTTCAATCCCTGGTTCAGGAAGATCCCCTGGAGAATGTGCACACTAAGTACTTTTTCTACATTTAATCCTCTCAATAACTTTATAAGGTTGGTGCTATTATCATAACCATAAGATCTTTACCCACATGAAATCCCATTATAATCCCATGACATGATCTTATTTTCATAGCCAGTGTTCTAAAGCTAATGAAAGTAGATTAAGAATGAATAAGAAAGTTGCAACAAGACTCATAGTAAGCAGCGAGGTATGACTCCAAACCAGGATCTCCTGAACTCAGAACTCCTGCTCCTAACTATGCTACTTTCCATCTCTTTATTCTGTATATTGTTTAAATAGTGACATTTTCTAGGAAAATACTGTCCGTAAGAAAAACTAAGGGGCTGGACTATAAACTCAGCATTCTTCAGACAAATGAGTATTTACATATTTCTCCTGAATTGCTTGTAGGAACTCACCATTCACCACACACACACACAATCCACATACTCTCTCAAAGGAACCACCATATTATTTAATTATTTCTAGGACAATAGTCATTCAGTCATAAAACAAGCCCCTTCAAGTTAAATCTTTATTTCCCATAGTCACAATATTATATATTAAAGTTGCATTCGTCCAAACCAACTTTGAAACATAAAATATGTTTAAATTGTCTCTCTAAAATAAATGAGTACAATCACACATAAATACCTGTTTTTAGAAACATTTTAGAGCAAACACCTCATATAATTGCTATAGTAGAATATTTTAGCTTAGACTTTAATGGTTCAGATTTCTTAAAATAGTATAGTTCATTGAAGTTTGTTCTGATGACACAACCATTTCTGATAAATCATATAGTAACTGTAAATTTCTGTTGTTCCAAGAAACATAAATCTTGTTTAGAATAAGCATCACCAGCTTCAAATTTCCTTTGTTTCTGATTCAGTGAATGTTGATGTATTTCTCTGCATTTCTTTGAATGCTAAGCATAAGTTATTTCTGTGAAAACGTAAAGAATAATTTCTTCAGTGAAAGTTAGTTGATTATCCACTGACTTACACCAGTTTCTCCTTATTTCCAGACTCTTAGTTCACTTAACTATTCAAGTGTTTGTTTTACTGAGCATCTACTGGAAGCCAGCCACTATCCTTATACTGGGAATACAGGAAACATAAGGTGTCTCCTTCTTCTTATAAATGCAACGTTGTTCACGGTCAGAGATTTGTAAATATTTGCTGTGAGGAGTTTTTAAGTGTCATCATTTCATGACATTTTCCCCAATGCAAAGATTACAGTCACTACAGAAGCACATGTATGTGTGTGGGGGTGTGTGTGGGGGTTGTGTGGGTGTGTGTGGGTGTGGGTGTGGGTGTGTGGGTGCGGGGGTGTGTATGTGTGTGTGTGTGTGTGTGTATAGGTGTGTGTTAGTCGTTTAGACTATAGCTCACCAGGCACGTCTGTCTGTGGAATTCTCCAGGCAAGAATTCTGGGGTGGGTACCATTCCCTTCTCCAGGGGATCTTCCCAACCCAAGGATTGAACCTAGGTCTCCCACCTTGCAGGCAGATCCTTTACTATTTGAGACACCAGGGAAGCCCTTAACAACTCTTTCATTTAAGGCAGCCAGCCAGAATCTAGCACAAGAAAGCAAGCAAGAGTGTGTGCTCAATCGTTTCTGATTCTTTGCAACCCCATGGACAGTAGCCCACCAGGTTCCTCTGTCCATGAAATTCTCCAGGCAAGAACACTGAAGTGAGTTGCCATTTCCTACTCCAGAGGATCGTCCAGACTCGGGGACTGAACCCCATCTCTTGCATCTCCTGAATCGGCAAGTGGATTCTTTACCACTAGTGCACAGTAGGATGTAAAAGACAAAGAAACATATCTGAGTAGAGAAAGAGGCACTCTTAATATTTGGAAAAAATCACTATATTATATTTCTTTTTACGCTAACAGTTTAATGAAAATCTGAGTTCAGAGACATATTTACCATATCTTTTAACTCTGTTTTAGACAGTCTGTGCTTTAGCAATCACATATATCGTCTTCATGTCATTGCAAAAGGTGACGGGGGAAACATATATTCATCAGCAATAATTATTAGAGCAAAGATTAATTGCTACCAATAATAATTAGTCAAGTTGATAATTAATGACCATGGTATACCTACAACAGCATTAAAAAGGCAATTATGTTACTCATTGCTACATCTCATCTGTATCATCTAGCAAATTACAATTTTAAATGATAATACATATTGAGGATTTTATTGCTGCATAATTAATTGTAGAAGTGTTCTTAGGCCATGATTCATCCACTAATTGTTTGCAAAAGATATAATGTAAATAAAGGATGTAATGTAAACTTACTGCAGTAAATTTACTCCAATAAAATTCAATAATCATATCTTGTTTAAGGAAACATATAAATAGACTTTATAAAATTAATAGATGTAGCTCTTATTACATCTGTAATTCATAATCACAGAGATGAGCAAGGGTATAATTCCATGGAATTCAATTCTCTTTTGTAAAGCTAAATATGGAAGCAAGTAGCATTTGAAAGTTAATTACATTGAGAAAAGTTATATTAATTAAATATAAAAATAATAGAACTTAATAAAATCTCATAAAATATGTAAAAGTCAAGCATAAAAATAATAAAATATGTAATATATCTCTTATCCCTTAACAAATACATATTTTACCAAGAAGAGGGAGAAAAGAGTCCTAACAGACTTCAAATGGAAAGAGCAAGATAAATATAAATTTTATTTGAAAATACAGATATGAAGAAAATTGCTGTTGCTGTTGCTAAGTCACTTCAGTCGTGTGCAACTCTGTGTGACCCCATAGACGGCAGCCCACCAGGCTCCCCCGTCCCTGGGATTCTCCAGGCAAGAACACTGGAGGGGGTTGCCATTTCCTTCTCCAATGCATGAAAGTGAAAAGTGAAAGGGAAGTCGCTCAGTCGTGTCTGACTCTTAGTGACCCCATGGACTGCAGCCTACCAGGCTCCTCTGTCCATGGGATTTTCCAGGCAAGAGTACTGGAGTGGGGTGCCATTGCCTTCTCCATGAAGAAAATAAGTAATGACAGATAGAAAATTCTACCATCAAAAAAGTGAGAAAAAAACTCAGAGTGGGAGAAAACATTTGTAAATCATATATTTGACAAGGAACCTATATCAAGAATATAAAAAGAATTCTTACAGCTTAATTATAAAAGACAGCCCAATTGAAAAATGAAAACATATTTGGATAAACATTTCTCGCAAAAAAGATAAGAACCAAAAACCACATAAAAATATCCCCAACATCATTAGTTATAGATTCAAATTAAACCCACAATAATAGATTATTTCATACTCACTGGAATTGCTGAAAGAATTTGGAGAAATGGAACCCTCCTACAATCCTGATAGGAATGCAAAATGTCCCAACTGCTTTGGAAAACTCTGGCAGTTTCTCGAAGAGTTATCTAAGGAGTTACAAAGTGACCTTGCAATTGTACTCACTCTAGGCATATACCCAAGAGAGCTAAAATCATATACTTACAAAATGCTAGTGCATGAATGTTCCCTGTAGCATTATTTACAATAGCCAAAATGGATACAACTTAATGTCAATTGGGACTGGATAAATATAATATGGTATAGTCATACAATGGAATATTATTAAGCAATAAAAAGGAATGGGTTCCCAATGCATGTTATACAGGGATGAGCCTTGAAAATATTATCCTAATTGAAAGAATATAGTCACAAAGATCACATACTTGTATGATTACATTTATATGAAAAGCCCTAAATAGGCAAATCTATATCTAGAGATAAAATTCAGTTCAGTTCAGTTCAGTCGGTCAGTCGTGTCCAACTCTTTGCCATCCCATGAATCACAGCATGCCAGGCCTCCCTGTCCATTACCAACTCCCGGAGTTCACTCAGACTCACGTCCATCGAGTCGGTGATGCCATCCAGCCATCTCATCCTCTGTTATCCCCTTATCCTCCTGCCCCCAATCCCTCCCAGCATCAGAGTCTTTTCCAATGAGTCAACTCTTCGCATGAGGTGGCCAAAGTACTGGAGTCTCAGCTTTAGCATCATTCCTTCCAAAGAACACCCAGGACTGATCTCCTTTAGAATGGACTGGTTGGATCTCCTTGCAGTCCAAGGGACTCTCAAGAGTCTTCTCCAACACCACAGTTCAAAAGCATCAATTCTTCGGCACTCAGCTTTCTTCACAGTCCAACTCTCACATCCATACATGACCACTGGAAAAACCATATTAGTTCTTGCCTAGAACTGATGGTTGAAGGAGAGAATGAGGATGGGAGTCACACTAAAATGTGAGGGATTTCTTTTTGGCATGAAGTAAATGTCCTAAAATTAACTTGTATTTATGATTGTGCAACTCTGTGCAAATACTAAAAATCAGTGAAATACATACTTTAAATTGGTTCATTTTATAGTATATGAACTATATTTTAATAATGCTATTTTTAAAAGAACTCCCCAAACAACAAGAAATTATAATGTAAAGACTCAGAAAAATAATTTTAAAATACTGAATGTGTTTTAAAAAGTGGACTAAATAAGTAATAAATAGTGCATCATAAACCCTTCATCAGCATTGAAAAGATAGTCATCCACTAGTATAACTGAGCAAATTGTGTCCCTTAAATTATTTAGAATGAGAACATTTAGAAATTCAGAAAGAATGCAACTGAGAGAGAGAAGGATTTTCTATTTGGTGTTTGGTGTCTTTAGAGAAGAATTTCATGTAAGAAAACTCTGATTGTTTCTGTGTGCTGCATGTTGCTAAAATGCTGAATGGTGAGGTTTTCATACCCGTGGCTCTTTCTTTTCAGAAATAAATAGACCCAAATTCCCATTTCCATCGTCCTTGTGATGGGAGGTAGCCCTCTGACAGTTTGATTGAGTTCAGGACCGTAAAGGACAAAGGGAAGGAAATCTGAAAAATGAAAGCCTCCTGCAATTTTTTTTCTATCTAAGTTCAGCACTGAGTGTCTAAGACATTGTGATAAGCCACCAGTGATCCATTTAGAATGGGCAGGCATTGGCCTTAGTATGCATAGATGACTTCCAGTTCAATTTGGTTTCCAGGCTACATTAGAATACTGCATATCTAACCTTATGATAAATCCCTTCAGCTTTTGTAGTGTTTCCAGAATAGTTTTCAAAGAACAAAGAACATCAAGGTCAAGTTGATAGTGGCCTCACAATGAGAAATACAAGCAGGACAAACGAGAGGGCATGTAAATATAACCTGAATTTGAAATCAACTGATTTGTATCCCCTGTTTGTGTCATTTATTCTCTTTTCACTCTTACATGAATTTTGGAACTATGTTCTGCAAGTTCTTCCTCATACAAAAGGTTACAATAATAAATTCATTCAATTTCCATTATGCTAAATGACCCTAAATCCTTTCAGCAACCTCTTACTGTGAGTATACACCTGGTATTCATTTATCATGCTATTTAATACATTATGAAAATAAGTGAGTTACAGACTTTGTATAGAAATCAATTCTATATGCAGATCATTTCTGTGGTGGTAACAGAGCAAGATAAGACATGCTTGTAATTCACAGTGCAACAATACACCATAGAAAAGACTGTTAGTGGTCACCAAAAGTGCCCCCACCTACAAAAGGATGATGAAAATGATAATTTACTGTGTGCCATGCCTTATCATAAGCTCTTTATAAGTATGAGCTAATCCTATAATAACCTTAGAAACTAGGATGATACATAAATCAGGAACTGAGATACACAGAGTTTCAGTAAATTGGTCAGATTACTCAGTATGCTATAAAGCCAGAATTCCAGTTGGAGTAGTTGGGCAAGAGAGCCTGAGTTCTTCACCATGATATCTAGTCCTGTGTAATAAGAACAGATGGTGTCTATTTCAAAAGAATAATGTTAATCTATTTTTAAAAGTCTATCAGTTGCACATAGCTAAAGGTCATACTGTGTCATTTGCATTTTCATGGAGTAGTTACAGAGTGATATATATATATATATATGAATATATATATGACATATATTTAAATTTATACACAGTTTAAAACAAATCAGATCAGGGTAACTTAGTTACTTACTAGAAACAAATGAATAAATAACAGTTTTTAAAGCATTTAGTGGAGAGCAAAAAGATTTAATGTTTATTATGTCTTTCTAGACTGAAGTTTCCTCATCTATAAATGAAAGAACTGGAATATTTGACTACATATTAGCTATAGTGTTGTTTTTATGATTTACTTCAAGATCCTATATTCATATCCTCTACTTATTTTTCTAAGAGCCTGTTTATTTCTTCTTACACATTTATAATTAACTTAATATATTTAAAAGTAGAATTAGTTATTAATACCATGTGTTAAATATATTTATGCCCCATTTGTTATTTTTCTTATAACTTATTTTATGCTCTTTTGCCATTTAAAAATTTAAATAATTTTACATAATCATGTATATCATTTATTTCCCTTCTTCTGGTTTTCCTGTATTATATTTTCACAGATGTTTCAAACATAAAATAAAAAATAAATTTTGCCCAGTCTTTTCTTCTACTTTGTAAGTTGAATATGTAAAGCATTTGATCTTTTATTCATTCAGAATTTTTGAAACAAAATGAATATCAATCAAATTCTCTTTCAAGGAGTCAATCAGTTATCACAATATCATTTATTAAAGCTTCTACCACTTTCCCAACTGATAATCTTCTAAGGAAATCCAGACTTGGTCATAAATTACATTCCCAAAAGAGTTGAGGTCACTTTATAAAGTCTTTATTCTGTCTCATGGAACTGTCCATCTATTCCTGCACCAGAAATACACTGGCCTGTAAAAATATGGAAAGATTCTTACCTGCAGTTATGGTAAAAAGGTAATAAATTAAGATAACTATCAGATCAGATCAGATCAGATCAGTCGCTCAGTCGTGTCCAACTCTTTGCGACCCCATGAATCGTGGCACGCCAGGCCTCCCTGTCCATCACCAACTCCCGGAGTTCACTCAGACTCACGTCCATCGAGTCAGCGATGCCATCCAGCCATCTCATCCTCTGTCGTCCCCTTCTCCTCCTGCCCCCAATCCCTCCCAGCATCACAGTCTTTTCCAATGAGTCAACTCTTCACATGAGGTGGCCAAAGTACTGGAGTTTCAGCTTTAGCATCATTCCTTCCAAAGAAATCCCAGGGCTGATCTCCTTCAGAATGGACTGGTTGGATCTCCTTGCAGTCCAAGGGACTCTCAAGCATCTTCTCCAACACCACAGTTCAAAAGCATCAATTCTTCGGCGCTCAGCCTTCTTCACAGTCCAACTCTCACATCCATACATGACCACTGGAAAAACCATAGCCTTGACTAGATGAACCTTTGTTGGCAAAGTAATGTCTCTGCTTTTGAATATGCTATCTAGGTTGGTCATAACTTTCCTTCCAAGGAGCAAGCGTCTTTTAATTTCATGGCTGCAGTCACCATATTCAGTGATTTTGGAGCCCCCTAAAATAAAGTCTGACACTCTTTCCACTGTTTGCCCATCTATTTCCCATGAAGTGATGGGACCAGATGCCATGATCTTCATTTTCTGAATGTTGAGCTTTAAGCCAACTTTTTCACTCTCCACTTTCACTTTCATCAAGAGGCTTTTTAGTTCCTCTTCACTTTCTGCCATAAGGGTGGTGTCATCTGCATATCTGAGGTTATTGATATTTCTCCCGGCAATCTTGATTCCAGTTTGTGTTTCTTCCAGTCCAGCGTTTCTCATGATGTACTCTGCATAAGATAACTATACTACCGCATAATTGTACTCATCTCACACGCTAGTAAAGTAATGCTCAAAATTCTCCAAGCCAGGCTTCAGCAATACATGAACCGTGAATTTCCAGATGTTCAAGCTGGTTTTCGAAAAGGCAGAGGAACCAGAGATCAAATTGCCAACATCCACTGGATCATTGAAAAAGCAAGAGAGTTCCAGAAAAACATCTATTTCTGCTTTATTGACCATGCCAAAGCCTTTGACTGTGTGGATCACAATAAACTGTGGAAAATTCTGAAGGAGATGGGCATAGCAGACCACCTGACCTGCCTCTTGAGAAACCTATATGCAGGTCAGGAAGCAACAGTTAGAACTGGACATGGAAAAACAGACTGGTTCCAAATAGGAAAAGGAGTACATCAAGGCTGTATATTGTCACCCTGCTTAGTTAACTTATATGCAGAGTACATCATGAGAAACACTGGGCTGGAGAAAGCACAAGCTGGAATCAAGATTGCCAGGAGAAATATCAATAACCTCAGATATGCAGATGACACCACCCTTATGGCAGAAGGTGAAGAGGAACTAAAAAGCCTATTGATGAAGGTGAAAGAGGCGAGTGAAAAAGTTGGCTTAAAACTCAACATTCAGAAAACGAAGATCATGGCATCTGGTCCCATCACTTCATGGGAAATAGATGGGCAAACAGTGGAAAGAGTGTCAGACTTTATTTTAGGGGGCTCCAAAATCACTGAATATGGTGACTGCAGCCATGAAATTAAAAGACGCTTACTCCTTGGAAGGAAAGTTATGACCAACCTAGATAGCATATTCAAAAGCAGAGACATTACTTTGCCAACAAAGGTCTGGCTAGTCAAGGCTATGGTTTTTCCAGTGGTCATGTATGGATGTGAAAGTTGGACTGTGAAGAAAGCTGAGCACCAAAGAATTAATGCTTTTGAACTGTGGTGTTGGAGAAGACTCTTGAGAGTCCCTTGGACTGCAAGGAGATCCAACCAGTCCAATCTGAAGGAGATCAGCCCTGGGTGTTCTTTGGAAGGAATGATGCTAAAGCTGAAACTCCAGTACTTTGGCCACCTCACACGAAGAGTTGACTCATTGGAAAAGAATCTGATTATGGGAGGGATTGGGGGCAGGAGGAAAAGGGCACGACAGAGGATGAGATGGTTGGATGGCATCACTGACTCGATGGACGTGAGTCTCAGTGAACTCCGGGAGTTGGTGATGGACAGGGAAGCCTGGCGTGCTGCGATTCATGGGGTGGCAAGGAGTAGGACACGACTGAGTGACTGAACTGAACTGAACTGAAGGGACCCCCATGATATTTTCAAGGGATTTGTTACATCAAACACTTTTCATAATACTAAGATATCATTTGCCCTTTTTCACTATGTAAACATATGTATTTATAGTTTAAGAGCAATGGTGGGTCAAAATGCTGTCACTTTAGCCAGAATAAAGGCAGTGGCAACAAATGTTACTAAAATATTAGTCATTTTATTTTTCTCCATCATGCACACAGTTACACAGACATACATACACACACACACATACACACAGAGTTTCACGCATAATATCCTGATAAAGCACTAAAAATCATTAATTTTATTAAAACTTTACTGAATATGTTTGTTAAAATACTTTATACAATGAAATATGAGGTACACATTAAGCACTTCTCTTGCCTAGTGAAGTATGATGGTTGACTTAAGGGAAAAGCTCTTATATTAGTTGAACCAGCTCCTTATTTCATGGAACATCATTTTTACCAGGAAGAATGACTAACAGATGAACTACGGCTATTCAGACTTGAATACTAGGGAGATTTTTTTTTTTTTTTTTCCTAAAATGAACAACAGGAGTCTCTCACTTCAAGAAAAACAACTGACATAATTTGTTGCCAATGATAGAATTTGAGCTTTCAAGTAAAAATCAGAATTTTGGAAAATCATATCCATCACCAAAACTTAAGAGCTTCTGCATACTTAAAGACTTTTGTGTGATGATATTAACAAATGTGTTGTTTTTTCATATTATATATCTAAATGTGAATTGTGAAAGCTTAGTAACCCAGGGAATCAATATTTACAAAACAATCCATGCATGGGTAAAAGTGTCATTCAAAATGCAAAACACAAGACAAATTTTAATGTTACAGTATGAACAATTAATTTGGTTTCATATTCCACACTGCAACTAATCTTTAAGAAACTTCCACTTGTCAAGTTTTGGTGTAGCATCAAAAAAGAATATCCAAAATCTTCTGTAAAGGCTACTAAAATATTCCTCTTTTCCAACTTTCTATCTGGGTGGAGCCAAATTTTCTTCATCTACTTCACCAAAATTTGAGTACACTGATGTCATAATTCAGCTGTCTTATGCTGTCAGACCTTAAAAGATTCACAATATTTAAATAATGCCATTCTCACTAATTTTTGTTTTGGAAAATATAGTTATTTTTCATAAAAACATGTTATGTTGACATCAGGTTTGTTATTATTTTAAGTCAACAAATCAATAAGGATTTTTAAAATTTTTCAGTTTTAATTTCTAAAGCAACAAATATTGATAGACATACCCTGCATTTTAAAAAGTTCTTTGCTTTCTTCAATAAATGGAAACCACTGACATTGAAAATCCATTAATAGAAAGTCACCTTGGATAAGTACATAAAATTACTAATGAACTAGTAACTGCTAGATAGTTCACATTTCTTTTTTCCTTTCCTCATTGGAAGTTTTTAATTGAAATTATTGTGGCTAGGACAGTAAAATATCTACCTTCAATGCAGGAGACCCAGGTTCAATCCCTGGGTCGGGAAGATCCCCTGGAGAAGGAAATGGCAACCCACTCCAGTATTCTTGCCTAGAAAATTCCATGGACAGAGGAGCCTAGCTGGCTACAATCTATGGGGTCATAAAGAGTCAGACATGACTGAGCAACTTACACACACACTCACATCTTAATCCTACTCTGTATTGGTGCTGGGAGAAGATTAGTTTTTTGGTCCATGGTTAACTTTAGAAGATAGTTAGAATGGGAGATCAGGGCATGACACATGTAGGAACGTTTTGCTAAAGGGTAGACTAGTGGTAGAGGCTACCAGCTATCTTCCTATCTGTTCTCACTTTCTTCTCAGAAATAGGCCCCATGAACTTAAGCTGGGCAAGTAGGTTGCCAAAAATACATTATTTGCTAGCTTTTTTTTTTTTTTTTTTTTTGCAGTTAGATGTGACCAGTGAAATGCAAGCAAAATGTAAGCAAATTGCTAAAAGATTTTTTTGCAGTTATATGTAACCAGCGAAATGTAACCAACTTCTATGAAGATGTGTATGTGGATACAGTATGTAGAATTGTAATAGATCTCTTGCACAGCAAGGTAGAAGTCACACTGTAAAGATGGTAGTATACAAAAGAAGCTTCAGTTCCTAAGGAGAACAGGGCCACCTTATTAGTCATGGTCTGCTGGTATTTTTTTGAGTGAAACAAATTCCTCTGCTGAGTAGGCAGCTATAATTTGAGATTTTCGGTTACTCATAATTGAGCCTAATTTTAACTCAGAATGACTCAGCAGTGCTATTAAAGAAATAGGACTCTATCTTGTCTATTGATTTGTTGTCTTTTCCTAGTATAAGTGATTTTCTATTAGCACTACCCATGAAGTTTCTCAAGATAGTTAATTACTACTGAAGTGAGGGTAGTAACTCAAATTTTCTTGGAATATTTGGTAATCTTATTTCTAAAGCACATGTCCATACAAAGCTACTGATATTTTTTAACTGACGGGAATATTTCAGAACTAACTCACAATCTTATTTGCATGCATTCATGATTGCTCAGTCACTTCAGTCATGTCTGACTCTTTAAGACCCTGTGGACTGTAGCCCACCAGGCTCCTCTGTCCATGGGGTTTCCAGGCAAGAATACCGGAGTGGATTGCCATGCCTTCCTCCAGGGAATCTTCCAGACCCAGAGATTGAACCCGTCTTTTATGTCCCTCACATTGCATTGGCAAGTGGGTTCTTTACCGCTCAGCCCATCTGGGAAGCTCCTCATTTGCATATACATGCACAATACCTTACTTTGCCTGGTTCAGTGAGCAAAATACTTTTTATTTTTAAGTTAACAATGATTCCAGCAGTAACTAAACCAAGATTCCTAGCACAGGAAATGAGCTAGGTATCACCTCTCTATTATAGAACTATAAAATGTTTGAATTAGAAGATATTTTGGCAAACATCTAATTCAACTCATTCTTCTTTTCAGATGAAGATCCTTAGAGCCACAAGATAAACATTACAAGATCACAAAAGTATTTATAAAGCAGTGACTAAGAAAAAAAAAAGCACCAATTATTCTCTAGCACACTTATCGTAACTAGTAGGAACCACTGTATCAGCTTGGAATACTAAACTATTTATAGAACTATAAAATGTTTGAATTAGAAGATATTTTGGCAAACATCTAATTCAACTCATTCTTCTTTTCAGATGAAGATCCTTAGAGCCACAAGATAAACATTACAAGATCACAAAAGTATTTATAAAGCAGTGACTAAGAAAAAAAAAAGCACCAATTATTCTCTAGCACACTTATTGTAACTAGTAGGAACCACTGTATCAGCTTGGAATACTAAATGAATGACATTTCCTTTCTTTTTTAATTTAATTACAGGAGATCCTACTGCCTTTGTTAGGAAGATCATCAGCCTTTTTTCCAAATTGCTATAAAATTCCATGATTGGGGCTTCCTGGTGGTTCAGATGGCAAAGAATCTGCCTGCAATGCAGGAGACCTAGGTTCCATCCCTGGGTCAGGAAGATCCTGGGCAGAATGAAACAGCAACCCACTTCAGTATGCCTGCCTGGAGAATTCCATGTACCGAGAAGCCTGGCAGATTACAGTCGATGGGGTTGCAAAGAATCAGAAACGACTGAGTGACTAACACTTTCACTTTTCCATGATCATATTCTGCTGTCAGATTTTACTTAGCTCTCAGTGCGGGGAGAAAATTAGAGAACCCGATTAATTCACCCACCAGTTTCACATTTTCTCTTTGACACATGGGTTCTTGATTTTACATATAGCTTTTATACTGTGATAAGGATTTCAATAATTAGTTTATCTAATAACACTGTTAACGTTAGTGGCAAATTACATTTGAAAATGTAAAATACATAAGATGTAAGAAAAAATTCCACTTGTGTTTCTTTAATCCAAGCATAATTCTTTGATTCCTCCTTAAAAGTAAGATAGAAAGTAATTTAGATGATATTTTTAAACTGACTTTAGGAATTTTAGGAAACTTCTGGGATCTATCTTTTCTAACTTCCCTAAAGGACATCTCTCTAAGAGATTGCTTTACCAAAAAAAAAATCTACTTATGCACACAATCCTTTAAATAGATGGAAGCTATACTTTAATTCATTATACCACTGCCCACTGCATTGATCTTTTGCCTGTTTCCGTGCAAGTTAACTTATTTTGATATTTTATGTCATGAATCACTAGAGGAATTTAATTAAATTGATAAATTAACTGTGCTGTAATTGCCACTAAAATATTGTAAATGTCGTTCTGCTCTCCCAGATCATGACTGGAAATAAAATGCTGCAACTCAGATTCTGTTCAAGAGAATCTCTTGTACATATCAAGTGAAGTCACTCAGTCATGTCCGACTCTGTGCAACCCCATGAACTGTAGCTTACCAGGCTCCTCCGTCCATGGAATTTTCCAGTCAAGAGTATTGGAGTGGATTGCCATTTACGCTTTATGGTCTGAGCCACCTGGGAAGCCCCATATCAAGAGATGTGTACAAAAAGAAATAACCTAGAGATATCCAGTTTTACCCAAGACCTGGAATTTGAATTCTGCCTCTCACAAATAAATGATAAATATCTCCACAGAATATTTGATAATTTATCTACACTTTTTTTCTTTTTTTTCTAATGTTCCAATGTTTAATCCTCTTCTGTGTTCATGATCCAATCATTGGTAAATTGCCTGTCGGTAGGCAAGCTATTCACTTTTTAAAATTCTAATTTATTCAGCACTTTTTCAAACATAAGTTAATTTCATTTCTGTTTTCACTATGGGTATATTCAACACCTCTCCTAATAATTTACTTTTAAAAGTTTCATCCTGCATATTATCAATATAATATTCATATTAAAATGAAATATATCATTTAGCAAATTCATAATCTGAACACACAGAAGATATGATTGTACATCCTGAGGCATTTATCAATGTGACAGCACAGATACTAAATGGTGGAATTAACTAGTCAGAGTGTTTAAGATAAAGAAACTTGCAGTTAATAACAGAGAGCACTTCATAAGCTACTGATAAATAGTTAGACTGAAACAGTAACATGTTACTTTGTATAATAAATGTTTAAATAATTCAAATGTTTAATATTTTGCTTATTTAAAACTTATATAATTGTATGCAATCAGAAACAAAAGTCAAATCATATTAGTCTGAATCAACCACCTATACCAAAGGTCCTATTTACTTAGACTATATGCAAAATTGACTTAATTCCTTCTAAAAATAGATGAATTATAAGCAAGCATTATATACAGTTTTATTTAATACTTTAATATCAAAAGTTATTTAATATCCTAAATTTCTATTTAGTTGGCATTTTCTTCCTCACTCTTTGTAACAGGCCTTATAAATCTGATAATGAAATGGTTGGATAGCATCACCGACTCAATGGACATGAGTTTGAGCAAACTCCAGGAAATAGTGAAGGACAGGGAAGCCTGGTGTGCTGCAGCCCATGGGGTTGCAAAGAGTTGGACACAACTGAGCGACTGAACAACAATAAATCTGATAATATTTCCTTTATTTTAACAACCCTCAAAAGTGTAGTATGCTGCTGCTGCTGCTGCTAAGTCGCTTCAGTCGTGTCTGACTCTGTGTGACCCCAGAGATGGCAGCCCACCAGGCTCCCCCGTCCCTGGGATTCTCCAGGCAAGGACTCTGGAGTGGGTTGCCATTTCCTTCTCCAAAATGAATATTTGGGAGAGAATTAATTCAATACTAGGATAAACAATAAAATACATTTTTGGACTTAAAGTTCAATAAAAAGGTTGATTTCTTAAATGCAGAAATCAATTATTTTATTCATTCTAAAAGATTCTTGGTTATTTTTATACACTTCATTGTTTACAACAGTGTTAGATTTCTAGAAAAGATCTGTAGTATATAAAGTTCCTATATACCTCACTCAATTTCCCTCATTGTTAACATCTTCCATTAATATGGTACACTATTAATGAATCAATATTAATCTATTAGTATGTATTGTTAACTTGCCTTAGTATCACAATTAATGAACCAGTATTGAAACAGTATTATTAACTTGCTTTTGTGCTTTATTATGATTTCCTTATTTTTTATCTAATGTCATTTTTCTTTTCCAGGTTTCATTCAGGATATCATGTTACAAGTCATTCTGTCTCTGTATTCAACTCTTGGCTATTATCAGATCTTCCTTGTTTTGGATGACCTTGATAGGTTTGGGTAATACTAACCAGGCATTTTGCATAATGTCCCTCAATAGGAATTTGATGTTTTTCTCATGATCAGACTAGGGTTGCAAGTTTTGGGAAGAAGACCACAGGGTGAAAGTGCCATTTCCATCACATTGTATGAAGGGTCAACACTATCAACATGATTAATCCTTGTGGACGTTGACCTTGATCACTTTAGTTTCTCTAGTGTAAAGTTATGATGCTTCCCTTTTATAATTCTACACTTTTTGAAGTGAAGTCACTATGGATAGCCTCCGTTTACTAAATTGGGAATTATAGTCTACCCACTTGAGTGTAGAGTATCTACAGAAATTATTTGGAGTTTTTCTGCTCTGAAAACTTACCTATTCTTCTTGTTTGCCTGTTTGTTTGTTTGTTCAATTATGCATTCAAATCAGAATGGAAGAAAGGTTCATTTAAAGTGATAGCATCTAGTACCAATGATAACCATGGAAATGAAGGGATCATTCAAAAATCTTTGCCTAAAAAGAAAATATGACTTTCTATATATTAGGTAATTAGAATAAGAAAAAGGAGTCCAGAATGGCAGTGGTTAAAAGACAAGGAAGGGAAAAGCCCGCGAAAATAGAACAAAGGAAGGTCCAAGGACCAGAGTGAGGACCTCAGGTAAAACAAACAGCACTCCTGGCTAGTCCAATTTACATAGGGCAGGCCCAGGGGGAGGAGGAAAAAACATAAAAAATGGAGCCAAAGGGCCAAGGGTCTGTCTCTCCCTCTCTCTCTTCTCTTCGTGTCTTTTGGGTAAGCATGCCTTCATGCCTTAAGGATGTAGTTTCCTTTACTTTCTAAATAAAACTGAGCTGTAACATGGAGCTGTAACACTAGTCTGCTGAGGGCTGTAAAACTGGTCCGTCGCTTCAGATTTTTGTTGTGACAAGACAGAAGCAAGAAAATTACACACTCCCCTGACACATATATGCTTTTCTAGCATATGGTTTGCGAAGTTGCCTCTGGTACTATTACGTACTGCGTGTGTGAATGCTCAGTCACTTCATTTCCGTTCAGTTCAGTTCAGTTCAGTTCAGTCACCCAGTCGTGTCCGACTCTTTGCGACCCCATGAATTGCAGCACGCCAGGCCTCCCTGTCCATCACCAACTCCCGGAGTTCACTCAAACTCACGTCCATCGAGTTGGTGATGCCATCCAACCATCTCATCCTCTGTCATCCCCTTCTCCTCCTGCCCTCTTCAGTCATGTCCAACACTTTGCCATTGCTATGGACTATACCCTTCCAGGCTCCTCTTTCCACGGGTTTTCCCAGGCAAGAATATTGGAGTGGGTTGCCATTTCCTTCTTCAGGGGAATCTTCCTGACCCAGGGATCAAACCCACATCGCTTTAATGATGGTTAAAATAAAATAATCTTAGATACGTCTTTGATTCTCTCTTCATCTTTAAAAAATATACACCTTTACCAGTATAGGAAGAAAATAAAAATCTATTCTCACTTCCTTTTTAGAACTCTTTAGGAAAAGCCAGATGGAGAAAGCCAGTTTCACTTGAGTCATTTTTTTTTTTTTAATTTTCTCCTTTTCTAACTAACCTACATATTCAGTTTTCCTCCCTTTTTAGTAAAACTATATATTTTCTTTATTTACTCTTTATTTATGGAGCACATACCATGTGTTCTGTGCTGAGGATAATGAGCAAGTTTGCTATATTTGGTTCTCACATAACATCTATTATAATTAACTTTGGTTCATTTGCAGTTAAATTGAGGAAAGCAATGGTTACATATAATCAAAGCACTGCATTTTTTTTAACCATGTGGCCATTCTAAAAGTACTTCGTGTTCCTTGTTACTTTATATAATTAAGTTGGGTACCTTGGTTCAAATATTATGCATCTTCTAAGACACCTTAGAAATCTTCAGTTCAATACCCTAGAAGGCCAAGGAAATCATAATTGGCCAGTCACAAGATAAAAATCAAGAGAATTTTCCTGCAGAGATACAGATATTTCAACTCTCTGCAAGTGTAAGAGAGTTGTATTGACCCCAGTTTCTGTATTATTTGCACATATAAAAGATTAACATGTGTATTAAATGTAAGCTAAGGCAACATTCTGATTAGTTTGTACTGTGTATATATTTGATATCCTCAAAAAAAAAAAAAAAAAAAGAGAGAGAGAGAAAGAAATCATAACCATGATTGCACACATTCACATCAGAGACCCTGTTTTTTATATAGCAGTTCAATCCAAATTTATTATACTTTAAAAAAAAAACCAAAAACTTCTTTTAAAAAATGAATTAAGAGGCTACTGAATCCTGGCCAAAGAAACTGGTTTTACATCAAGAATTAATGTTCACTATTATTTAACTGTGTTTTCAAAACCACGCTGTGACATATGGTCATTAGTGTCAATTTACACTTCCAAGAATCCTCATCCAAAACTGTTGTGAAGTTGGAAAAAAAAAATGCAGTGAATTCTGCCTACACATTGAAACCAACTCTTTTGCTCCTTTCCGTTTCTCCCATTTCTGTCCCCCTCTGACCCGAAAAGAACCTAATTATAGAAATGAGATCACTAGGAAGTTTAAACTAACTCCTCACTTACACACTCCTGAAAGCACACCATGCCTTGCCTAACCTTTTGGTTCTTTTCCTAGATAAAAAGAATGAGAATGAAGAATAATGTAGTTAAAGAGTGGCTTGCTGCCTAACCCCACAACCCCTTAAGCAATCTGAATGCAGATCAGGATTGATAACAAGATAACAAGATTGGGCAAGATAACATCTGAAGAGAGAGCCAAGACAGAGCCAGTCAATCCATATGCAATGGAAAACAATGCAGACCCCAAACTCCTACCTGGATGATTCACAGAGATTCTCCATCCCGACCTCATTTTCCCCTTTAAAAACTGTCATGGCTGGACAAAACCTTTGGAGCTGGTCTTAGGACATCATGAGTCCATCTTTTCCCCAGATTCCTGGCTTTTCTGAGTAAAGCACCTATTCTTTTTATGACACTTTCCTTTTGAATTATTGGCTTTTGGACATTGAGCAGTCAAACCTGAGTTCAGTGACAACTTCAATGAAGTTTGTCTGTATTTCAGTGTTCAAAAGCTAGTCATCAATCATTGGGTTGACCAACCTACAGCAAATTGAAGGAACATAGAAAATTTCACATGTAATGAAACTCCAGAAATATCCTACTTGAGCAAAATATTTGTGAATCAAATTTTTTGTTGTATGTGTTGAAGCCAAAAATACTGCTTCCTAAAATACTACTGTAGATAAATATATTGACCAGAATTTTCTCCCAATTTTACTATATTTGATCATCTTTGAAATCCTGTGTGATTCAAACATGTGTTTCTTTTAACTGTAGTACAAGGCCTTTGTATATCACTTTCTTCTGAAAAATATTTTCTTAGGAATTTAGGTAAAGAAAATGAAAAAACAATTACTAAAAACATTTGATATTTGATGAATTAGGCTGAATTGCATAGAATATCAAATGGAAAAAGAAAAACTGTACCTGATTACCCATGTAATCATTGAGAAACTATTATGTGTGGCTACAGAAACCGTAGTTTCTCATTTCTATTACCAGACTCTATAAGTAAATAGTGATATACTTCCTTTTACAATAGTGTGTTTTTAAAGATGAATGAGGTGACAAAAACAGATGTTTACATATCCTCAAGCCATCTATGTATAAATAAAGCTATCCTAAATACACATACTGTTTTGCTAGCGTGCACATAGGTTAATTTATAAAAGAAAAGGCAGTCTTGAATCAGAATATGATTAAAAATGTAATGTCTGTCTCTTTATCGAAACGCTGAAAGTTATTTCATCTTACAACTTTTATAGTGTTTCCCTAAGTATAGCTGCAGAGAGATAATTTACTCAGCAAACAAAGACTATAATTCTATGGGACAGAATAGAGTCAGCAGGTTGACATCTGTGAATTATGTAAATAGAGGAGTAGAAAACAACCAGATCCTAACAGGCAACTCCTATCAGATGGAAAAGGAGAGTGGGAGAAAGACTCTTCTCAGATAATTATTAAGGTTGGGAGGGCGCTTATTCCCAGGGTGCATCTCAGGGAGGACTAGTTTGCTTTGGCTTGCCTCCTCAAGTGGAAATTTAAGTGTGAATTAAAAAAAGGCATGCTGAGTCTGAGGATCAGCTCCTTCTCTTTGCCAAAGAACAGCACTGGATAGAGGGCAACATGTCATTGATTTTGAAGCTCCAATGTGTGTTTTATACGCTTATGGTGAATAGTAAGTAGTTTAAGGATAGAAACTGTGAATAATGTTAATAAATAGAGTGTTATCACTGCTGCTCCTTTAACTTGACAGAATGTTGCCACCTGCTCTTTAATATTTTTGATGAACATGAAAATAAATCCTTATTAAGAAATAAAAAGAGCAAATTTATTCTCTAAGGAAACACTGACATATACGTACAGCTTATTGTGCATATGACAAATTTCTTTCTAAATTAGCTAATATATGTAAGGTTCACAGCATTTCAGAGATTTGAAAGGTCTCATGATAACAAAATCTTTATGACAAGTGCTATGTTTCATACTGAAATCTGACAAAATAAAATGCAATAAGGTTATGAGAAAACAGAACAGTTCAAAGAGAATAAGTAGTCTAGATAATAAGCATAGGTAAGCCACACTCTTAGCAGCACATGCCTACACACAATATGCAGTAAACTCAATTTAGAGACCAGGTAACATTTAAATTTTCCACTGATGACCTGTATAATGCAATAAGAGCAATGCTTAGTGAATTTCTGGAATCACTGGATAAAAATTATGACTAAACTTTTGGAATGACACATTCAAAATCTAAATGACATGTGTGAAAGGGAAGAGACAAACAATGTGTGTGTGTGTGTGTGTGTGTTTATAAAGGTGTGTGATAAAAATCAAGCTTTTAACATAAGACAAGAAAAGAAGGAGAAGAAAAAGGAGAAGAGAAGGGAAAATGTAAAGGACCATTTGGAGCACTTAATACGTGACAAGGATTATAAAGACTTTCTGATGTTATTTCCAGTCTTCACAACAACACTACACAGCAAGTGTGATACTTCCCTTTCCCACAGAGTAGTAAAGAGTGACTGAGAAAGGAACATAACTCAACCAAGATGACACAGCCAGAAACGTCAGGAGTTAGCCTCAGTTGGGTCTGACCTCAGATATGTTTGAGAGTTTTTGGTTGAAATCTCAATGATTCAGAAAGATATAGGAAAATACATGAAGGATCAAGAAGAATATCAAAAGATATTGTGAAGACTGACAAAGGATTTTTGAAGATAAATTTAAATTACTATAAAAGTCACCTCTACAGGAACTGAGCTCATAATGTATTTTCATACTGGTAGTAAACTCTGGTGATTTGGTTCCAAATTATGTGATACTTCACATGATTTCTACAGCCTTCTGTGTAAAGGAAGCTGTAGGATTTTACAAAATATCAGTGAAGTAATCTCTCCAGTTCTTGGAACCCAGATATAGCCCCAAGGAAGTAATGAGGTGCTCACCCAGCAGCATGGCAGTCCATGTGGATGGTGAAGGAGAAATTCTCTGGGTGTGATTGGAAAGTTACTCAAAGTCTCTAATGGAAGCAAATTATATACTTTCTATAGTGAGAGCATCACTCTAGCAATGTGCAGAGCACTTTATGTGTTCCAGTGAAATCTAATCACTCAAACTCACCAGAAACATTATTCAAATAATTGCTTCCTTCTACTTTTTCTTTTTCTTTTCTTTCTTTCTTTCTTTTTTTTTTTTTTGCAAAGTGCTACTTTATATGGTAGTAAGTTTTTAAAGAGAAGGTAACATAAACTATAGCAGGACAGAGAAACTACATAAGCAATGTTTTCCCCCTTTAATAATTCTAACATATGACTGCTGAAATAACACTGCAGGCTGGAAAGCTGCCTTCTAACAGAACATTTGTGGATAATTGAACTCCTGCTCATTGTTCAAAAGGTCAGGAGGTTTGAGTGGGCTCTTTTTCTTTTGGTAAATTATTCAGCTTGAGTATTTATTGGCCTGTCAAAAGGAAAGTATTGTATGAACTCTCTTTGTTGCTCTTCACCATTTCCTAATTTGATTGTGTTCTATTCTGTGCATAAAACTTGGCAGAAAATTTCCATCTCTCTTTCTCAAATTCCAGTACAGAGACCTCTCATCTTTGCTCTTTGCTATTCAGATCAGCCTCATGGATCAAATAGACATGAATTAAGTCAATGAGATAGAATTGTAATGCTGATTGAGAATTTTGGTTGGATTTTGTTTCAAGCCGGATGAGATCACTGTTTTCATTAATATCTGGGAGCATTCTTAAAAGGAATCTATGATAGAAAGAGTAGGGGTAGTTTTAAAGGAATCACTAGTATTAGATTGGTGGTGGTTTAGTCGCTAAGTCATGTCCAACTCTTGCGGCCCCACAGACTGTAGCCTGCCATATTCCTCTGTCCATGGGATTTTCTAGGAAAGAATACTTGAGTAGGTTGCCCTTTCCTTCTCAAGGGAATCTTCCTGACTCAGAGATCTAACCCAGATCTCCTGAATTGCAGGTGGATTCTTGACCAACTGAGCCACACAGGGAAGCCCTCTGTAGTCAATATAACAGAGTGGCAAAATCTGTATTCCCCATGCCTGATTCTACCAAATTAGTATCTTCATAAATAGTTCAGTTGCTTTGTCATGTCCAACTCTTTGTGACCCCAAGGACTGCTGCAAACCAGGCTTCCCTGTCCATTACCAACACCCAGAGCTTGCTCAAACTCATGCTCATCAAGTCAGTGACCCCATCCAACCATCTCATCCTCTGTAGGCCCCTTTTCCTTCTGCCTTCAATCTTTCCCAGCATCGGGGTCTTTTCAATGAGTCACTTCTTCACATCAGGTGGCCAAAGTATTGGAGCTTCAGCTTCAACATCAGTCCTGCCAATGAATATTCAGGCTCATCAGTCCTGCCAATGAATATTCAGGCTTGACTTCCTTTAGGATTGACTGGTTTGATCTCCTTGCTGTTCAAGGGACTCTTGAAAGTCTTCTCCAACAGCACAGTTCAAAAGTATTGCTCTTCAGTACTCAGCTGTTGTTGTTGTTGTTGTTGTTTTTAATGTTTCAACTCTCACATCCAAACATGACTACTGGAAAAGCCATATGTTTGACTACATGGACCTGTTTTACTATAACTAATAGAGAAATAGACTCTAATTTTGAAGAAAGTTTGGGTGCAAACTGAGTAGTTCCATTACTCCTACATGATCTTACTGTCCAAACTCTCTGGCCCTTCATTACTATTTTCTATATCTACTGCTGGCTGACCCGGTAGCTCAGTGGTAAAAGAATCTGCCTACAATGCAGGAGACAGGAACACGGGTTCAATCCCTGGGTCGTGAAGATCCCCTGAAGTAGGAAATGGTACTCACTCCAGTTTTCTTGCCTGGAGAATCCGATGTCAGAGGAGCCTGGCAGACTACAGTCCATGGGTCGCAAAGAGTCGGACACGGCTGAAACAACCGAGCACACAAGCACGCACTGCCGGCTGAAGGAGAATGTTGCCAAATGTGAGAGGGTCATGATATAATAAAGAGTGGCTAAAATTTCAAAATACTCTCTGCACACAGCTCTAGTTTTCTTTTAATCACTGCAATCCTTATAACTAGCTATCTGTATAAAACTGAAGATTTAAAGTTTGTTTCAGATGAGGTCGAGTGACTCAACTTTCTGTCTTTTTTCTCAATGAACATTTTTCTGTTTCTATGGACCAGACATTTCCATTTATTGATCATCTTGGGTATAACTGGAATCATGTTAGATGTTACTTTGCTTCTTGAACTTTTACAACGGTCATATGAGTCAACCTTATTACAGATGAAGAAGTGGACATACAGAGTTAAGTCACTTTCTCGAGGCAGCATTTTTCATAGGCGACAGTGCCATGATTTGAACCCAGATGTAAATGACACTGAAGTCCAGACTTAATTTCCAAGTCACCTAAAGACAGGGTTGCCTTAAGACCAGGTGATACTGATCAGACAGCATTAGGTTCTAAACGGCCTGTCATTACATGAGAGGCTGCTGACTCAGGTCATCCAATGGATATTGACTTCCATGATAACACAAAGTCACCAATGTGCAAATCTACTACTTACAGTTCCCTTTCACTTATTTGTTACATATTCTACCTCCTTCTCCTGGCCTCTGGTTTAGTCTAATGTCTCTCTCCTTCTCTGTACCTACCAATCTGATTCAGTTCCTGACTTTATTGCAGCTTTGCCTCTTAGGTTCTGTTCATCTTGAGCCCATAGCTTCCTGGATTCTTCTAATTGGGTAGACTCGTCATGAATAGCTGTGAACTCATGACAACTAGCTCACATATTGCTTTGGCATTTCAAGTGCTGGCTTTGACGCATCAAGGCTAATACTCAGAAATCAACAGAAAACTTCCTTGTGAACTCTAGACAACCTCAGTTGATGAAATTTCAGTTTCAGTGCAGTGTGTTTATTGAACAAAGATTGACAATATTTTACTGTAAAATCCTCAAAACCCAATGTTATACTTTAGTTCATCTGAAAACCACTCTTAATGGTAGAAAATACATGTTGAGTAGTTGTATTAATAATTTTGTTCCTAGACTTTATTTCTATTGAAAACTCATACCATTTCCTTTGCTACTTCCAAATTGTGAAACTCTGCACTAATATATTCTATGGAATTTTATTCTGACTTGGTTTACTAATCCTTACCTGTTCTCACACACACCTGAATTGGACTAAGCAATATAATAATAATGAGCAAACTACTGCACAAATGCACTCATGTCATCACATGCTAGAAAAGTAATGGTCAAAATTCTCCAAGCCAGGCTTCAACAGTACATGAACCGTGAACTTCCAGATGTTCAAGATAGATTTAGAAAAGGCAGGTGAACCAGAGATCAAATTGCCAACATCTGCTGGATCATGGAAAAAGCAAGAGAGTTACAGAAAAACATGTATTTCTGCTTTATTGACTATGCCAAAGCCTTTGACTGTGTGGATCAAAACAAACTGTGGAAAATTCTTAAAAAGATGGGAATACCAGACTATCTGACCTGCCTCCTGAGAAATCTGTATGCAGGTCAAAAAGCAACAGAACTGGACATGGAACAACAGACTGCTCCAAATCGGGAAAGGAGTACATCAAGTCTGTATATTGTCACCCTGCTTATTTAACTTCTATGCAGAGTACATCATGAGAAACGCTGGGCTGGAAGAAGCACAAGCTGGAATCAAGATTGCCGGGAGAAATATCAATAACCTCAGATATGCAGATGACACCACCCTTATGGCAGAAAGTGAAGAAGAACTAAAGAGCCTCTTGATGAAAGTGAAAGAGCAGAGTGAAAAAGCTGGCTTAAATCTCAACATTCAGAAAACTAAGATCATGGCATCCGGTCCCATCACTTCATGGGAAATAGATGGGGAAACAATGGAAACAGTGAAAGACTTTAGTTTTTGGACTCCAAAATCACTGCAGATGGTGACTACAGCCATGAAATTAAAAGATGCTTACTCCTTGGAAGAAAAGTTATGATCAACCTAGACAGCATATTAAAAAGCAGAGATATTACTTGGCCAACAAAGTTCATCTGGTCAAAGCTATGGTTTTTCCAGTCATGTATGGATATGAGTGTTGGACTATAAAGAAAGCTGAGGCTGAAGAATTAATGCTTCTTTGAACTGTAGTGTTGGAGGAAACTCTTGAGAGTCCCTTGGACTGCAAGGAAATCCAACCAGTCCATCCTAAAGGAAATCAGTCCTGAATACTCATTGGAAGGGCTGAAACTCCAATACTTTGGCCACCTGATGTGAAGAACTGACTTTTTGGAAAGACCCTGATGCTGGGAAAGACTAGAGGTGGGAGGAGAAGGGGATGACAGAAGATAAGATGACAGTCAGATCACTGACTCAATGAACATGAGTTTGAGTAAACTCAGGGAGTTGGTGATGGACAGTGCAGCCTTGTGTGCTGCAATCCATGGGGTCACAAAGACTTGGACACAACTGAGTGGCTGAACTGAATATAATTTTCATTTCTGCTGATTCTATTGCTGTGTAACAGAGTACCTCAACAGTTAGACTATTTAAAGAAACCATGTTGTTTTTCTTGTGCTTCTGTACATTAAGAATCTGGGCAGAGTTTGATTAGTGATCCCAGTGTTCCTCAAGACATTGTGATCTTTCAGGGGGCAAATGGGCTATCTGGAGGGACCAAGATGACCTTCACTCACATATCTGTTGTCTTTGCAGGTTGGACTGAAAGCTGAGCTCAGCTGGGAGTAGCAATCAGTCTCTAGCAGGAGGTTTTCAGTGCATTTGAACTTCTTAAATGGAGACTCATAACTCCTGGATAGAAGTTCCAAGAGATATGAAGCAAAACCTGCTTGATTCTTATGTCTTGGGCCCTGACACTGCACAGCATCATTTCTGCTGCTATTAGGCAGAGCATCCATAAGCCTGCCACACTCAAGAGAAAGGAACAAAAACCCCACTTCTCAATGGGAAGAATATATTATAGTACTGATATATGCTATAGCAAAATGTAAACATTATGCTAAGTGGAAGAAGACAAAGAAAATAGAGCACATGTGGTATGATTTATAGGAAATGTCCAAAAGAGGAAAATCCACAAACAGAAAGCAGACTTGGACTTTCCAGAGGATGAATAGAAATTGGAAATGACTGATAATGGGTGTGGGTTATCTCTTTGGGGTGATAAAATGTTCTGGAGTTATACAGTGGTAATGGTTGCACAACTCTGTGAATGTACTAAAAGCCACTGAATTGTACACTTTTAAAAGGATCAGTTTTATGGCATATGACTTATATTTCACATTTTTAAAACTAGCTTTCTCACAAAATATCAGATTAAATTTCACTAACATCTGCTCTGCTTTTTTGTATACTAGATTGTCAGATATATCAATTTATAAAAAATAATTCTAAGGTTCTAAATATTTCTTTTATCCACTTAACCTCCTTCCTTTCTCATCCTATTCCACAGATATGCATACTGTCCCATACTGTCCCTTACCTTTACAGAGTATCACTAGGAAATCTTCCTTCTCTCAGATATTCCAGCATTGTTGTGACAGCTTAAGTTTTATGGCCATCATGGGGTATATCTTCTAATATATGGATAAAATAGGCTAATGGGCATAATACTTTAGACAGGAAATAGAATCCAACTGCTGGATTTCTACACCCCTTTGATTCACATCTTGATAAATAGTTATTATAAATTTATTGCTTGACCTAAATCAAAACAACAGGACTTTTTTTGTACTTTTTTTTTTCCATCCTTACAAAATTATGTGCAACCAGTGATATGATTAAATTACAATCATGGCTGTACACACAAATGTCTATAGATTTTTTTAATATAGAAAGTATTAAAAACTCTTTGCCTTAATGGAATTTGATTATATTGTGATAAATGTATCTTTTTATTCTGCTATAGTAAGATTGGACTTTTTTCCAGCACTATACTTGTTCTCATTTCAGTCTGGAGATACCTAAGACCTCCATGGGGTCATGACTCATAAACTTAGCAAGTCTCACCTTGGAGCTAGATGGGGAGAAATGTGATCATTTTCTGATGTTCGTAGTTCATTTACTCCAGGATATTTCTTCTTCAGATTGTTTTACTCTGAGTGCTAGTGCTTAGTCGCAGAGTCGTATCCAATTCTGTAGCCTGCTAAGCAATCTGTCCATGGGATTCTCCAGGTAAGAATACTGGAGTGGGTTGCCATTTCCTCCTCCAGGGAATCTTCCTGATCCAAGGACTGAACCCAAGTCTCTTATATCTACTGCATTGGGAGGCAGGTTCTTTACTGCTAGCACCACCTGGGAAGCCCGTGTTGCTCTGAACCATTTTGTTTATTTACCACAGTACTATATTAGGCTATTGGCAGTGTTTCCAAAACCAAATGTTTAATATTTAGTGCAATAGAAGTTGCAAAAATGTGCCATTTTATCTACAAAATGGAGTTTTGCATATCAGTCAATTCTAGTTTAAAGACAAAAAGAAAAAAGAAAATAGCTTTGAGCATTTTATCTTCCACTTGCAAGTTTATGGAATTATAAGATGTTAAAATAAATAAAAAGTAGAAGAATTCTTTGTCATTCAAAGGATGTGATTATTTTGACCATCTGATGAATTACTTTTTTAATGGAAGGGATTCAGTCAAGATATATGTGGACTGAAGCTGCTTAATCAAAACACACTACCTAGCAATATCACTGATTTATAAACAAATCAATGCTTATCTCTGATTTCTTAATGTAGAATACTTAGGCTTACTTTTTAAAACTTGCTTAATTGAAGGTTTGGAGATTAAGCCACCACATGTGTGTTCATATGTTCAGGCTGCTAAAATTTTGGTTTTCTGTTAGAGTTCTTAGAGAGTATCTACACTTTTCTTTGTAGAAGTAGAAGCTGTAAACAAACTATTTTAAATGGCATTTTTTTCTGAAAAAAATCGAGACATAATTGGCATATAATAGGATATTATTTTCAGGTATACAACATAATGTTCAACATCTGCATATATTATGAAATGATAACCACAGTAAATCTAGTTAAACATCCATTATCATACACAGTTACAATTTTTTTTTCTTGTTATGGATTTTGACCTTTCACAACTGATTATTTTGGCATTGTCTACAAACCAGCTTAAATCACAGGCAAATTCTGATTTCAGTGAATCTATCTCAAAGGAGTAAGATATGCCAAACATCATGCTCAATAGGACTCTAGGACATTAGTTAAATATAACAAAGTAATGATGTTTTCACTGTCATCGCTTGCTAACTGACACAGTAGTGGATTATTGTAGAGAAAACCAAACCTGTATGATCCAAGTTCGATTTTCTCTTGGTAAAAGTTACCTGTGAATGTTCAGTACTGGCCAAGGCAGATTTTACTTGCAATTTTTTATTAATGTCACCTCTTCTGCCTAATTTCTTTGGTGCCACCATATCTTTTCATTTATTTTTAATTCTGAAATGTACTAAGAGTTCTTTAAAATACAGAATAATAGTATAAGTGAACTGTAACATTTACTTGAAGGGTACAGTAAAATGCATTTTCCCTTAGATTTTAACTTTGCTTACATTTTTACTTTAAATTGATACACTAAAAATACTGCAATTAAGTACATGAAAAAATTACCTTGACATATTTCCCCTTCTCTGTTAAATATCATGTTTTATTTGGAAAAATAGTCATTGCTAACTGGTTCGAGCATCAGTATTAAATATTTATGTATATGTATTTGCAGATGCATACTATTTAGTAGGGTGTGTTTTTGGTTAATTTAGATAAACTATTTTAAATGGCATTGCAGTAGGGGTCCTGCTATTTGGCGTGGTTTGAAATTACCTCTCTACTTCAGAATAGCAACTTTACACTCAAACCTCTGGCAGGGTGGAGCAGGAATAGAACTATTTTTCTTTTAAATCAGACTATTTACTAAAATTATATAATATAAAGCTAAAAACAAAACTATTATAGGAAATAACCTGGGAAGCTAAATAATCCTTTCTCTGTTTCTCCTCTTTTACACTTGTATAAATTTAAAATAATCCTTAAGATAGCCACACCGTTTAAATAGAGGCAATCAGACTAAGGTGGTTCTAAGGCCTGCATGGCCTATGTAAGCAAACCAAAAGGTAACCCAGAGTCAATGCCCTCAAATCTAAGTAAATGAAACTTAAGAACCACCAATCACAAACAGGCTTTCCCAAATAAGGCAACTGACTAAGCTATCACCAATCAAATAATTTCCTTGCTCTGCTTCTCTATAAACCTGTCCCTCAGTTCCTATTGGTGGAACACACTACCTTTGGTTGGGACTGCCTGATTCTGATTGATGTATGCTCAAATAAACTCTCGAAAAATTTAATGTGCCTCAGTTTATCTTTTAACAATGCTGAATGATTAACTAAATAGTATCTTTTAGTGCAATACAATTGAATGTAATATCCCTTTTAGTCAAATGTATATCCTTCTATGATCTCTTTTAATCTCTTTCCATAACCTCTTAATTATCTCAAGTCTCTTTAATAAAATTTTAAAAGACTTTTGTTTTATGGGTTTATTCCTCAACAAAATTGGGTACATAGCTTCTTAAAGTTGACCAGGAATATATTCTCCTTTTAACTGATTGACTGAAACTTGATCCACTGATTTGCACCACGAATATCAAAAGGTGGATTACTGCTGTAGATGTGATAGCCTAATTCTTCCAAAGGTGGTTCTGGATCAGTCATAGCAAACTGAGCTGCATCATCAATTTCTTTCCTCACTTCAACATCAATTTCCTTCAATTCTTCAACACTGGCAAGCTGGTTGTTTACCATTTTATCTTTGAGAAGCATAATAGGATCACTCTTACTTCTTACACTCTGAATTTCTTCTCGTGTACGGTAACTGATTCCAGGATCACTCATACTGTGTCCATGATAACGGTATGTCAGCAGCTCCATCAGTATGGGTCCCTTTCCAGATCTACAATAGTCAGCTGCAAACTTAGTTGCCTCCCGAACACATAGAATATCCATTCCATCTACTCTTAGTCCAGGGATAAAATTGCCTCTCTTGTAGTAATCAGTGCTGGCTGCAGCTCTCTCCACAGATGTTCCCATTCCATAGCGGTTATTCTCACAGATGAAAATGCAAGGTAAATTCCACAAAGCCGCCATATTGTAAGCTTCAGATATCTGACCCTGATTAGCCGCGCCATCGCCATACAGAGTCAAACACACCTCGTTGTTCCCCTTGTATTTACAGGCCAAAGCAACACCAGCTCCCAGTGGTCCCTGAGCGCCGACAATGCCATTGCCCCCATAGAAGTTCTTGGCATACATATGCATGGACCCTCCTTTTCCTTTAGCACAACCACCTCTTCGTCCTGTCAGCTCTGCAAGAATTGATCGGACAGTAAGTCCCCGCGTATAACTTAAGCCGTGAGCCCGATAGGATGTAATGACGTGATCGGTGGGATTTATCCCAGCCTCAAGACCCACACAACAAGCTTCCTGACCATCACACAAGTGACAGAAACCACGAATAAATTTCTGTTTATACAACTGATCTGCCTTCAGTTCCATTCGACGAATAGTCTGCATCATCTTGTAGTATTTGAGTCCATCCTCCCGGGTGAGCACGGTGGTGACAGGGGGACCCTCTTCCAACCGATAAAGATCACATTTCTTAATCTCAAAGGTAGCATTGTTTGAATATTTACAGGAGGCAACAAGCACTCTGCTAGCGGGCTTCTGGGTGACACCAGACAGCACGCGAGAGACAGCAGCAGTCAGCATCTTCTTCATGGAGCGTGGTTAGGGCGTTCATGAGTGTCCAACTACCAGAACCGCCTGTGCCCCCAGTCTCCAGCCGAGCCCTTCGCTCACTGAACGGACGTCGGACGCACGTGGCGCCACAATGACCGCTCGCTGGCCACAGAGGCTAAGTCATGCTGCACGTGGCCGCAGCCTGCATCAACTGATTTACAGTGCCTTCCAACTGTAAAATTAAGAATACAGGTTGTTTCTTTTCCTGGAAGACTTGGCTGAACTACACCCTGCTTCTAGTTAACGCCATAGCTACATCATAAATCTGAGTCTCTTTTCCCTGCTAAACGCTTAAGTAATGCCTTCTTGAACATGGTATTAAATGGAAGAGAGGAAATATAATCTCTAAGGCACACAAGAGTTCTGATAGGTTAAACCAGCAATCTTCTTACCAATATTTCTTTAAAGTCCTTTAAAAAATATCTAAGTATATATGAATATTGTATCCTATTCCATAATACATCATACTTATTTTAAAGTAAAATAAAGGTATAAATCATTTGTGGCTTAACTTAAAAAAAAATACTTTTATGGAGTAGGAAATGGCAACCCACTCCAGTATGCTTGCCTGGAAGATTCCATGGACAGAGGAGCCTGGCGGGCTATATAGTCCAAGGGGTCACAAAGAGTTGGATGTGACTGAGCACATATATGGGGCCTGTTAGGACAAAATGTGTGTGGAAGGAAAGTAGATGATGTTTCTTTAAGAATTCAAATTACAGAATATTTTAAAAATAAAGTTTCAAATTATTTAAAAAAATACTTTTAAGAAATAATTGGTGCACCAGAAGAATATGCACATTTATCCTATGGATTTAACCCCTGTATCATTTGATTGGTGGTAGGGAGGATAGGTGATGGTACACAAACACCTACCTGAGATTGGAAGTTTAAACCCAATAGCAAGCTTTGTCGTGAGAAAATTGAAATCAAGGTTGAAATGGCCTAAAGGTGGTGGAATGGATGTTCTATGTGTTCCAGAGGCAATCGGGGTTGAAGTAGCAACTAACAAGTTTTGATGTGACACTTTTCTTGCCCTTTATTGTAATCCTGAATCCTGTTCAGTTTTATCCCTATTTCCTGACTAAATTTTTTATAGGGGAAGTAGTCTGTTCCTATAATGTCTCCAACAGGTTTTCTTAGGGAAAAAAAAAAAAAAATCAAGATTCAGATGGCTTTGTTTCTTGCTTTTATATCAATCTAAACTGAACCAGTCTTAGTCTGGGAAATCAAGAAGCATCTTCTTATAACATCTCCTTATATAGTAAACATTAGAAAGCATAACTTCTCATAAAGTGACCATTGCCTTCTCCAATAAAGTGACCACTGAACAGTATATAGCTTGGACGGAAGAGCAACAGAGTTTGATTAAGCAGTTGGTTTAATCATAGGAGAAAAGAAGTCTTAGGCCTAGTGTTACAAAGATCTCATATCATTTTCCTCTTTTGTGCTTTTACTAGGAAGGTAATTTTGTACTCCAATAAGCCAACCATACAAAGGGATCCTGTTCTGTTTGGACTATTAAAAAATTCACCTTAATGCATGCTCTGTTTCATATCTACCCAAGGATCAAACCCTGGTCTCTTGCATTGCAGGCAGATTGTTTACCAACTGAGCCACCACAGAAGCCCCTTCATATCTACCACCTGCTTGCAAATAAATAAAATAAAAAAACCCCCATTTGTAAATAAATTCTCACTCAGATCTCTATGACATGTTCAAAGCAGCTGCCTTCTCTAATCTAGTTATAAGTATTACTGTGGATACTTTTAGTATTCAGGCAGGAAGAAGAAAATAGCTTGTTAAAAAGTTATCTCTTAAAACTCAATCCTTCTCCTATTTTTCCAACCCAGCCTTCATAAATGGGCTTCATCTTTTCACTTAATTTAAAATGCGGTTTTTGGATTTCATGGTCTTGCTGTGCTGTTTGCTCCTTCTTTGATAGTTTGTCTGTCTCTGCTGTTCTCTTTCATTCCTGCAGGTACTGGAGATCTCCAGGGAGCATTATCTCCATGAGAATGAGAAAAATGACACTGCATGATGGAACAGTAGTGTTAATGGGTCACTGAATGACAGCTGAGCCTTCTCTCAGAGGTATCAACCAGGCTAGCACTGCCAGAAACAGGAGTTATAAAGTGTACCAATTTAATCTTGTCACGTGTAACCTGGGCTGCAAAGATAGAGCTCTCCTTAAAAGCCCAGTGTGACAAGGCTAAACCTGACTCATGCCAGGGGAAAGCCTGCAAAGATGCTAATTGCAAAATACCCGTGCTACAGGTTGCCATGGAAGACAGCCCTTTTATTGCAACAGGCTCTGGTTAAGATAATAAACAATTAAATGTGAAACTTGTAGGAATCTTCTGGACATCAGTTACACTGTGCAACCTAAATTCAGCTTAAAGATAGATGAAATCATACTTGCAGAACATGATGTCAAAGGATTTCCATTAAACTTTTTAAACCTGATGATGATTTTTCTTTAATTTTTATCTTTAGTGTTCCTAAAACCCATCCACATTTTCAAAGTAAAAGTAACATTTCCAGACAGGGTAAAAGTTTAAAACCCCTAAGGAAATCCTGAGCTGTTGAGCCTCTCCTCTTATCTGCCCCTGACTAGACAGGATTTAACACACATGGACAATAGAGTCAAAGAGGCTGTACTTTTCTGTGAATGATGTATTTTTTATCTTGTAATTGTTTGATACCATGTTTATTAACAAATAGAAGTAAGTTATCTACATGCTCACCACTGAAATGATTACAATTAAAATACTCATAAATTCAAAGTTTTTAATTAATGTGAAATCTCACTTTTAATCTATTTGAAATTAAAGGAAAACAGATGAGCACTTTTATAAGGCCAATGGTAGATTTTACATTAATTAATAAAAATACTAATAAAAGGGGAGTCAATGATTATAGTAGCAGTCATTAATGTCACTGTGACAGAATTTCACATTCCATGTGTAATAGTTGTTTCTCCAGGAGGATATATGAATTTGTCTCAAATGTGTTACCTCCATTGCATCAATAGCATATAAAATATTTTTTAATAAGCGACAAGAAATATTAAAAAAGAGCAATATATTTGAAGAATATTTAAATTCCTCCACTAATAATTATATACTTTCACCAAATGTTAAATAAAGAAAGCTGTTAAAGAATGAATATGTTCTACATAAATAATATCAGATCTCATTATATGATTAATGGCAATGTATTTTTTTTTCATAGCTCTAAGATTTGGCAATTAAAAGTGATGAATAAGAGAAGTTGGTAAAAAATTAAGAGTTATATATAACTCAGAGGAGGATTTTTCCCATTGGTCTATTTATCTCCCTTGGAGAAAAGGGAAAATGTCAGTACCATATATTCTGCAAAATAATGATAATCAAGCAAAGTCCCTCATTAATGTTATAATATGTGAGTTTATGTCAGAACAGTTCAGAGCCCTGAGCAGATTTTTTGTTCTCCTCACTCTCATCATAATTCTGAAGTATCATTAAATAAAAATTCAGGGCGAATTATCATGAAGGAAGACTTGATTGAAAATTAGAGGTAAAGTGAGGTGTTCCTAATTCCCCTCAAATAATGATGGTATAAAGAAAGAAAAGACCTTATGAGTTAATTTTTAGTAGCAACTAATTGGAGCCACCATCTTCTGCTGGATGAGCAGAGTTATCTGAGTCATCATGCCCACAATACCCAACACTTATCCCTAGAGTTTATGACCAAGGTCTAGAAAATAATGATAAAAGGTGTCAGTACACAAAACTGTAAAAGTTTCCAAACACTTTAACAAGCTGAATTTGACCTGGGCTAACTGAGATAAGAAATAAAAATTCATGTGTAATTTGTTGTCAAAATTTACTATGGCCTAGGGTCTCAACTAGTAGACAACCAGTACAGAGGTCAAAAGCTGTAAAGTGATTTCTGTTCAGTACTTGGAGTTGTTTTGTAAAACCATAAACCCCACTCCAAGTAAAAATCATAAATTCAATATCTGTTTCTGACAAATCAAAGCTATCAAGGAGCCCAAGTCAGGTCTGCTTGCATTTCCTCCAAAAAATTATTATTTACACTTTTTAGGAAAAATTTTTTTGTTCAGAAGATTTTAAATCTCAGATACTTAAAACGCCACATTTCATATTTTTTGTTCTATCAATAAATATATATATATTTATCTTTAGTAGCTTCAACTTTAATAGCAATAAAGTATACATTAAACATAAGTAAAAATAAACTTTATATATAATAGTGAAATAATGGCTTCTTTCCTCTGAAAAGTCTTTTGTAAAATATTAATTTCTTTAACTGTACCATTTCATAATGTTTTCTATATTAATGCCCTCCAACAACACTTCCCTGTAACAACTTTGGTAGGCTATTATCTTTTTCTAATATCACTATGTGATAAAATAATTAGCACATTCATTTCCTTTGACTCTGCCTCCTTGAAGATCCAAGCCACTGAATTAAGGTTTAAAGAAACAAAGGATATTGGCAAAACTCCAGGACACTGCTGCCCCCTAGAAGAAAGTTTGAGCAGCACAACTTTCTGACCATTACAGACAAATCTTGAGAGTCTGAGCTCTCACACCCCATTTTAACAACCTAGTGTTGGCTGTGCCGCTGTTTTTCTGTGCCTTCTTCTTATCTAAGCTTGTGCACAGGGCTACCCATCACATGCTCAACTTAGCTCATAAGACATTCCATGGCTCTGTCCAGAGATCCCTGTGACTATGTACAGCCATAAAAACAAAAATGTTCTCGGCTTAATAATATTTTTAAAAATAATGAAGATGAAATTTGAAGCTGTAAAATGCATTAGTTTGAAATTTAAGGAACTACTATAAACATTGCCCAGGTTTATGATAAGCTTGCATTATCTTTGCTGGGGATTCAATGTTTGCTCATTTGATTCTTTCAAAGACATCAAGGCAATTTCTTATCATACTCAATTTCTGTAAGAGGAAACTGAAGCCTGGAGAGTTCAGGTGAAAAGCAAAAATTACAGTTAGTAAAAAGTATAATATTCATTCTTTACTTATTCAGCACATATAATGAAGTGCTTTCCTTTTATATGTCTCTTTTCTGTACTAAGCAATAGAAATAAAATGATGATACACAGTAAGATTTCCCTCTACTTAATCCAGTTTATATGGAGGTGTTATGCTTTGAGCTCTCCCAGATTTTCTGGCATTGCACATAGAAAAGGACACATCATCAGTGAATGACAGAGGAAGCGATGCATGAACAGCTGTTATAGAGGCAATAAAACTAATATATTGCATTCTGGGCAATGGTTACAATGACAGTTTGTCTTTATAAAGGATCAACGATGAACAAATTAAAAATAGAGTACTGTCAAACAGTAACACAAAACAGAATGCTCTAATTTTGTAAAGTTGTGTTATCTCTTTAATTTGGTAATACAGCAGAGCTGAAAAGGCACACTGGGAAATATGAAAATCAGGATCTCATAATTATGCAATACGTTATGAATATGAATGCAGTCTCTCCAAGCAACCTAACACAATGCTGTAGATGTTTTATGGACTTCTTGTGCGTGAGAATCTCTCTGTTCCCACGGACCCACTGTGCATCTAGGTTCTAAGATATTTCCATAGTACCCAGTACTGTATGTCTAAAAGGCTACCATTAGAGAAGATTCAGATAGTTTTTAAATGAGACATCTAATAAACATCATCCACATTGCTAAATGACGATAGTGTGTAAGAAGAGTTTTTAAATGCAGACATATTAAGCACTCATCAAAAGTATCATATTCAGAAAGCAAGATTGTTGGAGGATTGTCAGAGGAATTTAACAAGCTTCTGTCAGGGCTACCAGTTCCTCCATTCTTAGGCTATGAGCACTACATTCAAAGTTATGATGAATTTCTTCAAAAACTCTTAATCTCTATCTGCCTTCATCTAACCCTCTTCTACCTTATTTCCTGATAAATTACTCTACTGATTCTGCATTACAACTTTTTAAGGGATTTCCCATATTTTATAGAATGTTTCCAATTCAAATGGAAAATTATATGGAATGCATAATATCCCCATTGGTTTAAGGAGAAGCAGACTCAACAAGGTTAATAAGTCCAGTAAACATCAGGTCTCAAATCATACATCTCATTCATGGAGATCCAGGCTCATTTGATCCAGTGCTCCTTGCCTTCACATACTACACTGCTCCTCCCACCCTAGCTGTTTATCTTCTGATGAGGTTTTACATCTATCAGAACTTCCTTCCGACTAATCTTAGTGGAAGAAGAGTTTTCTTCTTATCTAGAAATCTAACCCCTGAGCCCCTGCTACAGAATCTACTCCCGGCTCATAATGAGACACTGCTTTTACTTGTCTACTCCCCACCCTGCCCCTCCACCAGATAATCATCAATTTTTGTCTTTCATGCTCATATTTCCTCAACTCTGAAAGAAGACACCCAAGTCTCCATTGCCTCTTTTAGATCTCATCCTATATTATTCCTTTTATCTAGTCAAGCTCCACAAACATGCAGCCTATAGCCACAGTCTCCATTTACTTTCCTCTAATTGCTTCCATATGCTTCTGCAATCTGTGTCATCAACAATGAGCTGAAATTTCTCACATCAAGGACTTGGCTAAATTTAATGACAACTTCAGTATCATTCTCTGGAACTCTCTACCACATAACTTAAGTGTTTCTCCATGGATATTCCCTTACCCTAACTTGAAAAAACATGTTCTTATGCTGCTTATACTGCAGACTTCATTTCCTGATATGTCAACCTTGACCCAAAAAGTAAATGTAGGTCTAAAGTTTAATATCATATGCTCTTTTTCTTGCCAGTTAAATGATTATCCACAGAGTTGAATGTGATTTATTGGTTTAATTCTCACCAGTCGAGTACTGCCAATTACATTTTCAACATTAACGCTCCTTCATTCTTTCTAATCTACTAGGGGAAAAAAATGTATCTGAAATCCCTGTACTTATTTAAATTCAAAAAATTCTAAAATGAAAGAGTTCTTACTTTTTACCCATTTGAATAAAAATATCTTCCTTCCCAATTTTCTTGTCTTCATTAGAGTTCTGTTGCTGGTTTATAAATTTATCATATACTTTGACTATTTTGTCTTTTTAAAAATTCTGTGCTGTAAATGCAGAAAAGTGCAAATATAAAACATTTAAATCATCTCAAGATAATTGTGGTCAAATTTTGATTTACTTTTTTATTATTTTCTATTTCTGATATAATCAGGATCACACTGTGCATTTTATATCTATAGATTTTCTCTTAGTACCATAGTGTAATTATTTTCAAAATAATCAAAAACTATTTAAAAGACAATTTCAGTGGCTGCCAAATAAATCTCCATCATATGGATGCACCATGACTAACTAAAATGTTCCCCTAAGACTGAACACGTGTGTTATTACTGAGCTCATTCTATTTTCTTGGCACTGTGTATTAAGGAAAGTACTGCTTTTAAAATTTAGTTCATGAAATTTTTAACACAAAAATGTAAGATATTCAATGAATTGATCTCTTTTGTTATAGTTTCACTCTTTGCACACAATGAGTTTATTATTACTTATTATTTAGTCTTTGTGTAAGTAAGTACTTATTTTATTATTTAGAGTTTGGGACATCTGGAAGTTACCAGACAATACAGAGAGGTGATATTCCAATTTTATTTTGTCCACTCCATTCTTCCACAGTGATAGATTTAGTAGTCTATATTTTTATTATTTGGGGATGCTGACTTCATAACTATCTATATATCTATATGTATAGCTACATCTCTGTAAGCTAAAAATTTTATTTCTAAACTCTTCAGCTTTATTATCACTTGGTTGATTCTTATGTGAACACTTCCGTGTTTTAATTACAGCATAATATAATTACCTTCTTGATAGAACAACCCCTAATCATTACACATTTTTTTCAAAATCCATTAAGATTTTATAGCCTATATACTATTTCATATGAAGATTAGGTTAATTCTTTTAAATTAAAGTAATTTGGTATTTGAATAGAATTCCGTAAACATTTTAAATGAATAGGAGAGAGCTCTATCTTTACAATATTTAGTTTTGCCATTCAAGTCTATGCATCTCTCAACTTAGAATTTAACGCACTGATATCATGTGGTTTTCCTTACGAATATCCTATCCATGGTGTGTAAAGTTGTTTCTCAGCTTGGGTGATGGTGTTTTTAATAGACAATTATTTATTGACTTCTTAGTGTGCTCCAGGCACTTTGCTAAGTGTCTTGCAAACAATATAAACAATACTTTACTGTCACAACAATCCTGTGACATAGATAAGATTGCCTTACTTAATTTAACTGATCAGAAAACTTAGACTTTAACAGTAAATATTTTCAGGAACCAAAATGCAATAAGTGATAGAAACTGGACTCAAATCCAGATCGTCTAGTTCCAAAGTTTCTAATGTTTTTGTCAAAAAATATGATGGCACCCCACTCCGGTATTCTTGCCTGGAAAACCCCGTGGATGGAGGAGCCTGGTGGGCTGCAGTCCATGGGGTGGCCAAGAGTCGGATAGGACTGAGCGACTTCACTTTCACTTTTCACTTTCATGCATTGAGGAGGGAAATGGTAACCCACTCCAGTATTCTTGCCTGGAGAATCCCAGGGACAGCGGAGCCTGGTGGGCTGCCGTCTATAGGGTCGCACAGAGTTGGACACGACTGAAGTGACTTAGCAGCATGATGATAACTCTGAGATGGAAACACGTTTAGTTAAGGAAACAATCTAAATTCAACTTTTACTATGTTTTTAACAAACAAGTTATTTAAAAAATTTTAAATATCTTTTCATATTATTTGAAATAGTGACATCACATCTTTTTATTTGACTTATTGGTATATTGTCATTCAAGGGCACCCCTGCGGTGTGTGGGACCCCAGAAAAATATACTTTTGCAGATCTCCAAAATGCACTACAAAATTCATGGGTCCATGCAGGATAGTGATTTATTAATGATCATTTAGAATAATGGGTAGAGAAGAGGTAATTCCATATTTATTGTCTAATCAGAGCTTGTGAAGATTCTCGATAGAGTTAAAAAGGCACAATCTATTCTTGTTCATGTTGAAGAATCATCTCTTCCTGTTCTTTACTGCCAAGTGCATCATTTCTAGCTAATTCCTTATATGCTTCTTCAAGAAAGAAGTGGCACCTGTTGTTAATCACAAAGCAGTGGTTCTCCAGAATCTCTTTATATTGAAATAATATAGATCTTCTTGGACCTATGGTTCCTTAATACCATTTAATTAATTCTGGTTACATCATTACTTGTGATGCTGAAGCATATACCCTGCCAACTACTAACATAAACACTAGCCTATCAAAAGTTGTTACTGTACTTTATTGGCGATTACCACAAACACAAGTCTTACCCAAAGTATGCAGATAAAAGTAAATGACGATTTATTTCTGCTGCTGCCGCTGTTAATTCAGTTCAGTCACGTCCGACTCTGTGCGACCCTATGGACAGCAGCCCACCAGGCTCCTCTGTCCACGGGATTCTCTAGGCAAGAATACTGGAGTGGGTTGCCATTTCCTTCTCCAGATTTATTTCTAGTCATGCTCAATTTACCTTTAGGATATTTATGGCATAAATATAGAACTATCTTGCAACCACATCCTCTCGAGTAGTTTAGCCTGTTATCACTGCATTTCTAGAATGTAATTTCTTTCCATGTAGATTACATTCCTGTCACCTACTCATTGCCATGAGCAAGAGGGGCCATGGAAGAAGTGAGAGGAGCCATCATATTCATGCCAAGAATGGCTGTGCTGCCTGTGGCACAGCTCAAGACCAACCAAGGAGAACACAATGTTACAACATCAATTCAAAACGAAAGAGGAAGTGTGTAAGAAGGGTCTGATGGCATTGTAGAGCAAGTGTGGCAAAGTCCACGGAAGACATAGGAGCAGCCACCCCAGGAAGGCTGCCTGACAGGTGGAGTGGTGTTTCCCGAGTGGGTGAGTGACTAGATACAAGTGATGACTAGTTCTAGGAGAGAATGCCTATTTCTATCCTTACCACTTTTGGATGCTGTAGACCATGGTCATAATTCTGATGTACAAGAGACAATGCCTGCTCAATGCTCAAACCCAAGGATTGGTGCTGAACTATGGGCTGTGAATTTGTCCTGTGTCCCATGTGAGTGAAAGTCACACAAAATCAGCATGTCAGTACAATTCTGACAACCCAGTCTTGTTTGGTTCACATCATGCCAGTCAGCAGAGTGGTCTACTTGCCAGGTCACTCAGATGGCTCTGATGCCCAGGCACAGGGACCAGGGATGACCTCATAGATGATCTATAGTTACTCTGGGAATCTGATCAACCACATAGATGGGTCGGAGGGCACCCAAGAGATTATATGGATGGATGGATAGATAGATATGCATATATGAGATATATATACACACATATGTATATACCATATACACATAAACATAAAATATCTTGTTTTATTATATATATATATATATATATATACACACACACACATACATATACATATATATATATGAAAGTCACTCACTTGTGTCTGACTCTTTGAAACCCCATGGACCTTACAGTCTATGGAATTCTCCAGGCCAGACTACTGGAGTGGGTAGCTTTTCCCTTTTCCAGGGGATCTCTTTTCTGACTATTAGAGAAATTTCTTTTGTGTAAGATTATGTTTGTCCTTGCACAAATCTGGACTCCAGAGTTCAAGTTTCCTCATGACTAGTCCATTTTTGTTCTTGATAGATTTCATTCATTTAAGCTATATTTATTTTTTTACCACCTATGTGTCATAATAATAATCGTCAACTTTTATTGAGCACTTAGCATGTAATGCTCATTGTCTAAACTTTATCATAGGTTAGCCAGTTTAATTTTGAAGCAGACTTTTATTATTATGCATATAATATTATATAATAATAGTATTATTATATATTATATAATAGTAATAATATTACTATGATTATAAACCATATTTCTCATGGTTAAAATGAGATTATTGAAGATGTTTATCACACATAATAGAGCTTGTAAATAGTGTAACCAGATAGTGAAACCAATTTAGTCTGAGTCCAGAATTCTGGAACCACTCTTAACCACTGTACACTGGAGAGAGAATAACACTAAAAGAGATAGGATCTCTGCCCTCAAGGAGCTTAAATTCTTGTCCAAGTCTCAAGAGGCCCAATCAAATTATACTTTTTTCCTGCCCGGATTCTAAATAAATTGGCATATAAAACAAAGGATTCCAAAATGGAGGCCAAAAACATCATCATTTTTGTAAAGTTTCCATTGGAAGATATCTCAATTTGAAAGTAAATTTGGTCTCCCAACCCAGGAATAAGCAGACTTACCCCCTCAGAAACAGGCAATGCTGGACCCAGATGTTAGGGTCATGGGATGGGAAGAGCAGAGAGGAAGTTCTGCTGCCTGTGGGATGTTCATTCCCAAGAGGAAGAGAGAGGAACTGAGTCTAGTCTAATTTGTATTTCCCAATTTTGCCATCTAGATAAGTCACTTCATTCTTCCAGGTGAGGAGATTGAAAGGAGTAAGAAAACCCAGAAGTGTCCCATTCAATTACAAGGACCAAATCTCTTCCTCTCCTTGCTCTCTTATCCTAACTGCTCCTTCTTGGCCACCCTCTTGTTGATTTATTTTTTGAAACTGGGAAATTATGCATCCTGCTCCTTTTGTTACATTGTTTGTCTTTTCTTTCATTTCCTCATTGGATGACTGGATTCTTTCAGTGTGGGCAGGTAATGCTGCTGATGAACTCTGTGAATTGTGGATGTGGGAGTAGAAGAGATATACTGATACTTGGAAATATAATAACCTCAGATATGCAGATGACACCACCCTTATGGCAGAAAGTGAAGAGGAACTAAAGAGCCTCTTGATGAAGTGAAAGAGAGTTAAATTTTAAAATGTTAAAGCTCAACATTCAGAAAACTAAGCTCATGGCATCTGGTCCCATCATTTCATGGCAAATAGATGGGGAAACAGTGGAAACAGTGGCAGACTTTATTTTTTTGGGCTCCAAAATCACTGCAGATGGTGACTGCAGCCATGAAATTAAAAGACGCTTACTCCTTGGAAGGAAAGTTATGACCAACCTAGATTGCATATTCAAAAGCAGAGACATTACTTTGCCAACAAAGGTCTGTCTAGTCAAGGCTATGGTTTTTCCAGTGGTCACGTATGGATGTGAGAGTTGGACTGTAGAGAAAGCTGAGCACAGAAAAATTGATGTTTTTGAATCTTGGTGTTGGAGAAGACTCTTGAGAGTCCCTTGGACTGCAAGGAGATCAAACCAGTTAATCCTAAAGGAAATCAGTCCTGAATATTCACTGGAAGGACTGATGTGGAAGCTGAAACTCCAATACTTTGGCCACCTGATTCGAAGAACTGACTCATTGGAAAAGACCCTGATGCTGGGAAAGATTGAGGGCAGGAGGAGAAGGGGATGACAGAGGATGGGTTGGTTGGATGGCATCACCAACTCAATGGACATGAGTTTGAGTAAACTCCGGGAGTTGGTGATGGACAGGGAGGCCTGGCATGCTGCGGTTCATGGGGTTGCAAGGGTCGGACTCAACTAAGCGACTGAACTGAATTGAACTGAATATTTTGTACCTGAAAGACACAAAAGAGTGAATCAAATAATTTTTGAGAAAAATAAAATGAATTCAAATATTAGTCATGAAATGAGCTTATAGAGCATAATAGCTTTTACATGGTATTTTATTTAAAAATATAAAGGAAAAAAGGATACCTTTTATGATTAACAAAATAAACCAGCTTGGAAAATTTTTAGTGAGAAATATTCTTTTATGTAGAATCCTAAACTTCCAACAAAAGAACCTAAAAAGTATGAAAAATAGAAATATATATCTGGTTTGTGGGTAATCACAAACATTATTTTGGCCTAATTTAATAAATGTTACCTAAAACAAAATAACTTGACTTTCTTGAGGGGGTGGTTAAGAAGGTAGATAAGGAAATAGAAGTGAAGCTTAAAAATTAAACTAAAAAATTAAGCAAAGGAAAATTTCCAGGTGTGTCTTGAGAAAGATTATTAATGATGGATTATCTCTGATCTACATTTTAAATATTTAAAAATGACAAGCAACCAAAGTGTTTGGTCTTTATCAACTGAAAGATCAATTGTTGATAGGGTAAAAAAATAGATGTCTCATATATACATATTTACATCTATACATATATATATGGATATTTAGTACATGAAAGATATAAAATATTATTTGTAAAGAAATAAGGATACTGGAACATAGTGTTGGGCATATGACTATACATTAAGTCAAAGAAGAGTTAAATTAAAAATGGATTTGTCAAAAAATAAATAAATAATAAAAAATGAATTTGTCAACTGAACATGCTGTTATATAAAAACTTCAGAGTGATACAAATATTTAATTACCAAAAATAACAATATAAAAATTTTAGAAGAAACTGTGATAAGTGGGGAAAGAAAGTTGACATAAAACCTAAAAATAACAAAGAAGGTGGAAAAACTAATAAACTTTACCAAATAATTATTTTAAGTTCAGGAAAATTATGGTGAGGTAAAAAATTGCAAAGTATGTGCAATACATGGGATTTAAAGGGCTAATTAGAATACAAAGAACCAGTTAAAAACAAGACAAATAATGAAAGAGAATATAGCAAAGGACTCATACATAAGCAATACATATAAAAAGGAAGTGACAAGAAACATTTTAAAAATTGGCTTTCCTGGTTATCCAAGTGACAGAGAGCAGATAGTGGGACTTCTCAGCTTCTATAACCTTGTGGACCCACTCCTATAATAAATCTCATTGTTTTGATATCCATATCTATCCTAATGGTTCTTTCTCTAGAGAACCCCAATATCCTTGTATATAAAAACTTCTGTTCTCTCAAGTAGAAGCTTCATCAGCAACCCTGTGTTGCTTCTTTAGGTCTCTGCTTCCCCATCCTTAGAATGTAGCCCTTGTTTTTATACTCCAAGTTGGCTGCTAGATCTCCAGCCATCACATCTACTTTTCAAGGAACAGTATGGAGGGAGAGGAATAAAGAACAAAAAATAGGTAAAGGGGACATGCCGGGCACCATCTAAGGAATTTTCCTTGAAATTACACACTTTTCTATTTACATTCATTGGCCCTTAATTAATGACAAGGCTATATTTAATGAATAGCAAGAAACTGGAAAATAGTCTTTTCATTAGGTACATAAAATACAGGATGCAATTACTAAAGAAGAAGAGAAGAATGGATTTTGGAATATGTAACTATTATTTTGTCACCAAATAAATTAAGACTAAAGACTTCTGTTACAAAGGCTAAAATTTCATTATCCCAAATTATGTTCAGTCACTTTTCTAATATAGCATATCAGAGATTTTTGCAAGAGACTGAAAAAAGACAATAAGAAATTCTGATAATAAAACCTCAAACAAATTTGAGGACAAAGTAAAAAATCTTGCTTTCAATTTTGGCTAAAGAATACGAAAGTACTTTAAGAGAATTTAAGAAACGGAGTAAGTATAAAAAATGTATTTAGGTTTAGCCTCATAAGAATGAATAACTTTTACAGAATTAAGATCTGTGAACCAGGGACTTCCCTGGTGGTCCAGTGTTTTGGGACTTTGCCTCCCATTGCAGGATGGGGAGGGGGTGTGCAGGTTCCATCCCTAGTTGGGAAGCTAGGATCCCACATGCCTTGCTGCAGCCAAAGAGCCAAGACAAGGAACAAAAATAGTGTTGTAACAAATTCAATACAGACAGGAAAAAAAAAAAAAAAGAGAGACCTGTGAACCTGAACTAATAGGGAAACCTCTAGGAAGAGTGAATTTTAGTACTGTACATTTAACATATCAGGGGAGGAGGATGGTAGAAGGCTCCTATGTCTACCATATCTCCTCTCAGAAACTGGCTCTTGAGAGTTTCAAAGCAGTGATAGACACAGTTGCCCAATCCTACATTTGCTTTTCTTTCTAAGTTGACTTATTGCAGACTCTTTTAATGTCTTCCCCACCTCCCCCCGGCTCTGAGTCCCTAGCATTTGGTGCAGCATTCAGGTGAGATTTGTCTAGTAATACAGCTATAATCATTTCTTCTGAAAAGACAGTTTAAGTTCTGTGCCCAGTTGCTGCTGCCAGTGTCTCCCTTTCTGAACTGAAGTTGTTATTGAAGGTTTTGAAGTCTGGGCCCCTGGGGTTGGGAAAGAACAATTCCACCAGCTTGTGCTTCTGCTGAGTTAGCCATTTCTCCATTTTTGACATCCATAAAGTTTTGGGGGAATATTCTATTAGAGCAAGGGGAAAACCTGCAGACCAAGTTACAGTGACCAAGTCACCTTGACTCACACACAGTAATGAGTGGTTTCCAACTGCTCCTCTAGATTTTCTTTTGTGGTTCTGAATTCAGAATAGAATCTGGGCAGTGGACATCATGCTACTTACCTGGACTTCTGTCTAATGACTTGAATCGAGAGATTCCCTGGGGCTTTCTGGCACATAAAGAGCTTACCCACCTTTGAGATTTGAGAAAGCATAGTTCCTTCCTCTGATGTTCAAGAGACCCATAACAGGACAGACTCTCTTTCTCAGAGGCAACCTCTCCTCACTTGTACCTGATCAGGAAAAGCTCTGCTTGCCAACATCTTGAAGCCTGAAGCCATCTACATCAGGAAGACACAGTAGTTTTGTGAGGCTCTCACTCTGTCTCATTCTCTAATCTTTCTCAGGCTTGTGCCTTCACTGAGGTCCCTGTAGCCTCAGTTCTACTTGCCAGTCTACCTGTGTCTGCTCACTAGCCAATATCCAAGCACCACTTTGCAAGATCGCATGACTGGGTGAAAGCATTTTGTACAGGCAACAGAAATTGAAATCCAAGCACACAACTGGAAAAACCCAAGTCAAAATATTCTGTTTGTCTATAACCAAAGCCATGGCCATACCAAAAACCTTGTTTCTTTGTTTATACTTGCTTCTATTTTGCTTTCTAAAATTTTGTTCCATATAACTTCTTTCTTAAAAGGAAGTCTGGCCTAAGAAGGAAACGATGGATTTTGTAAGGGGATCTAACAAGTCAAAAGTATGCAAAGGTATCAGATGGAAGTTAATATCATTCTTATTGGTAGAAGATGTAGTTTCATGAGAAAAGTAAGTGGGTTTGCGGATTGTACTCCACATTAGGCCGACTTACTTACCAACACACTAGCAATGCTGTGAAGTTTCCCTAGGGAGGGGCAGGGTTGTAGGCAGCCCATTCCCAAGGGAGGAAATAAACTGAACAAGATACTTGGGTTATATTTTCCAAATTTACAAATCAAAGACTACTTTCTTCTCCCATAAGGGCGAATGAGTAAAGGAGCATTCTGAGTGCTGAATCACAGGTCAGGAATGTCATATTTCTTTAATTCTCTATACTTAGAAGAACACATCAGAAATAAAGATTCCTGCCCTTCACCCAGTAATTTTATTTGGCCAAATATTAAATAACCAATAAAGTTATATACTTAAAATTCCAGAGAGCTAATATAAATTTTAATAAAGGGCTTGATCTATTTCTCCATCAGTATTTCTCAATGGGGACAATACTTGCATTTAGAGAGGGACAGTATTTCAATGTGCAAAACTGACCTCACCTTGTGGATTGTTTAGCATCCTGGTCCTTGAGCACCAAAGACAGCAGTGCCCAGTGCACCACTCACTAGTCCAATAAAAAATGCTTCTACATGTTCTTAAATATTTTCTAAGTGCTGACATCTCCCCCACCAGCACCCCACCTGCTACAGGTGATGTATAAAAATTCTCAGAGTAGAAGACTCCACTATGCGTTCTGAAATATGAGTACAAATTGAATTACTGGAGAAAAGTATTTTCCAAGCAGAGGAAACATGTTGGATGCCCCTGAGGCCCAGAGAAGCACGGGCATACCAAAGAACTCAAAGAACACCTCTGAGCTTAGAGATGAGACAGTGTGGGAAGTGCTGCAAAGAAGGCTGGTGATACATGCGGGGACCCATGACTTTACTGGGTCTTCATTAGTGCAAAATACCTGCAGTGGTTTAATAAGGGAATGGCATGTTGAGATTTTTGTTTTAAAGTCATTTTATTATATAATTTTCATTTACAATAAGTTCATTTTAAGGTAATACTCACTGTTTGCACTAACTTGAACACCTTTCTAATTCACAGGACTTTTTTCTTTTGTGTATATATATGACTTTTTGTTTATTTGTTGAAGGGATTTTCTTTTGCACAAAGAATAAAAGCATTTTATATAAAATGAAAACAAAGCATCTTTTAATTACCCATGCCTTCATTCCTCATTGATTTTCATGCCATGTTATTGCACATGAAATGTAAATAAATCCAATTGTTCCATAACACATACTGCATAAGAACCTCGTTCTCATACTGCTTAGTCTTTAAAGCTTTAGGAGAGAAAGCTTGATAGATCGGCTGATGAATGTGTTCAGTTAATTAACAAACAGAGTGAAGGGAGGTTTCCTTTTGTTAAGGACATCTCTTCCTTATTGGGAGTTTGAAATCAGGGTCAGTGGCTTTCCTCCTTTTGTTAAGGACATCTCTTCCTTATTGGGAGCTTGAAATCGGGGTCAGTGGCTTTCCTCTGGTGTCCCTGATTACTTCCTGCTTAATGACTTTATTTAATCTAGCCTAACCTCCTCTCCCTCTCCTGGAGAAGGAAATGGCAACCCACTCCAGTATTCTTGCCTGGAGAATCCCCATGGGTAGAGGAGCCTGGTAGGCTACAGTCCGTGGGGTCGCAAAGAGTCAGACACGACTGAGCGACTTCACTTCTTCACTTCTTCAAAGTAATAAAGACGTGTCTTAATGGTGCATTTCTACAATCCCACCCTACAGACAGGTCCTTTAAAGTGCTGACAAAAAGAGAAAAAAGACATCATAGAAGACATGCTGCTGCTGCTGCTGCTAAATCACTTCAGTCGTGTCTGACTCTGTGTGACCCCATAGACGGCAGCCCACCAGGCTCCACCATCCCTGAGATTCTCCAGGCAAGAACACTGGAGTGGATTGCCATTTCCTTCTCCAATGCATGAAAGTGAAAAATGAAAGTGAAGTCGCTCAGTCGTGTCTGACTCTTAGTGACCTCATGGACTGCAGCCCACCAGGCTCCTCCATCCATGGGATTTTCCAGGCAAGAGTACTGGAGTAGGTTGCCATTGCCTTTTCCATAGAAGACATAATTACTCCCAAAACTATGATGAAATAGACTGAACATTATTTTTTTTTTTTTTTTTAATTTTATTTTATTTTTAAACTTTACATAACTGTATTAGATTTGCCAAATATCAAAATGAATCCGCCACAGGTATACATTACATTTCTTCATTTAATGGTGAAAAATCCATTTTATTTTTAAGACAAGAGAAGGTGATTAACCAAGTAACAATATACAACTTTATACACTATGCATGTGGAGAAGGAAATGGCAACCCACTCCAGTACTCTTGCTTAGAAAATTCCATGGATGGAGGAACCTGGCAGGCTACAGTCCACGGGGTCACAAAGAGTCGGACATGACTGAGCGACTTCACTCACACTATGCATGGAAAAGTCCTACTTAATGCTGCTTGTAGAAGTAAGTCATTATGTTCAATGGAGGGACTATAATTTCAGTATACCTGGTATACCATAACTAGTTCAAGGTTACTTTTTTCCCCTCTATTTAACTAAACTCATTCTAATTATCCATAATACCCTTATACTTTCAGAGTCCTCCTTTTACTCCTAAGTGATGAATTAGAATAAAGAATTTCCCAAAATGTACAAAGCTGTTTTCAAATAAATACCTGACATAGCCTTCAGTGTTCATTATATCAGTTTCTAGGAAACCAAACACATAATTTTGCAGTAAATTTAGGGTCTAAGCTTAAAGTATTTTAATTCTCAACATATGCTTTCTACATAGTAATTATACAGCATGTAAAAACATAACCAAACATGCACTTTGGATTTCTTATTTTAAGATGGTTTTATATTGTAAAGGAAATATCTAAAACTGCATTGTGCTAAATAGATGGCTAAAACCATCAGCAACTGAGATTCATGGAAAATATAAGCAATTATTTTGTCTGAGGAATGCTTCAATGCAATTCCATACACTGTTTTCCTGAGAATGCTGAAAATATGACATATTCAACAGTTTGTTCTCTCAATAATATTAATTGAGAGGATCTATATGGAAGAAGATGTAACCAGAGAGAGATTCTAGACTGCAAAATCTTTGGATTTTACTTGCAATAAACTGGGGCTACTAGAAAGTTTCAGGAGAGTGACCACAGAGCAAATGCTGTGAAGCAATTATCCTTCATTAAAAAATAAATTTCAAAAGAAGTACATCTTAAGTATATTTAAATTGTTACTTATAGTGAACTGTAAATATAAAAGGTAAATTAATAACAATTGAAAGACAATCATAGAACTTATATATTTTCATTTTGTGCTGAAAATATGCTGAGAACTATACTCTGTTACTATTTAACAGAGGAAATTAGACAAAAATATTTTTTAAATCTTTTTTTTTCAATAAGAGTAACAAACACCATAACCTTGATTTGTGACAGCTATATTTTAAGAAGGATGTATTTTTAAATAAGTGCTCCCCACATTACTTATTAATTAAAACTAAATTTGAACACTTTCTATGTGCCAAGAACTTTTCAGTTTAGAAAAAGAATAAAAAATGATTATTCAGATGTAATGTAAAAAGACTTTAAAAGAGGTACTTATCAGAGCATGTGGGAGCTTAATATTTTGAGTGGTTTTGTCATGGGAGAAACTTCTCCAAGATTCAGGCTGATTTTGAAAAACAAAACAAAACAAAACTATTTATCCAAATGCAGTATGTGTGTTTGTGTGTATGGGTGTTAAGAAGGGTAAGAAGGAGTTGGAGAGAGAAAGTTAGTGGAAGTGAGAAAGGAAAAGTGTCTTAGAGTGAACAAATGTACACAAAGACATGGAGGACTGTAAATATATAATGTAACATTTACTTGGGCTTCCCTGGTGGCTCAGAGTTTCAAGAACTGAGTGTCAGGAAAACAGGCAAAAGTTGCAAATTATATGTGAGGAAACTTCTATTATATACCAGGGAATTGGAATATTCTAATCTTAAATGATTTGATGAGCAATATAGTACTAAAATGTCTTCCCTGATAGCTCAGCTGGTAAAGAATCCACCTGCAATTCAGGAGACCCAGTTCATTCCTGGGTTGGGAAGATCCCCTGGAGAAGGGATAGGCTACCCACTCCAGTATTCTTGAGCTTCCCTGGTGGCTCAGATGGTAAAGAATCTGCCTGCAAGTGGAAGACCTGGATTTGATCCCTGGGTTGGAAAGCTCCTCTGGAAGAGGGCTTGGTGACCCACTCCAGTATTCTTGCCCAGAGAGTCTCCATGGACAGAGGAGCCTGGTGGGCTACAGTATATGGGGTCACAAAGAGTGGGATATAGCTGAGCAACTATGCACAGCAGCTGCATGGTACTAAATCAAAGTGACATGATAATATTTGCACTTTGGGTGGTGGGGGGGCAGGAGATGTCAAACTGGACATCTAGATTTCCAACTTATTCAACTAGGTATGTGGTGGTGTCATTAACTGAGATAGGAAACAAGAAGGGCAGAAAAAGTTTCAAGCTATAAGATCAGAACAATTAAGGATTTTATTTTAGATATGTTAAATCTGAAGTGCTGTGAAGCAGTTAGGCTGTTTGGTGTGCTTCATGTCTCAGGATAAAGATCTGAGCCGGAAATACAGATTTGAGTTTTAACACTGTGGGCATGTCAATGACTTGAGCTGGAAATATAAACAAGGGTTTAACAGCATAGGCATTGACACTATAAGAAAGATTAGATCACTTACTAAAAGTGTGTTCCATAAGCAAGAGAAGAAGACTGAGGCTAAAAACCTGAAATAATGGGATAACCAGTATTAAAAGGGCAGGAAAGGGAAGAGGAATCCTGAAGAAAAGACAAAAAACAAAATGAGGGATGAAAAATGTTGAAGAATATGTTGCTCTACAAACTAAAGAAGATAGTATAAAAAAAGGGAGAAGGATGGACACAGTCCCATGCCGTAGGGAGGACAGGCAGGACAGGGTCAATTTTTCTTAAGGGAGAATTTTGTATGTATAACTCCATCTTCTCTTATACTTTTGTTCTGTCTCACAGAATGCCTAGGACATTATGTATCATCATCACTTTGAATGATGATAAGTATAGTATAGTCTGCATCACTTTAAGGTAAGCATTTTTAAACACCTTAATGACATATACTTTGCATATATGGCATAAATGTATTAAAATAATTTCTGACTTTTAAACCTGCATATATATAATTATATAATATTATAAACTATAATATCATATAAATATAATATATATATTAGTTCTGACCCTTGAGTGAAGTCACTCAGTTGTGTCCAGCTCTTTGCGACCCCATGGACTGTAACCTACCAGGCTCCTCTGTCCATGGGATTTTCCAGGCAAGAGTACTGGAATGAGTTGCCATTTCCTTCTCCAGGGGATCTTCCCTTGAACCTGCAAAAATATATACAACACAGTATATCCATGACAGGGTAGGCTAGTTACATTAAATGTTTCTTATTACACATGATTCTCCTCATTGCTATACTATGATTTTTCACAGTTACTCCTTATATTCATCTATGTAAGTATTCTTTAATTTTATGGTACAGATAAGGTAATTTTAGAAACTGAATATTCCCTATTTACTTATTAAATAAACATTAACTACAAGTTTGATCAGACTTCCCTGCAGATAATCAGGAAGTTCTAACTTAGTAAACTCAGTTGATAATAGAAAACAGAATGTCATCAAATATGCTTAGTGTAAACTTCATTAGCATTTTAAACTAAGTACTTGCATTTTGCTTTGTAAAAGATATTTAAACCTACAGGGGTTATTCCTAAAAATATTGTTAGTAGGATTGCAAGTGACTGTTTCCTTTTTGATCTTATTTGGTTCTCAACACTGTTACTCTAGATTTGGGTGAAGAAGCTACAGAAGACATTTTAAGATGGGGTTACAATCAAGGTTTGTAACTTCTGATGTCAAAAGGACTGGTTACAAGAGCAAAATAGGCTGGGTGTAATGTAACAGGCTCTGGATGAAACCAGTGTGCCAGGAACTTATGTCCAGATGAAGAAGAAGAAGGAGCTACTCTTTAAATGCAGGCAACATTTGCTTTCTGGATGCTATGCTTTAAAAATAATGTACATGAAATACAGTCACTAATGGTTACCCCTGAGAATAGGAATATAATTCCTATATTCCATGTTCATACATAATGCCAAATATTAGACATGGGGTTTTTGTCTTTAACATCAACTTCGATCTTCTGTACTTATGTCATGCTTGGTTTTTCTCATGGATTTGGGAATTTGGTATTTTAATTAAATAATGCCTTTCTTCATTCAACATGAAAAAAAGTTTGACTATGTAATTGCAGGTTTCCATTTTATTTTCATTGTTTAGATTACCACTTCATTCTAATTGTATATCTTGCAGAAAGAATTATAGGAATAGGTCTGAAATGGTTATAATTATACTGGCATTTAAGTTAAATAGTGGAGAACATATTTTCCAAGTTTAAAAGCACATTCAGTTCTCCAGAGATTGGAGATACAGAGTATTGGACTAAAACGGGTGTTACGCTCTCTGGTTTGCTATTGTTATTACTAAATTTTTCCTCAAAAATTTTAAAAGGACCAAATTAGATATATTCCTGAAAGAAAATATTTTAAATGTAAATTTAAAACATTCTAAATATGCAAAGACAAAATTTGGAATACAGATAGCCTTTAAGACATGCATGTCTGATTTCAAAATGCCTGATACTTATCCTGGGCTCATTTCTATAAAGGGTCCTTATAAAGGCTGTGGGTGAAGGATAAAGAATGAAAAAGCATTTGTCTACTTTAGTCAGTCTACTTCTGAGTCTAATTGTGAAGAAATGGGGAAAGGTCTGCTTTTTAGTTCCCAGGATGGGTGTGTTATCATCTACTGGTGATATTTAAGTCCCTTTCTGAGACTGGAGTTAAGAATGAGAATTTGTTTCATTAGAAAATGATGCATTTAGGGATTTCTTCCCAGAGCATTTCAAAGTTCAATGTTTAATATTTGGCTTTAGGATTTGTGTGAACTGGGCTTCTTTTCCTTGCCTTCTATCATAAAGCATAGGGAACATGTCCTGGATTTTTCCCACTTTATTTTTCATTCCACCCTTCTTTGCCCTGTATCATCCAGCTTTTTCTAGACTGTCTCAACTCTAGGTATTGGAGAATTTCACTACTCAAACTTGTCCAACTCAAGCCTCTGTCCATCTCAATTTTCAAAGGCAATCATATTCATTCTTAGGACATCAGTGGGTGGATGGAATTGACAATCTAACAAGCCCAGGCTACTCCAAACCCAGCAAGCTGCAGAGGGCTATTATCTATCATCCCTTCTCCCAGCCTCCCAGTCACGAGGACTTGCCAGAGGAATGGGTTTCTTTCCCATTCACTGATCTCCTGCTGCAATAAGACCCATTCTATGAAGCTTAGGCTTTTGGGCTATGGTTTTTCAACCTAACTCTTGTCCCAGTTTTTCTACAGGGATTATTTCCTGTCTATATAGCCAATGCCTGTGGGCCTGCTTTGAACAGGAGCAGAGTTCCTGGAATAAAAAAAGGTTCTGGCTTCCTGATTCTTCAGAGTGAGACACTGTTGTTGGGAGATTCCTGTCACAAAGTCCCATATTCCAACGTCCAAGATTGAAGGCCATGGTTAATAACATAACCCTGGATGGTCCCTAGTCCACTCTGCTTTATCAGCCACTATTTAACTTGGCAGCACCTCACACCTTTGACAGGACTCTAGGTGAGGCAGCCCTCCACCACAGCCCCACGTGCACTCCTAGTTTATTGCCTACATGTGTACCAGAATATATTCCCTGGTGGCTCAGATTGCAAAGAATCTGCCTGCTATGTAGGAGACCCAGGTTTCATCTCTCAATCGGGACGATCCCCAGGAAAAGGAATGGCAGAATACTCCAGTATTCTGGCCTGGAGAGTTCCACGAACAGAAGAGCCTGGAAGGCTTACTGTCCATGGGTTTGCAAAGAGTCAGACAGGTCTGAGCGACTAACACTTTCACTGGCTATGCCATTGTCAGCCACTGGAGTTTTTAAGAAGAGATTAGGAACTAGCTAAAAGAGCAAACTAACAGGACGCATAAACACGGTTACTCCATTGATAGCCTAAAGTCATACCTATAAAAACACACATCATTTAAGATTCTGAGCTCTTAATATAACAGTAAAATAATGCCCTTCTTCAAAATTTATCTCCATCTTCCCTCATTTCAGCCCCCAGAGAATTCCTCACAATCTTCTTCCATCAAAAATATGAAGACTTTTCATTTCTTCACACTTCAGCACACATCATCATTGTTTTTCTCCTATCACCAAGTTCTACTCAATAAACACTGGGCATGATAAAGTCTAGAATCTTCTCCAGAGGGTCTACCTTTTAAAAATAGGCTTGGGCTCAGAAAAATTGATTGGTCAACTTAGGTGATTGCTACCAAAGTACTAACCACATTCTATTCATCTATGCTCAGTTTTCTTATGGCAGCACCTTTACAAACTCACTGGTAAACAGAACTGAAATGAATACTGCTTTATACAGTAGAGAAAATATAAATAAAACAAGGGTTAATGAATTCCTTAGAAATATCTATGTGTCTATCTACATTTATATATCACAGTATGAAAAGGCAAAATGATAGGATATTGAAAGAGGAATTCCCCACGTCAGTAGGTGCCCAATATGCTACTGGAGATCAGTAGAGAAATAACTCCAGAAAGAATGAAGGGATGGAGCCAAAGCAAAAACAATACCCAGCTGTGGATGTGACTGGTGATAGATGCAAGGTATGATGCTGTAAAGAGCAATATTGCATAGGAACCTGGAATGTCAGGTCCATGAATCAAGGCAAATTGGAAGTGGTCATACAAGAGATGGCAAGAGTGAATGTCGACATTCTAGGAATCAGCGAACTAAAATGGACTGGAATGGGGGAATTTAACTCAGATGACCATTATATCTACTACTGCGGGCAGGAATCCCTCAGAAGAAATGGAGTAGCCATCATGGTCAACAAAAGAGTCCGAAATGCAGTACTTGGATACAATCTCAAAAACGACAGAATGATCTCGGTTCATTTCCAAGGCAAACCATTCAATATCACAGTAATCCAAGTCTATGCCCCAACTGGTAACGCTGAAGAAGCTGAAGTTTAATGGTTCTATGAAGACCTACAAGACCTTTTAGAACTAACACCCAAAAAGATGTCCTTTTCATTATAAGGGGCTGGAATGCAAAAGTGAGAAGTCAAGAAACACCTGGAGTAACAGGCAAATTTGGCCTTGGAATAAAGAATGAAGCAGGGCAAAGACTAATAGAGTTTTGCCAAGAAAATGCAGTGGTCATAACAAACACCCTCTTCCAACAACACAAGAGAAGACTCTACACATGGACATCACCAGATGGTCAACACCGAAATCAGATTGATTATATTCTTTGCAGCCAAAGATGGAGAAGCTCTATAAAGTCAGCAAAAACAAGACCAGGAGCTGACTGTGGCTCAGGTCATGAACTCCTTATTGCCAAATTCAGACTTAAATTGAAGAAAGTAGGGAAAACCACTAGATCATTCAGGTATGACCTAAATCAAATCCCTTATGATTATACAGTGGAAGTGAGAAATAGATTTAAGGGCCTAGATCTGATAGATAGAGTGCCTGATGAACTATGGAATGAGGTTCGTGACATTGTACAGGAGACAGGGATCAAGACCATTCCCATAGAAAAGAAATGCAAAAAAGCAAAATGGCTGCCTGGGGAGGCCTTACAAATAGCTGTGAAAAGAAAAGAAGTGAAAAGCAAAGGAGCAAAGGAAAGATAAAAGCATCTGAATGCAGAGTTCCAAAGAATAGCAAGAAGAGATAAGAAAGCCTTCTTCAGCAATCAATGCAAAGAAATAGAGGAAAACAACAGAATGGGAAAGACTAGGGATCTCTTCAAGAAAATCAGAGATACCAAGGGAATATTTCATGCAAAGATGGGCACAATAAAGGACAGAAATTGTATGGACCTAACAGAAGCAGAAGATATCAGGAAGAGGTGGCAAGAATACACAGAAGAACTGTACAAAAAAGATCTTCATGACCTAGATAATCATGATGGTGTGATCACTCACCTAGAGCCAGACATCCTGGAATGTGAAGTCAAGTGGGCCTTAGAAAGCATCACTACGAAGAAAGCTAGTAGAGGTGATGGCATTCCAGTTGAGCTCTTTCAAATCCTGAAAGATGATGTTGTGAAAGTGCTGCACTCAATATGCCAGCCAATTTGGAAAACTCAGCAGTGGCCACAGGACTGGAAAAGGTCAGTTTTCATTCCAATCCCAAAGAAAGGCAATGCCAAAGAATGCTCAAACTGCCGCACGATTGCACTCATCTCACACGCGAGTAAAGTAATGCTCAAAATTCTCCAAGCCAGGCTTCAGCAATATGTGAACCGTGAACTTCCTGATGTTCAAGCTGGTTTTAGAAAAGGCAAAGGAACTGGAGATCAAATTGCCAATATCTGCTGGATCATGGAAAAAGCAAGAGAGTTCCAGAAAAACATCTATTTCTGCTTTATTGACTATGCCAAAGCCTTTGACTGTGTGGATCACAAGAAATTGGAAAATTCTGAAAGAGATGGGAATACCAGACCATCTGATCTGCCTCTTGAGAAATTTGTATGCAGGTCAGGAAGCAACAGTTAGAACTGGACATGGAACAACAGAGTGGTTCCAAATAGGAAAAGGAGTACGTCAAGGCTGTATATTGTCACCCTGCTTATTTAACTTATATGCAGAATACATCTTGAAAACACTGGACTGGAAAAACACAAGCTGGAATCAAGATTGCTGGGAGAAATATCAATAACCTCAGATATGCAGATGACACCACGCTTATGGCAGAAAGTGAAGAGGAACTCAAAAGCCTCTTGATGAAAGTGAAAGTGGAGAGTGAAAAAGTTGGCTTAAAGCTCAACATTCAGAAAACGAAGATCATGGCATCCGGTCCCATCACTTCATGGGAAACAGTGGAAACAGTGTCAGACTTTATTTTTTGGGCTCCAAAATCACTGCAGATGGTGACTGCAGCCATGAAATTAAAAGACTCTTACTCCTTGGAAGGAAAGTTATGATCAACCTAGATAGCATATTCAAAAGCAGAGACATTACTTTGCCAACAAAGGTATGTCTAGTCAAGGCTATGGTTTTTCCAGTGGTCATGTATGACCACTGAGAGTTGGACTGTGAAGAAGGCTGAGCGCTGAAGAATTGATGCCTTTGAACTGTGGTGTTGGAAAAGACTCTTGAGAGTCCCTTGGACTGCAAGGAGATCCAACCAGTCCACTCTGAAGGAGATCAGCCCTGGGATTTCTTTGGAAGGAATGATGCTAAAGCTGAAACTCCAGTACTTCAGCCACCTCATGTGAAGAGTTGACTCATTGGAAAAGACTCTGATGCTGGGAGGGATTGGGGGCAGGAGGAGAAGGGGACGACAGAGGATGAGATGGCTGGCTGGCATCACTGACTCGATGGATGTGAGTCTGGGTGAACTCCGGGAGTTGGTGATGGACAGGGAGACCTGGCGTGCTGCGATTCATGGGGTCGCAAAGAGTCGGACACGACTGAGTGACTGAACTGAACTGAACTGATATCTCCATTTATATGTAAGTATGTATTTATGTATCTACACTCATATAGATAAAGAAATATTTCAAAAAATTGGGAAGAATATGTATTAATAGTTACTGCTTATTAGCAAAAATAACAATCTTATCCATCAGGTGATCACTGCCAAACTCACAATCCAAAGGACCATGCAAAATAATAAGTTATTGATCACAGGTTAGAATCTGAACTCAATTCAACTAGAAAGGGTGCCTGGAAGCAATTTCTACCTTGGTCTCTATTCCACTTTCTTTGGCAACTCCTCTGCTCTGGCCTCTGTGCCATAATCCCATACTGCTGCAATCCCTTGAAATCAAGGCTAGAGTGGTAAATTTATGGTTCCAACCTGATGCAACAGTGGATTCCTACATTCTTCAAGCTGGAACAAACACAAGGTTTTCTCAGCTGGCACAGCACTAAAGAATCTGCCTGCAATAGAGGAGACACGGGTTCGATCCCTGGGTGAGAGAGATCCTCTAGAGAAGGAAATGGCAGCCCACACTAGTATTCCTGCCTGGGAAATCTCATGGACAGGAGAGTGTGGAGGTACAGCCCTTGGGATCACAAAAGAATAGGACATGATTGAGCACAGGGAGACTAATATACCAAAAACAAAACAAAACATCCCAACACGACAAAGGAAAAAGCACCACCAAAAACAGTGACAACAGAGCTTCTCCTTCGTTCATGTTGGTCACTTGTCTCTGATAACATCACATTAACTTGATAACATATTGTTCTAAAAGGCTTCTTCAGTGGATAGAGGGGACAGAATATGGCAAAAAGAGTGAATAAGACAGTAGGGCAGAGGACTCTCCAATTATGTTTCTCTCTCTCATCATTCTATCTCTTTCTCTATGTTCACATGTAAATAATACAGCGAGAAAACATGAAATACAAATAACATTAAAGTTGCATTTTATTTTTGTTTTCACTGTCCTTTTCTATTCAGTGGGGTAGTCCTGCCCTTCCTTCTGATGACAATTTGTGTGTGTCAAATTACCTTTTGTCTCACAGACCATCATATAGCCACGGTTAGTCAAGAACAGGGTCCTAATTTGGAAATTATAATGTCCATGATATGAATAAAAATTTTACCATGGTTTACCATTAATCTACTTTTCGGGCTCTCTGTTAGTCAGTATGGTATCTCTGTGAAATCAGTAAAAAATACCCTTTTCTCTGAGCATACCAGAATCCCCTGCCAGGGCTTGGCCAATGGAACACTGGCTCAGTTTCAGCTTCATCTCACCCACTCAGTGGATTTATAGTACACTATGATCAAAGTTGAGAGAAAGCTTTGCACAGTCATATAATCACATAGCTGAGCCCGGCATCCTTCCCATAGCAGGAAGATGGAGGCAGAGTGCTCTTGCTATGCACTCTCTTCCTAGTCTTCTCTTACCTCAACAAACTAGCAGCTGTTTCTCTTAAAGGTCAAAAATATGGAGGAAGGAAAAAACAGTAAAGAGTAAAACAGTTCTTATTTATTTGGAAAACTCCACACTCCAACCACAATAATGGTTAAAAGATGGCTCATCTTCTTGTGAGGTTTCCAGGGACCTTAATAGGTTCCATGTTGAGCCCCTTTCTCCTGAAGTTCATTTAATCTTGCCAGATGTTTTCTATTCTGTGTGGCCATTTGAATGCCAGGGCATGCTAGATCTCCACCCTTTTTCTGCTGAGGTCTTCTTGCCCCTCCATGAAGCCCTCCTAGGCGGGATGCACAATGGTCCCCTGATGCTTCTTCCAGGTGGCTCTGTCTTGTGACCCAGAAAAATATATGCATCTCTTGCCTAGACAAACTGTAAGACTTCAGACCGCCAGATCCCAGTGAAGCAGCACCCTCCTCACTTAGCTACCAAGCACTTACTTTTCTTGCCCTCTAAATTTCCCAGGAAAAAGTCAGATCCCAATCTACAGTCCATTTCAACTTTCAGAGTCAGGATTCATGTTCCAAACCTCTGTGCCTGCCAACTTCAAGGAATACAGTTTAAAGTTCTCTAAGCATCCCTTTCTGAATCTTTCTAGCTAGCTTTAGCATTAGAAGATAGCTAAATCTCCATCCTCTCAGCCCAAAATGCACAAGGTATAGTGAGAAAGCACAGACGTGCAACCACTGTCTCCAAATAAATCTCTTCACTGATCACTTCACAAAATAATTATTTTGTGATAATGATCTTTTAGATTTTTCCAGATGGATATAGGATTCAAAAGCATGAAGCTCTTGAATGCCTTTGAAATTCTATACAAGTTACTTTGTCTCTTTAAGTTGGCCCCTTAAACTGGTGCTACTGTCAAAAATGAGGCAAAAAAATGTCCCATTTTTACTTACCTGTTAAATATACATGGCATATGTGTCAGTCAAGAAATAAAAAATAACCCCCAAAGCTCAGTGGCTTAAAGAAAGAAAGGTTTTCACCCGTTCCTGTTGTGTGATCATCAGTCAGGGCTCTAGTCTGCACTGACATCGTCGTCACTCTGTGGACTGACAGTCCAATCACTACCAAGAGCATCGAGAGCGTCAGGGGCAGAGGGAATGTTGAACGTGGCACTGCACATACTAGTCTTGTTATTCTGCAGAAAAAAGTGATGTGGATGCACTTGAGCTGAACAGGTAGAGAAGCATAATTCTCCTGCAAGGAGGACACAGGTGAGAATTTCATTTTAGCCACTCTAGTCTTGATGGGAAACTAAAGAGTTCAGTCACTGGTTGTGACAGAATATATCTAGTTGTATGACAGAATATATCTAGTCCCTGGTCATATGACAGAATAACAAATGGTCAGATACGAATCAGGAAAGAAAACTTCACTCATCAATTCTGTCTTGGGGCTTCCATATCTGATGGAGCAGATATTTTAAGTTCCTTTTGCAAAATTTTCCTTGCTTTTATACATTATAAACATACCTATTTCAATGGTGGTGCTGCCTGAGTACCTAATGAGGTTAGGGGAAAATGTATAGGCCAGAGGAAAAAAACTAATTATTACACACCTACTATGAGAAAGACATGGTCATAGTCACTTTACAAAGTTAGCGTGGTTAATTCTTCCAAAATCTTGTGAAATAGCAGTTATCATCCTGTTTACACATTAAGAAACTGAGGTTCATAGAGATTAGATGATTGCTTAAGACTGATCATTAAGACAGAGCTAGAATTCATGTATTTGGTCCTCCCATTAGACCACTAATGGTTATTTTCCTGGGCTATACTCTCTTTTTTGATATCCTAATATTGTCCTGAGAAGACTCTTGAGAGTCTCTTGGATGTCAAGGAGATCAAACTAGTCAATCCTAAAGGAAATCAACCCTGAATATTCATTGGAAGGACTGACACTGAAACTGAAGCTCCAATATTTTGGCTACGTGATGTGAAGAAAGGCAATGCCAAAGAATGCTCAAATACTGCACAATTGCACTCATCTCACACGCTAGTAAAGTAATGCTCAAAATTTTCCAAGCCAGGCTTCAGCAGTATGTGAACCGTGAACTTCCAGATGTTCAAGCTAGTTTTAGAAAAGGCAGAGGAACCAGAGATCAAATTGCCAACATCCGCTGGATCATGGAAAAAGCAAGAGTGTTCCAGAAAAACATCTATTTCTGCTTTATTGACTATGCCAAAGCCTTTACTGTGTAGATCACAATCAACTGTGGAAAATTCTGAAGGAGATGGGAATACCAGACCACCTGGCCTGCCTCCTGAGAAACCTGTATGCAAGTCAGGAAGCAACAGTTAAAACTAGACATGGAACAACAGACTGGTTCCAAATAGGAAAAGGAGTACGTGAAAGCTGTATATTGTCATCCTGCTTATTTAACTTATATGCAGAGTACATCATGAGAAATGCTGGGCTGGAAGAAGCACACGCTAGACTCAAGATTGCTGGGAGAAATATCAATAACCTCAGATATGTAGATGACACTACCCTTATGGCAGAAAGTGAAGAGGAACTAAAAAAGCCTCTTGATGAAAGTGAAAGAGGAGAGTGAAAAAGTTGGCTTAAAGCTCAATATTCAGAAAATGAAGATCATGGCATCTGGTCCCATCACTTTATGGGAAATAGATGGGGAAACAGTGGGAACAGTGTCAGACTTTATTTTTTTGGGCTCCAAAATCACTGCAGATGTGATTGCAGCCATGAAATTAAAAGACGCTTACTCCTTGGAAGAAAAGTTATAACCAACCTAGACAGCATATTCAAAAGCAGAGACATTACTTTGCCAACAAAGGTCCATCTAGTCAAGGCTATGGTTTTTCCAGTAGTCATGTATGGATGTGAGAGTTGGACTGTGAAGAAAGCTGAGCGCTGAAGAATTGATGCTTTTGAACTGGTGTTGGAGAAGACTCTTGAGAGTCCCTTGGACTGCAAGGAGATCCAACCAGTCCATTCTACAGGAGATCAGTCCTAGGTGTTCTTTGGAAGGAATGATGGTAAAGCTGAAACTCCAATACTTTGGCCACCTCATGGGAAGAGTTGACTCATTGGAAAAGACTCTGATACTGGGAGGGATTAGGGGCAGGAGAAGAAGGGGACGACAGAGGATGAGTTGGCTGGATGGCATCACCGACTCGATGGACATGAGTTTGAGTGAACTCCAGGAGTTGGTGATGGACAAGGGAGGCCTAGCGTGCTGCGATTCATGGGGTCGCAAAGAGTCGGACACGACTGAGCAACTGAACTGAACTGAACTGAACTGATGTGAAGAGCCGACTCATTGGAAAAGACCCTAATGCTGGGAAAGATTGAAGGCAGAAGGAATAAGGAGGTGACAGAGATGAGATGCTTGGATGGCATCACTGACTCAATGGACATGAGTTTGAGCAAGCTTCAGGAGATGGTGAAGGACAGGGAAGCCCAGCATGCTGCAGCCCATGGGGTCGCAAAGAGTCGGACATGACCAAGTGACTGAACAAGAAGAACAATATTGTTCCTAGAGGACTCCTTAGACTGTGCTTCCTAATCAGGATTCAGAAAATCAACTTACATATGGCAGGGGGATTTTTGTTTTGGTGGGAGTGGTTGTTTTGTTTTAAAACATGGCCCAGTCTACGTTATTAACCAGCTGATGAGCATTTTACTATTCAAAAAACTATTTGTTTCAATTTGGAATATGCAGAGCCATCATATACCCTATTTTTTTAAGAGAAGAATTATTGAATAGAAGTGGGTAGGAGGCTAGGAAACAAGATTCCAGCTATTTCTTTTTTACTAAGTTTTGGTATTCTTTTAATCTAAAGAAATTGATCCACTTAATCTAGGTTGTCAAATGTATAGGCATAGTTATTTGTAGAAATCCCTTATCATTTTAATATCTATATACTATATGCTGCTGCTGCTGCTAAGTCGCCTCAGTCGTGTCCAACTCTGTGTGACCCCATAGATGGCAGCCCACCAGGCTCCCCCGTCCCTGGGATTCTCCAGGCAAGAACACTGGAGTGGGTTTCCATTTCCTTCTCCAATGCATGAAAGTGAAAAGTGAAAGGGAAATCGCTCAGTTGTGTCCAACTATTAGCCACCCCATGGACTGCAGCCCACCAGGCTCCTCCCTCCATGCTTATGAGACAGCAAATGACTGCTGTTGTTTTAAGTCATAAATTTTAGGATGATTTGTTATGCAGCAACAGAAAACTAATATAGAGTCTTACTCTAGGACAGACAAGTTTTTGCAGGGGGATATATAAATAGATTCTGGTCATCTCATCAACTCCAACACTCTGGGATTTGATGGTAGACTGCTGTGGGGTTTGCCATGACCAATAGCACCATCTTTACATACTTATGTCTGCTCTATTTTATCCTCTCTCCAGAATATTTCTCAGAGCATAAAATTATCCTATCACTTTTCCTACTTAAAAAATACCTATTTTTCCTTTTACCCAACATTCTTCTCCAACTATCAATCTATTTCTAAGGTCCACTTTATAGAAAAACTCTTTAATAGTGTTATCTATATTAGCTATATCTGTTTCCTCATTCCTAATTCTAAAACCCTCCCCATTCATTTTATTATCCATACTTCTATGAAAACATTTATAGTAGGAGTACTGGTGACCTCCATATTGCTAAACCTAACGGACAATTATCCAGACACAATTTACCCAACTTTTCTACAGTGTTAGAAAGAGCTGATGACTGACTTCCTCTTGAAATACTTTCTTAACTCAGATCCCCAGACACTATACATTCCTGACTTTGTTCCTTCTTTATTATCTCATTTTATTTTCCTTACCTTTCTTCCTACCACAGATTTTTAAATGTCAGAGTGCCCGGAACTCAGTTTGGATTTTTCTATCAACATTTACTCCCTTGATGCTCTCAGTCAGGCCCATGACTGACCACTCTCAAATACAGATTTTTTATGTTCAGCCTCCCTCTGAGCTCCAGTGCAATATACCTGATATATTTAATATTTAATATGAACAAACCCAAATTCTTGATTTCCTACCCTAAACCTGTTGTTCTTAGTCTTTTTACTTTAGTAAATAGAATGAGTAAATCTGGTCTTTCTCAGTCTTCTTCACTCACTTGGGTAACCACCCCTAGGATCATAATTGTGTTCCACCTTTCTTTTATAATACTATCCCAAACCACCAACCACTAATCTACCTATTTAATGTACTCAGAATAAGAACTCTTCTAACTGCTATTGCCACCACCCTAGGTAAGCCACCTTCATGTCTTCCTTGGATTACTTAATTTGTTGGTTCCAACTGGTTCCTTTGCATCCTTTCTCACTCTTCTACTGTCCACAGCCTGTGTGGCAGTTAAAGGTGTACACAAAACTCTCCAGTGGCTTCCCACTATAATTAAAATAAAAAATTCCTACCATGATCTATAAGTCTCCAAGATTTATCTGGTTCTAACTCTATATCATTTGTTCCCTCACTCCTCACTCTAGTTCATTAGCTTCCTTGTATGTGAAATGCACAAGACACAGTCTCACATGAAGACTTCATACTTTATGTTCCACCTGCTAGAAATGGTCTTCTCCATGTATTCACATTCTTTACTGCCTCATTTTCATCAAATTCATCTCAAAACACCTCTTTTAAACAGGCCTTTTCTAAATATTCTACCTAAAAATCCATGTCTCTCACCCTCTAAACCTTATCTTGAGTAGATAGTCTTCACAGCATGCATAATCTTCTTTATATTATATTGCCCATTTATTTTATTGTTGTCTTCCCTATCAGAATATAAACTCCATGAAGGTTGGGACATTTTGTCTTCACCACCATACATCCAGCGCCTAAACAAGTTCCTGACACATAATCCATGTTCTATAAATTATATTTTGAATGACTGTGTGAATTAACATTTGTGTGAATCCTCAAGAATGCACTGCAGCAAGTAGATTTTGAATGCTCATCATTTTATCTCTAGCATGGAGTCCTTTGGCACATAATTAATGCTCCATAAATATTTATCTAATAAGTCAATAGAAATGTGATTATCATAGAAACAGGCATAAATCCAGAGTAAGTGGAAGCCAATGCCTTGCCCAATGGGCCAATGCAATCGCTTCCTCTGAACATTGTGCCTAACTAGTCAAATCCAAAAGAGTACATTTTTATGAAAGTGAATGAATGTCCTAATAAATATTAATAAATGAATGGATACTTGTTCCTAGAAAATACTTTTGACAAGAAAGAACAGATAGTTATCAACCTCACACATAGCAGAATAATCTAAGAGGATAAGAAGTGAGAAAGATTTTATTTGGTTATTAGGAGATGATGAATATTTTCCAAAAGAATAAATCTAATAAAATGTTTGGGGCAGAAGCCAGGTCATATAAGACTAAATGAGTTAAAAAATAACAGCATTAAAATCAGACAAAATTTAGAGGAGGTTGCCAGAAAGGGAAGAATAAAAGGAGAGTAGGTTAACTGAGCAGAAGAGTCATTTAAAATCATTTTACAGTCAGGACTGATGATTTCTAAGCATGTTTCCATGCAGAGTGTAGAAAGTGACAATGCCTATAATTTGAAATGAATATATCTTTTCCTAACTGTTTCCACAGTCCTAGGTAACAGATTAAGAATATCTAACTAAAGCAAAATCTCTTTCTAGGGAAGATGTGATCTAAACTCATCAGGGATGTTTGTCCATTCTAATTTGCCTCATCCTTTTATTATGTATAAAACACAAACCAATAGTGATAAATAAGGATTACTAAAGAAGGATTTTTCAGTCTTTTTAGAAGCTATTAACAGTGTCAGACTTTATTTTTTTGGGCTCCAAAATCACTGCAGATGGTGACTGCAGCCATGAAATTAAAAGACACTTACTCCTTGGAAGAAAAGTTATGACCAACCTAGATAGCATATTGAAAAGCAGAGACATTACTTTGCCAACAAAGGTCCGTCTAGTCAAGGCTATGGTTTTTCCTATGGTCATGTATGGATGTGAGAGTTGGACTGTGAAGAAGGCTGAGCACCGAAAATTGATGCTTTTGAACTGTGGTGTTGGAGAAGACTCTTCAGAGTCTCTTGGACTGCAAGGAGATCCAACCAGTCCATTCTGAAGGAGATCAGCCCTGGGATGTTCTTTGGAAGGACTGATGCTAAAGCTGAAACTCCAGTACTTTGGCCACCTCATGTGAAGAGTTGACTCATTGGAAAAGACTCTGATGCTGGGAGGGATTGGGGGCAGGAGGAGAAGGGGACGACAGAGGATGAAATGGCTGGATGGCATCGCTGACTCGATGGACGTGAGTCTGGGTGAACTCCGGGAGTTGGTGATGGACAGGGAGGCCTGGCGTGCTGTGATTCATGGGGTCGCAAAGAGTCAGACATGACTGAGCGACTGAACTGAACTGAACTGAATGCTAAGCAATACATTATTTTGTGATATGTAGTTTATGTGTCTTTTATGAACTGCAGTACTTTAGAAACATTTACTATTTCTTGCAATACCTCCTCAATATTAATCATATCTCCCAAAAGATAATTAAGTTCAAGATAGTTTTCTTATGTTATTGCTTGATGATATATATTAATCATATTATAAAACAACTCAAATCTACTTACATAAATGTTTAGATGAAGATGTTTTTAGATAAAGTGCTTTTTTTCCCTTATTAAATGTCTAGGTAGATGTCTCAGAGGGTCATTTGTATGCTAGTTGATATTTGATCATTTTGTAGAAATGGAATTGCTTATCCTCAAAATTTCACTATTTTGTATATTCTTTAGTCAGTCAAGTAGGAACTACCACCTCATTTTACAAATGGAGCAACTGTGATGAAGTAAGTTGCCCAAAGACACATACCTGGCAAGAGGCGAAGACAAGAATCAGACCTGAACTTCTGACTATGGATCCAGAATACTTCACACAGCATCCTAATTGTTTCATGATGATCTAACAGTGAGATTCTGCCTAGCTGGGAGTAACAGAAAAATATGTAATATTAATGGCTTAAGATAAAAGAAAATTCTGTCCGTGACAGTCCTTGGCTAGAAGGGCCACTGGTTTCAGTTTTAGAGGCAGTAGCAAGTTTTCGTTTACTGTTCTGCCTGTGCATATAGACAAGTCATTTATATTTTGCATAACTGTGTGCCAGGCTAAAGATATATAAAAAAAGGGCACCAGGAAAGGGAATCTGCAGTTTCTGATGCAAAGAATATGGAGCCAAATATAGATAGATAAATATAGATATAAATACAGTTTTTCTTTCGTGTTATATATATTATAGATAATGTATATAATGTTATAGGTACATGTGTGTTTATATATATCCACACACATATATACATACATGCATTTAGGGCTACCCTCATGGCTCAGACAGTAACATATATATATATATATATAGAGAGAGAGAGAGAGAGAGAGCTATACAGATAACTTGGAAGCTATATAACTTCAGGATTTAAAATTGGACATTATTTCATAATCTGGGTTATAATGAAATAAGCTGTTATTAAGAGTCAACTAATTTTTCTTTGAAACAAATGAAAGTCTCCAACTTGTTTTAAAATGTTTTATATTGTTTTCATCTATCTGCCTGTCTTGGCAGAATATACAAACAGTAATGTTATCATCTAGGCTATGCAGATAAGCTGCCTGCAGTGAGAAGGCTCAAAAAGACCATCCCTCCTCTTCCTACCCTTGCCTTCTTGGAGCTGTCCAGAGAGTTTGTGGGCAGAACCCCTAAAACAGCCAGTTACTCCCAGCAGCTGACATAATATGAGCTGCTGCTCTGCTTGCCCAGTGATTCAAGATGGCCCCAAATTCTTCTAAATTCTCTCTCTTTTGGAGATATTTATTGCTTATTGTGATTTGCTTGTTAGATTTAAGAAAGCAGACAAGTCAATTCCAGATATCAGGGTCCATTTTATTACAGCCCTGTAGGCAATGGCACCCCACTCCAGTACTCTTGCCTGGAAAATCCCATGGATGGAGGAGCCTGGAAGGCTGCAGTCCATGGGGTCGCTGAGGGTCAGACATGACTGAGAGACTTCACTTTCACTTTTCACTTTCATGCATTGGAGAAGGAAATGGCAACCCACTCCAGTGTTCTTGCCTGGAGAATCCCGGGGACGGGGAAGCCTGGTGGGCTTCCGTCTATGGGGTCACACAGAGTCGGACACAACTGAAGTGACTTAACAGCAGCAGCAGGGAACATGTAAGGATGAGAGATTAACAATCATCATACTTAAAAGACAAGATGGTTTTCCAATTCCATGAGACATTTTTCCTTCCCAGCACCGGTTGCTTTTTCTTCATCTACACTGTGGAACTCACATGCCATTCCTGATACAGTCTGAACAACTTCTATGAGACAGGGATTGTACTGACTTTTTCCAACACAATTTTTTATATTAAAAACTAGCCCTTAAAATATTAGTATTGACAATGGGAAATGGATTAAAACAAACCAGAAGAAAACAAGTAGCGATAATATAGGTTATATTTAATACTAGATCACAGCCTTTGCTAGGCATTCTAATAAAGGACTCATTCTATGCAGTCAGAAAATAATATGGTCAAGCAAATTTTGTGCTAACTTCCATGTGCCACATGGAAGCTTTAATTAACCTGTCTTGTGAGTCACTGAGCCTTTATGAATTTCATTTATATTGCATTGTGGGAACATGACATTTACTTCTTCACACCATTTTTACTTTTTTAAATTATTACCATGAAAAAATTTATTGAGCAAATGTCACTCCCAAAGAAGCCATGGCCCAATAGTGGCCATTCCTCCAGGTGACTGGTATTGGCTGCTAAAACACAGCAATATAAAGAAAAGGCTTAGAGTTTCTTAATGTCACCTTTAACATCCAGAAATGGTATCCTGATCTTGTTAATTAAGTAGCTTGAAAACATACACAGAGAACCCAAAGGAAAAAACCAGCTTGGTCATTTGTGAAAAACAGAATTTTTTGCCTTTGAATTCTCTTAAGGAACACAGAGTTATTTTCATCATTAAAGACCAAATCTATGCTTTCTTTATTTCAATATTCATGGCACAAAAGATGTCAAGCTTATGCTTGATCTCTCTTAGTTACAATAATATATGTCACTGACCAGTAAAGCTACTGTGTCAAAGCCGTCTGCACGGTTCCAATTCCCTCAGTACCTGATAAGAGAAGGTTATTCTTTGTATATCCAGAACCTGACAATCTTTTAGTAATTAGGGCAGTTTTTCACTGCTCTGTGGATGCTGAGAAAAGAAAAAATATTATGAGTGTTTAATGAAATGCACCATGACCTTGCAGTAAGATAATCTTATTTTTCCACAAGATTAAAAAAAAAAAAGGCAAATAGATTTTAAAGAGGTGAAATAAGGGCACATCTTAAAGCAATGTGCAAAGTAAACATCAGGTAAAATACAAAGGCTGGAAGAATTGATTATGCCACTTGGTTGCTCTCCTGTGGAATATAAAAGAAGCAGGGACATGCTCTGTTACTCCCTGCATGTAGAAGTCGAGCTTGGAAACAATATACTGACATCTCTGCCATACAGATAATTCCAACAAGCTGATATGCTGAATCAACAATTATCATTTAGAAACTTTCTGGGTCCACTGATGGACAGGTACAGAGTGTATCTTAATGGTCTTCTTTTTACAAGCCAATTTTAATAAAAAGAAATAAAATTACATGAGAGAGAATGAACATCAAAGGCTGAAAAGAAAATGCAGCAAAACCAAAAAGATAAAAAATGCTTCATCAAACACAAAAAATAGCCAGAGGATTACTCCATTACTCATTACAAGATTAAAGAAACCTGTGACCACCATCATACGGTTAGACACTACAACAGAAATACTGGCAGATTACATGTGATATTAGATGTTTAGCACATTGTTTCTGACAGTGTCTATTAATACATTTTTATCATTACTCTATCTTAATTATCACAATCATTCTTACTGGCCATGATCTAAACACCATAGACTAGAAAAGCACAAGCTCACAGAAATCTGACTGAATGATTAGTAATTCTCAGTATAAAGATCAAAAGGGGAGGGGTTAGCAATTGTATTTTTACTGTATATGCATTATTACTACCATTTCAAACTCATAAGCTATTCAGCTCCAAAGAAAAAGAAAATACTCCTTCAGGCACATTCTGCTCTAGACTTCATGGAAGTTTCTTGACTCAGCCCATAACAAGCACCAATATCTTTACAAACTCTGTTAAAAGTTAAAATATTGGGACATCCCTGGAAGTCCAGTAGTTAAAACCACATGCTTCCAATGGAGGAAGTGGAGGTTCAAACCCTAGTTGGGGAATGAAGATCCTTCATGCCACAAAGCGGTAGCCAAAAAAATCAGTCAATTCAGTCACTCAGTCATGTACAACCATTTGCAATCCCATGGACTGAAGCACACCAGGCTTCCCTGTCCATCACCAACTCCTGGAGCTTGCTCAGACTCTTGTCCACTGACTTGGTGATGCCATCCAACCATCTCATTGTCTGTTGTCCCCTTTTCCTCCTGCCTTCAATCTTTCCCAGCATTCAGGGTCTATCCAATGAGTCAGTTTTTCACATCAGGAGGCCAAAGTACTGGAGTTTCAGCTTCAGCATCAGTCCTTCCAATGACTATCTGGGACTGATTTCCTTTAGGACTGACTGGTTTGATCTCCTTGCTTCAAGGGACGCTCAAGAGTCTTCTCCAACACCAGTTCAAAAGCATCAATTCTTTGGCGCTCAGCTTTCTTTGTAGTCCAGCTCTCACATTCATACATGATTACTGCAAGAACCATAGCTTTGACTAGATGGACCTTTGTTGGCAAAGTAATGTCTCTGGTTTTCAATATGGTATCTAGGTTGGTCATAGCTTTTCTTCCAAGGAGCAAGCATCTTTTAATTTCATGGATGCAGTCACCATATGCTGTGATTTTGGAGCCCAAGAAAATAAAGCCTGCCACTGTTTCCATTGTGTCTCCATCTATTTGCCATGGAGTGATGGGACCAGATGCCATGATCTCAGTTTTTTGAATGTTGAGTTTTAAGCCAGGTTTTTCACTCTGTTCTTTTACTTTCATCAAGAGGCTCTTTAGTTCCTCTTCACTTTCTGCCATAATGGTGGTGTCATCTGCATATCTGAGGTAATTGATATTTTTCCTGGCAATCTTGATTCCAGCTTGAGCTTCATCCAGCCCAGCATTTCTCATGATGAACTCTGCATAGAAGTTAAAAAAGCAGGATGACAATATAGCCTTGACATGCTCCTTTCTTGATTTGGAACCAGTCTGTTGACTCCTCAGTGATCAATGCAAAGAAATAGAAAAAACAATACAATGGGAAAGACTAGAGATCTTGTCAAGAAAATTAGAGATACCAAGGGAAATTTTCGTGCAAAAATTGGCACAATAAAGGGTAGAAATGGCATGGGCATAACAGAAGTGGAAGATATTAAGAAGTGGCAAGAATACACAGAAGAACCATACAAAAAAGATCTTCATGTCCTGGATAACCACGATGGTGTGATCACTCACCTAGAGCCAGACATCCTGGAATGCGAAGTCAAGCGGGCTCTAGGAAGCATCACTATGAACAAAGCTAGTGGAAGTGATGGAATTCCAGTGGAGCTATTTCAAATCCTAAAAGATGATGCCGTGGAAGTACTGTACTCAATATGCCAGCAAATCTGGAAAACTCAGCAGTGGCCACAGGACTGGAAAAGGTCAGTTTTCATTCCAATCCCAAAGAAAGGCAATGCCAAAGAAGGTTCAAACTACCACACAATTGCACTCATCTCACACACTATCAAAGTAATGCTCAAAATTCTCCAAGCCAGGCTTCAACAGTATGTGAACCATGAACTTCCAGATGTTCAAGCTCGTTTTAGAAAAGGCAGAGGAACCAGAGATCAAATTGCCAACATCCTTTGGAGCATCAAAAAGCAAGAGAGGTCCAGAATAACATCTACTACTGCTTTATTGATTATGCCAAAGCCTTTGACTGTGTAGATCACAACAAACTGTGGAAAATTCTGAAAGAGATGGGAATACCAGACCACCTGACCTGCCTCTTGAGAAATCTGTATGCAGATCAAGTAGTAACAATTAGAACCGGACATGGAGCCAAAAAATAAAAAATGCAATAAAATAAAGTCATAGATATTCACATATTCTAAGGAAAGAGTCAGGAACATCAGAAAAGGTAAGAGAATAATCATATTTTCTGGAAATGCTCTATTTGTTAATACTTCTCCTTTAATAGCTTCAAATATTCATTGTAATCACAGCACAGTGCATTTGTGGGAGTCTTGAATGAAGGAGGAGTTGATGGATTTACTTTCATGATATTCTATTATCTGTAAAGAAAATCAATATAAAATTGATAAATTATCAATTTATAATTCATGTATCATCCACTTCTATTAATAATTTAAGGTGCTCTCAAGAGATTTAGTCAATGGTAGTATTTACAATAACAAAATTTACATCAGAAGACAACAGATCCAGACTGAGAAATGAATACTTGGGAAAGGCTAGTAATTTAACCTGTCTTGAAAATGGTTTTCTTTAAATATTTATTAAACATTTATCTAAAGGAAAAGATGGGTACTGCATGAGAAAAAAGTATTAATTGCAATGCCTACCAGCCTATTAGAAAAGAGCTGACTCTTTGGAAAAGTCACTGATACTGGGAAAGATTGAAGACCAAAGGAGAAAAGGGTGACAGATGATGTGATGGCTGGATGGTATCACTGATTCAATGTTCATGAACTTGGGTCAACTCCGAGAGATGGAGAGGAAGCCTGGCATGCTGCAGTCCTGGGTTTGCAAAGAGTCAGACACGACTTGGTGACTGAACAAAAAGAAAAACCACTGTATTGTTGATTCAGGCCCAAAATCATATAGTCAGTACAAGCAAAGCAAAAGCCCAGGATTTAACTGGACTTATCACCTTAGAAGGCAATTAATCATCTATGACATGATAGAAAATGTGTGTGTGTGTATGTGTGTATATATGTGTGTGTGTGTGTGTGTGTGTGTGTGTGTGTATCCCAAGTTCTTGATCCAGGGCTCCTAAAACCCTTGTAAATTTCTGTGTGATAAGAGCACTAGGATCATCTTTTGCCTATGAGATGACTCTGGGTGGGCTCCAGGATGGATGGAGTCTGCCACCGAAAGAGCAAGCTATGATAAGAACATAGAATCTGCAGCCCCATTCCCAACCCCCCAACTTTTCCAAAGGGGGAGAGGGTATGGAAATGGAGCTTATAATTGATCACACCTATGGGTTAGGAAGCTTTCCTAAAACCCACATAGTACAGGGTTTGAGCACTTCCAGGTTGGAGAACACATCCATACCTGGAGGATGATGCACCCCAAGTCCTCATGAACAGAAGTCCCTGAATTTGGGCTCTCCCAGACCTCACCCTATGTATCTTTTCACCTGGTTGTTCATCTGTATCATTTATCTTATATTTTAATAAGCTGTCAAGCATGGTTATTTCTTACAAACATATTTTGGCTCACATTAGGTGAATTATCGCTACCTTATTTTTCCACCCAAGAGATGCTTTGGCACCATTAAATTGTTTCCCTGGGAAATTGGCCTTTACTGACTTCTTTAATACAAGTCTAAGCTCCAAAGTATGGGATGGCCACCCATAAAGAGAGAACTGGTCCTCAAAAAGAATGTAGAGCAAAATCTTTACTTGTGAATTTTCAACCCAGGCTCCCTAACACTTGCATTTATTTTTAGGTAAACTTTCTTGTCTGGCCTACTCTTGAGAGTCCCTTGGACTGCAAGGAGATCCAACCAGTCCATTCTGAAGGAGATCAGCCCTGGGATTTCTTTGGAAGGAATGATGCTGAAGCTGAAACTCCAGTACTTTGGCCACCTCATGCGAAGAGTTGACTCATTGGAAAAGACTCTGATGCTGGGAGGGATTGGGGGCAGGAGGAGAAGGGGATGACAGAGGATGAGATGGCTGGATGGCATCACTGACTTGATGGACGTGAGTCTGAGTGAACTCCAGGAGTTGGTGATGGACAGGGAGGCCTGGCGTGCTGCGATTCATGGGGTCGCAAAGAGTCAGACACGACTGAGCGACTGAACTGAACTGAACTGAACTACTCCCATAATTTATTTCTCACTTTGAACAATCATTACCCAGCTGCTAATAGTTTCTACGGGTCTCATCCAGAACAGCCTTAAAGAGGGGACAGGTTCTGAGTTGAGAAAGAAGGCACAGACTGAATTTATTTGACCACCATGACCCTCAAGACAAATACACATGGTGACTGAGCATGGCCACTGAGGTGTCTGAGGAAAGGAACAGATAGAAGCATTTCCCACAGAGCATCAGGTTGGGTAGCAGGGAAAGCAGTGAACCTGGAAAAATTATCAGCTTGATCTTTTGTATCACCTTTAAGTTGGATGTGTTTTTCAGGGCTATTTAGCCTAAATGAAAAAATAAAAAGAGAATTCAAAGTAATACATTCTAACAAAGCAAAATAGACTCAAAGAAGAAACTTATTTAAAAAGAGATTCCAAATGATGAAGAGTAAGAAAATGTTGCCCAAGGAGAAACAGTTTTGCCAATCCACAGAGGGAGGAATATTAAGGAAACATATATTTTAAAATGCCAATGATGGAAAATAAGGAATACAATGTCTAAAGTTAAGAGAGGACAGAAAGAATGTTAATGGGCTTTTTGACTAACAAAATTAAAAAGTGATACTAAAGTGATACTTATTTTTAAAAAATCATATAGAGAAATTAAACTAAGACATTGAAATTAACCAAGTCTTAGTAGAATGTCCAATGTCTGTACTTTCTCCAAGAAGAAGCATACTCTGAAACAAGGAGTCAAAAGCAGTGGTTTCATTGGAAAGCTGAAGAGAACACGCACAGGAGAACATGGATGTGAAACAAAGAAAAGCACCAGTGAGGGACTTCATTATCCAACCAGTCACCACTGCAGATAACTGAAGCTTAATCCTCATAAAGACACTTGGGAGCCAATGTAAAGCGCATAACCTCAGAGTTAATCTCTCAAAGGAATCAGAAAGACAGGATAATTGTTTATCAGTTCTTCTCAGTTTTCCCTGGTGGCTCAGAGGTTAAAGTGTATGCCTCCAATGTGGGAGACCTGGGTTCAGTCCCTGGGTCGGGAAGATCCCCTGGAGAAGGAAATGGTAACCCACTCCAGTATTCTTGCCTGGAGAATCCCATGGACGGAGAAGTCTGGTAGGCTACAGTCCAGCGGGTCACAAAGAGTTGGACGCGACTTCACTTTCACTTTTCTTCTCAGTCCCTGGTTGAAACCTGGCCCTAGGGCCACTCATTCCTCTGAACTTTCAGCAAGCCAAAAAAGAGATACCACAGGCTACAGTTGCAAGAGAAAGCTCACAGCAAAGCAGTGTTGCCTGACCAAGTGGCAGGGGCATGGAATATTGGTGAGACACTCAAGGCATCTTCCTTGATCAGGCCTTACAGGGCCTGATGAATGCATCAAATGGAGTTAAATGCTGGAATTGTATCAAATGCTGGAATGTGAGTCTATAAAAAGAAAAGATTAATTAGCCACATCCCCACCAGGATATGATACTACTCTAAGCCACCAAAAACATTATTTTTTTTAAATAATTTTAATGACATAAAAATATGACTCATCAGAAAACATATAACATATGTTTCATGCCCTAAGTAAAGGAAATGAGGTCTTTAGTAGCTCAAGAAGACAGGAGATTTCTCAACTTAAATGCCTCCATCACAATTAGGTAAAGAAAATGAATGTAGGGAAATTAGTCACTTGCTTCTCGGTCCTTGAGCATATAAGTGCATATAAAAATGAACTGGGGGCTTCACTTCATTTCTTAGGGGATCAGAAGCCCTTCAATGCTAAAAGTTATGCCTATTCTTGGAAGCCTCAGTGGAAAGCCAACCGTGGGGGAATCCCCCAGAGCAGAGCAGTTGCACAGGATGTTCAACACATGGGACAGCACGGAGAAGAGTGAGTCACACCTTCAGTGCTGCATCTGCTCTCAGCCTAAAAGCAGAACTGCACCTACCCCTTCTGTCCATCTGGTCTCCTAAATAGGATTTAGCTCATGTCAAAATGAGATGTACAGACTTAACATTATGAAGCAATTAGGAAACTAATCACAGAAAATCAATGTTTTCAGTATCATTACAAATTGCTGAAAGAGACTTTTGGAGGTTAATAAGATAAAGATATAAAAACAAGCTAAAAGATCAAGGGAGCCTGGCATGCTGCAGTTCTTGGGGTTGCAAAGAGTCAGACATGCCTGAGTGACTGAAAACAGCAACAAAAGATCAGATGATATGTTCAGTGAAATTATTTGACAAAATAAAATTGTGTGTGGAAACTATGATGATATCTTACATATTTCCAACAATTTTCATTATACTTCCTTAAAATTATATTCTCAGAACATTCTGGAGGAGGAAATGAAAGCCTACTCAAGGATTCTTGCATGGAAAATTCCATGGACAGAGGTACCTGGCAGGCTGCAGTCCATAGGGTTACAAAGAGTCAGACATAACTGAGCAAAACATGTATTCCAAGCAATCTAATGGTTAGTTTATTTGACTTCTGTGTTTAATAAGCTACAACTTTTTAAAATAGAAAGTTTTTTGTTTGGGCACTATCAGAACAGAATTATCAGTGTTACTCTTAAGGCAGCAGATAAATTGAAGGGCTCTGAAAATCTATTGGTAGCCAAGGTTAGTAGCCATGGGTACCCAGTTACCTCATGCATTAGTTAGCTATTACTATCTATCAAATTACCAAATAATTTAGTTATAATAGCACCAGTTATCTGTCATATTTTTTAAATTGTTATCATCTCTTTCCATCCTTTGTATTCTTTGTTTTTTAAAGTCTTTATTGAATTTGTTACAATATTGCTTCTGTTTTATGTCTTTGATTTTTGGTCTCAAGGTACATGGGATCTCAGCTCCCTGAACAGAAACTGAACCTGCATCCCTTGCATTAGAAGGTGAAGTCTTAACCACTTGCTCACCAGGCAAGTCCCAGTCTCTCATAATTCCTTTAGGTCAGATCGGAAGTTGGGGAAAGCACGATGTCTAGGGCTTTAGCTGAAAGACTCAAAGCCCAGGGACTGGAATCATCTAATTTTTTTTTTTATTCACTCACAAGTTTAATAGTTGATGTTGGCTCTCAGCTGAAGACCTAGCTGGCATTGCCATCCAGAAACCCCACGTGTAGCTTGTCTGGGCCTCTTTACAATACGGTAGCAAGAGTTCCGATAAAAAAGCAAGCCAGGTGGGAGCTCTGTTGCCATTAAGATACAGCTTTGCAAGTCATGCAGCAGCATTTCTATCACATTCTGTTGGCTGAAGAAGTTACTAAGGCCTGCATAGGTTCAAGGGGAGGAGACATAGACTTCTTCTCTCAGTAGAGGATCATCTGAGCCATACTTGAAAAGGATGAAGCAGTTATATATTGAAGCAACTATTGGGGGGAAGTGCAATTTGCAATATGGTCCATTGGTCCTATACCAGAATGCTCTTTACCCCAGTAGCCAGACTATCTTTTATAATGACTGGTTATTAAACTGAATGAGTCATGATGCCTTTGAAGGATTTTCATTGAACTTGTTCTACACGGTCAAAGGCTTTAGCATAATCAATGAAGCAGAAGTTGATGCTTTTTTGGAATTCCCTTGCTTTCTCTATGATCCAACCGATGTTAGCAATTTAATCTCTGGTTCCACTGCTTTTTCTAAATCCAGCTTGTACATCTGGAAGTTCCCGTTTCACGTCCTGTTGAAGCCTAGCTTGAAGGATTTTGAGCATACCCTTGCTATCTACTTCTGCTTCATTGACTACACTAAAGCCTTTGATTGTGATAGAAAGTGAAAGTGTTACTTGCTCAGTCGTATCTGACTCTTTGAGACTCCGTGGACAGTAGCCCGCCACGCTCCTCTGTCCATGGAAATGTCCAGGCAAGAATACTGGAGTAGGTTTCCATGCCCTCCTCCAGGGGCTCTTCCCAACACAGGGACTGAACCTGGGTCTCCTGCATTGCAGGCAGATACTTTACTATATGAGCCATGAGAGAAGCCTGATGGATCACAACAAGCTATGGAAAATTCTTAAAGAGTTGAAAATAGCAGACCACCTCACCTGTCTCCTGTAAAACCTGTACGAAGGTCAAGAAGCAACAGTTAGATCCAGACATAGAACAATGGACTGGTTCAAAATTGGGAAAGGAGTATGGCAAGGCTGTGTATTGACACCTTGCTTATTTAACTTATATGCAGAGTACATCATATGAATTGCCAAGCTGGATGAATCCCAAGCTGGAATCAAGATTGCTGGTAGAAGTATCAACAACCTCAGATATGCAATTGATACCACCATAATGGCAGAAAGTGAAGAGGAACTAAAGAGTATATTGGTGAGGGTGAAAGAGGAGAGTGAAAAAGCTGCCTTAAAACCTGTATGCAAGATAGCAAAAGAGACACAGATGTATAGAACAGTCTTTTGGACTGTGGGAGAGGGGGAGGGTGGGATGATTTGGGAGAATGGCATTGAAACATGTATAATATCATATATGAAACGAATCACCATTCCAGGTTCCATGCATGATACAGGATGCTTGGGGCTGGTGCACTGGGATGATCCAGAGGGATGATATGGGGAGGGAGGTGGGAGGGGGATTCAAGATGGGGAACACGTGTATACCTGTGGCAGATTCATGTTGATGTATGGCAAAACCAATACAATATTGTAAAGTAATTAACCTCCAATTAAAATAAATAAATTTATATTGAAAAAAAAATTCAAAAGACAAAGATCATGGCATCCGGTCAGGATTTACTTCATGGCAAATAGATGGGGAAAAGGTGGACACAGTGGCAGATTTTATTTTCTTGAACTTCAAAATCACTACAGACAGTGACTGTAGCCATGAAATTAAAAGATGCTTGCTCCTTGGAAGAAAAGCTATTACAACCCTACACATCATATTAAAAAGCAGAGACATCACTTTGCCAACAATGCTCTGGTAGTCAAAGCTATGGTTGTTCCAGTAGTCATGTACAGTTGTGAGAGTTGGACCATGAAGAAGGCTAGGCACTGAAGAATTAATGCTTTTGAACTGTGGTGCTGGAGAAGACTCTTGAGAGTCCCCTGGACAGCAAGGAGATCAAACCAGTCAATCCTAAAGGAAATCAACCCTGAATATTCACTGGAAGCACTGATGCTGAAGCTGAGGCTCTAATACTTGGCCACCTAATGCAAAGAGCTGACTCATTGGAAAAGACCCTGATGCTGGGAAAGATTGAAGGCGGGAGGAGAGGGGGGTGAAAGAGGATGAGGTGATTGGATGGCATCACTGACTCAATGGATATGAGTTTGAGCAAACTCTGGGAGATGGTTGAAGGAAAGGGAAGCCTGGAGTGCTGCAGTCTAATGGGGTCGCAAAAAGTCGGACGTTACTTAGCGACTGAACAACAACAACTTTGAAGCTGATATCTTCCAAACACTGGAGGGCAAAAGAAAGCAAAGAAACAAAGCAAATAAGAAGTAGTAATTTTAATTACTCATTTTACCATACCTCCCCAGATTATTATAGCATTTCTGAAAACATTTCCTCTCTTTAAAATTATTGTAGATCTCAAACAATTGAGAGTTAACTATGTTTCATATATGACTTCCCTGGTGGCTCAGACAGTAAAGCGTCTGTCTACAATGCAGGAGACCTGGTTTCCATCCCTGGGTGGGGAAGATCTCCTGCAGAAGGAAATGGCAACCCACTCCAGTATTCTTGCCTGGAAAATCCCATGTATTATATATGTTTTATCTAAGTTGTAATGGAAACTACACTGCAAATAGTAGCACAAATCTTTGAGAAACAAACTTTTATTCTCTGAATTTCCATGAGTAAATTCCTTTCCCTGAGGGAATGCCTAATCTACCTGTATTGCTCATCATCCTGTTTGTGATGCCAATGTCTTGCTGTTCACACTGCACTGTTCACTGAACCCAGGGTAGGCAAGGCATGAGCTAAGAGTCTGGAAGAAGACTCTAGGAGCCGTAGGTACTGCAGACACATTTATTCTCTTCTGGCTGCTACAACACAGCCTCTCTCCTGAATGATGCAGCACTCATAACAGTATTCTCTCCTGGCTGATGCAGCAGCTGTAGCAGTAGACGTGCTATAATCTCTCCTCTCATGGCTGACCCAATGGACAGAGCTGTGATGCAGCAGTAATGCCCTCACTTTCTAGGTGGAGCCCATATATCTGGTCAGCACAAAGTAGCTCATGACCAAGCAAGTACCTCATGATGCGCATGCACAGTGCTACAAATGATCTCAGCTGTTACAGTCATTATTTATAAAACATGGGATGAGAGAGCCTGAACACGCCATCTCGGCTAACTTGCTCTCTCCCCATACCTGTTCAACACGAATTAAGGTCTATTATGACAAGTCTTTTTTTTTTTTTTTTTGTCATTTTGAGTGATTCCCCTTCCTTCCAAAATAAGTTTTAAGGAATTTTATGACTTAGATCCCAATCTTGGTTTTGATTCTTGAGTGAATTTAATGGTACTGGATTATACCTGATATAAGGCCTAGAAAACTAACAAAATGAGCTCAGTTTATGATTCTTATTGTTTGTAATGATGTTAAATATGGTTGTTTGATTTCTAACATTTTCTTACTTGTATTTCAAAATGATACTGTCTCCCTAAAATACAATCAATTTAAATGAAAGACAACTGCATACTAAAAAATCAATAAAATACTGAATACTGAAGAGTGAGCTTCTTTAAAAATATAATACCAGTTTTAAGCCATTGAAAACAAGGCAATTGTCAATATTCATATAAAAAGAAAATAGTTAACCAAATTATTAATAAGTAAGAAAATGAACAATTAGCACATTCATTAAAAGCATTATATCTAAGTGGAATACAAATAAATTATACTTGTAATGGACACAGAAACAGTGTAACACTCTCAGAGAAAAATGGGTTCTATAGAAAATTTTCTGACTTTTTTCACACCTAATCCTTTTTCTGAAACTGCACTCTGATTATTCCCAATTGCTTATAATTTTGCTAAGCAGATTGTCCCCAAGAACCTCAGACTCTACACTTCACCTTCATTCCTTAAGCTAAAATTGTTTTGGATGGTTCAAATTGCTTCTTGAACCACCATTCACCCATCCATAGTGAAACTACCAATTATTCTTGCTAATCATGAATGTCTCCAAACCCTGGATTCCTTTCCTCCTTGTATAAAATTAGCAAAACCTGCTCAAACCATTTCTGTGATTCCTGAAAGGTTATTATTAAGTGTTTTCTGTTTAATACAGATTTTCCTTACTTTCAGTTGAGTCTTAGAGCATAGGCCTCTGTGTTAGTTTGGATAGAGGTTAGGCTGATCTTAGAGACCCAAAAATACAATGTTCATAAGTCTAAGTGGCAACTTGATGGTGATGAAAACCCTGATATCTTCTGACTTACTGCTCTGCATCCTAAACATGTAACATTGATCCTGAGGTTCAAGAGAGCTGCGATGGCTTAGCTCCCTCCTTCATAGAGTTATTCTGGCTGGGGACAAAAAAGAAAACAACATAAGGGAATGCATTCTCTTTATGATCATAACTCAGCAGTTGTGCTGCCATGTCCCGTAAGTAGAACCCAGTCACATGACTTCTCCTTGCTTCAAAGAAAGCTGTAATTTTGTTGCTCTACAAAACTTCCATTGATACTGAGAAGGTGGCATGAGTGATAAAGAATCTGTCTGCCAATGCAGAAGATGCAGGAGACATGGGTTTAATTCCTGGGTGGGAAAGATTCCTTGGAGTAGGAAATGGCAACCCACTCCATGAATTCTTGCCTGTGAAATCCCACGGACAGAGGAGTCTGGTGGGCTACAGTCCATGGGTTTGCAGAGTTGGAGACAACTGAGTGCACACACACACACACACACACACACACACACACACACACGAGAAAAGGGGAGGTCTGAAAGTGGGGAGCAACCAGTAGTCTCTGCCAAAACTTTAGAATCAGATGGATTTGGGCTTTAATCCCAGTAGTAATTTATTGACTACTAGTGGAGAAGGCAATGGCACCCCACTCCAGTGCTCTTGCCTGGAGAATTCCGTGGACAGAGGAGCCTGGTGGGCTGCCGTCTATGGGGTCGCACAGAGTCGGACACGACTGAAGCGACTTAGCAGCAGCAGCAGCAGTGGTCATGAAACTCTAAAAGGTTTGGTATCCTTAACTGACTTATTTCAAAAAGGTATTAAGCAGACTGCATCCAAAATTAATATAAAGGTTTTAGCCCTGTGTTTGGAATATAACATTTGCTCAATAAATGAGCACTAGTATTCCCAGAAAAAGACTACTAACAAAGAGATACAAAGTTGAGGATTCTATAGGCAGGAACTATGTTTAAGAGAATAGGTTGGAGAAATAAAGGCAAGAAAAAGGATCTTGGTTATTTAGGATATAGGAGAAAAACATAAAGACAGGATAAGGCAGATGAGTGAAATTTTGAGAGCTAACTCAGGATTGAAGTATATCCTTAATTTTGTCATTGATTTTTATTTTCTTGTTATTGTAACCAGTCACCAGAGGTAAACAGTTTTTTTTTTTTCTCTTATACATATTGAATACAACGCTCTGCATTCATCATGATTTTCTTACACTGATTGAATGTGGCCATTTGCCAGACACATTCAGCAAATTCAGTGAAGAGCTAAAACTCAGACCATTCTCGTCCCCCTGTAGCTACTAACTTGTCTTGAAAACTGATCTCTCAAGGCATAATATAGAAACATATCACGCATCCAGCGTTGGTGGCAAATAGATGTTTTCCAGAGAGTTCTCAGCAGTTGGCCCCAGGAAAAATTATAGGTAAAAGGGGAAGGCCAAATAATCAAGTCAAGTCAACCCTTTCACACAGAGTCATTTGATTTAACATATTGGAGTCTTCCTTTGTTTTCTTGAGTTAAAGGCTTTATCCTCCTTTTACAAAATAATATGAAACGTTTTCTTTCACAAGACTCAGCTTCTAAGTGTTACACAGATTCTGTTAATAATTTCTTAGATTTTTACTCATGAACTATTCATTTGCATTGGTTACAAAGGGTAGCTTCCTCTACAGAAACTTTTTCAGCCTCCATGTGAGAGTTGCTTAGTCGTGTCTGACTCTTTGTGACCCCATGGACTACAGAGGCCATGGAATTCTCCAGGTGAGAACACTGGAATGGGTAGCCTTTCCCTTCTCCAGGGGATCTTTCTGACCCAAGAATTGAACCAGGGTCTCCTGCATTGCAGGCAGATTCTTTATCAACTGAGCTATCAGGGAAGCCCCTCGGCCTCCATGAATTCACTCATTTCTCCCAAATTTTGCACCTCCTCCTTTGTTACAGCCATGGTTCTTAACATACTACCTTGTCTATAAAAATATCACTATATTTTGCTGAACAATTAAATCCAAAAATGGATGAATATTAACTTTTACTGACTGAACAAGTCATTATAAGAGGAGTCTCATTAAAGATCATATCATCATTAAAATTATTTAGCATTATAGAGTAGGAAGGACTCTGAGCTTGAAGTTAAAAAAAAAATCTTCATTAAATTTCTTACTTCTAAAACTTGTGAGTTCTGTGATTATAAATTTCTGGCAAAACTTTAAACAACAGAAAGCTTCACTGTCTTTTTCTGTAAAATGGAAATTCAACTAAGATAATATTCATAAGAACATTTGGTAAATTGTAAATTGCAAACCAAAATTAAGACATTGTTATTAATCCAAACTGGAATCATTTTCTCATGTGGTTGCACACATCTTATGCTGATGTAATACACTAAATAGTTTTCCTTTACAAAAAGCCCATGTGTATGCTGGGTGCTAGAACAAGCATGTGATAATATTTCCACCCCAGATAATTTTTTTTTAAGTGTCCACACAGATTCTTATTTGTGAGAAACAACTAGATATATGAGTATTGAGCCAATAAAACCAACTGAAGAATGGGAGGAATTATCTTACACTTGAGTCATTGTTTCACATTTCTGAAGCTCCCAGTGAGCTCTAAATATGAGCTGTTTGTTCCTCTCTGCATTCCCCATTGTTCTTTCCTATAAGGCAATCCTTTTGATATCAGCATAGAGTATATAAAATGCTATAGGGGTAAAAGTTGGTCTTCCTTTTATAGTAATTTTTTACGTATCCAATTCAATTCTAAGCAAAAACAATAAAACCAATAGGGTCATAAAAAATTTTTTTTAACTCTACTGATAAGATCTCAATTATTTTTGTTTATGGAATGTAGAGAAACACTTCTTTTCCAACACATTCCTGCTGTAGCCTGTTTCTTTCCATACATGTAATGGGGATCCCTGAGGCTCTGGAGGTCAAACAGACATCTGGACTCTATCACATACTACTTTTGTGATCTTGAGTATGTTGGCTAATTTTCAGAGCTTAAGTTTTCTCATTTGGTCAATGATGGTAATCATCCCTATGCCATGATATCTTAGCCACAAGATTAAATAAAAATTTTAGCACATAAAAAGGCTGATCAATATAAAGTAGCAACTACAATTATGCTCTATAATAGCAGGAACAAGAGTGAAAGTAAAACCTACATGGCAACAAAACTGTGGCATTTCAGTAAAAATCTGTAAGTCCCCCAAACATTGTTTAATTTGAACAACTTTATCAGGATAATTATATCACTGGTTAAGAATTCTCAGACCAGAAGACAACGAGATTGGATATTTGTGGTTCTATTATAAATGCTATTGTCCAGGATATAGCATTACTTTATGTCTACAGAAACTTTCATACAATGGGTGTCATGTATCATTATTCCATTTATTCATACATTTATCTAGTTTAATTTGGTCAGAGCTCTTATATTGAATCCCTCATTAAATTTTCTTCTTTCATTCAGAGATAATATTTACCAATTTATAAATCTTTTTATGACTGTTGAAAGTCATAAACCATAAACATAATATATATATTTTAAGCACAAATACAAGGGATAAATATGATTGAAGTGCCTCAGATTCGTCTGCACTTTTGTAAACTCAGAAGACTTGCACAGCCATCATATATTTCATCTTTTCTATCAACAGATAATGATATTTGTTGTGGGCTATTATCTATTAGACTCTATAATAAATCCTAACATTCCTCAAATTTGAGAAGCTTATTGCTATTACTTTAATTTCTACTTCTTGGTTATTTATTATTAATTAAGATTAAAGTTATTTTTAAAAAATCACTTGATCACACCTAAGAATGTCATATCCAAAATGCTGGAAAAAGTCTTTCTGGTTTTGTAGGTGAAGGACAGGGAAGCATGGTGTGCTGCAGTCCATGGGGTCACAAAGAGTCGGACACGACTGAGTGACTGAACAGAACTGAACTGATCTGTACATTAAAAGAGCACTATTTTTCTTCTCCCAAGATTCAGAAAAATTTCTCCAACAACAAACTTCACCCTTCTATATAGGCACAGGCCAGAAATCCCTTTTTAGCATGGAAATATATCTTAACCTTTGAAAGTAGGATATTCTGTGCTGTTAAGAACTTTACTCCTGATTATTAATCTCAAGTTTGAACTAGACACATATGTGACTTAGATAGTGGCAGAGTCTCAGCTCTAATCTCAGAATTTAGCTGACATATATACAATGCATGCCCTATTCCAAATATGTGAGTGATTTGGATAGATGAATCAATAAATCTGTATGTAAAGTACAAAGTGATGCTCTGTATATTCCCAATAAATATATACACCAAATAGTTTTTCTTGATATCAGGTTCCCTCTGTTGTGGAGTGAGTGAGGTGAAATAAAATGGAGGCATAAAATGCATAAAATAAGATTTCTTTTCTGATGTAGAGGAAAACAGACTCCATTTGAAGAATTTACTATCATCAGCAAATTTGGTAGCAAATCCTCAAATACTTAATATTAAATCACTGTTCAAAGACAGTATAAGCAGAAGATATCCTGCTTTTAAAGGCAAAACTAAATGACAGTCTCTACAATGGGAAACAAATTATAGCATCTAATGATTTTATTTATTGAAGAACAGAAGATTTAGTTTGCTAGTAGAGGAATTCTCTTTGCCTACAATGACTCTTAAAACCTCTTTTTATTTGTACCATGTTAAATTTGCTTCTTGAACATAGGCCAAACAAATGTCAGCCCTTCATAAAACACATTAGTTGAAAGATCACTTGCAGGAGCAGGAAAGAACAGATTTTCAAGTAAGAATGGACCACGAAGCATGTTGAAAACTGCTGAACTTGTCTTCACTTAGCAGAGTCACTTATAGCTGTATTCCACAATAGACATTAACTGCCATGTGTTCATTGATTTTTTTAGCTGTAAGAAGAGAACAGCCATATAACAATTCAGGTCAGTTGCAAAAGGCTAACTCTGAATTTTATCAATTTTATGATGACTGATCAGTTATCAAAGAAACATTACCAAAGTTTTGTTTTTCATATAATGACATAACTACCAACAATGAAAACAAATTTATATTGTCTAAATAAGTCCTTTTGATTTAAAATATGGTTCTTGAGAAATTAGATAACTCACCAACCTCTTCCCTCTACTGAGTGGTTTTGAGTACAGAGAAAGAAATGTTTGTAAATTCTTCTGGACTTTGTTTCCAACACAATGAAACAGTTTATTATTAATACTATGTTTTCCACAAAGAGTGCTTTGTAATCTTAGAATACAATAAACATTATATTTTTGTAGTTGTTATTGTTCAGTCACTAAGTCGTGTCCAACTCTATAACCCCATGGACTGAAGCACACCAGGCTTTCCTGTCCTTTGCTATCTTCCAGAGAAGGCACTGGTACCCCACTCCAGTACTCTTGCCTGGAAAATCCCATGGACGGAGGAGTCTAGTAGGCTGCAGTCCATGGGGTCGCTGAGTTGTGTCACTTTCCCTTTTCCCTTTCATGCATTGGAGAAGGAAATGGCAACCCACTCCAGTGTTCTTGCCTGGAGAATCCCAGGGACAGAGGAGCCTGGTGGGCTGCTGTCTGTGGGGTCGCACAGAGTCAGACACGACTGAAGCGACTTAGCAGTAGCAGCAGAGTTTGCTCAAACTCATGCCCACTGAGTAGGTGATGCTATCTGACCATCTCACCCTCTGTTGGCCTTTTCTCCTCTTGCCCTTAATTTTTCCCAGCATCAGGGTCTTTTCTAGTGAGTTGGCTCTTCACATACGGTGGCTTCAGTATCAGCCCCTCCAATGAATTTTCAAGGTTGATTTCCTTTAGACTTGACGGGTTTGATCTCCTTGCTGTCCAAAAGACTCTCAAGAGTCTTCTCCAGCACCACAATAGCTGAGTAGGTATCTAAAGCCAAACTGCACACACAGCTACACCCAATGAGAAGAGTAAAGTCAACTAATGTCTTTCCTTTACTCCTTCCACTGTGCTCACAAAACAATAGGCCTATTTTACCTGATTCTCCTGATTTTCCTCTTCCACTTTGTTCCCTAGAGTGATTTTTCCTAGTACAGGTTAGGAACTGCCCAGACTAACAAGTGGGTTACTCTAATTAGAAGTTCAGTAACAGAAATCCCCTTTGCAAGTCATTGGAAATGTCCTGTTTCTCTTGATATCACTGGAGACCCTGGAGTATTGGCACAGAAGAGTGAAAGGAAAAATAGGAATGTGTGAAATTCTTTCCGGGTTTGGTAGCTGTGATTTTTGCCTAAACCAAACTTCTCCACAGGTGTTTGCTGTTGCTGCTGCTAAGTCGCTTCAGTCGTGTTTGACTCTGTGCAACCCCATAGACGGCAGCCCACCAAGCTCCCCCATCCCTGGGATTCTCCAGGCAAGAACACTGGAGTGGGTTGCCATTTCCTTCTCCAATGCATGAAAGTGAAAAGTGAAAGGGAAGTCGCTCAGTCGTGTCTGACTCCCAGCAACCCCATGGACTGCAGCCTACCAGGCTCCTCCGTCCATGGGATTGTCCAGGCAAGAGTATTGGAGTAGGGTGCCATTGCCTTCTCCACCACAGATGTTTAATTTCAATTTATCTATTTAATAGCTATTTGTGGCCTTCAAATCTTCATAGAACATAAAACATATAAGTTATAGTCACAAGATTATAAAAGTAGTACATAAATTGCTTTCTTTAGTATCATTAAGCTTACATGGGAGAACACACAAACATATTGAATCTTATGTCAAGAATTAAGTTAAACTGCTGATTTCATTTCACTCATGAAATAAGCTCTCATCTTCAAGGCACCATAAACCTCATGAGTAGTAATATAATTAAACTTGTGATAAAAAATACTTCATATTTTTATTATTTTAAAGGTTAAACTTCATTTATAGCTATTATAAAATATTGACTTTTATCCCCGTGTACAATATATCCTTATAGCTTAGTTTATAGCCAATGGTTTATTCCTTACTCCCATACCCTTATATTGCTTCTCCCCATTTTTTTCTCTCCGCTGGTAACCACTAGTTTTTAACCACATATTTAAAACAAACAACAAAAAAAAAGTATCATGATTTTTCTTCTCATTTTATTTGCTAAATTAAGAGTGAATTTTCCTAAAGAGTTCTTTTAAGAATACTGATAATAAAACAAACAGAAAAAAGACAAATCAATAGTAAGGTAACATACAGGCATAATATTGACTAGAACTAAGATTTTAATAATGGGAAATTATCAGTCTTTGCAGGTGGCCTCTAGTCTCATGTTTCAATCTGTGGACTAATATATAAATATTAAAAGTCCTAAATATTTTATCATGACTTTTAAGAGAAAGCAAACCACATACTACATAAAAATGCATATATAAGACCATTATGCCCACAGTTTAGATTCATTTACAAAATTGTAACTAGAATTGACTCCTCTAGTTTTCAACAAATGCTTCTAAATTCTTGTCTCCTTGATAAGATTAAATAAAGCCTTTGGTGTGAGAGACTGAGTCCTGTGCTAATTCTAAGCTCCCACTTTGCCTTACATTGTGCTAAACCAAAGAAATGACATCAACAGTTATTTGTCAAGCACCTATTATTACTTTTGTTAGGTCATATGAGGGATAGAGTAAAATATTATTTTGTCAGCTAGAAATTTACAATGTCTCAGGGATGTTAGTTGATTTTTTAATTTTTTCTAAGCTGATCAGTTTACAGAAAGTCAGGGACTGACCTGTCCAAAAAGAGATAAATTGAAGCAAGCTTAGGTTTTATGTTGCCATTATCTAGCCTGGCTTAGAACATCCAAGCTGTACTTCCTGTAATTCATCAATCAGAGAATACTCTTTTGTTTCACCAAATCGCAAAAATATATAGCATATATTATATCATAAATATGACAGCTCTCATTCTCTAGGCCTTTAAGTTGTAGAATTGTCTTCCTGATTTCTAAACCTTCATTGCTTTTTTGATGTCACTCAAAAACAGTAGTGTTTTCCTTTTCCTAATAGCAATGAAAATTATTTTTCTTGATCTGTGAAATCCTGCATAATTTACATTTCTGGTCCTCTCCTTACTTCCTAAGATTCTAGACATATAGAAGAGTTATAGTATCTTAACCTGGAATCTCTCTTAAATTTTGACAGATTGAATTCTCCATTGGCTTGTGAAATTTTTACACCTAAATCATCAGGGAAGCCCCATATTTCAATATGGGTTAACAAGCATTTCTTTATTGAAAATAACTTGCATTTTAGTGTATATTTTTACTAATTATCAAATCAAAGGCCTTCTTCCTATTTCTGATATACTAAACCTCTTTTCAAACACTGCATACCTTTTAAAAGTGGAATTTCTAGTCTATTAGACTAGACTCTATAGACTAGACTCCATTAGAGTCTCAAATCTGAGTCAAGGCATGGGGGTGGAGGGGGGCGGTTGGTAATACAGATTTTTGAAAAAATACTGTGAAAACTGCATCAGCTCAAAGTCATCAGTCTAATTATATTAATATATTTCTTTAGGTAACTGTTTTCACTGTGTAATCAGGAGAAGGGTAAAACACTCTTTCCCTTAAAATGCCTTTTTTTTTTTGATAGGGTAGAGTAATAATTCTAATAACCATAAAGATTTTGAAGGCTTAAAAATTCTTAATCTTCCCCTTCTTCATGGAAAATGGCATTTTGTTCTTTTTTTGTGAAAATAAAAATGTTAATAAGAAATGATAATGTGCACAATAATATAAAATATAGAAAAATTTTTATTCATTATGTATAAAGTGGGAGACAGGAAATGTGAAGTTAAAGAATAAAAAGTAACACAGGAAATGTACAGTCAGCAGCATCAAGAGATACTTCTCACAGCACAGTACCTTTATTAAGAAGTCTAGATTCATTCAACCATGGTACAATGGAAATGTTTCTTGAAGTAAATAACATTCTTACTCACTTTACAATTCAAAAGTCACAAAATTACTATGAGTTCTAGCTGTGTCACAAAATGAGACTATATTCTTTTCCTCTTCTCTTTTATAATGTAATAGTTCCAGTACTCACAAAGAGTCTGGATGCCCAGTTCTCAGAATGAAGAGTTTTGTATTATGTCTACAAAGCAAAGCCCCAGAAGATGCAGCCTCCTCCCATCTGTGTTCTACTATTTTCAGAGCTTCTTTCTTTTTCCTTTTAGCTACTATTTTTTGTTTAGCTGATATGTGATGGGCATTTTACAAATATTATTAATTTACTGTTCAACTCACTTTATAGGTATGTAATTGAAGGTGCAGAAATTCCATAGAATGTATTCAAAGTCATACAGGTAATACATAGATTTCTATGACTCAATGTCCTATTCCTTCTGTGTGACCAGAGGGAAATTATTTGCATGATTGTTTCCACTGGCTTATTGTTGGATTGGGATTAGGGTGAACATTTAATTGCAAATAAGCCAGTCTGGTGTATTTTAACAAGGGTATGTTTTGTAAATTTTGAAAACACAAGCACATATCAGACTTCACAGAAATATCATCAGGATTGCAAATATTGACATCAACCAAAGCAAATCTCAGAAAATTAATCCAATCCAGAGAGTTATCAGTGAGGTTAAGCTGATAGAGCTTGATTCTGACTTTCATAAAATGTTTATTGAAAGAAAAACCACCTCATATATAGAAGGATTCTGACAAATGATAAAAAAATTAGACTGAGTACAATCGCTGTGCATCTAGAAACTCCTTTCTATGCAAATTGACTAAACTCTCTGAACTAAAGTCTTTTATAATTAAAACACTGGTTATTTAAAAATGCAGAGTACAATGTTTAATTTACATGACATATTCTAAAACTATGTTACTGTAAATGTTGATTAGCAGGCACAACACTTGAGCATGATATTGTACTTTTTTTTACCTACCAAGTTAAGTTATAAATTTAAGACTCTGGAAAGGCATGAACATGGAGAACAAAATCTGTAAGCACAGTGGTTAAGAAATGCCCTCTCTTAATTCATAAAGCAAAACCAAGTTCTCAGATAGTAGGGTGTATAAGAATTACCTGTGAAACTTGCAAAAGCTACAAATTCTTGGATTCCCCTTAGGGACCTTCTGGTCTAATAGAATGTCTTTGAGGCCAAAGGATGTGTAATTTAACAAATGCCCCACTTGATTTTGATGAAACTAGTCCTGGAACACATCCTCTAGAACGCTGCTTTATAAAACTGCTTCATGACATATTAACTTAAGTGGATCTTTCTTCCACATTCTTGGCTCCTTTGGCAGTCCTTCAATGTCATACTAATCTTTGCAGTGAAAGTTTCATGTAGTGGCCAAATTTTCAATTAAATACAATTTTACTCAAATTTAAATCACACACACCATTTATCACAGCTGCTCAATCTGATGACTAAATAATTTTTATGTTCCACTCCAGAGCTGCCTCATTTTGGTGATAAATTAAGGGATCCTTATAAAGTAGCCTATCTACCTGTTACTAGCTGTTGTGAGGTGTGCGTATGATCCTCAGAGGCTGGTGTTGAGAGTGAGAGAAGAAGCAAGGGAATGGAGGGAAACCAATCCACTGCTTAGGCAGGTCAGCAAGAGAATCAATGGTCCATTATCTAATTCTCAGATTTTCAGGTTAAAGGATTCAATTTTGTCAGAATGGCTCAAATTCAAGATGGAGAAAGACAGTGATTCAACAACAACAAAACAATTATAATACAAACAGCAAGGTATGCATTTTGTCACTTATTTTAATTTCAAAACTAGTATATAAGGTGGGTAATAACATTACATGTATTTGCCAAAAATAAACAAAAATTAGGTTAACCAAATGCCTAAGAAACTGGTAAGTAAACCAGAATGCAAATCTATGAATTTACCATGAGAGCTATAACTAGCAAAGTGACCCTAGAGTATTTTCTTTCTCCTGAAAAATCTACAAGGGAAATAAAATTAATTAGAGCAAGGAGAGTTAGTTGAATGAACCTAATAGTTAATGACATCAAGCTATGATAGCTTGAGGCATTGTGAAAAGTACTGGGGAAATGCTGACAAGTTATCCTTCTCAGAGTCCATTTTCTTCACACTTTGAGTAACTATGCTATCTTCAGGAATGTTAATGTCATTGATCCACATATTTTTCTTTCATAATAATTCTATTACAGTTATGCACTCCTGAGCCTATTTCCCAATCACCTTGATTGGGTAGACCTTTCTCAAATCTCCTCAAGATAAACTGAGAGACCATTTCACCAGATGAGCTACTTCATTGGATGACTAACCTACTATATTATTTATTGATTCTTATTAACATGGTTTGGGGGGATTAATACTTCCCTATTTTTTAAAAAGCCCTCTCACATATACCCATCTACTTATTAAATAAGAAACCAGAATAAAGTAGTAAGTATTCAAGACCTTAATCCAGGATGAAAAATAATTTGCAATTCTATTCAATCAACTGATAAATATTTGAGGGTTTACTTTATACAAGGCAATGTGTTGAGTGGTGTTTCACTTACTGCATTCTATAAACATTCTTTTCTAATACTAGATGTGCTGAACAATGGAAACTAGGATTACATTAAAAAAAAGTAAAATAAAAATTTTGATTAGGACAGCAGAGACCTCTAGTAAACTCTGATTTTTTTTTAATAAACTTTAAATTTTAGATTGGTTTCATCTTTACAGAAATGTTTCAGAGATAGTACAGAGAGATCCTATATGTTCTTCATTCAGATACTCCTATTATTAATATCTTATACTACTACAAAACATTTGTCTTAACTAAGGAGCCAGTATTTGTATATAATTATCACCTAAACTATACTTTATTTCAAACCCACCAGTTTTTTCCTCATGTCCTTTTCTGTTCAGGATCCCATTTAAGATACATTGTATTTAGGCATTTTGTATCTTACGGTGTGTGACAGTTTGTCATTTTTTTCTTACTTTTGATGACCTTGACAGTTTTGAGAAGTACTGGTCAGATATTTTGAAGAATGTTCCTCAATGGGTTTATGTGATGCTTCTCTCATTTTTAGATGAGGGTTATAGATATTTTTAGAGGAAGACCACGGAAGTGAAGTGCCATTCTTATCACATAATATCAAGGATACATTACTTTATCATTCATGACATTTACCTTGATCACCTGGTCAAGGTGGTATTTGCCAACTTACTCCACTGTAAAGTCATTCTGTTTCTCAACTGTTTTCATACTGTTCTTTTTGGCAACAAGTCAGTAAGCACAGTACACACTGTAACAGGAAAGGGAGGTATGAGGTGTCAATTTCCATCTCCTGAAGATGGTGGAGGAATAGGATAGGGAGACCACTGTCTCCCCTGCAAATTCATCAAAAGATCATTTGAATGCTGGCCAACTTCCACAAAACAACTTCTGAATGCTGGCAGAGAACACCAGGCACCCAGAAAGGCACCCCCTTCTCTTCAAAAGGAAGTAGAACAAAATATAAAAAATGAAAAGAGAGACAAAAGAGCTAGGGATGGAGATCTGTCCCAGGAAGGGAGTCATGAAGGAGAAGTTTCCAAACACCAGGAAACCTTTTCACTGGTGGGTCTGTGGGGAGTTTTGGAATCTCAGAGGGGAACATAACTGGGAGGGGGAGGAAAAAAAAAAACACACAGAATACGTGCCTAACCACAACTCCCAGTGGAGAAGTAGCCCAGATGCTCATGCCCGCCACCAGCAAATAGGGGCTGAACAGGAAGGCATGGGTTGCATGCTTAGGGTAAGGACCAGGCCTGAATGCCCTGAGGACAATCTGAGGGAGCTAACATGAGATAGCAAGACAAACTGTGGGATAGCCAGAGAGAGAAAAAAAAAAAAAAAGAGAGAGAGAGAATTTCCTGTGAAAAGCTCTAAGCTAAGGCACAGCCAGGCCTACTCACAGAACAAGGATTGAGCAAATACCAAAGGAGAGCTAGCCAGCTGTGGACCAGCCCATCCCCAGCCAGACACAGAGAGGCAGGCAGGCGACAGCCAGAGCCTGAAGGTGAGAGGCAATCTCGGCCCCAGAGTCGGCATCCTCCACCAAACTGTGAGCAGGATCCCAATTGCTAACCAAGTCTTCCTGGGATCCTGGACAATCAACATCCGCCAGGAGGGTCGCAGCCAGAGATCAGCTCCTCAGAGGAGACACGTGGCAAACCTGAGACAGTGCTCTCATGGTGTACCCAGGAAGCCGAGCGGCTGGGACCAGGGAGGTGATTAAGATGCACCACCCACCTGGGAGAGTGGGCTTGCCAAGCACCTGGTTGCCTGAGCTGCTTGGACCTGGGAAGGGCACAAAAATCATGCCCAAATGAGTCTGTGCCTTTGTGGAGCACCCAAGAACCCAAACCTGAGCAGGTTAGACCTGGGAAGTACACAAAACCCAGGGCAAGCTTTGGACAGTTCCCTGTAGAGCAACCTGGAGCCTGAGCAGTGTAGACCAGGAAAGCACACACTCCATGAGCTGGGGCAAACTCAGTGTAGTCCATACACAGCAAGCACTCCCCAAACAAGCCAGTGATATTTGTTTGCAGTCTTCCTCCCTCCCCACAGCATGTCCCTGGCATTCTCCAGGCAAGAACACTGGAGTGGGTTGCCATTTCCTTCTCCAATGCATGAAAGGGAAAAGTGAAAGTGAAGTCGCTCAGTCGTGCCCAACTCTTCACAACCCCATGGTCTGCAGCCTACCGGGCTCCTCCGTCCATGGAATTTTCCAGGCAAGAGTACTGGAGTGGGGTGCCATTGCCTTCTCCAACAACTGAACAAGTAAGCCTAAATAAGTGACCACCTTTGCCCCCTTGTGTCAGGGCAGAAATTAGACACTGAAGAGACTTGCAAACAGAGGAAGCCAAAATAAACAAAGAGAGAACTGCTTTGGAAGTGACAGGTGCAACAGATTAAAACCCTGTAGTTAGCATTGACTAAGCATTGGAAGGGGCCTATAGACCATGAGAAGAAGTATAAGCTGGAACAAGGAAGTATCTGAAACTGAACTGACCCCACACTGCCCTCAACAGCTCCAGAGAAATTCCTAGATACATTTTACTATTATCATTTTTTAATTTAATTTTTTATGTTTAAGTTCTTTATTACTCCTTTAATTTTCATTTTTATAACCTACTATTACCTTGCAAAAAATCTTATTTTTAAAGCAAATTTCATATATATATATATATTTATAATTTTTGTGATTTTGTTTTATATTTTTAATATTGTATTTTTGAGAGTATAACCTCTACTCTAGATTTTTAATCTTTGCTTTTTGGTATTTGTTATCAATTTTTTACCTTTAAGAATCTAATCTTCAGTACCCATTTTTATTTAGGGGTGTGATTACTGGCTTGATTGCTCTCTCCCCTTTTAACTCTTCTTTTTCTCCCCTATGTCACCTCTATCTCCTTCCTCCCTCTTCTCTTCTCTGTGTAACTCCATGAACCTCTTTGGGTGTTCCAGACTGTGGAGTAGCACATAGAGAATTGATTACTGGCTAGATTGCTCTCACCCCTTTTGATTCCCCCTCTTCTCCTCCTGGTCACCTCTATCTCCCTCCTCCCTCTTCTCTTCTCCATTAACTCTGTGAACTTCTCTGAGTGTCCCTCACTGTGGAGAATCTTTTCACAATTAACCTAGATGTTTTATCATCAGTGCTGTATGGATGTAGAAGTCTTGAGGCTACTGTAAGAATAAGATTAAAAGCCAGAGGCATGAGGCTTAAATCCAAAATGTGGGAACACCAGAAAACTCCTGACTCCAGGGAATATTAACTGACAAGAGCTCATCCAAAAGCCTCCACACCAACACTGAAACCAAGCTCCATCCAAGAGCCAACAAGTTTCAGAGCAAGACATATCACACTAATTCTCCAGCTCAGATCAGATCAGTCGCTCAGTCGTGTCCAACTCTTTGCCACCCCATGAATCACAGCAAACCATGAATCCCTGTCTATCACCAACTCCCGGAGTTCACTGAGACTCATGTCCATCCAGTCAGTGATGCCATCCAGCTGTCTTATCCTCTGTCGTACCCTTCTCCTCTTGCCCCCAATCCCTCCCAGCATCAGAGTCTTTTCCAATGAGTCAACTCTTTGCATGAGGTGGCCAAAGTACTGGAGTTTCAGCTTGAGCACCATTCCTTCCAAAGAAATCCCAGGGCTGATCTCCTTCAGAATGGACTGGTTGGATCTCCTTGCAGTCCAAGGGACTCTCAAGAGTCTTCTCCAACACCACAGTTCAAAAGCATCAATTCTTCGGTACTCAGCTTTCTTCAAGTCCAACTCTCACATGCATACATGAACACAGGAAAAACCATAGCCTTACCCAGATGAACCTTTGTTGGAAAAGTAATGTCTCTGCTTTTGAATATGCTATCTAGGTTGGACCTAACTTTCCTTCCAAGGAGTAAGTGTCTTTGAATTTCATGGCTGCAGTCACCATTTGCAGTGATTTTGGAGCCCCAAAAAAACAAAGTCTGACACTGTTTCCACTGTTTCCCCATCTATTTCCCATGAAGTGGTGGGACCAGATGCCATGATCTTCGTTTTCTGAATGTTGAGCTTTAAGCCAACTTTTTCACTCTCCACTTTCACTTTCATCAAGAGGCTTTTTAGTTCCTCTTCACTTTCTGCCATAAGCGTGGTGTCATCTGCATATCTGAGGTTATTGATATTTCTCCCAGCAATCTTGATTCCAGCTTGTGCTTCTTCCAGTCCAGCATTTCTCATGATGTACTCTGCATAGAAATTAAATAAGCAGGGTGACAATATACTGCCTTGACGTACTCCTTTTTCTATTTGGAACCAGTCTGTTGTTCCATGTCCAGTTCTAACTGTTGCTTCCTGACCTGCATACAAATTTCTCAAGAGGCAGATCAGGTGGTCTGGTATTCCCAACTCTTTCAGAATTTTCCACAGTTTATTGTGGTCCACACAGTCAAAGGCTTTGGCATAGTCAATAAAGCAGAAATAGATGTTTTTCTGGAACTCTCTTACTTTTTCCATGATCCAGCAGATGTTGGCAATTTGATCTCTGGTTCCTCTGCCTTTTCTGAAACCAGCTTGAACATCTGGAAGTTCACGGTTCACATATTGCTGAAGCCTGGCTTGGAGAATTTTGAGCATTACTTTACTAGCGTGTGAGATAAGTGCAATTGTGTGGTAGTTTGAGCATTCTTTGCCATTGCTTTTCTTTGGGATTGGAATGAAAACTGACCTTTTCCAGTCCTGTGGCCACTGCTGAGTTTTCCAAATTGGCTGGCATATTGAGTGCAGCACTTTCACAGCATCATCTTTCAGGATTTGGAATAGTTCAACTGGAATTCCATCACGTCCACTAGCTTTGTTCGTAGTGATGCTTTCTAAGGCCCACTTGACTTCACATTCTAGGGTGTCTGGCTCTAGGTCAGTGATCACACCATCGTGATTATCTGAGTCATGAAGATCTTTTTTGTACAGTTCTTCTGTGTATTCCTGTCATCTCTTCTTAATATCTTCTGCTTCTGTTAGGTCCATACCATTTCTGTCCTTTATTGAGCCCATCTTTGCATGAAATGTTCCTTTGGTATCTCTGATTTTCTTGAAGAGATCTCTAGTCTTTCCCATTCTGTTGTTTTCCTCTATTTCTTTGCATTGATTGCTGAAGAAGGCTTTCTTATCTCTTCTTGCTATTCTTTGGAACTCTGCATTCAGATGTTTATATCTTTCCTTTTCTCCTTTGCTTTTCACTTCTCTTTTTTTCACAGCTATTTGTAAGGCCTCCCCAGACAGCCATTTTGCTTGTTTGCATTTCTTTTCCATGGGGATGGTCTTGATTCCTGTCTCCTGTACAATGTCACAAATCTCATTCCATAGTTCATCAGGCACTCTATTAGATCTAGTCCCTTAAATCTATTTCTCACTTCCACTGTATAATCACAAGGGATTTGATTTAGGTCATACCTGAATGGTCTAGTGGTTTTCCCTACTTTCTTCAATTTAAGTCTGAATTTGGCAATAAGGAGTTCATGATCTGAGCCACAGTCAGCTCTTGGTCTTGTTTTTGCTGACTGTATAGAGCTTCTCCATCTTTGGCTGCAAAGAATATAATCAATCTGATTTTGGTTTTGACCATCTGGTGATGCCCATGTATAGAGTCTTCTCTTGTGTTGTTGGAAGAGGGTGTTTGTTATGACCAGTGCACTTTCTTGGCAAAACTCTATTAGTCTTTGCCCTGCTTCATTCTGTATTCCAAGGCCAAATTTGCCTGTTACTCCAGGTGTTTCTTGACTTCCTACTTTTGCATTCCAGTCCCCTATAGTGAAAAGGACATCTTTTTGGGTGTTGGTTCTAAAAGGTCTTGTAGGTCTTCATAGAACTGTTCAACTTCAGCTTCTTCAGCGTTACTGGTTGGGGCATAGACTTGGATTACTCTGATATTGAATGGTTTGCCTTGGAAACGAACAGAGATCATTCTGTCATTTTTGAGATTGCATCCAAGTACTGCATTTCGAACTCTTTTGTTGACCATGATGGCTACTCCATTTCTTCTGAGGGATTCCTGCCCGCAGTAGTAGATATAATGGTCATCTGAGTTAAATTTACCCATTCCAGTCCATTTCAGTTCGCTGATTCCTAGAATGTCAACATTCACTCTTGCCATCTCGTGTTTGACCACTTCCAATTTGCCTTGATTCATGGACCTGACATTCCAGGTTCCTATGCAATATTGCTCTTTACAGCATCGGACCTTGCTTCTATCACCAGTCACATCCACAGCTGGGTATTGTTTTTGCTTTGGCTGCATCCTTTCTTTCGTTCTGGAGTTATTTCTCCACTGATCTCCAGTAGCATATTGGGCACCTACTGACCTGGGACGTTTCTCTTTCAGTATCCTATCATTTTGCCTTTTTATACTGTTCATGGGGTTCTCAAGGCAAGAGTTCTCCAGCTATGCAGGAACATTACCTTGAGCATTAATATACAGGCAGCCAAAAGTCATACCAAACCCATAGACACCTCAGAACTCACTACTGGACATTTCATTGCACTACAAAGAGAAGAGATCCAGCTCCAGACACCAGAACTTCCCTAACCAGGAAACCTTGACAAGCCACTCATCGAACCCCACCCACATGAAGCAACCTCCACAATAAAGAGGAACCACAAACTCCCAGCATACAGAAAGACAACCCCAAACACAGCAATATAAACAAAATGAAAAGGCAGAAAAATATTTAGCAGATAAAGGAACATAATAAATGCCCACCAAACCAAACAAAAGAGGAGGAGATAGGGAGTCTACCTGAAAACGAATTCAGAATAATGATAGTAAAGATGATCCAAAATCTTGAAACAAAATGGAGTTACAGATAAATAGACTAGAGACAAGGATTGAGAAGATGCAAGAAATGTTTAACAAGGACCTGGAAGAAATAAAAAGAGTCAATCAATAATGAATAATGAGAGAGTTATTTCCTAGGCAGGCTGATAAGAAGTCTAGGGGTCCCCAAGAAGAGAGGGGTTTGGAATTCTCAAGGAGGAAGAAAGGACAAACTTTTTGTCCTCTACATTCCTTAGGATTATATAACAATAATGTATCCTCCCTGAGGACAATCTCTGGATTAAACCTTCTGGCTAATCCTGTTATCTTAAAATGTAAGTTATGGGAGTAGGTCTGGTGAGGTCTTTACAACCTCCAGACATTCTTTGGATTCATTGGAGAGTATATAACTCCATTGCTAACACTAGCAAGGGGGTACTCTTTCTGCCCCCTTCTGGTGCCTATGTCAGAAGCTTTCTCTATCTCCTTTATACTTTAATAAAACTTTATTACACAAAATCTCTGAGTGATCAAGCCTTGTCTCTGGCCCCAGACTGAATTCTTCTCCTCCTGAGGTCAAGAATCCTGGCGTCTTTTCATGGTTCAGCAACAACCTTTCAGTAATGCAATAACTGAGATCAAAAGCACTCTGGAGGGAACCAACAGTAGAATAACTGAGGCAGAAGATAGGATAAGTGAGGTAGAAGAACGGTGGAAATATGAAGCAGAGAGGAAAAAAGAAAAAGAATTAAAAGAAATGAGGACAACCTCAGAGACCTCTGGGACAATGTCAAATGCCCCAACATTCAAATCATAGGAGTCCCAGAAGAAGACAAAAAGAAAGGCCAAGATAAAATACTTGAGGAGATAATAGTTGAAAACTTCCCTAAAAGGGGGAAGGAAATAGCCACCCAATCCACTAAATCCAGAGAGTTCCAAACAGGATAAACTCAAGGTGAAATACCCCAAGACACATATTAATCAAATTAATGAAGATCAAACACAAGAACAAATATTAAAAGCAGCAAGGGAAAAACAACAAATAACACACAAGGGGATTCCCATAAGGATAACAGTCGATCTTTCAATAGAAACTCTTCAGGCCAGAGGGAATTGCAGGACATACTTAAAGTGATGAAAGAGAAAAATCTACAACCCAGATTACTGTACCCAGCAAGGATCTCATTCAAATATGAAGGATAAATCAAAAGCTTTACAGACAAGAAAAAGCTGAGAGAATTCAGCACCACCAAACCAGCAATTCAACAAATGCTAAAGGACCTTCTCTAGACAGGAAACACAGAAAAGGTTTATAAACTTGAATGCAAAACAACAAAGTAAATGGCAATGGGATCATACTCATCAATAATTACCTTAAATGTAAACAGGTTGAATGCCCCAACCAAGAGACAAATATTGGCTGAATGGGTACAAAAACAAGACCCTTATATATGCTGTCTACAAGAGACCTACCTCAAAACAAGGGACACATACAGACTGAAAGTGAAGGGCTGGAAAAAGATATTTCACACAAATGGAGACCAAAAGAAAGCAGGAGAAGCTATACTCATACCAGATAAAGTGAAAGTGAAGTCATTCAGTCGTGTCCAACTCTTTGCAACCCCATGGACTGTAGTCTACCAGGCTCTCCATCCATGGGATTTTCCAGGCAAGAATACTGGAGTGGGTTGCCATTTCCTTCTCCAGGAGATCTTCCCAACCCAGGGATTGAACCCCAGTCTCACGCATTGTAGGCAGACACTTTACCACCTGAGCCAGCAGGTAAGTCACCAGATAAAAGAGACTTTGAAATAAAAGCTGTGAAAACAGACAAAGAAGGACACTACATAATGATCAAAGGATCAATCCAAGAAGAAGATATAACAATTATAAATATATATGCATCCAACATAGGAGCACCACAATATGTAGGGCAAATGCTAACAAGTATGAAAGGGGAAATAACAGTAACACAATAATAGTGGGAAACTTTAATACCTCACTCACACCTATGGATAGATCAACTAAACAGAAAATTAGCAAGGAAGCACAAGTTCTAAATGGTACAATGGACCACTTAGATCTAATGATATCTATAGGACATTTTACCGTAAAACAATGAATTTCACCTTTTTCTCAAGTGCACACCGAACCTTATCCAGGATAGATCACATTCTGGGCCATAAATCTAGCCTTGGTAAATTCAAAAAATTTGAAATCATTTCAAGCATCTTTTCGGATCACAACACAGTAAGATTAGATGTCAACTATAGGGGAAAAAACTATTAAAAATACAAACATATGGAGGCTAAACAACATGCTTCAAAATAACCAACAAATTACAGAAGAAATAAAAAAAGAAATTAAAATATGCACAGAAACAAATGAAAACAAAAACACGACAACCCAAAACCTGTGGGACTCAGTAAAAGCAGTGCTAAGGAGAAGGTTCATAGCAATACAGGCTTACCTCAAGAAACAAGAGAAAAATCAAATAAATTACCTAACTTTAGCAACTAGAAAAAGAAGAAGTCAAGATCCCCAGGGTTAGTGGAAGGAAAGAAATCATAAAAATTAGGGCAGAAATAAATGAAAAAGAAACAAAGGAGACTATAGAAGAAATGAAAAAAAAAAAAACTAAAAGCTGGTTCTTTGAGAAGATAAATAAAATAGACAAACAATTAGCCAGATTCATCAAGAAAAAAAGGGAGAAAAATCAAAACAACAAAATAAGAAATGAAAATGGAGAAATCACAACAGAAAACAGAAATACAAAGGATCATAAGAGACTACTATCAGCAACCAAATGCCTGTAAAATGGACAACTTGGAAGAAATGGACAAATTCTTAGAAAAGTATAACCTTCCAAAACTGAACCAAGAAGACATAGACAATCCTAACAGACCCATCACAAGCATGGAAATCGAAACTGTAATAAAAAAATCTTCCAACAAACAAAAGCTCAGGACCAGATGGCTTCACAGCTGAATTCTACCAAAAATTTAGAGAACAGCTAACACTTATCCTGCTCAAACTCTTCCAGAAAATTTCAGAGGAAGGTAAACTTCCAAACTCATTCTATGAGGCCACCATCACCCTAATACCAAAACCAGACAAAGATGCCACAAAAAAAGAAAACTATAGCCCAATATCACTGATGAACATAGATGCAAATATCCTTAACAAAATTCTAGCAAACAGAATCCAACAACATATTAAAAAGATCATACTTCATGACCAAGTGGGCTTTATCCCAGGGATGCAAGGAGTCTTCAATATTTGCATATCAATCAATGTGATATACCATATTAACAAATTGAAAGATAAAAAGCACATGATTATCTCAATAGATGCAGAGAAAGCCTTTGACAAAATTCAACATCCATTTATGATAAAATCCCTCCAGAAAGCAGGCATAGAAGGAATATACCTCAACATAATAAAAGCCATATATGATAAACCCACAGCAAACATTACCTCAATGGTGAAAAACTGAAAGCATTTCCCCTAAAGTCAGGAACAAGACAAAGGTGCCCACTCTCACCACTACTATTCAACATAGTTTTGGAAGTTTTAGCCACAGCAATCAGAGAAGAAAAAGAAATAAAAGGAATCCAGATTGGAAAAGAAGAAGCAACTCTTACTGTTTGCAGATGACATGATCCTCTACATAGAACACCCTATAGACACCACCAGAAAATTACTAGAGCTAATCAATTAATGAATATAGTAAAGTTGCAGGATATAAAATTAACACACAGAAATCCCTTGCATTCCTATACACTAACAATGAGAAAACAGAAAGAGAAATTAAGGAAACAATTCCATTCACCACTGCAATGAAAAGAATAAAATGCTTAGAAATAAATCTACCTAGAGAAACAAGAGACCTATATATAGAAAATGATAAAACAATGATGAAAGAAATCAAAGATGACACTAATAGATGGAGAAATATACCATGTTCATGGGTCAGAAGAATCAATATAGTGAAAATGAGTATACTACCCAAAGCAATCTATAGATTCAATGCAATCCCTATCAAGCTATCAATGGTATTTTTCAGAGAACTAGAACAAATAATTTCACAATTTGTATGGAAATACAAAAAACCTCGAATAGCCAAAGCAATCTTGAGAAAGAAGAATGAAACTGGAGGAATCAACCTGCTTGACTTCAGACTATACTACAAACCTACAGTCATCAAGACAGTATGGTACTGGCACACAGACAGAAATATAGATCAATGGAAGAAAATAGAAAGCCCAGAGATAAATCCACACATCTATGGACACCTTATCTTTGACAAAGGAGGCAAGAATATACAATAGAGAAAAGACAATCTCTTTAACAAATGGTGCTGGGAAAACTGGTCAACCACTTGTAAAAGAATGAAACAAGAACACTTTCTAATACCATACACAAAAATAAACTCAAAATGGATTAAAGACCTAAATGTAAAACCAGAAACTATAAAACTCCTAGAAGAAAACATAGGCAAAACACTCTCTGACATAAATCACATCAGGATCCTCTATGATCCACCTCTCAGAGTAATGGAAATAAAAGCAAAAATAAACAAATGGGGCCAAATTAAACTTAAAAGCTTTTGCACAATGAAGGAAACTATAAGCAAGGTGAAAAAACAGCCTTTAGAATGGGAGAAAATAATAGCAAATGAAGCAACTGACCAAAAATCAATCTCAAAAATATACAAGCAGCACCTGCAGCTCAATTCCAGAAAAATAAATGACACAATCAAAAAATGTGCCAAAGAATTAAACAGACATTTCTTCAAAGAAGACATACAGATGGCTAACAAACACATAAAAAGATGCTCAACATCACTTATTATAAGACAAATGCAAATCAAAACCACAATGAGGTACCATTTCACACTAGTCAGAATGGCTGCTATCAAAAAGTCTACAAACAGTAAATGCTGCAGAGCGTGTGGAGAAAAGGGAAACCTCTTACACTGTTGGTGGGAATGCAAACTAGTACAGCCACAATGGAGAACAGTGTGGAGATTCCTTAAAAAACTGGAAATAGAACTCCCACACAACCCAGAAATCCCACTTCTGGGCATACACACCAAGGAAACCAGAATTGAAAGAGACATATGTACCCCAATCTTCATCACAGCATTGTTTACAATGGCCTGGACATGGAAGCAACCTAGATGCCCATCAGCAGATGAATGGTTAAGAAAGCTGTGGTACATATAAACAATGGAATATTACTCACCTATTAAAAAGAATGCATTTGAATCAGTTCTAATGAGGTGGATGAAACTAGAGCCTATTATACAGAGTGAAGTAAGTCAGAAAGAAAAACACCAATACAGTATAATGACGCATATATATGGAATTTAGAAAGATAGTAACAGTGACCCTATACGTGAGGCAGCAAAAGAGACACAGATGTAAAAACAGACTTTTGGACTCTGTGGGAGAAGGAAAGGGTGGGATGATTTGAGAGAACAGCATTGAAACATATATATTACCATATGTGAAATAGATCACAAGTCCAGGTTCGATGCATGAGACAGGGTACTCAGGGCTAGTGAACTGGGATGACCCTGAGAGATGGGATGGGGAGGGAGGTGGGAGGGCTGTTCAGGATGGGGAACACATGTACACCCATGGCTTATCCATGTCAATGTATGGCAAAAACCACTACAGTATTGTAAAGTAATTAGCCTCCAATTAAAATAAGTAAATATATTTTTTTTAATTCCATCTCCTGAACAGTGTGGGCAATAAAGGTACATAAATTATTTGGGATTCTTCTGTAGGAAATCTGTACGTTCTTCCTCATTTAGTTATTTGTTTAACCCTTTGTTAGAATTATTATAGATATCATTTTATGGATATTCATTTTCTATTGTGGGGTATAATATAATAGTATGTTTTTTATTTAGTTGCTTAAATTATTCCAGCCCTGGGGAGTATTTCATACTGTCTCTCACATTTCTTTAACATGCCCCCATCCTTTTGAACATTTCCTTACTTTCTGCAGTTTCCTTGATTTTGTTTCTGAGTTGCTCTCTAACTTGGAACAAGTCACTTTACCCCTACATGCATTGACATAAATCTGTAAATTCTTGTTTTTTATATTAATGGAAATCACAATGTAGTAAATCTTAAGGGGGAAAAAATGCTGAATTCAAACTTTTGCTCAAAGAAACTGCTCACGGTAATACAACTTCTTTCTTAAAAATAAAGTGGCAAGATTATATATTGATGAAATGGAATAAGAGAAAGGTAGAATTTAAATTTAAATGAAGTAACACAAAGCTAATTGTTGATTAATGGGTCCCCTGATTAAAGAGGCTTGCTGACTGTGGGGTACTCAAATCAAATTGACTGTTCTGCAGCTTCTTATGTAAATGTCATACATATCCTTCAGGACATAATTTAATCTACCACCCTGGTGGAAACAAGTATCCAGTTCTTCTGGAAAAAATGATTTTATTGTCACTTCCCCCATTTGATCCTCTGCTCAGGTCCAAGAAACTAAAGACATGGTCCAGATCTCTACAAGGTCATATTACTCCTTAGGAAATGAGATGGTGGCTTGGTGATTTTATTCCATTTCTACTCATGATCACCTATTGCATTATATGATGAGACAGTAGTTACAGGATAGCTTTTAAGACTCTGTATACCTAACAATAGAGAAGGCAATGGCACCCCACTCCAGTACTTTTGCCTGGAAAATCCCATGGACGGAGGAGCCTGGTAGGCTGCAGACCATGGGGTCGCGAAGAGTCGGACACGACTGAGCGACTTCACTTTCACTTTTCCCTTTCATGCATTGGAGAAGGAAATGGCAACCCACTCCAGTGTTCTTGCCAGGAGAATCCCAGGGACTGGGGAGCCTGGTGGGCCACCGTCTATGGGGTTGCACAGAGTTGGACACGATTGAACCGACTTAGCAGCAGCAGCAGCAGCATACCTAACAATTATTACTATATTACAAATGAACGTAATAGTCAACAGGAGGGCCCTGGAAATACTTTGGAATCATGACACTAGTTTCCCACATTAAACCAGAAAAATAGGTCTTATTCTTCTTCAGAATTTGTAGAGCCAGATGGTGGGATTCCAATAATATCTTGTCTTTAAAATCACATTGGTTTTTTTCTCTATTTTTAGTGGTGACATTAAAAAATTCTAAGAGCTCACAAGAAGTAGGTATGATCCATTTCTTTCAATATAGGAAAATTCCTTTTGTGAAGTAGGTATACTAATGAAGTGGCTCTAAATGCTACCTGTTCAATTTCAGTGAATCAGTGGTGATAATTTGGAGACAATATGTCAAATTCTGTGCATCACCTACATTGTGTGGCAAATTGAAGGCCAAGGATAATGTGTTCAAAAACAATGGAATCTGACTTTCTTGCATACTTGCTGAGTACATCATGCAGAAAAGAGTGGAATTTTTTTTTGTTAATTTACAATAGCAGTTAGTGTTATTTGCTCAGTCATGTCCAACTCTTTGAGACCCCCATGGACTATAGCCCACCAGGCCCCTCTGTCCATGGAATTCTCTAGGAAAGAATACTGGAGTAAGTAGCCATTCCTTTATCCAGGGGATCTTCCTGACCAATGGATTGAACCCAGATCTCTCAAATTACAGGTGGAATCTTTACTCTCTGAGCTATTAAAGAAGCCCCTTATTTACAATACCTAACTCAAAATTGGAGAAGGCAATGGCACCCCACTCCAGTATTCTTGCCTGGAGAATCCCAGGGATGGGGGAGCCTGGTGGGCTGCTGTCTATGGGGTCTCACAGAGTCAGACACAAATGAAGCGACTTAGCAGCAACAGCAGCAGCAACTCAAAATTAGTAACAAGAAAATGATGGAATCTTATTATGCATGGTAACATATTATTACAAACAGATCTAGGCAAAAATTCCTATGCCACTACTTAGTAGTTTTTTTCACCTTACTTGAGTCTCTTCTCTTGTTAACCCTTTTAGGGTTAACATAGAACTAAAGTGAAATAAATGTTTAATGCCTGGCATAGTTTCTGCTGGATAATTCAAGCTTAATACATGGTGTTTGTTATGATAATTATCAGTCAACAAATATTCATTGACTGTCTTACAAATATCCATTTCAATATTAGGTTAGGATGAGACAAAGATAGGTAGATAATCAATAGATGACACATAGAAAGAAAGAAAGACATACTCTCTGGATCTTAGTCTTGCAGGAAACAGATTTCCACTCAGATGGTTCAACCAAAAAGACTTCATTGAAACAATATTTAAAGGGATAGACTTAATGGAATCAACAAAAAATGACCAGGCATCCAGGTGAGCCAGTTCCTTAAAACAAATCTCTTTCTTCTGGAGAGGTATCCTTTTGGCTCTGTTGTTTTGGAGACTCCTGACAAATACATCCTGAATCTTCCTGGAGTTTATTTTTAACCCCTGCCAAACATGTGTCTAAGGCACCTAGGATATTAACTAATTTCTGATATCCAGGTCTCATGAGCATAACTCCATTAACATAAGGACTAGTGTGATTTTTTTGGATTATTAGGATCATCAGGATTACTGCAGACTCTATTACGAGTGATTTCAGGATACTGCTGCCACTGTTGGATGAGGGCAAATGACTGTTATTGTTTTTTAAATGAAACTGAGTGTTTGCCAAGTCAATGTTACATACTAGGTGTCAGGAATTGAGTTGATTTTCTCCAAAAGATAATACCTTAGAATTGAGATTGTTGTCACCATCTGTCCATGGGATTTTCTAGGGAATAGTACTGGAGTGGATTGCCATTTCCTTCTCCAGAGGATCTTCCCGACCCAGGGATTGAACCAGGTCTCCCACATTGTAGACAGGCACTTTACCGTCTGAGCCACCAGGAAAGTCCTATGATTATCCACAGTCTTTCTCAAAATCTCATCTATTTTTTTCTTAGATCAATCAGAAACATTCAGAGGTGATAGGATAGGAATCACCAGCTCTGTGTCTTCAAAGTTTTTATAGTGAAACTCACCTCTAAAATTCCCCATTCCCTGGAAAACAGGATTAATATTGGTTCACTAAACTGGTAACTTTGTGAGAGGAGGCAACTCTAGGTACTTGGCTCTTCCTTCCATTATAATCATTACTTCATTGGTCAGAGAACCAATGTGAAGATCCTGTTGCTCAACTGTCTATTCTAATATGCATAAGGAATTAGAAAAGCAATGACAGGATATCTGTGGGTCTGCTAGACCTATTTTATAATACAATAATCCTGGGTCAAGACTCGATTTATCTCCATAAGACCATAATCTACAATAGACTATGGTGAAGTTTTGAATCCCTAGACATTAGCATCACTTCAGAACCATGTTTCTACCAAATCCTGGAATATCTGGGTATTTACTTAAACCGTCACATTAATAAATGGCCTTTCTGGTGAGGTACTGGAGGAAGAGTTACAACATACACATGGCTAAGTTGCAGGATTTTTCTGCAAAGGGATTCAACCCTTCCTCAGTTGAGGGCCTCTGCATGTGTAAATACCCTTAGTTCTGGAAACATGAGGAACTACCTCAATTTCCACACTAGGGACTCATTAGGATGCTATCCACCAGACCCCAGACCTAGATTTTTACCCCCTTCTTGAAATATCAAGGAATGCTATGATGGCCAGTTTTATGAGTTAACTTGTCTAAACTCCAATACTAAGTTTTTAAATCAAACATTAATTTAGGTGTGGCTGTGGAGGTGTTTTGTAGATGTGGATAATATCTGCAATGTGGCTAATGATTTATAATCCTTCAGGCAAAGGAGATTACCTTTGATAATGGGGGTGTGCCTCACCCAATTAGCTGAGGGTTGTAAGAGCAAACATAGGTTTCCCTGAGAACAAAACCTGACTCCAGACTGCAGCATCATCTCCTGCCTGAGGGTCCACCTGCTAACCTGCCCTCAGTTCAGTTCAGTTCAGTCACTCAGTCGTGTCCAGTTCTTTGCGACCCCATGAATGGCAGCACACCAGGCCTCCCTGTCCATCACCAACTCCCAGAGTTCACTCAGACTCACGTCCATCGAGTCAGTGATGCCATCCAGCCATCTCATCCTCTATCGTCCCCTTCTCCTCCTGCCCCCAATCCCTCCCATCATCAGAGTCTTTTCCAATGAGTCAACACTTTGCATGAGGTGGCCAAAGTACTGGAGTTTCAGCTTTAGCATCATTCCTTCCAAAGAAATCCCAGGGCTGATCTCCTTCAGAATGGACTGGTTGGATCTCCTACAAATGTAAAATTTACCATCCTGTAATTGTGTGAGCCAGTTCCCTACTCTCCCTCTCCTCTCTGCTTCTGTCTTACTGTATATACCTCTCATTGACCAAATTCCCAACCCTAGGCTAAGTATGGGACCCATCATCCCTAAGGTCTCTGCTAGATAAATGAAAAACAATGGAATAGAGATCTTCTAGTAAAGGTTAGCAATGGTTAGAATTGGACATGGAACAACAGACTGGTTCCAAATAGGAAAAGGAGTACATCAAGGCTGTATATTTTCACCCTGCTTATTTAACTTATATGCAGAGTACATCATGAGAAATGCTAGACTGGAAGAAACACAAGCTGGAATCAAGATTGCCAGGAGAAATATCAATAACCTCAGATATGCAGATGACACCACCCTTATGGCAGAAAATGAAGAGGAACTAAAAAGCCTCTTGATGAAAGTGAAAGAGGAGAGTGAAAAAGTTGGCTTAAAGCTCAACATTCAGAAAACGAAGATCATGGCATCTGGTCCCATCACTTCATGGGAAATAGATGGGAAAACAGTGGAAACAGTGTCAGACTTTATTTTTTGGGGCTCCAAAATCACTGCAGATGGTGACTGCAGCCATGAAATTAAAAGACGCTTACTCCTTGGAAGGAAAGTTATGCCCAAACTAGACAGCATATTGAAAAGCAGAGACATTACTTTGCCAACAAATGTCCATCTAGTCTAGGATATGGTTTTTCCAGTGGTCATGTATGGATGTGAGAGTTGGACTTTGAAGAAAGCTGAGCGCCAAAGAATTGATGCTTTTGAACTGTGGTGTTGGAGAAGACTCCTGAGAGTCCCTTGGACTGCAAGGAGATCCAACCAGTCAACTCTAAAGGAGATTGGTCCTGGGTGTTCTTTGGAAGGAATGATGCTCAAGCTGAAACTCTAGTACTTTGGCCACCACATGTGAAGAGTTGACTCATTGGAAAAGACTCTGATGCTAGGAGGATTGGGGGCAGGAAGATAAGGGGACGACAGAGGATGAGATGGCTGGATGGCATCACCAACTCAATGGACATGAGTTTGAGTGAACTCCGGGTGTTGGTGATGGACAGGGAGGCCTGGTGTGCTGCAATTTATGGGGTCACAAAGAGTTGGACATGACTGAGTGACTGAACTGAATTGAGTAAAGGTTAAGGTAGGAATGGCCTTTTCAAATAGCCTATGTAAAGACAGTTAATAAACATAGTATAAAATATATTCATTGTTAAAAACTGCTCGCCTCTCTAGTCCTGTGAAAAACTAGTTTTTTTAATTAAAAAAAGTTAAATGTAACAAGCTTTGAAAATATTCAGTGGGGAAAAAATTTTTGATGTTAGTGCTTTATTTAAAAATATACATAAAGTCTGTAAATAATACCCAAGAGACTTTCCTTTCTCAAGATTTAGATAATTTAATTTATTTTCAAAGGTTTTATATATACATATTATCTCAGATCAAAATTTGACCATTTCATAGTAGTTACTAAATTTGATATACTATTTATTTTTATAAAAACAATGTTTATTTTCTTGTCTCTTAAAAGAGCATATTAAAGTTTTGGAAGTAAAAGTAAAAAGGCAAGTTTTTAAGGGATATATTTGTTAGGATTTAGACTATTTTAAGAATACTGTAAATTCCCTGGGAAAAAAACTCTCTGAAGTCAGAACTTTCATAAAATATGTTTGGGAAAAATGTTTCAGGGAAGTATTATTCTTACAAATATACAAAATCACATTATTTGTTCCTGGAATAGATTTGATATCCCTAAATAGACTGTTCCATCTCAGTCAATAATGTAGATAGTCTTACATTATCACATTACTAAGAGCTCCAGTCATCTTTTGTTGTATAACCAGGAGCCTTCTTAGACATCTGGTGATACTTGGCAGACCCTCACAAGCAGCCCTATCAACATCATTACCATCTCTGTCTTTCAAGTTAATTTATCTCCTATATTCAGTGCTTTGCTCAAAGAAGTTACTCAATAAATATTTGGGGATAGAGAGGAAAAGGAAGAGACAGAGAAAAGATGTAATATTTAGCAACATTTCCAGGAATGTTGGCCCACAAACTTGATGGGACTAAGCTGTTATGCTCTTTCTCTTCATTAGTCCTCCTTCACAAGGGTCAGGTTTGGGGCAAAACATATTTACAACACCTACATATGCTTACGGAGAAGGCAATGGCACCCCACTCCAGTGCTCTTGCCTGGAAAATCCATGGACGGAGGAGCCTGGCAGGCTGTAGTCCATGGGGTCCCTAAGAGTTGGACACGACTGAACGACTTCACTTTCACTTTTCTCTTTCATGCATTGGAGGAGGAAATGGCAACCCACTCCAGTGTTCTTGCCTGGAGAATCCCAGGGACTGAGGAGCCTGGTGGGCTGCTGTCTATGGGGTCGCACAGAGTCAGACACGACTGAAGCGACTTAGCAGCAGCACATATGCTTAAGTATATATTTCTTTCCATCATGATTAACAGGCAGTGGTTGGAACAGTTTGGGTTCATCACTACAGGAAACATTCATTAATTCATCACTGATAGTTTTCACAGAGGAATGATGACATCTTTAAAAGACAGAATTGCACAAACACTTTAAGGAGATGCTCATGTAAGATGTTTTGTTCAAAGACATGGAAACATGGCAGCTATTATTGAGCAACTTGGCGAAGGAGGGAGCCACTGTTTAACTGTACCCACCAGTTTTTATAGGCTTTCCTGACCTTGTCTAATAGTCCCCTAATGAGCCTACTGATAAAACTGCAGTACAGTTTTTCAAGTGTGCCAAAGCTCCTAACAGCCTCCTCGGCTCCAAAATGCATGATTCTCTAGTTTGTCTTCTTGATTTCCTTCACTCTGGCTTCTGTCCTCTTAAATAACCCTGCCTAACTAACCTTGAGAAAAGTAATTATGCCCTCACTATTGATTAAGAAGGATCCATATTTAATTATGTGTAACGTGTTCCACTATCAAACTTTCAGCTTGATTCTCCAATGCCTACTAGTAAGTCCTATCGCCATTTGCTGTATCAGCCATTTGGTTAATGAGCTTCCTTAGAAGATGTTGAATTTTCCCCAGTCCCTGTATTTTGTGAAAAATCTCTTAAGGTCATGGTTAGACCCTTTCATGAAGCCTGCCTTGAAGAATGTTTCTTTAATGCAAACAAAATCATTATTAAGCACATTGTCTATGTTTCTACTAAAGCTCTGAGTGATTCATAAGTGACCTTTAGTAAAATTTTGAGATCACAGTGCTTAAAGGGCTTCCCTGGTGGCTCAGATGGTAAAGAATCCATAAGAGATGGGGGTTCGATCCCTGGGTCAGAAAGATCCCCTGGTGTGGGTCTTAGCTACCCACTTCAGTATTGTTGCCTGGAGAATCCCATGGGGCAGAGGAGCCTGGTGTGCTACAGTCCATAGGGTCAGAAAGAGTTGGTCATGACTGAAGCGACTGAGCACAAATGCAAAGTTCAAATGTTAACTGTATTCAGAATCTGTTGTAAAGTAACTGATTCTGCTAAATCACAAATATAGTCAATTTATATAGAAGACAACTGCTTCTTACACACTATCTTTTTGTATGAAAATAATAATATGCCTTCACTTCCAACAACTAAATTGAAATTTCAGTTTTCTTTACCTCTAGAATCTCTGTCTAAATGTTACTAGTCTCTTTCAATGAAAGCTTACAATTAGTTTAGCTACAATTAATACATAAATATGTTCAAAACATAAAATGTCACACTTTTACAGAATTTGTATATTAAAAGCATCACATCTCTATTCTTGCCAAAAAATAATTTTCCACTGATGCTTATTAAATTCTTTTCAATTAGTAGACATTAAAGATGTCCAAAATAACTGTAGATGGTCAGGTGACTGCAGCCATGAAATTAAAAGACACTTGCTACTTGGAAGGAAAGCTATGATGAACCTAGACAATGTATTAAAATGCAAAGACATCGCTTTGCCAACAAAGATCCGCATAGTCAAAGTTATGGTTTTTCCAGTAGTCATGTACAGATGTGAGAGTTGGAGCATGAAGAAGGCTGAGAGCTGAAGAATTGACGCTTTTGATTTGTGGTGCTGGAGGAGGAAGACTCTTGAGAGTCCCTTGGACTGCAAGGAGATCCAACCAGTCCATCCTAAAGGAAATCAACCCTGAATATTTATTGAAAGGACTGATGCTGAAGCTGAAAATCCAATACTTTGGCCACCTGATGCAAAGAGCCAACTCACTGGAAAAGACCCTGATGCTGGGAAACATTGAAGGAAAAAGGAGAAGGGGGTAGCAGAGGATGAGATGGTTAGATAGTATCATCAACTCAATGGACTTGACTTTGAACAAACTCCAGGAGTAGTGGACAGAGAAAACTGGCATGCTACAGTTCATGATGTCACAAAGAGTTGGACATGACTTAGCAACTGAACAACAACAACACTCATCTAATCTGACATACATTTGTCAAATGAGTGGGCCACCATAAATACACAATGAAACTTGCTCAAATTTAGGAAGTTCAACTGTCAAAGCCACTAGGATACCATTTAATATCATCTCTCACTATCAGCAAATTTCACAAAACTTTAAACTTCATAAAACTTACCTTTTGATCTTCAGACATCATAATATTTCCTTCTCTAATTCTCCCCCTTGTGTATCTATCTGTGATTTTTCTGGCTTCTGAGAATTGCAACATTCAGCTTCTTATCAAAAAAGTACAGAAAGATGAAAAGGTCTTTGAAATCTCCAAGGACTAAGAATGCTGTGCTCAGTACTCCATGGTATTGCTGCAATGCACAGGCTTGAGCCACCATAGTCCTGAATTGCTGATTCTTCCATTGCCACTGTGAATACTGTTTGTTCCTCAGGAATTAAAATCCCCAATAAAAGCACCCAGTTGGCTAAGTCATATGCCCTAGCCTTGGCTGTCAGGGCGCAAAGAGAGATACAATCTGTCCCATTTCAGCCACCGTGGTCGGAGTTAAAATCCAGGCATACTATTTGGGACTCATCCAAACTTGTCAGTTCTGTAGTGACAAAAAACCAAACATCCACTACAGACTCTCCTCTCTGCTTAAAACTCTTTTAATATCCTTCATCCTTTGGTATGGCATTCAAAGCTACAAATACCTGAGATGTGATAATTTTCCACCCTTATTTCCTACTTTCCAATTTTCCCTAATTTTCAATCCTATGGTTTAGCCTAATTAATTGTCTGCAGTTTTCCCCAATATTTGTGATTTTGAATGTCAATTTCTATGCCTAGAGTGTTTGTTCAACTCATTTCTGTCCATTTCTTCTTTTACCTCCTATTCTATCACAGCAAACCTACTTTTAAGAACACTTCAGGGACTTCCCTGGTGTCCAGAGGTTGAGATTCTGCTTCCACTGCAGGGAGCATGAATTCAATCCCCATTTGGGGAACTAAGAGCCCAAATGCCATGGGGCATGGCCAGAAAAAAGGACTCTTCAAACTCAGATCTGTTGATGACATCCCATTCTTTTGAATAAATTAACCATTTTATCCTTTGTATTATCTTTTTGATAATAGAGATGCTGACATTTTTCATGTAGTTTCTAGTTCTTTATCTTACCAGATTATAGCATAATATGACATATGTTATTAATAGTTACAACTTAATTTCAAAGCAGGATTGTGTTTTTCTCTTTTCTCACCACCCTTATTCATAATACCATTGTTAAGCCTTCACCATCTTACATATGAAAGATTCACTCATTTAACAAATATTCTTTTTCTGCTTTCTAACTACTACATGGATTTTTTTGAACCTGGTGCTTAAGAAAAAGTAAACAAGATAAAGTACTTGTTTTTAAGAAGTTTATATTCCCTGTGGAAGAGCAAAATATATAAGCTGCTAACACCTATCTGATACAATTTTAAATGTGATAATGCTGTGATAAAAATAAAGTGTGGTAAGGAAGTATAGAGTAACATAGAGAAGAGAGAACTGTTTAAATAAGGTGCTCATAAAAGGACATTCAAAAGAGCTTATATATGAACAGAGATCAGAATAAAATGAGGAATAAAGACATGCTGGTATGTGGGAGAAAAGCATCCCAAGAAGAGGAAACCATGATGCTAATCTCTGAAGAAAAACAAGCTTGGTGCAAAACAACAAGAAAGTCTACCACAGTTGAAGCAGTAGAAACAAAGTATAATTATAGAATATATTGGCAGAAGAGAGAGAAGACCCTTGTGAGCCTTGGTAAGGTCTTTGGGTTTTAAGTAAGATAGCCATTGGGGGATTTTGAGCAGGCAGGTGGCATTTTTATGTTCTTAAAGGTTGCTCAGGATCACTATGAACAATTTACCATAAGGGGCAAGAATAGAGGCAGGCAGATCAAGTAGGAGTCTATTGCTATTGTCTAGGTAATAGGTGATGCTAGCAGCTTGAATAAGAAAGGATTCATGGAGTTTGTGAGATGTAAGATTCAGGATATCGTTTAAGGAAAGTTCCAGTGTGGCTGCCGATGGATCAATCGTGAAATATAAAAAAAGAGACAGAGAGAGATAAAGGAAGGAAGGAGGGAGGATAGGAAGTATGATTATTAGCTATTTGACCTCATGAAGTGGGGTACCATTGCTCAAGATGAATAAGACTAGAGAAGGAGCAAGTTTGGAGCTAGAGAGATCTCCTATAAAATATAAATATTTGGAATTCCCTCTAAACATTAAAGCAGATATTTTGAGTAGATAGTTGAACATATAGGTGTAAAGAAAAAGGGTCTGGAGATGCATATCTGGGGTCTAATTATGTGAATATTTAGAGCTACTATTTCAAAGAATAATTATTGAAAGAGAAAAAATTAGGTTAAGATTCTGGAGGATCCAGGAAAGTAGAATTAGAAAGAGAGGCCTACAAGAAAATGAAAATGAATACCAGGAGCTTTCTTATCACCAAGAAAATTCACTGTTTCGAGTGGATAATCAATTTTTTCAAATGCTGCTGAGATGTAGGTTGAGAATTAGCACTTTGGAAAGCTAAAGGTTCTTGTTAACTTTGACAAGAGTTTAGGAACTAAAATCTGATTAAAGCATACTGAAAAGGGAAAGGTAGGTAAGATTAGTGTATCAGTCTTTCAACAGATCATTTTCCTTCATTATTAAACTTCTCTCACTATTCGAAAGCCATCATTATATTTTTTGTAAGAGTAAAACAGATTGTGAAATTGTTGCCTGAGTCCAGATGCTTCTACCATCTATATCAACAACTCTCAACTCTTAATGCTTAAAAAAACAACCTAGGCTTGCCTATTAAAATATAAATTCTTGCCTTCTGCTATCACTGAGTATGATTGATGTGGCATGGGACAAGATACTGTAACCTTATTTTTAACAAAGACTCAAGTGATTACACTATAGCTGATTTAAGATCCTCATGGATTGGATCCTTCATTATTTCTCTGCCCTTTTCCCCTGTTCTTTCTTCTGCCTAGGATTCTGATTCATATTTCTGGAAAACTCCTATTGATTCTTCAAAACTTTAGGGTCACTCCCTCTTTTAAGCCATCTTCATATTGCCAGTCATACAACTCAGTAAATACTTGAGAAATAAATGGAATATCTACAGCTAACTGTCATGTATGGATGTGAGAGTTGGACGGTGAAGAAGGCTGAGTGTCGAAGAATTGATGCTTTTGAACTGTGGTGTTGGAGAAGACTCTTGAGAGTCCCTTGGACTGCAAGGAGATCCAATCAGTCCATTCTGAAGGAGATCAGCCCTGGGATTTCTTTGGAAGGAATGATGCTAAAGCTGAAACTCCAGTACTTTGGCCACCTCATGCGAAGAGTCGACTCAATGGAAAAGACTCTGATGCTGGGAGGGATTGGGGGCAGGAAGAGAAGGGGATGACAGAGGATGAGATGGCTGGATGGCATCACTGACTCAATGGACGTGAGTCTGAGTGAACTCCGGGAGTTGGTGATGGACAGGGAGGCCTGGTGTGCTGCGATTCATGGGGTCGCAAAGAGTCGGACAGGACTGAGCGACTGAACTGAACTGAACTGACAGCTAACTTTCCTTTGCTTTTTTTGTTAAAACCTTAAATACTTTATAAAATGTTGCCAATCTCAAGCATTTACATAATTCAGTAAACTGAATTGCATTTATATGCACCATGTTAGTAAATTTCCTCAAATGAATATGATTAACATTTTTTACACAGCCGAGACAGACCCACCATTTTTAAAGAGACTGTTTCTGAATAATTCTAAACATCTCTCCACATTTCTGAAGGAAATGTCAAATGAGTTTGCTCTGGAGTTCATCGATAATTACAGCATATGATCAGATAGGTGTAATGAGAAATCTAGGGACACTTTTTTGATATTGACCTATTTTAAAAATGATTTCCCTCTATTCTCATTTAAGAACTTAAAAGAAATCCTCCATCCAGAAGCTGGCTTCCTTGGGGATATTTAAAAAGGAGGAAATTACCTAGCTTATATTTAGCTTTACTCCTGTAGAAGCAAGTTTTTCCTCCCTCAGTCTCTCTTTTGTTTTTATCCTTTCAGATCAAAACTTCAAAGAAAAGGACTGATGGATCAGCCATTCATTTATTGGAGTTGAATTTTTGCTTGCCTCTAGATTTTCTACTCTGATGTTTCTTTGATTTCCATTCTATCTGCATCTTTTATGTCTTTATTTTATGCGTGTGAAGAAAATTATACTGTAGGCTTTGCTCAAAAAATTATATTTCATCATATTCCAAAATCTTAGAAAATTTAAAACACTTTTCCAAGTCTGAAAATGACTTTAGACAGAAGCCTCCAGCACAGAACTTAATAAATATGTCCTTATTGTATTCTAAATAATTGAATACAGAAGCTTTTCAGAAGCTAGGCTTCAGAACAGACAGGAATCAATTTTACCAGAGATATCTCAAACTAAACATTAAGGTAATGCACAGTTCCATGTATCTCTTGCTTGACTTAGACAAATACTCATTAAAAAATAACAAAGTAAAGACAGGTTGGGCAGGGGGCAATGCAGTAGAGACCAAGTTCTTTGGATTTGTTAGTAGATAGACCTGACCCTGTTTCTGCCACTTCTAGCTACAAAACTTTTGTCAAGTTAATAATAATATCTTTTTTCTTCTGTAAAATGAGAATAATAAGGGATGCTTTTTGTATGTTTATACTGATATTATATATGATCATTTGTATAGTGTAGCAGTCCTTAACTCATAAATATTAACAAAATATTAAATGTTATTTTTGTTACTAGAAGTTGTTTGCTGAAACTGTGTGTGACCTTGTTGGTCCCCCTTCAGGACCACTGTAAAGCCAGTAGCTGCTGCCCATGGTCCTCAAAAATGTCCACCAGGCAGACACTAGATCCCAACACATGAATTAAAAAGGACTGAGAAAAAATGATATTACTTTTATCATACCTTCACTGAGCCAGTAGATCACAAAGTACCCAACGCTGTTATTCTCCAAACTATGATTCAAAGGGCAATTCATACGTTATGTATGTCTATGGTATACATGATATACATTATTGATTGGTTTTAGAAAAGGCAGAGGAACCAGAGATCAAATTGACAACATCCGTTGGATCATCAAAAAAGCAAGAGAGTTCCAGAAAAACATCTATTTCTGCTTTATTGACTATGCCAAAGCCTTTGACTGTGTGGATCACAATAAACTGTGGAAAATTCTGAAAGAGATGGGAATACCAGACCACCTGACCTGCTTCTTGAGAAACCTATATGCAAGTCAGGAAGCAACAGTTAGAACTGGACATGGAACAACAGACTGGCTCCAAATAGGAAAAGGAGTACATCAAGGCTGTATATTGTCACCCTGCTTATTTAACTTACATGCAGAGTACATCATGAAAAACGCTGGGGTGGAAGAAGCACAAGCTGGAATCAAGATTGCCAGGAGAAATATCAATAACCTCAGATATGCAGATGACACCACCCTTATGGCAGAAAGTGAAGAGGAATAAAAAGCCTCTTGATGAAAGTGAAAAAGGAGAGTGAAAAAGTTGGCTTAAAGCTCAACATTCAGAAAACTAAGATCATGGCATCTGGTCCCATCACTTCATGGGAAATAGATGGGGAAACAGTGGGAACAGTGTCAGACTTTATTTTTTGGGGCTCCCAAATCACTGCAGATGGTGATTGTAGCCATGAAATTAAAAGACGCTTATCCTTGGAAGGAAAGTTATGACCAACCTAGATAGCATATTCAAAAGCAGAGACATTACTTTGCCAACAAAGGTCCATCTAGTCAAGGCTATGGTTTTTCCAGTAATCATGTATGGATGTGAGAGTTGGACTGTGAAGTAAGCTGAGCACCAAAGAATTGATGCTTTTGAACTGTGGTGTTGGAGAAGACTCTTAAGAGTCCCTTGGACTCAACCAGTCCATTCTAGAGATCAGTCCTGGGTGTTCTTTGGAAGGAATGATGCTAAAGCTGAAACTCCAGTACTTTGGCCACCTCATGCGAAGAGTTGACTCATTGGAAAAGACTCTGATGCTGGGAGAGACTGGGGGCAGGAGGAGAAGGGGACGACAGAGGATCAGATGGCTGGATGCCATCACCGACTCGATGGATGTGAGTTTGAGTGAACTCCGGGAGTTGGTGATGGACAGGAAGGCCTGGCGTGCTGTGATTCATGGGGTCACAAAGAGTCGGACACAACTGAGAGACTGAACTGAACTGAACTGAACTGAGCTCCTGCTGTGAATTCCACTTGATAATCTCTGACTATGTCTCTCTGAACTGGAAATAAGCCCTACAAGGAAATTGTCACTGTGTGATTATCCTCATATTTCCCTTATGGCATCTTCATCCTAAGACATATCTGAGGATATATCTTATACTCTGAACAGTAAAATTGAATTTATGCCGAACTCCAACTTTCTATATTCATAATCAACAGTTATTACTAAGAATAATACATAATAGTAATTAATTTTAAAACCAAAAGTCCTTCAGGATGGGGAACACATGTATACCTGTGGTGGATTCATTTTGATATTTGGCAAAACTAATACAGTTATGTAAAGTTTAAAAATAAAATAAAATTAAAAATTAAAAAAAATAAAATTAAAAAAAAAACAAAAAACAAAAGTCTTGGTCTTATTGTAGAGTACGGTTCTAACAGTGGGAATGATCATAAATTAGATATGGGTTTTAGCAGCTATTAACAAATATCTCTTACTCCAGAATACATACAGTTCCACAGCAGGCATACATTCTGCATATTTATCAATATTGGCAGAATAAAGGCACAATGAGATGCCACCAAAGTCATGAAGGACTAGAAATGTAAATAGCAAAATGACCTCTGAGGTAAATGTATAAGATGAAGTTAATACACAAAATGATTAGAAAATAATTCAGGAAATGTAAAGAAATAGAATATAAACAAGTAACTTCTACATCTTATGATCTTCTCTATACTTAAAATAATAGGTCTTCTCAGATAACCAATTATTGAGCCACAACTATGAACCAGGCACTCCGTTTGCTTTACAATCTCTAATTCTCAAATATCTAGTGATCCTCATTTTAGAAAAATTATATGTTTAGTGTATGAATCCTCAGGAATGTAAGGCTCTTCTTGGTCAAGATATTATGGCTTAATGGGCAGAGCCTAAAAATGATCCATTGCTACTTATATCCAGAAATCCATGTTAGAAGCTTCAATAGTATACATGTAATTGTAAGAATTAATGTACTTATGATAGATGGTTTGCATTGCTGGATGGCCTATATTTAGTTCACAAAAAGAAGACTTTTTTGTTTGGTCTCTTTTAACTTCAGGTTTGTTTTATTTCTTCCCTCACTTGTCTAATAAAGGGATTAGACTCAATTTAAGCTTCTTTTAGTGTGAAATTGATGGCTGACTTCTTCAAAAGTAATGGTTGGTATAAGAAGAGCAATAAGAGGATATCTGTTGTTTTATCTCATATAAGGTATTTCGGTTTGTCACCATTTCACACTTCTTTCAGTTAATCTGCCATTAATTATGTTAACCAACGTACATGAGGAATGAAAATATTTGCATGAAAGATTTATGCTTTATTTTGAATTACTGAGGAGTAGTTCATTCCTTCCTAATTTAAAATTTTGAATAAAATGGCATTATTTAAAATGTTTCCTTCAACCTTCCCTGTGCTTATAAATTTTATCCTTAGAAAAACTAAGCATAAACTTAGCCTACATCTTTTGATTCCAGCATAAGTCAGGTTTGCTTGTACATTAGTTTAAAAGCTGGAATATGTGAAGGCTATATGTGCATTATATATCCTTTCAAAGACACTGACTTAAAAACTTTAATTCAAAATTGATAGTGAATTTGAGTATCCCTTTGGCTATTTACATCATAAAGACTAGATTAATAACACATTTGTATAACAGATTATCACTAATAAAGAAACTTTATGGATTAAAATTATATCAGTAAACAGGTCTACCACAATTGCAAAGACAAAAACATGTACAAAGGACAATAATTTTGGTCTAGGTGTTTTTAGTGTAATTTTAGGTCAAAGTAAAAAAAGTAACAGAAAGAAAAAGTAACAGAAAAAAAATACTATATTCATACATTTATATGTCAAGATTTAGCTAAGAAAATAAAGTACTATAATGCAAATAAGCCATACATTTAACTACAAGTTTAAAATTAATGTCCAATGATAATATGATACCAGTTATTAACTTAATTTCAAAATCTCCTAAATATTATTCAATAATCAAAATAACCAAGGTTGCCAAAGGTTAGCTATTGTAGTCCTATTAAACTATATTTACAGAATAGAAAATTTTGGGAAAATTTTCAGTAGAAAGCAGCAAGGACTTACAGATAATAAAAACATAATGAGTATTAAAGTAAATTTAAAAAAAACTAAAATGTTTGATAATTTATCTGCCCAGCTACTCAAATTAATTATTTTACCCCTACTGAATTTTGTATTATTTAGAGACACAGTCATGCCTTAAAAACACTGTAAAATACACAAAATGTGATGGTAATTAGTATAAAATTCTTGTTTTTAATATATGCATTTGCTTGCTTTTTCCTTCACTTGAATTCAATTAAACAGCATAATTTAATGTATTCATATAATTTTATACTGTTGAGAATGTTACCAAATATAAATGCTGGGTATAAAAAATGTTATAAAAATAATATGTGCTAACAACATTATATATAAAAGATTAATATTTGTCTAGATCAATGATAGTTTCAGGTCACAGTGGGTTTTGTACAGTCATTTCAATGGCAAAAACATTGTTTCTATCAACTAGATGATGGTTACAAATGGTAGTGTTTTCCATTTAAATATACTCTGAGCTGCCAATTTTCAAATTATAAAAAGAATGTCAAGTGTCAGACTCAATGCATGAAGAATCATTTTCTCCTATAAAACAGTTTAATGGCACAGAGCTTGCATGAGTCATACATATCCAGACCTTGAACTCACTGGTGCATTCAGAAAAAGCCAAAGATCAATGTCTAATAAAAAGCGAGTCAGCTCTGGCCATTGCAGGGCAATGGTTTGTGATTATTTGGTGCCTTGGGTCACTGTGGAATTCTTGCCTATTCTACAAAAGAAATCAATACTGCTTTTCTAAACTTTTCTGATAATCAGTAGTAGAGGACTAGATTTTAGCCAAATTAGAAATTATTGTTCATTCATTACAAATGTCATGCCATACATTTATAAATGTTTCTTTTCAAATGAATTTTTTTCGAAGTTCACAAATTGTACCATAAGCCCCAGGAGCAATCACTGTAACTTGTTTTGTTTTTTCAAAGTAATTAAAAACAATACTGAATCCATGTGACCAATAAAAATAGCTAGTTGTTATTGAGCATGTACTATATGCCAGTAATTGTTCTAGAAACTTTAATATTTATTAATTTATTTAATCTTCAGAACACATTTTGAGGTTGATAGGACCAACATTCCTATCCTATCAATGAGAAAGTTGAGCACAGATTAGTAACTAATTTGAGTAAAAAGAAGTGGAGTCAGGATTCAAATCCAGGTCTTCTGACTTTAGAGTCTACATTTCTCATATATGCTATGCATTAGATATGGGACCATAAGCAAATTACTTATTCTTACTGATCCTGTCTTTCTTTTCTATAAAAATGTGGATAATAACATCACATTAGGTTATTTTGGGGACTAATTTTTTTTTTCTTAATGGTGTAAAATATTTGTATTTGAGAATTCTTATAATAAACAGGAGCATACTTTAGGTAGTTCTGATCATTCAAATACAACCATAAACCATCCTATGCATTTAAATCAGATGGAAATAGAGTAAAACCTTTACTGCCTAAGTAATAAAAAAGAGCCAAAAAGCCAAGGGGGGTGGTGGAGCCAACCAAAATTTAACAACAACATAGAGCAGACTCCTGTTCAGGCTGGCAAGACTCAGGGGGCTGGCTGTGCTGCCTGAGCCCGGTCAAAGCTGGAGGCACAGAGAAGAAGCTCTTGCTGAATACACCACCCAATACAGAGAGAGGAGGACCCTAGTCATCATAATACAGACTGCATCAATATTCACAAAGAGCTTATAACTATGTATACATGGATGCCACAAGTTCTGAATACCCAGAAGCTTTGAAAGGATCCTCCAGAATGGGCAAGAAATTAATAATACAAAAAAATCTAACAACTCAAACTAATTCAGCAGGGTAATACCTTCCATTATAAACAGATATTTTCTGAAAATTATATTGTTTCATTCTATCTTACATGAAACTTAAGTACAATAATTAATTCAATTAAATATCGAATCCCAACAGAAGTCATGACTTAAATACAGAGAAAGAAAAAAATCTAGAAAACTAACACATATGACTGTGGATTCATCTTATTTCTGCTTCACAAGAGGGTTGTTTTTAAAAAATTTTTGGTATGACTCACAATTTTTTCTTTGGTTCCCTGCTTTAATCACACTGCTGAAAACTCTCAAAATCTTTCAATGAGCACTGATGTAGGAAAAAGGAATGCTAAAATAGTGAACATGAACAGAAATTATAGAGCTATCCAATACAAGAAGCAGTAAAGTAATACTTGAAATGGGAGACAATGTTATATTCTATTAATAGAATATAATAGAAGAGCCATTTTTTCAGGTAGTTCAGTTCAGTTCAGTTCAGTCACTCAGTCGTGTTCGACTCTTTGTGACCCCATGAATCGCAGCACACCAGGCCTCCCTGTCCATCACAAACTCCTGGAGCTCACTCAGACTCATGTCCATCGAGTCAGTGATGCCATCCAGCCATCTCATCTTCTGTCGTCCCCTTCTCCTCCTGCCCCCAATCCCTCCCAGCATCAGAGTCTTTTCCAATGAGTCAACTCTTCACATGAGGTGGCCAAAGTACTGGAGTTTCAGCTTTAGCATCATTCCTTCCAAAGAAATCCCAGGGCTGATCTCCTTCAGAATGGACTGGTTGGATCTCCTTGCAGTCCAAGGGACTCTCAAGAGTCTTCTCCAACACCACAGTTCAAAGGCATCAATTCTTCGGCGCCCAGCCTTCTTTACAGTCCAACTCTCACATCCATACATGACCACTGGAAAAACCATAGCCTTGACTAGACGGACCTTTGTTGGCAAAGTAATGTCTCTGCTTTTGAATATGCTATCTAGGTTGGTCATAACTTTCCTTCCAAAGAGCAAGCGTCTTTTAATTTCATGGCTGCAGTCACCATCTTCAGTGATTTTGGAGCCCCCCAAAATAAAGTCTGACACTGTTTCCACTGTTTCCCCATCTATTTCCCATAAAGTGATGGGACCAGAGGCCATGATCTTCGTTTTCAGGTAAGAACAGGTTTAACCTCTAAAATTCGAATAACACACGCTGCATTTTCAATAGGACCTCACCCTGAGAGGACATGGTTTTGATTTCACTTAATAACTGTCTCACTAAGTACCTCATTCCCACATTTACTAAAGTAAGGGATACAGATCTGTGCAAGATTGAGATCCCACCTCCTAAGCCACAACCACTGAACCTTATAGGGATTTCCAAATGTCAAGAGCTGAAAGATTTCCAAAATAAGCCTCAGTAACATTTTTCTAGATTCCATATACATGTGTTAGAACACAATATTTATCTTTATCTTTCTGACTTACTTCACTCTGTATAATAGGCTCTAGGTTCCTCCACCTCATTAGAACTGATTTAAAGACATTTATTTTTATGGCTGAGTAATATTCCATTGTGTATATGTACCACAACTTCTTTATCCATTCATCAGTTGATGAACATCTAGGTTGCTTCCATGTTCTAGCTATTGTAAATAGTGCTGCAATGAACAATGGGATACATGTGTCTTTTTCAATTTTGGTTTCCTCAGGGTATATGCCTAGGAGTGGGATTGCTGGGTCATATGGTGGTTATGCTATGCTATGCTATGCTATGCTATGCTATGCTAAGTCACTTCAGTCTTGTTCGACTCTGTGCGACCCCATAGACGGCAGCCCACCAAGCTCCCCCGTACCTGGGATTCTCCAGGCAAGAACACTGGAGTGGGCTGCCATTTCCTTCTTCAATGCATGAAAGTGAAAAGTGAAAGTGAAAGTGAAGTTGCTCAGTCGTGTCCAACTCTTAGCAACCCCATGGATTGCAGCCTAACAGGCTCCTGCATCCATGGGATTTTCCAAGCAAGAGTACTGGAGTGGGGTACCATTGCCTTCTCCGCATATGGTGGTTATATTCCTAGTTTTTAAAGGAATCTCCATACCATCTTCCACAGCGGCTGTATCAATTTACATTCCCATCAACAGTGCAAGAGCGTTCCTTTTTCTCCACACCCTATTCAGCATTTATTGTTTATAGACTTTTTGATGATGGCCATTCTAATCGGTTTGAGGTGATATCTCACTGTAGTTTTGACTTGCGTTTCTCTAATAATGAGTGGTGTTGAACATCTTTTCAAATGTTTGTTAGCCATCTGTATGAATTAATGTCTGTTTAGGGCTTTTCCCCATTTTTTTGATTGGGTTGTTTGCTTTTCTGCTATTGAGTTGTATGAGTTGCTTGCATATTTTGGAAATCAATCCTTTGTCAGTTGTCTCATTTGCTATTATTTTCTCTCATTCTGAGGGTTGTCTTTTCACCTTGCTTATAGTTTCCTTTGCTGTGAAAAAGCTTTTAAGTTTAATCAGGTCCCACTTGTTTACTTTTGTTTTTATTTCCATTACTCTGGGAGGTGGGTCTAAGAGGATCTTGCTTTTTTTTATGCCATCCAATGTTCTGTCTATGTTTTTCTCTAAGAGTTTTATAGTTTCTGGTATTACATTTAGGTTTTTAATCCATTTTGAGTTTATTTTTGTGTATGGTGTTAGGAAGTGTTCTAATTTCATTCTTTTACATGTAGCTGTCCAGTTTTCCCAGCACCATTTATTGAAGAGGCTGTCTTGCCCCATTGTCTTGCCTCCTTTGTCAAAAATAAGGTACTCATATGTGCATGGGTATATTTCTGGGTCTTCTGTCTTATTGCATTGGTCTATATTTCTGTTTTTGTGCAGTACCATACTGTCTTGATGACTGTAGCTTTGTAGTATAATCTGAAGTCAGGAAGGGTGATTCCTCCAGTTCAACTCTTCTTTCTCAAGACTGCATTGGCTATTAGGGGTCTTTTGTGTTTCTATATGAATTGTGGAATTTTTTACTCTAGTTCAGTGAAAAATGCCATTGGTAATTTGATAAGGATCACACTGAATTTGTAGATTGCATTTGGTAATATAGTCAGTTTCACAATATTGATTCTTCCTACCCAGAAACATGGATATCTCTCCATCTGTTTATGTCATTTTTGATTTCTTTCATCAGTGTCTTATAATTTTCTGTGTACAGTTCTTTTGTCTCCTTAGGTAAGTTTATTCCTAGATATTTTATTATTTTTGTTGCTATGGTGAATAGGATTGATTCCTTAATTTCTCTTTCTGATTTTTCATTGTTAGGATATAGAAATGCAAGTGATTTCTATGTATTGATTTTATATCCTGCAACAATGCTAAATTCACTGACTAGCTATAGTAATTTTCTGATACTATCTTTAGGGATTTCTTTGTACAGTATCATGTCACCTACAAACAGTGAGAACTTTACTTCTTTTCTGATCTAGATTCCTTTTATTTCTTTTTCTTCTCTGATTGCCATAGCTAGGACTTCCAGAACTATGTTGAATGATAGTGGGGAAACTGGACACCCTTGTCTTGTTTCTGACCTTGGGGGAATGCTTTCAGTTTTTCACCATTGAGAATAATCTTTGCTGTAAGCATATCATGTATGGCCTTTACTGTGTTGAGGTAGGTTCCTTCTGTGCTCATTTTTTGAAGAGTTTTCATTGTAAATGGATGCAGAATTTTGTCAAAGGCTTTTTCTGCATCTATTAAGATTATCATATGGTTTTCATCTTTCAGTTTGTTAATATGGTGTATCACATTGATTGATTTTCATATATTGAAGAATCCTTGCATCCCTGGAATAAACCCAACTTGACCATGGTATATGGGCTTTTTAATGTGTTACTGAAATCTGCTTAAATTTTGTTGAGGATTTTTGTATCTGTGTTCATCAGCGATATTAGCTTGTCATTTTCTTTCTTGTGTGTTGTCTTTGTCTGCTTTTGGTGTCTCGGTGATGGTGGCCTCACAGAATGAGTTTGGAAGTGTCCCTTCTTCTGCAATTTTTGAAAGAGTTTTAGAAGGATAGTCATTAGCTCCTCTCTAAGTGTTTGAAAGAATTCTCCTGTGAAGCCATCTGGTCCTGGGATTTTGTTTTTTGGGAGGTTTTTGATCACAGCTTCAATTTTAGTGCTGGTAATTGGGTTGTTCATAATTTCCATTTCTTCCTGGTTCAGTCTTGGAAGATTGAACTTTTCTAAGAATCTGTCCATTTCTTCCAGGATATGCATTTTATTGTGATAGAGTTGCTCATAATAGTCTCCTATAATCCTTTGTATTTCTGCATTGTCCATAGTAACCTCTCCCTTTTCATTTCTAATTTTGTTGATTTGATTCTTCTTTTTTTTCTTGATGAGTCTGGCTAAAGGTTTGTCAATTTTGTTTCTCTTCTCAATGAACCAGCGTTTAGTTTTATTAATCTTTACTATTGTTTCTTTCTTTTTCATGTGCTTATGATTTCTTTCCTTCTACTAATTTGGGGATTTTTTGTTGTTGTTCTTTCTCCAGTTGTTTTAGGTGTAAAGTTAGGTTGTATATTTGATGTTTTTCTTGTTTCTTGAGGTAAGATTGTATGGCTATAAACTTCCCTCTTAGAACTGCTTTTGCTGCATCCCATAGGCTTTGAGTTGTCATGTTTTCATTGTCATTGTTTCTAGAGTTTTTTTTTTTTAATTTCTTCAGTAACCTGTTATTTAGAAACATACTGTTTAATCTTCATGTGTTTGTGTTCTTTACAGTTTTTTTTTTTTTCCTTGTAATTGATATCTAGTCTCATAGTGCTGTGGTCAGAGAAGATGCTTGATACAATTCAATTTTCTTAAATTTACTGGGGTTTGATATGTGACCCAAGATTCTGGAGAATGTTCCATGTGCACCTGAAAAGAAGGTGTATTCTTCTGCATTTGGATGGAATCTCCTAAAGATATCAATGAGACTCACCTCATCTAATGTATCATTTAAGACGTGTTTCCTTATTAATTTTCTGTTTTGATGATCTGTCATTGGTGTGACAGGGCTGTTAAAGTCTCCTACTATTATTGTGGTACTGTCAGTTTCTCCTTCTGTGTCTGTTAGTGCTTTTCTTATGTATTGAGGTGCTCCTATGTTGGGTGCATAGATATTTACAATTGCGAAGTCTTCTTCTTAGATTGATCCCTTCATCATAATGTAGTGTCCTTCCTTAGCTCTTGTAAGATTCTTTAATTTAAGATCTATTTTCTCTGATATGAGGATTCCTACTCTACTTTCTTTTGCTTCCCATTTGCATGGAATATATTTTCCATTCTCTCACTTTCAGTGTATATGTATCTTTAGGTCTGAAGTGGATTTCTTGTAGACAGCATATATATGGGGTCATATTTTTGTATCCATTAGTCAGTTTGTGTCTTTTGGTTGGAGCATTTAATTTGATTACATTTAAAGCAATTACTGATATATATATATATATATATATATATATATATATATATATATATTTCTATTGCAATCCCAAAGAAAGGCAATGCCAGAGAATGTTCAAACTACTGCACAATTGCACTCATCTCACAAGCTAGTAAAGTAATGCTCAAAATTCTCCAAGTCAGGCTTCAGCAATACATGAACCGTGAACTTCCAGATGTTCAAGCTGGATTTAGAAAGGGCAGAGGAACCAGAGATCAAATTGCCAACATCTGCTAGATAATGGAAAAAGCAAGAGAGTTCCAGAAAAAAACATCTATTTATGCTTTATTGACTATGCCAAAGCCTTTGACTGTGTGGATCACAATAAACTGTGGAAAATTCTGAAAGAGATGGCAATACCAGACCACCTGACCTGCCTCTTGAGAAATCTGCATGCAGGTCAGGAAGCAACAGTTAGAACTGGACATGGAACAACAGACTGGTTCCAAATAGGAAAAGGAGTACGTCAAGGCTGTATATTGTCACCCTGCTTATTTAACTTCCATGCAGAGTACATCATGAGAAATGCTGGGCTGGAAGAAGCACAAACTGGAATCAAGGTTGCCGGGAGAAATATCAAACATCTCAGATATGCAAATGACACAACCCTTTTGGGAGAAAGTGAAGAGGAACTAAAAAGCCTCTTGATGAAAGTGAAAGAGGAGAGTGAAAAAGTTGGCTTAAAGCTCAACATGCAGAAAACTCAGATCATGGCTTCTGGTCCCATCACTTCATTGCAAATAGATGGGGAAACAGTGGCTGACTTTATTTTGGGGGGCTCCAAAATCCCTGAAGATGGTGACTGAATCCATGAAATTAAAAGATGCTTACTTCTTGGAAGGAAAGTTATGACCAACCTAGATAGCATATTGAAAAGCAGAGACATTACTTTGCCAACAAAGGTCTGTCTACTCAAGGCTATGGTTTTTCCAGTGGTGACAGTTGGACTATAAAGAAAGCTGAGTGCTGAATATTGATGCTTTTGAACTGTGGTGTTGGAGAAGACTCTTGAGAGTCCCTTGGACTGCAAGGAGATCCAACCAGTCCATCCTAAAGGAGATCAGTCCTGGGTGTTCTTTGGAAGGAATGATGCTAAAGCTGAAACTCCAGTACTTTGGCCACCTCATGCGAAGAGTTGACTCATTGGAAGAGACTCTGATGCTGGGAAAGATTGAAGGTGGGAGGAGAAGGGGATGACAGAGGATGAGATGGTTAGATGGCATCACCAACTCAATGGACCTGAGTTTGGATGGACTCTAGGTGTTGGTGATGGACAGGGAGGCCTGGTGTGCTGCGGTTCATGGGGTCGGTGCAAAGAGTCGGACACGACTGAGCGACTGAACTGAACTTTATAGGGAGAGATTTGTGCTGACTTTTTTTTCCCTCTTATGGGCAAGGGTGAGTGGTGGGGTAATCCTGTCTGTTCATGATTGGGTTTGTATTTATGTTTTGTTTGTTGTTTAGATGAGATGTCCTGCACAGGCTCCTATTGGTGGTTGGGTGATGCCAGGTCTTGTATTGAAGTGGTTTCCTTTGTTGAATTCTCACTATTTGATACTCGCTTGGGTTAGTTCTCTGGTAGTCTAGGGTCTTGGAGTCAGTGCTCCCACTCCAAAGGCTCAGAGCTTGATCTCTTCATCTTGGAACAAATGAGAAGAAAATGACCTCTTTTTTTTTTTTTCAAACCTCCTGTTGTAGTTATTTCCAGAATTTTCAGTTTCTCTGGATCCAGCATTTCTCAGGAGCTACAGTTCCTCTATCGAAAGATTAGCATTTTAAGGGAAACATTTTATGAATGTAGGGTGCTTTTTTGTGTTTTTTCCCTGATGAATTTAAAGGGAAATGTATTATAATTTCCTTGTCTACCTTCCTAAACATCACTAAGTTCTGGCATAGCTAACTTAAGTCACTAACAAAGAGTTTTGTTTTCCATTTGTTTCATTTTAAATTATAAAAAGAGGTAAATGGTACTTCCTGTAATTTCTCTTTAAAAAGTCTTAAAAACTTTAGTAAGAGTTCATCCTGAAGTGAAGAAAAGGATGCCCAGAGGCAGAGAGTCACAAAATATTCAACTGTAGTTCTAAGTCTAGAGAGCAGCACATGCAGAAGCTAATAGGGCCTTTCTCAGTGTTAGGCACAACCCTAGCTTATCTTTAGGGCTTAGGCTAAACTGTTCCTTTTCTCTTTCCTTCACATACTTCAAGCTGAAAGCTGTGTGGTAGGAACGCAGTGCAAGAGGTGAAATCATTAATAGATATGCAATGTCACTTGCTTCCCGAATGTGTCAGTGGTTAGTGTCAACTGTTGTACCCTTTCTTCCTGGACCTAACAATGAATTTTAACTTTGTAAGTTAAAAGAGATGAGCCAAAGGCCATCCTTATTTAATCTTATTTCTTTAACAACTATGAATAATTAGAAAACAATTATAACACATGAGAACAGCTGTCTGCCAGTTCTAAAGAGAAAAAAAGAGGAAAAGAGTACAGGAGAGATCCTATGCTATTATTTATATCATTGAATCAATATATATACACATATATTTCATATATATGTGTGTGTGTGTATAATCTCGTTGGTATAAAAATTCATATAAATGCACTTAACTTATATATGAGTTGGAAAAATAATATACTACTCTTATGTCAGAATTTAACATGTGATATCACTAATGTTTAAATTTAAACATTAAATATTGAAATATTACCTTATTTTTAAAATAAATATTACCTTATTTTTCTAAGAATAATGTTCACTCAAATCAAAAAAATCAGTGAATATCAGAACTTTGTTTTTGTTGGTTTTCTCCAATGTGAATTTTTTTAAACAAATGTAATATGGCAAATTAAGAATATGAGTTATTCTTAGATAGCAAAAATACAGACTTTAATAGCTTTGGAATTTTTTGGACAACTGTTTCCAGTTGGAAAGTTGTTAAGTAGCTGGGGTTTTATCTTTTAGTTTTTGATGTCATCATTAAACATATTTAATTGTTAATCATATTTAATTCTAAAAATAAAGCATTCTCAACTAATCCTTTTAAAATAATCAAGACTAGATCCCATTTAAGATCATCTCAGTCCTAATTTGTTGATACACTCAACAATTATTATTCTTTGAAATTAGTGAGCACATTTGCTTCAGTATAATGAGTCACCTAGGATTCCATAATAGTCAGGAACTTTTTCTTTCATTGTTCTTTTCTTAATGCTTAGAGAGAAATTCATGAGCTTCCCTGGTGGCTCAGATGGTAAAGAGACTGCCTGCAATGCAGGAAACCTGAGTTTGATCCCTGGGTCAGGAAGATCCCCTGGAGAAGGAAATGGCAACCCACTGCAGTATCCTTGCCTGGAAAATCCTATGGTCAAAGGAGCCTGGCAGTCTACAATACAGTGAGAAATTCATAAAAGGGTTTCTGTCACATGTTCATAAGTGACAGTCCAGGACATGAACTGACTTTCTAGACACTTACAAGGCTCTTCTTTCCACTAGAGCTTCGCAGTGGTATTACATCACTTCCAGGATAAGAACCAGGGGTTTGCACTGCTCCACTGTGCCAAAATGGCTAGAGAGGAAGTGCGTTGGAAACAGAATCCTACTTTGCTATCTTCATCCTAAATCCTGCAAAGCAGAAAAACAGTAGTGATATGGAGGAAGAAGAGCCATACAGCAGAGTAATAGAATTAGTGGAAGACTCACTGCTTGCTCCCGTATCTCCCGTTCCCTATATAACAAGTTCTGTATATCCTGGATTCCACTGCAAACAGGGTGAAGTACGTGGTCTAGGATGGGTTTGAAAAATAGTAATAACTGATTTCCTTACTGGCCACTCTATTCCTTCATCTAGGGAATAGTGCACATGGCACAGACAGATTTCTTAGTGAAAGAACAAATCATATCACAAATGAAATATATTCCACCTAAAGATAGCTATTTTATCTTCATAGACTCCTAGAGTATATGAGCTCTGAAAATATGGGTAGCTTCTGTCTTCTTTACTGAATACAACATACAATGTAATATCCAAGCACATGGTAGAGAAATGAAAACAATGATCAGAGGAAAGAATTGATACTGACATGATACAAAAAGTATTTGCATAAGACAGCAAAGAAAAATCTGTTTCCTTAAATTAAGATGTGAGCAGTTTTAAGGTGGAATGATATTAAAATAAATAATATATAAAAGAACAGATGTGTTATTATTTTAAAATATGTATTACACATTTTGGGGGAAACTTAAAAGAAAATTCCATGTCATTTTTGCTTTTCTAACTCAAAATTTATCAAAAATTATATCAAAGTTATAATATCAGTTCAGTTCAGTTCAGTCGCTCAGTCATGTCTGACTCTTTGTGACCCCATGAATCGCAGCATGCCAGGCCTCCCTGTCCATCACCAACTCCCGGAGTTCACCCAGACTCAAGTCCATCGAGTCAGTGATGCCATCCAGCCATCTCATCCTCTGTCGTCCCCTTCTCCCCCTGCCCTCAATCCCTCCCAGCATCAGAGTCTTTTCCAATGAGTCAACTCTTTGCATGAGGTGGCCAAAGTACTGGAGTTTCAGCTTTAGCATCATTCCTTCCAAAGAAATACCAGGGCCGATCTCCTTCAGAATGGACTGGTTGGATCTCCTTGCAGTCCAAGGGACTCTCAAGAGTCTTCTCCAACACCACAGTTCAAAAGCATTAATTCTTCAGCACTCAGCCTTCTTCACAGTCCAACTCTCACATCCATACATGACCACTGGAAAAACCATAGCCTTGACTAGACGGACCTTTGTTGGCAAAGTAATGTCTCTGCTTTTCAATACACTACCTAGGTTGGTCATAACTTTCATTCCAAGGAGTAAGCGTCTTTTAATTTCATGGCTGCAATCATCATCCTCAGTGATCCTGGAGCCCAGAAAAATAAAGTCTGACACTGTTTCCACTGTTTCCCCATCTATTTCCCATGAAGTGATGGGACCGGATGCCATGATCTTCGTTTTCTGAATGTTGAGCTTTAAGCCAACTTTTTCACTCTCCTCTTTCACTTTCATCAAGAGGCTTTTAGTTCCTCTTCACTTTCTGCCATAAGCATGGTGTCATCTGCATATCTGAGATTATTGATATTTCTCCCGGCAATCTTGATTCCAGCTTGTGTTTCTTCCAGTCCAGCGTTTCTCATGATGTACTCTGCATAGAAGTTAAATAAGCAGGGTGACAATATACAGCCTTGGCGTTCTCCTTTTCCTATTTGGAACCAGTCTGTTGTTCCACGTCCAGTCCTAACTGTTGCTTCCTGACCTGCATGCAGATTTCTCAAGAGGCAGGTCAGGTGGTCTGGTATTGCCATCTCTTTCAGAATTTTCCACAGTTTATTGTGATCCACACAGTCAAAGGCTTTGGCATAGTCAATAGAGCAGAAATAGATGTTTTTCTGGAACTCTCTTGCTTTTTCCATGATCCAGCAGATGTTGGCAATTTGGTCTCCGGTTCCTCTGTCTTTTCTGAAACCAGCTTGAACATCAGGAAGTTCATGGTTCACATATTGCTAAAGCCTGGCTTGGAGAATTTTGAGCATTACTTTACTAGCATGTGAGAGGAGAGCAATTGTGCGGTAGTTTGAGCATTCTTTGGCATTGCCTTTCTTTGGGATTGGAATGAAACCTGATCTTTTCCAGTCCTGTGGCCACTGCTGAGTTTTCCAAATTTGCTTTCACAGCATCATCTTTCAGGATTTGAAATAGCTCAACTGGAATTCCATCAGCTCCACTAGCTTTGTTCGCAGTGATGCTTTCTAAGGCCCACTTGACTTCACATTCCAGGATGTATGGCTCTAGGTCAGTGATCACACCATTGTGATTATCTGGGTCATGAAGATCTTTTTTGTACAGTTCTTCTGTGTACTGTAACCATTAAAGCATGAGGTAAACAAAGGCATGATTTTATTACCATTTATCCTATGAATTCAGTCTTACAGATGAGATGTTACTAAATCTGATATATAGATTTTTAAAAACAAAGTATAGAAAGTTACTGCTAGAAAAATTATGTTGGTAATACAATAATAGCACATTCTAGTAATATAAGTGTAATAAAAGATACAAATAATTTATTTTTAAACTTGATGCCTTTTACAAAAAGGTGAAAGAAGACCAAGCTACATGGAAAACACTAAAGTAGTAATTCAGAACACTCTAAGGGCAGAAAGAGTAACCCAAGAAAGGATTTTAAATCAAAGGATGGTTCCAATGTTGGGCCTTAGTCGCTCTAGGGCATTGGCAGCCTTTGCTGAGATGCAAATTTCATCGGACAGGAGGCAATTTGGTTAAGTACTGGGACTAATGGTAAAATAAGGAGGAGAAGTGCTTGGACTTAGTATGGACTCCAGAAACAGTTTCACAAAAATGTATCTGGAGAGCAGGTGCCATCTGGCTTTCAGAGATCAGGGGACCAAAACCTAGGAGGCCCCTGTGAAATCTATGCCTCCCCAAAAACTAAAGAGAGGGACCAATATCTCACAGTGTTATTTAGGGGCCTGCATATGGTAATATAGATGAAACACTAAGTGGTCAGTTGAATTTTCAAATATTTTATCCTAAACTGAGAACTGTTTTCTAGACACCACTAACAGTGAAATAAAAGGTTAAAAAAATCATATATATATGTATCTGAATATATATCATGTATATGTGTGTGTGTGTGTGTGTATGTGTATCTGATCTCCTGAATATATATATTCAGGAAATCAACCCTGAATACTCATTGGAAGGACTGATGCTGAAGCTCCAGTATTTTGGTCATCTGATGTGAACAGCTGACTCATTGGAAAAGTCCCTGATGCTGGGAAAGATTGAGGGCAAAAGGAGAAGAGTGTTGGGGGCCAGAGTGAGGCACTCCGCCTGTGGCAAAGGTCATGAGCAAGGAGGCTCGACATACGCAAAGGCAGGATCGAGCCTCAGAAGTCCCCCTGGAAATCCTCAAGCATCTACCCCCATAACCAGAGCCTGCCTACTTTACTACTTTGTGCTCTCACCTACACCTCTGACTTTAGGGGGGCTGTCCCCCACCACCTCTTTCGGAGAAGGAGTTAACTTAGAGCTCCAGTTAGTAATAATTCCTGGCCGTGATAGGAGTGTTTCAACCTACAAACTCCTCTGAAGGTTCTCTGGCCTGCCTGACAGGCTTGTCCGGCCACATGTGATTGCTCACAGCCTCCCAACCGTGAGAGGCACGAGATGCTTTAAATCTTCTAAAAACAGGTTCCTTAGAAAAGTTAGAAAACTATTAGTATAAGTATAATGGGCTGATTAGAAATTGTATTGGTGAAGGGTTTTTCATTTGTTGAGCCAATGTTTGTTGCTAAGTCTCCATATCCCCTACCCTTACACACATTAATGAATATATAGAAGAAATAAGTATTAACCTTTGATATTAATCATGTTAGACCTTAGGCTAAGTAAATTCTTTCCTTAACTAAAACCCACTACACCCTCACCCTATAGGAACTTTATTTGGGTGGCATCTGTTTTAAGAATAATCACCCCTGGAGAAATAAGTGTCCTGGTTAACTGACCGCTGTCACAAGGAGAGGGTCATAAATTGTCAGCAGGCCCCCTGGCCAGAAGATGATGTAACACTCCTAAGACCTCTGTATACATTTGTATGAAGCACCTGACTTTGATAAAAGTCAGGACTGCTGACCCCACGTGACTTTTGCATAACATCTCAGTGTATAAAAGTAGACCATGGAAAATAAAGAATTGGGATCAGTTTCTCAAAATACTGGTCTCCCCATGTCGCTCTCTCTCTCACTCTGGCTGAGTCTCCATCTGGAGCGCAGAACCCGCCATGCTTACTAATTATGCCTGGGCTTCTAAGATCCGACCGGGGAGGCCTCAGTGTCTCCTCTCCTTTGGGAGAATGGAAGGACGCCTGCGGCCTACGTAAGTGGTACAAGCTTCTTGTGTTGAAATTTTATTGGTCTCCTCCGTAAACCAAGCTACTCAGCCTCTTTTCTCCACTGAATTTTCCTACTGAGCTATCCTCATTCTATTACTCTTTACATCTCTAATTAATATCTAATTGAAGCTATTGTTTCCTGATCCTTACCGACACAGTCCCCGCTTCGAACTCCCTGGATCAGCCGGGGCTGGACCCCGGCAGAAGAGGACCTCAAAGGATGAGATGGCTGGATGGTATCACCAATGCAATGGGCATGAACTTGGGCAAACTCCTGGAGATGATGAGGGACAGGGAGGCCTGGAGTGCTGCAGTCCATGCAGTTGCAAAGAGTTGGATACAACTGGGGAACTGAACAACAACTATATATATATAGTTGTTTAGTCACTAAATCAAGTCCAATTCTTTTGCAACCCCATGGACTGTGGTTCTCCAGGCTCCTCTCTTCATGAGATTTCCCAGGCTAGAATATTGGAGTGGGTTGCCATTTCCTTTTTCAAGGAATCTTCCCAAACCAGGGATTGAACCCATGTCTCCTGCACTGGCAGGCAGATTCTTTATCACTGAGCAACCAGGGAAGTCCATATGTATGTACATATATAATTTAAGTGTATATTATATTCATATATAATATACATATAAAATATGCATATAATATTAATCATAATAGAAATAATTGTTAATATGAACAGCAACCATATGTCAGACTCATCATGGCCACTATACATAGATTATCTCATTTATTCCTTACAACAATTTTATGAGGAGCTATTGCCATTCTCATTTTATATTACATAAAAAATTTGAGGTATAGAGAGTTTGAGGAACTTGCAAACTCCCAAGGTTATTTATATACTTAGTACAGCTGGCTTTCTAATTTGGGTCCACCTGAAAATATGCACCACACTAATATTTGTTAGGCTCTATTGTTTTCAGAGCTACTGGGAAAAGGTAGAGTTGTCTACAGGCAGCAGAATACTCACTGAACACAGTAGACCAAGGTTGGGGTAGGGACTGGGGATAAGTAGACACCCGCACACTTCTGAACTTTGAGACTTGTTCAGATTTAATTAATATTGTTTCTCTACAAAGATTATATTACTAATAATTAGTCACCATTTATTCTCAATTATCTTTTTACTGTTTTGTTACTAAAAATATAATCTGAACTCCTTTAGTCCTCTGTAACTTTCTATTAAAAGCCTATGGAAGCATACACACCAAGAATACAGATAATCTAAAACATGATGAGCCTCAAAATGCACTCTTAAAAATTTGTAAAACAAAACTGAGGAGAAATGTATTTATAAGACTGATTCAGCATGTCAGGTTTATTTACCTCCCTACGTTCTCACTTGAACCATCTGTAATTCTATTTCTAGGATATTTAATTGCATTTTTATTTGTTAAAACTGGAAGAAAATTATTAAATTGTGAAACATGGAATTGTAATAATCTTTTTAGTGTATGCTTAATTTATTTATTTATGTGATAGTAATGTGTCTGCAAATATCGTAGGTACCTTAATCTTAACAGCATTAGTCGATGACGATTTTCTGTATTTGCCTAATGCCTAACAGTTGGACAAAACCTGAAAATTTCACTTAATCTTTTGGAATCTTTTTTTACTTGGTGCCACAAATACTGACATTTGATCTTTATGAAGTGTGGTCAAGTTGGTCAGATGCATACCAATATACTTCTTCTCTTTTCCTGGGCATGTAGTTCATACATATTTAATTTGCTAGTCTACTTTGCAATTGGGTTGGGTCTAGTGACAGTTTTAGCCAATGGAAAGAGAGTGGCAAAGCATGTGCCATTACAAGGCCTATCGCTTGCATATATTTCCTTTTATTTATTATCTGCTGATTAACTCAAGTGGTGACTACAATTGCCACCCCAGAGTAAACTGGGAAGCCACATATTTAATACAGTAGAGTTACCGTGTGGTTTTTCCTGTGGTCATGTATGGATATGAGAGTTGGATTGTGAAGAAAGCTGAGTGCCAAAGAATTGATGCTTTTGAACTGTGGTGTTGGAGAAGACTCTTGAGAGTCCCTTGGACTGCAAGGAGATCCAACCAGTCCATCCTAAAGGAGATCAATCCTGGGTGTTCTTTGGAAGGACTGATGCTGAAGCTGAAACTCCAATACTTTGGCCACCTGATGCGAAGAACTGACTCATTGGAAAAGACCCTGATGCTGGGAAAAATTGAGGGCAGGAGGAGAAGGGGACAGCAAAGGATGAGATGGTTGGATATCATCACCGACTCAATGGTCATGGGTTTGGGTGGACTCTGCAAGTTGGTGATGGACAGGGAGGCCTGGCGTGCTGCAGTCTATGGGGTCACAAAGAGTCGGACTCGACTGAGCGACTGAACTGAACTGAACTGTTGCTTGTGCCTCTTTCTGTTGGTGAGGAGGAGAGAAGAGCAAATTTCTCACCCCCACTGCCAAGTTCCCTATTGTTAAACTGCCTTGTCAGCAACAAAAGTTTCCATCATGTTGATCCTTTATTTTCACAGCCTGGTCTACCCTCACTTATATCTTAGATGACTGATTTTTTTTTTTTCTATTCTTATACAGACATCTACATTTGATTCCTTTTCTTTCAAGGACTTAATCGTGTATCAGTTTTCAATCACTTTCGAAGTATCCCTGAGGGCCATGAGAATGTTCCTCACAAACCTTCTTCCTCAGGGAGTGAAATTAACCAAGGGCCCCATACTGCATTTGGAAATCCATCATCTCATTTGAAGTGACATACCACCTGCCACAGTTACTCAGGTAGTGAATGAATATGGCAATACTAAACCAATCTGTTCCTGGGAAACCCAAGATGCCCCTGACAGTTTAATTTGACTAGAAGACAGTACACTAGGTTTGCCAACCGAGCCTGCAGAGCAATCAAGGATATATCTGCCCATGGTCTTCTGCATCTTCCTTTCACCCAAGTCAGACTTGCATGGCGATCTGATGACTCTCCTAGCCTTCCCCAGCTGGTCTAGCCTTGCCTGAATCCTCCCTTTTCTTTCACACTGGTATTGTCTTCTACAAAAAGATCGTGCCCATTCAATCTCTTTTTCGTGTCTGTTTCTCAAAAGACCAGAATAAATGTAGATGCTCTCTATGAACAGATGATATATTGGGTTACTTGGGATACCTTTTTTTATGCTTTCCAAGGGATGCTGTAACAAAATATCACAGGCTGGATAGAATGTATTGTCTCACAGTTATGGAAGCTAGACATCCATGATATAAGTGTTGGCAAGGTTGGTTCCTTCTGAGGATTGTGGCGATGCATCAATTTCTTTCCTCTCTCCTAGTTTTTGGTGGTTTTCTGGTGATCTTTGGTGTTCCTTGGCTTGTAGATGCATCACTCCAATCTCTGTCTTCATCTTCAAATGGCATTCTCCTTGTGTGCACTTCTGTGTCCAAATTTCTGCTTTTTATAAGGACACCAGTCAAATTGGACTAAGGCCCTATCTAATGACCTCATATTGACTTGATTACCACTGGAAAAGCCATATTCCAAATAATGTATACTGGTTATTATACCTCCAATATATCTTTTTTCTGGTGGGTGGAGGAAGTACAAAATTCAACCTATAATCCAACTATCAATCAACCACAGGATGTTGCCCATATACTTAGGAATTAGCAGATGATATACTCATGGAATTGACTTTTTTCTACCTGATATCTCAGCTTGATAAAATCCTTGGATTATCATAAAAGTAAATATAAAAAATTGTCTATCTTTAAAAATACTTTAAAATCCTGTGGGAATATGACTAAACAGTTCATCAAGCCAATAAAATTCTTTTATGATACATACAATTTTGACTACAACACAATCCAAATATGAGAGCCAAAACCTAACAAATAGACTAACTTGCTAAAGATGTACCTAGGAGATAACAATTTTGAATTGCTTATTATAGATTTTTCTTTGATGCAGTATGGTGACAGACCTCTAGTGGAAATTTAGTGATTTATTGTTTACTTTTCACAATGAAAACATACTATGCATAAGATGCTGACACAGTCCCTGTCCCTTTCCCTTAGGGTTTAATCATTTGAAACACACAAAACAGAACAAATGGCCAAGTGTGTATTGTTTCTTTTCATAATGAAATGAAAACTTGTAAGAGTATTATAAATCATCACATTGTTTCAAGCAAACTGGGAATTCTACTCATTTATTCAAAAACACCTTGGGATATCTTTTAAACCCCAGTCTCTGGGCCAGGATCTAAAGATAAAAAGACTCAAGAAACGTGTTCTCTCAGGGATCTCACAATTCCCATAGAGAATAAAGACATTAACTGTATTAGCCTGGTAAATGTGATACTACAGGATTGTACCAGAATCCCACAGGGACAATTAAACAACAGGAAGAAAATCACAGTATCAAGTTTCTGCTAGTTTAAAATTGCATTTGATTGCTGTGTCTCTATAATATGTTCAAATTTTCCACTAAAACACAATGAAATAAACACAAAAAAGCTCACATGAATATTTAATACTAAGACCAGTAGTTCATATGCCTCAAGAAATGGTGGGAAATTTTGATAAATTTCAAAGTAGTTTCAGATGGCCCATCAGAGTTCTACAGCTATGAACACAAGCTCCATGTCTATTTGTTGCTTTTATTTCAATAGAGTTTACCATATTTGTGTGTATGTGTGTGTTTTCTTAATTTTTATGTAGTTATATTGATATTTTATTTTATGCTTCAACAACTATTTAAACTTGTGAGTCCCTCTAAAAGAACAATCATTTTTTACCTAACAGTCAAATATATTTAAAAGTACCATGTTTATTAAACATTCATTGTGTTCCAACTGTGCTTCAGCTGTTGAATTAGAATATTTGCAGAACATAATCCTAGCCCTGAGAAAATTCAGAGTCATGTGTTTGAAACAGATAAAGAAACCAACAATAGCAATATAGAGTCATAAAGCCTTCAAAAATGATAGACTCATAGAGAAATAGAGTAATTTAGAAGAGAGTCCCAAAACTTTGGGGAGTGATACTGGTGTTATGGAAATATCACTCTGGATGTGGAAAATAAAATACTTTACTGAATTCAGATGGCATGATAAGTATCAATTTAGGAATTAAGCATGTGAGGATTGAGAACAAGGGCTATTATTAGCAGAAGAGAGATAATGTTCACAAGGAAGGAGAAAAAGAGAGAGAGAAAGAAAGAGATGGGGTGGGGGTGGGGGGAAGAAAGGGAAGGAGGGGAGCGAGTGAGGCAGGGAGGAGAAGAGAAGAAGAGGACATGTGGTCCAATCAGAGAACTGGAAACTACCTGGACACCAGTGGACAATGTGTAGAGCGTGCAGAAGGGACCTATGATGAACCTAGAGAAAGTCTAAGGCTGGATCATGAAGGGGCTTGCACACCATGCTAAGGAATAGTGTGTTACTGAAGGAAATGGCAACCCACTGCAGTGTTCTTGCCTGGAGAATCCCAGGGACGGGGGAGCCTGGTGGGCTGTCATCTATGGGGTTGCACAGAGTCGGACACGACTGAAGTGACTTAGCAGCATAAAGATAACAGGGAGCCATGGACTGCTTTAAGGCCATAAAATAATATTGATGTTTTATAAATATCTCCCTGGTAAATGACTCAAGTGGAGAAGTTTAGAAGTAGGAAGATCAGGAAGGAACGATTGCCAAAATAAGCTAAGTAGAAACAGAAGCACAGCCTGAACCAAGTCAGTGACAGACAGTAGAGAAGGAAGACCTAGATTATGGAGTATTAAAAATAGAAAACTGGCTTTTATGACTGATTAAATACATGTGGATTTAAGGGTAAAAATGAGAATGATTTGCAGAATTCTAACTTGGGCAAATGAACCAATCGTGGTAGCATTTAGGAAAGAAAAACAGATCTATATGAGGAAATAATTCAAAACGTTGGTTCTTGTTCATCTACAACATTAACCTTTACTGAAAATAAAAATGTAGCTTCTGTTATTGACTGTATTTATCATAATGATTCTTCTTCAATGTCACTGCCAGTAGGACAGAGAAGTATTTAAGATTTAGTATGTTTTTACTAAACAGCTTAGTGTTCACTGTAATGCATGTTTGTACCTAACCAGGAAAAAGTATTTGTGTAAAGAACTGTAAAGTCTCACTAAAAGATTTCAAAGTCTCTTTACATTCAATAAATTCTCAATGCTAATTTGAGAAAGATGATTCCATAAGCATGCACTCTCCAGAATATCTTCCAAAGTACTTCTGACTACTTACTATGCATATCTAGAAGTAAAACTTCAGTAGTTTATTAATTTCTCATGAAATACATTTTCTTCCTTGGAAAGAAAACATTTTTTTGATAAACGTGATGTTTTGATGTAAATGGCTACTTTTTTTTAGCCATAATTTCACTAGCACATTCAAACTAGCTCATTTAATGCTCAACAAAGAGCAAGAGCACTTTCAATGAAGTCAATATAAGACTAATAACAAGATCAGTAATAATAAAGAAACAAACAGAAGGTATATGGCAGAGTAAGATAACTGTGTATACTGTGATGTATACATTAAAATAAACATGATATACCATACGTTTAGGGACTATTCTCCTATAATCTTTAAGCAGAAGAATTTAAAACATCTAATGTATTTATTTGCTATCTATAATACAGAAAGTTCAGCCAAAAAGCTGGTCATTATATAGGGGAACAAACCATTCTTGTGGGGGGGGATTGGCAAACTTCAAACTGTGTCACACAGACAGAAGGACTGGGAACACTCCTATCATTTCTTTAAATTAAACTTAAATGAATGCACAGTATACCTTTTGAAAGCTCTAAGTACTTAGTACAGGTATAATAGGAAATTTTTCTACAGAGATTACTTCTCTAGCAGACCAAGTGGTGCTTAGAGTAATTTAAAGCTAAAGTGGCATTTCCTTAGCTGTTATCAACTGCACTTCTATGACTTAAATGTTTTCCTCAAAAGACCAGGTACAGCTAGTAGAGTTTCTGCTGTGCATACTTGAAAGCCTTCTAAACTGGAAAGAAAAATTGCCTTAGTTTATGTGCAAATTCTCCATCATTGAAGTCTAAATTTTCAAAAGAGCAGCCAGCAAGCTTTAAAATAAATAAATATGCCATGAAATAAAGGCTCATAATAAAAGCTTCTCTGTTGCTCCTAGCACCAGAGAACAACTGGAAGTCACTACAAGCCCTGGTCTAGGTATAGTGAACAAAATGGACATTTGGTCAGCAATTATCACAGTCATCATCAGTCAGTCAGTGGAGGCTAACCACTGGCATCATATCCAGAAAGGCAGAGAGTTTAAAAGAGAAACCAAGGAAAGACAAAGACAGCCAACTACTGTCAACAAAAAAGACACTGGACAAATGCTCAATACTGTGCTTTTGCAGGAGTGAAATAAGAGACCACACACTACCAAGGAAATAGACAACACCAACAGTCCAACCAAGTAGCTAAACAAATAAAAAGAAAACAAACAACAAAAACAAGTCTCTGTTAGGAAAGAGTTACCTGTCTCCTGAGAAATCTGTATGCAGCTCAAGCAGCAACAGTTAGAACTGGACATGGAAAAACAGACTGGTTCTAAATTGGGAAAGGAGTATATCAAGGCTGTATATCAAGGAGTATATCAAGGGTGACAAGTATATTGTCACCCTGCTTATTAAACTTACATGCAGAGTACATCATATGAAATGCTGGGCTGGATGAGGCACAACCTGGAATCAAGATTGCCAGGAGAAATATCAGTAACCACAGATATGCAGATGACAACACCCTTATGGCAGAAGGTGAAGAGGAACTAAAGAGCCTCTTGATGAAAGTGAAAGAGGAGTGAAAAAGCTGGCTTAAAACTCAACATTCAAAAACAAAGATCATGGCATCCAGTCCCATCACTTCATGGAAAATAGAAGGGGAAACAATGGAAACAGTGACAGACTTTCTTTTCTTGGACTCCAAAATCACTGCAGATGGTGGCAGCAGACATGAAAATAAAAGATATTTGCTCCTTGGAAGAAAAGCGATGACAAACCTAGAGGGCATATTAAAAAGCAGAGACATTAGTTTGCTGACAAAGGTCCATCTAGTAAAGGCTATGTTTTTTCAATAGTCATGTATGAATGTGAGAGTCAGGCCATGAAGAAAGCTGAGTGCTGAAGAATTAATGCTTGTGAACTGTGGTGTTGGAGAAGACTCTTGAGAGTCCCTTGGACTGCAAGGAGATCAAATCAGTCAATCCTAAAGGAAATCAACCCTGAATATTAATTGGAAGGACTGATGCTGAAACTGAAACTCCAATACTCTGGCCACCTGATATGAAGAACTGACTCACTGGAAAAGACCCTGATGCTGGCAAAGATTGAAGGCAGAAGGAAAAGGGGAAGACAGAGGAAGAGATGGTTGGATGGCATCGACTTGACAGACATGAGTTTGAGCAAGCTCTGGGAGTGGGTGATGGACAGGGAAGCCTGGCATTCTACAGTCCATGGGGTCACAAAGAGTTGGATATGACTGAGCAACTGAACTGAACTGATTGTTATCTGGAGTTGCTAAAATATAGTAGCTAAAAACCCCAGATGTGGCAATAACAAAAAATTGCAAGACATGCAAAGAACTAGAAAGTATGATTCATATACAATGAATGGAAAAGCAAGCAATATAAACTACCTCTAAAGGGGCCCTGTTGGTGAATCTAACAGGGTAAGATGTCAGAGAAGCTCTTATAAACATGTTTTCAAGGAAAATACATTTAAAGAAAACCATTTCACACCAGTCAGAATGGCTGCGATCCAAAAGTCTACAAATAATAAATGCTGGAGAGGGTGTGGAGAAAAGGGACCCCTCTTATACTGTGGGTGGGAATGCAAACTAGTACAGCCACGATGGAGAACAGTGTGGAGATTCCTTAAAAAACTGGAAATAGAACTGCCTTATGATCCAGCAATCCCACTGCTGGGCATACACACTGAGGAAACCAGAAGGGAAAGAGACACGTGTACCCCAATATTCATCACAGCACTGTTTATAATAGCCAGGACATGGAAGCAACCTAGATGTCCATCAGCAGATGAATGGATAAGAAAGCTATGGTACATATACACAATGGAGTATTACTCAGCCATTAAAAAGAATACATTTGAATCAGTTCTAATGAGGTGGATGAAACTGGAGCCTATTATACAGACTGAAGTAAGCTAGAAAGAAAAACACCAATACAGTATACTAACGCATATATATGGAATTTAGAAAGATGGTAACAATAACCCTGTGTACGAGACAGCAAAAGAGACACTGATGTATAGAACAGTCTTATGGACTCAGTGGGAGAGGGAGAGGGTGGGAAGATTTGGGAGAATGGCATTGAAACATGTGTAATATCATGTATGAAACGAGTTGCCAGTCCAGGTTCGATGCACGATACTGGATGCTTGGGCCTGGTGCACTGGGACGACCCAGAGGGATGGTATGGGGAGGGAGGAGGGAGGAGGGTTCAGGATGGGGAACACATGTATACCTGTGGCGGATTCATTTTGATAGTTGGCAAAACTAATACAATTATGTAAAGTTTAAAAATAAAGTAAAATTAAAAAAAAAAGAAATAATGGAAAGTCTGATGATCGTGTAAAGATAGAAACTGCATAAAAATGGAAAAATAGAAATTCTGGAGTTTAAAATAACAGCAGTAGAAATGAAAAATTCACTATCAGGTTTCAAAAGTTTATTGGAGCTGGTAAAAGGAAGATTCAATTAACTTTAAGATAAAACAATAGAAATTAGACAGTTCAAATAACATGAATAAGAAATTAAAGAAAGATAAACAGAAATTCAGAAAAATATGGGACACCATTATATACACTCATATATGTATAAAGAGGTGACTACCTCTTTGGCAGGAATCCACCTACCAATTCAGGAGACGTGAGTTGATCACTGGGTCAGGAAGATCACTTGAAGTAAGAAATGGCAACCCAATGCAGCATTTTTGTCTGGAAAATTCCATAGACTGGGGAGCCTGGTGGGCTACAGTCCATGGGGTCACAGAGTCCAACATGACTGAGTGACCTAGCCCACATGCCTGCATGCATAAAGAGAATATGAGGAAGAGAGGAGAAGGAAAAAGGAAAAGAAAAATATTTACAGAAATAATGGCAAAAATGTTCCCAAATTTGATTAAAAACAATTCACACAACCAATGTGCACAATGAATTCTAAGTACAATAAACATGAATTGATCTACATGCAGACATATTGCAGTAAAAATGTTGAGAGCCAAAAAAAAATAAATGTAGGAGATACCCTATGCCCAAAAATCAGTAGCGGCGGCCATGAGGAGATACCCCACATCCAAGATAAGGAGTAGCAACTGTGCTTTGCTGGAGCAGCTGTGAAGAGATACCCCACATCCAAGGTAAAAGAAACCCCAGTAGGACGGTAAGTGCTGAGAGAGGGCATCAGAGAGCAGACAGACTGAAACCACAATCACAAAAAACTAACCAATCTAACCACATGGACTACAGCATTGTCTAACTCAATGAAACTAAGCCATGCTGTGTGGGGCTACCCAAGAAGGACGGGTCATAGTGGAGAGTTCTGACAAAATGTGGTCCACTGGAGAAGGGAATGGCAAACCATTTCAGTATTCTTGCCTTGAGAACCCCATGAACAGTATGAAAAGGCAAAAAGATAGGACACTGAAAGATGAAATGCCCAGGTCGGTAGTTGCTCAATATGCTACTGGAGATCAATGGAGAAATAACTACAGAAAGAATGAAGAGATGGAGCCAAAGCAAAACACCCCGTTGTGGATGTGACTGGTGATGGAATCAAGGCAAGAATGCTGTAAAGAGCAATATTGCACAGGAACCTGGAATGTTAGGTCCATGAATCAAGGCAAATTGTAAGTGGTCAAACAGGAGATGGCAAGAGTGAATATCAACATTCTAGGAATCAGCGAACTAAAATGGACAGGAATAGGTGAATTTAACTCAGATGACCATCAGATCTACTACTGTGGGCAAGAATCCCTTAGAAGAAACAGAAGAGCCATCATAGTCTACAAGAGAGTCTGAAATGCAGTACTTGGATGCAATCTCAAAAATGACAGAATGATCTCTGTTCAATTCCAAGGCAATACATTCAATATCTTGGTAATCCAAGTCTATGCCCCGACCAGTAACACTGAAGAAGCTGAAGTTGAACAGTTCTATGAAGACCTACAAGACCTTATAGAATTAATACCTTAAAAAGATGTCTTTTTCATTATAGGGGACTGGAATGGGAAAGTAGGAAGTCAAGAAACACCTGGAGTAACAGGCAAATTTGCCCTTGGAGTACAAAATGAAGCAGGTCAACAGCTAATAGAGTTTTTCCAAGAGAACACACTGGTCATAGCAAACACCCTCTTTCAACAATACAAGAAAAGACTCTAAACATGGACATCACCAGAGGGCCAACACCGAAATCAGATTGATTATATTCTTTGCAGCCAAAGATGGAGAACTCTATACAGTCAGCAAAAACAAGACCAGGAGCTGACTGTGGCTCAAATCATGAACTCCTTATTTTCAAATTCAGACTTAAAATAAAGAAAGTAGGGAAAACCAGTAGACCATTCAAATATGACCTAAATCAATTCCCTTATGATTATACAGTGGAAGTGAGAAATAGATTTAAGGGACTAGATCTGATAGATTTAGTGCCTTATGAACTATGGACGGAGGTCTCTGATGTACAGGAGACAGAGATCAAGACCATCTCCAAGAAAAAGAAATGAAGAAAAGCAAAATGCCTGTCTGAGGAGGCTTTACAAATAGCTGTGAAAGGAAGAGAAGTGAAAAGCAAAGGAGAAAAGGAAAGATATACCCATTTGAAAGCAGAGTTCCAAAGAATAGCAAGGAGAGATTAGAAAGCCTTCCTCAGTGATCAATGCAAAGAAATAGAGGAAAACAATAGAATGGGAAAGACAAGAGATCTCTTCAAGAAAATTAGAGATACCAAGGGAATATTTCATGCAAAGATGGGCTCAATAAAGGACAGAAATGGTATGGACATAACAGAAGCAGAAGATATTAAGAAGAGGTGGCAAGATACAGAGAAGAACTGTACAAAAAAGATCTTCATGACCCAGATAATCACGATGGTGTTATCATTCACCTAGGGCAAGACATCCTTGAATGTGAAGTCAAGTGGGCCTTAGGAAGCATCACTACGAACAAAGCTAGTGGAAGTGATGGAATTCCAGTTCAGTTATTACAAATCCTAAAAGATGATGCTGTGAAAGTGTTGCACTCAATATGTCAGCTAACTTGGAAAACTCAGCAGTGGCCACAGGACTGGAAAAGGTCAGTTTTCATTCTTATCCTAAAGAAAGGCAATGCCAAAGAATGCTCAAACTACCACACAATTGCACTCACCTCACACACGAGCAAAATAATGCTCAAAATTCTCCAAGCCAGGCTTCAACAGTATGTGAACCATGAACTTCCAGATATTGAAGCTGGTTTTAGAAAAGGCAGAGGAACCAGAGAACAACCAACATCCACTGGATCATCAAAAAAGCAAGAGAGTTCCAGAAAAACATCTATTTCTGCTTTGTTGACTATGCGAAAGCCTTTGACTGTGTGGATCACAATAAACCGTGGAAAATTCTGAAAGAAATGGGAATACCAGACCACCTGACCTGCCTCCTGAGAAATCTGTATGCAGGTCTGGAAGCAACAGTTAGAACTGGACATGGAACAACAGACTGGTTCCAAATAGGAAAAGGAGTACATAAGGGCTGTATATTGTATATTGCTTATTTAACTTATATGCAGAGTACATCATGAGAAATGCTGGGCTGGAAGAAGCACAAGCTGAGATCAAGATTGCCAGGAGAACTATCAATAACCTCAGATATGCAGATGACACCACCCTTCTGGCAGAAAGTGAAGAGGAACTAAAGAGCCTCTTGATGAAAGTGAAAGAGGAGAGTGTAAAAGTTGGCTTAAAGCTCAACATTCAGTAAACTAAGATCATGGCATCTGGTCCCATCACTTCATGGCAAATAGATGGGGAAACAGTGGAAACAGTGTCAGACTATATTTGGGGGCTCCAAAATCCCTGCAGATTGTGATTGCAGCCATGAAATTAAAAGACTCTTACTCCTTGGAAGGAAAGTTATGACCAACCTAGACAGCATTATTAAAAAGCAGAGACATTACCTTGTCAACAAAGGTCTGTCTAGTCGAGCTATGGTTTTTCCAGTGGTCATGGATGGATGTGAGAGTTGGACTGTGAAGAAGGCTGAGCACCGAAGAATTGATGCTTTTGAACTGTGGTGTTGGAGAAGACTCTTGAGAGTCCCTTGGACTACAAGGAGATCCAACCAGTCTATCCTAAAGGATATTAGTCCTTAGTGTTCGTTGGAAGGACTGATGTTGAAGCTAAAGCTCCAATACTTTGGCCACCTGATGCAGAGAACTGACCCACTGGAAAAGACCCTGATCCTGGGAAAGATTGAAAGCAGGGGGAAAAGGGGACAACAGAGGATGAGATGGCTGGACAGCATCACTGACTCAACGGACATGAGTTTGAGTAAACTCCGGGAGTTGGTGATGGACAGGGAGGCCTGGTGTGCTGCAGTCCATGGTGTCGCAAAGAGTTGGACACAACTGAGTGACTGAACTGACCTGAAGTGTCTTTTTTTATATAAAAAGCTCTTAAATCAATAACCTACCCTTTCTCCCTAAGACCCTGGGAAAAGAAGAGCAAATTAAAGCTAAAGAAAACAGAAGAAATACATTAATAAATATTGTAGCAAAATTAATAAAATAGAAATCATTAAAACAATAGAAAACATCTAGTAAAGATTCTTGGGGAAAAAAGTTTTAATGATAAACCTTCCAATAGACTGACCAAGAGCAAACTAGAGAAGGCTCAAATTAGCAAAATCAGGATAAAAGAGGGGAAATCACTACTGACATTACAGAAATACATGAGATCATAAGGTATACTATGAACAACTAGATGCCAACAAATTACTTAGATGAAATAAACAAATTCATGAATTTAACTATAAAAAGAAAGAGACTGAATTAGTAATTTTGAAATATCCCACAAAGAAAAACTCCAGTCCCAGAGAATGGCTTCTTTGGTGGATTTTACCAATCATTTTAAGAAGAATAAATACCGATTATAAAAGCCCTTCCAAAAGAACAGAAAAGGAGGGAACATTTCTTAATTAATTCCATAACATCATTAAAACCTTGATTCAAAGCATGCCAATGACACCACACCAGAAAAGAAAAGAAAAATACAAACCAATATTTCTAGTTGATATAAAAATTCCCAACAAAATGTTAGGAATCCACATCCAGCAACATATAAAATTATACACCACAACCAACTGGGATTTATTCCAGAAATGCAAGACTGTATTAACATATAAAACCCAAGTAAAGTAATATATCATATAAAAACAATAAAGAACAACAATCACTTAATTATCTCAATAGACGCAAGAAAGTCATCTTACAAAACCTAACACACTTTCATCTAAAAATCCTCAATAAATGAGAAATAGAAGTTCCCTTCTTCATTTTTACTGTTAAAATCCACAGATAGCATAATGCAGCATTCAGTGAAAACTAAGTTGCTCTCCCATAAGGTCTGGAACATGACAAGGATGTCCACTCCCTCCACTTCTATTCAAATTTTACCTGTTCCTAGCCAGCACAAGTAGGCAAGAAAAAGAAATAAAAAGCATCCAGATTGGAAGGAAGAAGTAAAACTATTTTCAATTGGTATGATCTTCCATATGTAGAAAATTCTAATGCATCCATTAAAAAAACCTATTAAAACTAATAAGTTCAACAAGGTTTCAGGGAATAAGATCAATATAAAACAGTCATTTGTATTTCCATATACTATCAATCCAAAATGATACCAGGAAAATTATTCAATTTACTCTAGTATAAAAAACAAACAAAAAAGGTTAAGAAGCAAATTTAACAAAACAAGCATACGATTTGGACCCTGAAAACTACAAATCACTGTTGAAAGTATTAATAACCTAAATAAATGGGAAGTCATCCCATGTTTATAAACTGGATGGTTTACAGTGTTAAGAGGGTTTCCCTGGTGGCTCAGACAGTAAATAATCTGTCCAGGTTAATTGTTAAGATGAAAATATTTACTAAGTTCATCTACAGATTCAGCACAGTATCTGTCAAACTCCTGCCTAATTTTTTTCAGAAATTAAAATAACAATCCTTAAAACTTGTTGTTGCTGCTGCTACTGCTGCTGCTAAGTCACTTCAGTCGTGTCCAACTCTGTGTGACCCTATAAACGGCAGCTCACCAGGCTCCTCCATCCCTGGGATTCTCCAGGCAAGAACACTGGAGTGGGTTGCCATTTCCTTCTCCAATGCATGAAAGTGAAAAGTGAAAGTGAAGTCGCTCAGTCGTGTCCGACTCTTAGCGACCCCATGGACCACAGCCCACCAGGCTCCTCCATCCCTGGGATTCTCCAGGCAAGAGTACTGGAGTGGGGTGCCATGATGCACACTAGCCAAAACAAACTTGAAAGAAAGAGAAAATTTTGACAAATCATACTTTCTGATTTCCAAACCTTCTACAAAGCCACAGAAATCAAGACAATGTGGACCTGGCACAGAGTAAACATATTAATCAATGGATCAAAACTGCAAATACAGAAATGAACTCTCAAGTTTATGGTCAACTGATTTCTGACACAGGATGACAACTCAATGTCAAATGAAAAGTCATTCCACAAACGGTACTAGAACCACTGAATAGCTATATGGAAAAGAATGATGGATTTCTTCCTCATATCATGGACAACAACTAACTCACAATGAATTATAGGACTATTAATAAATGTAAGAGATAAACAAAATTGAGTTTGGAAAAACAGGTATAAATTTTTAATTTTTTATGAAAAAGCAGTCTTCATAGATATAAAACCAAAATAATAAGCAACAAAAACAGATAAACTAGCCTTCCTTAAAGTGAGTATTTGAAGTGTCTAAAGACATTATCAACAAAGTGAAAAGAAATGTCTAGAATGGGAGAAAATATTATGTAAATTATGTAGCTGATAAGGATTCAGACCTGGAAATATAAACAAACATTATAATTGGATAATTAAAAGTCACACACACCAATTAAAAATGGATAAAGGAATAGGCATTTATCCAAAGATGTAAAAATGACCAGTAATAACATAAAAAGATGTTCAATACCATCAGGCATTACAGAAATGAAAATTAAAGCCATAAAGAGAAATCATTTCTCACCCACAAGGAAGGCTATAATAATTCTGTAAGAATAGACATAATAAGTGTTGATGGGTATATAGAAGGTTTGATACATCATATCTTGCTTGTGGGAATGCAAAGTGGTGGAACTATTTTGGAAAGTTTCCTAGCAGTCCCTAAATGTGTTAAGCGTAGAGTTACCATACAGCATAGCAATTCCACTCCCAGATACGTTCCCAAGGAAAATGAAAGCATAAATCCATGTAGAAACTTGCACATAAATGTCCAGCATTATTCATTGCAAGCAGAAAGTGAAACAACCCAAATATCCATCAACTAAACAAATAATAAATTTGGTATTTATTATTTAAATATTACTTAAATATTTATTATTCAAATAATAATATATTTGGTATTTACTGTCCATCAACACAACAGAATATTATTTGGCAATATAAAGAAATGAAGTATAGACAAATGTCAAAGCATACATGACAAATGCCACAGCATATACACACATACATATGATTCCATTTATATGAAATGTCTATGATTGGCAAATATGCAGAGAAAAAAATAGGAGTTTGAGGAACAGGAAGATTAGGCAGTGACTGCTGAAGGGTACAGGGTTTCCTTTTCAGGTGATAAAAATGTTCTAAAATTAGAATTGTGAGGATAGTTGTACAACTCTCTGAATAAACTAAAAATTTTTGTACACTCCATAATTGTGAATTATGTTTCAATAAAGATGTTAAAATAAAATCCAATATGGAAAAAAATGAATAGTCTGAAATTTTACATTACTTGCAAACTAAAAAATTAGCCTGCCACAGTCTCAAGGATGCTGGCAGAAGATACAGGCTTCCTGGGTCAGAGACAAAGGACTTTACTACTCACAGTGCAGAAAACAGCAGGAGCATCATCACATTTGTCTTAATTCTTCTTGCCCCTGAATTCCATGAGGTGACATAGAAGTACCTAGATGGATATCTGCAAATGTGAATTGCATTACATGAGTGGAATACTGAGCTCAGGAAAGCTGAATTTTCTATAACAGGCATTAAACCTGGCTGCTCTGCGCTATAGAGAGACATTATCTCCATCTCCCAAGTCTGTAAGAAAATGTGCCCTTTGTTGTGGAGGGAGACACTGTGTATAGATTTCAAGGCTTTTTGCTATAAAAACATATATGAAAAGATAGTCCAAAACAAAGGGCAATCAGTGCCTTATTTACAAGACATGCAGAAAATGAGAGACCCATGGAAAATTGTTCCTAAGTGGACAGTAATTCAAGAACTCTCCATGCCAAGAGACAAAGTTAAAAACTGAATCTGGAGAGAGACCCAGAGCAAAATCCAAAAGAGTCTTTAGATTTTCATTAAGCGGATACATAAGACAGATGAACAGCTGGGTTAAAGGCAAGCTGTAGTGAGTAATTGTGCAAGTCAACAGAGAAAGAGAAAAGTGAGAGTATGGAGTGGATAGCATGGAGTAGCTCAGAATATCGAGTTGGTTGTTATTCTTCAGAACATCTGCTCTATTATTTGCACAGCTCAGTGTATGCTTTCAAAAATTTTGTGCGTGGTCTATCTAGTTACTCAGACTGAAGCCACTCCTCTTCTAGTTCTAAAATAAATCTCTAATTCTATCACTCCATCATAAAGTTCAAATTTCTTATTAACCCTTGAGGATCTTCCTTATTCAATGGGACATTTTCGTAAAATAAACCCAGCTCTTTGTATCTTCAACTCACCACTTACTGATGCATGAAATTTATATATTGAGTGCCAAATTTACTTTTCATAATTAGCAATATTTTCTCATCTTTCACATTCCTTGCCTTCCCAGGAGGCCTAATTAACATTCAACTAAAAAATAAAGATTACAAAAACAGAAATCAATTAAAAGGAATTCCAGTGCTCCACTTTATTTGAACATACACCCTGGGCCAGTATGCCAACTAGTTACACTGTCAAAACAAAAGAATATTGAGGACCAATGAGTTAAGGTAGAAGGGGAAGGAGTAGAATAGTTACCTTCCTTTATCTCTGTTTTCTGCCCTTATTCACAAATTACAAGTGTTTTTTTGTTTGTTTGTTTTTTCAGCATTTCTATAGGTACAGTATTGTAAGACTAGTCTGCCTCATCTTTAGCAATTATTCCTGGTTTTCTCCTCCGTCTACACTGAAGGCCTAAATCAATTTATCATAGGCCTGATCCCTGTTAATTGAATAGCTTCACTTCCTTTGAATTACAGCCTAAAGGCTCCTTTTCAAAAATCTATCTAATGATTAAGTCCCCATCCAACGAAATGATTTTTTAAGTGAGTGGCTTAATTCCATCTTCATGAGAGGAAAAGGAAATTTTGCATACAGCAAATCTGAAGAAATTGGCCATAATCAATGAAAGGAACCAACAAGATTGTTTTATTCCATTTTATTAAATTCTACTCCTATATATTCTTTGGGAGTAATTTGGATCTCTTTCATAGTATTGACACACTAGGGAAGATATTCTTCACTTACTATGAGCCAAAAAGTTGAAGGTTGTTTAAATTCTTAAGGGCAGTTTCTAACCAAGTCTTATTTCCTATTTCACCATTTCCCATATGTTGAATATTTCATTCCCATTGAATATGTGTTAGAAATGAGACTACAATAAACACTCTCCCCATTATTAGAAATTATTTTTTATCTCATGGGCAATCACTATGCATTGCAATTAAGTTCAAATACACAAAGGCATCTGAGTTTAAAATATCATTTTCCAGACTCCCATGCAGTTAGGAATCTGGATATTATATAGGTACTACTCTTTAGATCACATATGTGAAATTTAATTGAAATTAACAAGAGAATAGAGGCAGGATATAACATGTATGTTTTGATGGATTATGATTAGAAGTTTGAGGTTCTTGAATCAGTTGGGGTTCTCTGATTCAGAAGGAGCTTCTAATATCATCAGCTTCAAGCTAAAGGACTGAAGAAATAAAGGTAGCAAGACTCTGATGCAGAAAAGTTTGGTGGAACCTTCTGTTTCTCAACTTAATGTGGCAGAAGAAGTTGCAAATTTAGTGGCTTAGCTCTGTTATATGGTTTTGGAAGTGTATCATGGAATTATCACAACACTACTAGGTACTTGCCTGGTATTATGAAAAAGTGTGGGGAGCCATGAGACTAACTGAGGGAAATAAAAGCATTTTTTAAACCAATTATAATTAAACAAGTTTCATACTGTACAGAAGTTTCAGAATAAAAAAATAGACAAAATAATCCTACATAGTTCCAATACTTTGGCCACCTAATATGAAGAACTGACTCATTAGAAACGACCCTACTACTGGGAAAGACTGAAGGCAGGAGGAGAAGGGGACGGCAGAGGATAAGATGATTGGACGGCATCACCGACTCCATGGACATGAGTTTGAGCAAGCTCTGGGAGTTGGTGATGGACAGGGAAGCCTGGCATGCTGTGGTCCATGGGGTCACAAAGAGTCGGACACGACTGAGTGACTGAACTGAGCATCATCAAATAAAACACCAATGTTAGAAATTTAGAATATTTTCTCTAGTCTACTCAAAAGTTTCTGTTTTATAGCTGTGATTAAATTGTAGAAACTATTTTATAAGCCATCTTTTCCATAAAACAGTAAGAAATTCTGTCATTTAAGCTCTTCAAAAGTTATATTTAATTGCCATGTAATATTTTATAAAAAGGAATACTTCTTTCCACTTACAGTAATTTATACATTAAGTGGAGCAATTTTCCAAAAGACTTTCATCTGAAGCACTTCTTACTCTTTCCCAAGGAGATGGAACAAATTATTTGGTTCATTCCCACATTCATTCATATATTCATGGCTTAAGTCAAGAGAGATATTTTGAGGATCTGTACAACAGCAAGAACAATTTCAAGTGTTAGGGAGATAGTAGCAGAAAAAACAGAAAAGAATTTCTAGTTTCACGTTGCTGGCATTTGGGTAAGATTTGAGGGTAGTTTAGCAAAAAAAAAGTGTACAAAAAAATAAGTAGAATATTTTAGGTTAGATGATATCAAGTGATAAAACAACAAAAAAAAAATAATTCCAGTTAAGGGGACAGGGGACGCCAGGAATTACAGTTTCAGATAGGGCAGCTGTTATTTGTTTCCAAATTGGGAAAGGAGTAAGTCAAGGCTATATATTGTCACCCTGCTTATTTAACTTATATGCAGAGTACATCATGTGAAATCCTGGGCTGGATGAAGCACAAGCTGGGATCAAGATTGCTGGGAGAAATATCAACAAGATAGGCAGATTATACCACCCTTATGGCAAAAAGCAAAGAGGAACTGAAGAGCCTCTTGATGAAGGTGAATGAGGAGAGTGAAAAACTTGGCTTAAAACAATATTCAAAAATGAAGATCATGGCATCAAGTCCCATAACTTCATGGAAAATAGATGGGGAAACAATGGAAACGATGACAGACTTCATTTTCTTGGACTCCAAAATCACTGCAGATGGTGACTGCAGCCATGAAAATAAAAGGCACTTGCACCTTAGAAGAAAAGCTATGACAAACCTAAACAGCATATTTAAAAGCAGAGATGTTACTTTGCCAACAAAGGTCTGTGTAGTCAAAGCTATGGTTTTTCCAGTAGTCAAGTATGGATGTGAGAGTTGGACCATAAACAAAGCTGTGTGCCAAAGAATTGATGCTTGTGAACTGTGTGCTGTTGGAGAAGACTCTTGAGAGTCCCTTGGATTGCAAGGAGAAAAAAAAACAGCCAATACTAAGGGAAATCAACCCTGAATATTCATTGCAAGGACTGATGCTGAAGCTCCAATACTTTGGTCCCATGATGTGAAGAACTGACTTATTGGAAAAGACCCTGATGCGGGGAAAGATTGAAGGCAGGAGGAGAAGGAGACGACAGAGGATGAAATGGTTGGATGGCATCACCAACTCAATGGACATGAGTTTGAGCAAGCTCTGGGAGTTGGTGATGGACAGGGAAGCCTGGTATGCTGCAGTCCATGAGTTCTCAAAGAACTGAACATGACTGAGAGACTGAACTGAACTGAACTGAAGGGCCTCCCTACTGAAGTATGACCTGTCTTATCTAATTACATTCACAAAGACCCTGTTTCCAAATGAGGTCACATTCTGAGGTACTGGGTATTAGAATTTTCTTTTCTTTTTTTTTTCAGGAAGACACAATTAAATCCATTCAGGAGCAGTGAAGAGAGACCACATGAAGAAAATAAACATTTGGATAATGTTAGATATTTTGTAGAAAACAAAGTGAGAGGATAATCCATGGGATATTTTGGGGAAGAATGTTCCAGGCAGAGAAAATAGGAAATGCAAAAGTCCTGAAGCAGAAGCATTCCTCATATATTAAAAAATCAGCATGTGAACAAGAATAACTGAAAAAGATGGAGAAAAGAAGGATATTCGTAAGAGATTAGATCCGGAGCTAATCAGGGCTCAGATGGGCTGCCTTTCAGGACATGGTAAGAACTTTAGCTTTTCCTAAAGGGAATTGGGTAACTTTATATAGATAAACAATGTGATCTGACTTAGTTCTAACAGAATCACTATGATGAGAATGGATTGAAAAGTGCAAGAGGGATGAAAAGAACCCAGTTGGAAGCAACAGCGATATGGCTGGTGACAGAAGAGTGTGCGTGGACCAGGACACTAACAGTGAAGGAGGTGAGGGGTGGTCATATAATGAATGTTTGCTGATGGTAAAGATACAGTTTTGAATTGTTGAATTGATAATGCTGGAGAGAGACATCCTAGAGCCAGAGAGAGGATGGTAATTCACACAATTGGAAGAATTAACCTTTGCCATGAGCATGGTTATTGTTGACTACCCTTGGCCCCAAATTCTCAAGGGGATAGGGATAATGTATCAAAGATCCAGAGAGCAGATTTTGATCCCTTTCTCCTTCTTTCATACTTTAGTCCACTTGTGCTGTAATAACAAAATACTGCACACTGAATTGGAGAAGGCAATGGCACCCCACTCCAGTACTCTTGCCTGGAAAATCCCATGGACGGAGGAGCCTGGTAGGCTGCAGTCCATGGGGTCGCTAAGAGTCAGACACAACTGAGCGACTTCACTTTCACATTTCACTTTCATGCATTGGAGAAGGAAATGGCAACCCACTCCAGTGTTCTTGCCTGGAGAATACCAGGGACAGGGGAGCCTGGTGGGCTGCCATCTATGGGGTCGCACAGAGTCGAACACGACTGAAGTCAACACTGCTGACTTAGCAGCAGCAGTACACTGAATGTTTTAAATAACAAATTTACTTCTCACACTTCTGGAGCCTGGAGAGTCTAAGAATAAAGGTGCTGGCATGGTAAGTTAATTCTTTCCCTGTTACAGGAAATTTTTGCTTTTTTCAAACCATTCATTTATCAAGAGAAGTTTTATAACTTACCTCATATAAACCTTAAATTTTCCTGCTAAATTTAATTCTTAGTATTTTGTAATTCATTGTGTTACTGTGAATGACATTTTTTAAAATGTATTCTAACTGATTGATTTTTTTAATAAGAAAGCTATCGTTAACTATACCTGATGCCAATGCTTCATAGAATTTTTACTATGTCTATTTTTTTAATTAACTGACTTGTTTTTATAAGTATATATGAAATATTCTGTAAGTATTGGTGATTTTTTCTCCTCACTTTCAAAATTATAGTTCTCATTTCTATTTCAAACCAAATTTTATCCTAAAAAAGCCCTTTCCCCCCAAAATAAAAAAAAAAATGGCATTATTGTCAATCATTAACTATTGCTGACTTTAAAGGGAATGCTTTTAAAGTTTCACCATTAAAAATGATGTTCACTATTTATTCGAAGCAAATACTTTTTTGATGTTAGTTTAGAATCCCATTATTGAGTGGGTTTATTCTTTAGTAGAATGAATTGAATTTATAATAGGAATTATTTAAATGTTATCAAAAGTTTTGGGGGACTCTAAGTTTAATATATTTGATCTACTGGTGAATTATGCTATATTATCGACTTCTTGACATTATACCATCCTTGCATTCCTGTATTTCTCTTAGATCATGTATGGGCATAACTCCTTTCATTGTGGTTTGATTTTTTGTGCTTTCCAGATACTGCTTTTTTTTTTTTAACAAGTTGACAGTTTCTAGCAATCCTGTGTCAAGCAAGTCTATCAGCATCATTTTTCCAACAGCATTTACTCACTTTTTGTCTTGTGTCATATTTAGGTACCTCTCATGATATTTCAAACATTTTGATTATTATTTGTATTATTATCTGTGATCACTGATCTTTGATGTTACTATTGTAAATGTTTTGGAGGTCCAAGGACCATGCCCAACTAAGACTGCTAAATTTAATCAATAAGTGTTGTATGTGTTCTGATCACTTCACCAACTGGACATCTGCTATCTCCCTCATGTTTAAAACTTCTAGCCCCTCGGATATTAATAGAACAATATTGAAACAGGCCAATTAATAGCCTTACAATGGCCTCTAAGTGTTCAAGTCAAAGAAAGACTCATGTTTCCCACTTTAAATCATAAGCTAGATATGATTAAGTTTAGTGAGGAAGGCTTGTCAAAAGCCAAGATAGGCTGAAAGCTAGTCCTCTTGCACAGAAAAGTTAGCCAAGTTGTGAATGCAGAGGAAAAGGTCTTAAAGAAAATGAGAATGATAAGAAAGTAAAACAGTCTTATGCCTGTTATGGAGAAAGTTTAGTCTAAAAGTTTAGATAGGTCAAACCAGCCACAACATTCCCTTAGGTCAAAGCCTAATCCAGAACAAAGATCTAATTCTTTTCAATACTATGTAGGTGGAGAATCTTGAGGAGGCTGCAGAAGAAAAATGAGAATCCAGTAGAAGTTGGTTGATAAAGTTTAAGGGAAGAAGCCATCTTCATAACACAGAAGTACAAGATGAAGCATAATTTTTTATGTAGCTGCAGCAAGTTATCCAGAAGATCTAGCTAAGATAACCAATGAAGGTGGCTATGCTAAACAACAGATTTTGAATGTAGACCAAACAGCCCTCTACTGGAAGAAGATGCCATCTAGGACTTTGATAACTAGAGAGATATCAATGCCTAGCTCCAAAGCCTCAAACGATTGGCTGACTCTCTTGTTAGGGGCTAATGTAGCTGGTAACTGAAAGCTGTGACTGAATTTGCTACAATCTCATGATAAACCCCCAACAAGTAAGGAATTACTTCTTTATCAGAAAGCAAAGAAAATGGTTTCTTGAGATTGAAATCTACTCCTGGTAAAGATGCTGTTAAGACTATTGAGATCAAAGGATTTAGAATATTGCATACATTTAGTTAATGAAGCAGTGGCAGGGGTTGAAAGGATTGACTCCAGTTTTGAAAGAAGTTCTATTGTGGGTAAAATGGTATCAAACAGCACCGCATGCTACAGAAAAATCATGTGTGAAAGGAAGGATCGATGGATTCAGCAAACTTTTTGCTCTTATTTTGAGGAACTGCCACAGCCACACCAACCATCGTCTTTATCAGTTAGCAGCCATCAACATAGAGGCAGGAGCCTCCATCAGCAAATAAAATTATAACTTGTTGAAGTCTCAGGTGATGGTTAGCATTCTTGAGCAATAAAGTATTTTTTTAATTATTGTTTTTTTATTTTTAGACATAAGGCTATTGTACTAAACAGACTACAGTATAATGTAAACATAACTTTTATATGTACTGAGAAAACAAAACATTCCTGTGACTCACTCTACTGCAGTATCTGCCTCATTTGTGTGCTCTGGAACCAAACGTGTGATATCTCCATGGTATGCTTGTATGATAATGAGCTAGATTAATAAAGCATATACATAGTTCATGCAATCAGACTCACATTAACCATCACTTCCACATTTAGGTATTTCATTATTTTAATAAACAGCTAGATGGGATTTTCAATTATATTTTTTTAAATTTAAATTTATTTATTTTAATTAGAGGCTAATTACTTTACAATATTGTATTGGTTTTGCCATACATCAACATGAATCCGCCACGGGTGTACACGTGTTCCCCATCCTGAACCCTCCTCCCACCTCCCTCCCCACCATCCCTCTGGGTCATCCCAGTGCACCAGCCCCAAGCTTCCTGTATCCTGCATCGAACCTGGAGTGGCAATTCATTTCTTATATAATATTATATATGTTTCAATGCCATTCTCCCAAATCATCCCCCCTCCTCCCTCAGAGTCCAAAAGACTGTTCTATCAATTCTATATTCATGAGTACCAATTTGATTTTTGACAACAAACATCTAAATCTACAGTATTTGCAACAATAAGGGAAATCAAATTATTGATCAGAATGAGTCAAATAATGGTGTGAACAAAATAACTCAATGACTGGATTGTTCATTTGCCAAGCCTGTTTAAATGCTTATATAAGAAAATGCATGTGAATATGCTTTTTCCAAAAATAAGTTTCTTCGCAAAGATCAAAATTTTTCCTGATCTAAATTACAGAGATGCACTGACTAATTCCTTTGAAATGTTTTCATTCTTATAATTTAAGAAAGCTAAATATAATTGAAAACTATGATATTGAGCAAAAATAATCGACATCATTGGTCTTTTATGTCAGGAGAACTTTGGCCTATGACATCTCAGAAAATAATTATAACTTTGAATTAGTTTATCTGTATATAATTATTCAAAACCCTGAGTTAAGTAACACTGGGTAGGTAAGGAAATCAAAATTCTTCAACTGAAGTGTGTACCTAACTTTGGCAAGTCCCAAATACAATTATCTTTATGTAATACAGATACAGAGCAATACAGAGTATTGGAGTGCCAATACTCTCCAATGTCTTATTTTGAAGATGTTCAATCTACAGAAATATTGAAATGTTAGTACAATGAATGCCTATACACTTTTAGGTATATAAATCAAACTATAAGCATTTTGTCCCATTTTATTTATCTCTTCCTCTTTCTGTTTGTGTGTGATTCAGAGGGTAGTACTTTGGAGATGAATCATATAAAAAAAAGTTGCAGACATCATGATGCTTAAGCACCACTTCAGCATACATATCCTGAGAAGACGAACTACGTTACCATAGAGGTGGTGGTGGCCTAGTCACTAGTCATGTCTTACCCTGGGATCCTCTGTCCATGGGGTCAATATTAATGCTATACTACCCAAAATACACTATAAATTTCAATGTTGTTCCCTAGGAGAAATATTTCATAATCTCTTTTAAATTAGAACTGCATGTTTTCACATTTTGGGACTTCTCTTGTTTTGTGTTTTATAACTTTGTCAGATTTGGCGGGAGGTGGGTTTTGTTTTAGCATTCAGACCAGTTGTTTGTAGACTGCTCTACTTTCTGGAATTTTCTTCTTGCTTCCTTGTGATTAAATTCAGTACAAACATTATCTAAGTGATCTTACATATTTCAGGACAAATATTACTGAAGTGATGCTACATATTTCTTTACTGTACCATATCAAGAAGCACAATTATTAGCGATGGTGCTAAACTTGATGATCTACTTAAGGGTCTTATCTACATATATGTTCATCATAAAGTTGTAATTTTTTATTTGTATTTAGTAAATTTTCTATTGGATGATACTTTGGCATCTGACCAATTTCTATTCCCTAAAAATCTTTCACCCCATGGTTTTATCATCTACTTTTTGCCCTTCTTTGAATCAATTATTATAGATAATGCCTGGCTTAATATAATAAAATATTTTTTCAACAACCTGGAATAACAAATGAGTTGTGTTTATAGCCACCTTACTCATAGTGCCTCGCTGTACTTTCTAATAGTTGATCACATGGGAACCCACAAATTTTATCATAGCAATACTATAAACATGCTACAGAAGTTTTGAAATATTTTGTTGCTTTATATATCAAAAAATGTAGATTCTCACAAATTTTTCTGAAGAAATTGAATTTGTTTAAATGACCATGATATGAGAACAATAATTTTCTGTCAATTCTTAGAAAATAAACAAAAAAGGCATTTCCTACTTTGGAGAGAATATTTACTCCTTCCTATTTCCGTGGCTTCATCCAGGACATCACTGCTACATGACTCTTTAATTAAACCAATTATCACAAAGTGATCCCAATTTCTTCATTACAGTCCTTTCCTTTACTTAGTAGTGCTCAGAATTTACATTCACTTGACAATTAAGGCTCCAAAACAGTTACTAGAGCTTTTTATACCTGGTTTTCATTAGTTCATATTAAACGATTCGTTGGCTTGATTTTCACTTCAGTGAGCCCTCTCATAAAATCCGGTTAGACATGATGGTGATATAGCACATGAAATGAAGTGAATTAATACCTCAGCAAAAACACTGCCAAGCAGGCAGTTTTAACACATTTTATTATCTCATGTATATACTTGTCACTCATATGAAAGATATATCAAAATGAGAAGAGTGAGGATTCTCAGCAGTTTTAAGGTTGAAGATACGAGGTGAAGCACGATTTCTGCGTTCATTTCCGGAAGCAGGTGTGTAGTCAGCAACTCTCTCTGGAAAGGCATTATTCCGTGGGTAGTTTCCTAGTTATACCATAGAAGGTCCCATTAATGCCTCTGCAATTAAGGATTTTATAGCATTTTACAATTGGAAGCTCTAATTTCAGATTGGTTCATAAGTGTATCTGTGCATGTGTGTGTTTATTTTAATTACAGAAAATACTGTTTGCAAACTCAGCTCTATCGTGGAATAAGAATTCAGCTATGTGCACAGCACATATATATGTGTGTGATTATATATATGTGGGTGTGTTTCACAAATGTATGCATTTTATATTTGAAATCACAAATACTAACAATTTGGAAGCTTAGTAGTTCTAAAAATTATATTTTCTTAAGTCTGATTCATGGAAATTTAGAGAATGTACCACAATTTCTACTCATTCAAAAAAAAATTAAATAAGAGGGGAAGACAGAATGTCTGAATGAACTTCTAAATAGTTTCTTATAAATAAGGGTAGTTAATTATGAAGATGATTTAAATAATTTTTCTATTCTCTAGCTTTATCTGACAATATGCCTGAGTAAGATAGAAAGTAAGAACATAGAAACACAAGTCCAAGAAATATTATTCTATGAGATACAACTGTCATATTCATTATATTCTATTAAGAAAGTCTGCTTTAGAATGACTAGTTATCAAAGATACGCCTGGAATTTTCACATATTCTAAGAGCTAGATATATTTTTAAACCCCCAAAGCTATGAGCATTTATAAGAATATAGATAACCAGTAGCTGTATTATACATAAACTTAGCAAAGGTAAATTGCTTTCATGTTTTCCATTCAAGAACACAACAGAGGTTTCATGTCTATAAGTTGAATTTAGTGTAATAGCACAAATAAGAAAAGCAACTTCATGTTACACTAATGTGAAGGTATAGATTCCTTCCTGTGACCATATATAAACGTATGATCATAAGCATTTGATATTCAAAACAGTCCCTTTAGTAATGAGTGTTTAAAAGTCATTAAGCCTGTTTCTTGAACTTCTCTAGAATGTAAGATTCTTGATACAAGCCATTTTTTCCTATTTTTTACTCTTTATCCCATGTTCAATAAACATTTGTTAAGTGAGCATTTTTCTTATTATCAATGCTTCTCCTGTTACAAATCCTTTTGTAGTTGCTTAAGTCCTGAACTAAAGTAATCATCAGACATTTCTGGCTGCTCTTCTTTCTCTAATCTCTCTTCCCACCAACTCACATGGCTTACCCTAACTTCTCTACAAGGAAATTAACCTTGAATATTCATTGAAAGGATTGATGCTGAAGCTGAAGGTCCAATACTTTAGCCACCTGATGTGAAGAGCCGATTCATTAGAAAAGACCCTGATGCTTGGAAAGATGGAAGGCAAGAGGAGAAGGGGATGACAGACAATGAGATGGTTGGATGGCATCACTGAATCAATGGACAGGAGCTTGAGCAAGCTCTGGGAGATGGTGAAGAACAGGGAAGCCTGGCGTTCTATAGTCCATGGTGTCACAAAGAGTCAGACACAACTGAATGACTAAACCACCATAACAACTTCTCTTCAGACCAATGTTCCAAAAGATCCATCTCCAAACTTAACTTCTCCCATAAGTTCTTCTAGTTTCATGTTAAAGGAGTTCAGGACATGCCACCCCAAAATATGCCACTTTGGTATACTGACTATATTTCAGTTTAAAGCACTTGAGAAACAGTGGTTGCAGGAAAGACACTCTGACCTACCTTGTTCTACCCAAAACAAGTCATAAAATTTCCCATGAGAAAAGTACCCTTCTTGCAGCAGGAAGTTCAGTTCAGTTCAGTTGCTCAGTTGTGTCCGACTCTTTGCAACCCCATAAACCGCAGCACGCCAGGCCTCCCTGTCCATCGAGTTGGTGATGCCATCCAACCAACTCATCCTCTGTCCTCCCCTTCTCCTCCTGCCCTCAATCTTTCCCAACATCAGGGTCTTTTCAAATGAGTCAGCTCTTGGATCAGGTGGCCAAAGTTTTGGAGTTTCAGCTTCAACATCAGTCCTTCCAATGAACACCCAGGACTGATCTCCTTTAGAATGGACTGGTTGGATCTCCCTGCAATCCAACAGACTTTCAAAAGTCTTCTCCAACACCACAGTTCAAAAGCATCAATTCTTCAGCACTCAGCTTTCTTTATAGTCCAACTCTCACATCCATACATGACCACTGGAAAAACCATAGCCTTGACTAGACGGACCTTTGTTGACAAAGTAAGAGAACATCCCTATCACCAGAGACTGGGAGTCGACACTGATATGGATCTATACAGACTCACTAAAATAATACTTATCTCCCACTAATTTTGTATCCCCCCCTGCCATACACGGACTAGTCACTTCCCCACAATTTACTTCCCCAGTCTAATCCATATTTCTTGCCATTTCTTCACAAATTTATTTCTTTATCTAAAAAGTATTAAAATTTTCTGTTTTGGTCACTTATCTGTTAGAGAATTTTTCATGCTTTACAGTGCATACCTCATAAGCCCCTGGGCAAAATCAGAGGATTAAGTGTCATTCACATAGTTGACAGCCAAGATTGTCAGTTAGGGACCACAGTTTTCTTTCATGTGGACTCCTCCATGTAGCTATTTGACATTCTTCATATATATGATATCCGAAATCCATGAAGAATATTCCAAGAGGACATATTAACATCCAATGTTACTGTCATGACTACAACTGGAATTGATATGGGAAGGGACTCACAGAGGTATGACTATCAAGGGGCATTGTCACAGGGGGCTCCAAAGTTCAGCCTCCCACACCTGCTAAGATAATACATGGAAAAGTGGTCCATCAAAATTTATTCCTGAAGTAATTGAAAGGAAGTAGTTCTAGTGGTAAAGAAGCTGCCTGCTTGCAGGAGACTTAAGAAACCTAGGTTGGATCCCTGGGTCAGGAAGATTTCCCTGGAGGAGGAAATGGCTACCCACTCCCGTATTTTTGCCAGTAGAATCCTGTGGATTGGAGAAGGAAATGGCAACCCACTCCAGTGTTCTTGCCTGGAGAATCCCAGGGACGGAGCCTGGTGGGCTGCCGTCTATGGGGTCGCACAGAGTCTGACATGACTGAAGTGACTTAGCAGCAGCAGCAGAATCCCATGGACAGAGGAGCCTGGTGGGCTATAGTTCATAGGGACACAGAGTCAGACACAACTGAAGCAACTTAGCATACATATAATAAAAGCATAGAAGAAGTAGGAATAAAGATGTAAGGTTCTGAAAACATGTTTTGAAAAAAGAGGATTAGGCCATTATGATCTTGAAGGTCACTACTTTTTTTATTATATGTAACATTTTTAAATTATATAACTAATTTTCCAAGATACTGACATAAGTCTCAGTCAAGAGGGCTTAAACAAAGAACATATTTTGGGGGAAAATGTCCAGAATATAGAGTTCTGTCAAATACTCCTAACACACACATACACACAGTTTGTTCCTTGAAAATCTCATACAAATACAAATCAGGCATACAAAAAAAAAATAAATAAAAATAAAACCTCATACAAATCAGGCATACAGTTACTATGTACATTGGATTTTATTAAAAATTGTACAAAATAGTGAGACCAAGCAGGACCCTGTGGAAGCCCACTTTGGTATAAAAGTCCTTCCTTGGTTTGTTTGTAGGAAAAAGGCTTCCACCTCCTAGACCTTCCCTGAGTTCCTCTCCAAAGGACAGATTGAAACAGTTACTAATTAGAGAAGTGACTAAATGCAGATACAAAGGACAGGCAGTCAAGAAACAATAGTGTTGGGGCAGGGCTCTGATTCTTCCTTGGGGAACCTGCATAGCAGTACGCTACATACCTCAGAGTTCTACAGGAGTTGGGGGCCCCACTCAGGTGGAAGATGGTAACTTCAGGCTGAATATAAACACGTGGACCAACAGGCTGATGATTGAGATTTCTGGACCACCCATACCCCTCCCAGTTATTTCACCACCAGCCAACAGAAGAAAGTCATGCACCCTGCAGCCCTACCCCCAGATTTTCCTTTAAAAATGCTTCCCTGAAACCTAACTCAGCAGTGGCCACGGGACTGGGAAAGGTCAGTTTTCATTCCAATCCCAAAGAAGAGCAATACCAAAGAATGTTCAAGCTACCTCACGACTGCACTCATTTCACATGCTAACAAAGTAATGCCCAAAATTCTCCAAGCCAGACTTCAACAGTATGTGAATTGAGAACTTCCAGATGTTCAAGCTGGATTTAGAAAAGGCAGAGGAACCAGAGATCAAATTTCCAACATCCCTTGGATCATAGAAAAACCAAGAGAATTCCAGAAAAACATTTACTTCTGCTTTATTGATCACACCAAAGCCACTGACTGTGTAGATCACAACATACTTTGGAAAATTCTTTATGAGACAGGAATACCAAAGCACATGACCTGCCTCCTGAGAAGTCTGTATGCAGTTCAAGAAGCAACAGTTAGAACCAGACATGGAAAAACAGACTGGTTCCAAATGGGAAAAGGGTATGTCAAGGCTGTATATTGTCAACCTGCTTATTTAACTTATATGCAGAGTACATCATGAGAAATGTTGGGCTGGATGAAGCACAAATTGGAATCGAGATTGCCAGGAGAAATATCAATAACCTCAGATACGCAGATGACACCAGCTTTATGGCAGAAAGTGAAGAAGAACTTAAGAGCCTCTTGATGAAAGTGAAAGGGGAGAGTGAAAAAGCTGGCTTAACACTCAACATTCAAAAACAAAGATCATGGCATCTGGTTCCATCACTTCATGGCAAATAGATGGGCAAATAATGGAAACAGTGACAGACTTTCTTTTCTTGGGCTCCAAAATCACTGCAGATGTTGACTGCAGCCATGAAATTAAAAGACTCTTGCTCCTTGGAAGAAAAGCTATGACAAACCTAAGCAGCATATTAAAAAGCAGAGACATTACTTTGCCAACAAAGGTTCATCTAGTCAAGGCTATGGTTTTTCCAGTGGTCATGTATGGATATAAGAGTTGGACAATAAAGAAACCTGAGTGACAAAGAATTGATGCTTTTGAACTGTGGTGTTGAAGACTCTTGAGAATCCCTTGGACAGCAAGGAGATCCAACCTGTCCATCCTAAAGGAAATCAGTCCTGAATATTCATTGGAAGAACTGATGCTGAAGCTGAAACTCCAATACTTTGGCCACCTGATGCTAAAAGCTGACTCATTGGAAAAGACCCTGATGCTGGGAAAGATTGAAGGTGGGAGGAGAAGGGGAAGACAGAGGATGAGAATGTTGAATGGCATCACTGACTCAATGGACATGAGTTTGAGCAAGCTCTGGGAGTTGGTGATGGACAGGGAAGCCTGGCATGCTGCAGTCCATGGAGTCGCAAACAGTTGGATACGACTGAGCAACTGAACTGAACTAAAACCTATCAGAGAGTTTGAGCTTTTTCTCGTTCCCCTTGCAGTAAACCTTACTCTGTTCTCAACTCCAACATATAGATTTGTTTGGCCTCACTGTCCATTAGGCACATACCTGGGTTCAACAACAATATAAATAGTATTGAAAAATTCAGAATAGAATGAAAATAAGAAGAGAAAATAGGGATCTTAACATGAGCAGTTTCCTCGTTTTACTATCTTCATCCAGTTTCATTTGAGTGCTCAGCCAAATACAACAACTACATTATTAACCAAAAAATAGTAGGAAAATAGATCAAGATGAAATTTTTGTCAAAATGATATTAGTTCTTAAAATCAGCAGAGTTTCAAGCTATAGGGCAATTGTCCCAGGAGGGTTCTCTGTACCCTTAGGTGACCGGAGTTAGTTATGAAAGGCTGTTCAGTGATTTTCTAAATATAGGAACATAAGATATATAAGCTAAAAAGTAAAGCAAATCACCATAATTTGCTTTTGCCTACTGTTTGGACATGACTGAGCAACTTCCCTTTCACTTTTCACTTTCATGAATTGGAGAAGGAAATGGCAACCCACTCCAGTGTTCTTGCCTGGAGAATCCCAGGGACGGGGGAGCCTGGTGGGCTGCCGTCTATGGGGTCGCATAGAGTCGGACACGACTAAAGTGACTTAGCAGCAGCAGCAGCAGTGTTCTATCAAGCCAGTATAATAGCCTTGGATTTTATTTAATAATCAGAAGCCGTTAGAAATTTGCTCATGTCTTTGATTACTATTAAATGGGGGGATGATATTTTTAGCTCCATGAGAGAATTGTGTCTATAAGACATAAAATTGTACTTGATTAATAGCAGATAATCAACAGTATTTGTTTAAGAAAAAAAGTCTGCAAATTAATATAATGATTTGGTAGACAAAATATATTCGAACACAAGATGTATAAGAGAAAAATACAAATGAAAGCTGTTGTTGAGAATATAAGGAGTTTCCTACCATCTAGATACTGAAATATCCCATGAAATATCACTAGTGATGTGGCTAAATATGAACCAATTTGAAATTAACTGGTATTTTTAAATAATTCAAAAGGATGTCATTCCTTATTGTACTCCCCAAACCAAGGACTTAGTGTTCACAGTGATAGATTCTAAACGTCAATCTGGGTATCACTGGACAATGAAGAGTTGTATTTGGTATCCCAGACATGATTTTATGACTAATTTTTTTAATGTATTGATGCTATTAATGATAGTTGAGGCAGAAGGCTTCCCATATTGCAACTTGTGCATTAGTTGTGGCCCGACTGTATATCTCCCACCTCATTACTGCTAAGGACATAGAATTATATCACTCCTGCCTCTATACACGATGATTTAGATGCGAAATCATCTAAGAAATTAGCCTGAAGAAAATTTAGATGTGAGTATATATATTTTCTTTTCTTCAAGGATGACAAATCACTTAAGAATATAATTCCTAACATTTTAAAATACTCATTTCTGAGCCACTCATAGTGCTTTTCAGACAATATATTTGAAAGAGAAAGATTGTATATAGGGTCCTTCTCATATAGCTCTAAGCAGCAGCTTCATGACTTGTAAGTCATTTCCGAAACTGAGTTGAGAATACTGCTTGCTGACCACAATTTTCAACTCATTTAGATAAATGTCCTAAACTCTGGATAGGTAAACTACTGAAAAGCATCACACCTGTATTTTTCTTTTTATTCATTTTACTTATTTTCCTCATTTCAACCATTAATTCAAAACATATGCATTTGAAGTATTATATCAGATACTAGCAATAAATTATAAAAGCTAATAGCTAATAAATATTCCCATGTAACAAAAATATGCTTTACTGAACTCAAAAATCCTAATTTTGAAATGATCTATAACATACATAAGGCATACATTTTTCTCAACTAAATTATGTAAGCAAACAAAATTTAAACAAAACAGTTCTTCTAATACCTAATCTGATTATAAAAATATGCTTCAATACATATTGATATTTATCTTATATTTACATGAGTGCCTGGAAAAGCTCTATCAGCAACATAATAGCACATATGTTAAAAAATACAAAAAAATTTTAAAACTATAAACATGTACATGATCAGAGCCAACTGTTCATGTACAAAATACATTTCAAAAGTCTGCATTGGAATGTATCTGTTTTAAATGTATGATAATATATTACTTTTACAACTTTATGTATAATTTTTAAAGATATAGAAAAATTGTAAAAACATAGGTGCTTCACGGACATATCCTAAAACATCTTTAAAAAAAATCAGTGCAAAAATGTTTATGGAATTGAGTATTAAATCCTGCTAATAAGCAAGTCTATTCATTAAACAAATAATATTAACTCTAGTTGAACATAATAAAACATAATTACAGGCTCTTAAAAGCATAAACCCTGAATAATCCCTGTCATTTCTTTCAAACTGCTAGAGGATTAGAAAGATGAAATATTGTAATGAATTAGTTTCAAGTTTTGAATCTTATTTTTAATGTTGACTTAAATATTAGGTTCGGAGAAGGCAACGGCACCCTACTCCAGAACTCTTGCCTGGAAAATCCCATGGACGGAGGAGCCTGGAAGGCTGCAGTCCATGGGGTCGCGAAGAGTCGGACACGACTGAACGACTTCACTTTCACTTTTCACTTTCATGCATTGGAGAAGGAAATGGCAACCCACTCCAGTGTTCTTGCCTGGAGAATTCCAGGGATGGGGGAGCCTGGTGGGCTGCCGTCTCTGGGGTTGCACAGAGTCGGACACAACTGAAGTGACTTAGCAGCAGCAGCAGCAAATATTAGGTTGGTGCAAAAGTAATATTGAATTTGCATTGTTGAACTTTGCCACTTGTTATTGGAATACATTCTTAAATAAGTGTGGTTATGTCATACATCATTTTAATGTGCATTTCTTGCTTTATGTTTTATGCCAATGAATTATGAGTTGCTATTTGTTTTATATATATTTTAGACTATAGAAATGATGTTAGACAAAAATTTGAGCAATTTTTTTGAGTTCAAAATGGGTTGTAAAGAAGTGGAAACAACTTTCAACATTAACAACACAGTTGACACAGGAACCGCTAACAAACATCAGTGCAGTGGAAGTTCAACAGAGACTAGAATCTTGAAGATGAGGAGCACAGTGACCAGCCGTTGAAGTTGACTATGAGCAATTAAGAGCAATCATCGGAGTTGATCCTCTTATAACTATACAAGAAGTTCCTAAAGAATTCAACATCAACCATTCTATGGTCATTCAGCATTTAAAACCATTCTATGGTCATTTTGCAAATTCGAAAGTTGAAAAAACTTGATGAGTGGGTGCCTCATGAGCTGACCAAAAATCAAAAAAATCACTGTTTTGAAGTGTCTTCTCTTATTACATGCAACAACAACAAAACTTTTCTTGATTGGATTGTGATGTATAACGAAAGTGGATTTTATAGGACAACCAGTGATGACCAGCTCAGTGTTTTGACAGAGAAGAAGCTCCAAAGCCCTTTCCAAAACCTGCATGAGAAAAAGGTCATGGTCACTGTTTGGTGGTCTGGTGCCAGTCTGATCCACTGTAGCTTTCTGAATCCCAGCAAAACCATTACATCTGAGAAGTATGCTCAGCATCAATGAGATGCACTGAAAATTGCAAAACCTGCAACTGGCACTGGTCAACAGAAAGGGCCAAATTCTTCACAACAAAGCCTGACTGCACACTGCACAACCAGAGCTCCAAAAGTTGAAAGAATGAGCTACTATATTTTGTCTCTTCTGCCATATTCACCTGACCACTTGCCCAGTGATTACCACTTGTTCAAGTATCTCCACAACTTTTTGAAGGGAAAATGGGTCCACAGCCAGCAGGAGGCAGAGAATGTTTTCCAAGAGCTCCTCAAGTCCTGAAGCACATATTCATATGCTATAGGAATAAACATATTTCTCATTGGCAAAAATGTGTTGATTGTAATGATTCCTATTTTGATCAATAAAGATGTGTTTGAGCCTAGTAATAATGATTTAAAAATTATGATCCGAAACCATAATTACTTTTGTACTAAACCAATATTATTGGGAAGGAACACTGCTGCTGCTGCTGCTAAGTTGCTTCAGTCATATCTGACTCTGTGCGACCCCATAGATGGCAGCCCACCAGGCTCCCCCGTCCTGGGATTCTCCAGGCAAGAACACTGGAGTGGGTTGCCATTTCCTTCTCCAATGCATTAAAGTGAGAAGTGAAAGTGAAGTTGCTCAGTCGTGTCCAACTCTTAGTGACCCCATGGACTGCAGCCCACCAGGCTCCTCCATCCATGGGATTTTCCAGGCAAGAGTACTGGAGTGGGGTGCCATTGCCTTCTCTGGGGAAGGAACACTAACTAAGGGAAAATCACTCCTTCTTTGGGAAGGACAGTTACCAAATCAATAAATCAAAGTTTTACCTTAAAGGATAATTATTTTTATGTCAATTAGGAGTCTTTAACTTGATCAGCTGTTAGAGTACAGTACTTTTAAAATAAATATATACACTGAATGGAAATAACAATGTTTGTAAATATTAATATCCTTGAATTATTTCAAAATTAGTTACAGAGAGACACTGATAACTTCAACAAAGATAAAATTGATTTGAACAATAGGAGTTTCAGTTCCAGACAAAAGAGAATAGAATCATTTCACCCTGGTACTTCTGCCAAATACAAGTAAAACTCTGAATATAATATGACAAATAACATAGGAAGAATTTAAAAGGTAGAAAGAAGAGTGATCTTGGGATTTGGGGAATAATACAGCAGTGTGTTTTCTGGATTATCCTTTTGTTTCTCCTATATTCCAGACTGATGTCTAGGAAAGATGGCAATGCATAAATGCCAATAGGCACTGATTTTAAAAAGATTCAAGGAAAGACTGCTCTTTCTAAACAAAGAATCAAGAACAAAACAAACAACAACAACAAACGATTACCTGGAAGAGGAGAAAACTTCTTCAGTCAACTCCACATGAAAAACATATTCTCATCACCTCACTACCACCACCACTCCCTTTTCTCCTACTTTCTCCCTTTCCCCCTTGATGTCATCAGAGGCCAGGTAGAGACCCTGGGCTTCTACCACCATCAGGTGATAGGAGGCAATGCTCTGCTTCTTCTGCTAAGATGGTATCAGTGGTAGCTCAGTGGGGAGCCTGGACTTGCAAACTTGCCCAGCCCTAGTGGGGGCATTCCACTACCCCAAATATGCTAGTGTCCACTGAGCCCAAAATGAGAACTTAGACCACCTTCCCGCACAGGCAGGAGGAACATCCTTTCACTCCCAACCAGAGTATCAGGGGAGAGAGCTAGTGCAAGAATTTATTAAAACTATATATGAAGTTCTAGGCAGACTGCTGAGTATCCCATACTTAGCATATTGACCAGATTTAGCATAGCAAAATATTTAAGAGCTGGACAACCATTTGGAAAACCACTGGGGTTTTCAGACTAGCCTCTGATAGCACACAAACAGAGCAGACTAGCACTACAAAGACTGAAAACTAAGCAGAACTGTATGAAAAACCTCCACATGGTAACTATTTGCTAAAAAGGAAGATTTAAATAGGATCCAGGATCTAATAACCCACTCCAGTGTTCTTGCCTGGAGAATCCCAGGGACGGGGGAGCCTTTTGGGCTTCTGTCTATGGGGTCACAGAGAGTCAGACACAACTGAAGCGACTTAGCAGCAGGATCTAATAACATAATACTTGAAATGTCCAGTATATATTTGAAAATTGCTTGTCATATCAACAAACAGGAAAATCACAATAGGTATAAGACAATTAATACCTGAAAGTGTAGGGCTTCCTTGATAGCTCAATTGGTAAAGAATCTGCCTGTAATGCAGGAGACCCCTGTTGGATTCTTGGGTCAGGAAGATCTGCTGGAGAAGTAAAAGACTACCCACTCCAGTGTTCTTGGGCTTCCCTTGTGACTCAGCTGATAAAGAATCTGTCTGCAATGCTGGAGGCCTGAGTTTGAGCCCTAGGTTGGGAAGATCCTCTAGAGAAGGGAAAGGCTACCCACTCCAGTATTCTGGCCTGGCGAATTCCATGGACAAAATAGTCCATGGGGTTGCAAAAGAGTTGGACAGGACTGATTCTCACTTTCACTTTCAACCTGAAAGTGTATCAGCTATCAATATCATCTGATAAGGACTGCAATGCAGCCATTTAGAGACACTTCAATGAGCAATTACAGACACTCTTGTAGCAAGGGGGAAAAATAGAAAATTTCAGCAAAAAAGCAAAAAAATAAAAAGAAGAAACAAATGGAAATTACAGAATTGAAAAATGCAAGTATCAAAATAAAAATTTCACTGTATATGAAAAATAACACTGTATATGTTCAATAGCAGAATAGAGTGACAGAAGAAAAATTAATAAATTCAATGACCAACCAATAAAAATTACACAATCTGAACAAAGAAAAAAAAATAGATTTAAAAGTAAAAAATGAACAGAGCTCCAGGGACATATAGACAAGAAAGGAGATGTAAAACTTATGGCACTAAAGTCCTGGAAAAAGAATAGAAAAAGTGTCAGTCTCAAAAAATATTTAAAATAATGGGTAAAATTTTCTGAAATTTGGCAAACAGTACAAACCATTATATTTAAAAGATGACTTCCAGAAAGTATAAATTTATGGAAGTCCACCCCAAAATACATCATAATCAGATTTTTGAAAACTAAAGGTAGAGAAAAAGTCTAGAAAACAGCTAGCACAATATGATACATTACCTATAAGGGAAAAACAAATCAAAAAACAGAGGATGTCTCATCTGAAACCATGAAGGTCAGAGGGAATTGGTGAAACTTTTTTCAAGTGCTGAAAGGAAAGAACTTCAACCCAGAACAAATCTCTATATACTTAAGAAATGAAAGGGAAATAAAAGACATTTTCAGATGAAGATAGCTAAGTTAATGCATTGCCAGCAGACCAGACTAAATGAATGGCTAATGGAAGTTCTTTGATCAGGAAGAAAATAACAAATGCAAATATGAAACATCAGGGAGGGAGGAGAAATAGTAGAATGGGTAAAAATAGGGGTATAAAAATGAAACTATTTTCATCTTGAGCTTTTAAAATTAAAGACTTTTAATGACTTAGAACTGCACTGTCCAATACACAAGCCAATAGTCATATGTGGCTAATGAGAATTTGAAATCGATGCCAAATGAAGATGTGCTGTATGTGTCAATCTACCCTAAATGTCAAAGTACAAAACCATAAACTTTCCATTAACATGTTTGCTAGCTATATGTTGAAATGGTATTAGCTTGAATATATCGCTTAAATATGTTATTAAAATTAAAATTGATGTCATTTATTTTTCCCTTCTTTAGTGTGGCTACTAGAAAATTTAAAATTATGTGTGTGGCTCCCATTTGTGGTTTGTACTGTACTTCTATTGGGCAGTGCTAACCTAGTGCTCAATATTTATACCCTTTCATGACAAACTACAGAAGATGACCTTCAATGAGAATAATTAGAAACACTGACATATTTAAATAACTCATTTAAATTTATTAAACACTATATTTAAATACAAAATTTTAGGAGCCTGGGATAGAGGACTGTTCACAAAACATGTAAACTTTGGTTATCCTAACTTAGTTGTCCTAAGTTAGGTAAGAAAGTGTTGCTGCTAAATGCAGACCTCTTTTTTAAAAATTAATTAATTTATTTTAATTGGAGGATAATTACTTTACAATCTTATGGTGGTTTTTGCCATACATGGACATGAATCAACTATGGGTACACATGTGTTCCCCCATCCTGAACACCCCTCCCTCTCCTCTCCCCACCCCATCCCTCTGGGTTGCCCCAGAGCACCAGCTTTGTGTGCTCTGCTTCATGCATCAAACTTGCACTGGTCATCTGTTTTACATATGATAATATATATGTTTCAATGCTCTTCTCTCAAATCATCCCACCCTCACCTTATCCCACATAGCCCAAAAGTCTGTCCTTTACATCTGTATCGCTTTTGCTGTCTTGCATATAGGATCATCCTTACTGTCTTTCTAAATTCCCTATACATGCATTAATATATTGTACTGGTGTTTCTCTTTCTGGCTTACTTCACTCTGTATAATAGGCTCTAGTTTCATCTACCTTTTTAGAATTGACTCAAATACATTCTTTTTTATAGCTTAGTAATATTCCATTGTGTATGTGTACCACACTTCCTAATCCATTTCTGCCAATGGATGTGGCCTCTTTTTTTTTTAAGTTTTTGGTAAAGATTTTTTATTAACAATTTTAGAATAACCTCTAAAAGAATAACTGAAGACTATCATTTTATGCCATTCAAAGAAAAGAGAAGAGGGAATGCAGAAATCTTTCTCAAACAAAAATAAATGAAAGACAAATAGAAAATAAAGGAAAAAGATTATAAACAGAAATTATAAAACATGCTTAAAGTAAATAAAAATATAAAAGGACAAAAACCTTCTTACTAAAAGATGGAGCATATCAGGTAAGGCAAAGACCAATAGTCACCCAAAAGCATTTCATTAAATTTTATGAAATAAGGGCAAATAAATTAATGAAATACCATTTTTCCTATTAAATTGAAAAAAGTGTGCTTAAACAATTCTAGTGGAATATAAATTGTTATACTCTTACTGAAAAGAAAATTGGCTAAAATATATTCATTACAATGTGGTATATAATTTGTAAGAAAATTGGCTAATATAAAAAAATTACCTAAAAGATACTCATTATAGTGTTATATAATTTAGTTCAGTTCAGTCGCTTAGTCATATCCGACTCTTTGTGACCCGATAAACCACAGCATACCAGGCCTCCCTGTCCATCACCAATTTTCCCGGAGCTTGCTCAAACTCATGTCCATTGAGTCAGTGATGCCATTCAACCATGTTATCCTCTGTCATCCCCTTCTCCTCCTGCCCTCAATCTTTCCCAGCATCAGGGTCTTTTCAAATGAGTCAGCTCTTCGCATCAGGTGGCCAAAGCATTGGAGTTTCAGTTTCAACATCAGTCCTTCCAATGAACACCCAGGACTGATCTCCTTTAGGATGAACTGGTTGGATCTCCTTGCTGTCCAAGGGACTCTCAAGAGTCTTCTCCAACACCACAGTTTAAGAGCATCAATTCTTTGGTGCTCAGCTTTCTTTATAGTCCAACTTTCACATCCATACACGACCACTGGAAAAAATCATAGTCTTGACTAGACAGGCCTTTATTGACAAAGTACTGTCTCTGCTTTTTAATATGCTGTCCAGATTGGTCATAACTTTCCTTCCAAGGAGTAAGCGTCTTCTAATTTCATGGCTGCAATCACCATCTGCAGGGATTTTGGAGCCCAGAAAATAAAGTCAGCCACTGTTTCCACTGTTTCCCCATCTATTTGCCATGAAGTGATGGAACCAGATGTCATGATCTTAGCTTTCTGAATGTTGAGCTTTAAGCCAACTTTTTCACTCTCCTCTTTCACTTTCATCAAGAGGCTTTTTAGTTTCTCTTCACTTTTTGCCATAAGGGTGGTGTCATCTGCATATCTGAGGTTATTGATATTTCTCCTGGCAATCTTGATTCCAGCTTGTGCTTCTTCCAGCCCAGTGTTTCTCATGATGTACTCTGCATAGAAGTTAAATAAGCAGGGTGACAATATACAGCCTTGACATACTCCTTTTCCTATTTGGAACCAGTCTGTTGTTCCATGTCCAGTTCTAACTGTTGCTTCCTGACCTGCATACAGGTTTCTCAAGAGGCAGGTCATTACAATGTGGTATATATTAGAATATATAATATTAATATAATAGTAATATTAAAAATAGGATTTCATACAGAGGCCCAACAATGGAAAATGGTTAAATGTCTATATTACTGAATATTGTACTAACATTAAAATCATGTTTTCAAATGATGTGTAGTGAGATGTAAAGTGTTTAGAACTTAATAATTGAATAAAACATGATACACAATTTAATCACAAGATTGTTAAGGAAATTACACATTTAATTAATATGTGTAAACGTGTGTTCATTTTTTAAAACTAGTGTAACACAAAGTTAATATAAAAATATTTTACCTTAGTTTCTGCTGAGGACCAAGAAAACAGATTCCTAAATGAAGCATGAGACCATCACGTAGCTTGCAAAGGAAGGCTGTGGAAAACCATTTGTTTCCAACCCTCTTGTTAATATCAAGAAGAGAAGTAGATTAGAAGAGTTAGCTCGAGTCTTTGGTGTGCTCATGTACATGGTACCCATCTATTCCCCTCCCCAAGGAAGGAGAATTAATAGAATTCTCCCTTCCCAACTAAAGAGAAAGAACAACGAGGAAACTACTCAAGGGGCTTAATATTTCTCACTACAATTGCTGTACATGGTGAACAGATATCAGAATGTGTTTGAGAAATCTGAAGATGAGTAAATTCCTGGTAAGCTTATCTGCTGAGGGGAGTAGGGGTGCTTTCACACTGGTATCTGCCTGTCTCCTCAAGATTGCCCTGACCAGATGTGAGCTCAAGTGAGAGACAGCCTGGTGAACTTGCAGTGACCTTGCTCAGCACTGCCATCCAGAGGGACAAGAGGACTCCAACGGTGAGAGAAAATGTACATGGCAGTGGAACGCTGAAAACCAGGGAGAGAAAGAAAGCAAGAGGGAGGTGAGGCCGTTCCCTGGGCAAAGGAATTTCAGGCAAAATCTCATTAGGTAGAGAAGTCAAGCAGAGCAGTCTCCAAAGAACCCAAGAAAATGTTCCAGGAGAGATAGTTTTAAATATCTCCCTGATAAAAAGCACATTCCAGTTCTGAACAGTATCAGTCAGATAAAAGAACATCTCACTCCCTTCCTTCCTCCCCTCCCCATTTCCCCAGTAGTCAGACACTGCGACTGACAAGACTAAGAAGAAGGGGCAAAGACATCAGTCAGGCAGAGGAGGAAAGCACTCAGATTCTCTCCCAGTGCAGTTACCTAGCCTACAGCTGGCACGAGCTGGGAGAGCGGGAGTACCTAGTATTTTGAATGAGGTTAAAATGTGCTGAGTATCACAGTGGACTAAAACATATTGCTGTTTGGAGAAGATTCCATTATCTGAAAATGACTTGATAAGCCTGGGGACTTGCCCTAATTTTCATCCAGGAAAAGAACTAGGACTAAGAGAAGAATTAGTCAACGCAGTAAATGAACAAAGACAGGAAGAGACAAGAAGCAATGTGGTTTGTGATTATATCCCACAAGACATGCTTGATCCACATGGCAGTTACATCTGGAAGAAAGAGGAAAGACTACAAGGATATCTACCCTTATTAACAGTACTATTTGGATGAAATCATATGGGAATTACTTGAGACTTCTTCTCTTCTTCTTTTTTGATTTTTATAAAATCAGTAAGATGCGTTTTATCCTGTAACCAAAGGGGATTTGTAGTACATGGTTTCCTGGGCCCCTAGATCATAATGAATCTTTTCTTTTCAGTTAACTACTAAGTTTCCTTCAGAAGATGGGATGGCTTCTTACTGAAAGATTACTTCAATCCTTCTGGAAAAATGCTAAGATATATTTAAACTACAGTTTATTCTGTAAAATCTCAGCATAATACATTAAACATATTATCTTTTTATTATGTAAAAAATTATAAGTTGCACTAGCAAAAAACAAATCATTTACAGTGATAAAGAGGTTAACTTTTACTCTGTAGTTAACTGAGTCAGGAAATAAGCTTAAGCACAGGGGAGGGGAATCTATCATAAATGCACAGAATTAATGCTTCATAGCTCCTTAATCATGTTTTCTAACTTCACTTTTAAAATTTATGCACATACGTGCAATATTTTACATATTCTGTAACCTCTTAACTCACAAAATTATCCCACAATTTAAAAAATTTACTATAGGAATAAGTATATTTTATTATATCATTTGTTGTTATTTTAGTGAAAATTTTTAACTAATATTCCCTATAAGTCTTTAATTTGGGGCCATGCATCCCTGGAAAATCACAATGACTTGATTTAAGACCTTAGCTGTAATTTTTCTTTTTATAAAAATACCCTATCTCCCTCATAAGAGTGTTAGGATTTAATTAATCACCTGACACATTGAGAATATTAAAGTGCAGATCTGTGTGAAGATTTTTCAGTTACAGCTTTTTTGGTCACCAGAAATAACAGAGCTGTGAATTAATTTTTACATAACTCTCAAAGATAAAGAAGTCCTTAATAAATTAATATTAAAATAGATTATCTGAAATGTTAGTCTCAGTAACTGCATGATTTTGGTGATTATGGGTATGCAATTTAATGAGGGAAAGAATGCATAAAGAAACTTTCTTAATATTCTTTATGGTGTTTTCATGAATCAGATGGAATCTGGTAATTAAAATAGAGAAATATTATGACTGAACTAGTAAAAAAAAATTTAATCAATATAAGATGCTGATATATCTATGTTGATTGAAAAACAAATACATGTATACATGTGCATGTAGAGAAAGAGAGATAGGAAGAGAGACCTAGACAGAATTCTGAAGTGACCCCCAAGATTCCTGTCCTCTGGTATAGTCACTCCATATATGTATTCCTCTTGAGTACACGTAGGAATTATGAATATGAAAGGATAATTGCTTTGATGATTAGATTACATTATATAAGACACTGTTGTAGCTGGCTGGAAAGATTCTGCTAACTGAAGAATCAGTTGTCCTGTTACAAGGGCCAAAAGGTTAGGACCTGAGGGCAGCCTCTAGCAACTGGGAGTGACTCCTGGCTTACAGCAGTGTCCAACTGTGTTTCTTTCTTCAGGCTCTAGCAAGAATAAATTCCTTTACTTTTTCTAGCCCCAGAGGCCGTTCACATTCCATGGCTAATGGCCCCTTCTTCCACCTTCAAAGCCAGCAAGGATGGGTCAAGTCTTTCTCAGGTCAAGCCTTTCTGACCTCCTCTTCCAGCTCTTCACTCTACATTTAAAGATCTATGTGATAACATTAGACCCAATCAAAGAATCCTGGAAGAGCTCCCTGACTCAAGGTCAGCTGATTAGAAACTTTAATCCTATTGTTACCTTTATTTTCCTTTGCCATGTAATGTAACATATTCACAAATTCCTGATATTAGGGTGCAGACATCCTCACCCCATCATTCTGGCCATCAAAAACTTCAACAACAAAAAAAAGGGTATTAGAATAATGAAAAAACACAAATATTGATTTTAAGGATTTATTCTAAAGTCTTAATCACACCACTAGGATGAATACTTGGGAAATTTTCTAAGTTACTGAAGCACAACAAAACTGAACTTTCTCCTTATCTTTCTATGTAAATTATCATATATTGTATGGTTCTCAATAAGTTAAACAAGTATTATAAATAAAAATAATGTTCATATTTTAACGAAGATGAAATATATTCAAAATTCAACTATTATTTAATTTTATTATCTTCAATTAATCTGTGTACCTTAGTCAGTCAGTCAAGTCAGTACAGTTGCTCAGTCGTGTCCGACTCTTTGCAACCCCATGAATTGCAGCACGCCAGGCCTCCCTGTCCATCACCAACTCCCAGAGTTTACCCAAACTCATGTCCTTTCAGTTGGTGAGGCCATCTAACCATCTCATCCTCTGTCATCCCCTTCTCCTCCTGCCCTCAATCTTTCCCAGCATCAAGGTCTTTTCAAATGAGTCAGCTCTTCACGTCAGGTGGCCAAAATATTGTAGTTTCAGCTTCAACAACAGTCCTTCCAATGAAAACCCAGGACTGATTTCCTTCAAAATTCTCTCCTAATTGCTCAGAATAATTAGGGATATTGGTCAGTTCATGTTTTGGTAAAAGGCTCCTATTTTCATTGAAAATTAATAAATGTTACTATTATATAACAATATTATCACTTAGCTGTTTAAATGAAAAGTGAAATAAACCACTAATTTAGATTCCTTAAGATAAAGTATTTATGGTAAAAAAAATATTGGAATAAAATGTATCATTTTATGTTATTACTCCAAGTTTTTCCACCATTAAAAATTAAAAGTACAAGTCAATACTGCTGAAAATTACCACTAATGATATTGTTATTTTATAAAACTATAAATCCACTGTTTTCAGAGCCTGGTGGAAAATTGTTGTTTAGTCAACATTACTGAATACATGATCTCTTAGAAAACCTGATTTTTCTGTCTGTCTCTGTTTACCAGTTCAACTATGCTTATAATACCTCATGAGCAAAACCAGCTCTATTACAAACCATGTTTTTAATAAACATATTTATGAAATAAAATAAACCCTTTGATGAAAGCAAATTGTACAATGGGGTCTTTTTGCTCTAAATAGGTAAAAGTAGTGTTACCTCACGGAGAGAAATATACACAATCAGCTCAACAAATCCCTGTGGTCCTAGCCACTGGAAAGCAAGAAACAGGTAGCAACCTTTGGGGATAGCTCAATAGTACATATTCAAAGCTATAGTTTTCCAGTAGTCATGAATGGATGTGAGAGTTGGGCCATAAAGAAAGCTGAGTGCCGAAGAATTGATGTTTTTGAACTGTGATGCTGGAGAAGACTCTTGAGAGTCCCTTGGACTGCAAAGAGATCAAACCAGTCAATCCTAAAGGAAATCAGTCTGAATATTCATTGGAAGGACTGATGCTGAAGCTCCAATAATTTGGCCACCTGATGCAAAGAGCTGACTCATGAGAAAAGCCTCTGATGCCGGGAAAGATTGAAGGTGGGAGGAGAAAGGGACAACAGAGGGCGAGATGGTTGGATGGTGTCACTGACTCAATGGACACAAGTTTGAGTAAGCTCTGGGGGATGGCGAAGGACAAGGAAGCCTGGTGTGCTGCAGTCGATGGGGTCACAAAGAGTCGGACACCATTGAGCAACTGAACAACAATAGTACATCATACCTAAAATATTATCAAGCATACCAGGCAAAGGAAAACTTACTTCAGATTCTACCCTCCAGAGTAGGTGCAGAGAGGGAAGAAATGCTATGAGATTCATTATAATTTAAAATATACAAGTACTATTTTAGAGGAAGACAAATCTGTATGCAAAGACTGACATGATCATTATAATCAATGTTCTAGTTTGCAATCTCTGATGAGTGTGGCATGGTTTTGTGTTTGCATATATTTTTAGTTGCTTTTCTTTTATGTTTAATATTACATTATGCCTTTCTGCTATATTAATGCAGATTTGGAATTTGAAAATACTTTGAGAGATGCCATCAAAGGCTTTTGAAGTCTACAGACTGGCTAGATTAAACAATGGAATAACGTTATAGTTCTCAGAGCAATTATTGCTCTGCTGTAGCCCCTCCCATATTCAACACTATTGGGTTTTGAGTTCCAAACTTATACAGTGGCATCCCAACTACAGGCAAGTTCTTATGGTTTAGAGTTCTTAAAAAGTTGCCAGTCCAGGTTCAATGCACGATACTGGATGCTTGGGGCTAGTGCACTGGACGACCCAGAGGGATGGTATGGGGAGGGAGGAGGGAGGAGGGTTCAGGATGGGGAACACATGTATACCTGTGGCGGATTCATTTTGATATTTGGCAAAACTAATACAATTTTGTAAAGTTTAAAAATAAAATAAAAAAAAATAAAAATTAAAAAAAAAGAAAAAAAAAAGAAAACCCTTGGACAGTAAGTAAATAAAAGTCATATTTTATTACATCTTACTTATTATATTCCCATAAGTAGGAGTGGTTTCCCAACGACAATTTTCAGTCTCACTTAAGTTAATATGATTGATAGAGTGCTAAAAGTCTACTACGTGCATTAAATGAAAAGTGCATACTAAAAAATGCCTTGTTTAGTCTTTTGTACGGAATGGATATTGAGTAAATGCTATGAATTTAAACAAAAATGTGCTATGTATCTGATCATATGTATCAAAATATATGTATTGGTCTAGCATATCTCAAAATGATATGTGATTGGATTAAAAATGTCAAAAATTCATAAAATCATAAAATATTAACAATATTACATAAAATATGCTTAATGTTTGCTATGCACTAAATTATATTCTTTCAAAATTCAAATGATTCATATGATAAGGGCCTAATCCCTAATGTGATAGTAGGAGGAGAGATAGAAGATGGAGAAAGAAGGATGAAATTAAGGCTAGATGAAGTCATAATGGTGGGGGCTCTGATCCAATGAGATTAGTTAATATCCCTATAAGAAGTGGCACAGAAGATCTCACTACTTCTGTCTCCCTGTGAGTACACTCAAAGGAAAGGCCATGTTAAGACCCAGTGATGATAGCCATTCTCACTGAGGTGAACCTCATTGTAGCTTTGATTTGCATTTCTCTAATAATTAGTGATAATGAGCAACTTCTTTGCATGTGTTTATTGCCCATCTGTATGTACTCTGTGAAGAAATATCTGTTTAGGTCCACTGCCCATTTTTCAATTGGGTTGTTTGGTTTTCAGTTATTGAGCTCTATGAGATACCTATATACTTTGGAGATTAAACCTTGTCAGTTGTTTCATTTACAGTGTTCATAGCAGCCCTTTTTACAATAGCTAGGACTTGGAAGCTACCTAGATGTCCATCAACAGATGAATAGATAAAGAAGATGTGGTACATGTATATAATAGAATATTCAGTTCAGTTCAGTCGCTCAGTCATGTCTGACTCTTTGCAACCCCATGAATCACAGCAAGCCAGGCCTCCCTGTCCATCACCAACTCCCGGAGTTCACCCAGACTCACGTCCATCGAGTCAGTGATGCTATCCAGCCATCTCATCCTCTGTCGTCCCCTTCTCCTCCAGCCCCCAATCCCTCTCAGCATCAGAGTCTTTTCCAATGAGTCAACTCTTCGCATGAGGTGGCCAAAGTACAGGACTTTCAGCTTTAGCATCATTCCTTCCAAAGAAATCCCAGGGCTGATCTCCTTCAGAATGGACTGGTTGGATCTCCTTGCAGTCCAAGGGACTCTCAAGAGCCTTCACTAACACCACAGTTCAAAAGCATCAATTCTTCAGTGCTCAGCCTTCTTCACAGTCCAACTCTCACATCCATACATGACCACTGGAAAAACCATAGCCTTGACTAGACGGACCTTTGTTGGCAAAGTAATGTCTCTGCTTTTCAATATGCTATCAGGTTGGTCATACCTTTCCTTCCAAGGACTAAGTGTCTTTTAATTTCATGGCTGCGGTCACCATCTGCAGTGATTTTGGAGCCCAAAAAAATAAAGTCTGACACTGTTTCCACTGTTTCCCTATCTATTTCCCATGAAGTGATGGGCCCGGATGCCATGATCTTTGTTTTCTGAATGTTGAGCTTTAAGCCAACTTTTTCTCTCTCTACTTTCACTATCATCAAGAGGCTTTTGAGTTCCTCTTCACTTTCTGCCATAAGGGTGGTGTCATCTGCATATCTAAGGTTATTGATATTTCTCCCGGCAATCTTGATTCCAGCTTGTGTTTCTTCCAGTCCAGCGTTTCTCATGATGTACTCTGCATATAAGTTAAATAAGCAGGGTGACAATATACAGCCTTGACATACTCCTTTTCCTATTTGGAACCAGTCTGTTGTTCCATGTTCAGTTCTAACTGTTGCTTCCTGACCTGCATACAGATTTCTCAAGAGGCAGGTCAGGTGGTCTGGTATTCCCATCTCTTTCAGAATTTTCCACAGTTGATTGTGATCCACACAGTCAAAGTCTTTGGCATAGTCAATAAAGCAGAAATAGATGTTTTCTGGAACTCTTTTGCTTTTTCCATGATCCAGCAGATGTTGGCAATTTGATCTCTGGTTCCTCTGCCTTTTCTAAAACCAGCTTGAACATTTGCAAGTTCACGGTTCATGTACTGCTGAAGCCTGGCTTGGAGAATTTTGAGCATTACTATACTAGCATGTGAGATGAGTGCAATTGTGTGGTAGTTTGAGCACTCTTTGGCATTGCCTTTCTTTGGGATTGGAATGAAAACTGACCTTTTCCATTCCTGTGGCCACTGCTGAGTTTTCCAAATTTGCTGGCATATTGAGTGCAGCACTTTCACAGCATCATCTTTCAGGATTTGAAATAGCTCAACTAGAATTCCATCACCTCCACTAGCTTTGTTCGTAGTGATGCTTTCTAAGGCCCACTTGACTTCACATTCCAGGATGTCTGGCTCTAGGTCAGTGATCACACCATCGTGATTATCTGGGTCGTGAAGACCTTCTTTGTACAGTTCTTCTGTGTATTCTTGCCATCTCTTCTTAATATCTTCTGTTTCTGTTAGGTCCATACCATTTCTGTCCTTTATCGAGCCCATCTTTGCATGAAATTTTCCCTTAGTATCTCTAATTTTCTTTTTTTTTTATTCTTTTATTTTTTATCCCCATCCTGAACCCTCTAATTTTCTTGAAGAGATCTCTAGTCTTTCCCATTCTGTTTTTTTCATCTATGTCTTTGCATTGATTGCTGAGGAAGGCTTTCTTATCTCTTCTTGCTATTCTTTGGAACTCTGCATTCAGATGCTTATATCTTTCCTTTTCTCCTTTGCTTTTCACTTCTCTTCTTTTCACAGCTATTTGTAAGGCCTCCCCAGACAGCCATTTTGCTTGTTTGCATTTCTTTTCCATGGGGATGGTCTTGATCCCTATCTCCTATACAGTGTCATGAACCTCATTCCATAGTTCATCAGGCACTCTATCTATCAGATCTAGGCCCTTAAATCTATTTCTCACTTCCACTGTATAATCATAAGGGATCTGATTTAGGTCATACCTGAATGGTCTAGTGGTTTTCCCTACTTTCTTCAATTTAAGTCTGAATTTGGTAATAAGGAGTTCATGATCTGAGCCACAGTCAGCTCCTGGTCTTGTTTTTGTTGACTGTATAGAGCTTCTCCATCTTTGGCTGCAAAGAATATTATCAATCTGATTTTGGTGTTGACCATCTGGTGATGTCCATGTGTAGAGTCTTCTCTTGTGTTGTTGGAAGAGGGTGTTTGTTATGACCAGTGCATTTTCTTGGCAAAACTTTATTAGTCTTTGCCCTGCTTCATTCTGTATTCCAAGGCCAAATTTGCCTGTTATTCCAGGTGTTTCTTGACTTCCTACTTTTGCATTCCAGTCCCCTATAATGAAAAGGACATCTTTTTTGGGTGTTAGTTCTAAAAGGTCTTGTAGGTCTTCATAGAACCATTCAACTTCAGCTTCTTCAGTGTTACTGGTTGGGGCATAGACTTAGATTACTGTGATATTGAACGGTTTGCCTTGGAAATGAACAGAGATCATTCTGTCGTTTTTGAGATTGCATCCAAGTACTGCATTTCGGACTCTTTTGTTGACCATGATGGCTACTCCATTACTTGGCTTATAAAAAGAACAAATTTGAGTCAATTCTAGTGAAGTGGATGAACCTAGAGCCTGTTATACAGTGGAGTAAGTTAGAAAGAGAAAAACGAATATCTAGATTCCACATACATATGGAATCTAGAAAAATGATATTGATGAACCTTGTAGCAGGGAAGGAATGGAGATGCAGATATATAAAATGGGCTTGTGGACACAGTGGAGGAAGAAAGAGTGGGAAAATGAGAAAGTATCCATATATACACTACCATTTGTAAAATACATAGCTAGTGAGAAGTTTCTATACAACACAAGAAGCCCAGCTTGGTGCTCTGTGATAATTCAGAAGGGTGCGATGGGAGGACAGGATGGGAAGGAGGCTCAAAAAGGAGGTGATATATGTATAATTATCATTGGTCTGCATTGTTTTATGGCAGAAACCAATACAACATTGTAAAAGCAACTCTCCTCCAATTAAAAAATAAATAAAAAGAAAAATAATTTTAAAAAGATGACAAATAAAAAAAAAGCCCAGTGAGATGGTACCTGTCTGCAACCCATGAAGAGAGCTCTTACCGGACAGCAAACACTCCTGGATCTTGATCTAGGATATCTAAACTCAAAAAATATAAGAAGTCAATTTCTATTGTTTAAGCCACCCAGTTTGTGGTATTTTGTTGCAATATAATATAATGTTGCAACTAACTACTTGGCTCTTTAGACTAAATTTACATATGTATGATTATTTTAAATTCTGTCTCCTTACACTTTTTCTTTATTGGTTACATCATTGTTTAATTCCACTGTGGACACTATTTTCATACCACCACTCTACAGACTTTATCTTGCATTTTCTTGGAATTTTCCATTTTATGTTATAGCCTTGTGAGTGATGGTATTGCTTTTTTTATTGATTTCCCCCAAGTTCATTCTCTTAAAGAAGCTCTACAGCTTTTGGCAACAATGTCAAATACTTTCAGACAAAAGTCTTACAAAATGCCACTGATTTAGCCACAATTGCTCTGAGGCTTCTAAAAAACTTTGTCAAACCACAGACTATCTCCTTTTGTTTTTTCCTATGATTTCCCTAGTGCCTAATAGCATGGTAGAACTTACATGATATTGGCTAAATCAATGAACAAACAACAGAGTATGCTTCTTCATCTTTCTCTTGATATCAAAGGTAGCATCAACTGAATCAAATTTCCAAAGAAGCAAAAGTCAAATTTTCTACGCTAGCATGCAATGTGGTAATATAAGTTCTGGACGGGCAACAACATACAGTAAGTAGTGTGCTTGAAGCACTGTTCTGAATAACATATCCTCCCAGGCCTAATTTTCTGACCCACTCAAAGATTCTGTAAGCTATTTATAATCTCTTAGTACGTCCTGTCTCTACTTTAGCAAACCAGCATTGGTCCCTGTTATTTTCAGTGAAGACTTTGGTTGACATAGCACTTTTACATAAACAGAGAAGTCATCACTTTCAATAAATACCAAAGAGAATCAGTGACCCAATAAAGGGTAAGAACTACAATTTAAAGGAAAAAAATTTGCTTGAGAAAACGGGTTATTTCTTTTTTGCAATTAAATTGGGTTCTAAAAATGTGAATGTGAACTACTTAAGAAAAGAGCCTATAGAGTCATTATGGCAAGCTATAGTCAAAAGATAAACACGGAAAACCTTCCCTATTTTTACCAAATGTCTTTGTTCTTTCAATCATGTAACATTAAAAATGTAAATAATTTTACTTTATAATTACATTATTTATTGTGAAACTCCTGCCTATGTTGTGTAATAAATGCTTTGTCTTAGGTTTGAACCTGAGTAGATTCAGAGTCCTATGTATAATGGGAATACAAAATATCAATATACTTGAAATTTTGTAATATAAAAGAAATCAAGTAAATTCTTTATCTTTACATCTCTAGTCATTTACAAATGAACTTGAATCAAATGACAATACCTTTCTCTAAGGAGCTACAGGAACTTGACAGGCATTATTTAATTCCTGTTCTCACTAATCTTGGTGTGATATTACAACTCTTATTCTAACACTGGTGTAATTGAAGGACAGAAAATTAAACATTAATCCAAAGCTCCATCCACCCCCACACACTGTCTACTTCTCTTAAATCCAAGCTCGTAAGGAAGAAAGGAACAAATAAAAAATGAATCCTTTCTTCAACATCATCTTCAGTGAGTATGAGAGTACACAGTGGTAGGAATGAAAATCATCTTCTCTGAAAATCTGAATTTTATTGCTAAAATTTCATCTTGCTATTGAATTATGAGACCACTCAGAACATATCTATACTGCAGTTAATTTTAGGCTTCTTGAGGTAACAAACTGTTATGATGTTTACTCATCATCTTATACCTTAATTTCTCTTTCATCCATCCATGAAGAATAGAAATTAGCAGACAGTTAAATAACAACCAGAGCATCTGATCTAGTTTCCTGTCTTCTTACTTATCCTAATGTGACAGCTAGCCCACAAAGCTAAAGTCTTCTTTAAGCATGTGGAAAAGTGCATGACATATCAACTGGCATACAGTCAGATTTTTCTTTTCCATAAATCTACAATCACATCTAAGCAGTTAGCTTTTCATTTTAATTTGGTCTATGCAGATAAAAAGATGAGGGCGTCCTACCTTGTATTATGTAAGAATGAAAAGAAGAAAAGAAAATCTATGTATGTTTGTTTGTTTCAGGTCCTAATGCTTCAGTTAATAGTGGAAGCAAATTCAGAAAATGCAGCAAGAAATTTCAGGAGAGTTACCCATGTGGTTGAAGGGGTTGGACTGTAAGAAGCAATGTGAAATAGAAGAAAGAAGGAAACAGGTGATGGCAGGAACAGTATAAGGCTGAGATCTTTGTTTTCATCATACTCAGAAGTCAAAAGGGAGTTCTGAATAAAGACAACAAGTTTATTCAGCAATTTTAGTTTGAATCTCAATGAGGTGAAGACAGAGCTGCCTTGTTCCTAATTTGTACTAAAGTCCCTCAGTGTGACAGACAAACAAACCTCCAGCAGAGGAATAAACAAGAATCCAGGAACAAACTCCCATCCTCCCAAGTCTGAAGACCATGGGCAGTAGAGTGGTAACAGGAAGTTTGGAAAAGGGAGAAGCATGACAGTAGTTCAAATACTCAACAAACTCCATAAGCAGAAATCAAAATTACTCATCATTCCATTTAACGTGATAGCTTTGCAGTAAGTGTGAATAACAGGTTTCTGTTTTTTCTTCTCCCTCCTCCCTCTGTCCCTCTGTCTCTCCCTCCCCCTCCCTCTCTCCCTTCCTCCCTCTCTTCAATCTTGGCTAAATTCTACAACCTTTACACTGCAACAAAAAAATAAGGGTGTGACACAATTTCACATAGCTAACTTTTGGAACATTAATATTTCTTTTCTTCTTCAAAAATGGTCAATATGCAAATCTGGGCGAGGAGGGTAATGGATTGGAGAGAGAATGAAACAACAAAACTGTGATATGCAGATCACCCTAGAACTTTAAAAAAATATTTAATGTATTACTCCTAAGAAGATAAGGGTTATGTCAATAAAGTATTAATATTTTGAAGACATTCCTTACCATGAAGCTGTCTATCTCCTGAAGCAGTTACATTTCCAAATCATCTCAAATAGCCCCTGGGTTCCACTGAATATCAACAGAAGGATTCATTTATCACTCCTAACCCAAACCATAATTCATGTTTTCAGAGCTATATCCTCTTCTTTGACTAATCTTCTTGGACAAAGGACCTCTCTCCTTGAGGCTATTCCACTTAGTGATCAGTCCTGTATTGTTTATGACTTTCTATAATCAATCATATCAAGAATGGAGAAGTCACCCATCACTAGGTTCTTTATGTTTCTGCCCATGATTGTTTGTGGAGCTTTATGACTATTCTAAGGCTTTGCAGGTCAATATCAATGACTTGTTCTTTGAAAGGGCCCATAGCCATTCTGACATGGCATAGTCTGGCAGCCTTTGACCAAAGAACCACATCTTGGTAATTAGAAAGAGGTATAAGTGCACTAGACATCTAAAACTACAGAAATGCATCTTGATACAAGGTCAGTTCTCTATTTTTAACACAGTTTTATTTGCCCTATTTTGACCACATATATGCCTAGATTTCAGTATACAGACAGGATTAGTCCAGTTAGCTAACCTCATATATAATCCAATCTATTTCCATTAAATATGGTAAATATGTTTACTCTTCACATGAGATGATAAATATACTTGAAAGTACTTCATCCCTAATCCTGCATTGAGAATGCAGAGCTATATTTTTAAAAGGAGCTGAGCAAATCTCTGAAACCCTCTTTGAATCTTTGCTCTGTCAGTTATTTCCTCTGAATCTAGGAACAAAATCTTCACCTTTCTGTGCCTCAGTTTTCTTAATATAAACATGTAAATATCAATTTTCAAAATAGTAAGAGCTCCATGAGACAATGTATATGAAGCATCTCCTCTACATTTTTTAGTTTTAGAGCTTATTACTATTATTAATGACATGTTTCAGAGTATATTGTTCCTTCATGTGACACTGCCAAAAGTCAAAGTTCCCAGAGCTCAGTCTTGCTAAAAGGATAACAGTCATAAGGCAAATTATGTATATACGTGTATATATGTATACAAAGTATAAATATATAATGTAAATGATATACATGTAAATATTTTTATATATGAATACATGTGTTTATATGCATACATATGTATGTATATATGTACACCTCTGTATAAATTTATACATGTGGAACCTGATTTAATTATTAATAAACTCAGGTCTATAAGACTTGCAAATCAAATCATTTTGACTGATCAAATTGACTTTCACAATGTAGTCACTGACTTATAAGTAACACCTAAGAAATGGTGTATTTTTAATGATGGGTCAATAACACTGCATTTCTTTACTCAAGAAAGTTCATGATAAAGTATTATTACTGAAAGTGCTGTTTAAAGAATATATAAACAAGCTTTTGTCCTTGTAGTTTTCAAATGTCTTCTATTGGTCACAGACAAAATGGAAGTGGCTCCAAATTCATTTTAAGTAGACTAAAATTAACAAACAAAAACTAACACAAGCAAAGGAAATAAAAATTAGCCTGGAAATGGATGAAATAGAAAACAGAAAAACAATGGTGAAAAATCAACAAAACCAAAAACTGGGTCATCAAAAATGACTCACCTAACTATACTGACAGAAAGAAAAAACAAGATACAAATTAAGAAAATCAGGAATAAAAGAGGGAATATCACAACTAAGTTTACAAAAATAAAAGATTATAAGGAATACTATGAAAAGTTGTAAGCTAACAAATCAGATAACACCATTAAAATGGACATATTCCTAAAGAGACACAAACTACCAAACAGACTAAAGAAATAGAAAATATGACTAGACCTATAACAACCTAAGAGAATTAATTAATGATTAAAAATCTTTCCATTTCAGAAAAAATCTAAAGCCCAGATAGTGTCCCTGGCAAATTTTTATTGTTAAGTTGCTCAGTCGTGTCCAACTCTTCGTGAACCCATGGACTTTAGTGTGCAGGCTTCCCTGTCTTTCACCATCACCCGGAGCTTGCTTAACAGTAAATTTTACCAAAGATTTAAAGGACTACACCCAACTCTTCACAGGCTCTTTCAAAAATAGATAAGAATGGAATGTTTTCCTGCTCATTCTGTGGGGCTTTCCAAGTATTTCCAAGAAATTAAACAAGACATTACAGGAAAAGTAAAACAAAGCAAAATTTTAAAAAACTACAGACCAATATTCTTTACGAATATAGACAGAAAACATATTTCACATAATACTGGAAAATCAAATCCAGAAACATGTAAAAAAGAATTATATACCATTACCAAATAGGATTTATATCCCAGGAATGCAAGATTGGTTTAACATACAAAAATCAATCAACAAAATATATCATATTAATATTAATATATCATATTAATAGAAAAAGTGCAAAACATATAATAATTTCAAAAAGACACAGGATATATAATTGACAAAATCTCACACCCATCCAGGATAAAAAAAAATCATTTAACAAACTAGAAATAGAAAGGAACTCTACTAGTCTGATAAAGGATTATATGAAAACTCCATTAACATCATACTTAATGGAACTATCAATAGATTTCCATTGGGGTTGATGAAAATGTTCTAAATAGTTGCAAAATTTTGTGACTATGCTGAAATCACTAAATTGTACACTCTGAATGGATGAATTGTATAGTATGTGAAACAAAGCTATTAAAAAGAAAAAAAAAAAAAAAGAATACATGCAGATGGCCAAAAGGCATAGGAAAAGATGTTCAACATTACTAATAATCAAAGAAATGAAAACTGAAACCACAATGAGATACCACATCACACCTGTCAGAATGGCTATCATGAAAAAGGCCACAAAGAGCAAATGTTGATGAGGATGTAGAGAAAAGATAATTTTTAAGGAGATCCAACCAGTCCATCCTAAAGGAGATCAGTCTTGGGTGTTCACTGGAAGGACTGATGTTGAAGCTGAAACTCCAATACTTCGGCCACCTGATGCAAAAAGCTGACTCATTTGAAAAGACCCTGATGCTGGGAAACACTGAGGGCAGGAGGAGAAGGGGACAACAGAGGATGAGATGCTTGGATGGCATCACTGACTCAATGGACATGGGTTTGGATGGACTCCAGGAGTTGGTGATGGATAGGGAAGCCTGGCATGCTGTGGTTCATGGGGTCACAAAGACAGGGCTGAGCGACTGAACTGAACTGATACACTGTTAATGAAATATAAAGTAGTACAGCCAATATGGAAAACAGTATGGAGGCTTCTCAAAAAACTGAAAATAGAACTACCATGTGACCCCATGGACTGTAGTCCACCAGGCTTCTCTGTCCTCTCCTCTGAGAATTTTCCAGGCAAGAAAACTGGAGTGTGTTGTCATGCTCTCCTCCAGGGGATCTTCCCAACCCAGGGTTCGAACCTAGGTCTCCTGCATTGCAGGCAGATTCTTTACCATCTGAGCCACCAGGGAAGCTCAAGAATACTGGGGCGGGTAGCCTAACCCTTCTCCAGGGGATCTTCCCAACCCAGGGATAGAACTGCTGTCTTCTGCATCATAGGTGGATTATGACCCAGAAATTCCACTTCTGGGCATTTATCCCAAATAAGCAAAAACACTAATTCAAAAAGATACATGCACCCCAATATTGATAGTAGCATTGTTTACAATAACCAAGATAGGGAAGCAATCTAAGTGTCTATCAACAGATGAATGGATAAAGAATATCTGCTATATATACACAATGAAATACTACACAAGTGTATGAAAAAATGAACTAATGCTCTTTGCAACATTGTAGATGGAGTTGGGGGATATTACACCAAGTGAAATAAGTCAGTGAAACAGAAATATTGTATGATATCACTTATAGTGGAATCTAAACACTACAACAAACTAGTGACTGTAAGAAAACCGATATAGAGAACAAACTAGTGGTTACCAATAGAGAGAAAGAAGGGGAGAGAGGTGAGATGCATATAGGGATTAAGAGGACAGACTACTATGTATAAAATAAACAAGACACAAGGATATATAGTACAATACAGGGAATATAGCAATTATTTTCAGTTCAGTTCAGTTGCTCAGTCATGTCCAACTCTTTGTGACCCCATGAACTGCAGCACGCCAGGCCTCCCTGTCCATCACCAACTCCCGAAGTCCACCCAAACCGATGTCCATCAAGTCAGTGATACTATCCAACCATCTCATCCTCTGTCGTCCCCTTCTCCTCCTGCCCTCAATCTTTCCCAGCATCAGGGTCTTTTCAAATGAGTCAGCTCTTCGCATCAGGTGGCCAAAGTATTGGAGTTTCAGCTGCAACATCAGTCCTTCTGATATTATTTTATAATAACTATAAATATAATATAACTTTTAAGTATTGAATGTTGTACACATGAAACCTATATAATACTGTAAATCAACTATACTTAAATATGAAATCAATCTAAGTGTCCATCAACAAATAAATGGATAAAGAAGATGTCACACGCACACACTCACAAACAATGGAATATTACTCAATCATAAAAAAGAGTGAAACTTTGCCATTTGCAACAACATGGATGGATGGCCCTGGAAGGCATTATGCTTAGTGAAATAACAGACAAAGACAAATTCTATGTGTTATCACTGATAGCAGAATTTAAAAAATAAAACAAATGGCCGAATACAACAAAACAAAAACAAACTCATGGATATAGAGAACAAATTAGTGTTTACCACTATTTAGAGGATTAAGAGATTCAAACTACTAGTCATAAAATAAATAGCCTACAAAACTACATTGTACAGCACAGAGAAATATAGTCAATATTTTATAAGAGCTTTTACAAGGGGTATAACCTATAAAAATGTCGAATCACCATGTTGAACACCTGAAACTAATATAATATTGTAAATCAACTATACTTAAATTAAAAAAAAAAATTCAACAGGTAACTTTTACAGCAAGACTAATGACTGGTAGCCTCAGAACAACAGCATGCAAAGCTGCGGCCAAAGCACAACTACCAAAAGTACTGTGTGGTGGTAGCAAACATGGAGGAGGACCCAGAAGGAAGGCAAAGAGATTCCCAAAGGCCCAGAGAGCCAGAGTCTTCAAGAGGGAACCGTCAACCACACTCTTTCTCAAATAACAAGAGTCTGATCAGCATGCAAAAATTCACAGGTGAATGGAGACACGGGAAAATGTGAATAGTACATGGCAGTCTGGACTCTATAAACTCTAGAAACCAATCAAGTGTAACTGATTTAAAAGACTCAATCTGGTTTGAAAGAAACTTCTGGAAAGAGAAACTTCATTGAGCAGGAAGGAGACACTGTTGCAAAGGAAAAAGAAGTTCCACATAAAAGTAGGGAGAGAAGCAGATGACACAGATCTCAAGGAATGCATGTCTATCTTGTTGAACGCCCAGTGATAACAACAGAAGAGGAAGTCCTAGATATGTGCAGCTGGAGAGGAGATCTCTCCCCTACTAAAACGGCAGAAAACCAGTAATTGTGCCAGTCACTGATTTACTAACCTTTAGTTTCAAATCTGTCTTTCTATTCTCTCCCTTTTGATGCTGTATCTGGGATTCTGCATACTCTCTATCAAATGACAACGCATTAGGTTCTATTAATAGTAGCAAGACTTGAAGGCGGAGGAGAGGAGAATTAGTTCATTCTTTTCCTCTCTTCATACTGTTCCTGATAGTAATGCCCTAATCAGGACATTTCAGCACAACAGCAGGAGTTGGTTCCAGCCTCTAACTGCCTTGAGCATTCCCAGAACTGCTCCATTGTCTGCACTCAGCATTATTCTTGGCAGTTGGGCAGGCTTTCCATAAGAAATTCTAAATCATAACTACATGATGCCTTCCCTTAATCGTCTATGTACTGATAACCTCAAGTTTTTGCCTGTAAAGGTAGCAGTTTTTTTTTTTTTTCTGCAGTTATTATCATCATGTTATCCAAGTATTGCCTGTTTCTCATTCATATTTTCAGCACCTGTGTAATCAATTTTCTTATGGACTTCCTTCTGTTGAAATACCTAGGTTGGTAGCTCTGTGTGCATGCTAAGTCGCTTCAGTCCTTTTCTATTCTTTGTGACCCTATGGACTGTAGCCCCCCAGGCTCCTTTGTCAATGGGATTCTCCAGTGAAGAATACTAGAGTGGGTTGCCATGCTCTCTTTTGAAATACCTTGTTTGGTAGCTCTATTCTGGTATAAATCTTAACTGAGAAGATCCTTGTGTTGGTTGGCAAGGTTTCTGAATGCTGGCTAGTTTCCATGTCAATGTGAAATAAGATTCTAGAAATCCACAGTATTCAGAGTCATCATAGCAAGTTAAATCACAAGCTGTTGCTCGTGACAGTGCCTACTGAAGTAAGGACTCTGACAGATCAAAGGGCTTTTGCACTTTACAGTTGTAAAGTGGTGGTAATGGTCACTTTAAATCTCTGAGGAAGGATGATATTTCTTATTGCACAAGAGAGCCTTACAAAAGATGATGAGTATGGGATTTTAAACTCTATTTAAATCAAATTCTATGGCCGACCTAAAAAATCACATATTCCTTATACCTGACATAGCCAAGTCTGCTGAATATAAGACCCAACATTTAATTATGCAAGTCAGAGAAGTACAATAAAAGCTGACTATTCAACAACTGAAAGAGCATTGACTGGAAAATAGTGGGACACGGTGATTTGCAATGAGAACACATGGGTAAACTTGACTGATGGTGAGCATCCTGAACCTCCCAGTTTCCTAAGCCTTCTTTATCAGCTAAGGCTTCCTCTCCTTTCATGTTTGAAGAAACGCTCCCCCTTGCTTGAAGAACACATAATAAACTTACAGAGGCAGTTGTATGGTAAGGAGATGCTGCACACCTCAAGACCTCCCACCCCAAAACCACACACTATTGCCTCTAGGTCTATATTTAGTGTCAGATATCAGAAGCCTTAAGGGAAACAAAAGTGAGTCTAGAAAAAGATATTTACTCCATAATAATTGCAATGTTTTAATTTATATCACCAGAAACTTTGGTAAATATATGTGGTAATGAACTGTAAGAGTTTTAACCATGCAGGATGGAATATAATTTTTGATCATGTCAAAATATTGATATGGATTCACTTATCACAGACTCTGTATTTAAGGTGCTGGCTCCAGCAACAGAAACTCCTCTAGCAGTTTCCTTTAAACTAAAACATAGATTTGAGAGCAACCTATATTCAATGAAGTTGATTTTCTTTCACATAGTGTAGTAGGAAGAACCTGAAGGTTCAGGAAGACACAGATGTAGAAGTAGATTTATTGTGTACAATTGCACATTCAACACTCAATTGTTTGAGAGCCCCCAAAGGATGAGCTCTTTAATAATCAAGAAATATATTAGACATAGTAGCTGGTTTCCCTTAGTGAGTGATTCAAAAGCCACAGTGTCTTTTATGACCTATCCTTAGAAGTCACATGTCATGACTTTCAAAGTGTACGTTATACAGATTGACCTAATTTGGTGTGAAAGGGAATTGTACAAGGAAATGAATACCAGAGGCAAAGATCTTTGTGTGTCATGCCAAAGACTGGTTACTACAGCTTGTTTGTGATTTTTGACTTTAATGAAAATATTCTAAATATATGATAAAAAATTTAAATGCTATAAAACTATCTCAAAATCTAAAGCTAAATTATAAATATTCACAGTTTCTAGTTATTTATCGGGGTACATTGGAGAAGGAAATGGCAACCCACTCCAGCATTCTTCCCTGGAGAATCCCAGGGACAGAGGAGCCTGGTGGGCTGCCGTCTATGGGGTCGCACAGAGTCGGACACAACTGAAGGGACTTAGCAGCAGCATCAGGGTACTGACAGTGTAACCAAAAAGAGGAACTATTTCAAATAACTAAACACAAAATGTGACTACAAGTCTTAGTTAGATATGTCCTAAACACAAAAAATAACTAAAAAAAAGTTTCAATATTTTTTGCATGATTATGTTTTTGGTGTTACTACTGACATTGTTTTCTGGTAGTACAAATAGTGTTATATGTGTATTGTCGAAAAAAACCAATGAACAATTATACTGGAGTCCCTGGGAACATGAATTTTCAGCACTGGTTGTCAGGTGATGCAGATACAAGATCTCTAGTTATATATATACAATTCTGATCTAATTGGTCCTAAATCTGAATTAAGTCTGAATAAATCTATTAAGTATTATACAGGCCTAGAAACTATGAGGAGCTTAGTTGCATATTACCACTAGTATTCAAATTGTAGTCTCTAAATATGATTTCTCATACAAAGGAACCAGGGGCTCCTTGAAATACCTGATTCTAGTGTGGGTTGGGAGTGAGGGGAATGTGCAAAATGAGTTTGGAACATTTTGTCAATTAGGAAGCAAAAGAAGCCATCCACAACAACTGAGGATTATTTAAAAAACTCAGTAAGCAACCTGAAGTACCTCTTGCTGACCAAAAATTTAAAATAAATCAAATATGATTAAATCTATGGGTCATTATGTAGTGTTGTGAGTGTGCTCAGTCATGTCCAACTCTGCAACCTCATAGACTATAGCCCTCCAAGCTTCTCTGTCAATGGAATGGGTTGCCATTTCCTCCTCCAGGGGATCTTCCTGACCCAGGGATCAAACCTATATCTCTGTCTTGTGTAAACTCCCTTGATAGGTGGATTCTTTACCAACTGTGCCACCTGGGAGGCCCCCTGAGTCATTAAAGTTCTTTTAAAAAAATAAGAAACAGAGAGAGGAGGAGAAAGAAAAGTAGAAAACTCATTGTTTATCTTCGAAAGATGCAAGTTTATAATTCCATTATTTTGAATACTAGTTAATACAGAAAGCAATTGAGCATTTGTCTACTTTGTCCTATACCAACTACATCCCAGGGTAACCAAATATGTCTAGAGAAGTTTCTCTTTAGCATTATGTTCTAGCTAACAAGTAAAGAGATATAATCGGAGTATCATCAGTTTGCATTCCTTAATGAATTAATGTAGATAATCAATAGACTTTGAAAGAGATAGGCCAGGACTTCCTGATGGAAATATACCAAACTGCCTCTGAAGTATTTTTGCAAGAAAATCTTACCCAAATATGTTTAAGCCCATAGATCTAAATTCCATGTTTCAGGAAATACATGAATCAGGATCTCAAACAAATGACTCTCTTCCTTCAAACTGTAAACTGCAAAGGACAAAAAGGGGAAATAGGTTAACCTTTAAAACTGAGAGACTTAAAATATGTATCTATCAGTTGCCAAGTGTGAAATTTATTTGCCTTTTGATGTGTGTTAGTCACTTAATAGTGTCCAACTTTTTGTGACTCCATGGATAGTAGCCCACCAGGCTCCTCTGTCCATGGAATTCTCCAAGCAAGAATATTGGAGTGGTTTGCCATTTCTTTCTCCAGGGACCTACCTGACCCAGGGACTGAACCCAGATCTCTGGCATTGCAGGCAAATTCTCTACCATCTGAGCTACCAGAGACAACAGTCCAAATTTGAACATGGACTGTGGACTTTGCTAATACTGCTGCTGCTGCTGCTGAGTCACTTCAGTCGTGTCCGACGTCCTACAGACGGCAGCCCACCAGGATGCCCCGTCCCTGGGAATATTAAGTATTAATTATTATACTTTAGTGTGATAACGGTATTGCTATTTTTTAAAGACTTTATCTTTTAGATGCTTACTGAATAGTTATAGATAAAATAATGTGCTGGCTGTGATTTGCTTCAAGTTAAAATGTAGAAATGTGTGTGGCTACAGATTAAACAAAACTGACCTTGAGTTGATATTTGTTGAGTCTGGCTTAACAGGCATATGACTGGGGCTTTTCATAATAAAAAATTTTAATTAAAATGTAAATCTATATGTTTCACATATTTTCATAAGGCCACTTAAAATATAACTTAATATTGATAGTTACGTCATCACATCATATACAGTCCCCGCATTAGTATGTATTTTCTCTCTGGCAATGCCTGTGATTAAAGTATACTCCACTTGATATGTTTTTCCCCCTGGCATTTTAGATACCAACAACCTTACAGATGAGCACAGGGCTTTATGCCCAGACTTTAAGACATAAGGCTAGAGCTAACAATAAAAGTAATGACTAAGCCCTGTCTATTATTTACCTTCACTTAGTTGCTCAAAGAGCTTTGAATTCAACAATTAACTAAATTATACTTGGCTGCATATAGTCACTTAATTTTATAGCCTATTGAGTTTGATAATCATAAGAGAGCATGAATTACAGAGAGGTAAGGATAAAGTGCTTGGGTTAGTGCCTCATTATCCTTGCATCTCCAGTTTTTTGTATATTGTCCAGCACACAGAAAATGATGAATAAATTTTAATTTATCACTGAAGGAAGGAAAAAAGAAAGAGATTTCAGGGAAAGACATAGAGAAAGAGAGGAAAGGACAGTAGAAAGAAGCTGCACCATTTATCTATTGCACCATAATGCTATATAAAAGAACCACAAAACCTCAGTGGCATATAACAGTAAGTTTTCAAATGCCAAAGGGACTGGGCTGCTTTCTAGTTGTATTGTGGAACTTTGCTGCACTCACTCTTACTGGCATTGGGCTTACCTAAGGCAGCCTCAGGTGGACCAACTGGAATAAACTAACTCTACTGCAAGTCTATTACACTTCAACACACTCTAGACCAGGCCTGGTGCTGGCAACAATGCAAGAGGTTAAGTCCATTCTTTGAAGCACTTGTCCAGCTTCTACTTGGTCATGTTTGCTATTACATGTTTCTGGCCCAAACAAAGACCATGGCTAATCCCAGAACCCTGAAAAGCTATCAATAGATTAAAAAGATCATGGATGCATGATGTAGGGAAGAATTGAGGCCCTTTTTTGTGATCCGCAGCAAATGAAATAAAGATATTAACTACACGACAAGTGCAACTTGGTACTCTGCTTATTCTTTATTTTCTGTTTCCAAATGCTAAACAAAGCCAATTGGAACTGTGGCACCAATTAACTAAGTTACCTCTTGGGATTTTATATTGAACTGGAGTTTTTGTATCATTCTTTTATTAATTAACCTTTTCTTTATTGAGTTCAACCTCTTCACCAAAGTCTGTATAAAGCATCGTCCTTTGTATACGGCAGCGACTTGATAAATATAGATTAAAGTAGCAGTTTTGGTCACAGATTTCTTGTCTACCTAGCACTATTCCTTGTTGGCCTCTATTATCCCATTTCTAAGAGATGTGTTAGCTGAAACAAGCACTAGCCTTCTTCTCCACTCCCCATGTTTCCTTGCATGTGGAAAGACCATCCATTGGCTAGGATTCTTGCCTCTCTAATCATATTTTGACTCCATTTCAGGTGTAATTGATTTTTTCTAACTAGCAAACATGAAAGAAGAAACTGGGTACCTACAATCTTATCTGTTTCTCTTTCTCATAAGAGAAGAGATTCACATCAAGAATGTTTTCACTCCATGCTGTTCCTCTAGGAAATCTGTCACTATGGTAAGAATTCTACATAACTTGCAACTGAATTTATTAAGAAGTTCTCTTGCCTTCAGATATAAGGCAAACCCTCCAATACTCACAAAATCAATAAATGACTTATTTTGGTTTTCATCTGCTTGATTTTGGTTCAGAACTTATGTGTGGAAAACACATGTTATGATTCTGTTCCTTAAAAACACCTGTAACAAATCACAGTTTATTATTCTACAATGACATATTGTATTTGTGATTAAAGAGTTGGTACTCACGTGTATTTGATGTAATCCAAAGGAAAATAGGTTGCCCAAACTGTACAATCTGCGACCTGTTAAAGTTTTCCCAGGATGGCAATGAATGCACAATTCTAAACATCTAACAATTAAAAATGTTAAAATGACTGCTTTTCTTGTGTTTCTCACAATGTCAATTTTTTTCACAGAGTTTAATTCAAAGTCACTTTCACACTGAAGATTTTAATAACCTCCATTTCCAAAAACATGTTTCTTTTTAAGAAATCAAAGATGGATAGCTAATCTTGCAAATTATGATATAATATAAAACATAAAAATAATGATGCAGGATATAAAATTTTAAAATTACGTCAGTCCCGCCTCATCTCTGAAAATAAAGGAAAAATAACTTTTGTGATTCAATATAATTTACTTATTAACCCATAAATGGTTAGGGCAGAGGATGAGATGGTTGGATGGCATCACCAATTCAATGGATATGAACTTGGGAAAACTCCAGGAGACAGTGAGGGACAGGGAGGCTGGGGGTACTGCTGTCCATGGGGTCACAAAGAGTTGGACACAACTTAGTGACTAAACAAGGACAACGTGATTTACACTTGTTTGCTAACAACTTATATTAAAGCTTATTTGTAACTATAAAAAAATATTTCCTGGTATATACTATAATGGTTTGTTTAAGGATAATGAAATTATTATAATTGGGTTCAAGGATTACTTATTTGGCTCCATGCAGAAAGACGAGTACTATCAAAATGAATTAAACATTGTGAATTGTGCTGTACTTTTTTGAGACCTACTGTACTTTCCAGTGATAAGCAAGGGCATAAGAAAGATAACATTATTCATACGTTACGCTTCACAAACTACCTCCATAGAAATACAGAGTTTATTTTCTTTTCTGGTCAAAATGTGTTTGGATAGGGTTCACTACTGATTTGAAATTTAAATATAATTTTTCTCATGAATGAGAAGCTTCTGTTAGTCATTCATGTATTGTCTTTTTGCTGATATGACCTCTGTTTTCAAGTGAATGACTTATTCCTCTTCAAAAGCTGATAGATTTTGTGAGGGGGGAAAAAAGCTACTATACCTTTGAGAGACAACTTCTTTGCCTTAAGTGCTTATTTCAGTATTTTTGAAGCAAAGCTAAAATGCATCAAAAACAATTTTCCTGATTTTATTTGTATCGGGTTTACCATATCAGAAATGTACCAAGTTTAAGAATTTAATGAAAGTTGTGGCTTTACTCAAAACCCTAAACTTGGCTTTTGATTTAAATATTCCAAAAGATGGAAGAGTTCTGAGATAAAAAGTAGTGTCATTTGCCTACATGCTATTTCATAGTGGGTTCTATAGTTGTGCTACACAGCTGAGTAGCAAAATAAATATTACAGTTTTTATATTGCATTCTTTTCATATTACCTTTATGTAATAAGAAATGGACTGATGTTTTTGATTAACCCAATTTCAGCTTTAAAAGGAGTTACAGTTTGCTTTACTCTGTCTAAAAATGGTTTTAAATGCCAACTTCAATACAATATGTAAATAACTAAAGAATCTGCCTAGCAATGCAGAAGACATTATTAGTTCCATCCCTGGGTCAGGAAGATTGCCTGCAGGAGGGTATGGCAACCCACTTCAGTATTCTTGCCGGGAGGATCCCATGGACAGAAGAGCCTGGCAGGCTATAGTCCACAGGATCACAAAGAGTCAGACTCAACTGAGTGACTGAACATGCACTCAAGCACAGGTACCAGGGATGCTTTTCATTGTCATCGAAATTAAACCTTCATGTAGCAGAAGGAAACAGATTTCTTCATCTTGTAAAGTACACTCTTTCACACTGCCTAAGGGAGGCTTGAAGTTAACAAAAACTACTGTGGATTTAAAGTCAATGTTTATTTTTGTTCATAGAAAATTATATTTACAGACCCAAGATTTAACATTTTAATCAATGTTGTTCCTATGACTGTTTTTATTTCAAGTTACAGTTGCTATTTTGCTTAGATTATTTTATAGCCCAGATAATTTAAAAGATAAGCATAAATTTTAAAAGCTTACCTTTAAGAGATTCTGTAACTGCTTATGTACAATGGATAAAACAATGAAACAAAAATCACTTCTTAAAAAGCAAATTATTGTTCTTTTATTTAATCATTGAACACATATTAACAGCCAACTTACTGTATGCTGGCTACATTCAGTCTATGAGAATCAAACTAAAATGTATGAGTGCATGTAACCTTTGTACTTATTTCAGGGAACAGGTGTGGGTACTGTAATAATCTCAGTTTTCTAGATATTTAGTGATGTTAATCAATTTCAGAGACAGCACAACTGGAAAGTGGCAGGAATGAATACGAACTCATATTTTTGAGATTATATCACAAACACCTTTTGTACTCTATGCTTTACTTGTTCATTTCTTTCATTTGACTCTAATCTCCTTAAATTTTGATACTGTGCTTCTAGATTTTTCTCCTCTTGCAAATGCTCCACATGACACATGATCTGATACTCACTGTGTTACAATAAATGCTTGAACAATTTCAGATAAAGTCATTTCATCAGGAGGCCTTCCAAGATCATCCTACTTGAAATTATTCCTCCACACTGCCCCACCCTAGGTTTCCCTAAATTTAAACCCTCTTATTTTCCTAATCCCACTTATGACTCTCCAACATATCTATTATAGTGGTTTATTATTGTTTTTCTTCCCTCACTAGAATCTATGGAATAAAGTAGCTTTGTCTGTTTTGTTCACTGTTGTCTCTGCTGAAGCAAAATAGTTACTAGAACATATTAGTCATTTGATAAATGTTTGTGGAATGAAGTAATTAATGAGCAGTCTATTAGAGTTCAGAATGCTGCTGCTGCTGCTGCTGCTAAGTCGCTTCAGTTGTGTCTGACTCTGTGCGATCCCATAGATGGCAGCCCACCAGGCTCCCCCGTCCCTGGGATTCTCCAGGCAAGAACACTGGAGTGGGTTGCCATTTCCTTCTCCAATGCATGAAAGTGAAAAGTGAAAGGGAAGTTGCTCAGTCGTATTCGACCCTCAGCGACCCCATGGACTGCAGCCTACCAGGCTCCTCCATCCATGGGATTTTCCAGGCAAGAGTACTAGAGTGGGGTGCCATTGAGAGTTCAGAATAGATGTCACCAAAAACCAGCTTGGAAGGCAATGCAAAAGCCCAAGTACTTAGTTCCACAGGTTAAGTAGTGGCAATGAAAAGAAGAGAGTAAAGAATGAATCTAAGAAATGTTTAAAAGAAGAGGGAAAGTTGGTATTGCTTACCAATTAGATAAATATTAGGCAACTCTTTTATAAGTGTGCACAGACCTACATAACTTCAAATGGATTCATGGGATCTTAGAGTGAGAAAAGCTTAGATTCCAAAGCCATCCCCTTTATTCTCTCAAAGTACAGAGGGGGACAGAGGGTCTAGTCAGTTAAGTAACACACACAAGGTACACCAGTCCCCAGATTCTCTGCATATGACATGGTTCTGTAATAAACAGCAGCAAATATATTTATAACACATTGTTATAATTTTTAAAGGTACAATTTAGTGAGAAGCTTCTTTTGATTTTGGTACACAAGAAAATCAGTTGTGAACTAATTGTTCCTCCTACTTAAGCCTTATATGATATTAGCCATTTGACAACTCCTCTTTAACTCAAAGACCAATACAGTATGTGGAATATAGAACTTGAGAATAGCAAAGTCTAACCTTGAATAATATTCTTACTAGGTAATGAAAAACTAAAATTATAAGCTATAAAATGCAAGGAAATTTCATCTCAAGAGTTTGATGAGATTATGTCTTCTGTAGTTATATCTACTAAATGTTAAAGATTGATCTTTAGAGCCAGGTGAGTAGTATAGTCTTTTCTAATAGTTAAAAATGTTACAAGAGAAAAAGTCTCATTTAGAATGATTGTAAATGAAATAAAAAAGGTCATATGAGTACAAATTTAAAATATAGTATAGTAGAAACTCTAGCATTTAAAAAATGTCCTCTTGTTCATAAAATTCAACTTGAAGATATAACACCATGCTCTTCTGATTAACAAGAGTTGCTATGTTTTAAATAAAAAGTTACAATGATAATAACTAAACCTCCACAAAGTAGAAGGCACTGGCACCCCACTCCAGTACTCTTGCCTGGAAAATCCCATGGATGGAGGAGCCTGGTAGGCTGCAGTCCATGGGGTCGCTAAGAGTCGGACACGACTGAGCGACTTCAATTTCATTTTTCACTTCATGCACTGGAGAAGGAAATGGCAACCCACTCCAGTGTTCTTGCCTGGAGAATCCCAGGGACGGGGGAGCCTGGCGGGCTGCCGTCTATGGGGTCGCACAGAGTCGGACACGACTGAAGCGACTTAGGAGCAGCACCAGCAGCCACAAAGTATTTGTAGTTAAAAGTAGGCATACATCCAGTTTCTATATCTGTGTCTTAAGAAAATAAACAAACAAACAACAACCATCAGTGAAATGGCATTTGGTGTGTTTTTATTAACTTTGCAAAATCCTGGGCAAATTATTAACATGGGACCCAGAAAGGTGCCTAAATTGGGTCTAGGGAGATTAACTGTAAAAACAATTAAAAGAACAAAGTTCATAGGAGAGTTTAGATCTTACTTTTTCGCCCCGGATTCTTTTGGTTTACAGGATTTGTTGCTCCATTAAAATAGCAGAGAAAAAATAAGCTTTGGCATTCAATTAAGTACTTACTTGTCACTCTTTAGTTATGTATTTTTCCTCATACTCCTCATACCACTGTCATATCCCCAAGTTCTTTCCTAATAAAGAAAAAGAAAAAAAAAACACCAAAAAACTAAATTTGACTGATTCCCCTGCTTTCGAAGGATTAGAGAATTAACAACCATCTCAGAGCCTAGTTGGCAGGGGAGAGGGGGTGTCACTCTATTCTAAGGCCTTTCAAAATTGTCATAGGTGCTATTTTCTGCTCCTAAATGAAGCGCTTAAGTTACCCTATAAGTGTTCAAGTTTGCCTAGTTCATCCTAGTTCATCGTGTAACATCACCTGATGTTACATCAGCTTAGGAGTGGTCTGACTCAACCAAACAGGTGTAACACCTTGCTGCTTCTGCTCTAACTATACTGCTCGCAGTACTTGTAAGTACTACGTATAAGCGGCTACACTAGCCTCTCTTCTGGTCTGGCTCCAGCTCCTAACCTAGATTTGGCCTAGCTGGAATTCATTCCACAATCACCTTCAATGAATGCATTCATTCTGCAATATTTTTTCTCCCATCCTGTTTCTTGCGTGACATCCTTTCTTCCTATTTCACTGAGAAAATAGAAGCAGTCCAAAGAGTTTTCTCTCACTCTTACCACCACATTTCATAGTCTATATTTCTCTTTTTATCGTAAATGTACTCACCATGCCTCTGTGGAAGTCCAATCCCTCCAATCTCTGGACACCATGCATTCAGAGACACCATTCCTAACACTGTTGCCTTTTTCATCTACTTTTTAAAATATTTTCTTTGCTTCCTATTAGCATCCAAATATACTAAAATATCTCCCTTTACAAATGCTTCTTTGAAGATATATGCTTTCTAGTTGTTAGCCAATTTATTTTATGTCCCTTTACCATAAATTTCAGAGTAATTTATTTGGGAGAGCAATTGCCTTTACACTTTCTTTTCTCTGCTAAACCCACTCCACCTTCTCTATCTCTTTACCAAAGGTTACTTTGGCCACAGCATTGTTAAATCCAGTGTTCGTTTTTCTCTACAATATCAGCACTTGACAGAATTGACCAGATATTTCTTGATATATTATCTTCATTCCATTACTAAAACCCACATTCTGTTAGCTCTCCTGCCACTTAAGTGACTGCTCCTTTTCAGTCCCCCTTGCCTGTCCCTCTCTCTACTGCCCAGAGCTCAGTCCTCAAAGAACTACTCTTCTCTAAAGATGCTGACTCCTTGAAGGGACCTCATTCCATTTAATGCCTTTAAATACAAGCTAAATGAGAATATATATAGCATGGATCTCTCTGATATCTCTCTGACTTGTTCATTCTTCTGTCTTACACATCTCCACTTAGATGTCCAACAGGTATCTCAAGATTAACAAGTCCCAAACTAAGATTCCAACTTAATCCATCAAATTCACTTTTCATGTTTTTCTCCATCTCAGCAAATGTCAACTTCAACATTCTCTTTGTTCTGGATGAAATGTTTGGAGTCATCATTGACCTTCTCTTTCTCTCATACCTTGCACCCAATCCATTAAAAAACATGTGGGCTCTAGCTTCAAAATATAATTTGTTCTTTAAAAAACCATTTCTTAACTGCCTCTACCGCTACATCACTGGTCCTGACTTTAATCGTGTCTGAGACTATTGAAATGGCCAGCTAGCTAAAATCCCAGTGTTTACTCTGCCCTCCAACCTCCCATTCTTCAAGTCTATTCTCCTCAGAGGTAAGTCCCAACTATCCTTTAAAGTCTAAATCATATTATTTCAGTACTATGCTGAGTCTGCAGTCTCTTCCTGTCTCATTCAGAATAAAAGGCAACAACATCCTTGACATGTGGTTCCCTTATCACTTCTCTGACTCCGCCTTCTCCACCCTCCCCTTCCTCTGCTTAGTTGCACTAACCTCTTTGCTTTTCTTTGGACAGACCATGCTTCCACTTTGACATTTTGGCTTCTGCAGTTCCTTCATAAAATGTTGTTGTCCTAATGTCTTCTCTCACACTTCCTTCCTCTCGCTACTCTATTTTCATCTCATCAATCAGGCTTTCCTGAAACTCATTATGTAAAATAGCAACATTCCCTCTTTGACTCTTCCTCTCTCCCTTACTCTATTTTATTTCCCTCCATAGCACTTGCCACCACCTGACATATGCCAGTTTCCCACACTAAAAGGGTGGGTCAGGTAGGAACATTGTTTTCTTCACTGTTTCATCTGAAGTACCCAAAGCAGTGCTTCGTGAACAGTATGAAGGCCACTGTCTTAGCAGCCAAAAGAATACTTCTACACTTTCCAAATACGGTCAACTCTTCCCCCCCCTCCCCCAGGCATTTTAATCAAAACAATAGAAAGCGTTGTGGACATCTACACAGTTTTATATTTCTGATCGCTGCTCCTTGGCAAATTGGCTCCCTCATTTTTATAATCCCCTTGGCTTCCCTCCTTGGGCCACCCTTCTTATATTTGCCAGCATGAATTTAAAAATATCAGTGTCTACTTCATTAATGCTCTTCTATACTCCATAGTAAATGGCTGCATACTGTCACCAGGACCTAAGGGACAGGGTGACCTAAGGGTCACAAGCACTGTACCAAGTCCAAAGGAGGCACCAACTCTGCTCTAACTAGAACAGACAGAATAGGTAGTAGAGTTTGCTTACTGTTTGAAGTGACAAGCGAAACTCTGTCCCCAGATTTATATATCAAAATCACTTTGAAAAGATTAAATTCCTAGTATAGAGGCCAAAGACAGTTGAGATAATTTTGCTTATAATTAGGACTTCTTTGCAGGTTAGCTAGCCACATCAGAGCAGCCTGTTGGCTGATAGCAAATAGATCTGTGGATGCTGGCATTCCTGGGGCTGGCTGGAAATCTTTTAGAGCAGAGTTCAGCAATCATTTCCTCCAATGAGCCAGATAGACTGTAAATATATTAGGATTGTATGCCACATACTGTCTGTATCCCATATTCCTTTTGTTTGAACAACACTTGAAAAATGTAAAATCTATTCTTAGCTCCAGAACTGCATAGAAACAGGCCACCTGTTGGATTTGACCCATTTTCAACAATTAACTGACCTCTGTCTTAGAGTTTAGCATTTTTAGTAACAAGTGAAGTGGCTCAAAGGTAAGATTCCCAGGACATGGGAGAAGAAAGTCCTATAGAAATCAGGTATTTAATAAAAGAAGCAACAATTAATAAATAACTGGGGAATGTTCTAGCCAACTAGCCATCAACAGCAGATAAAGCAATGGAAACTGTAAGTGCAGACCACATATGTTATGTAGAATATTGTTTGAAGTGATCTTAGAAGAGATAGTAGATGAAACTAGTCAAATGGACTATGTACTGTACACTACACTACTGTAGCAGGAAAATGAAGAGACCGGAGAAGTGGCAATAAGGACCTGAATCTTGCTCCTATCCTTGTGAGAGGCATGGTGTGCACAGATTTGCCTCCTAGGAATAGCCCAGATGAAGTAGTTTACTGGGTATATAACTACCATGTATTCATATTTCTGCTGTTGCTGCTGCTGCTAAGTCACTTCAGTCGTGTCCGACTCTGTGCGACCCCAGAGACGGCAGCCCACCAGGCTTCCCCGTCCCTGGGATTCTCCAGGCAAGAACACTGGAGTGGGTTGCCATTTTCTTCTCCAATGCAGGAAAGTGAAAAGTGAAAGTGAAGTCGCTCAGTCGTGTCTGACTCTAGCGACCCCATGCACTGCAGCCTACCAGGCTCCTCCGTCCATGGGATTTTCCAGGCAAGAGTACTGGAGTGGGGTGCCATTGCCTTCTCCAATGAGTATATGGTATACATTAGGCCTTCAGTAGAATTGAAGGCCTAATGTATACCATACACTCCTCTAGGTACTGCAGGTGTAGCAATAGACAGAACAAAGTCTCTAGAATCACGGAGCTTGCATTCTAGTCAAGAAATGGAGGCAGTAAACAAGATCATTCTTTACCACTAGTGCCACCTGGGAAGCCCAATAAGTAAACAAGATAATTTCAAACGAGCTCTTAGTATCAATCAATCACATAGGGTAATACGGCAAACTGAAATGAACAATCAAGCTTACTGCACTATTGCAAGAAAGAGGCTAAAAAGAAGCACCAGTTTACTAATGTTCCATTTTCTCCATAGAAAGCATGGAGTGATGATCAGATGGATGAAAAACAGGTGGGAGAATCATCTCACTAAAGAGGAGCCCCTAAAAAAGGCTTCTGTCTCTTTAAAGCTCCATGGGCTGGGAGAAGGGAGAGGGAAAAGGGCTAGGAGGAGAAAGATGCTGTGTCAAAGTATATGTGCCTTGGCCAAGGTCCCCAAGAAATAGTCCTCTGAACGGAGAAGCCTGGGCTAGGAAGGCAGACATATGACAGCATGAGCATAGCAGGCCTGGCCAGGGGAGGAAAGAGCTGGGTCCTGACTGCAACTGCCTCCAAACTGTAACGCACTGGTTGTGGTGTGCAGAGGGCAATGCCACTGTCACCCCAACCTTATCATTGTCTGTGGCTGGGCCTGAAAGATCACACAGAGGATTTGGACCTGGAATGGATTCCTGAGTTAGAGGAGGTAAGGCTTTGAGACAGATGGCTCTCCCCACCCTCATCCCCACCGGGGTGAGCAATTTAAGTTCATTCTCTGTGGACAGAAACTTCAAAATATCAGTAGCAGGACAATCAAGAGAGGAGGCTGGATCCTGCCCTGATAAGAGACCACATATTTCTCAGTCTCAAAGTCAAGGTGATCTTCCTGACAAGAAAGCTCCTTGGAGGTCAAAAGGGGAGTACTGTCAATACTGTCAAGTTTACCCATAGGCTTTGGTGGAATACACCTTGGCTAAGAGGTGCGCACGCACGCATGGGAGGATCCTGAGATGAACCAAATACAGACTCAGAACCAGGCAAAACAAGATGATCAGCCAAATGAAAATCTGGAAGAAATGCTCCATAAAAGTGATTAAACTACCACAAGGGTGTGACTCTCTCTGAGCCCACCCATGTGTATATCTGCACGTGCTGTACTTTTTCCTCCTAATAAATACTTTACTTGCTTCACTATTTTGCATATCTTTGTGGAAATTGATTTCCTGCAAAGCTATACCGGCCAGGGTCTTCTCTCAAGCCACTGGTCCCTGATGGTCAAGTGGCTAGGACTCAACACTCTCACTGCCATGGCCCAACTTCAGCCTCTAGCAAGTAACCAAAACCCTGCTTCAAACTTCTGCAAGCCAAGACACTGAGGTCAGCCTCACCAAGGAGGCCGGCAGTTAAGCTGGTGCCCAAATGACAAAGAGGCGGCCACCACAGGAAGAGCTGAGGAATGGACATTCCAGGAAAGAGCAGCTGCTGTGAAATGTACAAGATGCAGCAAGGAGCTTAAAAGATCCAAGGCAAAGAGTAAAGGCCAGTGTGTGTGGAGCCGGGTGAAACAGGCGAGGCTGCTATGACTCGAGACCTCTCATTTCCTGAGTTCTTGCCATGCTAGAATATTTGCTAAGTCGCTTCAGTCGTGTCTGACTCCGTGTGACCCCATAGATGTCAGCCCACCAGGCTTCCCCATCCCTGGGATTCTCCAGGCAAGAACACTGGAGTGGGTTGCCATTTCCTTCTCCAATGCATGAAAGTAAAAGTGAAAGTGAAGTCGCTCAGTCGCGTCGGACTCTTAGCGACCCCATGGACTGCAGCCCACTAGGCTCCTCCATCCATGGATTTTCCAGGCAAGAGTACTGGAGTGGGGTGCCATTGAAAGGAACCAGTCTCAGCCACCACCACCACACAAGTTCAGATTCAGGTAGAGTTATTACAAATAAAGAACAAATATTTAGTGAGCTCCACTCTCTCCAGGACTGTGCCAGGAGCATCATATTATGAAGTCTCCAAAGCAGCCTTGTGACCTGGGCTTTACAGCATGTGTTTTTACTTATAAAGCAAATAAATCTCAGAGAAGTTAAGAAAATTGTCAGGTGCACCCATGCAAGTGAAACTACAGCCCCCATTCTTGCTTCTACACAAGTTATTGGTAGTTTGGAAACTGTGCTCCCGACAAAGTTCACGGGGTCCCCAGAAGAAAAATAAGATGGAATGTAGGTGATAAAATAAAGTTTCCCAGGCGGCTCAGTGGTAAGGAATCTGCCTGCCAGTGTAAGAGACTCGGGTTTGATCCATAGGTTGGAAAGATATGCCAGAGAAGGAAATGGCAACCCACTCCAGTATTCTTGCCTGGGAAATTTCATCAACAGAGAAGCCTAGTAGGCTGCAGTCCATGGGGTCGCAAAAGAGTCGGACACCAGTGAGCGACTAAGCAACCACAACAAGGTGATAAAGTAAGGTCTAAACTCTTCTCTTGTGCTTAGTCTAGTTTCACTTGCCTGTAGGAAGCCTTGCACTTGACAAACCAGATTAGCGTTCCCAGCGCAGAACTGCTGGGAGGACTCACCTTGGCGTTCGCATAGGGAAACACTGCTCGTAAGCACTCAGCAACTGAATGTGGCCCGGGGGCCACGTGCAGAGACGCTGCATCAGCTGTGCGCAGGCGCCTGTTTCGGGTTCCACGAGAAGTGCCAGGAGCCGCTCCCCTGCGCACCTGAGAACTCCGCCCCCTCCACGCTGAGGAGAATTCAGGAAAGCAGACTACCTGTGAGGAGAATCGTGTGCTGCAGAGCCTGAGCTCGAACCTCTCCATCCTTGATCAAAGAATAGAGCTGTTCTTGGCTTCTGAACCGAAATCTGTCTATTGGTGCGAGAGATACCCTGCAGGAAGACCGTTGTTGGAGTCCTCCTTGAAAGGGTAAGTCACAACTGGTCATTATAAATTAGGGAGAAAAGCTAGAGGAAGTCCAAGAACTCAGATGACTTGCTGTTAAGCTTCCTTCTCTTCTCTTAGGACTCCTTATCTACCTTTGTCTAAGGAGTGATTTGAGCATGTTGGATAATGCTGAATGTATTGTTGTTGTTTAGTCACTTGGTCGTGTCCGACCCTTTTGCGACCTCATGGACTGTAGCCTGCCAGTCTCCTCTGTTTATGGGATTTCTCAGGCAAGAATACTGGAGTGGGTTGATGGGCTAAGGGGCTGACAAAGCAAACTCCAGAAGCTGCACAAATTGGTGAACAGATTTGTGATTCCAGTGAACCTCACAACATCTTGCAAAGTGCCTGGGTCCTTTGCCCCTGAACACCTGAGGAACCTTGCTTCACCTTGTGAAACTGAAGTGAAAGTGTTAGTCACTTGGTCGTATCTGACCCTTTGCAATCCCACGGACTGTAGCCTGCCAGGCTTCTCTGCCCATGGATTTCTCCAGGCAAGAATGCTGGAATGGGTTGCCATTCCCTTCTCCAGGGGATCTTCCTCACCCAGGGACTGAACTAGGTCTCCTGCATTGCAGATTCTATACTGTCTGAGCCACCAGGGAAGCCCATGCCTCACCTTGTACCATGACTTAGCTTTATGCCCACATGGATTCAGAAACTGTTTAAGCAAAAATCTTTAACTGGAACACAGTTCTTTTAGAACTGATGACTGATTAAAAAGACAAGCAGTAGGACATGTCAGCAAAAGCCTAAGACTGAAGAGCTCAAGGTTATTAGCCTGACTCAAATTAATTTCTCAGTCTTCCTTAATCCATCTTCTCTTCAACTCTGGTTCCATTTTACTAAGAATATTAATGTATCAAGTTATGGTAAAAAGAAATGTATGTCATAGTGTTTTTGTCTTTGAAATGGGAATAATATATACTTACATTAGAGAATCTGAGTGAGATAGAAGCAATGTGTGTTGTGTAAGTACAGAGTCTGATTAGACAACAGTTAGAGTCTTTTTCTGGTCTGAATACTTTTCCCTATTGCTTAGAACATTTTCCAAAGCTCAGGGGGAATGGCCCTATTACCACCTGCATTTGTTATATTTCCTTTACTTGCATACCATCTTCCAGGCCTACAAAGAGAATGATTAATATTTTAAAGCAGCAGTACATAGTGTTGTTATAGACTGTCATTCTACCCAGGGCATTTTAATGCAATTGTGCAATGTGACTGGAGTGGAGACCTCAGGTTAATATCTACTGCCTTTCACTTTCAATTTGAAAAGTAGATTAAAGATGATTTGCTCTTTTTGAACATGACAGAGACCTTTTGAGATGAAATGTTTTTAAGCTAGTTTGGTTGCTGGAGTTGTTGGGCTTAAATCCCTGAGGGTAAACATTATGGGGACTGCTGAGAAATACCTCTCAAGTTCTAAGAAATGACTGTTTTCAACTGTAGCAAGGACAGACAGGAATACCAAAACAAAGTTCAGCGTCAGTTCCTTCCTTATCTAGTCACATCAAAGGAATGTTTTCCTTAGGAAAAGAGGTTATAATTTCTTTCCATTCACTACTTCTTTTGTTTTTCCTTGTATTGATGAGTACATTGGCAATTCCTTTTTCTTTCCTGAAAACATGCTATACGTCCTTATCCCCCAAGTTTTTAAAGGCTTATCACCCAACTCTTAGTTGGTTTCCTATTCAATCCAGTGCCACCACAAGCTGTCAAGCATCTCTCTTGCAAGCTTAGGCAATTAACCACTCTTTTGTATTGTGTTTTCCCCAATTCTTTCAGTGGGGTGAAGGAATATAAACTAAAAAGTCAGACACCATGAAGTGGATACATTTTGTGCTAGAAAATCATAGGAAAAAATAATTATTCTAGCCATTCATATGCAGATTCATTTTATTCTACTGTTGCAGAACTTTGCACAAATGGTGTGTTCAAAAATTATTACCTTTTGCTTAATTTTGTTGGTTTTTAAGGAGCATGAATGAGTGATGCATTTTTATCAAAAATTTTCCCTGGATTAATTTGAATAAATCTAAGCATATACATTTGTCAGAAAGATCTGTGAGGTTTTAGTTATTATAAGCATAATCCATTCAGTGACTAAGGCACTTCATTTCATAATCTAAAATCCTGTAGGATTCAAGTTTCATGACATTCTCAGTACAAAATAGCTTCCAAACAAAAATGTTGATGGTGTTTAAAATTGCCAAAAACAGTGTTTAAAAAAGAAAAGAGAATACAACATTAGAGAAAGTGCTCTGAAGAATTATAATTAAGTGGAGTGAGCTAAATTCACATAATGTTTAAGACTAACATAATCTCTTCTAATCTTTTCCAACTTTCCCAGTGAGAAATAAGAAAGTTCAGCAAAACTTGATTACAAAAGATTCAGTAAGGCAAAAATAACTGTTAAAACTGTGCCATGCATTTGCATTCTATCTTTTTTCTTGCAGTAAGTTTTACATATTGTTAATTGAATTATAAACTGAAGAATAAAGTTTTTAAGTTGCTTTTATACCTTTTTAGTATTACTTTTTAAAGGTAATTTATTTCAAAGAATCAAATGTGGATTAAGAGCTGATGTTAGAGAAAACCTAGACTAAGAAAAATGGGTAATGATTTAAGTATTTAATCCATTTCATGGATTCATCGTTTCAATGATGTTATTTCTCTTAATTCAGTTACACAGTCAATCAAATGTACATCCTTGGTTCCTCTTGCTTCTAGTTTCAGAAGTGTTAATTTCATATCACATGCAAGGTATGATGTTTTTTAGTGTAGTTTCCAGCTGGAAAGGGTCCATGGGGTGACTTCTTGACCACCTCTTCTGGGGATGTTCCTTCTATGGCTTCTAACTATATTACATTGAGATAAATGGCACAGTGACCTTTTTTCACCCCAGTTTCCTGATGATCATAAAAGTAGCTTGGTCAGAGCAGCAACCTCTAGAGCTCAAAATTCTACTCCTAACTTCGACTAGATGTCAAAGAGTTTTTACTTGCAAAGACACTGGCAAAACTATTACTTTATAATGCACAGTATTGTATAGTACAATAATTAAAGTTAGAAAAAAATCTCTAAATAATCTATGCTGTGACAGTCTCATCTATATTCATTCTCTCCTCCTTCCCCTTTCCTTCTCCCTTCACCCCTCTTGATGGTTGAATTCCTGAAGGATACAGAAGGCACACACAGCTGGGGCTAAGAAAGTTGTATGCAATATTGGTTGTGTGTGTTAAACTATTTACACTGGTGTGTGGGAGGAAGCAAGAGATTTTGTTGCCCGATAAAGAACAAGGATAACACAGAAATGGGAATGGAGTATAATAAACCTTAAGAGCCTCAACAGCTGACATTTAAAATGTTTACAAACCACAAAATTTCCATTAACATAAGCAGTGTTATTATAAAGCAATAAGACACAACATAAAGAGACACACATACACAAATAATTGCTGCATTTCCTGCATCAGAACAAATTGGACAAGATGACCTCTAAGATTCTCATGGGATGGCTCTTAGTCTTAGTCCATGTGTAGTGAGAATATTGGTAGCATTCAGAAAAAGCATAAAGAATGAGTACATTTTCTTTTAAATTGCACCTAATTTTTTCCACAGAACATCATGTTCCAGCTTTCCCTAATGGCACAGTCAACCCCTATAAAGTATCTATTTATATTAGAAGATTAAGCTCTAATAATGTGTTTAAATTTTTTTCTTAGTTCTCAACAAAGTACATTAGTTTGATGCAGACTCCTTGATTTTTCTAATCATGTTTGCTAATCTGCAAAATTCAGTAATTTGCCATGGATCTCCCAGTCATTAGTGTCAATTAATGAGGCTCTCCCTTATACCAGATGGTACTGAGGGAACAGAACAGAGAGTGGAATAAAATGTGTTTTCTAAAGCCCTCCTACATGCCAGTTTAAACAAAAACTGTGTGATTTTTTAGGAAAAAAATATAGTAAGAGTTGAGTACATAACACCTTGTACTTATAGAGCATCTTAAATCCAGGAAATCCACACACAAAAAATTCACTAATGACACCCTTATGAGCTGCCTGTAGTGAGTTCATATGGCAATGATTTCCCTTTGCATATGAAACAAAAATGGTAGTCTGTACTGACAGGCACCTGTTTTAGCTCAGCCCTGTGCTTATGTTTAAACCTCCATTATTTGTAAATGAGGAATTAGCACATTTTCCTTATTCCATCCTGTCAATTTAGAATTTGGTTCCTAGCACAAGGAAAAAGAAGTGTAATAGTCTCAGCCTTTATAAAGTCCAGATATTTTGTTAATCATGAGCTCTCCGTGAATGGGAGTAATGTGTTATTAGTCATTACAAGACTGCCTTAATTATGGAAACATTGTCAGCTCTCACCAAGTAAATGATGAATGAATGAATGAACAAATGAAATTGTCTACCCTTATCCATAAATTACTCTTTCTGAAATCCTAGCCACAATGTTCCTGTATCTTTTTATGACTCCATGTCTTGGGTTAGGACCACTCTGGGAAGGGAGCTGAAGATAATGATTTGAGTAAAGTAGTTTCTTTGAGAAGTGATCCTAGGAAACATAGGTAGTGGGGTTAAAGAGTGAGACAGGAAAGGAAGTTTATACCGCATGTGTCAATGAGTAGATTATCACAGTGCTGCACAGCTAGGGCTCGGTCCTATTGGAGACTTCTGGAAGACTTGATAAAGTAAGGTTCATAGTTATCCCACCCAAGGGGTAAGAATGCTGGAGTATTTATCCACCTTAACCAATGGTTAAGGACCACTCCTGGAATTGTTAACAACCAAGCAATTAAAGCTTCCCCCACAAAAAAAACTGAAAGAAACAAGTCACAGGTGTTTGTATATACCATAAATGTATACAAAAGGTGAGAGCTGAGAAGAAACGGGAAATGCATCCATGATAACTGGTATACTCGCATATTTTAACAGATGTTGCAGCCCTTTTACCACTCCTCTGAGACAAAAATGGCATAGACTTAAAGTTTTGACAATCCAAACCAATTATAATTTTATTAGCATATTAGGCCAAGTTACCTATATAGGTATAAATACATATGCAGATAAATGCAGCATCCTTTTTTGCCTTAAAGAGCAAAAAACTTAACCTCATAGCTTCTTAAATTATTTTCCATTAGGAACAAGTGAATCAAAGCCCAAGTATAAACATCATGATAGAAAACAGGTCAAAAAAATTTTTAAAAGAACATTCCCCTTTGTCATCAGTCCTGTTAAAATCTGTGGAGTCATGGGAAAATGGGCATCCCATTCCATCTCCTGCAGGAAGATCATATTCACAAACTCATCCAGTACTACTACCATTCTCCTAACCCTAACCACCCCATCCACCTCTACCCTCATAGTCCCAAAAGACTTCAAAAAATATGTTCCATTAGTATTCAAAAGTGAGAAATTAACTCCATGTTGGCACGCAGTTGACTTTAGGACTTTCTGTCCCCATCAAAATTGTTTACTGAAATAGCATCTGTAATTAGTTGATTTTCTCCCAGAATTATCCCACATATCTTCATATTTCACCTCCCTATTGAGAAAGTGTAGAGCTCTCAGCATGAAATGATTTATGTGCTGCGGTTTAAAGGAAGAGTATGCACCAAGTAGGAGTTTTTGGATGGAAGAACTACTCTGAGAAGGTTTCTTAGTATGCCATTGTACTTAAAGTCCACAGGCCCATCTGGCCCCAGCAATCTGTGTCTGCCCACATAAGAGCTCCTGATGTGCTTCAGAACGTAGTAAAATGTTCCTGAAGAACATGCCTATTTAGGCATTTGTTAAAATTCCAATATTAAGAACAACCACATAAAGGCTTATTAATGTAATTACTAATGGATAAACAGCCTTTATCCTTTACAAAGGCTGCTGCTGAAACAAACCTGACTGAAATCCATGTCACTACTTTAAGCTCACTCTTTTGGCTAATTGTCTTCAAGGTTATTCTATGAAAACTCCTTTTAAAGAATTTCTAATCCCTACTCTCTAGCCAAGGTAAGTTTTGTGATTCTGTTTTTCCTATTTTCTTTCTCTTGTTCCATTCTAAACTGAAAAAAAAAAAAACAAATTTTACAGATTAGAAAAGACTAGGGCTTAAAAACATTACTCACGTTTTCCCAGGACACCGAGCTAGTTAGCAGCTGAGTCAGGAGCTCACACATGACTGACAACTGAGCTTGAGCCATAGTCACCATTCAGTTCTGGCTCCTGCATCCTGTTTTTGCAGCAGCTACATGACATTGCCCAACAGAGATGAAAGAGGAGGATTGTGGTGGAAATAATAAGAAATTAAGTGAGCACCTATCAACCCTTGGGAAGAAAGGAAAGCCCACAGGAGAAAAATAATTAAATAATAGAGAAATAAGGAAAAAATCAGGTAGTTGCACTAGAATTTTGCATGAAAATGGTATTTTTTCCCTTCATTGTATCAAAGCATTTTGTTCATGTAAGTTTCCAACATCCATACAGCAATATTTGTTAGTACCTACCATGTTCTGGGCACTGCTCTAGACACGACTGATACCAAAAGAAAGCCCTGATTTCATAGATTTTCCATCATAGCAGGAGACAGAGAAACAACAGGCAAAGAAATAAATGAATAGCTTATAAAACTTCAGCTGGTATAGAATGGATCAAGGTCAAAGGAAGAGTGATTGAATTATGCAAATTTATTGAATGTATTATTTAATTTATTTAAGCATTGAATTAAAAGTACTCAATGGGTCTAGTACATTACTCCAATTCCAGTTCTAGTTTAAGCATCTATTTCAAAAGCCTCTTGTTTAGGCACCTAATTCATTGTTGTTGTTGTTTTTATTTTATTTTTTAACTTTACAATATTGTATTGGTTTTGCCATATATCAACATGAATCCACCACAGGCATACACGTGTTCCCCATCCTGAACCCTCCTCCCTCCTCCCTCCCCGTACCATCCCCCTGGGTCGTCCCAGTGCACCAGCCCCAAGCATCCAGTATCGTGCATCGAACCTGGACTGGCGACTCATTTCATATATGATATTATACATGTTTCAATGCCATTCTCCCAAATCATCCCACCTTCTCCCTCTCCCACAGAGTCCAAAAGACTGTTCTATACATCAGTGTCTCTTTTGCTGTCTCGTATACAGGGTTATTGTTACCATCTTTCTAAATTCCATATATATGCATTAGTATACTGTATTGGTGTTTTTCTTTCTGGCTTACTTCACTCTGTATAATAGGCTCCAGTTTCATCCACCTCATTAGAACTGACTCAAATGCATTCTTTTTAATGGCTGAGTAATACTCCATTGTGTATATGTACCACAGCTTTCTTATCCATTCATCTGCTGATGGACATCTACGTTGCTTCCATGTCCTGGCTATTATAAACAGTGCTGCGATGAACATTGGGGTACACGTGTCTCTTTCAATTCTGGTTTACTCAGTGTGTATGCCCAGCAGTGGGATTGCTGGGTCATATGGCAGTTCTATTTCCAGTTTTTAAAGGAATCTCCACACTGTTCACCATAGTGGCTGTACTAGTTTGCATTCCCACCCACAGTGTAAGAGGGTTCCCTTTTCTCCACACCCTCTCCAGCATTTATTGATTGTAGACTTTTGGATCGCAGCCATTCTGACTGGCATGAAATGGTACCTCATAGTGGTTTTGATGTTGAATTAATGAACTTGATGCTATTTCAGATAGGCAGACTTCACTGAAGAAATAACCTTTAAATATCACTTTGTTGTTATTGTTATTCAAACATTGCTTCTGGGAGGCAGAGCAGAGGGGATATTCTTATTTTCCTAAGAGGAATTGATGTCTGAGATCAGTAAAATGGCTTTCCTACTTTGTCCTTATAAAACCTAGAATGAAGTAAAGAAGTCAAGAAATTCAATTTACTGTCAATAATAGTGTTTGTTTGTTATATATATTATCTCATTTGCTATTGATTAGATGGGTTTATGGGCTTCCTTTTTGGTTCAGACAGTAAAGAATCTGCCTGAAATGCAGGAGACCCAGATTTGATCTCTTGGTCAGCAAGATCCCCTGGAGAAGGGAATGGCAACCCACTCCAGTATTCTTGCTGGAGAATTCCAAGGACAGAGGAGCATGGTGGGCTACAACCCATGGGGTCACAAAGAGTTGGACACAACTGAGTAGCATTTTCACTTTCAGATAGGTTTATACTATCATCCAATTTTTTTTTAACTGAGGAAAGAACTATTAAGAAACTTGTACCAAAGTTAGAGAAGGAAGGGTCTGAGTCAAAGGAGAATTCAGCCCTCACACTTCTGTGTTCTTACCACACACTCCAGTACTACCCAATGGAGCAGCAGGCTTTTAGTGAACACTGACTTGACCTTTCTTCCATAGTAATTTAAAGTAGTAGATATATATCAACAAGTCTCACCCACTCAAGTTTCTTAAAAATAACAGTGCTATATTTCAAATGAATATATGAACATGTTTCTTACTAGTTTGTCATTTTCATCATTCATGAATATTTATTGGTTTTTCTGGAGTTTTAGGTGGTTAGAAATCACAGGTCCTTATAAGAATTTGATGAAGTCTATAAACAGTCCCCCTAAATAAATGCATTAAATTTCAGGAAGCTCATAGGCACTTTGAGGCATATTCTGGACCACTGGGGTTAGCAGCCCTCCAAGTGAAAATTTTTGTTAAGGTGTGAACCCACATCTCCCATAAAAATGAAAAAAAAAATGTAGATTATCTTTTGGGCTTTTTAATGAATGTAATATCTATCATGATAGATGTTCATCAACATTAAAGGGAGGGCAGGCAGAGATACACACAATCTAGGTAGTTCAGTCATGTCCGACTCTTGGCAACTCCATGGACTGTAGCCTGCCCAGCTCCTCAGTCCAGGGGATTCTCCAGGCAAGAATACTGGAATGGCTTGCCATTTCCTCCTCCAGGGGAATCTTCCCCACCTGATCAAACCTAGGTCTTCTGCATTGCAGGTGGAATTATTTACCAACTGAGCTACCAGGGAAGCCCTAGAGAGAGGTAATATAGGACCTGAGTCATACAGACTTGGTTTGATTCTGTGACCTTTATATTTCTAGATATAATGCTTAGGGTCTTTGAACTTAGTTCCCTCATCAATGAAATGTGAAAGTAATCACTGATCATTTTAAATTACATAATGCATACCAAGTACCAATGCCACTACCTGCTCTTCCATATACTTGATAATTGATCATTATCTGGTTTATTGTCAGTGTTGTCATGGTGTTATGCTTCTGTGTGTATTATGTCACCATGTTATTGTACATTGATGTGACAGAATTTTGACAAAAGCCCCCATTTGAGATGAAAACTATTACTAAACAAAAACTTCCAAATTTGGCCAAAAGGAAAAACAGAAGACATGATCAGTAGATAAATCTCTATGTATTGCACATATATTTTGCAAGCACAGAATACCATTTAGTTGAAATATGGTTAAAAATTCAAAAGTAGTAGATGATATTTTGGCATTTCATCTTTAAAAATCCATCCTGTGAGCAGAACACATTTGTGGGGATGAGATATTTAATTAGACACATTTTCTATTAGCAGGATTATATCTCCAAATTTTGAAACATTATACAATGATAAAAAGGATTAACAGAAAAAAAGAACACCCCCAAAATGTTTTCCACTGCATCTGGGGATATGCTAAACAACATCTGAACAAAGATAACTGACTTTTCACTGCCCCCTTGATATGTTTAGATTTATCTATGAGAAAAATGAGGCAATTGGTGTTTACCTATAGGATATATTTGTCTTAAATATTTATACTGTATAAACTGCTTAAGCATTTTGAGGATGTTTTGTGAATTCCTCATTAAGTTTTAGTTAAAATGAAATTTGTTGAAATGTCAGCATAAATGAAACCATTTGTTGACCAAAATGAGTCTTATGTTATCAGGTTGATGGAAAGTAAGGAAATGTATATTTACAGATATTTGTTCTAGCTGATTTCATTTCACTTATAAAATGAGATATAGTAGAGCTCATCTAATCAGAACAAAGTGCTCTTTTAAAAACTGGCTCATATATGCTCTACTCCCTCTATTTTCATTGTAACCACAATATGGCAGAGACTACTAATTGTCTAAACTCAGACTCCCATTCTCTCCTTCTTCCTTGATAACAGAACCCCAACTGCTGCTGGGGAACCATACTCCTAGACCCTTTAAAACCAACTGTGACCAATGAATATTGGTTCAATACGATGTAAAGAGAAGTGTTTGTGGAAGTTCTGGCAAACCTCCTTAATAAGAGGTTGCATGTCCTTTGCCTCCTCTTCAGTTTCACTACTGCCTGGGATGTAGACCTGTTGGTAGAATTCGTGTGACCATCTTGGTTCAGATAGTGCCATTTGTGGGAAAGTGGGGCAGTGAAATATGTGGCATCTAAGAATCTGATGAGTTTGGAGCCACTCTGTGTGTCTGGGACTAGCTACCTCATGATATGAAAATCATCAGTTTGTATCTCTTGTTTTTCTATAACATACAACTGTACCAAATTCTATCTTTTACTCTTTTTTATTACCAAGTTTTTTTAAACAGATTTTCTTTCTTCTAACTTGATACCTGGCTTTCACATCATTCACTGTCATTCTTTTATTCACTTATTCATCAAGTTTTTAAGAAGAACCTACTGTGGTGTAGAAATACAAGCTAAGGTATAAAAAAAGGAACTACGTGATGAAACTTAAAACAAGGTCTGGATTTGAATTGCAATTCAAGGCAAAATTCTCTAGACATGATATTAATTGAAACCACAGGATATGCAAAGTTACCAGAAAGAGAGTTTGAGGAGAGGAACATATGAATATACCATCAGCCAGGAAAGAGCTTAATTCATTTGGGAACTGGAAAAAAGTCTAGCTGGAGATTAAAGGGTAAAAAGAGGCAAGAGGTGCCACTGGAATGGTATGCAGGGGGCATATACCACAGTCTGTTGTTTATATTGATTTGAGTGTTTTTCTAAGGGTGATAAAGAGAGATGGAAGAAATTTAAGTAGAGCATGCATGAGCTTACTTTGGTTTTAGAAGTATTATTCTTACTGTAATGGGAAGAATGTATTGGAAGAGACAAGAGTGAAAGATGGGGAAGAGTAGACTAGAATCAATTGCAAGGATCCAGGTGAGGAAAGTTGGTGACTTGGGCTAGAAATGAAGGCAAAGGAGATGAAGAGAAGTATTTTTATTTGAAATCTGTTTTGCTAGCAGTATGGACAAAATGGGAGGGGGGGAGATGAAATATAGAGGGGTAACTGGAACAAGGGCATTGTGGCTTGAGCACACAGAGGAAAGGAAGTGTCTTTTCCTGGAATAGAGAAGACTGTAAGAGAAGAGATGGAAGAATATCAAAAATTTACCCTGAAATGGTTTAGTTTACCTGTCTATGAGACATCCACGTGGGAATGCTTAGTAGATAGTTGGGTAAACTGGCATGGTACTTAGAAGAGTAACATTATAATGCAAGTAATTTATATCTCTTCTCTAATCAAAATCTTTCAACTGCCTCTCATTGTCTTCAGGTTTGAAAATATCCAAACTCGTAAGAATACTATTTTTTCCATTTATGATTAAACCAATTTTCTTTTATATATCCTACTATACCCTCCAAAAGCCCTCTGCCCTAGGAACACTGGTCCCTGAAGACATCAACAATTTTCACAACTTTGTGTCTTCTTTGTTCATATTGTCTACGGCTGATGTACAGTTCCCACCCCCTTCCTCTCTCTTGTATTTTTTGCCTAATAATGCTACTCACATTTTTAAGGCTCAACTCAGAATGCAAATCCTCTGAGAAATTTTCCCTAATTTCTCAGTATAAACTATTCCTTCTTATTCTATAATGTTAGCCTACTTATCTGAAAATTCCAGAAATAGTTAACTGTTTTATATTTTCCAAACTGAGCTTGGTTTCTATTAATATTTCAAGCCTGTCTTTTACACAATGATGGAAAACTTAATTCAATTAACTCCAGTTTTTCCTAGTCAGTTTCACAAACATATTTAATTCAATCACCAAAAGATTTTCGGTCAATTCAAGATTGTTGCTGTCACTTCAAGATCTGATATCCCTTCCTCTTTTCTCTGAGACACACTTAATTTCCTTAAGTACTTACATGGTAGGGCTTTCTGGGTAGCTCAGTGACCAAGAATCTGCCTGCCAATGCAGGAGACATGGGTTTGATCCCTGGGTCAGGAAGATCCCCTGAAGAAGGAAATGACAACCCACTCCAGTAACCCACAACTTATCAACTTAAAAAGAATAACAACAACTTACATGGTAATTGGAAAGTTGGTAACTTGTTATTCTATAACCTCCTACATATTGACTGATACTTTTCTGTTTCTTCTGACATCAGGTTATTACCACCCATCTTTCCTTGCCTCTCTCTTTGATGCCCCTTTACTCTGCATTCTCCTTATCCTTAACTTGAGACTTGCATAGGCAAGTCACTCAGTCTTGTCAGTCTCTTTGTGATCCCATGGACTGTAGCCCACCAGGCTCCTCTGTCTATGGGATTTTCCAGACAACAATGCTGGAGTGGGTTGCCATTTCCTCCTCCAGGGGATCTTCCCAACCCTGAGATTGAACCTGTGTCTCCTGCATTGGCAGGTAAATTCTTTACCACTGAGCCAATGGACTACTCTAAAATTAAAGTCCCTTTTACCTAACTTCCACATATTCTGTGACAGCTTAGGGAAAAAATGCATTATTCTTCCATGTTGACCCAGTTCAGAAATTTGTTGAGTTTGCCCTCACCCCCTGGTTCTTCTACAGAGGCATATTCACTCTAAATATGCATTTCACAGATTCTCCCCACTCCATGAAGATCTTCTGAGAGGCTGACATTTCCAGGGTTCCAGCCAAAAAAATCGACCTACTTCTCCACTACTCTCTAGTTCCTTAGAAGAGTTATCAGCCGCTTCTATCACTGCATCCATTCTCCAAGATTTTCAGACCCAGGAGAATAGGTCATTTGATCCCTTTTCCTCTGCCTAGCTCTATTCCTTTCTGACTCTTCTTCTTTCTGTGTAGGCTACTCTACCTCCTGATTTCTGAGTAAGGTGTAGATTTGTTCTGCTTGTCCTTTTAAGTCCACTGATGAAAACATGAACTTCCTTTCAATGCTCCTAGGTTTAAAATTTTAAAATCCTGGCTTTTACATATCACAAAAGTCTGACTCAACAGCTAATTAACTCATTATAGTTTAAAAAGTAAATATAGATATTCAAAAGCCAAAAAAGATGGCTCATTTTTCTCTTTAGTCTGTGTAATCATTGCCGTAAAGCAATGCTTGTCTCTTAGGAGTAAGAGTAAGGAAATTACCAGGTTTATAAAACCTCAAAATTTAATCCCACCACAAGTATTCACTAAACAGTGTTTCATTCCATTTATAGTTCACTCTACAATTCTGCCAACTCTTGGGAGAGGTAGTTCTGTGAGATGGTTAAGAGATCTCAGCTTTTGTATCAGATGCCCAGGGTATAAGCCTCAGCTCCACTACTTACCAACGGAGAGCCTCTGAGCATTTTAATTAGCTTTTTAATTGTCAGTGTCTTTGTCTGTGATATTAATTGTACCAAAATTCAAAGGGTTGTTGTGAGGATTAAATTACATAATCTATATTAAGTACTTAAAATGGTACTCTGAAATGTACCTTCTTCCTTTGAGGAAGAGCTCAAAATAAAGGTTAGTTTTAATTATTACTGGCCAAAAAAAAAAAAAAAAAAAAAATTCCTTGAGTTTCAGAGCAAAAGAGAGCATATGGATCATCTAATCCAACACTGTCAATCTGTAGAAAAGGAAAACAATTTTGCAAAGGACAAAAAAATTTGGCAAAGGACACAAAGCCTGGATGAACTCAGCCTCCTGAGTGTTATACTTTGTTTTCTCTGCTTTATCTATTATACCATACTAACTGCTCTATTTAGTGGAGTGATCATAAAGTCTGATTCCATTTGAGTAATTATGTTATATTTGCTAGTGACAATCACAACTTAAAGATATAAAAAAGAGTCATTTTAATACTGAACACTGATAGTGAAAATATATAAGAACATTTGGCTAGATCCTGAATATGCAAAGCCATAAACAGTCCTCTTTCTCTATATCCATGCACTCAAGGGTACTCAGGGCAAATAAATCCAGATTTGCTGATGACCAAGCTTTGGAGTTAATTTCCACCCTCTTTTGAAATGTTTCTCAAGCTCTTGTCCTAGATTTAGGAATCTAGAAATTGTCTGAATTTTAAATATATTTTCTTTTAGTGATAACCTAATAATTAATATAAATATGTTCTTTGCCAATCTGATATTTGCCTTTTAACAGAGTAGGATCTATGTTTAGAATTTCTATATACAGCGTATAGCAAAAAGTTGGGGCCATGAGATTCCATTAAGTGACATTTTAAATGCATATGTGTTGGTGGCATACTTAATTTTAATATCTTTTTGAAATAAAATTGGAATAATTGAAAAATGACAGTAACCACCCCTGTATTAATTGTGTGTATGTTGTGTGTTGTACATGACAAATATTGTTTATAAGTCAGTGGGAATAATCCTTTAATAGGAAAAATTTGATTATGTGGAAAAGAGGTAATATACCTGCAGGAGCAAGAGTCCTTGAGTAGAATAAATTGAAAGAGATCAAATACTTAATAATAGTGCCCTCAATAAGAATAAGACTATTGGATGCTTTGTTGCATGAGGACACAGGATAGTCAGATACACAGGTATGTATGTGGTAAATTTTCTGGCAGAAGGATAAAGCTTTTTTCTCCTTGATTGCATATTCTCAGTGAAATAAAAAGCCAAGTCATCAGCTGAGTCTGCTTTAAGAATGTTAGAGGGAATTGACAGGGAAATATGGTGGATATTAACCTGGAAGTGCTGAGAACCCACTTGAAGTTTGACCTAAGCCACAGAAATGTTTCTTAATAAACAGAAGTACTCACTGAAGGGGAATAAAAGAGAGAGAGAGTATGAATAGAAATGTAACCAATCAGTTGGCACTAAAATATAAAATGTTGGCAAAATGATTTGTATATTTTTATATAATAATGTGGTAAAGGATGAATGCAGAACAGCAGAAGCACTCAGACTGACAACTAGTCTTGCAGAGGTTGTCTGTTGCAAGTTGATGATGTACTTGAGAAAAATGGGGACAGCAAAGTAATCTACTAAATGGCTCAGACAACTGACAAGTATAGGAAGTGGCAGAAATGCCAAGCCAGGAACTATAGACAAATGCTTTTAGACATATACTAGAGGCATAAAAGCAAAATCAATGTTTGTAATGGTTTGCAGCAAGTGAAGATCTTGATGTAATTGATATCCATGACATGTTTACTCAATTTCAGAAAAAAGAATACTATCAAAATTAAAGTTAAGCATTTAATAGGGAAAAAATGAAAAGAGTGGTTCCAGCTATCTAAAGAAACTTTTATAAGTAAGGATAGCAAGATGAATGTGAACATTTAGGCACCCCTAGCTGCTACTTACCATGTAAAATACAGTCTATGAAAAGATTCTTTAAATAAATTGAAAGCTGAAACCATTGGGGCCATTTGGTCTTTATGATACCAAATTTATACTGAAAAATGACAAGGAAATAGCAAAGACCCTATACACTGTTTTGGTACTCATTGAAAAAAAATTTTAAGCATTGAAAAAAATGCTCAAAACATTTATTTGAGCATTACCATCTCATAAAATATTTTAGCAGATAAAGCACAAAAAAACTGCATTTCTAAACAAAATTTTGGAAAAACCATAAGTACGTATGTATAAAACATGATTAATGTACACAGCCTTGATTATACAAGTAGCAACTTTCTGAGAATTGGAGGCTTACCAAGATGTTCCCCAACTCTCAGAAAGTTTCCAGAAAAAGCAACAGACCACACACTGTTAGGGCTCGCCTGATAGCTCAGTTGGTAAAGAATCTGCCTGCAATGCAGGAGACCCAGGTTTGATTCCTGGGTTGGGAAGATCCTCTGGAGAAGGGAAAGGCTACCCACTCCAGTGTTCTGGCCTGGAGAATTCCATGGACTGTATTGTTCATGGAGTCACAGAGTTGAACACGACTGAGTGACTTTCAATCACACAATATTAAATTAACTTTACCTCCATAGCAATGAAGTTATAGGTATAGTACTATTTTTTTAAACACAATCTTCTGATCTCAAAGCAACATTAGTTCTTACTAATCTACTAGAGTTCTTTGGGAAGAACAAATAAATGTTTGAAGGAGGAGGAACTTGAAGATAATTGTTTTTGACAGAAAAAATTTTCAAGATGTTATTAAACCCGTAATAGTATGTATTATATAATGAAATCACTTTTGTTGTCAAGGTAAGAGAAAGTAGTTTTTTTTAAAAAACCTGTAAAATAAACAGGTCACCCCAGACTTCTAATTCAGCTTACCTCCAACCTGTTCCAGATTACAAAGGGAATTTCCAATATAACATAAAGTAGGAATCAGAACTTGAAAATATCACCCATAATTCAAAAAAATAAATGAAAAAATAACTATAATGTTATATTGCAATTGATATCAAAAGATGTCATAACTCCTTTGAAGACTGAAGGAAGCAATAAGAGGTGATTTTGAGACCTATAATTTTAAAATATAAGAACTGGAATTGAGAGAACATCTTAGTACAAATTGGATCCACTCTTCCTGGTTTTTTCCCCCACTGGAATTGCACAGCAGTTTGCTGGACAGACAGGTTCTATAAACCTCACCTAGTGGAAAGAGAGAAGGGCATTAATGGAAGGACACTGGGCTTCAACCTAAAATGATAGTGAAAGCAACATCAATAAGGATGCCAGATATCATCATGCCACACATTTAGGGGGAGAAAAGGCCAGGCCAGACAGAGACACTAGATATTTAATCGTTCAGACAAAAATTCACTGAACATGAAGTCTCCTGGAATTACACATGTCAGCTATGGCCCCTTTCCATTCTCTGGCTCCTGGATCTCTCAACTAATAATATAAGCAGATATCAATCCACCCTTCAGACTAAAACATTAATTAAAAAAAAAACTTCAATAAACATGCATACCAAAAGGTGCATGCACACACAAATGGTCACTATATAGTTCACAATCTGTGACATATTCCAATTAGAGATCACAGAAGGAGAGGCAGTTTTAAGAGCAACAGCAATAGAGTCACATCTGGACATATTGAGTCTCAAGTGCTTGTGATACTGGAAGGAAACATTCAGTTGGTACATATGGAAGGCTGCCTCTACGATGGCCCTGGATGCTCCACTTCCTCGTATTTGTGCCCTTGAATAATCCCGTCACCTGAGAGGGACTGGGCCAAATGATTTAATTCTATTGAAGAGAATATGGCAAAAGTAATGTGTTGACATTTTCAAAATTATATTATAATAAGACTACCTGGCTTGCTCGCTCTTCTCTACAGTCTTGCTCTGTGGCGAGCCAGCTGCCAAATGGTGAGTTTCCCAAAGGAGAAGCCTATGGGGCAAGACCTGAAAGAGGCCTCAGGTCAATAGTTTCATGGAAGTGAATCCTGTAGTGCTTTTATGAGCAAAACCTCCTTCAGTTGAGCCTTTAGATGAGACCACATCAAGGCTTTCACCTAATTACAGCCTTGTCTGCATGAGACCCTCAGACAGAAGACCCAGCTAAGTTAGGCCCAGATTTCCGACTTCCAGAAAATGTGAGATTAGTAAGAGTTTCTTGTTTTATGCCATTAAGTTTTCAGTAATCCATTACACAGCAATAGAGAACTAATACAATACAGGCATACCTCAACAATATCGTGGGTTCAGTTCCAGACAATCCCAATAAAGTGAATATTGCACCAAAATGAGCCACAAAAATATTTTTGGTTTTCCAAAAGAGCATATAAAAGTTACGCTTATACTATATTATAGTCTATTGAAGTACAATAACATTCAGTTCAGTTCAGTCGCTCAGTCATGTCCGACTCTTTGCGACCCCATGAATTGCAGCACGCCAGGCCTCTCTGTCCATCACCAACTCCCGGAGTTCACTCAGACTCACATCCATCGAGTCAGTGATGCCATCCAGCCATCTCATCCTCTGTCATCTCCTTCTCCTCCTGCCCCCAATCCCTCCAGCATCAGAGTCTTTTCCAAATGAGTCAACTCTTCGCATGAGGTGGCCAAAGTACTGGAGTTTCAGCTTTAGCATCATTCCTTCCAAAGAAATCCCAGGGCTGATCTCCTTCAGAATGGACTGGTTGGATCTCCTTGCAGTCCAAGAGACTCTCAAGAGTCTTCTCCAACACCACAGTTCAAAAGCATCAATTCTTTGGTGCTCAGCCTTCTTCACAGTCCAACTCTCACATCCATACATGACCACTGGGAAAACCATAGCCTTGACTAGACGGACCTTTGTTGGCAAAGTAATGTCTCTGATTTTGATTATGCTATCTGGGTTGGTCATAACTTTCCTTCCAAGGAGTAAACGTCTGCCTAAAATAATGTACATATATTAATTTAAAATATTTTACTGCTAAAAAATGCTAGCCATCATTTGACAATGCAGAGGCATCACAACCTTCAATTTACAAGCAAATGCACCATTTGTGTGATGCAATAAAATGAAGTACAATAAAACGAGGTATGTCTAAAGCTGGATATTGTCTATCTTGAAGTTCAAGATAGAGCATGATTTGAAATCTTTGGTGGGATTTTAGGAATATCAGGGTATAAGTGATAGTTGAAGTCATGGTTAAGAATGAAATAGCTCAAGGAAAAAATAAGAATGGGAAAGGACCACTGATAGAAGTTTCCTTATCAATCTTTTCTACTTACCTTCTAACAGCTTCAGAAAAGAATGTCTTTTTTTTTCTCTGGGGTTTTCTCATTTTAAAACTGATTCAGCACATATATGAATGCACAATAATAATTATTCTCATTCAAAGATATATCAGTTCTACATGGTTCATGACTCTTTATTAGACCCTGGTTCAATTCCTGGGAGGGGAAAATCCCCTGGAGAAGGGATAGGCCACCCACTCCAGTATTCATGGTCTTCCCTGGTGGCTCAGATGGTAAAGAATCTGCCTGCAATGCAGGATACCTGGGTTCAATCCCTGGGTTGGGAATATCCCCTGGTGGAGGGCATGACAACTCACACCATCTGGAGAATCTCCAAAGACAGAGGAGCCTGGCAGGCTACAGCCCATGGGGTTACAAAGAGTTGGACACAACTGAGTGACTAAGAACAGTACTCTTTCATAAGTATATAATAAACACGAATATCACCTTAGATTTTTCTTCTCAGGACCAGCTATAAAATATACAATTGCTAACTTATTAGAATGTCTTTATTCATGGACAAAGGTCTCTCCAAAACTGCCTATGAGTTGTTCTTAATTGAGGCTGCCTTCTGAGAAAAGACAAAACGTTAACAACAGTCAGTTAAATAGAGGTTTGTTTTTTGTTTTTTTCTCTTTGTGTTTTTGGATCATACACTATGCTGTTTCAGGAAAACAATAAAGAATAAAGAAACAATTTCAGGGAACATTAAATCATTTAACTTTTTTCCTAAATTATTATAGGAACAGTAAACCTTACACTATGATGAGACTTTAATTATCAGTATTTCTATGCCAGCATCAACAGCCCATGCTTACTTAAAGCTACCATAACCGTTGACATTTTAATTCCAAAAATACCGTAGAAACTATCTCTACATGATATATAAAAGTTATTTGTATAATTTATTTATCATTAATATGTCAACAAGACTGTATTGTGACCATAATTTGAGATAAATATTATACCATGTTGAGTTTCTAAATATTTGTTGCAAAAGCTTAATTTTCCTGAACTTGTTCTTTCTAAATTATGAACTAGACTTATATGATCCATCTCTAAAACATTTATATCTGCACAATATACCTCCATTCATAATAATTTAACAAGATATATAGAAATTGCTGTTTGCTAGGGGTGTCTATTTTGATCCCTATACTGTGTAATGATCCAGGGTGATCCTACACATAGATTATTAAAAAAGTAAAGAACAGAACACCCTTCCTTTTATTCAAGTGTTGACCCATCTTTTCTCCTGTTAGCCAATGAATAAACATGGAGTTCTATGCTTTTCGTCAAATAACATCTACAGTCTTCACAGAAACCCCTTAGAATTGTGTGGAGTTCTCAGTGGTGAATTTGAAGCTTGGTGTTTTCTCTGGGAAAAGTTTCTTTCCTTTGTCTCTAGGAACTCAACTATGCTATAAGCTTCATGTAAAGGTGCTTTCCTACAAAACATAAAACATCAAAGTGATGTTTACATAACTGTAAATCTCTTCCTCATTGAATTTAGAGTTGTATAAAAGGGCAAGAAGTTGCTCCTCAGTAATGCCAGAAAAATTAGAACAAAGTCAAATGTGCAAACTTTCAGTTTGCACAGTTCAGTCTCACCACTACAAATGCATTCATTACAAAAAGTCAAATAAGCAAGTGTGTTGTGGCAAGAATTAAGGAATCATTCTTCTTTCAATACATGAAACTTTGGACTTGAGATTAAATTTTATCAGAATTTCATCAAAGTAGAAATCAAAACACCTGTGGTTACTAAGCTTTTCTGGACCTATCTTTCCATAAAATGAAGTTAATGCCGTCATACACGGCTCTTGAGAAGACAGTGTGCTGGTTCCATTGGAATGCTCATTAAATGTTCTCTTCTCCATCACAATTTAATACATGAGATGACATGACCATACAAAACAAAGTAAGTGAACTCTACCATATTCCATAAAAGATGTATAAATTCCTCTTAGAAAGCAGGTAATAGTGTCAGACATTTATTTGGGTAAGGCTAGGTAATGGAGAAAGGGTTGAGGGGAGTGAGAGAGCAGAATTAGAAAACATGTGGCACATTTTTTTAAAAAAAGGTATGTTCAAAAATTAGAAGCAGTCTAGTTTAACAGCTGAATGGGCTACTTCTAAAAACAGCTTGTGGAAGACTACCCTAGAAAGATGAGTTTGAATCAAATCATGAATGGTCTCGATGGTTTAAAAGAGTCATCTTAAATATTGATCTAAAGTTGTCAGGTAAAAGGATCTTGTAATGTTCGTGGGTTGCGTTCATTCTTTTTCTAAATGCTTAGAGATGGGCTTTAGGATAAATCCATCTGGAAGTTATATATTGATTGGCTCAAAAGAAGAGAAGTTAATAGACAAGGGAGAGAAGTCAAGAGCTACTGAGGATAACCCAGGTAATGATGTTATAATCCAGAACAGATGAAGAAGTAGGAGGTGGAGGAGAAACAGGAGAGACACATCAGTGGTGGCTATAAAGGAGGGCTAACAAATAGCTGAGTGTTAGTCATAAAGAAAAACAAATATAAGAAGTTTCTTAGGTTGGTACTCAAGTAATTAGGAGAATAGCAATATCCTAGCCCAAAGAAGGAGTATTTTTTTTGAGGAAAGATGAAATGAATTCTGACTTTGAAGTGTATGAAGACATCAAGGTAGTTCTATTTGGCAGGTAGTTTAAGATAAGAATCTAAAACACAGGAGAGCCCTCAAGGCTGGAAATATAAATCTAAGAACAATAAAGAAGAATGAATGAAGACATGGATGTAGATAAGATAATAAGATAAGGAGAAAGAAGAAGATAGGGCTGGGAGTTTAGAAAATGTCTATAGTTAGCAGGTAAAAGAGAAGCTATGAGAAGAATTAAAAGTAAAAAGTTCATGGTATCCAGTCTTACATTTAGATCTCTAATCCAATTTGAGTTTATTTTTGTGTGTGATGTTACAATTAGAATGTTCTAATTCCATTCTTTTACATGTAGCTGTCCAGTTTTCCCAGCACTGTTTATTGAAGAGACTGTCTTTCCTCCACCGTATAGTCTTACCTCCTCTGTTGTAGATTAATTGACAGTAGGAGCATGGGTTCCTTTGTAGGCTTTCTATTCTTTTCCAATGATCTATATTTCATTCTTTTTGCACCAGTACAATACTGTTTTGATCACTGTAGGTTTGTAGTGTAGTCTGAAGTCAAGGCACCTGATTCCTCCAGTTCTGTTTTTCTTTCTCAAGATAGCTTTGACTATTTGGAGTCTCACAAATTTTAAGATTTTTTGTTGTAGTTCTGTAAAAAAATACCATTGGTAATTTGATAGGGATTGCACTGAATCTATAGATTGCCTTGATGAATGGATAAAGAAGAAGTGGTACATATATACAATAGAATACGACTCAGACATAAAAAACAATGAAATAATGCTGATTTCAGCAACATGGATGGAACTGATGATTATCATACTAAGTGAAGTAAGTCAGACAGAGAAAGACAAATATCATATGATCAATCACTTATATGTGGAAACTAAAAAAAAAAAAGGAAATAATAATAATAATAATAATGAACTTATCTGTGAAATAGACTCACAGACTTAAAGAATAAACTTTGATTACCAGCAAGCAAGGGTGGAGGGGAGGGATAGATAAGGAGTTTGGGATTAACATGTATACACTGCTATATTTGAAACTCATAAGGAATTAATGTATAGCACAGGGAACTCTACTCATATTCTATAATAACCTAAAGGGGAAAAGATTTGTAAAATAATGGAAAAAATAAAATTTAATAAAAAGAGTTAATCGGAGTAGGAAGAAAACCAGGATATAATATAGGACTGTGAGATAGGGTATCCCAGGGACGGGGCAGTCTGGTGGGCTGCCGTCTATGGGGTCGCACAGAGTTGGACACGACTGAAGTGACTTAGCAGCAGTAGCAGCAGCAGCTTTAAAAAATTAGACTAGAGTTTCAGTCCTAGATCTCCTGCTTCATCTGAATAATGGGAACAATACTGGTACATACCCATGACTTTGGGTGAGATTAAATCCAATAACTCAAGACAAACATTTAGAATCATATTTGAAACAGAATTAATAATAAATTTTGTAATAAAATAATACTGAAAGACTATTTTTTTAGAAAATAAAAACTTGAAACTGATGAGATAAATATCCTTATTTTCTCCATTTTACAGATTTGGAAAGAAGCCAACAATGTCCAAAGGGTGAAAAACCATGAATCTAGACTCTTAACCCAGATCTATCTGATTCTAGAACTTTCTTCCTAGTAGTAATTATTCTTCAGTGATGCAATTTGAACTAAAATTCTTTGGAAAATGATTCTTAATTTTAAGTCTACTCAAGAATGTATAGTCCCACTTGCTTTCTGAAAATTCCATTTTTATTTACATAGAGTTTTGCTCAGAAGTCTGGAAACCTTAATTTAAAATGGCATATATAGTCAAATATGTTTGTATTATTAATATACACACTTCACCTCTAGCACTCACATATTTTGCCTCTAAAAAGTTGCCTAGACAGCTTAAATTTCTTTCCTAGTACTACTCCAGGGTCTACAGGAAACACTAGAAATTGTGTTACTTCCAGTTTGTGAAACATTTATATTCAGGTTTTCCATCTTGAGATTAAATTGAGAAATGAATTAAACTAATGCCATTAGCTCTCCTTTGATTAGACATCTTCTTTGAAGAGATATAAAAATATTCTTAGCAAAGGCTAGTATATCAACTACTCAAAAGAATAAAACCTTTTTATTGTGTTCCCTATTGACCAGCTATGCCAACATAAACCAGACTAGAAAACCTAATATAAATATACATAGATCCACACACACCCAAATGTATACACCTATAAGATGATTAAACCTGTACTCTTAAACTCTTTCCAAATAAATATGTTTTTCAAAATCTGATAAGTATAGCCAATTTACTCTTTACAAAAGCACATCTAAATTATAAGTAAAAGTGTTAAAAACATATATGCAAGCATTAATCAGAAAAAAGCTGATATACCTCTATTAATAACAAATAAATGAAGATTTAAAGCAAAAGGTACTTCAAGAGATATTGATCTCTATGTGAAAATAAAACTTTTAAATCACCAGGAATCTAATCATTCTAAATGTGTATGTCCTTAATAATGTGGCTTCAAAATTGAAAAGTCAATCATAATTGCTTGAGATTTTAATACATCTCTCCAAGTAGCTAATAGATTAAGCAGACAAAATCAACAATGAATATAAATTAATATTACTTGCATCAACATGGATACATTTCATAAACATAATAGTAAAATCAAGTCACACAGAAGATAGGATAGTGATTGCACAGTGCCAGGAGCTCTGAGGAGGTGTAGGGAACAGCTGCTAATGAGTACCGGGTTTCTTTGGGGAATGAGTAAAGTGCTCTAAAATTAGGTTGTGTCCATGGTGGCACTAGTTTGACTATACTAAAAACTATTGAATTACACATTTTAAAAAGGTGAATTTTATACTACTTGAATTATATCACAATAAAGCAGTTTTTTTAAAGTCACAGACCCTGCCCAAAGTGTGTTATCATTTTAATAAAATTTTAATGTATTATTCATTGTAATAAATATATGCATAAGATAACAATAAACATAAAATCAAAACTCTGCTGCATCTTTGGCAGAAGCCAGGAGAGGGTTATTGAAACAGGGCACATAGGAAGCTGCAACAGTAATGCTCTGTTTTTCTGGTTGGATGTTCTTATAATTTTACTTTTACAATTTAAACTTTATATGTATTATACTATGTTCTTTCATGAGTACATACTATTTCATCTATTTAAAATACTGTTAACAACTGGTTTCACATCAATTCTAAACATTTTTGTGCTTGAGACTGAATATGATGGATATTAATAGACACTTTTCAACATAACTTCCCACATGTTATTTGACTATCCTCAAAACTAAACTGAGTTTAGGACTCAAATATCATCATCTTCTTCTATAAATGAGAGAACAAACAAAGCCCAGTTTAATCGATTTCTATAGTCATTGAATGAACCTGTAAGTTCTTATTATAGTCAAAACTAGGACCTTATTTTCTGATTTTAGCTTAGTATATTTTGCAATATAACTGACATTCTGTTGTTCATTTGTTTTCTTTGATTTTCATCTCTAGAAAAAGTCTGCAGAGATAATAAAATAATTACAACAAAAATAAGTACCACTCTGAGTCCTTACTGTGAGTAAGCATCTTACTTAATACTAAACAAACCTATGATGCTGGTATTGATATACTTAATCTATAAATGAGGAAAAAGAAAAACAGAAAATTTTACTTATCCAGGGGTATAAAACTAATAATTGGTAAAGATGTGATTCTGAAACCCAGGCTTGCATTGCATTAAAACCAACATTTTCAATCGCTATAATAGATTGCCTAAAATTTAATTTCAGAATCCACACTTCCAGTTAGGAGGGGGCAAAAAAAAAGTTTTAGGAATTCTGAGAATACATTGCATGCATATAATTGGCAACACATAACAATAATATAGGAAATGATAGTCTAGAATCTGAATGTTTTAGTTTGTCTTCCGTTTACCTACCTATAAGTGGATAATTTAGGCCTAAAAGAGAACACTGACCATGTCAACTCCCTGATACAGGTCAGTATATTTTCTAAAGTTCAATTTTACATGTCTTTTTTAACAGATGAAATTTCTAAATTTAATTTATGTCAATATGATCTCCAATGCTTAGTAACTAAATGGCTTGATTTAGGGATTAAATTAATTAATTTTAAGCTGTGGTTTAATTATTGTCCTCACAGAAGTGCCATGCGCTAGAACATGAGCTTGGAGGAGTCAGCAAAAGACAAGTGATGGGCTTTCAAGATGAGATGGAACCAATGGATTCAGACCTCTTATGTGAATCAAAGCTTTGCTTAAGCCAAGGAACTTAGCAGCAGCAAGCCAAGGAATATGTAAAATGCTTATTTTTTATAATGTGTTTTATTTTGAGCCATACAAGCTACATTTTGAAGGATAGATAACTTGGGTAGAATATTGGTTTCTCCCTAGAGTTTACTACTATCAGTGAAAGAATGTGTTACCTGTAGCTTCAAAAAAGGGTCACTATTACCCTTATCACATATCTGAATATCAAGTTCAAATTCAGGCAGTTTTACTTGAACAACTGGGATTTTAAGAGAATTTCAATCATTGCTTTAAAAAAAAAAAAAAAAAAAAAGGTTGCAAAGTGGAACTTCCCTGGTGGTCCAGTGGTAAAGAATCCACCCTCCAGTGCAGGAAACAAGGGTTCAATTATTGGTTCCCTACACCAGGAACTAAGATACCACACACGGCAGGACAAATAAGTCCTCCTACCACAACTAGAGAAACCAGCGAGCCTCAATGAAGAGCCTCCACACTGCAACGAAGATCCAGCACAGCCAAAAATTTAAAATGAATAAATAAAAACTGAAAAATTGTAAAGTACACCAACAGAATTGCAATAACACTAGTGATTTTCAACTGTATTTGGGGGTATTAGTGAAAGGAAAATTATGTTTTCAAATGACACATGCTCCACACTCCTTTAAGTTCTCTCCTGTCTCTTTGAGACTGTTCTGTCCACCTTGAGAATAAAGAGATAGATTATTGACTATTATACTTGCAAATAGTGTTTTGTCAACAAAAAGATTGTGAATTGTATACTTTACAATTATTTCATGAAGATTTTAAGATGTCTTCAGAATCATCAGGCTTATTTAATCACTGACATAATCAGATGGCAAAAAAAATATATGATAATTCAAATGTTCAAATTTTTTTTAGTTAAAAACTTTAAAAGGAATGTTGGTATATTATACTTCAGTGGCCTATGATATTAATTAAGATATTAAAATTTCCTTTCGACTCTATTTCACTAAGTTCTACTTTAAACAGAAAAAATAATTACTTTGGTAAAATGCCTAGAGAGTAAACATTTTTGCTCAAGTCTAATATGTATTTTAATTTTATATTATTGTTTCCTAGTGTATCTAAGCTACTAGAGACTTTATTAATTAATGTATTTTAATTCTATATGACTAGACTATAAAATGTAAATATATTAAATGATTAATGATAAATAGAATTCATTATCTATTCATTTGGAATTCAGTGCAAAGTGAGAGAAAGAACAAAATACAAACATTTGAAAACAAATTCTTTTAAATATTTTTATATAAAATAAATATATATATGCAAAATAATTCTAGGGCTAAAAGATTGTCTGGGCCAAAGACATGAGCTCAGGATAAACACTTACAATCAACAGAGCCAAGAAGATTAAAACTTCGTCACCCAGGAATACACCAGGTCAAATTGAAGGTGGATCATTCTTTCACATTTTAATAGGTATAAATTAATTATAGTGATGGGTATATTTTATACAAAGTAAGATCTCCTGCAATCAGACTATAAATCAGACAATAAAACCCTTTTTACTTTTTGAGGAAAAAAATGACAACAAGATAAATACTTGGGAATGCCTAATACAAAAAGAATAGTGACTGTAAAATGTCAAGATTTTAATATTCAAACCACACTTTCTGCCTAGACTTTTTGTCTGAGGGACAGAGAAGAGACTCAATGTGAAGAAAAACTCAAGACTATATTTTGACCACTTTCTTGCATTGGATATTTGAGAATTAGGGGATCCTGTTTGCTTCTTATTGGAAAGACTTACATGATGTGCAACTAAAGAAAATAGACTTCTGTATTGATTAGCTTTATCTTCAGAGACCACATAGCAGGCTTAAGCTGAGGAGGGCAGATCCACTGAGTGGTGGAGGTGAACAACTGTGATGTGATAACACCTGTAAATGCAGAGTTTTCATAACGTTGTGTGTGTGTGTGTGTGTGTGTGTGTGTGTTAGTCACTCGGTCATGTCCGAATGTTCATGACCCCATGGATTGTAGCCCACCAGGCTCCTCTGTCCATGAAATTCTCCAGGCAAGAATACTGGAATGGGTAGCCATTTCCTCCTCCAGGATTTCATGACTTTAGGAGTAGACTTTTAACTCCCTTGCAGAGTGTAAAAGAATTGGGGGTCCCTATTGAACCCTTATATTTAACTGTTCTCCTTAAGCAACACCAAAGTGAATGTAATTGTACTGAAAGTTTTCAGAAGATGGAGCAAAGTGATCAATTGCATCAGAAGACTTTGAGGAAGTTACAGATCCCAGTAAATACATACAAAGTGTGTTGCAAATTGAACTTTAGATTTGTATAAACTGCAAATGAATTTTTTTTCCCACTGCTTTGAAAAATGTTTCCGTGAAAAAGGACTGGAAGACCAGAATGAAGGAGACCTCAAAAGACATCTAGCATTGGTTATGCCATGGAAATATGAAGAAATAAATTCCCTGGACAGAGAAAGTAAAACTCAAAGAGAAAAGCAGAGTTTGAAAAAGAGAAATTTATGCTTAGGAAAGAAAAGAAAAAAATCACATAAAGACTGGGAAAAGATCAGAAAAGATGATGAGGTCAAAAAGAAAATTTACTAAACACTGCAGTATCTCATTACACTAAAGGTGACTTGTAAGGTCCTTGGGCCCCAGGCAAAAGAAGCTCCTGCTCTGGTTCCCATGTTTTATAGGTCTGCATGTTATCACATAGGCCATTCAGGTATAACCTAAATCAAATCCCTTATGATTATACAGTGGAAGTGACAAATAGATTCAAGGGATTGATCTGATAGACTGCCTGTAATACTATAGATGGAGGTTTTTAACATTGTATAGAAGGTGGTGATCAAACCCATCCCCAAGAAAAAGAAATGCAAAAAGACAAAATGATTGTCTGAGGAAGCCTTACAAATAGCTGAGAAAAGAAGAGAAGGAGAAGGCAAAGGAGAAAAGGAAAGATATACTTATCTGAATGCAGAATAACAAAGAATAGCAAGGAGAGATGAGAAAGCTTTCTTAAGTGAACAGTGCAAAGAAACAGAGGAAATCTATAGAATGGGAAAAGACTAGAGATCTCTTCAAGAAAATTAGAGATACCAAGGGAACATTTCCCGCAAAGATGGGCACGATAGAGGACAGAAATGGTATGGACCTAACAGAAGCAGAAGATATTAAGAAGAGGTGGCAAGAACACACAGAAGAACTATACAAAAAAGGTCTTAGTAACCCAGACAACCACAATGGTGTGGTTACTCAAATAGAGCCAGACATTCTGGAATGTGAAGTCAAGTGGGCCTTAGGAAGCATCACTACAAACAAAGCTAGTGGAGGTGATAGAATTCCAGTTGAACTATTTCAAATCCTAAAAGATGATATTGTGAAAGTGCTGCACTCAATATGCCAGCAAATTTGGAAAACTCAGCAGTGGCCACAGGACTGGAAAAGGTCAGTTTTCACTCCAATTCCAAAGAAGGGCAATGCCAAATAATATTCAAACTACCAGGCAATTGCACTAATTTCACATGCTAGTGAAATAATGCTCAAAATCCTTCAAGCTAGCCTTCAACAGTATGTGAACTGAGAACTTCCAGAAGTACAAGCTGGATTTAGAAAAGGCAGAAGAATGAGAGATAAAATTGCCAACATCCATTGGATCATAGAGAAAGCAAGGGAATTCCAGAAAAACATCTACTGTTTCATTGAGTATGCTAAAGCCTTTGACTGTGTGGATCACAACAAACTCTATAAAATTCCGAAAGAGATGGGAATACCAGACCACCTTACCTGCCTACTATGAAACCTGTATGCAAGTCAAGAAGCAACAGTTAGAACTGGACATGGAACAATGGGCTGGTTCCAAATTGGGAAAGGGGTACATCAAGGCTGTATATTGTCAAACTGTTTATTTAACTTATATGCAGAGTATATCATACAAAATGCCAGGCTGGATGAATCACAAGCTGAAATAAAGATTGCCGGGAGAAGTATCAGTAACCTCAGATACACAGATGACACCACCCTTATTGCAGAAAGTGAAGAGGAACTAAAGAGCCTCTTGGAAGTGAAAAAGGAGAGTGAAAACGCTGGCTTAAAGCACAACATTCAAAAAACTTAAATCATGGCATCTTGTCCCATAACTTCATGAGAATAGTTAGGAACAGTGACACATTTTATTTTCTTGGGCTCCAAAATCACTGTGGACAATGACTGCACCCATGAAATTAAAAGACTCTTGCTCCTTGGAAGAAAAGCTATGACACACCTGCTGCTACTGCTGCTAAGTCACTTCAGTCGTGTCCGACTCTGTGCGACCCCACAGAGGGCAGCCCACCAGCCTTTCCCATCCCTGGGATTCTCCAGGCAAGAACACTGGAGTGGGCTGCCATTTCCTTCTCCAATGCATGAAAGTGAAAAGTGAAAGTGAAGTCACTCAGTCGTGTCCGACCCTCAGTGACCCCATGGACTGCAGCCTCCCAGGCTCCTCCATCCATGGGATTTTCCAGGCAAGAGTACTGGAGTGGGGTGCTATTGCCCTCTCCACCTAGACAGTATATTAAGAAGCAGAAACATCACTTTGGCTACAAAGGTCCATACAGTCAAAGCTATGGTTTTTCCAGTAGTCATATATGGATGTGAGAGTTGAACCATAATGAAGGCTGAGCACTGAAGAACTGATGCTTTCAAACTGTAGTGCTGGAGAAGACTCTTGAGAGGCCCTTTGAACTTCAAGGAAATCAAACCAGTCAATCCTAAAGGAAATCAGCCCTGAATGTTCATTGGAAGGACAGATGCTGAAGCTGAAACTCCAATACTTTGGCCACCTGATGCAAATAACTGACTCATTGTAAAAGACCCTGATGCTGGGAAAGATTGAAGGCAGGAAGAGAAGGGGATGACAGAGGATGAGATGGTTGGTTAGCATCACCGACTCAATGGACATGAGTTTGAGTAAACTCTGGGAGATAGTGAAGGACAGAGGAACCTGGAGTGCTGCAGTCCGTGGAGTCCCAAAGAGTTGGACACGACTCAGTGACTGAACAACAGCAACAAGAAATGTTATCACTTGCACACTCACACACACACAGTTGTTTTGAATCACATATAGGTAACTGTAAACTTAGATATTATGCTTACAACTGGCAGAGTATAGCCATTATGATACCGCATAAAATGCTTCTTCATATCTCTTGCCTTGTGACTTCAAAACAGGTCATTGTTTATAAATGCCATTGAAGCTTGGAAGTTGTCCCCCTGCAGATGTACGAAAAGAGCAGTTATTTAGTGGGAGGTTTTGAGCAGTGCCAGTGTTCATGTAAGAAAAATGGCAAATTTTCTGTCAAATCTTTCCTCTCAGATGGTATGAAGAAACAAATTCCTATGTAAAAGAATCACCCTCGGTATTGCCAGGGTTTCACTTTATTGTTTTGCTTGGTTTTCCAGATAATGTCTCTGGAGGTATCCTTGAATTTGGGTAATATTTACAACAGTTGCCCATGATGGCTGAGAAATATTTTGCAACATTAGATAATTTATGTCTTCTTAAGTATGCACATGCCTAAGTCTAAACATAACTAGATGGCTTTTAAATACTAGAATTGATAATTTTTATAAAATAGTTTATGAGATTTCATATTGTCTTTTAAAAATAAAATTCTCAGATTTACTTCATTTTGATTTTAAACATTTCTATTTAAATTATAAGTTGTATTTTTCTTTTAATTTTAATATATAATTTGAGTAATTCCACAGAATATATATTTATATTTATAGTGTAGTAGTCAGGGTACAGTCAGGAAAACAGAATACACACCAGTTATTTTCACAGCAAGAATTCAATATTGGAAATGTGTTAAATAAATTCTAGAGAAGTAAAAGAGAAAAAATATAACACTGAATAACACAGAGTTGCTGCTGCTACTGCTGCTAAGTCACTTCAGTCATGTCCAACTCTGTGCGACCCCATAGATGGCAGCCCACTAGGCTCCGCCGTCCCTGGGATTCTCCAGGCAAGAACACTGGAGTGGGTTGCCATTTCCTTCTCCAATGCAGGATAGTGAAAAGTGAAAGTGAAGTCGCTCAGTCGTGTCCAACTCTTTGTGACCCCATGGACTGTAGCCTACCAAGCTCCTCCATCCATGGGATTTTCCAGGCAAGAGTACTGGAGTGGGTGGTCATTGCCTTCTCCAAACACAGAGTTAGTTACTGCTTAAATAAGCCACTACTCCTAGGACTAGGAGAACAAAGTAAAAGAGATTGGGTGTTTAAAACCTCAAAGTTTATTTATTATTTTTAAAAGAATATTTATTTGTTTGGTTGTGCTGGTCTTATTTTCAGTACACAGGCTCTTTGATCTTTGTTGCTAAGCTCTTGGTTGCACCATGTGGGATCTAGTTCCCTGACCAGGGATCAAACCTGGGCCCCTGCATTGAAAGCACAGAGTCTTAGCACTGGGCCACCAGTAAAATCCCTGGAACATAGGAATTTATATGGAGCCTGACAGAACTGGAACCTAAGCATTTAAAACCAGTTCTTCAGGAGCTTGGAAGAGTGCCCCCAAGGAGCTGGAACTAAGCCATGAGGAGAGTACACTAGCTTCTTGTAGCTGACATATCTGAAGGGACACAATGAGATTTGTCCAGATTCTTCATACTGAATAAAAGAAAACAGAAAGATGAGTTTATGGCAAGCCTTTTGATCTGCAAGCCAAGAAACTCAAGGCTAAGGGAGCACTGAATTTCAAGTTGCTCACAGATTAAGAGACTTTTAAGGGCTACATATGGAAGTTATTTGTCTTTTTCAACTGACTGGTTGCCTAGTGGTCTTATTTCTTATTTGGATCAGAGTAGTTAAGCAAGGGGAATAAGAAGTCCAGAGCCAGCATCAGTAGACTAGGCATTTGGGCATTGGCTGCTTTCTGAAAAGAGTTGTAAATTCCTTTAAGATTAGGTTAAGATTCCTTTATGTGTCTGAGATGACTATCATCATTTTGTTCCTGACATAGGTGATCATTTTAATTTGGTTCTATGGGTTGGTTTTGAATGTGAAACAAACAACAACAGTAAAAAAGGAAACTGAAGCCAACAGCTACTATCAGGGTGCAGAAACATTGCTAGAGAGATTCTGACAGGAATTAAAATCATAATGGACCAATCCTTCTTCTTCTTCCGCATTCCAGTCTTCTCTAGTGTCCCTATTGGAACAGCCTAACAGAGAACTAGCTGAAAAAGAAGAAATTGATATTGCCAAGTGCTAGTCTTAGCATAAAAATATAGTGTAGAAAGGGTGGTCTCGAAGCAGAAAACCAAAAACTTAGTAAGTAACCTACAGGGTTCATACTCCTTGACTACTGATATCTTCTACATGTATCTGAACTTCCATGTAACAATAGCAATCATTTGTTTTTTCCTACCAAAATAAATCTCTTCCTTAAAACATATATATCTTTCCTCTTCTAAAAGGAAAGATATATATGTATATGAAAGGCCGCTGTTGCTCAGTATAGGTACTATGACATATTCTGTGACAATCACAGTATCCATATCAGGAAACTATTAATACCTCCATAAAAATCAGCCAAATTTCCACCTAAATATTCTGTAACCTAAAGATTAAACCACAAGATCAAAAAATGCTAACCAGTCTCATGGAAAACAATATGGTGACATGTACACTTTATGCCTAAAGTTTAAATCTCTCATTCCAGTAATTAACCAAGAGGATATAGTTAATTTCTTTCACTGTTCACTTTATGCTGCCTTTGCTCACTTAGAACCTTGATTAATTGGAGTTGTTTACCTAGTGGGGTGATGCCGAACTTCGTTCATAAAGAATATGAATCCTTGGTGTTTCTACCTCTTTTTTCCCTTGGTATAGTTTTTCATTGACTTTTACTACTTGATATGGAAATAATTAAACATACCTCAAGGAATCCACTGGGTTCCAGGTATAGTCGACCGTACCCCCATTGTAAAGAGGATCCTAATTTTTCTTGATTACTTCCACATCTATTAAACTGACATCCACCCGTTTTCTTTGCCTGTTGCTTCAAAATCATCAAAACTCCAGAATAGCCGCATAACAGTCCAGTTCACTTGACTTCTTGTCATGGCCACTGTTAGAGGCAAACCCTCCTTTAGAAACTAAGAGCTCCAAAGCAACATAACTCCAGGTTTCAGGGAATCAGTTCAGTTCAGTTCAGTAGTTAAGTCATGTCCGACTCTTTGCAACCCCATGGACTGCAGCACACCAGGCCTCCCTGTCCATCACCAACACTCTGAGCTGACTCAAACTCATATCCATTGAGTCGGTGATGCCATCCAACCATATAATCCTCTGTCCTCCCCTTCTCCTCATGCCTTCAATCTTTCCCAGCATCAGGATCTTTTCCAATGAGTCAGCTCTTCACATCAGGTTGCCAAAGTATAGGAGTTTCAGTTTCAACATTAGTCCTTCCAATGAACATTTAGGACTTATTTCCTTTGGGATGGACTGGTTGTATCTCCTTGCAGTCCAAGGGACTCTCAAGAGTCTTCTCCAACACCACAGTTCAAAAGCATCAATTCTTCAGCACTCAGCTTTCTTTGTAGTCCAACTCCCACATCCATACATGACCCATGGAAAAACCATACCCTTGACTAGACAGACCTTTGTTAGCAAAGTAATGTCTCTGCTTTTTAATATGCTATCTAGGTTGGTCATAACTTTTCTTCCAAGGAGTATGTGCCTTTTTATTTCATGGCTACCTTCACCATCTGCAGTGATTGAAGCAAAAAAAAAAAATAAATCTGTAAGTTGTACTAATGAGAAGAACTGTTATCATATTTATCCCTGATTCCAAGACCAATATTCTTGCTATAGGAGTAAATATCATAATGAATCAGTCATTGATTCAAGCATAGAGTGCACCCTCTTGGACAGAACTGTTGTTTCAGGGTACTATCTCCCAACTATTGCAATCATGTATTATTGAGAAAGTAACTTAAACCAACACATAAGGAATATGACTTTAAAATGTTGACATTTTCTGTTTACTATACCTTTTCGATGAAAATGTATTCAATTTTGATCTCTTTAAACATAATTACACTTTATTTTTTAAACTTTGAGACTGTGATTGGTCTCCAATTGAGATCATGATAGCAATAAAAGATAGGGAAATGAAACTCAAAAATAAAATGCTGAAAAGAAAAAAATAAGAACTCTTTCCAGAGATGGTCTTCTGAAATTAAAATTCTAACAATAAAAATGAATAGACTTCTGTCATATATTATATATAAAATCCACAAGTGAGACATTGTTAAATGTTTAATTATTCTATAGTTACTAATCAAAATAATAAGAATTATAAAATTATAAAAATTTATCATCTAATTTTCACTCAAATAAGTCAGCTGAAATCAGACATATTATTTACTGGATGATGTAATTAATGAGCAAAACAGAATAAAAAAGAGTTACTCATGTCAAATTTATGATTCAGAAACAACAAATGCAACCCTGGATTGTCTGTTAGAATATGAAAAAACATAGTCATGAAATTAGTAAATTAGGCAGGAAAATACAAAAGTTTTTGATGATTTACTATGTTTCAAGATCAGATCAGATCAGATCAGTCACTCAGTCGTGTCCAACTCTTTGCGACCCCATGAATCGCAGCACGCCAGGCCTCCCTGTCCATCACCAACTCCCAGAGTTCACTCATACTCACGTCCATCGAGTCAGTGATGCCATCCAGCCATCTCATCCTCTGTGGTCCCCTTCTCCTCTTGCCCTCAATCCCTCCCAGCATCAGAGTCTCTTCCAATGAGTCAACTCTTCACATGAGGTAGCCAAAGTACTGGAGTTTCAGCTTCAGCATCATTCCTTCCAAAGAAATCCCAGGGCTGATCTCCTTCAGAATGGACTGGTTGGATCTCCTTGCAGTCCAAGGGACTCTCAAGAGTCTGCTCCAAAACCACAGTTCAAAAGCATCAATTCTTCGGCGCTCAGCCTTCTTCACAGTCCAACTCTCACATCCATACATGACTACAGGAAAAACCATAGCCTTGACTAGACAAACCTTTGTTGGCAAAGTAATGTCTCTGCTTTTCAATATGCTATCTAGGTTGGTCTTAACTTTCCTTCCAAGGAGTAAGCGTCTTTTAATTTCATGGCTGCAGTCACCATCTGCAGGGATTTTGGAGCCCAGAAAAATAAAGTCTGACCCTGTTTCCACTGTTTCTCCATCTATTTCCCATGAAGTGATGGGACCGGATGCCATGATCTTCATTTTCTGAATGTTGAGCTTTAAGCCAACTTTTTCACTCTCCACTTTCACCTTCATCAAGAGGCTTTTTAGTTCCTCTTCACTTTCTGCCATAAGGGTGGTGTCATCTGCATATCTGAGGTTATTGATATTTCTCCTGGCAATCTTGATTCCAGCTTGTGTTTCTTCCAGTCCAGCATTTCTCATGATGTACTCTGCATATAAGTTTACTGGGTAGTAATTCTGGAAAGTGATAATGATCATTCTGAGGACATGATAATATTTCTAACAAAACATAATCCTATTCAAAGTTACTATCACTTTACTTTTTATTAATTTTAACAGAATATTTTTATTTAACTTTATGTTAAAATTATTTCAAATGGAGAAATAAACTGTAGAAATAGGCTTTTTAAAATTTGCAGTAAAAGATTCATAATATAAAATATGCCATTTAATACATTTTTAAATGTACAGCTCAGTGGCATTAAATACATTCATATTACTGTGCAACCACCATCACTATCCATCTCCAAAATTTTTTCATCACCCAAACTGAAGGTCTGTACCCATTAAACAATATTTCATTCCTTGCCTCTCTCTCACCAGAGAAACAGGTTTTCATATTATAAATTCCAAAACAGAATATTTTGTTTCTACTGTTGCATTTCTCACAATCAGTCTTCAAGATCAACTTTGGACTTAATCTATATAATTGGAAACATTTAAACTGACAAAAAAATAGGAAATATCACTTGCACAAGAATACACACATACAAGGAATTACTAGAATGGGTGGGGCGAGGGAATAAACAGTAAGAAATCAGTAGCATTCAACATAGACAAGTAATTGACAGAAAAGAAATGGCAATGTTGCTTTTAAATATTAATCATGTTTCTTCAATATTTAGCTAAGCACAATAGTGTTTCATGGCAAGAGAAGTACAGTATTTTTGGAAAAATTTGGAAAATTTCTCCATTAGAAGAAATAGTGAAAAATGAATAATTTTAATAGAAATGATTTAGAAATATGGTAAAATGATTAAATATGAAGACAGGCAAAATATTGATAGATTATTACTAAGATAAAAAATTCAAGATGATATTATTAAATGGCATTAAAGTGAGAGAATGAATTATACCCATAATAAAAAAGGAAACAGTAGCTAGTCACCTAGTTTTTAAGGAACAAAAATCATGTTGAATGATATTTATTATGCAAACTTTTGAATCACCATATAAAAATATGGAAGTCAGAGTTAAAGAGATTTTCACTGGTTTTCTGCCTGGTGTAAAAAGAATATGTTTTGAATGAAATGAGGAACTGAGAAAACAGCTTTAAGTTTTAGGCATTGATTTTCAAGATAGTCACATAATGGTTCAAAGGAAAGTGTCTACAAGCTGGAATTTTGGCTAAAACTCTACATATATTCTAGGTGCCATGCATGGCTTGTAGTTTGAGATTGCTGTACAGAAACGTGGTCTCAATTACACCAGTAGTAGTAACCAACTTAGGAACAAGTCAAGATTATATGATGTTTTCCAGATCTCTCCTGAGGTGAAGCAGCTTGGTGAAACATGTTATCCTATTTGACCTTATAATGACTCTCAGACACATTATGGAATGCTGACTACATTTGGTTAATACCATTAGAATTAATTTAGACAAGACAAACTTCATTAGCAGAATTAATGAAATATATTGCCAGTCCTCAGATCAAAATTGAATCATGTTTTTGGTAGAAATTAAATGAATTTTTAACTTGTGATATATGCAAGTTATTTGTTATGAAGTACTAAGTGTTAATCATGATAGGAATAGACTATAAAATCTAAATCCAGCTTTATTATTTTACTTTATATTTCCACATTTTAAAACTTTGGAGTTTTTCTAAATTGAAGCAAATTTTATGTGAGCTATGACATTTCTGTAAAACGTAAGGAAATTAGTTCACATACAAATCCTGAAATTAATTTCTATAGAGACTTTGCTATTACAGATCAAGATATAATCTTGAGCTAAGATATGTGGCCAAGCTTAGCAATATGTTGTTCTTGAATTCCTCTACCATCATAGCATTGAAATATTTAAAAGAAAAATATGAACAAATGCTATGATTTATATACTGCTTTGGCAGTAGAAACTGTGATATGCATTGAACTGTAAGATAAAATATTTTGTAGTATTTTCAGTGTCATGATAATTAAAATGTTATAGTATTTTCAGTGATCATGATAATTTAAATTTGATTCCATTACAATGTATGATCATAACATCAATTTACTGTATGTTTCCCATTTTAAATATGGCTTTAGTAATTTTATTTCATCCTCTACAGCCTCAGTCAAGAGAAAATTCTCTAACATGAAATTAATAAAACTGTAATAACTATAATGCTTCAAGAAATACTTAACATAAATAATATGAACATCTTAATTATAATTATATAATTATCATCAGTGATTTTATTATGATGAAGGCAAGAAAATGAAATTTTATGAAATAAACATATAAAATATATGAATTATGTATGATTTTATTACTTAGAAGATGTCACCAACGTATCAACAGACCACCCAGTAATGAACAGTAATAATTAAACTCTCTTTATTATTTTACTGACTTTTATTAATAAAATAATATCCCTACATTTGTCATCAATTTTGTCATTATGAAGACAGACTTGACAAGGTTGAGGAAACTAGAGACATCCCTAGGAATCCTTGAGTAGCATTGAAAATTAATTACAATGGCCTTACTAGACCTCTAGACCTTTTCCCTCTCACCCACCTTACTCTTTTGTAGCTGAGGGATGACAGGAGGGAGCAGGTGGAGGTGACCAAAGTCAGCAGACTCTACGCAAAACATATAGGCTGCTGAGTCCAGTTTAGGGGCACAGAGCATTTTCACAGCTTTCAGATTATCACAAGCACTGAAACCAACAAATGAAAATGAAATAGCTGAAGCTGATTATTTTCTGGAATTCCACCAGAAAGCAACCTCATTGTAGCCAAGGAAAGGCTCGAGTCCAGCAGTTAGGAAACAGTCAGATAAAATTCCAAGAAATCTCCAATAAGTACTTGATGAAGATAATTAAAGTTTTAAATTATATAAAGTATAACAAAATGAAAATGAAAGAGGCAAAATTATATCATTATAGATGTGATAAATTAGAAGAAATTAAGTCTGTGTGGTTCTACTTTAGGACAGTTTTCAGATAGTAGTTACTGCAGAGTATAAAAAGCAAAAAAAGTGTAAAAGTAAAATAGCAAAAAGCTTATCATCCTATGGGCCCTTAGTTAAAGTCAGGGCGCCTTTGGCCTATGGGACAATAAAATTTGTCTCTTGAGGCCAGAACTTATCTGAGGAATAAGTTCTGGTCTTCCGAGCTTCATTCTTTCATTGTGAATGCCTACATCTGTGGCAAGTTTTAAATTTTATATCAAAATTATGCTTTATAAAACTGTATGTATTTAATCTTTCATAAAAGCTGCTGCTTCTGTAGAAAATAAACTCTCCCTTAAAGGTTCTATGTGAAAAAAAGTAAGGAAAATATTAGTTACTCAGTCATCTCTGACAGTTTGCGACCCCATGGACTGTAGCCTGCCAGGCTTCTCTGTCCATGGGGTTCTCCAGGCAAGAATACTGGAGTGGGCAGCTATTTCCTTCTCCAGGGGCTCTTCCTGACCCAGGGATTGAACCCAGATATCCTACATTTCAGGCAAATTCTTTATCATATGAGCCACCAGGGAAGCCCAATAGATTTCCTATGGTTTACTTTAAATGGTATTAAGGAAATGATTCTGTATTCAGAAACTGCAGAGCGAAAATAAAAAGAAGTTTTCCTTTGGAAACAGAGAGCTCTAATGTTACATTTATGAAAGCCCTTCTGCTATGAGCATGTGGTTTGTAGCAATCATGTGGTCAGGCTGGCTCTGAGAGTGCTCACTCATGCTTGTTTGTTCTCCATTTCCTTCTTTGACAAGTGCTGAGGACATAGACTCAATAATTAAATCTTCCTAATGCTAGTGACAGTTACACAAGTTGATGCTGTTTGGCATTCAGAATAGCTGGAGAAATATCTGGTCTTTGAATAATTAAGCCAAAGTTAGTTAATGGAAACGTTGGTTGTGATTTTTCATTTCCTACTTTAGATATAAGAAATTTCCCTGTCTGGGAGAAGATTTTTCTTTTCATTTATGCATATGTTTCTTTTTGTGGGGAGTGAGAGTTGATAGACTTAACACGTCAATAACATTTTTCCTTGTATTATTTGGGAAATGGGACATTCTTTTTTGCTTTTTAGGACTAATTTCTGAAAACATTTCTGTTTCATGGAATAAGACTGTTAGTACCAAAAGCAGGCTCAAGTGACCCAGTGGGCTGGATGTCAACTATACAAAGGCAAATATATTAAAAAGGCCATATTCCCTCAGTGAGTTATTAGGTGAAAGATTTGTGTCTTTGGATTTCTTCCCTGAAGACATTGTCTCTTACTATGAAAGAAAAGGAAATGGAACATCAATTTTCCTCTTTTAGAAAATGCTAAAGTATGTTTTAGAATTTATTGTATTCTTAAAGATTGCAAAAGTATAGGGCATAAAGAACTGAGAAATATATCAATCCTTAGTTAAGAGTTTTTTGCCAGATGATCCCACCTGAGGTAAAGTTTTCTGAAGTGAGAATATGTTTCACCTCTGTGGTAACTTATAACTAATACCGAACACAAAATCCCAGGAAGTAATGTGGTTTTTATAAATCATGAAAAAGAAAAAGCTGGATGCTTGCACTAAAATATTCAGTGTTGTGATACGATTCACTATGAATATCTAGAAAGAAAGGAAGAGAAGGAGGGAAGAAAGGAAGGGAAGGAGGAAGAAAGGAAGAGAAAGGAGGATGAAATTAACCTTCATGGAGTTACATGTAATGGAATTGTGATGTTATAAAGTGATGTACAACGTAATTAATATTTTGGCAATTTTAATTTTTGTATAGTGAGGTGACATTTAAAAGCTGGTATGGAAATTGTTTCATGTGAATTTTCTAGATGGGAATTTTTATATTCTAGCTCTGTGTTTTTCCATCAGAAATTTTTAATACGACTGTAATTTTGTTTTCTAAGTGCCTCTAAGCAACTGAAGTTAGGTGAGAGTTTCATTGGGAAAATATTAGTAGCTCAGATATCTTGGTCACTCACCCAAAAAGATTAGGTACATTTTGTGTGAAATAGAGTTTACCTAGGACTTTCTTTGCCTGGTAAGATTTGATGCTTTAGAGGCAATGGCACCCCACTCCAGTACTCTTGCCTGGAAAATCCCATGGACGGAGGAGCCTGGTGGGCTGCAGTCCATGGGGTCGCGAAGAGTCGGACACGACTGAGCGACTTCACTTTCACTTTCCACTGCCATGCATTGGAGAAGGAAATGGCAACCCACTCCAGTGTTCTTGCCTTGAGAATCCCAGGGACGGGGGAGCCTGGTGGGCTGCCGTCTATGGGGTCGCACAGAGTCGGACACAACTAAAGCGGCTGAGCAGCAGCAGCAGCAGCAGGAAACACTTTGGTTTTGCTGCTGTTACTGTTTTGACTCTATAGTCAAATTACAGACCTTTGTACTATTCAAGGGGAAAGGGCACAGACACAGACATAATAAAAACTGAAATGATGTTATGGTGAAAGAATGGGAAGGGAGTGGTTTTATAGTAATGCTAAAAGATATGAGATTTTCAAAATAAGGGGAAATAAGGGAAAAGGCAACCCTAATATGATCAATAAATAACACAGGTGCAAAAAGTAAGGGCTCTTTTGTCAGCCTGGGGACTTATGTCCTTATCGTTGGGATCTGGGTTGGGAATTTCTTTTTCTTTTCATATAGCTAGAAGTTGACTCCCATAGGGCTGACAGAAATAAACAGGAGAAACTGCAATTTTCTGGGACACTTTCCAAATGCAAAACCAAAGGTGAAAACAAGAAAGAAGGATCAAGAAGAAGCAGCCAAACATTTTCACCAAATTATTCCCATGAATAGTGAAGTAAAAACTGAACCTTCCTTTATGTGGTGTGCTTAGTCACTTAGTTGTGTTGGACTCTCTGTGATCCCCAGGACTGTAGCCTGCCAGGCTCTTCTGTGCATGAGATTCTCCAGGCAAGAATACTGGAGTGGGTTGCCATGCCCTCCTCCAGGGGATCTTCCCAACCCAGGGATATCCCTTTAGGTAACTAAATAAAATACAGCCAAAATCAATTTTGATTTATTGACCAGAAAAAATGTACTTGAGGTTTCCACTCAGCTGTCTACCTGCCTTGGTTACCACTATAAGCAAATATGGGACTTAATGATAGCCATTTGGAAACTGCCTTATATTAAAAGTGGAGACAATAAAACATGGATTTCATGACAATCTTTTGTTTCTCAGGTAGGGGTTGGGCATTGACCACAAATGTGAATCCCCAAAGGTCTTTCCATGAAGCTTTCTGCCTTAGATTTTCTGACCTTTAGCATCTGCACCCTGAAGTGGAGATGAAGAGCCTGTGACTTCTCAAAGGTCAAAGGCTTAGACAACTTGTATTTACATGAATTTAAGAAACCTCTGCTGCTGCTGTTAAGTCACTTCAGTTGTGTCCAACTCTGTGCGACCCCATAGACGGCAGCCCACCAGGCTCCCCCATCCCTGGGATTCTCCAGGCAAGAACATTGGAGTGGGTTACCATTTCCTTCTCCAATGCATGAAAGTGAAAAATGAAAGTGAAGTTGCTCAGTCGTATCTGACTCCTAGTGACCCCAGGACTGCAGCCTACCAGGCTCCTCCATTCATGGGATTTTTCCAAGAAACCCCTAGGCTCTCCAAACTCAAAATTTGTGGGCAGTTGTCTTATGCTGTGGATATGAGATGATGACAACAGCAAAATCAATGAAACTGGAGCTAAACAATTTAAGAGAATACGATTGGTCACTCTGATTCAGATATATTAAAATATCCCAGTCAAATACAAATTCTATTTTCATTTTTAATGAAATATATACAGAAAGGCTACTTTTCATAATATCCAGATCCTGGCTTTAATACATCTTTTAATTTTTCTCATACTATTTTCACTGGAGATAAATTGATCTCCATATTTTATATGTATTTCTGTAATTTTATATATATACACACATAACATATGCAGAGTACATCATGAGAAATGCTGGGCTGGAAGAAGCACAAGCTGGAATCAAGATTGCTGGGAGAAATATCAATAACCTTAGATATGCAGATGACACCACCCTTATGGCAGAAAGTGAAGAGGAACTAAAAAGCCTCTTGATAGAAGTGAAAGTGGAGAGTGAAAAAGTTGGCTTAAAGCTCAACACTCAGAAAACGAAGATCATGGCATCCGGTCCCATCATTTCATGGGAAATAGATGGGAAAACAGTGGAAACAGTGTCAGACTTTATTTTTTTGGGCTCCAAAATCACTGCAGATGGTGACTGCAGCCATGAAATTCAAAGACACTTACTCCTTGGAAGGAAAGTTATGACCAACCTAGATAGCATATTCAAAAGCAGAGACATTACTTTGCCAACAAAGGTTTGTCTAGTCAAGGCTATGGTTTTTCCTGTAGTCATGTATGGATGTGAGAGTTGGACTGTGAAGAAGGCTGAGCGCCGAAGAATTGATGCTTTTGAACTGTGGTGTTGGAAAAGACTCTTGAGAGTCCCTTGGACTGCAAGGAGATCCAACCAGTCCATTCTGAAGGAGATCAGCCCTGGGATTTCTTTGGAGGGAATGAGCCTGAAGCTGAAACTCCAGTACTTTGGCTACCTCATGCGAAGAGTTGACTCATTGGAAAAGACTCTGATGCTGGGAGGGATTGGGGGCAGGAGGAGAAGGGGACCACAGAGGATGAGATGGCTGGAAGGCATCACTGACTCAATGGACATGAGTCTGAGTGAAGTCCGGGAGTTGGTGATGAACAGGGAGGCCTGGTGTGCTGCGATTCATGGGGTTGCAAAGAGTCAGACACGACTGAGCGACTGAACTGAACTGAACTGATACATAACATATATACACACATGCATAACTTGTATAGGAAAATTGTTGTCAGTCTTGACTCTTATTTTTTCCATGTCAAATAAATTCAGTGTCCTCCGTTATATTCTTTGATCATTTTTGTCAATGGGTAATTCACTAAAATTTGTATTTGGAAATACTTAATTCTGATAAAAAATTTTTTTCAGAGAAATTTATTTCATAGATGAGTTAAAATTTGACCCTAGCTCAATGTTATGAAAACTACATCTGCTTCATCTTCAATATATCTTAATTTTTCTACCTTTTAAATTTTGCTTAATATTGCTAGCACTTCCATTCCATCTGCTACTGAAAATTGATACTTTTAGGTTTTCAAAATGGTGCTTTGGTTTTATCTTCCCTTCTTTCTGTTTTCCCCAACCTTCCATCTGTATCTCATTGTTGTTCAGTCACTCAGTCGTGTCTGACTCTTTGCAACCCCACGGACTTCATTCAACATGCCAGACTTCTCTGTCCTTCACCATCTCCCAGAGCTTGCTCAAATTCATGTCCATGGAGTTGGTGATACCAGCGAACCATCTCATCCTCTGTCATCCCCTTCTCCTCCTGTCTTCAATCTTTCCCAGCATCAGGGTCTTTTCAAATGAGTCAGCTCTTGGGATCAGGTGGCTAAAGTATTGGCACTTCAGCATCAGTCCTTCCAGTGAATATTCAGGATTGACTTCCTTTAGGATTGACTTGTTGGATCTCCTTGCAGTCCAAGGGACTCTCAATAGTCTTCTCCAACACCACAGTTCAAAAAGCATCAATTTTTCGATGCTCAGCCTTCTTTATGGTCCAATTCTCACATCCATACATGACTACTGGAAAAACCATAGCTTTGACTAGATGGACATTTGTCAGCAAAGTAATCTCTCTGCTTTTTAATATGCTGTCGAGGTTGGTCATAGGTCTTCATCCAAGGAGCAGGTGACTTTTAATTTCATGGCTGCAGTCACCATCTGCAGTGATTTTGGAGCCCAAGAAGAGAAAGTCTCTCACTGTTTCCATTGTTTCCCCATCTATTTTCCCTGAAGTGATGGGACCAGATGCCATGATGTTTGTTTCTTAAATGTTGAGTTTAAGCCAGCTTTTTCACTCTCCTCTTTCACCTTTATCAAGAGGCTCTTTAGTTCCTCTTCACTTTCTGCCAGAAGGGTGGTGTCATCTGCATATCTGAGGTTATTGATATTTCTCCTGGCCATCTTCACTCCAGCTTGTGCTTCATCCAGCCTGGCATTTCACATGATGTATTCTGCATATAAGTTATATAAGCAGGGTGACAGTATACAGCCTTGACATACTCCTTTCCCAATTTGGAACCAGTCAATTATTCCATGTCAGGTTCTAACCGTTGCTTTTGACCTGCATACAGATTTCTCAGGACGCAGGTCAGGTGGTCTGGTATTCCTGTCTCTTTAATAATTTCCCACAGTTTGTTGTGATCCACACAGTCAAAGGTTTCAGAGTAGTCAATGAAGCAGAAGTAGATATTTTTCTGGAATCTTCTTGTATCTCATTATTAAATCTTAAATGAAATCTTCCCTCTCTCTAAATTCCTTCCCAAGCTTCATCCTGAGCCCAGTTTCCTGGATTTCTGTAATGTAATTTACATTCTTGCTCATTCTCTAGTCTCTGGGATTGCTTATCTCTGAGGTGGGATTTAGTCCTTTAATCCAATCTGTTTATCCCTTTTGTTAGCAAAATTCCTAGTCAATCCCTATGTGGTTTGCATCTCAAAGATAGCTTTCAGATCCTCTGATTCTTAGGAATTAAGCATGAGGCATTTGACTTGACTCTCAGTTGACATAACAAAGTGGCACCAGCCTCAGCTCCTTAATGTTAAGCCTGTTCCACAGAGCCCTGCCTTCAATGGTTATATCTGCCCCAAATCCCTGGTGTGAGCTAAGTGCCTCTCTTATAGCTCTTTAAGCACTGGGACCAAGACACCTGGGTTGGAAATCTTGGATTTGGAATCCTGGATCCACTACTCACTAGACACTCACTAGGCGTGGAACCCTAGGCAAGATTAGCACCTCCTGATATGAAATTGCTGTGAGGTCTCCTTAGCATGAAGTTCTTAGAACAGTGCCTGGCATTTGAAGACACTAATCAAATATTAGCTATCACTGCATTTGAAGGATAGATGATTTAGAAACACCTCAGTATTTTATTTCAGTTGCATCCTCCAGTTTTTCTTTAGAGCACCCTCATGCCTCTCCTTCAACTCTGATACGCTTAAACTCATGTCTGTTGTCACCTTAATATATTGTAACACATCTGCTCACAGAAATCTCTCTATGTATACCACTCTTCCTCATCACTTTCTTAGTCCTCATTTAAAAATATATTTGTATGTGTGTATATATGTGTATGTGTATCATTGCATAATTTTTAACATACTACTCTCCTAAAATCATTTTATCTTTGGTCTTTTGTCTCCTCAGTTAGATTTTAAGCTCTCTATCCACTCATCTGTACCGTACAGTACAGGACTCTATCCCAAATAATAGCATAATAATCCATTTTTAAAACTCTTCCTTGCTCTGTGCCAGGTATTACTACATGGAATTACTATAACAATCTTTATGTTGGCCTATGAGATGAACATTATTACCGCCGCATTGATGAATAAACTGAAGCACAGAGACATTAAGTAATTTTCTCAAGAAGGATTTGTATCTGAGATTCTCATGCCAGCAATCATTTCTTTTCCTCTAGAGGATTCAACCAAGGTACTTAGAAAGCATTCCTAGACTAAAAGAGTAATTAATCTGAATGCTTTCAATGAAGTAGCATGATTTTCTTTGATATGAAGTCTGGAGAATTTAATTTTAAAAGTTTATGTACTAATAGAAATATGAGTTTTAGAGTCTGAATGCCTTAAGGTGAATTCCTGGCTCCAGTACTTTCTGATCCATAAGCTTAAGATAGTAATCTAATCTCAGCAAGTCACAGTTAGTTAATTTCTACAACAAGGTACTATTAATATCATAGTATTTTTAATTTATCTTATTGAAGTATGATTGATTTATAATGTTATCTTAATTTCTGCTGCAAAATAAAATGTTTCAGCTATATAAAGTATATGTATATACATGCATATAGTTTTCCATATTCTTTCCCATTATGGTTTATAACAGGCAGTTGAATATAGTACCCTGTGCTGTACAATAGAATCTTGCTGTCTTTATAATGCTTTGTGGGGAATAAATGGACCAATGTTTTAAAACACAAAGCATGGTGCTTAGTTCTTTAAGTCCCAAGTCATGTGTGAAAAAACAGGGGAAAAAAAAAAAAAAAAAAGCTCCATGAAGAATTTACAGGATTGATGTTTGAAATGAATACTAAAACATAAATAAGTAGTACTTGGAGGGCCAGGATGGTAGGATGTGGGAAGCAGAGATAGGATAGAGGTCAGGGGATGGGGCAGAAGCTTGGGGAGAATTTAACAAAATTGATTCTACCTCAGAAACCTAGCTTTGCTTCTGTATTAAAAAAAACTAGCATACTTTATCATTTGTTTAAATATTCTCCAGGAAACCTAATGATTCATTTATAATTTTGGTTATAGAAATACTCTGTTTGGTTTATATTATTTATTTTACTCAGTAAACATGAATCATTCATCTCAAAGAGGCAACCAGTTTCACTATTCACACAAGTTCTTCCACTTCCTGAAAGTACATATTATTGAGTTTTGATTTCAATAAAATGGGTCATACTGAAGAAAAAGAAATGAAAATAGCAAATTAAAAGTCATGGGGAAGCAAAGAAACAAGACCAGGAGTGACTGTGGCTCAGATCATGAACTCCTTATTGCCAAATTCAGCCTTAAATTGAAGAAAGTAGGGAAAAGCACTAGACCATTCAGTTCAGTTCAATTCAGTTGGTCAGTTATGTCCAACTCTTTGCGACCCCATGAATCGCAGCACACCAGGCCTCCCTGTCCATCACCAACTCCTGGAGTTCACCCAGACTCATGTCCATCGAGTCATGATGCCATCCAGCCATCTCATCCTCTGTTGTCGCCTTCTCCTTCTGCCCCCAATCCCTCCCAGCATCAGAGTCTTTTCCAACGAGTCAACTCTTCACATGACCATTCATGTATCACCTAAATCAAGTCCCTTATGACTATACAGTGGAAGTGACAAGTAGATTCAAGGGATTAGATCTGATAGAGTGTCTGAAGAACTATGGACAAAGGTTCGTGACATTGTACAGGAGGCAGTGATCAAGACCATCCTCAAGAAAAAGAAATGCAAAAAAGGCAAAATGATTTCTGAGGATGCCTTACAAACAGCTATGAAAAGAAGAGAAGTGAAAGGCAAAGGAAAAAAGGAAAGATATACCCATTTGAATACAGAGGTCCAAAGAATAGCAAGGAGAGATAAGAAAGATTTCCTCAGTGATCAATGCAAAAAAATCGAGGAAAACAATAGAATGGGAAAGACTAGAGATCTCTTCAAGAAAATGAGAGATACCAAGAGAACATTTCAAACAAAGATGGGCACAATAGAGGACAGAAATGGTATGAAACTAATAGAAGCAGAAGATATTAAGAAAAGGTAGCAAGAATACACAGAAGAACTATACAAAAAAAGATCTTCATGACCCAGATAATGACGATGGTATGATCACTCAGCTAGAGCCAGACATCCTGGAATTCGAAGTCAAGTGGGCCTTAGGAAGCATCACTACGAAAAAGCTAGTGAAGGTGATGGAATTCCAGTCGAGCTATTTCAAATTCTAAAATGCTAAAAGATGATGCTGTGAAAGTGCAAGCAAATTTGGAAAACTCAGCAGTGGCCACAGGACTGGGAAAGGTCAGTTTTCATTCCAATCACAAAGAAAGGCAATGCCAAAGAATGCTCAAACTACTGCACAATTGTACTCATTGCACACGCTAGTAAAGTAACACTTAAAATTCTCCAAGCCAGGCTTCATCAGTACATGAACCATGAACTTCCAGATGTTCAGGCTGGATTTAGAAAAGGCAGAGAAACAAGAGATAAAATTGCCAACATCTATTGGATCATTGAAAAAGCAAGAGAGTTCCAGAAAAACATCTACTTCTGTTTCATTGACTACCCCTAAGCCTTTGACTGTGTGGATCACCACAAACTGTGGAAACTTCTTAAAGAGATAGGGATACCAGACCACCTGACCTGCCTCCTGAGAAATCTGTATGCAGGTCAGGAAGCAACAGTTAGTATGGACATGGAAAAACAGACTGGTTCCAAATTGGGAAAGGAGTATGTCAAGGCTGTATATTGTTACCCTGCTTATTTAGCTTATATGCAGAGTACATCATGAGAAACGCTGGGCTGGAAGAAGCACAAGCTGAGATCAAGATTGCCAGGAGAAATATCAATAACCTCAGATATGCAGATGACACCACCCTTATGGCAGAAAGTGAAGAGGAACTAAAAAGCCTCTTGATGAAAGTGAAAGTGGAGAGTGAAAAAGTTGGCTTAAAGCTCAACACTCAGAAAACGAAGATCATGGCATCTGGTCCCACCACTTCATGGGAAATAGATGGGAAAACAGTGTCAGACTTTATTTTTGGGGGCTCCAAAGTCACTACAGATGGTGACTGCAGCCATGAAATTAAAAGATGCTTACTCCTTGGAAGGAAAGTTAAGACCAATCTAGATAGCATATTCAAAAGCAGAGACATTACTTTGCCAACAAAGGTCCATCTAGTCAAGGCTATGGTTTTTCCAGTATTCATGTATGGATGTGAGAGTTGGACTCTGAAGAAGGCTGAGCGCTGAAGAATTGATGCTTTTGAACTGTGGTGTTGGAGAAGACTCTTGAGAGTCCCTTGGACTGCAAGGAGATCCAACCAGTCCATTCTGAAGGAGATCAGCCCTGGGATTTCTTTGGAGGGAATGAGCCTGAAGCTGAAACTCCAGTACTTTGGCCACCTCATGCGAAGAATTGACTCACTGGAAAAGTCTCTGATGCTAGGAGGGATTGGGGGCAGGAGGAGAAGGGGACCACAGAGGATGAGATGGCTGGATGGCATCACTGACTCGATGGACATGAGTCTGAGTGAACTCTGGGAGTTGGTGATGGATAAGGAGGCCTGGCGTGCTGCGATTCATGGGGTCGCAAAGAGTCGGACATGACTGAGTGACTGATCTGATCTCATCTAAAATCATTGCAGATGGTGACTGCAGCCATGAAATTAAAAGATGCTTGCTCCTTGGACAAAGACCTGTGACCAACGTAGATAGCATATGAAAAAGCAGAGACATTACTTTGCAAACAAAGGTCCATCTAGTCAAGGCTATGCTTTTTCCAATAGTCATGTATGAATGTGAGAGTTGAACTATAAAGAAAACTGAGCAGTGAAGAATTGATTCTTTTGAACCGTGGTTTTGGAGAAGACTATTGAGAGTCCCTTGTACAGCAACAAGATCCAACGAGTTCATCCTAAAGGATATCAGTCCTAAATATTCATTGGAAGGACTGATGCTGAAGCTGAAACTCCAATACTTTGTCCACCGGATGTGAAGAGCTGACTCATTTGAAAAGACCCTGATGCTGGGAAAGATCCAAGTCAGGAGGAGAATGGGACAACAGAGGATGAGATGGTTGGATAGCATCACTGACTCAATGGATGTGAGTTTGAATAAACTCAGGAAGTTGATGATGGACCTGGAGGCCTGGTGTGCTGCAGTCTGTGGGGTCACAAAGGGTAGGACACGACTGAGTGACTGAACTGAACTGATCTGAAGCAAATATAAACGTACTTCTAGATATTTTCCTATGACGTTTTTCTTACTAAATTCATCCTAATGTTATGAGTCACTAACGTTGTAAAACACTAGAAAACAAATTTCAAAAACATGTAATCTCATCATTTTTTTCCTCTTATTTAGTTTCTTGCTTTTTTCTAAGAACAATAGACATTGGAGAAGGATGACATGATTAGATAATCAAAAAAAAAACCCCAGTATCACTGCAGTGTTTCCTCTGCAGTGAGGCAAATGAACTTTTGCATGTTTGCAGTGAAAAAAACTTTGTATATGAGTAAAGCGCATAATAAACTGACTGATACAGAAACGTTTAACATGTGTTTTATTTCACTCAATAGCAAGATTATTACTTACATATCTTTCACAACATAGAACTTTGGCTTCACAGATTTGTGTCATCATATCCTGCGTCCTCACTTTTCTAAGAGTCCTGAGCATTTACAAATAGAAAAAAGAAATTACTTTTGATAAGTGCAATATGCTGCTCAAAAAACCACAATGTTTGACACATGTTGTGGGTCATATAAAGTTATTATTAAATCTTGCTCTTATCAAAATATTGATACTGCCTTACCAAACAAACATGAACTTATTACCAATGAAGGGAAATTTCTTTTTTTTTTAACCCAAAGCAGCAACACATTATTCTTAAAAATTGCACTAAAGGTTTTAGTATAATATTTTTATCTCCTTTAATCATAGTGCAATATATTTTTTCATGTGGATAAGACTGATAAGAATATACTATCTCTTTGTTGTAATACTCAGGAAAAGGGTATTTTGATAGTTTGCAATATTCTAAAAGTATAGTACAGATGTCAATTTACATTAAAATGTGTACCGATAAGTGTTGTAGAAAACCAATCTGAATGTATATTGATCTAATGTATATTAGAAATGTTCTTTTTATTTTAAAATAGGTATGCTTAAAAATCTAATTTTCTTTCCTTTGATTTTCTCCTTAAAATTCAATATGGATAACAATCTGATCAACTGAGTGTGCCTTCATTGAATGCATTCATGTGTATATGTGTGTGTATATATATATATATATATATGTATATATATGTATGCATGCTTGCATGGATCTATGAATATGACAAATGTCATATAAATGTTAGTACAGTGTCTGACATATAGGAATGGTATAATAGTTTTAAACAGCTAAATTTTGATCTTTTTGATGTGTGGAACGGTGTCTAATAATGTTTATATAAATTAAAAATCATTCAATAGGAAAATTGTCATTTTAAAAGGTCCGAAAATTTCTAATTGGTTGACAACATTGCTTAAAGTAGAAATACTGAGGACAAAAATTCTAGCCTAAACAATGAAATATAGCCTAATAGATATTTCATATGAAACATAATGCAATATATTTTTATTCTATTTTTTTCTTTTATTTTTTGTGTTGCTTGCTAATCTACCTCATACATATACTCAGTTCAGTTCAGTCTCTCAGTTGTATCCGAGTCTTTGTGACCCCATGGACCACAGCATGCCAGGCCTCCCTGCCCATCACCAACTCTTGGAGTTTACCCAAATGCATGTCGATTGAGTCGGTGATGCCACCCAACCATCTCATCCTCTGTCATCCCCTTCTCCTCCTGCCTTCAATCATTCCCAGCATCAGGGTCTTTTCAAATGAATCAGCTGTTCACATCAGGTGGCCGAAGACACCCAAGACTTATCTCCTTAAGGATGGACTGATTGGATCTCCTTGCAGTCCACAGGACTCTCAAGAGTCTTCTCCAATACCACAGTTCAAAAGCATCAGTTCTGTGCTCAGCTTTCTTTATATTCCAACTCTCAGATCCATACATGAATACTGGAAAAACCATAGCCTTGACTAGACGGACCTTTGTTTGCAAAGTAATGTCTCTGCTTTTTTATATGCTGTCTAGGTTGGTCATAACTTTCCGTCCAAGGAGTGTCTTTTAATTTCATGGCTGCACTTACCATCTGCAGTGATTTTGGAGCCCCAAAATAATAAAGTCAGCAACTGTTTCCACTGTTTCCCCATCTATTTTCCATGAAGTGATGGGACCAGATGCCATGATCTTAGTTTTCTGAATGTTGAGATTTAAGTCAACTTTTCACTCTCTTTCACTTTCATTGAGAGGCTCTTTAGTTCTTCTTCACTTTCTGCCATAAGGGTGGTGTCATATGCATATCTGAGGTTATGGATATTTCTCCCCTCAATCTTGATCTCAGCTTGTGCTTCATCCAGCCCAGCGTTTCTCATGATGTACTCTGCATATAAGTTAAATAAGCAGGGTAACAACATACAGCCTTGACGTACTCCTTTTCCTATGTGGAACCAATCTGTTTTTCCATGTCCATACTAACTGTTGCTTCCTGACCTGCATACAAATTTCTCAGGAGGCAGGTCAGGTGGTCTGGTATCCCTATCTCTTTAAGAAGTTTCCACAGTTTGTGGTGATCCACACAGTCAAAGGCTTTGGCATAGTCAATAAAGCAGAAGTAGATGTTTTTCTGGAACTCTCTTGCTTTTTCAGTGATCCAATAGATGTTGGCAATTTTATCTCTGGTTCCTCTTTTAAACCCAGCTTGAACATCTGGAAGTTCATAGTTCACATATTGCTGAAGCCTGGCTTGGAGAATTTTAAGTGTTACTTTACTACCGTGTGCAATGAGTGCAATTGTGCAATAGTTTGAGCATTCTTTGACATTGCCTTTCTTTGGGATAGGAATGAACACTGACCTTTCCCAGTCCTGTGGCCACTGCTGAGTTTTCCAAATTTGCTGGCATATTGAGTGCAGCATTTTCACAGCATCATCTTTTAGGATTTGAAATAGCTCAACTGCAATTCCATCACCTCCACTAGCTTTGTTCGTAGTGATGCTTTCTAAGGCCCACTTGACTTCACATTCCAGGATATCTGGCTCTAGGTGAGTGGTCACACCATCGTGATTATCTGGTTCATGAAGATATTTTTTGTACAGTTCTTCTGTGTATTCTTGCCACCTCTTCTTAATATCTTCTGCTTCTGTTAGGTCCATACCATTTCTGTCCTTTTTTGTAGCCATCTTTGCATGAAATGTTCCCTTGGTATCTCTAATTTTCTTGAAGAAGTCTCTAGTCTTTCCCATTCTATTGTTTTCCTCGATTTCTTTGCACTGATCACCAAGGAAGGCTTTCTTATCTCTCCTTGCTTTTCTTTGGACCTCTGCATTCAAATGGGTATATCTTTCCTTTCCTCCTTTGTTTTCCACTTCTCTTCTTTTCACAGCTGTTTGTAAGGTGTCCTCAGACAGCCATTTTGCTTTTTTGCATTTCTTTTTCTTGAGGATGGTCTTGATCCTTGTCTCCTGTACAGTGTCAGGAACCTCCATCCATGTTTCATCAGGCACTCTGTTTATCAGATCTAGTCCCTTAAATATAATTCTCACTTCCACTGTATAATCATAAGGGATTTGATTTAGGTCATACCTGAATGGTCTAGTGCTTTTCCTTATTTTATTCAATTTAAGCCTGAATTTGGCAATAAAGAGTTCATGATCTGAGCCACAGTCAGGTTCCAGTCTTGTGTTTGCTAACTGCAAACACAAATCTGCAAAGAACATAATCTGATTTCAGTTTTGGCCATCTGGTGATGTCCATGTGTAGAGTCTTCTCTTGTGTTGTTGGAATAGGATGTTTGCTATGACCAGTGCCTTCTCTTTGCAAAACTCTATTAGCCTTTGCCCTGCTTCATTCTGTACTCCAAGGCCAAATTTGTCTGTTACTCCAGGTGTTTCTTGACTTCCTACTTTTGCATTCCAGTCCCCCAAAATGAAAAGGACATCTTTTGGGGGTGTTAGTTTTAGAAGGTCTTATAGCACTTCATTGAACCTACATTCAACTTCTTCAGCACTACTGGTTGGGGCATAGACTTGGATCACCGTGATATTAAATGGTTTGCCTTGGAAATGAACAGAGATCATTCTGTCATTTTTGAGATTGCAATCAAATACTGCATTTTGGACTCTTTTGTGGACTATGATGACTACTCCATTCCTTCTAAGGGATATAATTCCTTCTAGTAGATATAATGGTCATCGGAGTTAAATTCACCCATTCCAGTCCATTTTAGTTCGCTGATTCCTAAAATGTCAATGTTTACTCTTGCCATCTCCTGTTTGACCACTTCCCATTTACCTTGATTCATGGACCTAACATTCCATATTCCAATATAATATTGCTCTTTACAGCATCAGACCTTGCTTCTATCACCAGTCACATCCACAACTGGGTGCTATTTTTGCTTTGGCTCCGTCTCTTAATTCTTTCTGGAGTTATTTCTCTACTGATCTCCAGTAGCATATTGGGCACCTACTGACCTGGGGAGTTCATCTTTCAGTGTCCTATCTTTTTGTCTTTTCTTACTGTTCATGGGGTTCTCAAGGCAAGAATACTGAAGTGGTTTACCATTCCCTTCTCCAGTGGACCATATTTTGTCAGAACTCTCCACCATGACCTGTCCATCTTGGGTGGCCCTATATGACATGGCTTAGTTTCATTGAGTTAGACAAGGCTGTGGTCCATGTGATTAGTTGGTTTTTTGTGATTTTGATTTCAGTCTGTCTGCCCTCTGATGCCCTCTCTCAGTGCCTACCATCTTACTGGGGTTTCTCTTACCTTGGACATGGAGTATCTCTTCACAGCTGCTCTAGCAAAGAGCAGCTGCTCCTCCTTACCTTGGACATGTGGTATCTCCTCTCGGTCGCTTGCCGCTCCAGCACCACACAGCCACCGTTTGCCATACATGTACTAGATAAACATAAAATTGTCTGTTGTGAATAGAGAGACTTTGTAAAGCCTAACATTCAGATGATAGATGTCTTATTCTTTAGGCACTTTGGTATTATTTAAAGATGAATTTAATGGTCAAGGCAAACAAAATATGCATTTATCTAGCATATGATTTCCTCTCACAGATTAATGCTATTTAGGCATTCACCTATCTTAACCCCTGTATTACTATAAGTCAGGTTTATAACTCACAGTACCTTTCAACCCATAAACCTCTCTTATTACTGCCACTTCATTGTCTTATCCCTTGTCCTATGCCCTATTTCACAAAGGGCCAAAAATTGTTAGGAATGAAGTACTTCAAATCAATGTTTCCAATTTCCTAAAGGCACCTTCTTCAAGTCTTTTACATTCCCTTTTTTTTTTAAGTCAACCATGATATTTTATTTAATTGACACTTTTGTACAGTCAGTGACGTTCTTAAAAATACTTTTATTGTTTGATGCATATTTTTGACTGTTTTTTTTTGTTTTGTTTTTTTTTTTTTTTTTGCATTTTAAGTCGTAACTCTTGACTTCTTTTCTTTTCATGGAGTCATTGGAACAGGAACGAAACTCACAGTATTTGATATATTGTTTCACTGGAGATTTAATTTTCTATAGGTCTCTGCTTTTATATTTGGTTAAGGTTTGAGAGCTCAAAGTATTATTCCTGACAACATGTTAAATGTTTGAGGTGTGGATGTATAATGAAATAAAGCAATAAATGTCTTGTGCCCATATTTATTTTGTAGATGAATCTGCTTTGAAAAATCTGGCACCCAGTAGTCCAATATCATTTAACTGGTAACGTTTTATTTTTTAAAAGAGTGTGGCATCTCTATAGCCAGGTATAAGCCCCAGCAGAATCTTGGTGACAGAAGGAGAATTGTTCCTTATCCTCTCATGCTATAAGGTCATTTCAAGGAATCTGGCTCTCAAGAGCCACACTTTTAAGAAAGCTAGGCAGTACCAATGAGCAGAAATAGGATCTGATATTTTCTACAATATCTGTTTTTATTTTCAAGAAGAAGTGTTCCTTAAGAATTAAGGAAATACTGTGGCATGTGGCTTTAAGATGTGATGAATAGGAAGCAAGAGTTCATGCCCTGGCCTTAGACTTATTCATATGCATATTCATATGCAGTTTTTGATGATATCCTGACATCCCGGAGAGATGTGGGTAAACTTGATGGAACCAATGAAAGGAATCTCTGTTCAATGAAGGTTAACTTAAGAACCACGGAAATGTAGAGAATCAAGGAAGGTATTCACCTTGCACCACAGATACTTCAGAATTACTGTTAAAGTGTAATAGGAGAGCCATATTGTGAAGGGAATGAGCAAATCAAGGAAGGTAGGGGAATTTCAAGGTTCTCTTTATTTCCAAATCCCTATACTTTCCTGGCCCAAATCTTTAGCATCTGTTAAAGTGGATAGATTTCCAAAAAGTGATTAAAGCCTGTCCAACTCTCAAAGCAGGTGTTTGAATATTTTATAAGACTTCTGTTTGCCTGGCATTCAATAGGGAGGAAGGAAAGAAAGAATAAAGGAAGAAAGAGATGGAGGGAAGGAGGAAGGAAGGAGGGAATGAAGAAAGGGTAAACTAAGGAATAAAAACGGTCTCCAGTGAGATCCTCTAATGAAAGAATTAAATCCAGACACCATGTTTCGCTACAGTTTTGCTGTGGACCCACCATCTTTTTATCTCTGTCTTCTCTTGATCATTTTTCCTATCAAGGTAAAATTTTCCAAAAAAGAAAAATAACAAAAAACAATGGTGGTTTCCTTTAAGCATTTCCTTTTATCTGCTCCTACATTGAGGATACATAAGTGATATTAAGTTCATCTTTAGAGCACTTTTTTTTTTTTACTTGCTTTTCCCTAATGTTAGAAATTGGGGGAATTATAACATCTTCTAGTTATGTTATATGATCAATTTGGCAAAACTACTTTAATCATTCTGAACTCAGTTATTCATATCCATACCATTTTTATCCATTCATACCTACTCAGACTGCTTCATATTCAGAGTCATATCTTGCTTTCCTGTGTTCATTTTCTTATTAGGAGTTTTATCTATATATTCAACAAAAATGTCTTGAGGGTTTAAAGTTTTATTGTGTGACCACACTTGTCCAGCTCCTGGGACTACAGCAATGAGCCAGATACCTCTGCTGTGAGACACTGAACAGATTGATCCAGTGGAACAGAGTGATTCAAGACACAAATATTCAATTTCTATGAAATCTTTTCAATAACACACCTAAATCATTAGACAGTTAATCACATGTGCTGTGCTTTCTTTAAAGCGCCATAAGTAGGCAATTCAGAGAAATAATCCTAAGCCATTTTCCTGAAATAGGAAAAAAAAAAAGATTTTTATAAACTTCTAAACTTTGCTTCCAATACAAATGAATTTTAGTCTGTTTGTGTTTCATTTTTCAACTAAGTAAAATGTCTGTAATGTTAATTGGGCCATTTTTCAGTTGTCAGCCTGTTAGTTTTTTCAAATTTGAATTCTGTTCTCAGCATTCATTTTTCATATCATTTAATATTACAGAGTGCACCCTTTTAAACTGTGTGCCCTACATACAAAAGCATCTAGCATAAATAATACCTGAAACCAGGAGTGATGCTAAATTCTTTAACTAACAGGACTGAACCCTATGAAAGCAATATGTAAGCCAATGAAAACAAGTTTGTTTTGGCTACTCCTGAATTAAAGAAACAACTTTTTAAAGTATAAACATTGTCCATATCATCAGCAGTAGAAACAGATAACAATTTTTAAATTAGTGTGTCCCCTTGGCCTGAATTTTACTGGATTAAGTGGCATTTAAGAAAAAAAAGATACATTTAGTATCGCTTTAACACTATTTCACAACTGCTAACAGATTTTAAACTATCAAGCAACCCAAAGAAAAAGCATTACAACTATGAAGGACTCAAAAGCAATTTGGTGAAATGTTATTTGAAGTCTCTGAGGCTGCTAAAAGGCCAAACATGGAGGTTTATCTTCCATTTTTACTGACTGTAGTTTTATCCAGACCAATGGTCCTTTCATTTCATGATATTTTCTCAATCCATTGCTCTAAGTTCTCAGCTCTCACCACAATCAGGATGAGGTGGAGGAAAGCAGAGCGGCAGTTATCGCCATGAGGTCCCATCAGCCGTGGCCTCGATTGACACCGCTACTTTCCAAGCTGCTATAAATGTGTTAAGCTCCCTTTGACCTTTTTCCTCATCTCAGTGAGCTACAAAGGAGAAACTTTCACTAAACTGTTATTTTTCTCCTAAGATCCATAACTTGTAAAGCCTTGAAACTGAGATACCCTTATCATAAGAGAATACAATCACAGCCTAGTGCCTCCAGAAGCTTCCAGGAGATTCCAAGTTGCTGCGTCTACATGTTTTTGGAGTAACACTGCTCTGCTTAGCAATTATTTCTTACCAGAAATTACATTCTGGCTAGTGAATTTTATCTGATGTAACATAAATTCATGGCTCCACTGCCTTTATCTCTCTGAATGTGGAGTATATTGAAAGTAATTGGGGTGAGGAAAGTTTCTTTGTTTTCTTCTTTTATGTTCAGTTTTTTTTTTTACTATACTTTGTTGTACTTTGTGGATATACTACCTCATATTGTTTCATTTATGTTGTCTCTCTAGGTAAACTATAAATTCCTCAGACCAGTCAAGAGGTTTCCTCCTTCCATGCTCAATACTGAACAAAATGTGGTAAATGTCAGCTACCTAAAATAGGCAGTTAATTAATTAATGACCACTTGCTTCAAAGGAAGTAAAATTTATAATCATTATCTATAAGTTTAATTTCCCAAATAGTAAGATAATTTTTAATAAATCCATTAATACTTTCAAGGTAAAAATTTAGTTTACATCCTTCTGTGGTATATAACCTACTTATGGTGTCATACATAACATACATATGCACTATACTTATTAATGTATATGCATAAAAATATATGTCCAAATATACACTTATATTTTAGTGTACTACCACAAAGTTGTGAAATCATAAGGCATGAAGTGAGCCATGTAGTCTCTAAATTGTAAATGTAGAGTAGTGTTTCTTTTGTCATAGGGCCATTTTTTATATAGCCTTCTATCCAATCTTACATTGCAAAGAATTATTAGAAACCTTAACCCTGAAAAAGTCTGTGGGAATACAGTTGCATAGTAAATGAAATTAACAATTTGATCTAAGCATCTAGGTCATGGTTTAACTTTCTAAGCATAGTATAAACTAGCAGGAATCTTTGTTTATTTTCCCTCGAGGGCCAGTCTCTTTGACCTGTTTTGTTTGCTCCTGTAATCCAAACAATTAGAATAATGCTTGGTGCATATTAGTAGCTTAATAAATATTTGTTGAGCAAATGACTGAGTGACTTATGATTGTGTACAAGAGGGCAATATGTGAGTTTATATTGGTGAAATTAACTAGATGAAGGGAGAAGGGATGTAGAGCTTAGCAAAAAGAGAGAACTGTATGTTCAAAGGCCCTGATGCAGAAGATAATGGCCCATTACTTAAAATCCTCAGAGTAGCTGGAATATAGAACATGGGAAAAGTGGTTTGAGATAGCCATGGAGATAGAAATGGACTATATATTTTTTAAACTTTTTATTTTTCATTGAAATATAGCTGATTAATAATGTTGTAATAATTCCAGGTTAACAGCTAAGGGACTCAGTCATACATATACATGTAACCATTCTCCCCTAAACTCCTCTCCCATCCAGGCTGCATCATAACATTAAACAGAGTTCCATGTGCTATACAGCAAGTCCTTGTTAGTTACTTATTCTAAATAAAGTGGTATGTAAATAGACTACATTATAAAAATCATTTTAGGCCATGATAAGAATGGTGGGTTTTTTCTTTTTTTTTTTAATTCATTTGTTTATTTTAATTGGAGGCTAATTACTTTACGATATTTTGGTGATTTTTGCTGTATATCGACATGAATCAGCCATAGGTGTACATGTATCCCACCATTCTGAAACCTCCTCCCACCACCCTCCCCACCCCATCCCTCTGGGTTGTCCCAGAATACCAGCTTTGAGTACCCTGCTTCATGCTTCAAACTTGCACTGGTCATCTATTTTACATATGGTAATATACATGTTTCAGTGCTATTCTCTCATATTGTCCCACCCTCTAGCATTGCTGGATTTCAGGCAGGGTGGAGTTATGATTTGCATTTTGAGGAAATTATGCTTGTGGAGTTGAGAAAGGTTAAGAGTCCAGCATGAGTGAAAACAGGGAGCCCATTTTTAGTAGGCTGTGTCGTACTCCAGATAAGAGATTATGAGGGCTGCCCTAGAGGGTAATGATGTAAAGGAAAGAAACGTCTCTTACTTGCATAAGGTCACGAAGTGTGTGTGTGCATGCTCAGTCACTTCAGTCATGTTCAATTCTTTGAGACCCTATGGACTGTAGACTGCCAGGCTCCTTTGTCTGTGGGATTCTCCAGGCAAGAATACTGGAGTGGGCTGCCATGCACTCCTCCAGAGGATTTTCCCAACCCAAGGATCGAACCCAGGTGTCACCCATTGTAGGCGGATTCTTTATCATCTGTGCTACCAGGGAAGTCCAAGAATACTGGAGTGGGTAGACTATCCGTTCTCCAGGGGATCTTCCTGACCCAGGGATCAAACCAGGGTCTCCTGCATTGCAGATGGATTTTTTACCAACTGAGCTACCAGGGAAGCCCAAGTTCACAGAGTACTGTGCACTTTCTCCATACCATTTATCAATGTTTGTAATTGCCCATTTGTTTGTGTGACTATTGAGTAATATCTGCCCATACAATCTCTGATCTCTATGTCTAGTTTGATTCTCCATCCTACACTAGCTTTTAACTCAACACCTGGCAGGTAGTAACTGCTCAAAAAATATTTATTGACTGAATGAATGAAAGCACATTCAAAATTAAAACTGTCTTTTCACCATATATCAAAGTAAAGAGAAACTTGTTAAACAATCTGTGTGAAACAACTTTGGAATTTTTAAAGAAATCTCTAAGTACCATAAAAACCTTAAAATGTATGGGAATTCTAGGGCTTATTGTGTTTTTTTTTTAATGTTTCTAAAAGATGATTGGCTGAGATAGTTCCACTTTGAGTAGCCCCCTAGCTTATGAGGCAATTTATTCCATTGCCAAAGAACTGCAGTTTGAAGTAATTCTTATGATAAAACAAAAACCTATATTCTTTTCACTCCCATTATTAATCCTAGTTCTGAATTCTGGAACATCATAGGAAAATCTAGTCCTTTTATTATTTTAGGAATTCTTTAAGTATTTAAATCCTGGAGAAGGCAATGGCACCCCACTCCAGTACTCTTGCCTGGCAAATCCCATGGATGGAGGAGCCTGGTAGGCTGCAGTCCATGGGGTCGCGAAGAGTCAGACACGACTGAGCGACTTCACTTTCACTTTTCACTTTCATGCATTGGAGAAGGAAATGGCAACCCACTCCAGTGTTCTTGCCTGGAGAATACCAGGGACGGGGGAGCCTGGTGGGCTGCCGTCTATGGGGTCGCACAGAGTCAGACACGACTGAAGTGACTTAGCAGCAGCAGTAACTTCTCCCCTGGAGAAGGAAATGGCAACCCACTCCAGTATCCTTGGTCGCAAAGAGTCGGACACGACTGAGTGACTTTTTACTTTACTTTTACTTTAAGTATTTAAAGGTAGCTCTGTTGAGTCTACTCTTTCAAGGTTAAACAATCTCAGTTGCTGGTGGCTCAGCAGTAAAGAATCCACTTGTGATGTAGGAGCCATAGGAGATATGGTTTCAACCCCTGGTTCTGGAAGATCCCTTGGAGGAGGGCATGGCAACCCACCCCAGCATTCTTGCCTAGAGAATCCTATGAGCAGAGGAGCCTGGCATGCTACCATCCACAGGGTTGCAAAGAGTTGGACGAAACTGAAACAACTGGGCAAGCATGCATGTACAGCATGCTTTCTAGACTTTTTATAATCCTAAATGCCTCCTTTTGGAGGCATTATAGTTTGCTACTGATCCTAAAATGCATGCCTTCACTTGCAGAGTACTCCATCATGTACTTGCGTATGTATGTAGTTTCTAAATTTATGAGGCTAAGAGTCAACACAATACTGCAATTTTGATATCACCAGCCCGGCATGTAGTGGGTTTACAGCTTTCTATGATCTGAACACTGTCTTTAAATTATTTTAAAAACTTAATTGACTGAGGAAAAGTCACATGCCTAAGTTTGGTTCTCCTCATTCAGATCTCATGCTTCTGCCTACTTGATTATTTACCATTACATGTGAACCTCAAGATTTTCATAGTAAAAACATTATGATCAAAAATATAAATGATCCTTGCCATAATACACTTACATTGATTACAAAACAATAATTATCAGCATGTTCTAATTTCAAGCAGGATTCAAAACAATTATTTAAACTTAAATACTTTTTAATAAAAGGCTGGTTTTCACATAGAAGCATAGATAATGTTGCATGTGGAAGTCAAGTGCTCTTTGTATAAAATGTGGCTCATCCAAGGAATGCACATATTTTCTAAAAGATAGTTCCAAACTGTGAAACTTTTCCAATTTTAATTAGGATAATAATACCTACCACATTAATATGGCTATTTTCTCACATCTAATAAGTCTGTCAGTAAAAGTCTAAAAATATATTTAAGCACATGAAACAAAATCATGTCCAATTATTAAGGGCAGCTATAATTTTAATCTGTTTGTTCAATCTAGATCAAATAATATTTTAGCCATTATAGCTGATAAACTGAAGTCTAAATACTACAGGATTATTGAGTAAGCTATTAATTATGGAGTCTAGCTGAATCAGAATCCATTATAAGCTATAGTAGCTTTTATTAAATGTAATCACTGCTATAAATATTAACACTGTCATTATAATGATAATGGAAAATGTCAAGAAATTTCTAATTTTGAAATGTATTGTTTTGCATCTTGTCTTATTGGATCTTCTAATAATAGATAAAATAGGACCTGTAAGAATTCTTTAAAAGAAATTGATATGGATAGAAACAGAAAAATTGAATGTGCATAAGAAAAATGTATATCATAATATATCAAAAACTAACAGCTATTTTACAATCATTTTTCTATATGTAAGTAATATATTATCTTAACAAGAAATTTGACATCTATGGTATATATTATATAATAATTATTAATGATTAATATTGCATCTATATGCTATTTAATAGTATGCAATAATCTCATGCTGTATATAAACACACATACACACACATATATATATGTTTTCATAAGTATGTAGATTTTTGAACTGGATCACATTTAGATAACAATAGTCTCCCCTTATTCTTGGGGAATAAGTGTCAAGACCCCCAGTGGATGCCTGAAACCACAGAAAGTATTAAACCCTATGTATGCTACTTTTTCCTAGACACATATACCTATAATAAAGTTTAATTTACAAATTAGACACAGTAGGAGATTAACAATATTAATGAAATAGAATAATTATAACAATATACTGTAATAAAAGTTATATGACTGTAGTCTCTCTCTCAAAATACCTTATGATACAGATTTTAAGATTTCTTTTTCATGTGAACCATTTTTTAAAATAATTTTTATTTATTTAATTTTGCTTGTGCTGGGTCTTTGTTGCTGTGCGGGCTTTTCTCCAATTGCAGAGAGTGGGGGCTACTCTTTGTTGCGGTGAGCAGGCTTCTCATTGCGGTGGCTTCTCTTGTGGAGCCTGGGCTCCAGTGCACACGGGTGTCAGTAGTTGCGGTACATGGGCTCAGTGCTTGCAGCACAAGCCAGGAGGTGTGACTTCTGGGTTCTAGAGCACAGCCTCAGTGGTTATGGTTCATTGGGCTTTGTTGCTCCGCGGCATGTGGGATTTTCCTGGACCAGTGATCGAACCTGTGTCTCCTACATTAGCAGACCGATTCTTTACCTCTGAGCCACAAGGAAAGCCCCTTGTGGTACAAATTTAATGCCTTTTATTATCTTTGCTAAGCACTTACCACACACTATGGCTATAACTTGTGCAGTTTGAGACGCAACAACAAAACTGGTACACAGTTCTTTTTACTTCTCTGCAATTTCACGGATAGAAGATTCCTTCTTACCATAGATTTTTAGCAACCTCAGCAAGCTTCCTTTCCTTACTAAGTTGACAACTTTCACCTTTTCACTTACAGGCTTATGGCTTCACTTACGGCTTATCTTTGACACATCTGAACTGCCAGTATCATTACTCTTGCACTCTTGGAGCATTATTAAGTAAACTAACAGTTACTTGAACACAAGCACTGTGATACCAAGACTGTCCATCTGATGACCACGATGGCTGCTAAGTGAGTTATAGACAGAATGCACAGGACAAACAGGGTTCATGTCATGAGATTTCATCATGCTACTCAGAAAAACATGCAATGTAAAACATATGAATTGCTTATTTCTGGAAACCTCCATTTAATATTTTTCTGCTGGGTTGACTGCAGGTGAATGAAACCTCAGAAAGTGATACTGTGAATAAGAAGGAAATACTGTAACCGTACTTAGTTATTTTTCTGAGCAGTTAGGCTGAGCAGTTATCAGATTTTTAGTAAATAAATGCTATTTGTAACTAAGTTCAGATTCATATTCACAACAGATTCTTTTTACATAAGAAGTTTGTTTGGTAGAGCAATTGTTAGTTTGTACAATAAATAAGTCTCAGCTCAAAAAATTAAATAATACCATCTGGACAGTTACCTAAAAGCTGGACCAGATGGTCACTTCAGGTTTTATTCATTTGTATTAACCTTTATTTTTTATTGTAATTTCTGTTAGTTGAATAAATTTCCTTTTATTACAGATAAGCATCCTATAAATAAATCAGAACCAGTCCAATGATCTTTGAACTTTTGCTCCAATATTTAGATACTATGAATTCTGAAAGACTGTATTATTCCTTCACACAATTTTACAATTTTTCAGTTCAGTTCAGTTCAGTCGCTCAGTCGTGTCCAACTCTTTGCGACCCCATGAATCGCAGCATGCGATGTCCATCACCATCTCCCGGAGTTCACTCAGACTCACATCCATCGAGTCGGTGATGCCATCCAGCCATCTCACCCTCTGTCATCCCTGTCTCCTCCTGCCCCCAATCCCTCCCAGCATCAGAGTCTTTCCCAATGAGTCAACTCTTCGCATGAGGTGGCCAAAGTACTGGAGTTTCAGCTTTAGCATCATTCCTTCCAAAGAACACCCAGGGCTTTAAGTAATTGTAATTTATATTTTCTAACATGTTGTAATTATTGATGCATTTTTTTTAAAGTCTTGTTTCATTTTAAAATGTAACAAGTGGATTTTGCACAGCAAAGGAAACCACAAACAAAACAAAAAAACCCTCAGAATAGGAGAAAATAGTTGCAGATGAGGCAACCAACAAGGAATTAATCTCCAAAATAAACTAACATCTCATGCAGCTCAATATAAAAAATAATAAATAAATAACCCAATCACAAAATGACTCCTCTGCTGTGGAATTCTCCAGCCAAGTATTTTGGAGTGGGTAGCCATTTCCTTCTCCGGGGGATCTTCTCAACCCAGGGATCGAACCTAGGTCTCCAGCATTGCAAGCAGATTCTTTACTGCCTAAGCTACCAGGGGAGCCCATTCAAAAATGGGGGAAGAGCTAAATAGATATCTCTTCAAAGATGATGTAGAGATGGCCAACAAGCACATGAAAAGATGCTCAACATCACTCATTACCAGAGACATACAAATCAAAATTACAATGAGGTATCACCTCACATCAGTCAGAATGGCCATCGTCCAAAAATCTACAAACAATAAATGCTGGAGAGGGTGCGGAGAAGAAGGAACCCTCCTACACTGTGATTGGAATGTAAAGAGGTACAGCCACTATGGGAAACAGTATGGCGGTTCCTCCAAAAACTCAACAGAGAACTACCATATGCCCTAGCAATCCCACTCCTGAGTATATACTCAAAGAAAGCCATAATTCAAAAATATACATGCACCCCAGTGTTCATTGCAACACTATTTACAAAAGCCAGGACATGTATGCAACCTGAATGTCCATCAACAGAGGAATGGATAAAGAAGATGTGGTACATATATACCATGGAATATTACTCAGCCATAAAAAGGAACAAAATAGAACCATTTGCAGACACATGGGTGGACCTAGAAACTATCATGAAGAGTGAAGTGAGTCAGAAAGACAAAAGCAAATACCATGTAATACTGCTTTTATGTGGAATCTAGAAAAATAGTACAGATGAACTTATTTGCAAGGGGAAACAGAGACACAGATGTAACCACATAGGCATACGAACAGGGGATGAGGGATGGGATGAATTGAGATTGAGACTGACATATATACACCACTACACATCAAATATATAGCTAATGAGAACCTACTGTATAGCACAGGGAATGCTACTAAATGTTCTGTGGTGACCTAAATGGAAAGAAAATTCAAGAGAGGATAACCTATTCACCTTGCTGAACAGCAGAAACTAAAACACACTGTAAAGCAACTATATTCCAATAAAAAATGAATAAAAAATAAGATGTAACAAGTGGAATCTAAATATCATAGCAACCTTATCCTTGCTATCATTCATATTTTAAAAATACATACCCAATTTTCAACAGTCAGAAATTTAACATCATGAACTTTCTCTTGAACTCATATATCCATTCTAATTACCCAAACAACTTTATTAATATGTAATATTATTAAGTTTTGTCTTTTATAGATCCTCTATCATAATTTTCAGTAAGGAAATACTTATGTAAATTGAAATATAATTTTAAAAAATTTCTTTTGACCTCAAGTTTCTCAAGTCCTAAAAATTTCTTTTGGATTGAGTTAGAACTATTTGTAATACAAACTTGAGTAATACAACTTGAATATATTACATGTTTTATGATAGTTACTATAAATAGAGAGCAAAATTTTATTATAATGAATCTCTTAATAACATGAATGTAGTTTTATTCCCCAATTAATTTGCATATCTAGGGATGAATATTATTTATGGCTATAATAAGATAGAGTTCATGACTAGTTCTATTCTATTTGATCTATCATCAAATAGCAATCAGTTAGGTACTTCTGAATTTCATTGAAAGCAGAGGATTAGAAACCATGTGATTTGCAAATGAATTTGCTGCAGTTAATAGATTAGTTTACTTCATCAGGACAAATACCAAAATATGTAATAGTCATTTGACTTAGTGCTGAAAGTGGGCCTTCTACACTAAATTCCACAGTGGCTGAAACACAGGATGAAAGAGAAGTGGGATTTTCTTTTCTGAAGTAAGAGAAGGGCAGTTGTGAAGGGGCATGTGAAGCCAAGTTAGATACAGGTATGCTTAATCAAGCTAATCCTTTGTGTGTGTGTGTGTGTGTGTGTGTGTGTGTGTGTGTGTTATTGTTTTCTAATTGACTATGCCAAAGCCTTTGACTGTGTGGATCACAATGAACTGTGGAAAATTCTGAAAGAGATGGGAATACCAGACCACCTGACCTGCCTCCTGAGAAATCTGTATGCAGGTCAGGAAGCAACAGTTAGGACTGGACATGGAACAACACACTGGTTCCAAATAGGAAAAGAAGTACGTCAAGGCTGTATATTATCAAGGCTGCTTATTTAACTTATATGCAGTGTACATCATGAGAAAGGCTGGGCTGGATGAAGCACAAGCTGGGATCAAGATTGCTGGGAGAAATAGCAATAACCTCAGATGTGCAGATGACACCACCCTAATGGCAGAAAGTGAGGAAGAACTAAAGAGCCTCTTGATGAAAGTGAAAGTGGAGAGTGAAAAGCTCAACATTCAATAAACTAAGATCATGGCATCTGGTCCCATCACTTCATGGCAAATAGATGGGGAAACAGTGACAGACTTTATTTTGGGGGCTCCAAAATCACTGCAGATGGTGACTGCAGCCATGAAATAAAAAGACGCTTACTCTTTGGAAGAAAAGTTATGACCAACCTAGACAGCTTATTAAAAAGCAGAGACATTACTTTGCCAACAAAGGTCCATCTAGTCAAGGCTATGGTTTTTCCAGTGGTCATGTATGGATGTAAGAGTTGGTCTATAAAGAAATCTGAGTGCCAAAGAATTGATGCTTTTGAACTGTGGTGTTGCAGAAGACTCCTGAGAGTCCCTTGGACTGCAAGGAGATCCAACCAGTCCATCCTAAAGGAGATCAGTCCTGAATATTCATTGGAAGGACTGATGTTAAAGCTGAAACTCCAATACTCTGGCCACCTGATGTGAAGAGCTGACTCATTTGAAAAGACCCTGATGCTGGGAAAGATTAAAGACAGGAGGAGAAGGGGATGACAGAGGGTGCCATGTTTGGATGGCATCACCAACTCAATGGACAAGAGTTTGAGTAAACTCTGTGAGTTGGTAATGGACACAGAGGCCTGGCGTGCTGCAGTCCATGGGGTCGCAAAGTAGTACACAACTGTGAACTGAACTGAACTGAAGGAAGTTTGAAGACCTCTGATCTAGTCCACTGTTCCACTAGCAAAATAATCCATTTTAAGACGACCTTGAGAGGTATTAATAGCCATTGGTAGCCTTCCATGTCCTCATTACCTCAGTTCAGTTTAGTTCAGTTCAATCGCTCAGTCGTGTCCGACTCTTTGCGACCCCATGAATCGCAGCACGCCAGGCCTCCCTGTACATCACCAACTCCTGGAGTTCACTCAGACTCACATCCATCGAGTCAGTGATGCCATCCAGCCATCTCATCCTCTGTCATCCCCTTCTCCTCCTGCCCCCAATCCCTCCTAGCATCAGAGACTTTTCCAGTGAGTCAATTCTTCACATGAGGTGGCCAAAGTACTGGAGTTTCAGCTTTAGCATCATTCCTTCCAAAGAAATCCCAGGGCTGATCTCCTTCAGAATGGACTGGTTGGATCTCCTTGCAGTCCAAGGGACTCTCAAGAGTCTTCTGCAACACCACAGTTCAAAAGCATCAATTCTTCAGCACTCAGCTTTCTTCACAGTCCAACTCTCACATCCATACATGAATACTGGAAAAAGCATAGCCTTGACTAGATGGACCTTTGTTGCCAAAGTAATGTCTCTGCTTTTGAATATGCTATTTAGGTTGGTCATAACTTTTCTTCCAAGGAGTAAGCGTCTTTTAATTTCATGGCTGCAGTCACCATCTTCAGTGATTTTGGAGCCCAAAAAATAAAGTCTGACACTTGTTTCCTCTGTTTCCCCATCTATTTCCCATGAAGTGATGGGACCAGATGCCATGATCTTCTTTTTCTGAATGTTGAGTTTTAAGCCAACTTTTTACCTCTCCTCTTTCACCTTCATCAAGAGGCTTTTTAGTTCCTCTACACTTTCATAAAGGTGGTGTCATCTGAATATCTGAGGTTATTGATATTTCTCCCGGCAATCTTGATTCCAGCTTGTGCTTCATCCAGCCCAGCCTTTCTCATGATGTACTCTGCATAATAGTTAAATAAGCAGGTTGACAATATACAGCCTTGACATACTCCTTTTCCTATTTGGAACCAGTCTGTTGTTCCATGTCCAGTTCTAACTGTTGCTTCCTGACCTGCATACAAATTTCTCAAATTTCTCAAATTCCAAATCCTGAAAGATGATGCTGTGAAAGTGCTGCAGTCAATTTGCCAGCAAATTTGGAAAACTCAGCAGTGGCCACAGGACTGGAAAAAGTCAATTTTCATTCCAATCCCAAAGAAAGGCAATGCCAAAGAATGCTCAAACTATCGCACAATTGCACTCATCTCACACGCGAGTAAAGTAATGCTCAAAATTCTCCAAGCCAGGCTTCAGCAATACGTGAACCTTGAACTTGGAGTTGTTCGAGCTGGTTTTAGGAAAGGCGGAGGAACCAGAGACCAAATTGCCAACATCTGCTGGATCATCAAAAAAGCAAGAGAGTTCCAGAAAAACATCTATTTCTGCTTTATTGACTATGCCAAAGCCTTTGACTGTGTGGACCATTACGTCAATTCAACTTTAAATGTCCTAGATACCCTCAGGTTGGGGAAGAGGAAAGACTATGGAGAAGGTGATTTTATTCCAGTCACTGATACCAAACTTTTAATCCAACTGTGCTGAATTTCTATTTCCTCTTAATTGTTCTGGACCATAAGTGGGTCCAAGCACAATATCACACCATCTTAAGGATTCCCTGCCTCAAATGATTTTAACCAGAATTAGCATCCTGGAGAAGCAGTCTGTACTTTTATGAGGAAACTCTTCAAATATACTCAGCACTCAGTATCAGAAGGATCCATTTCTGCAGTCAGTGAAGGTTCAACAACATTTGTTGGTTTGTTTTACAAATAACACCAATCATAATTTCTCCCTTTAGTTATTGCATAGCTCACATTTTATCATCTTGTCTAAACATACATCAGAAAAAAACTGACCTTCTACCTGTGTCACTCCCTTGAGATAATCTAGACAATTATCCTAAAATAAAATGGTGTTACTTTTAAATATAAAGTTCTCTTAAGATTCATGCTGAACACTAGTGAACTTTAACTTGCAAACATACACGCTCACAACTCATTGAACCAACAATTTTTCCATGGATTGATACAGGCTTACCAAATGAAATATGTCGGATTTACATATCTCCTTTTTTTTTTTTTAGAAAATACTATAACCTTTGCCAGTTTTTCAGCCTATGTCATCTTTGCCACTTATACTGATTTACCAGCTATCATGAGAGTTATATATGAGAGTTTTTATATAAATATATATAAATATATACATGTGTATACATGAATTCTCTGCTCTAGGGTTTGTCTTTACATAGACAATGCTAATGTAAGATATCTACCTATTTATCTTCTGTCTTGGTTTTAATTTCTTTTAAAATAAATAATACTCACTTTATTTCATTGACTTCCCTGGTGGCTCAGATGATAAAGCGTCTGTCTACAATGTGGGAGACCTGGGTTCGATCCCTGGATCGGGAAGTTCCCTGGAGAAGGAAATGGCAACCCACTCCAGTACTCTTGCCTAGAAAATCCCATGGATGGAGGAGCCTGGTGTCCATGGGGTTGCAAAGAGTCAGATACGACTGAACAACTTCACTTCACTTTATTTCATTTGACAGGAAATGAGGAAGAAAAATATTAATTTTATTAAGTGAGTTAGAACGTGCTTCATCTCTACACTAATGATAATGCTATAATTTTTGTTTTAATCAATTTGAGCAAAAGTATATTTCAATATGGCATTTTAAGTATTGGGCATCATCCACTTAAGCTGACATTCAAGCATGGATTATTAATGTGTGGGCTGTAACACCCCATTCATATGAGCATTGAAGCCACTGGTGTGTATTCTGTTCAATGTACTCTAGTGAGGCTGTTATTGTCTGAGTACATAATTTCCCTTAGGGTAGTTCTCACATTCTAATATAGTCATTATCATAACAAGTGCACCAGGATTTTTTCGTCCCTCTCTTAGCTTGTATATTGGTTATCAAAGCATTACTCTAAAATGTTCTTCTCCAAATGACATGTTTCTTTAATAATGTTTACAAAATGAAGCAAGAATTTAACTTTAGTAGTTGTTTGAAATGAATGGAAATATCAAATCATTGTCAATGTCCCAATATTTAATAATTATAAATATTTAATGATTCAGGAAAGACTGAGTGAATGGAGAATTTCAAATTCCAGGTTCTTTAAAAGTAACACTTTTCCATTTAGTCATTCAGATAGTAACTGGGTGCCTAGTGCATGCCAGGGACTGTAAGAGGCACTATGGAATCTGTAGGGTGTAATAAAGATTCATGACTTTAAGACACTTTCATTTAGTTGGAGAACAGAGAGCGGTCTGGTGGTGGTGATGAAAGAAATAAACAGGAAAATGTGAAGAGTGAAGATGGAAGTGGGCACCCTCTTTAGTATTTGATTATTGGTGACCTCAGACACTGGAGGGTAGGAAGTTGCAGTAATGAAATGGGTGTTCCCTGACAAACCTGAAACATCTTTGATCTACAAGATTGTCACCCTTGGAACTGACTCAGTCTAATTTTACAATCTGTCCTGCCCTGTACTTTAAAACTATTGTTGTTGGTCAGTTGCTAAGTCATCCAGCTCTTTGAGACCCAATGAACTGCAGCACACCAAGCTTCCCTGTCCTTCACCATCTCCTGGAGTTTGCTCAAATTCATGTCTGTTGAGTCAATGATGCCATTCAACCACCTCATCCTCTTTTATGCCCTTCTCCTAGTGCCTTCAATCTTCCCCAGCATCAGGGTCTTTTCCAAAATGAGTCAATTCTTCATATCAGGTGACCAAAGTACTAAAGTTTCAGCTTCAGCATCAGTCTTTCCAATGAATATTCAGGATTGATTTCCATTAGGATTGTCTGATTTAATCTCCTTGCAGTCCAAGGGACTCTCAGGAGTCTTCTCCAGCACCACATTTCAAAAGCATCAATTCTTTGGTGCTCAGCCTTCTTTTGGTCCAACTCTCACATCCATACACAACTACTGGAAAAACTATAGCTTTGACTAGACGGATCTTGGAGAAGGCAATGGCCCCTCACTCCAGTACTCCTGCCTGGAAAATCCCATGAACGGAGGTAGGCTGGTAGGCTGCAGTCCATGGGGTCGCTAAGGGTCGTACACGACTGAGCAACTTCCCTTTCACTTTTCACTTTCAAGCACTGGAGAAGGAAATGACAACCCACTCCAGTGTTCTTGCCTGGAGAATCTCAGGGACGGCGGAGCCTGGTGGGCTGCCATCTATGGGGTCACACAGAGTTGGACACCACTGAAGTGACTTAGCAGCAGCAGCAGATGGGTCTTTATCAGCAAAGTAATGTCTCTAATTTTTAATATGATGTCTAGGTTTGTCATAGCTTTTCTTCCAGGGAGCAAGCATCTTTTAATTTCATGGCTGCAGTCACCATCCACAGTGATTTTGGAGCCTAAGAAAATAAAGTCTGTCGCTGTTTCCATTTCTTCCCCCATCTATTTGTCATGAAGTGATAGGAATGGATGCCATGATATTAGTTTTTTTCTTTTTGAATGTTTAGGGTTATTTTAATTCATTTTTTTATTGAAGGATAATTGCTTTACAGAATTTTGTTGTTTTCTGTTCAAAGCTCAACCTGTATAAGCCATAAGTATGCATCTATTCCCTCCCTTTTGAATTTCCCTCCCATCTCCTTCCCCATCCCACCCCTCTAGGTTAATACAGAGCCCCTGTTTGAGTTTCTTAGCCATTAGGCAAATTCCCATTGGCTATCTATTTTACGTATGGTAATATAAGTTTCCATGTTACTCTTTTCATACATATCACCCTCTCTTCCCCTCTCCCCATGTCCACAACTGTATTTTCTATGTCTGTTTCTCCATTGTTGCCCTGTAAGTAAATTCTTCAGTACTGTTTTTCTAGATTCTGTATATATGCTTTAAAATATGATATTTATCTTTCTCTTTATGACTTACTTTGTATAATAGATTCTAGGTTCATCCATCTCATTAGAACTGACTCAAAGGCATTCTTTTTTATGGCTCAGTAATATTCCATTCTGTACATGTACTACTACTTCTTTATCCATTCATCTGTTGATGGACATCTAGGTTGCTTCCATGTTCTAGCTATTCTAAATAGTGCTGCAATGAACAATGGGATACATGTCTCTTTTTCAATTTTGGTTTCCTCAGATTATATGCTTAGGAGTGGGACTGCTGGGTCATATGGTGGTTTTATTCCTAGTTTTTTAATGAACCTCCATACCGTCTTCCATAGTGGCTGTATCAGTTTATGTTCCCACCAACAGTGCAAGAGCATTCCCTTTTATCCACCCCCTCTTCAGCATTTATTGTTTGTAGACATTTTGATGATGGCCGTTCTGACCAGTGTGAAGTGATATCTCATTGTAGTTTTGATTTGCATTTCTCTAATAATGAGTGATGCTGAGCATCTTCTCATGTGTTTTCTAGCCATCTATATGTCTTCTTTGGAGAAATGTCTGTTTAGATCTTTTCCCCATATTTTGATTGGGTTGTTTGTTTTTATGGTATTGAGTTGTGTGAGCTGCTTGTTTATTTTGGAAATTAACCCTTTGTCAGTTATTTCATTTGCTATTATTTTCTCCCATTCTGAGGGTTGTCTTTTCACCTTGTTTATAGTTTCCTTTGCTGTGCAAGTTTTTAAGTTTAATCAGGTCCCACTTGTTTTCTTTTGTTTTTATTTCCATTACTCTAGGAGGTGGGTCATAGAGGATCTTGCTTTGACTTATGTCATCAAGTGTTCTGCCTTTCTTTTCCTTGAAGAGTTTTATAGTTTCTGGTATTACATTTAGGTCTTTAATCCATTTTGAGTTTATCTTTGTGTATGGTGGAAGTATTCTGATTTCATTCTTTCACGTGTAGCTGTCCAGTTTTCCCAACACCATTTATTGACGAGGCTGTCTTTGCCCATTGTATATTCTGGCCTCCTTTGTCAAATAGATGGTACCCATAGGTGCATGGGTTTAATTCTGGGCTTTTTATCTTGTTCCATTGGTCTATGTTTCTTTTTTTGTGCCAATACATACTGTCTTGATAACTGTAGCTTTGTAGTATAATCTGAAGTCAGGAAGGTTGATTCCTCCAGCTCCATTCTTCTTTCTCAAGACTGCTTTGGCTATTTCAGGTCTTTTGTGTTTCCATATGAATTGTGAAATTTTTTTATTCTAGTTCTGTGGAAAATGTCATTGGTAATTTGATAGGGATCACAATGAATTTGTAGATTGCATTTGGTAGTATAGTCATTTTCACAATATTGATTCTTCTTACCCAGGAACATGAAATAGCTCTCTATCTATTTATGTTGTCTTTGATTTCTTTCATCAGCATCTTAAAATTTTCTGTGTACATTCTTTTGTCTCCTTAGGTAAGTTATTCCTAGATATTTTATTCTTTTTTTTTTTTTTTTTTGCTATGGTGAATGGGATTGATTCCTTAATTTCTCTTTCTGATTTTTCATTGTTAGCACATAGAAATGCAAGTGATCTCTATGTATTGGTTTTGTATCCTTAGCAACAATGCTAAATTCACTGATTAGCTCTAGTAATTTCCTGATACTAGTCTTTAGGGTTTTCTATGTACAGTATCATGTCATCTGCAAACAGTGAGAGCTTTACTCCTTCTTTTCTGATATGGATTCCTTTTATTTCTTTGTCTTCTTTTATTGCTGTAGCTAGGATTTCCAGAACTATGTTGAATAATAGTGGGGAAATTGGACACCCTTATCTTGTTCCTGATCTTAGGGGGAATGCTTTCAGTTTTTCACCATTGAGAATAATGTTTGCTGTAGGCTTATCCTATATGGCCTTTACTATGTTGAGATAGGTTCCTTCTATGCCCATTTTTTCAAGAGTTTCATCATAAATGGATGCTGCATTTTGTCAAAGGCTTTTTCTGCATCTATTGAGATTATCATATGGTTTTCATCTTTCAGTTTGTTACTATGGTGTATCACATTGATTGATTTGCATATATTGAAGAATGCTTGCATCCCTGGGAAAATCCAACTTGATCATGGTGTATGGGCTTTTTAATGTGTTGTGAATTCTGTTTGCTTAAATTTTGTTGAGGATTTTTGCATCTGTGTTCATCAGTGATATCAGCCTGTAGCTTTCTTTTTTTGTGTTGTTTTCTCTGGGTGATGGTGGCCTCACAGAATGAGTTTGGAAATGTTCCTTCCTCTGCAACGTTTTGAAAACATTTTAGGAGGGTAGGCATTAGCTCGGAGAAGGCAATGGCACCCCACTCCAGTACTCTTGCCTGGAAAATCCCATGGATGGAGGAGTCTGGTGGGCCACAGTCCATGGGGTCGCTAAGAGTCGAGCAAGACTCAGTGACTTCGCTTTCACTTTTCACTTTCCTGCATTGGAGAAGGCAATGGCAACCCACTCCAGTGTTCTTGCCTGGAGAATCTCAGGGACGGGGGAGCCTCGTGGGCTGCCGTCTATGGGGTCGCACAGAGTCGGACACGACTGAAGCGACTTAGCAGCAGCAGCAGCAGCAGCAGGCATTAGCTCTTCTCTAAATGTTTAATAGAATTCTCCTGTGAAGCTATCTGGTCCTAGGCTTTTGTTTTTTGGGAGATTTTTGATCACAGTCAATTTCAGTGCTTGTAATTGGGTTGTTCATAATTTCTACTTCTTCCTGGTTCAGTCTTGGAAGATTGAACTTTTCTAAGAATCTGTACATTTCATCCACGTTATCCATTTATTGGACTTCCCTGGTGGCTCAGACAGTAAAGCATCTGTCTACAATGCGGGAGACCTGGGTTCAGTCCCTGGGTTGGGAAGATTCCCTGGAGAAGGAAACAGCAGCCCACTCCAGTACTCTTGCTTAGAAAATCCCATGGACGGGGGAGCCTGGTGTCCATGGGGTTGCAAAGAGTTTTATTGCCATGTAGTTGTTCATAATAGTCTCTTATAATCCTTTGTATTTCTTCATTGTCTGTTGTAATCTCTCCTTTTTCATTTCTAATTTTGTTGATTTGATTCTTCTCTCTTTTATTCTTGATGAGTGTGGCTAAAGGTTTGTCAATTTTGTTTCTCTTCTCAAAGAACCAGCTTTTAATTTTATTAATCTTTACTATTGTTTCTTTCATTTCTTTTTCATTTATTTCTGCTTGTATCTTTATGATTTCTTTCCTTCTACTAATCTGGGGATTTTTTGTTGTTGTTGTTGTTGTTGTTCTTATTCCAGTTGTTTTAGGTGTAAAGTTAGGTTGTCTATTCGATGTTTTCATTGTTTCTTGAAGTAGGATTGTATTGCTATAAATTTCCACTTAGAATTGCTTTTGCTGCTTTCCATAGGTTTTGAGTTGTGTTTTCATTGTCATTTGTTTCTAGAAATTTTTTTTTCCCTTTTGATTTCTTCAGTACCCTGTTGGTTATTTAGAAATGTGTTGTTTAATCTCCATGTGTTTGTGTTTCTTACAGTTTTTTTCTTGTAATTGATATCTAGTCTTATAGCATTGTGGTTGGAGAAGATGCCTGATATGATTTCAATTTTCTTAAATTTACTGAGTTTTGATTTGTGACCCAAGATGTGGTCTATCCTGGAGAATGTTCCAATTGCACCTGAGAAGAAGTTGTATTCATCTGCATTTGGATGGAATGTCCTGAAGATATCAGTGAGATCCATCTCATCTGATGTATCATTTAAGACTTGTGTTTCCTTATTAATTTTCTGTTTTGGTGATTTGTCCATTGGTGTGAGTAGGGTGTTAAAGTCTCCTACTATTATTGTCAGTTTCTCCTTTTATGTCTGTTAGTGTTTGTCTTATGTATTGAGGTGCTATGTTGGGTGCATAGATATTTACAATTGTTATGTCTTCCTCTTGGATTGATCCCTTGATCATTATGTAGTGTCCTTCCTTATCTCTTGTAATATTCTTTATTTTAAGGTCTATTTTGTCTGATATGAAGATTGCTACTCCAGCTTTCTTTTGCTTCCCATCTGCATGGAATATATTTTTTCATCCTCTCACTTTCAGTCTATATGTGCCTTTAAATCTGAAGTGGGTTTCTTGTAGACAGCATATATACAGGTCTTGTTTTTGTATCCATTCAGCCAGTCTGTGGCTTTTGGTTGGAGCATTTAATTCATTTACATTTAAAGTAATTATTGATATATTTGTTCCTATTGCCATTTTCTTAATTGTTTAGGGTTGATTTTGTAGATCTTTTTCCTTCTCTTGTATTTCTTGACTATATAAGTCCCTTTAACATTTGTTGTAAAGTTGGTTTGGTGGTACTGAATTCTCCTAAATTTTGCTTGTCAGAAAAGCTTTTTATTTCTCCATCAACTTTGAATGAGATCCTTGCTGGATACAGTAATTTTTGTTGTAGATATTTCCCTTTCATTACTTGGAATATATCCTGCCATTCCCTTCTGGACTGCAGGGTTTCTGCTGAAAAATCAGTTGTTAAACATATGGGCTTTCCCTTGTATGTTACTTGCTGCATTTATATTCTTTCTTTGTGTTTAGTCTCTTTTAGTTTGATTGGTATGTGTCTTGGCGTGTTTCTCCTTGGGTTTATCCTGTATGGGACTTTTTGTGCCTCTTGGACTTGCTTGACTATTTCCTTTTCCATGTTGGGGAAATTTTCAAGTATAATCTCTTCAAAATGTTTCTCATACCCTTTTTTTGGTCTTCTTCTTCTGGGACCCCTATAATTCGAATGTTGGTGCATTTGATATTGTCCCAGAGGTCCCTGAGACTTTGAGTCCCTAAGACTCAGCTCTTTTCATTCTTTTTACTTTATTCTGCTCTTCAGAAGTTATTTCCACCATTTTATCTTCCAGGTCACTGAGTCGATCTTCTGTTTCAGATATTTCTGCTGTTGGTTCCTTCCAGAGTGTTTTTTGTTTCAGTAATTGTGTTGTTTGTCTCTATACATTTATTCTTTAATTCTTCTAGATCTTTGTTAATTGATTATTGCATGTTCTCCATTTCATTTTCAAGATTTTTGATAATGTTTACTATCTTTATTCTGAATTTTCTTTTTCAGGTAGTTTGCCTATTTCCTCTTCATTTATTTGGACTTCTGTGTTTCTAATTTGTTCCTTCATTTGTGCTGTATTTCTCTGCATTTTCATTATATATATGTTTAAACTTGTTTTGTTTGAGGTCTTTTCCCATGTGTTAAAGTTGAATTCTTTCTTCCTTTTGCTTTCTGCCCTCCTAAGGTCGGTCCAATAGTTTGTGTAAGTTTTGTATAGGGTGAGATTTGTGCTGGGTTTTTGCTTGTTTGTTTGCTTGTCCTCTGATGGGCAAGGCTGATTGAGGTGGTAATCCAGTCTGCTGATGATTGGGTTTGTAATTCTGTTTTGTTTGTTGTTTAGATGAGGTGTCCAGCACACAGTGCTACTGGTGGTTGGGTGATGCTGGGTGCTGTATTCAGGTGGTTTCCTTAGGGTGAGTTCTCACTATCTGATACTCCCTAGGGTCAGTTCTCTGGTAGTCTAGGTCATGGAGTCAGTGATCCTGCTCCAAAGGCTCAGGGCTTGATCTCTGTTTAGAAACAAAGATTCCACAAGTGGTTTGTTATGGCATTAAGTGAGATTAAAACAAATACCCCAAAACAAGAAACCACAGATGAACTCCAGACAAATGACTGTTACAAAATCAGGCTAATAATAATTAAAATAATGGAATATACACATACACATATACATATACACCCATAAGCAAAGTCAAAACAGTCCAATTAAAATAAAGTACAGTAGATTCACCCAGGAAACAAAGGAAATCAAAAATTATATTTACCAGTTAAGAACAAAACCAACTAAAACACAAACTGGAAAACAAAACTAAAGCAAGGTGCCAAGTGGGGAATAGAGCAATGAAAACAAAACTAACAAATATGTTGAGAGGAAAGGAAAGAAAGAAAAGAAAGAAAGAATAGATATGCAAAGTTAAATAGAGGTAAATGAAGATTTATATACAATAAAGATTAACCGCAAAGGGAAAAGAACAGTAGGAAGGGCAAACAAAGGAATAAATATACAAAAAAAATAATAGGTTTAAAACATTTAAAACTAAAATTATAAAAAAAGGGAAAAGAAAAAAAAAGGAAGAAGAAAGGAAAAATAAAAAAGGAAAACTCCACAAAACTGCAAAAGCCCAATGTAAAGGCAGAGGTTTATAATAACAATAAAAAGTTTGACTGAATATACACATATACATATATACACATAAGCAAAATAAAAACAGTCGAACAAAAATAAAGTACAATAGATTGATCCAGCAAACAAAGGAAACCAAAAATTGTATCTACCAGTTAAGAACAAAACTAACTAAAGTACAAACTGGAAAACAAAACTAAAGCAAGGTGCCAACTGGGGAAGAAAGCAATGAAAACAAAACTAACAAATATGTTGAGAGGAAAGGAAAGAAAGTAAAGAAAGAATAGATATGCAAAGTTAAATAGAGGTAGATAAAGAAGATTTATATATTAAAGTTTAATTGCAAGGGAAAAAGAACAGTGGGGAAAGCAAACAAGGGAATAAATATAGAAAAAAATAATAATAGGTTTAAAAATTAAAATTAAAGAAAAAAAGAAAACTCCACAGAACTGTAAAAGCCCAAAAGCCCAATGTAGAGGCACAGGTTTATAACAGCAATAAAAATGTGACAGAGACAAAAAAGAGCTCAAAAACTTAATTAGATTTAATAGTGCCAATTAAATCAACAACTACAACAGAACAGGAAATAAAGGAAAAAGAAGAAAAAAAAAAAAGAATCTATCAGTATAGTTCAGTACAGTCGCTCAGTCATGTCCGACTCTTTGTGACCCCATGAATCACAGCATGCCAGGCCTCCCTGTGATCACCAACTCCCGGAGTTCACTCAAACTCATGTCCATTGAGTCGTTGATGCCATCCAACCATCTCATCCTCTGTAGTCCCATTCTCCTCCTGCCCCCTATCCCTCCCAGCATCAGGGTCTTTTCAATGAGTCAACTCTTTGCCATGAGGTTGCCAAAGTATTGGAGTTTCAACTTCAGCATCAGTCCTTCCAATGAACACCCAGGACTGATCTCCTTTAGGATGGACTGGTTGGATCTCCTTGCAGTCCAAGGGACTCTCGAAAGTCTTCTCCAACACCACAGTTCAAAAGCATCAGTTCTTCTGCACTCAGCTTTCTTCACAGTCCAACTCTAACATCCATACATGACCACTGGAAAAACCATAGCTTTGACTGGACGGACCTTTGTTGGCTATGTCTCTGCTTTTGAATATGCTGTCTAGGTTGGTCATAACTTTCCTTCCAAGGAGTAAGTGTCTTTTAATTTCATGGCTGCAGTCACTATCTTCAGGGATTTTGGAGCCCCCCAAAATAAAGTCTGACACTGTTTCCACTGTTTCCCCATCTATTTCCCATGAAGTGATGGGACCAGATGCCATGATCTTAGTTTTCTGAATGTTGAGCTTTAAGCAAACTTTTTCACTCTCCTCTTTCACTTTCATCAAGAGGCTTTTTAGTTCCTCTTCACTTTCTGCCATAAGGGTGGTGTCATCTGCATATCTAAGGTTATTGATATTTCTCCCGGCAATCTTGATTCCAGCCTGTGCTTCTTCCAGCCCAGCGTTTCTCATGATGTACTCTGCATAGAAGTTAAATAAGCACGGTGACATTATACAGCCTTGACGTACTCCTTTTCCTATTTGGAACCAGTCTGTTGTTCCATGTCCAGTTCTACCTGATGCTTCCTGACCTTCATATAGATTTCTCAAGAGGCAGGTCAGGTGGTCTGGTATTCCCATGTCTTTCAGAATTTTCCACAGTTTATTTTGACCCACACAGTCAAAGGCTTTGACATACTCAATAAAGCAGAAATAGATGTTTTTCTGGAACTCTCTTGCTTTTTCCATGATTCAGCAGATGTTGGCAATTTGATCTCTGGTTCCTCTGCCTTTTCTAAAACCAGCTTGAACATCTGGAAGTTCATAATTCACGTATTGCTGAAGCCTGGCTTGGAGAATTTTGAGCACTACTTTACTAGCATGTGCTGCTGCTGCTGCTAAGTCGCTTCAGTCGTGTCCGACTCTGTGTGACCCCATAGATCTACCAGGCTCCCCCGTACTGGGAATCTCCAGGCAAGAACACTGGAGTGGGTTGCCATTTCCTTCTCCAATGCATGAAAGTGAAAAGTGAAAGTGAAGTCTCCCAGTCGTGTCCAACTCTTAGTGACCCCATGGACTGCAGCCCACCTGGCTCCTCTGTCCATGGAATTTTCCAGGAATGTGAAGCCAAGTGGGCCTTAGAAAGCATCACTGTGAACAAAGAGTACTGGAGTGGGGTGCCATTGCCTTCGATAAGTGCAATTGTGTGGTAGTCTGAGCATTCTTTGGCATTACCTTTCTTTGGGATTGGAATGAAAACTGACCTTTTCCAGTCCTGTGGCTATTGCTGAGTTTTCCAAATTTGCTGGCATATTGAGTGCAGCACTTTCACAGCATCACCTTTCAGGATTTGAAATAGCTCCACTGGAATTCCATCACCTCCACTAGCTTTGTTTGTAGTGATGCTTTCTAAGGCCTCACTTGGCTTCACATTCTAGATGTCTGGCTCTACGTGAGTGATCACACCATCGTGATTATCTTGGTCGTGAAGATCTTTTTTGTACAGTTCTTCTGCGTATTCTTGCCACCTCTTCTTAATATCTTCTGCTTCTGTTAGGTTCATACGATTTCTGTCCTTTATCGAGCCCATCTTTGCATGAAATGTTCCCTTGGTATCTCTGATTTTCTTGAAGAGATCTCTAGTCTTTCCCATTCTGTTGTTTTCCTCTATTTCTTTGCACTGATCGCTGAGGAAGGCTTTCTTATCTCTCCTTGCTATTCTTTGGAACTCTGCATTCAAATGGGAGTAGCCATCGTGGTCAACAAAAGAGTCCGAAATGCAGTACTTGGATGCAATCTCAAAAACGACAGAATGATCTCTGTTCATTTCCAAGGCAAACCATTCAGTATCACAGTAATCCATGCCTATGCCCCAACCAGTAATGCTGAAGAAGCTGAAGTTAATGGTTCTATGAAGACCTACAAGACCTTTTAGAACTAACACCCAAAAACGATGTCCTTTTCATTATAGGGGACTGGAATGCAAAAGTAAGAAGTCAAGAAACACCTGGAATAACAAGCAAATTTGGTCTTGGAATATGGAATGAAACAGGGCAAAGGCTAATAGACTTTTGCCAAGAGTACGCACTAGTCATAGCAATCACCCTCTTGCAACAACACAAGAGAAGACTCTACACATGGACATCACCAGATGGTCAATAGCAAAATCAGTTTGATTATATTCTTTGCAGCCAAAGATGGAGAAGCTCTATACAGTCAGCAAAAACAAGACTGGGAGCTGACTGTGGTTCAGATCATGAACTCCTTATTGCCAAATTCAGGCTTAAATTGAAGAAAGTAGTGAAAACCATTAGACCATTCAGGTATGACCTAAATCAAATCCCTTATGATTATACAGTGGAAGTGAGAAATAGATTTAAGGGCCTAGATCTGATAGAGTGCCTGATGAACTATGGAATGAGGTTCGTGACATTGTACAGGAGACAGGGATGAAGACAATCCCCATGGAAAAGAATCTATAGAACAAGTCAAAACATAAGAATAATAAATGCTTTTCTTGAGTCACTGCTATCAAAGTCCTTTCCCTCGCTGGGAGTCAGAGTCCAGCTCACCTCCCTAGGATGCCCTCCAACACTGTGCTGATCTATGGACCAGCTGTTGGGGCAGCTCAGATTCTAATCTGGTCCTACTCCTGTGTGTTCTTGCCTCCAATGTCCACAGCTATCAGAACTAGTGTGTTTTCTTTTGTGGGACCTCTCAATGTCCTTTTATGTATTCCATAGACAGAGAGTCTACCGAGTTGATCATGTGGACTTAATCTGCAGCTTTTACAGCTGGTGGGAAGGTTTTGAGTTTTCTTCCTTAGCCACACTGTCCCTGGGTTTCAATTGTGGTTTTATTTCCACCTCTACATGTGGGCCGTCCACTGAGGATTCCTTCTTAGGCTGCCCTGGAGGACTTGGGTTTGCCCCTGTGAGGGCCAGGTGTGGAGGTGGTGCAGCTGCTTGGATTGCAGGGGTTCTGGCTGCACCAGGTACTCAGGGGAGTTGTCGGCTAGGGCAGCAAGAAATATAGTGTTCTAGGAGGGCATGGCAACCAGTATTGGCCAATACACTCCAGTATTCTTGCCTGGAGAAACCCCCTGACAGAGAAGCCTGGCAGGCCACAGCCTACAGGGCTGCAAATAGTTGGACACGACTGAAGTGAACCCTGCATGTATAGACGTGAGATTTTTTTTGGCCTGTGGCAGCTCTGCCCCAGTGAGAGTTGAGCGTGAAGGTGGCACAGCTGCTTGGCTTGCGGGGACCCTGGCGGTGCCAAGTGTGCAGGGACACAGATTGCCTCCACCCCAGGAGTTATGGCTCCATCAGAGTCTTTTTTCAAGCCTCTTATAACTGGCAATCAGAAGGCCTCTGGTCAGTCTTTCTCTGTAGCTCTGCCCATTCAGGCATTTAGAGGGCTCCCTTGCCTGGGGTCCTTCTCTGTTGTTTTGGTGCGTCAGGCACATAGAGGGGCCCCTCTGGCTGGGGTCCTACTCTGTAGATTGGTGCATTAGGCACTTAAAGGGGCACCCCGGGTGGGGTCCTTGTCTGTTATTCAGTGTGTCAGGGGTTTGATGGGCCAGGCTCTCTGTTGTTTTGCTGCCCGTGCTGGTGTGTGGGAAGGGAGAGGCTGTGGCGGTGGCTCCACCCCTCCGTGTGACTCAGCGGTATCGCCTTGCTTCCGGGGCTGCCCAGCTTTCCTCCACAGGCATTTCCCACCACAGTCTCCTTCTTCACATCCCCTTGATCTGCCTCTCCATAGTCAACAGCAGCCCTCACTCTGGAATTGCTCCACAATCCCTAAACTCCAGCTCCCAGCTTCTGTGCCTTCCAGGGGACCTGCATCCCTGCCCTGGGTATGTATGGCTGTGGCAAGGACTGTCTGATTCTCATTCAATTTACGCTGCCACAGATCAGCTGTTTCACTCGCAGCCTTAAATGTTTCTCCTCTGACTCAGACAGTTGCCCAAATGTGGGGATTGGACCCCTGCTTCAGTTCCCCCACCCACTGAGGGCAGGTCCAGTCCTACTAACACTCCTATTTTTCCCCCTAGTCCCTTCATTGTACTGAATTTTGTGTGGTTCTGCATATTCTTTTCTGCTGGTCAAGTATTCCTGTCTGCTCTCAACTGCTGTTCTGCATGCACTTGTGTGTCTGAATGTGTATTCCTAATGTATCCATGGAGAGAGGAGAGCCGCTGCAGCTCTGGGCTACTTCAGCATGCAGACGAGCAGAGTGCCCTGCAAGGCCTGTTGCTGTATGCTTCTGCATCTGCTCAACTTCAGATAAGCCTGCAGATAGGAAATGGCTCCATCATTCAAGACGTCACTAAGAGATGTGGAAAAGATTTTGCCAGCCTCTGAAGTCTGAGCAGAGACACTGAAGGAGAAAAAAGACAGTAAAATAATAAGGAAAAGAAAAAGAGTAATTTTGCAGAAGAGAAAAGAGTAAACTAAAAGGGAAATAGCAAAGTGATATGACCTAAAAGAAAAAGCATTGAACTTAGTACAAAAATTCCTCGTGTCCTTACTATATTCCATGCATCGTATTAGGTCATTTGATATCCCTTGATAGCAACTCTATTTATTTGTGCCCTATTTAAAGATAAATAAGCCAAAGTTTATTTGGTTGGGTTAAGTAACACATCAAATCATATCAAAAGTGGAACTGACAACAGTAATTTCCTATTCTGGATCTTTCCAAGATGACCAGAAAACAGAAGACATGGTTATTGGTGCTGATTTTATTATTAAAATATCTTGATTTGGATAAGTAAATTTGACATTTTGAAGCTCAGTTTCCTTGTCTAGAAAATTATCTTCCCTAGGGTCAAATTCTAATTATGATAGAAAAATAAGTCATCCTTTGGCTCTTTATATAATAGAAGATAGATGGAGAGAAAAGGGGGGGAATGTGAAAAGAGAAAGGCTAAGAGAGTAGAAAAATAGGTGGTGGAAGGACCCAGCATAAAAATTAAAAATGCTAGAAGGAAATCAGGAGTTGTCAATTGCAGGAGGAGTAAAATTGTGAGTATATAACGGTATGTGTGAGAGAGAGCTCTACTGAAGCATTACATGTAAATAATGGGAAATTGGTGATAGAGTGGTATTTAGCCTGGGTCTCAAGAGAAAGAACTGGTTGACTAGCCCCTATATATACATGTACACACACTCCCCCCCCCCCCCCCACCACATATTATTAACACAACAATTATTAACCTTGAAGATCAGGGCAAGTTGCCTCACAAAGCAAACACAAAATGCAGAGACCATTGTTAGCCCCATGTGGCTCAGCTGGTAAAGAATCCGCCTGCAATGTGAGAGAGCTGGGTTTGATCCCTGGGTTGGGAAGATCCCCTGGTGAAGGGAACAGCTACCCAATCCAGTATTCTGGCCTGGAAAATTCCATGGACTGTATAGTCCATGGGGTCGCGAAGAGTCGGACAGGATTGAATGACTTTCACTTTCACTTTCATTGTTAGCCAAGTGGCATTTGGCCTGAAGGACAGACATACCCTGAGTGACAAACACTTTCACTTTCAAGGGAACACAGGCAACTCCTTTTGTGTGTATGACAAGTTAGATTTTCTATGTCCCAGCACTGTCATGGACTCTGGATTCAGTTCTTTTCTCACTTTACATATCCAGTCCCCTCCAGGAAACAGGTGAGCTCAGAACTGGGCTAGAAGGGCTCTTGCATCCACTGCTTCATCAAACAAGAATTTCAAAAACAATCTTTCCCATTGCCTACTCAACCAATTCTGTCAATCTCTTCTCTTTAGATATTCCACATTCATCTGATTACAACACTGTCTAGATAAAGAAAGAACATTATCCTCCCACCCTCCCAAGAACTGGAAACGTTGATGCTTCCAGGGGAATACAGTGGCTTCCCTGGTAGCTCAGCTGGTAAAGAATTCATCTGCAATGCAGGAGACCCTGGTTTAATTCCTGGGTTGGGAAGATTCCCTGGAGAAGGGATAGACTACCCACTATAGTATTCTTGGGCTTCCCTGATGGCTCAGATAGTAAAAAAAATCTGCCTGCAATGTGGGAGACCTGGGTTCGATCCCTGGGTTGGGATGATCCCCTGGAGGAGGGGATGGCAACCTACTCCAGTATTCTTACCTGGAGAATCCCCATGGCCAGAGGAGCCTGGCAGGCTAACAGTTCATGGGGTAGCAAAGAATCAGACATGACTCAACAACTAAGCACAGCACAGCACAAGGGAACACAATCAACTCCTTTTGTGTGTAGCAAAGGTTGTTTACCCTCTGACAGAAACCAGGGTAACCTTCTGGGACTTCTACCTTGCATCTTGCACTTCTCTGCTGCTGCTGCTAAGTCACTTCAGTCATGTCCGACTCTGTGTGACCCCATAGATGGCAGCCCACCAGGCTCCCCCGTCCCTGGGATTCTCCAGGCAAAAACACTGGAGTGGGTTGCCATTTCCTTCTCCAATGCATGAAAGTGAAAAGTGAAAGTGAAGTTGCTCAGTCGTGTCCGACTCTTCGCGACCCCATGGACTGCAGCCTACCAGGCTCCTCCATCCATGGGATTTTCCAAGCAAGAGTACTGGAGTGGGGTGCCAGTGCCTTCTCCACTTCTCTGGATTCAATAATTACCTGAAAGTCATAATGGTTTAAATGCTCAGACATCTGCATAGACTTTTTCTTCTTTTCTTTAGTTTAACAAGATCTTAGATTTTAGCATGCATACAAATTACTGGGTAAATTTGTACACACAAAACCTTTACCACACTTTGTAATTTGATATAAAGGATTTTTCAGAGGTCAATTTAGTAATTACCAAAAGGGAATTATTTTAACTGGGCTTCCCAGGTGTCATAGTGGTAAAGAATCTGCCTGCCAGTGGAGGAGATGCGAGAGACTTGGGTTTGACCCCTGGGTCAGGAAGTTGCCCTGGAGTAGGAAGTGGAAACTTGCTCCAGTATTCCTACCAGGAAAATTCCATAGACAGAGGAGCCTGGCAAGCTAGAGTCAATGGGGTCACAAAGAATTAGACACGACTGAGCACACAAGCACAATTATTTTAATTACTCTGAATCTCAAATCTTACTTCAATGGCTCCACAAATAAGACTTGTAGATGTGGTTACTGACATTATAAAGTTATATATGTTTGACCCATTTTATTGTGACCTATATATATGGAAAACTATCCAAAATAATAATAATTATCTTTGAATGACCATGTGGGACCTGCCATTTAATGCCACCATGAGGCACGAAGAGTCTGACAAGCTGCACTCCATGGGGCCACCAAGAGTCAGACATGACTGAACGACTGAACACACACACACAGCATTAATGTAATATTTGAACTAATCAGAAGTTTTAAAATGAGTCAATTTTAAGATATTGTTGGGAGGTTCAGGCTTTAAAAATTATGACATAAAATGCAAAGAAATGCAACCAGACAGGTTTCTACCTGGGCAAGTGTTCATTTTTTACTCTGCAGTTCAAATCAGTGTCTACCTGACATTTATGTATCTTTAAGCTTTAAATCAGTGCTGCACAGGGGGGGCTAGGTGGGAGGCTATCAGAATCACCCAGGAAGCCTTTTCAAACTCCACCAGCCCTCCTCCTCCTTCAGTCCCTCCTTCCCCTGAGATTCTGCCTAAGATGTGTCTCTGAACTTGAGAAAAACCATCTGTTCACTTACAAATAGACATTTTTATCTCCAAAAGGGCAGGTTTCTGCACATGAGCCTCTAACATGTATCTGGTGGGGGTGGGGGGTGCTGAAACATACATCAATGACAACATCTTTCAGTTGAATGCTGACATGTTAAAAAATGGACACGTCTATGTTTTCTGAGTGATATATTCAGTTGGTGAGCCCCTTGTACTAATGAGATGAAAATTGCTACTTTAAATACTCATATAGGTCAGTAAGCTTCATTCTGGGAATGTTTCATGAATTCAGGTTTCATTCAGTGAGATTTTTGTTTCATAAATGCAAGCATTTGTGGAATGAAGTAAGAGTGTGGCAGACTCAGCTCAAATTAACTACTACTATTAGAAAGGCATGATGAGTGAGAAACATCAACTTTATATCATAAGCAGTGTTAAAAGCCATTTTTATTACACACACATTTCCCATAGCTTAAATTCCTTAAAATGTGACAACCGTGTCACAATCCCTGGAGTGCATTTTTTTTTTTCTCTTTAAAAAACATTGTGAGGCTTGGGTAGATATTGTTCTATTCTCCACAGAACTGACCTTTGAGGCCTCCTTTGCTGCAAGCGTTATCTTGACTTTGTGAACATAAGGTACCAACATAAACACATACGCTGCTCACATTTTTATGTTGTAATCACATAATTGAATCATTTTATTCTAGCATGCTTTTGCCAAAATTTTGAAATATGGAATGTGTTGAGTTTTTTAAACTAAATATTCGTAAATTATGATTATAATTTTCATATTTGAAAGTAAAATTATTCATATGAATGGAGATAACATTAGAGTACTTATGGAATCAAAAATTCAAAATATTACAATACATTTTATATAACATATTTTATATTGGTGAAATGACTAAAAGATTGTGAATCTTCTTCTACAAATTGGTAACTCTTTACTAAAATTTCAGTGATAGTATTTAAAATATATTTGTGTGTGTGCTCAATTGTGTCCAATTCTTTGCGACCCTATGGACTATAGCCCACCAGGATTTTCTATCCATGGGATTTTTCAAGCAGGAATACTGGAGTGGGTTGCCATTTCCTCCTCCAGGGGATCTTCCCAACCCAGGGATTGAAATTGCAGCTCCTGTGTCTCCTGCATTATAGACAGATTCTTTACTGTTGAGCCATTTCGGAAGTCCATTTTAAATATAGCTAACACTTAATGTTTATTCAAATGTTTATTCAATCCCATATATGGTTAGCAGTTTTTATGTGAATTAATGTATTCAACCCTTATAACAGTACTATAAAGTAGATACTTTTAGTATCCCAATTTACCAACAAGAATGCTGATGAAAAACAGGAATTTTTCTAATGTCACAAGGTTAGTGAGGGGCAGAACAGGGATTGGAACTCAGACACTTTCACTGCAGAGCCTGTTCTCTGAAACACTTGATGACTATCAAGTCTCCTGGTTCTCTGGGACTCATCCTTGGGGTGAGTCCTACTAGCTCTGCAAAATACAATGATTTGCACCTATGCCCATGGCCTCTCACAGTGGTTATTGTAGAAGTTACCATGGCTTTCAAATCATTGCTACCCTATGTGTCTTTTTTCATTAAGGACATTCTAGATGTCTCTCTGACACAAAATTGTCTTTGAAATACTAAATAGTAATAGTTTCTCTTTTTTCCCATTGAGGTACAACATGTTGATATAAGATGATCTTGCCGTCTCCTCTTCTTAATCCATAGGGTTTCTATCTTCTTCTCCTTCATATGTAGACACCATGAAAAAAAAGACACAAGAAGAAAGACCTGACATCCTGGCTCTTCCTTACTCTTTTTGCTATACGATCTGAAAATAGACTAGGTAAGATTTGAATTTCTAGTTGTTTTTTTTTTTTTACATCCCCTCTAAATAAACCAGCAAGTTTGATAGCCTCAATCTTATATAGTAGTAGCATCTTCTCTACACTATAGAAGCTGATTTAAAAATCAATTGTTTGGTTACAGACATAGAAATGTCTCGGTGTTCAGGTGTTTAGAAACTAAATATGAATTGTTTCCCATATGAATTTCTGCTCTATCCAAAGGTATGCCTATTTCCTGCACCTTCTCCTCTTCCTCAGATTAATGAGTTCCTTGAGATGACAGGAAGGACTATTCTGTTCATGAAAAGGCAAAACAGAAGAGTTCTTTAACATATAAATAAAACTATTAGCCTTTATTATACATAAACCAACAAGTTAGCTGTTGTTAAAGAGTCCAAAGGTGTTTGAGCCCCAAACTTGAATCATACAGGCCATGTAAATTAGTGAAAGAAAACTATATGTTTGTTGGGGTATCAGTAGAAGGTGATACAAATACATGTGGACATCAGAGAAGTGCCGGGCACTTCCAACTGTAGCGCTTGGGGGAAGCTTGATGCTTGCATTAGCATCTGAGCTAGAATTTGAACAGTTGGTCTCTTTGTGAGGAAGGAAATTTCAGGTAGTGGAAGGTCATCAGAAAATGCAGACTTGAATTTGCCAGCTTATGGGCTGTGACCAGACAAGAGGCTCAATTCCTGGGGTAATGAAAGTTGGCCACAGCAAGGCTATGGAGGCAGAAGTACAGTTACCATACCAGGCTCCAGATGCTAACACCCCTCCTCAAGTATTTTTCAATATTTTGAAATTTTTCTTCATTGAAATATTCTTCAAATTCAATTGAAATTTTCTAAATATTCCTGAGAAATTTTAGTGTTCTCAGATATTTAAATGGATTTTCTTCAAGTTACTTGGCCTATCTCCTATAATCACAAATTTGCTCAATAGATTCTTCCTAATTTATAACTAGGGCTCCCCAGGTGGCGTTAGTGGTAAAGAACCTGACTGCCAGTGTAGGAGACATAAGAGATGTGGGTTTGATCTCTGGGTCAGGAAGATCCCCTGGAGGAGGACATGGCAACCCATTCCAGTATTCTTGCCTGGAGAATCCCATGGACAGAGGAGCCTAGCAGGCTATGGTCCAGAGGGTCGCAAAGAGTCGGACACAACTGAAGTGACTTAGCACGCATGCAATCTATAACCAGCACGCTTTGTAGCCTTCAGTTGGAGTGGTCAATAAAATGAAAAGTAAGTCATTGCCTGTAAAATGCCTCCTTGTATTTTGAAAAGACTTGTCCACAGACAAAAGAAAATCTATAAAGAACGAGGTCCCTTTTGATCTCAGTATTGTAAAAAATGTAAGGAGTAATTTACCTTTGGGAATAATAATCATCAAAAGATCTTTCTTGTCCAAACAAGAAATAAAATAGCAAATACAAAAAAAAAAGCATATATTAAATTAAAATGCACACAAATTATTCTATAATTTATGCATTGTTAGATTTTTCTTTCATTATGTAATCACTCTTAGGGTCTTCTGACAGGCATTGGGTAGATGATGATGATTCAAATATTATTACATTGGGAAAAATTCTTCTTGAGAAGTTCAGAATCTAGAGAAGTACTGCATGTAAATAAACAAGCAAATAATTGCAAGACCTTTATTCTTAAGAGTGCTTCATTTATAATATTCTCATAAATCTTAATGCTAGGTTGCCCACTGAATTCTAGTTTACACCACCAGGCTGGTCTCGGCCAGTGGGGCCATCTGGTGGCCCACGTGGGTAATCACATGGTTTGAATGATCTGAATCTTAGTTGCTGCTGCTGCTGCTAAATCACTTCAGTCGTGTCCGACTCTGTGCGACCCTATAGACGGCAGCCCACCAGGCTCCTCTGTCCATGGGATTCACCAGGCAAGAACACTGGAGTGGGTTGCCATTTCCTCCTCCAATGCCTGCAAGTGAAAAGTGAAAGGGAAGTCGCTCAGTCGTGTCCGACCCTCAGCGACCCCATGGACTGCAGCCTACCAGGCTCCTCCATCCATGGGATTTTCCAGGCAAGAGTATTGGAGTGGGGTGCCATTTTGCCTCCTCACTATTCATCTCAATCTTCTAAATTTCTGTTTCACATAGTTGTTTAAAATGCTTCTGGAAAATTCTCACTTGAATTGTTTTACTGCTTCTTTCTTTCCCTGAATTTCTTTGTGTCCTCAATTTATCAGAAAAAAAGTATTACTTCTTTACTGCTTGTAATGTAATCTGTTAGCCAAAAAATGATGATCTGCTGATCATGAGGCTAGTTAGAACTAGTGCAACTACTTAAAGAGTATGAAATGCTCCTATCTCCAATTGAAACTAAACATGAAGTTAAACGAAGAGCTTCATTGTTGACTGTTGTTGGAAATGACACGAAAGGAACTCAGAAATTTCTTCTTGTCCTCATTTTCTTTATTTATACCATAAAAACAAAGATCAAATGTTTTGCTTTTTGTCTGATTTAATCAGAAATGATTAAAAAAAAAAAATTTGGTAGAGAGACTTACCTGATGGCCCAGTGGTTAAGAATCCACCTGCCAATGCTAGGGACAGAGGTTTGATCCCTGGTCCAGGAACTAAGATCCCACATGCCATGGGGCAACTCAGCCTGCACCATGACTAACGAAGCCCACATGCTCTGGAGTCCACGCTCCACAAGAGAGGTGAGGGCCATGAGCAACTAGAGGAGCCCCTGCTCACCACAACTAGAGAAAGCCTGTGTGCGGCATGAAGGACCCAAGTACTGCAACAAAGACCCAGTGCAGCCAAAAATAAAGTAAAATATTTTTAAAAGATTCAAAAAAAATTTTGGTAGAATTACGTATGCTGTAATATCATTGTTTTCCATATACTAAGCATGATGAACATGATTTTGATTTTGTGGGCTGAATTCTAGACCACAATTTATAGTATGCTTCCATAAAATAAAGCATAAGAAATTTATATCAATTAAACCATAAATAAATTCAGGAAAAAACTGACAGTAAAAATCTCTAGTACATAATAACTGATTTAGGTTGTATATTTTTAAAGTTTTTTTTATAATTGTTATTCATTTATTCTTTAAATGTCTACTGATTACTTTTTCTGTGCCAGGCTCAGTATTAGGGACTATGAATAAAATCTTGTTATATAATCAAAATGTTAGTGAATCATTACAATATTTCTTGAACAAACCACCTCAAGCCCCAATGAGCACAAGTAGTCTTAAGAAATTAATGTGTCCCTCTCACCCTTTAAATCTTATTTCTAATTCTTTAATGCCTTTAATTAAATTGAGGATACTTTACTATTGCAAGTGGCTTTTGGGGATTACATAGTTTATTCTTAATTATACCATGAATATTTAATGATACAAAGTTGTCATCCTGTGTTCTGGAATTAGTAACCCACCATCCCAACTGAACATCCCCTCTTCTGTCTGTTACTTGTTCTGTTCAGGTTTCACTGCTTTCCATTTTAATGACTGGAAAAGACTCCATGACTCTTCCCACTTAAATTCATTTTGCACATTAATGCAAGATGTGATCATGCTAGCATCTCATCATTGCCCAAAGCCCTTTAAAAGATCCTCTAAGATAAAACTCAATTCTGATTGGGTTATAGAAAATTTAGGTGTTCACATAAAAATAATATTCCTAGAATTCCCACATATAAAGGAGCAGACTTCTAACACTTTAGTTGTGTGAACTACAAAGAAAAAAAAAGATCCTTCCATGGCAACTTTTTCTATTAAAAATGTTCATGTAATCAAGGTAATTTTTTTGATAAATCAGAATGTTTTGGTAATTTTGGTTTTAAGAATACCTCTATGAGTTCTTCTCTATTTTATAAATGTGGAATATAATGCATAGATGTAATTTTAAAATAGAATTTAGATGTGCTTTCTCATGAAGAGAGCAGTTGATCTGAACTTCCTGAAGTTTTCACATCAGTTTACTGATCAGATAAGGTAACATTATTTGCACAGTGTTCAAGATGATAGAAAATATAGAATTGTATTTAACTAATCCTGACTCTTCATGACCCCATGGACTGTAGTTCCAGACTCCTTGGTCCATGGAATTTTTCCAGACAAGAATACCGGTGTGGGTTGTCATTTCCTACTCCAAGAGATCTTTACAACCCAGGGATCAAACTCATATCTCTTATGTCTCCTGCATTGGCAAGTGGGGTCTTTACTACTAGCGCCACCTAGGAAGCCCTGTAATGGCACAGGCATAATGTGGAATGGACCACCTAGCAATCTACAAAAATCAGTCCTACCTTCCTGTTCAAATTTACCTTGCTGTATTTATCTGCCTCCAGACAAGAGGCTCAGCTGGTAAAGAATCCACCTGCGGTTTGGGAGACCTGGGTTCAATCAATCCCTGGGTTGGGAAGATCCCCTGGAGAAGAGAAAGGCTACACACTGCAGTATTCTGGCCTCGAGAATTCCATGGACTACAGTTCACGGGGTTGCAAAGAGTCAGACACAAATGAATGACTTTCTCTTTCTTTCAGACAAACTAAAGTTCAGATCCCAATTTAAGTACACCAATTACTTGCCTCCTCTAATCCTTGACTTCTTTAACCACACTTATAGCAATGGCAACCCACTCCAGTACTCTTGCCTGGAAAATCCCATGGACGGAGGAGCCTGGAAGACTGTAGTCCATGGGGTCGCTGAGGGTCGGGCACGACTGAGCGACTTCCCTTTCACTTTTCACTTTCATGCATTGGAGAAGGAAATGGCAACCCACTCCACTATTCTTGCCTGGAGAATCCCAGGGACGGCAGAGCCTGGTGGGCTGCCGTCTATGGGGTCGCACAGAGTCAGATGCGACTGAAGTGACTTAGCAGCAGCATAGTAAAGATATTAATAATACCTACTTCATATTGTAATTTGTAACAAAATATGTAACAAAATATAAAAGATTTCATATTGTAATTTGTAACAAAATATGTAAGATGTCAGACTAATGTGTTCAAAAATGTTAACTGTAAGAATTTTTAAAATTATAATTAGTAATTATATTAAGCACAGTGCTTTCTGGACTCCAAACAAAGCTGGTCCATATTTGACATCCATGCTGTACTCTTCTTTCCTCTTCTTGCCCCAGCTGTTTCTTCTGCCTGAGATGCTATCCTTTCCAACTTCACAAACATAAATGTTATTTATCCTTCAAGGCCCAGGCCCAATGTGCTCTCATTTAATGCACTAGTCATTTCAATCTGAAGTCCTCTTTCCTCTCACCTATCATAGCTATGTTTCTGTACCTCTTCTGCTGTACTTCTTAGAGTCACCCTATTTTGTTCTCTATTCTGTCTTATTTTCTACTAGCTTATTAGCACAACAGAGGGGATTACCATCTGATTTATCTTTAACTTAATGTGAGGACATGATTTCTCCCACTATGTTTATCAGGCACCTCTTGCTGTGATAATGCTGCATAAAAAAAATCACTTGAGAAGTTGGGGTGAAATCTACAAGCTTTTTTTTTTTTTTTTTAAAGTTTTGCTCATGGGTGATTGGGCCTGCCACATGTTAGGTAAACTAGGCTGGACGCAGGTCCCAAGCTGCAGGCTATAGCTCACTTCATGGGTCTCTCATTCACTTTGAGTGGTGGCTACCTGGGGAATGTTCTTCCCATGACTCGTGGCAGGAGCGCATCAAAATGAGTAGAAGTATGCAATAGAAGGAACTGGCACTCTGTAGCACCTGCCCACATTCATTAGGAAAAGCCAGTCCCGTGGCTAAGCTGCCACCAGTGAGGTAGAGAAGTCCATCCCACTGTGGTGGGTGGGACTTCAAAGGCAAAAGCAAGCCTGTTAATAGACAAGGAGCAAAAATCTGGAACAGTGCAATCTAGCACACTATGTTTATTCCAGAACTCCTTTTTAAAGAACAGGCGTTCCCTGTAATGGACTTTGGGAAAGGGGGCCTAAGATAATGAAGAATGAACAAGTTTTTAGGACAATAAATTTATGGATTTGCATTTTACAAGTTCATTCTGGAATGTCTGGAGAGCTGAGTTGGAATATGAGAACAGACTAGCTATAAGGAAATAACTAGGAGAGACCACTGGGAACATGCCTGTGGGATTGGAGATAATGAGGTGGGTCTCCAGGAGGTATCAGTAGCAGATTTGGATGGATTTTAGTAATGGGATGTGTGATGTGGCAAAAGTGAGGATGCTACTGAGAACAGCTCCAACATTTCACTGAGAAGGTGCAGCTCCTGTATGGAGAGCCACATCACTGATGCCATTCCTTAGATGATTATTCAAATTAAGTACTATGGACAATACAGAATATATCATCATAATGTCCTAAGTACAGACACATTGCAAAGCACTTTCATACACGTTTCATCTTCAGGGCACTTTATGTGTTCATATTGTTTCTGTTTTTTATAACAAAGAAATTCAAGTCCAAAGAAATTGCAGGAAATCTGAACAAATAACTTAGATAAATGGAGACTTCAATCTATAGTTCCTGGTTCAGAATCTTCCCACCACTCCATAAAGTATCTTATTTCTCACTTTCTTTTCTCTCTTCTCAATCTTTTATGTTATGGTTCCTTTTTTTTTAATTTGCTTTGTTTCTTCTTTTTTTAAAAATATTATCTCTGTACCCCAACTATAAAGCCCTTGAGGAGAAGATGTTATCTCAGGACTACCTGCTTTCCAAATTTTCAATAAATACTCTCTAGTGGGGACTGAAGAATGCAGTCTGTCCCATCCTTTTATTTCCCAGTATGATAGAAAACATGTCCTCCCTTTTACTCAACTATAGACAGAAGAGTGCCTTTCCATCTACTCACAATTCTCTAGATACATTGTCATCTTCTGTCTTCACGTATTTCTCTGTGTCTTCCTCTCATCCCTCCTCTTCAATAGAATTGTGACCAACATAGACGATCCAGCCAACATTCACAACACCCCTTTCTTTGTCCACTACATATGACTGCTTTAGGAGTGCCATTGAGAAAATGAAAACTTATTGGGCTGAGCACTTCCAGGAATGTGATTTAGAAGGCGACTATGCTGGCTGCATCCACTAAGGCCTGCCGTTCCTTCTTCTTCCTGCCTGGAAAGTGCACCATGATGGCTGGAGGTGGACAGCCCATCAAGAAACTGTGAGCATGCACAGCACATATTATGAAACATGAACCCAAGCCATGAAAAGGACATAACTAAGCAGCTTTTAGTCACAAGTGACCCTGAATGGCCCGCTCCCAGATATCTTATTGTTCAAGATAAATAAACCATTGGTGTTTAGGTTAGCGGTGCTGATACACAAGTGCTTAAGTTGTCCCTCTGGTTAATTTTCTTCTCAGATTCCTTCAGTTAAGATTTTCTCATATCTTTATATTTCCACCACATTTTGGTATTTATTGGAAATCCTTTTGTTACTCATCTGTATTACCTGTTAGACTAAACCCTTGGTGCACAAGGGTCATTACTCATGAATATTTTTTATCAGAGATTCTGGAATCACGGTGCCTCAATATAGCAGGGGCTGAGTGAAAGTTTTCTGAATTAAATTGAGTTGAACTTTAATTGGATTGCATTGAGCTGAATGGAACTGAATTGAATAGTACTCAATTCTCCCAGTCAATTAATGCAAAAGCAATCTACTAGGAGCTGTTCTTCAGCCCCCCTTAATTAATGCTCTTCATTTGGTACAGTGATGTGTCATGGCACAAAACTCAAGCCTGGAGAAGAACTCGTTTTCCCCTTCCACACCACAGAATAGGCAGAGTAATTTTGTCTGTCCTACATCCATTCTCTTGGCACATTCTCTTTCATATTAATATTCCTTCTCAGTACACTGATTTTCCTCTTGGGGAACCCCTTCTCCCCACTGTCATTCCAAGTTCCCAGGTCCCAGAAATTGGCCCATGATCTAGATCTTGCCATTAAGTATGTTCTAATCACTTGGCCATAATGATTAGCTCAGGTTTGGCTATATGTCCCCAAATAGGCCAGGGTCATGATTCTGGGAGTTTGTCAGCTAGATGGGAATGAGAGTGCTCTTTGTTTTGAGACTGATAATGTTAAAGACAATATAGACCTGGGACTGCCACCTCCCAGTATGGACACTGTGGGCTTTTGAATGAAGCTAAAACAGAGGACAGCAGAACCGAGAGATTGGGGGATGCTAGGGAAGGTCTAAGTCCTGTGAGTGGTGGTGTTTAAATTATTCGATGCAGAACATGATCCCTGAAATCAGATTTGGAAAAATTACTTAACTCCTCTGTTTCCTCCTGTATAAAATGGAGATAATAACAGTACTTTAACTGAACCCTCATTTTGAGGATTAAATGAGATAGATTATGTAAAGAACTTAGAACAGTGACTGGCACACCGTGTGTGACAAATGTTAGCCATTGTTAATGTAGATATTTCCTTCTGTGTCTTGTAGGTTATGTTCAGCAATAAATTATCTTTTTTGCTTAAGGTGGTTTCAGTTGGGTTTCTATCACTTGCAACCTAAAAGGTCTTGTCTAATACAATTAGTATAAAACATAAACCCCCAGCGTGTATGGGCTTACAGTAGGTCAAATTCCCTTTGATGGCTGAGGCAGAGAGGGGCACTGAACCAATTGAATCTGGACCACCTGTCTCACCTCCATGGGTGTCTATCTGTGATGTTTCCTGAGGCCTACGAACTCCCAACTCACGGTGAGTTTCCTCCTCACTATCCTATTGATGCTCACTAAAATCCTCCTTCTTCTGTGTTTGCGTTAGTATCTCTGATATGATTCATTTTTAAAAACATATAAAAATACAAAAAACAGAGACCCAAACATATAAGGTGAAATGAAAGAGAATATTTTTGTAATTAAAGTACATTTTCACTGTTTTTTATGTCATAAGCCTTAAGCTGGAAGCTTTCTCCATACTAGTTTACAGTAAATAATATTATAACTAAGCAGCCTACATGCTAAATAGCATACTTTTCTTGGTGTAGATTTCTGGAGGGATATGCAGGGGATTTGCATGCTTAATTCCCATTAGCACCTGTCACTGGGATTTATTATCCCAGAGTTAATTCTCCACTCACTGCAGCCAAGAAAAAGGAAGCCCTTGTACATGGATTTAAATGACGCTTTTTATTTTTCAAAAGGAGATGAATTTCATATCTGTTCCTTAAACACCTGTGGTATTCCAATCCTGAAAAACTCATATTTAAATTCATTTTTGTGAGAATTTGCCCCAGTTTGATTTTATTCAACAGCTGGAAAACCCTATTAATAATTTGAAAATTTGTCTTGGGGTAAAAAAAAGTTTTAATCGAGGACATAGTTTTAAGATCCATTAGCTCTCATTCATCCACTCAATATTCAAGAAATGTTTATTGACCACCTATTATGTACTAGGCAGTTTTCTAGGCACGGGGTATAGATCAGTGAGAGTGTTAAGAAAAAATTCCTCCCCTTGAGGAGCATATATTCTATTGGAGACTATCCAACAGACACACATATGTAATACATATACATCTATGTATACTTAAACACAGGCATATATATTTTATAAAATAAGAATTATATGGAAAATCAAAACAGGTAAATAAATCAAGGGTGATGTGGTAGGTGCTATTTTAGGTAAGTTGGTCAAAGAAGGAATCTCTAAGTGGTGTCATTTGAGCCCAGATCTAAGTAAATGAATAGTTAGCAGTCTAGCCCAGATGCCTACATGCAACACTTGCATCATCTTTTCCATGAAGAAAAAACTAGGCAGGATGTTGATACACAAGGCAAGTTCCTTTGGCAATTATAGATTATAGGAAAGTCACCTGCTTGGAAAAGCTGACAGATTTACTGGTACTTTTCCTGTCCTTGTCCTTGTGCACCAGCTCTTCCTTCTCTTTCTCACCTCACCTCTATGTACCATTTCTCAAACAATTCTCCTGCTGTCTGTAGATTTAATTTCAGTATTGAACTACTTTTCCCCTTCTTACCTCTTACACTTTCTTTCAAAGAATTAATTTTATGCAGTGTCTGTCACTGGGCACTTCAGTGACCTGAATAGAATTATGTGACAATTTAATTCTATTTAACCAACTAGACTTGGGAATTCTCCCTTATTGAGCCCTTTTTGGCAATCAATCAATCAAGACTGATTGAGCATCAACTATATATTGGGTTCTATATTAGGAGGGAGGGATGAAATGGTGAACAAGGCAAACCTTACAAAGAGTTAAATTATAGTTAGAAAAGATAGACAATAAAATTGCAAATGAATAAATACACTTTGAAAGTGAAGTCGCTCAGTCGTGTCCGACTCTTTGCGACCCTGTGGACTGTAGCCCTCCAGGCTCTTCCATGCAATGGGATTCTCCAGGCAAGAATACTGGAGTGGGTTGCCATTTCCTTCTCCACTAGTTACCTTGCAAGTTCTCAGTAGCCACATGAGTCTAATGACTACCATTTTGAAAAGCACAGACATAAACACATTTCTCATTGCAGAATGTTCTGTTGGACAGCACTGGTCTAGATAACATGCAGCTGATGAGAATCTTTCCTCAAAGATAAGAACAACAGCTAACAATTTTATGTGTCAGGCACTTCACAGATGTTTAACTCATTTATCTCTCACAAAATCCTAGAAGATAGTTACTGCTAATAGACCCATTTTGCAGATTAAAAAACTGAGGCATTAGGCTTTATTTTTCAATATCTTCCGGCTAGTAAATAAGAAATGGTAAGAATTAAACTCAGGCAGTCTGACACAGGCACCTCTGATCTTCTTACCAAAATATCTTGGTAAGAGGAAGCTGAAGAGAGTAAAGAGGTGGTTTTAATATGGCAGTCTGTGCCTCCACAGAAATAAGAAATGACCAATTTGTCAATGTCTTTGCCAAGAATGACCTTTTCAGATCTACCAGACTCATCCAAGACAGGCCTTATGGGCTAGAGGTTTAGATGGGGGTTAACTCTGAAACCATCTAAATGAAATATTTCACAGATGAAGAAACTGAGACATGCAGTTTACCTGACCTGTCCAGGATAACAGAATGAGTTAGGACCACAGCCAGATCAGACCACAAGCTTTCTGCTTGTGTGTGTGTTTTCACATTGACCCCTTGGCAACAAGAGCTTAAAATCTGCCCAACGTATTATTTAGTATTAGAAATGTAATAATCTTGGGAAGTGGTTTTCTTCTTCCTGAAAGGTCAGTTTGCCAATGTGTATTGAACTTTTAATCCATCCACTTTCCTTTTATCCAGCCTTTCCTTATTTTATCCACCCGTTCTTATATTTCCCCTTCATCATTACAACAGGGATCCACGACCTAGCTACCCAGGCAGTTCTTTTCTGAGTAAAAACTTAACAAAAATTCATTGCAGTTTGAGTCCTTACACACACCGTTAGGAATATGGAAGACATGTCACAGGTTCCACCATCACTTTAAGTGAGTATCTACAAATTCTCTTGGGCACTGATTCTGGGAGTTTTTCCGGTATCATCTCACCACGCTTTACATACTCAACCTTGCCAGCGCCCAAGACGCACGAAAATAAATCTCTGCTGAAGAAGGAGTTTTCCTTGAGCTTTTAGTTACTGTTCCACTACAGAGAAGCCCAGAGCATAACGCAGTCTGAGTGCAAGCGAACTGGGGCACTGCAAAAGCTTCCTGCCTTCTTCCCCGGCACGCAGGACTTCAGCTCTGGCTCGAACCCGGCTTACTCAGTTTCGAGACCTGAAGTGGTACGGCGAGTCCAGCCCGGAGAGTAGGGCTCCGGCGGCGGCCCCGCGGTGTAGCTGGCAGGCGGCAGGCTGGGCTCCACTGGACGCGGCCAAGTGGCTGGTGCGCGCCCGCGGCGCTGTCGGAGTCCAGGTCTGGCGCACCGCGGGAGGCAGGCGCGCTCCCACTCTCCCAAGCCGCGGCTTTCCTCAGGTCCCTCTCTTCTCAGCTTCCTCAGATTAACCCACCGCCGCTCTCCACCTCCGGCTTTGGGCGCGCTGTTCCCTCACTCCCCGCTTACATAACGCCAGCGGGCGCGCTCCCGCCGCCTCTTACCCCTCAATCGACTTGGGTTGGGCCCTCCTCGCCTCCGCGGCCAGCGCCTCCGCGCCCCTGTGCGCCCCGCGCTAGGAGGTGACCCTCTCTGGCCACCCAGCAGCAGCGGCAGCCGGGAAGTCTCTCCGCCCGCAGGAGAACCTTGCGATTGGAGCCGCGAGCGCCTCACTGTGCGCAACTCCCTCCCTCCGCTGCCCCCTCCTCTCGCTGTTTCTTCCTCTCCCTCCGCCCCCCCCCCGCCCCCCCCCCCCCCCCCCCCGCGTGCCTGTGTGTGTTCGGCACAGGCGAGGGGACCCAGGGAACAGTCCAGGCTCGGCGCGCGGCGGAGCTGCGGCTGCTCCTGCTGCCGAGGGAAGCGACGAGGTGGCCGCCTTGCGCCTCCGCGGACTTTCCAAGTGGGGGCAGAGCAGCCTCTCGCGAAGCCGCTGGTTTGGAAGGCGCTGGGAAAGAGGGACCTGCAAACTCCTCCTCGGCGTCTTCTCCCCACCCTCTTTTGGCCCCTGCCCTAGGAGAAAGTGGAGTGTGGAGCTCGGTGATCATTATTTCTTCAGACAGCTTCGCGGTGCCCCGACTCGGCGCAGCCCAGTGGGGCTCTCGGCTGTTGGCGCGCCTCTGTGTGTGTGGTTCCCCCCGGCACACCTCGGTCGACGATGAGGAAAGGTCTGCGGGCGACAGCGGCCCGCTGCGGACTGGGACTGGGATACGTGCTGCAGATGCTCGTGCTACCTGCCCTGGCGCTGCTCAGCGCCAGCGGCACGGGCTCGGCCGCCCAAGGTAAGGGGGTCCGCCGGCTCCGCGGCCGCCTCTCTTCGCTTCTCGGGCTTCCCTCCTCCTTTCTCTCCTTCTCCCCAGTTCTCCTGACTTCCTTACTTCGCCTCGTTTCCCTCAACTGGAAATCACTTTAAATTCTACTTTTCCAACTAATCAGGAAGCTTTGGTCATGATTATTTTTAATGTCATCCGAAATGGGCACAGCGGGGCCAGGGACGCACGGAGTGTGGACACGCATCTGCTCCTGGGCATGTGGGAGCCTGGGGTGTCTTTTGCACTTTCTGTCCGACACTCACACGTCGTCGTACATTGCGCACACCGAGGTTTGGAAGGACTCTGGGTGCGGGCGGCGGCGTGGCCTGCCACGGATGCTCTCTGATGCGCAGAGGCTCCCCGCGCTGTGCCACGTCTGGGTTTGCGGGATCTTCAGTGAGTCTCTGAAGACGCCAGACGCCCAAGGGCACTCAGCTAAGATAACGTGTCCCTTGCGGCCGGGGACCCTCCGACGCCGGTGCCCCTCGGCGGCTGCCCTGGGCGCAGTAGAGATTCGCGGGGCACCAGGACGGCGTCCCAGCCCCCGGCAGGCCCGGGGTGTGCACGCCTCCCCGCTTTCGTACCCTCTCCGGGTCGCCCTACTCGCTGGCGACGGAGAAACTTAAAACCTCTCAGCTCTGAGGAAACGGACTGGTCGTTCAAACTAAATCCGAAACTCCCCGGGGGTAACCCGGCCACTTTATAACTGACATTTTAATGCGTCTGAGCTTTAAAAAATAAGTGGCCGGGGCCCTGGGCACACCCGGGATCTAGAGGAGCTCAGCCAGGAGTTAAGGGTGGGTAAGGGCGGAGGGGAGGCACAGAGGCTGACCGCCGTTTTCTTCTTGCGCTCGGAGTTTGAGGTGATGGAGGCAAATCCCTGCCTTCCGAGCCCTTCCAAGCGGAGTGGAAGAGACTGAACGGAGAAAGGCAAGAAGACTCCCCTCTGCGGGGTCTCTCGGGTCCTCTGACCCCCCTCCACCTCCTGGCCTAGCCGAGCGCCCCCCTGGGTCTTGCCTCCCAATTTTGTGGTGGTCGGTGGCTCCGCGCTGGCAGCTCAGCTTTTCTCTGGGATAAGGGTGGGGGTGGAGGAAGCTTCCGCAGCGTTCGGGAGGTAATCCAGGCATCCTATCATCTCGGTTACACTCTTTCCAAATTTGGAAAGCAGAGGAGGTGCGGCGAGAGCCTCAACTCCTTGGGAGATGCTCAGACACTCCGGAGGTTAGCTACAGCATTCCCGCAGATCTGCGGAGGAGCTGGGGGCGAGGGCGTGGGAGGTGGAGGCGGGCGCCCGGCGCAGGCTGGTGTGGTCCGGGTGGGGCGGTAAGTGATTAGTTAGGCTTTGTGAATTAGCCATAGCTACTTCGGGGAGTAAATTTTCCTGCTGCCTAGCTAAGTAGCCACGCTCATAAATCCTTCTCTTCTAGCCAGATGCCTCCCATCCCCGAGGTTTTGCCCTGGTTTTCTTATTCATATTTCTAAAGCTCATCTGTCTGTCTGTTTTACAAAGGAATCCCCATTGAGAATCATAAACTTATTGTAGGTTTCTTGAAATTGGAAGAAGTTCTCAGGACGGCAGCTGAGGGTACTTAGAGGGGGCGTTTGCAAGTTGAAGTGAGCAACCTGATGAATTGTTGTGGAATCAGCCGCGTGACTCCCTGTGGAATTCGCCTGCTGTTATTGGGCGCACAAAGGACTAAGCTATAGGGTGGGGGTGGAGGTGGGGACGGAAGGGGGACCAGGCAGTGAGAGAACTGTTTGGGAAAAGGACAAGTTAAAGTCCCCAAAGATGCCAAATGGGAGATATAGGATCCCTGCCGAGAGCTAGTAAGCCAAATTAAAAAGACTGGGTAGGAAAAAAGATCAATAAAGATAATCAAACAGAAGATTGTAAGTGGATTAATATTGAAAGAAGAGGGGAGAAGCGATTAAAAGAAAAGATGCCCAGGATAGACTGAGCGTTTGCCTCTTACACTTTTTTTCATTTCATAGACCAGGCAAGCCAAAGATTGGGGATTTAACAAACTCTCCTGATCTTAAGTGGAACAATTAAATGTATTCTTTTGGGTTTGTGCATTTCACTGCTGTTTTTCTCTGTTTATTATTTTTCTTTCAGTTCCTGGTGGACAGACTGAATCTTGTCTTTGAGAGACACACTATTCCACCCTTTTAATCTTTGGCTTCCTCTGTATTTCAGGATACCAGATATTCCTGTTAGGTGTCAAAAATGTAGAAAGCACCAAACTCTACTTTCTGTTACCATCACTATCACTCTAATCCATTCTTCCAGCCTGTTTTCTGTTGAACTACTATTAAATACACTTTCTTCTCAGAATCACACTCCTATAATGGTTTGATAAGGAAGTCAGACCTTTCTTTCCTTCTAATTTTTTTCTATTTTTTCTCTTCTCTCTTTGGACTAGATCACTAGGGAAATAAAAGATGCTGTTGCTCCCTCAAGGTATGATTTCCTTATGCTGAGGGCTTAAAGATGGAGATAAATGATTTTTTATGACTGGAACTATGTATGCAATTAAGATGAGAAAGTTAATATAAGCACTTTACAATGTGGATAAGATTTTTTATTCTGTTGTTAGAAGGATACTAGAAAATTGGAAGTTTTGGGAAATACGTGTCTTCAGAGACAGTCAAGAAAATAACAGATGTTTAAGATAAAAAAGGCAGAATGGATATTATTTGTGAGTGTACTCATTTTGTAACTGTGGTTTGAAACAAGACAGCAGTCATTTTAAACAGGTCCTTGGGAGAGTCTTTAGGCTTTAAGCAACAACTTTCTCCTTTCTGGCTATGTTCTAATTGTTTCATTCAAGATTTCTGGGAACTCCTAGCTCCAGGGAATTTGTGGTGTTTCTGACTTTCAAGAATGAAAGATTTCACCAGGAAAAGGCTGTGTGTGTGTGTGTGTGTGTGTGTGTGTCGTTTGCCTCAAAATTAGTGTCCTCTTGAAATGCATTTTATTCCTGGATTACACAGCATTGATATTCTGCTTATCTAGCACCAACTAGTGTTATGAGTGTTAACACCACCAAAGTCAGAACAGAAAATTACTGGACTCTAATTATATTGGGATAATTCTATATTATTGTGAGATAACTTGTAATGCTTTTAAAACAATATACTTCTTCTAAGAAAAAGAGGAAAAATTACTTTCATGCATTTATGCATATTGATGTGGTACAAATAGACAACTGGCATGGAAGACTGACTTTCATGACATGTATACTATATAGTTTTTCTGTTTCAGGAGCAGAGTAAATTCTTAAGTTTGCATTTGAAATTTGTAGTAAGGAAAAGTAAGCAAGTTTACCTTTGTTTAGAACAATAATTTCATGTCTTCTAGCTTAGGGGATTCTTAAAAGGCTTCAGAGAGCAAACTTTTCAAGGACTTGGCAAAGCCTGAGGAGCCATTTAATTGTTAACATTTACTGACTTCCTGGCCTGTGTTCTGGATCCCGGGGATTCCATGTTCAACAAGAAAGGGCCCTAGAGCCTCTCCTGTTGTAGTCTGGTTGTCACAATCAGAATTCATACTAGATCCTTGTTAAGCAACCCTCTTAAGGACATGGAAGAGGCATCCAGCTCTCCTAGCCAACCCTTTTAGCATATTTAGAATTATTGTTGAGACTTAAAAATAACTGTTCTCTAATGTATGCTAGGTTCTCCAATTAGTGCAAACAGCCACAGGGCCCTAACTGCCTTTAGCTCTTTTCTGATTTAGGTCATGGCTTTGCTGGAGCAGCAGAGGGAGTCACTCTCAGAAGAAACATTAAAACTACAGGAGGCAGCCACTTCAAGACTACGATGGGGAAGCCTGTGGGGATGGGGCTTGAGCCAGCATTCTTGCCTTGCTCTTTTAGCCTATGTCTTCTTTTTTAGTTTGACTTTTGCATTGTGGCAGTTAGGAACAAACCTGTTAACATCGCCTCAAATTAGAAATCCATGAGCTGTTTGCATAGTGTATGGTAGTAGAAGTAAAGTTCTGAACAATTATTATGTCCCATACTGTGTGCTATTTGTTAGGGAGTTGAGAAGACAGTTTCACCCTTTGAGGAAGACAGACTTAGAACCATAGAATTATGATTTGCATTCTGAAATATAACAGTGGACATAGGTATAGTACTTTCTGGATTCAAGTATCCTGTGTTAGTAGTAAACAGGACAAGCTAGGGTTGCAGTGGGAGTAGTAGCAGGGGTTCCATAATTTCTGCACAGAGGAACTTAAGCGCAGGAGTTTGGTTGGAAGTGGTTTGGTCTTAAAGCTACTTGCATTGCAACTGTCTTATTAGATCTTACTTAGGTTTAACATATCATTGGTCTGGCTTTGGGGAGGCACAGGTTAGAGGCTGTGAGCGTTGTGTGCCCATTCTGCCTGTTAGTTTAGTGGTTACAACTGCCTCATAATACTGCCGCCGCCACCTCCTAGCTGTGTGGCTGCTGGTGAGTTATTTAGCTCCTCTGTGCCTCAGTTTCCTCAGATGTAAAATGGGGATAAGGTAAACTATAACTCAGATGAGGGCTGTATGAATTAACACATCAAAAGTATGAGCAACAGTATTCTTTGGTTTCTAACTCTGTAAACCACAGACAAAGAAATCTAGAAGTTAAAGAAATTAAAGGTCAATAATTTTGAACCGAGTGTAGGGTTTGCTGCAGACACTGCTTCCCCCAAAGTCACGAATGGAGTTGTCTGAGGAAATGCTCCAAAATGTCCCACTGCAGACTCCTGAGCATGGCATGGTTCTTTGAACAGCCTGTGGGAAGCTGTCTCTTTTCTTAGCCACATTTCTTCCTTTCCACACAATCCGGGAAATTAACTAAAAATGCCATGTTAAGTCACAGCCTGTTGAGCCCTGGCTCCACTCTTTGACTTTCTATCTTTACAATGAATATTGAAAAATAACCTTGCATATAAATCTATAAACACTTTTATTTAATAAGTACTTTTATTTAAAAAATTACATGTAAGTTCCAGATTTTCAGATAACTGTTTTGAGAAAACCAGCCTGTTGAGGAAATGTGAATAGTTTTTTCAAAAAAAAAAAGGACACAAGTGTATATCTAAAAATCATAATGGAATACATGATAAAACAACACAAAAATACAGAAAAACAAGGGAAAGCAAATCACCAAGACTTTAATACATTCAAGTTATATTTGCAATAGAAAGTTTCAGCATCATAATGTAGAACAACGTGGGTAATCTAGATAATACGTATTTTGAAAGTGTCACACTTAATTACTTCTATTTGTTTAATGGTTAATGCCATTTTTTCATGTTTAGTTTTTTTTTTTTTTTTCCCCCATGTCATGTGGATTGAGGGATCAGTTCACCAGCCAGCAATCAAACCTAAGGGCCCAGCAGTGAGAGCTCCAAGTCCTAACCACTGGACAGCCAGGGAATTCCCTCATGCTTGTAGTAAATGTTGTTTTCTGGCAAAAGTTTAAGATAAAACTAGACATTTGTGGGAGTTTTGTGTTATTTAGAGTTAAAACACATCTTTCTCTGACAGTATTTTCATTGCGCTTTTACTTTTGGATTGCCTGGTCTGCAGTTAGAGAGTCCTAAATTTCTCACTCTTTTTCTCTTTTAACCTAACTCCTTAAAGCTATGTATGGGCTCTTCTTTGACAGAGATTGCTTATGGATTTGTAGAAGAGAGCTCCATGAATATGAGACCTTGGGTATTGTTCCAGTATCACTTAGTTCAAGGATGTTTAAAATAGAAGCTATGAGAAACTCAACGCTATTCTTTATGTGACATTTTTTAAGTGTAGTAAGTTTGCCTTGAGCAATATTTAAAAAACTACTGTTTTTTTTTCTAGTTTTTAAAAAGGAATCCAATGATTGCATAATTTATAGTTTCTCTTATTTTAAATATTTATGATCTCCAAATTTGTAGAGATTTTAATAACAAAAATTGTTTAGTATTAATGAGCTAACAAGCTCAAAAATAGTAAACTTTTTTACGTTCTCTACCTGATTAGAACTCTTAGAAGAATTCCAGCCTTTTCATGAAAACTTAATACATATACTATGTTGTAAATATTTGGACTCTTTATAAACATAATATTAAAAATATTATTATAATTTTACAATTGAAATGAGTTCAAGGTTAAAGTTGTAATGTGGTTTCTCATTTTGAGAGTTCCTGCCCCCCAAAAGTTGCTCCCTTAGGATTATATAATGAGGTTTTGAAAGCCACAGAAGAATGTCTCCAGATCTGATACTTAAAACATATCTAGTCATTCACACATAGTGTTAAAGTTACTGTGACATTAATTAAATTGAAGTTATAATTTGAAAAGTGAGCTGAAGCTTTCAAAGTGCCAAATATGCTGGTATTTGTCCTTATGTCAGTATACCTTTTTATTAGCAATGGGTAGTGATTCAAAAGTGCTTTAAGTAGTGAAAGTATAAGCTTAACATCTGAAAACTCCAGAGTTTGGGGAATACCCTCTTCTAATTAAATAAGCATGTCTCATCGCAGTGTGGTAGTGGAATGAGAGAGGGAGGAGACAGGTGAGACTTCATTTTATTGATGTGCTTCTTAGAGTTCTTACTTAAAATATGAGGGCTCCAAATAATCATCTGTTAACAGATGATATTGATTAATCAAATTTCATTCCAGAGTTACCAGTCTTATTTATTTTAAAATGTTGTGAGGATAAGGGTTTTATCTTCATTAATCATTGTCATTTGGATCCTGTGGCTAGATTCATTTCTTGGCAATTATGAGAGCCATAAAAATGCCTCATGTAGATGAACGTGTATTATCTGTCCTTCTAACTAAGAATGTGAAACAACAGAAACTCCCTCAGCACATTAAACAAGTTTATTTAAGAATGCTGACATTTTTCAATTTTAGTCAATGTCTGTCTTGATTATTTAATCATGGACTGACTGAACTCAAATGTTATTGTCTTTTTTCCTCTGTTCAGAATAAAAATCTTATATATGAACATTCATTTCCAGTAAAAACACATTAATGCTTGCCCACTAAAATACATCTGTAGCCCAGTTACAAGGGTAAACATGTCGTTAAGTGGAAATGCGGGTGTTTTCAAAATTCATGAAAATTAGTGTGCATAATAATATAAAATATGAAAGAGCAATGTAGAAGTAAAGTAGACCATTTGTACAGAAAATAACTATTTTAAGATAATGCATAATGTACATTCTCTTAGACAGTAGTTTAGTGCACTATGATAGGCATGTGGTATAATAATATCCACTTATAAATTACAAGCATAGTGAAATACATCCAGGTATCAGGCAAAAGTGAAGGGGAGCAGTTTGGGACTGTTCTGGTCTCTGTGAATTTGCAAGTTTGTTTTTTGCACTCAAATTGAGTATTTTAGATGATTCCATTATCTTTTTGGAATTTCAAAAACCTTAAAAAAAGTCTTTCAAAATCTGAGTCAGAGACTACTCTTAAACAAATGGTATTCTCTGACATTTTTGGGAACTAAAAGTGACAGTCAGTGAAGAAAGCATTGTTGTTGTTTTATCATATGTGATTATCACAAACCTGTGTTATCTCTAATCCAAACCAAATAGCCAGATTACTACCACAATAAAAACTTTGATTGGAAAGACAGAGTAAATGATGGCAATTTCACTTTGAGCGTGATGTCTGTGTGAAATATGTTGACATTTGAATTCAGCTTTTGCTAAGGGAAAATGATTCATTTTATCTTCCATTGAATAAAGAGTTTGATAAATATACACATTGTAGCCACCCAATGGAAGTAGGCAAGTTTGGCAAGCAGAAATCTTGGAGTCATTCTAGAGAAAACAGTAATTACCTTACCTGTCATTTTCTTTAGCAACTTTCCTTCTTTCTTCTGTATCTCCATAAGATCATGAGAGAGCATAAACTTTTAAATATGTTGGGGATCAAATTCAAGGATTGAAAGAGCCTAAGACATTTTCCTCCCAGCCTGTTACAACCATCACCCACAGAGCATGCAGCTTGGTGGAAAACAGAAGCCTGTTTCAGAAACTGCTCTCAGAAGCTGAGGAAAAACAGGCATGCTCAAATGATTTATTGTTTGTGCTATCCGGAATAGAGACCTAAGATCAGTATTTCATTATATTATTATTCAATGGCACTCTGACTTGAAACCTTTATATAAATAGAGCCTTGATACACATCTATTTCAATGAGCATAGCAAAAGAGTTTATAAAGTATTTAAAAGATGTATTTTTTTATACATCACATTTGGATTTTACTTAGACTTGTTTGAGCAGGATGTACTTGTTTGAGAAATCTAGACTTAAATCAAAGTGATATACTGATACATGGAATCCTTCAAAGTTCTCTATAAAATGCATTTATATTTCCTCAGCTACTCTGTTAAATAGTATCATTAATAATACCAACATTGTATGTTAAATCTTACCTGTACATCAGAAATTGAATATCATTCTTAGGATATATAGGAGTTATTAGGGACAATTGTCTCAGAAAAGAATTTGCTTAAATGAAGTTTTATCTTTAATATAAATAACAGTACATTTATAGAAAATGTTACCAATATCTTTCTCTTATATATTAATCAAAATATATATTTATTTTTGTTTATGTTTACATATAAACAAAAATTAACTACATATATGTTTAACTATATATATGTGTATATATATAAATTATATATACATATATTTAAAAGGCATATTTGAGAAAGTTAGAGTTTACGTACTATAACCTGATGAAAAAATGTAGAAGAAGGATGACTAGAAAAAATTTTAACAATAGATTTGTTTTCCAAGTAGGGATGGGGTTAATCAGCTTATTAACTTTATTAGAGACAATGATCACATGAAAGATACACATGTCATTTTTTATAGAATGAAATATCTATGGAATTATTTCCCAGGAGGGCATTTCCTGGAAGACTCTAAGTGGAATGAAGAGTTATCTGTGAGCGTGTGTGCGCGCGCGCACACACACACACACACTTATGTTTGCACAATTTGTGTGTGTAAGTCTTTGTTTTAGGAGAATTCATTGTCAAATAGTCTTGGCAATATCCCCCCAAGCAAACAAAACCTATCAAATAAATGAAAACAAACTTACTAAAAAAGAAATGATAAGGTAGTCATTGAATAGGGGTTTCATCCCTGGTTTCTAACTGAAAAATTATATTCTTTTCTGCAAAAAGTGCCTCGTTGTCAACTAGTAGTTAAGTTGTCTATGGCAGTGCACAGTAGAGCTGCCTCTGCTTCATTTGTGCAGTGGCTTATCTGATAGAAGCAGTTTTCTCTTGTCCTGCAAGTGACAGAAACTGGGGGATCTCCACGTGCACTGGCTTGTTTAAAACATGTGGAGAAGAAATACCATCTTTTCCTACACATGTGCATGCTAAGTCACTTTAGCCATGTCCAACTCTTTGCGACCCTCTGGCCTGTAGCCTGCAGGCTCCTCTGTCCATGGGATTCTCCAGGCAAGAATACTGGAGTGGGTCACCATGCCCTCCTCCAGGGGATCTTCCCCACCCAGGAATCAAACTGTGTTCCTTACATCTCCTGCATTGGCAGGTAGGTCTTCACCACTAGTACCACCTGGGAAGCCCATTTTCCTATACAGTAGACTGTAATTTTTAGACCAAAAGAGAAGGCCAACTCTCCTCTGTGCATGAGTAAAATGTTTCATTCACATGTGGGATGCCCTCTTCAACAGAGACAATGTTTGCCTGGTAAGCACCTTGCCTGAGGTGACCTCTTATGATTGGGCAGATTGAAGGCAGTCAGTTGTGTTGTTTTTCAACTGGTGATATGTTTCAACTTCTTAATAAAATGGAATTATGTTTCCAGGCAGAATGTTTAATTTTCCTGGACTCCATCAGATGCCATACAGGTGTTTTTATTTCCATATTTCTCCATTATATCCATTGATACATTTATTTAAATGAACAAAGATAAAATTAGTTGAGGGGGAAAGAGTTGTTACTACTGAAAGAATATAAACAATTTAATTCTACATAGAGGGATAATATGATTTCCTGCTTGTTTTTAATATTATATTAAATGCAGGTTAATATATATTTACATGACACATCAATATGTAAATATATGTTAATTATTGCCATATGTTTCCACATCACTTGGCATTTCTGAACTAGGATTTTAAAGATGCAAATAAATTCTAGCACACAGGGAATTGTTTCCTGTGGTCTCTATCTTACATATCATATGTTCATGGATGACATAGTGTTTTCATAAGAAAAATATGTAATATTCTGTTAAGAACAGCAAAGTAATAATAATAATGTCCCACAAAGTTTTGTGATTGCACGTCTAAATGCTAATGAGAGGTTGCCTGTTTAATGCTGAATTGCAAGGTTAAAAAGAGGGTCTTAAAGATAACAGCAGATTCCACAGTCCTTGAGTTTGTTTTGCATTCAGTGACAGTCACTAAATTAGGGAAAGGAATGTTCAAACAACACACTTGAGGAAAAGTGATTTTTATAGAAAGGAGCCATTTCTGCTAATAGCCAGTAACTGCACGTAACCCTGCTGACATTAAAAGTCCATTAGCTAAGCTCAGTTTAAATAGCAGCTGATGCAGTGTCAGCTAAATGTACACTGGAATTTTTTCATATAATGCAGTAATAGCAGTTCTGTAATTTTTTTCTAAAACTACATACATTAAGTAAAACAAATGTCATCTGATAGTAGTGGCAGGGCTGCTAATAAGCAGGCAGAGATTTGTGATGAAACAAAAGTAACAGTCTATATAACAAGAAGATAATAAATGGTAGTGATGGTTTTAAAAGGAAGCCTTTGAGAAAAATCATATGGAGAAGCTTAAGCTGACATCCAGAAAGAGTTGTTTCCATAGAACCACATATTAATGTGCACTACTTTGAGATATTCATTTAAAGTGGAGTGATTTTTTTACCATTAGCCTCAGTGTTTAGTATTTCAGTGTATTTTGAAACAACAGGAACCCCCTCCTTAGACACTGTTATATGTATAAATAGCAAGGGAGTGGGGGGAGGGGGTAAAAGGGGATTGAAAAAAGAACACAAGTGAAAAAAGAGATGTAACTTCATATGTGTTAATATCTTTAAGGAGATTACTATGGTAATATTTTTAAGCAATCTGATTTATTAATGCTGTCTACAATGAAATCAAAGGTTGAAATATTTATATTATCCCCCCTCTCCTGTTTTTCCATTTTTTGAATATTTTCCAATCTCCATTTTAATCATCTGAAAGACAGGAAGTTTTACTGGAAATTTTTAATAGAATCCAAAGATTTTTAACAAGTTATCTTAAAGAATTCTCTAGGACAGTGTTCTGTAACTGTGAGGCCATTGTGGAGACAGTGAGGGTCACTTTGTAATCTAATGGGTGAGTTGGGAACAGGGCAGTAATTAATCAGGGGCTGTCGTGCTCACACCACTATGAAGTATTACGAGAACCTTCATGCTGACCACCCCTCCCCATTATCAGACCATTAGTAAAACCCTATACAGGCAACAATGGGGAGGCCTGCCTAAGCTTATGACCCTAATCACTTGGGTATAAGCTTTGTGCATATTTTCAGAATGGTCACTAGAATTCTCATCACATTTCTGAGTACTCAGAATTATTTATCTTTGTAATCTAAGAATTTATTTATGTCTAACCTGAGATATCTTACACACACACAACCTGAGATATTACATCTTTTGTTTATTTTTGTTTTAATGTTAACTCAGTTTTCTTTATATGATTAAAAAATACCTCACATAACTCTGCGTGGCTTGAAAAGGGGGAAAAAGAAAGGAAAAGGGAGAAAAAGAAGAAAGGACTGCTATTTAACCATAATGGGGTGACAGAGATCTCCCTTTTATGTTCACAGCTTTTCATACAAGCGTTTCATAATAAAATCAAGACGTTCTCTTTGGTGCTGGTAACTGTTTTAATTCAGTTCAGGCCACTGTAAAGACTTATTTTGAATGAATTGGAAGCTTCTCTGCATAGAGTTTATGCAATTAAATTCCTAACCAAAATCCCACTTACTAACATATTGCGTGAGGGACTTGATGAATAATCTCGTCTTTAGTATGTAACTCAAACATTAATAACAGATGGAAATATGCCTAAGTTCAACCAGTAGGCTTTGATTTTTAATTCTAAGCTGACTTGAGTTTTTTCAGACTAAAACATCTGTTAAAAGTGACTATTTTCTGTATTTTTTTCTTTTCTGTTGCATAAATCTATCGCAAGATGAAAAGAGAATGTCAGAGTATTTGGCCACATGATAAATTTGTACATATCTATAAACTAGTATTATGAAATTGAATTATGTTGAGAATTATAAGATGATGCTCAACTGAATGAAATAGGACAGTTATTACAGTAGAGTTTGGAATAGTTTTTAGAAAAAAAATTACCCTGCAATGTTAATATACTGTTGCTTTCTTGGAAGTTTTACAATGTGTGTGTTTTTTATTGATGAAGAATTACATTTTGAAAAATTTTGAGTGAACATAATGTATAGTATGGCTTGGTGTTGTTGAATTTGTTCATTTACACTTGGAAAACTTTTCTTAAAATAATATTTAATAATGTCTACTGTTTAGTGTGATTATCATGTCTGTGTTTAGAATAGTGAATGGTTTTGATCACTGCTTTTTTGCTTTTTAATATTTCTTTCTTTTGACACTTAAGGAATTAAAACATATTAGATATATGCATGTACATGTGGGTCTGATAATTTCCTGGTATAGGAAGTTAATCAAAATTCATTGAAAAAAAATAATGTTTACAATCAAGAGTGTTCTTGGCAACTATGCTAGGGAAATATTAAATACTTATGCAGTCTTTATATAAATAAGTCTCTTGGTAAAAGGGAATAAACTGAGCTTAGCTCTAAGCCTGAATATTGTATACAAATCTAAGATACTTTAGCTTCATCCCACATTTGTAAGAAGAATGTCAGAGTCAGAATAGTATTTACATCACAGAATTACGATGATTAACAGGGTTGTAAAAAGGGAAGAATTGAGGACACAGTGCCTGGCACATGTTACATGCTTGATGCACATTAGAGATTGTTGTTGCTGTTGTATCTTTCATTACGTACGTCTTGGCACTAGTATGAAGATCATTGAATATATCACAGGAATGAAAAGATTGCACTCAATTGGGGGTACTACCAGGTGGAAAAATATCATTTAAACCAACAAAAGCATGTTGTCGAAGATGAAATCCTTAAAAAGAATTTGGTAGATTTAAAAATCACATTTTAAAATAGGATCCTAAGTTGTCAGATTTTAATTGTACATTAAAACTCTTTGGAAACTCAACACATGTGTGTTTGGGTTTTATGGACATGTTTTAGTTGATTTTTTTCCTATGCTAGATTCTGAATGTAGAATATATTCCACTAAAACTAGTATCTATTAAATGTTAATGAAATAATCAGTTTATATTTTTCTCTTCTATACATTAGCTATACTTGTAAAGACAAGTATAAGTAAAAAGACTGGAAAAAACAATTGGAAAATTCTTTAGTTTTTGCTAACATTTAAATTCTTTCTGGCTCAGTGGTAAAGAATTCACCTGCGATGCAGTAGACCTGGGTTTGATCCCTGGGTCGGGCAGATCCCTTGGAGAAGGAAATGGCAACCCACTCCAGTATTCTTACCTGGAAAATCCCATTGACAGAAGAGCCTGGTGGGCTGCAGTCCATGGAATCACAAAGGAGTTGGACATGACTTAGCAACTAAACAACAAATTCTTTCTAGAAGACTAGAAACAGCCTTCTTCACTTATATCAGAAATTTACTGATATAAAGCAAAGCATTTACTGATCCTAGGGTAGAAGCAAAATTTATTAAACTGAAGTTTCCAAGCAAAGCAAAAGTTCTTTTATGTGTGAGGGGCATGTTATAGTATAGGCAAAAAGGTAAATTAAGATACATAAACTGTTATGTATTTTATAATTGACACTTGCATGTAATAAAGTATTTTTTTCTAATGGATTAGTTCATGAACAAACTATAGCTGAAGTCTTATAGTTTCTCAGACATATGGGAAAAGGAAAAAAGTACAGATCATAATTTTACTTGAAAAAAGTTTTCTAGTGTACATTTATAAAATGGAAGTACTGTTGCTTAAGTTATAACTTTATTTTGAAAAAATGGACATAAAAATGCTTTTAACTATAAACAACATTCAGTACTATATTTTTTAATTTGCTGTAACATTAAATAATCTGTTCAATCTTTAGTTTGCTGCTGCTAAGTCGCTTCAGTCGTTTCCAACTCTGTGCAACCCCATAGACGGCAGCCCACCAGGCTCTGCCGTCCCTGGGATTCTCCAGGCAAGAACACTGGAGTGGGTTGCCATTGCCTTCTCCATTGTGTGAAAGTAAAAAGTGAAAGTGAAGTCACTCAGTCGCGTCCGACTTGTAGCGACCCCATGGACTGCAGCCCACCAGGCTCCTCCATCCATGGGATTTTCTAGGCAAGAGTACTGGGGTGGCTTGCCTACTGTGACATTAAATAATCTTTTTTGTTCTTTTTTAAAATATCCTTTTAAATGTGTTATTGTAAAATTAAAAGAAAGCATAAAAAGCTTTTTCCTCAAAATGTGTCAACTTGACAGGAAGACTGTAACCCAAAGTACTTATGACTAAAAATAATGCAATTATTGATATTTAGCAAACAATGTAATAGATGCGTTGACCAAGTAAACAAGAATAACACCACCACTAAAATGATACTCACACAGGAAACACTTTGTAAAGCCCACTGAACATTGATTCTGTTGCCATTTTATTTGTCTAAAAAAGCAAAGTTTAAGGCACTTAGTTTTTACTCCAACCCTCCCCGACCACAGCCCCCTCACTTCCCAAGTCCAGCATTGTAGGAAACATCCCACTTTTAAAAGAGAAAATTAATAAGAAGCCTAGAATCAACAGCGTGGTTTAGTTCCTACATGATTATGAAAACTTATCTTTATAGCATCTTATTCCATTTAAAAAACCCAACAGAAGCAGCCTAGACTGTTTTAATGATTGATTAAACTGCTCATTTGGGTTTTTCTGCTGTATATAGCATTTGGTTTGCAGTAGTTTTCTTTGAAGATTTCCAGGGGGAAAACCACAACCATTAAAAAGATGAGACTGTATTTATAACCCCTCCTTCTAGGGTATTCCTGTATTTTTGTCTGGTTACTTTTTAATTAAAGACAAGCTTCTCAGAACTTTAATTTTCTGAACATGAAGTGGTCTTAGGCAGTTCTAGTGTGTTATTACTTAGGTCTTGTTTTTTAAAACTGATATGAAAAATATTTATTTTGTGCCAGAATGCATTTTTATTTATTATTTTGTCAGGAAGTAGGGGCAGTTTAGAAAGCCAAATTGTTGAAACCAACAAAAAATTAATTTATTTCAGAGTCTCATATATGTTAGATGTTTGTAAGCACTTACATTCAATCTTTTAATGATGTTAAATTATGAAAGATGACATATATTACTGAAACATTTTGAATATGTCAGTTTCTCCCAACTGAATCACTAAAGAAGTTTTTTCCTGCTTCTCATCCTGCCTCACTCTCCTTTATTCTCCACACAGAAGCTATGCATAGCCTACAAACATCATTAGTAAAGCTCTTTTTCCTAAAACACTTTGATGGCTTTCCATTGCTTCTAGAATGAGACCTAAACTTAACATGGTTGGCATATATATTTGTTCTTAAACCTCTAATTCCATTCCTGGTACTCCTCTGTGGTTATGGTTTCCTCTGAGCATGCACCTTTCCCAAACCTGGCACTAGTGTTCCAGTGCAGCCCTAGAAGGGGACATCCTTCAGATATGTTTAACAAGCTGGCAGTGAGTACGTATGGCAGCTTATACTCTTCCCTTTGCTGTGAATGAGTGTTCGCTCCTCAGGATTCATCCCTTTCTTCTAGCTGACTTCTGTTCCATTTTCATATCTTAGTTTAGATCTTCATTTCTCTATCAGTTCAGTTCAGTTGCTCAGTCGTGTCTGACTCTTTGCGACCCCATGAATTGCAGCACACCAGGCCTCCCTGTCCATCACCAACTCCCAGAGTTCACTCAAACTTACGTCCATAGAGTCAGTGATGCCATCCAGCCATCTCATCCTCTGTCATCCCCTTTTCCTCCTGCCCCCAATCCATCCCAGCATCAGAGTCTTTTCATTGAATCAACTCTTTGCATGAGGTGGCCAAAGTACTGGAGTTTCAGCTTCAGCATCATTCCTTCCAAAGAACACCCAGGACTGATCTCCTTTAGAATGGACTGGTTGGATCTCCTTGCAGTCCAAGGGACTCTCAAGAGTCTTCTCCAACACCACACTTCAAAAGCATCAATTCTTTGGCACTCAGCTTTCTTCACAGTCCAACTCTCACATCCATACATGACCACTGGAAAAACCACAGCCTTGACTAGATGGACCTTTCTTGGCAAAGTAATTTCTCTGCTTTTCAATATGCTGTCTAGGTTGGTCATAACTTTCCTTCCAAGGAGTAAGCGTCTTTTAATTTCACGGCTGCAGTCACCATCTGCAGTGATTTTGGAGCCCCCAAAAATAACTGACACTGTTTCCACTGTTTCCCCATCTATTTGCCATGAAGTGATGGGACCAGATGCCATGATCTTAGTTTTCTGAATGTTGAGCTTTAAGCCAACTTTTTCACTCTCCTCTTTCACTTTCATCAAGAGGCTTTTTAGTTCCTCTTCACTTTCTGCCATGGAGCTGCCTTTTACACCCAACTGTAACACTCTTCCCTCTTCCCTGTGTCCCCAGCTAGCATGTCAGCAGGAAGAGGGCAGGAAGCATGTTCACTGTGGTATCTCTAGCACGTAAACAGGAGCTTCATATATGCAGTGGGCATACAATATAGATCTTTTGAATGATGTTGGATAAATGCATAACACATCTTAGATGGGCTTTTGGTGAGTACTTACTATGGTGGAGTTAACAGGAACTTTCCTGATTCCCTTTGTCACCGACCTGGGGAGCTCCTATACACAGTGAGATGAATATGAAGTTGAAGGTAGAAAGGACAGTCTCAGGAGTGAAGATTCACCCTCTCTCAGATTCTGCCTAAAAGGCCAATCTCCTTATCCTTACTTCAGAAATCCATTCCTGACTTCAGATAGTCCACCCTTTAATTTGGTGCTATTAAGTAATGGAGAATTTGGATTCTCATATAGTCAAAGGAAATAAACCTCAGACAATTGATGGGTAAGCAATGTGAGCACAGCTAGACTCTTGGCCAGTTTGGTCAATTTGCCTAAACGTAGCATGGGGAGTTAAAGAGACCTACAAATTGAACCAGCACTCTAACAACCCTCAGAGAACCAGATTATTCAATTATAGAATTCTATCATATGAAATATTATTAAAATAGATTTTCTACTGGGTGATGAAATTGTTTTATATTAGGATTATTGTTGGGTCAAAAATTGCTCTATAGAGTATTTCTTCTTATTTCTGTCTACTACAAAGTAAATAAGGCTCTTGCAGGGTATGTGTCTTAATCTGTTAGGGCTACTATAACAAAGTAACACAAACTGCATGACTTATGAACATCAGAAATTTGTCTCTCACAGTTCTGGAGGCTGGGAGTCCAAGACCAAGACACCAGCATGGTCATGTAGGTAAGGATCCATTTTTCTGATTCCCAGAGAGCAATCTTCTGTCTGTGTCCTCACCAGGCAGTATGGCAAAGGATCTGTGCAGGTCTCCTTTATAAGAACACTAACCCCATTCATGAAAGCTCCACCCTCACAACCCAGGTATCACCCAAAGGCCTCACCTCCTAATACTATCATCTTTTGGGGTTAGGACTCAAAGTATGAATTTGTGTAAGAACAAACATTCAACTTGTTGGTATGATCCCATGATTATGAGGTGAGAGGGTGAGGAAAGGGGGCAGAGTAGTCCAGAGTCAAGAAAATTAAATCTGTTTGGGAGTGCATATTCAACCAGTTATCTTCCTGTAATTGACTACTGTTTGAAAGCTCTTTTGCTAGGACCACAGTCTATTTTCTTTGGGCAGGATATTTTGTTTTTTAGACTAGGAAATCATATAGTGAAATGTATCATTATAAAGCATTATTGAACCAGATATTCTCGCAGGCACTTTTAAGGTGACCAAAATATGTTATGGATTATGCTACACTGCCGGCAAAGAGAAAATTATAGCAAGTAACTACTTCTTTTTTGTTAAGACTTCAGTAAACACAGACCCAACTTGCCCTGAGTAATTACCACAGAGAGCTATGCAATGGTCTTTAACTGGTAGTTGTTTGTAATCAAGCAGCTTGAATCTTGCCTTGACATAAAGCAGAGGAAGTGGTTAGGAGACAGACCTGTAATTATCAGCAGCAGGTGCCCATAATGGAATGCCAGAGAGATGTTTAGAGAGGCAAATATTACTTTAGGAAAGCTTTCAGGACTGTCAATTTAGACCAAAAGATGTCTAAATAAAAACTGGCTTGAGAGCAATATTAAAAGAATGTGTCTTTGGAAACAAAAGAAAGTGTAATAAATTCCTTTTATGCAAATTAACCTCTTCTTCCATATGCCTAAGTATTATCAAGATATGAAGTCTGAAAGATTGGGCTCCGTGTTCAGAAAACGAGTAATTTAACAATTTTAGACACTTTTGGTTATTAAAAGGTTTATGGTTTAAACAAAAGCTCTGCTCTTTATTTTAATAAGTATCACATGAATAAATCAAATGAAAAATTAGCTTTTCTAAAATGAATTTTCATGGCTTCAAATGACACTGGATCATAGATTCCATAATCATACATGACCAAAATTTTTAATTTTATAAGTTAATAATCTTCTCGATTTAAAGAATCTTCTAATTTGAAGAATAAAAACAAAAGAAACTCTGTATTAAATGAGAACCAAACCTTTAATATAGGAGCTCTTGGTGGCTCAGATGGTAAAGAGTCTGCCTGCAGTGCGGGAGACACAGGTTCGATCTCTGGGTTGGGAGGATCCCCTGGAGAAGGAAATGGCAACCCATTCCAGTACTCTTGCCTGGAGAATCCCATGGACGGAGGAGCCTGGCAGTCTACAGTCCATGGGGTCACAAAAAGTCGGACATGACTCAGAGACTTCACTAAACCTTTAATATACATTTTACTAGTTTACTATATATTAATTTATTAGACATTTGTCAATTGTACAGAATTTCACCCTTCAGTGATAACATTTTTCAATTTTTACTCTTTTCTAAAAGAAATAAAATATTATCATTCTTTCTGAGTGGTACTTAGAAGGAATAATTATCCATATAATAAACTATATACAATAAAAACTTGTAATCAAGTTATAAAAGAAATATTAAATGTAGATTTATAATGCCAGTTCCTCTTTAAGAAGTGCACTTAGCTAAGTTGTTTTGATAGTGTCCTATTATTTCAATATTTTTCTTTCATCTTAAACTATAAAGACTGGTTTATATTAAGTTACAGGAAATTCTATTAATACTGTATGAGGCATTGACAGACTAAAGAAAACCAACAAAACATAACTGCCTGAGTAGTTTTTTATGTTTTTAAATAGGGAATTTTCTTTTCCTTTTTTCTTTTTCAAGTAAACATTCATTTTGGTTGTCTTTATGTTGTGGGAGTGAATGAACCACATGGGCTTGAACACCTTCTAAAGGAGGAAGGAGTCGTGATATGTCTGTAAGACCTCATTCATTCTCAGATGTGCTTAGCTTGTGTTTTGGAGAATATTTGTTTTCCTGCCTAAAGCTAGCCATACATTTATCACTGTGAAAACAAGGGAGAAATCAGTCATATATTTATCACTATGAAAATAAGTGGAGAAGTCAGTCATCCACTGCTCTTGCCAAAAATGCCTTTAGCTCCCACAGTAGTTGTATGTCAAGATCTTGCCCTACTTAAAAGAAAGACATAAGATTTATTCTGGAAATTTACCAGGACAGACTAGCCCTCGAAATGTGAAGGAAAAGATCTCTGTAGCTAAATTAAAATAAACTTAAGTCACACTTGATACATTATGCTTAAGATAGCTCCATCTAAAAATATATATGTAAGTTGTAGAGGGCCTTAGTCTTTTGTTCAAAGTGGACCCAAACATGGGAGATTCAAGAATTACCTAAAAACGGATAGATAAAATCAAGGAGAATAATAGTTTTATGATTTGAAGTTTATCTGCATATTTTGACTTATTTGGAGTTCTTTTCCTTCAGATTGTGGAGTAAATTAAACCAAGCTGGACACAGGGCTCATAGTTTATATGGAGATAACAAAGCATCCAAGTATTATACTTACCTGCATTCTCACTAATGAAATTTAGAATTGACATGGAGGAGAAAGATGTGGTTAGAGCTGGTGAAACATAGAATATATTTCTGTCTTAACATGTAGTATATTTTCTCAAGTGATAGTCTCATTTAACCTTTTTTTAAAGGTTAACCTTTTTTTCTAGTACAGCTGAGATCAACTTAATTTAGGAAGTATTAATTGCAGTATCCCATAGAGATAAATGAGATAGACTAGAATAAGATGCCGTACCTATCATTAAGAAACTTAAAAATCTTGTTTGGAAGATAAAATAATTGCAGGTAAAACATACAAAACTACAAGGTGGCAAATTGACAGAATAAATAAAACTATTTGAAGGAGATAAAAGGAGAGATAAACATGATTTGGTGCTGGGACTTTCTGCTGGGATAAACTCTCAGCCCATTTTGAGAAAGGAATAAGGCAACAAATCTCATTCCCTTTTATAAGTACTGCTTCCACTCAACTTGGCAGCGGCTGGAAATGTTTTGTTATAGTTGTGCAAGGTTGTGTTTTCTCTTCATCTCTTCCCATTTTCTTCCCCTTTCAATTCTGAGAGCAAGTCTTCCCTCAGGCTTTCTCCTATTAACAGCACTCGTCTCTGCCTGGAAGTGAGAAATTACAGAGACCTGGTTTCTGATTTCTTGAGTCCTGAGTCGCTCTTGCCTTTGCTGTCGCAGGTTCATTTCTTCAGTGCAAATTGAGTCTCCAATCCAAATTTAGCTATTTTATTACATACTCTGTAGCTAAGGTACTGTAGGCCAGACATTACTGCATCCACAGCAACAGAGTTTGAGTTTGGCAAGTTGTGCAGGTTTGTTGTCTCTTTGTAAATAGAGTTTTACATGTTTTAAAACTTGTTTGGATATTGAGTAATGGTCTCCTTGGTGCTCCGATGTTTATAAAACGATGTCAGTGCTTGAAGGTAGAGGATTGCTATCGTAGATACTTGCCCTTCTCTATAAAGGATATACAAAAGGGAGGAAGACCATTTGCATCAATCTCAAGGGTGAGCAAATGGATAAAGTTAAGCATATGCAACCTGTAGAACTACTTCAAAGTCAATCGTAGCACTTTCTATACTTAACTAAAATTCTTCAGGTAAATTTAAATTGAAAGGGCCAGAGGGATCTATGTGAACAGTTATGAAATTTAGACTTAACGTTTTATTTTATTTTATTTTTAGACTTAACGTTTTAAATATAAGAATGGTTTGCCTAACATCTTCCACAAATGTTTGGAAATATAGGTAGATGGATGGTTAGATAGATAAATTGATAGATATTAATCTTAGATAGTATAATAACTTTTAGAACTCTAATAATGTTCTTACTCTTTAGATCTCCACTTTTACTTTTCTTATGCTTTTTTTCTTGTCATTTGAAGAAACTAAGAATGTTGCTAGGGTAAACAGTGTATGGGATGCCAATGAGTATTTCTGAAGCTCTGGTATTTTCCAGTTTTAGAATTTTGAAAATGAAAATGTGGGAAGAATGTAGGAGAAGAGTGTAAAGTGACTTTTCAGTTTGGTGTTGCAATCAAGCATGAGGTAGGACTTTATTAAGTTTCTGAAATAACTGCATTAAAAATACATATAAAGAAATTTTTTTTAGACTAATAAGAAAAGCACCTCATATCCTTTCAAATGAAGGCCTCATAATTCTTAATGAATGCTATTTTTCTCATCTGACCCACTAATTATAAGACTGTGAAACAGGCAATTCATTTTTCCTAAAACATATGATAATAACAATCATAAAACCAATTACAAATGCTTTACTATGTTAAATGCTGTATATATAAATATATGATAGCTCTATAGAATACCAACTTCAGGACTATAAAGAAAGATACAGAGGATAAGAGCTACTCCAATATTTCAAAAGTCCTAGGGTTGCAGAGCTCACCAAACAAGAAGCTGGAGTTTTTCACTACTTTAACAATATTAACTCAATTTGGTAACACTGATCAGAAGCCCTAATTTGTAGTATATTTCTGTGATTGAAAGTGAGTTAATCTATTATTTTTCAATAAGCATAATTTATTAAGTAGTGAGAACAAAACAATGTCAAAATCAGGGGAAAATATGAAGAGTCATAAGTAGCGTAAAATTTGAAAAATTTTGTTTTTAATGTGTGTGAAGTTTATCCTTAGTTGTTAAAATATTTGGAATTGAAATTGACCTCATTACATGAGTTCAGTCCGTTTTGTCATAAAAATTTATTTGAACTTATTTGTAGAGTTTTTATACTGAATTTTAAATATTGTCATCTGACTTGAAACTTTATCCTAAAAAGCTGTGATACCAGATGTGCATTAAAGACATGTTTTGATTCCTATTATTTTTTTCTTCAGTGCTACAATTTCTTTTAATAAAACTACAATTGAATTCTCAGCTACTTTCATTCGCTAGGGAATTAATGCAAATAGTTTTTTCTTCAGGATCTTTATTGTTAGTCTGTAATGTTGGTAGTATATAACTATATGTAGGATCATTTTCCAATCCAGATGATTAGTTTCAGAGACCCCAACACATGACAAAATTGACTTGTGAGAATATTTTTTAAACTTTGGAAAATGAGAGGCCCATTTAGGGTCCAGATTCAACTTTTTAAAAAAACGACTTAATTATACAATTTTTGGAATATAGTTATTTTGTGGAGATTACTTAACTTGTTTGGGCTTTAATTTTGACTTTAAGATACAAATTTAAGAAACTTCATAGATATTGCAAGAAATGCATTTGTTCTTGTATTATATGCTAATTTAGTTTTTTTGAGCTATTTCTGACCATTCTTCATGAATAACTTTTATTTTCATTATTGAACTAACCTAAATGTAAGTATATCTTAACTAAAATTTGTATAGAAGTCTATTCACTTATATTTTATATTATAAACTCTTTTAGTGAGGATTTTCTTAATCAGGTATAATTTTATCATTGAACCCAAATGTCTGCTTATCTGTAGCATGTTGAATAGAAGACTAGATTCATTACAATGACACAGAGGTAGGGAGACCACATAATTATTGACTAAATTAGGTCATTTCTGTGAATGAATGGGAAAGCTATTAAGTGTTATTTCTGGAAGCATAAACTGGAATTGTCCTGGTTTAGCTGGATGAATAATCAACTTCCCAAGACACTGCAAGATCCTGAAATACCTTCTAAATTGCTAGGTTAGAAAGTTAGTATATATTCATAGTGGTTTTAGAATTAAATATACTTTACTTCAAATTTTTGAACTGATTTCCCCTTTTTGATGTTGAAGAGAATAATTGATAAATCAGACTAGCTACTTTCTTGTCTGTCTCAGATGATTGAGTATGCTTTACCTGTGCACCTTCACTCTCTCAGGAAACCTATTTGAATGACTTACTAAATGTATTATCAGAGATAAAACAACTTGTTTTCAGTAGCAGATTATATTTTAAAAAGTATTAAAATCAAGATTTGTTTCAAAAGACCTAGAATATTCAGACTTAGAATATTCTCTGTCAGGGTTGGTCTTGCCGCTTTTTCTCATTCTTGTTAGTTGTCATTCTACTGCTTAGAATTGTCATTAAATGGGCATATGATTTGAGAGGCTCTGTCAGCACATTAGGCCTCCCAGGTGGTGCAGTGGGTAAAGAACCCACCTGCCAATGCAGGAAATGCAAGAGACCTGGGTTCCCCCTGGAGGAGGAAATGGCAACGCTCTCCAGTAGTCTTGCATGGAGAATCCCATGGATAGAGGAGCTTGACAAGCTACATTCCATGGGGTCCAAAGAGTCCTAAATGACTGAACATACATGCATGGCATGAGCACATTCAGTTTGGGCAGCTCCATAGATACTCAGCAACAGAACATAAAGCAGAGAAAACTCTAACAGTAACCTCCTCTAAGTTGGTTTATTTCCCTTTGTTAATGTCTACTTCAGAGCATATTGAAATTCAACTGAAAGAACCAAAATGGATTTTTGAACTGAAAAAAAGAAATATTTCCAAACAACTATCTTGGACAGAGGTGTGATATATTTGCCATGTATTGTGCCTGTTTTAGAAAGAAATAGTCTTAGTTCATTAACATGAGAATTGCATAAGGTTGTTCTTTTTTTTTTTTTTTTTTAACAGTACTTACCTTGAATGAAAATTTTGGTGAAACATATTTGAGCTACATGGGGTTCACATCTTTTTATTTTGTGAAATTTACCAAAGTTATTTTATTAAAATTTTCTGGAATGAAAAATGCATACAAATAATAATTAAATATTCAACCATCAAGTTTCAAAAGGTAGCTCTGCAAAGTTTTAAAAGAGGATAAAGTTGGAATTTCACCCAAGAAAAATTATAAAACTGATGTAATTACTTTAGTACTTGAGCATTCACTGGTATTTGAGGAAGAAGAATAAATGTGGGGAAACAATTAGTTATATTTACTCAGTTAGAACTAATGCATGAGGCCAGCAACACGAGGGAGGGCATTCTCAAAATTGCTACTATTACATATATTATATTTCCTTTTGGCATTTGAGGTTCCACATGTATTCCATCAAGTCTGTGTGCAATGCGTCTTCTTTTGACAAGGGCATGTGGAGGGGGAGGGCTTTCCTCTAATTCAGCCAGGCTTCAGTGACCCACTAATTTGACATCATTTAAAAAAAAAAAAGAACACTTGAAAAGCTGAAATGCAGATGGGGAACTGACTTGCCTTGTGTTCGGAAACTTGACCTACCCAGAACAGTTATTTTACAGATGAGGAAACAGAAGCCCATAGAGCCCAGAGTTCACACAGGTGTTAATGCAGATGGAGGGTACAACACCTGTCCACCAGTTCTTGGTTCCAGCTGCTTCTACTGTGCATCACTGCACCTGCAGCTGCCCCCATGCAGATTTATATTTCATGCCTCTGAGTCTTATTCTTCCTTGGCTAATCCAGCGGTCACAAGCTCCAGTGCCTACTGGGACCAGTGAGGTTCTGTGAGTAGGTGCGCTGAGTGGAGGATGATGGATACTGCTGGGGACCATGGCAAATCAAGAGAGCACAGGTCCTGCCCGACATGGAAGGCTCCAGTCCTTACCGCAGAAGTATGGGCCTGCTATGGCCTCCAGATTTTCAAGAAAAGCCAGAAATGTCCATTTTTATTTGAAACTTCTCAGGCAAACTTGCAGTCCCTTGGACATCTGCCTGCTGCTTGAAGGTTGCAGCCTCCACTTTAGTGCATGCTTCTCATCTCCCTGAAGCAGCAATCATAATTGATGCCGTTGTTTAAAACATCCAAGACATCATTTGTGCATTATGTCTTGGTATCCTCTCACCATCCCAGGAAAATATTGAAGATGAGGAAACTGAGGCTCCAGCTAAAGACAAGGCTAGCCTACCCTTGTCTGATTCACAGCTGTAATTTTACTCTCACACTCTACAGCCAAACTTATGGTTCACCACCACTGTTTGAATTAAATCTACTGGTGAATCTGTAGGGTTTTCCAAAGTCTATTTCAATTCAGCTTTTCAGACATGTTTTGAATTTTGTTGTTCAGTTACTCAGTCATGTCCAACTATTTGCAATCCAATGGACTGCAGCATGCTGGGCTTCCCTGTCCTTCACTGTCTCCCAGACTGTGCTCAAACTCATGTCCATTGAGTCGATGATGCCATCCAACCATCTCATCCTCTGTCATTCCCTGTCCTTCTCCTTGTGCCCTCAATATTTCCCAGCATCAGGGTCTTTGTTTTGAATTATTCCTATCTAAAAAGCATTTTGTACCCTGAAGATAAGAATAACATTGCATAAAACATGACATTTGGCCTGGTAAACAAGCTACATTCTATACTAATAATTATTATAAACATAGAAAGTGATATTAAATCACATCTCTGGTGTAATGTTTCTGGCTGGCTATTCTGTTGAGTCCTAGATGGGATGACATATATTTCTTATTTTTCTTTTGAAAAAAGCAAATTATTTGTATACATGCAATAGAGATGAAATTCAGGCTTTAAAAAATCTTATTAGGTGATTGATACTTTTGACATTTATTCCTAAAGGTAACATTGTTTCAATTTGATTTACTATGTATTTGGAATTGGAACTCTAATTGACTCTAAGTTCAGTTTGATTTTTTTATTGACATCATTTTAAAAGCAATTACAAAAATTATTTTGCTTTTAATTATTTTGATCTTTCATCTTTGAGTACAGTACTGTCACTGTCAATTTAGTGGAACTAGTAGAATCATTTAACAATTAGTTTCTAATATTTTTATTATTCTTTCTCCCTCTCTCTTTCTTTCTCTCTCTCTGTCTCAGTATGGCCATGCATTCTTTCACAATGTATATCCCTAATTAATTGCACAGCCACATTTCATTTCAACTGCAGTCAAAACTTTTTATCTGTCCTGACATCTGTTTCTGCTACATGCAGAGATAATCAGTTATATCAGAAGAGAGGTGACAGGAGGTCTCTAAGGAATGGGCACTGCAGTGGATGCTGTTGGTTCCTTGTCCTGATCTTCTTTACTGGCCCAGTGCACGCATCCCTCAGCTGCTGTGATGTTGGCGGCCAAAGGCTCACAGCTGTCCCTTTTCTCTGAAGAATTGCCATTGGCTGATCCAGGAGCTGCCTGGCCTTCTAGGTTTTTTCAAGGTGGGAAGAACACTGGGGGGCAGTTTATGCTCCCTGTCCACAAGGCTGAAGCCTGACTCTAGCTGACAGCAGATTTTTTTGCTTAGCTCTTCCTCTACCCTATGCTGCCCCCTCATTAGGACTCCCGCGAGTGTCCTTCAGTGAATCAAAGGCACAGGAAACTCTGCATCAGACTCTTCTGTGAGGGAACTCAGGTAAAGAAGACATGAGAGTACCCATTAAGTGTTGTTGAAATACACTGTCATTTGCTAGAAAATGTGCCTACAAGTGAGAGACCCTTGAATTTCTTGTGCTTTGTTCTTGTCCCTTGTGTTGCTCAAAATCAGAAAGTATACAAGACTTTGGGGTATTTGAATAGAACAACGATGAGAACGCATGGTTTGAAACACAAGCTCTTCTGTCCTAGTCTCTAATGTAGATACAGATCCACTATCAGGAGAAAAAGAAAATGTTAACATGGAAATAGTGAAGTGATTTTAAGAATTCTGCTGGGGATTTCAAGAGCCCTTTGTTTTGAAGGCTAATGGTGATAACAGAATCCACTGTGATTTGGGAGGTTGACTGTCAACTCTGAACCTTAAGTGATTGACTGAAAATGCAGTCTCCAAGAGCAAAAAAAAAAAAAAAAAAAGATTTACAGTTGCTTTTTTTTTTTTTTTTTTTGGTAGGTGGTCTTTCATGTTTAAAAACTTGCTAGTAATGATGAAGTTGTAAAAATCTTAATATCTTTCTCTCACTCCTCGTTCTCATTTCCCCTTATTTCTACCCCATTCTACCACTCTCACCCACCCCCATCTCTTATACACACCTTTCTCTCTTTCATGCCTTCTTTCAGAATGCCTTTCATCTAGCTTAGCTTTGCCTTCTTGTGTGTGTGCTCAGATGCTCAGGCATGTCTGATTCTTTTTGACCCCATGGACTGTAGCCCACCAGGCTCCTCTGTACATGGGATTTTCCAGCAAGAATACTGAAGTGTGTTGCCATTTCCTATTCCAGGGGATCTTCCTGACCTAAGGATCAAACCTGCATCTCTTATGTCTCCTGCATCAGCAGGTGGATTCTTTACCACTGGCGTCACTTGGGAAGACCTAGATTTGCCTGCTGCTGCTGCTGCTAAGTTGGAGAAGGCAATGGCACCCCACTCCAGTACTCTTGCCTGGAGAATCCCAGGGACGGGGGAGCCTGGTGGGCTGCCGTCTATGGGGTCGCACAGAGTCGGACACGACTGAAGCGAAGTCGCTTCAGTCGTGTCCGACTCTGTGCGACCCCATAGAGCCCATCAGGCTCCCCCATCCCTGGGATTCTCTAGGCAAGAACACTGGGGTGGGTAGCCATTTCCTTCTCCAATGCATGAAAAAGAAAAGTGAAAGTGAAGTCGCTCAGTCGTGTCCGACTCTTCGCGACCCCATGGACTGCAGCCTACCAGGCTCCTCCGTCCCTGGGATTTTCCAGGCAAGAGTACTGGAGTGGGGTGCCATTGCCTTCTCCAAGATTTGCCTATTTGGTAACTTAAAAAAAATGTTACTATGGCACTTTTTAAATGATTATTTAAGTCTCTGGTCATTTGTAAGGTACCAACATATGAATAACTGAGGGGTTTTACTTTTTCTTTCTTTTATAAAAAGGGTATTTTTCAAACATTGTTTTACATGTAATTTAATATCTGAAAATCAAATATTGAAACTATACCTTAATAAAATGCTTAAATAATGTCTTTGTTCACATGCATTTGTTCAGCCAGAGACTATTTGTAGCTTATCTGGGAAAATTGAATATGATTTAGTATGTAATATTAAATTATTTCAGAAATAAATTATTGGAAGAAATTTGGTCATTTTTTCCCTGGGAAAAAATGCACATTTCTGACATTTATTTTCAGTTTGATATTCATTAAGTTGAATTACATAATTTGTAACTGCCACTTTTCTCATTCACCATGCCAAGACCAAATTGAATGATAAAATTAAAAAGAAAATTATGTTTACTTCTACATGATTTTACTCATTTTGGTTTCTCTTGCATTCTATGATATATAAAGATGGGTAGGAACTTTTAAAACAATTATTTCTCTCTAGAGTTTGCATTTTTAATCAAGTTTTTTTGGGGAAATCTATGAAGATCTATGTACCTTTCTCACATTTTTCCCATGAATATTTCTACTTAGGGTACCAAAACAAAAAGGGGAATCATTGCTAAAAAATTACCAAAAAAGGTGATTTACTTTTTAAATTTTTTCTGAATATAGTTTTTTAAATGTAGCTTCCTCAGTGAGCCAAAAAACCTCAGCTTCATATTGTTCTATTTTTAGTCATTTATCCAGAAATATTGACTATCTCTTTAGATCAAGCTATTCCTATCAGAGTTCAGGTGTAAATTTCTATCATGTTTTCACTATTCTAGATTTTGGAGTTTGGTATAGTAACTATTTGGTTGGTGCAAAAGTAATTACTGTTTCAGATTGAATTTTAAATCATCATAACTAGGCTCAAACACATCTTTATTCATCAAAATAGGAATCATTACAATCAACACATTTTTGCCAATGAAAAATAAATTTGTTTATTCCTGTAGCATAAACATCTGTGCTTTGGAATTTGATGAACTCTTGGAAAGCATTTTCTGCCTCTTGCTGGTTGTGGCAGCATTGTCCCTGCAAAAAGTTGCCGAGATACTTGAAGTGGTAGTCGGTTTGGCAAGATGGCAGATGAACAGCCAGAGCTCTTCAACTTCTGAAGCATTGGTTGTGCTACATGCAGTTGGGTGTGTCTCAGAGAAGAATTGGGCCCTCTTCTGTTGGTTGACCAGGGCTGGCTGTCGGAGTCTCAGTTTTTATGGGCAGCTCATCAATTTGCTGAGCATATTTCTCAAATATAATGGTCTCACTGGGATTCAGAAAGCTATAGTGCATCAGTCTGGCAGCAAACCACCAAACAGTGACCAAGACCCTTTTCTTGGTGCAAGTTTGGCTTTGAAAAGTGCTTTGGAGCTTCTTCTCAGTTGAACCACTGAGCTGGTCATTGCCGATTATCCTATTCAATCCACTTTTTAATCTCACATCACAATCCAATTGAAAAATGGTTCATTTTTGTTGCATAGAATAAGAGAGGATGACACTTCAGAATGACAGCTCTTTGATTTGCAGTCAGCTCATGAGGCACCCACTTGTTGAGCTTATTCACCTTTCCAATTTGCTTCAAATGCCAAAGGAGCATAGAATGGTGGACACTGAGTTCTTGGGCAACTTCTTGTGTAGTTGTAAGAGGATCAGCTTCAATAATGTCTCTCAATTGGTTGTTGTCAACTTCCAACGACCAGCATCCAGGCTGGTCAAGGCTCTGTCTCAAGGCTCATCCTCAAGGCTCTGTCTCCTTTGCAAAAATTCTTAAACCACATTTAACAACCGCACTGTACATTCATTAGCAGTTCCTTGGCCAAATGTGTTGTTAATGTTGTGATTACCTCTGCTGTTTTACAACAAATTTTGAACTCGAAAAGAAAATCACTCAAATTTGCTTTTTGTCTAATATCATTTCTACAGTCTAAAATACGTAATCTAAAATAAATAACAAGTAATAATTCATTAACCAAAAAAAATAAAGCAAGAAATGTGCATTAAAATTATGTATGATATAACCATATTTATTTAAGAATATATTCCAATATCAAGGTTCAATAATACAAAACTGTAATAACTTTTGCACCAATATAATAACACATCCAGAACAAATACAGTGAATCAATTAATTATAAAAATAAAAAAGATAAATGTTGAATTAGGTTTAAACCTTACTCGAAATAATAACGATCTTTTTTTCTTGAGTTAATTGTAGTATCTTAGAACAGTGACACAACAAAGTATCAATACACCTGCAAATGTATTTCATATCCTATATGTAGAAATGGTGCCATCTATGAAGAGATCTAGATCTCTTTCTAGGTTCAGTATCTAGAGACTTGGAAAGCTCTGTGACTTTGGGCAAGTCATTTTACCTTTCTGGAGGCATCAGTTTCTTTATCCATTTCAGTGTTTGGGGGGATTGATAGAGCTCCCTATATACTTCAGCATGTCTGAAAGGCTAAGAATCCATCTTGGCATTGATAATAGAATAGTTTTTAATGATTCCTAATAGTTCAGGCAGAGTCAGACACGACTGGGCGACTTCCCTTTCACTTTTCACTTTCATGCATTGGAGAAGGAACTGGCAACCCCCTCCAGTGTTCTTGCCTGGAGAATCCCAGGGACGGGGGAGCCTGGTGGGCTGCCGTCTGTGGGGTCGCACAGAGTCGGACAGGACTGAAGCGACTTAGCAGCAGCAGCAGCAGTGGTTCAGGCATTAGTGATGCCTAGGTTAATGACTCTGCTGGGAGTAGAGCTCCTTCATTATGAAGTCAGCACGTTCCAAAGCTCTTTATAAGTAAGTTATATTAAAGATGCAGATATTAGGAGCTATTCAAGGCAAAAATACCTTCAGTTATGTTTGCAATTTAGGTTTGAAGGTAAAGTAGAGCAGACAGTGAAAGAAGTGGGAAATTCATAAAAGTCTCCTCTTTCTGTTTCCTTATGCATTCTGAAAAATTAAGACACTTATCAAATGATCCCTCAATTAATTCCATCACTTGTATTGATATAGGAAAATGTTTGCTCTGAGACGATTAGGCAGGTAGGTTGATTGTGTCAGTACTTTACTCCATGGAGAAGGAAATGGCAACCCACTCCAGTACTCTTGCCTGGAGAATCCCTTGGACAGAGGAGCCTGGCGGGCTACAGTCCATGGGGTCGCAAAGTCGGATACGACTGAGCGACTGATACACACACAAAATTTAAGAGATACCTGATGGTACACTTTATCCACTCTTCCAGCTCCTGCAGGAAGCAGGATGGGGCAGGCAGCGCCTGGGACACAGGATGGCTCGCCAACCTCCATCCCTTCTGGAAGTCGTGTGGTCTCAGTGCCTGCAACAGCTGGCCTTGGGCAAATAAAAGACTAAGTTGTTTACTAAAAAAAAAAACCTTTACTCCAGTGAATTCCAGTCAAAATATTGCCTCAATCAGCATTTGGTGAAGAAAAGGATTAAAAAAGAAACAAAATGTATGTGTGTGTGTGTGTGTGTGGGTGTATATGTTTAAGGGGGTTTGTATTTATGTTTGCTTTTCTGAAGTTTTCTGAACTAGTAAGTGAAGTAGCGCTTTGGGTCATTGTGTGTAAGTAATGGTGATAGTACCAGTGATGAAATAATCTTAAGTCTATTTTATGGTCTATAAAAGAGAGAAATCATTTAATAACTCTGGAATGACAGAGTGGTATGATGGCCTGAAGGGAGATCTCTAGTTTCACCCTCCAAATGGACTCTTACTTCTCTAGGGGATACAAACCATGCTGGCCTTGCTCTAAAGCCAAGCACCAGTCCCACATCTCCATGGGTTCGGGTGTCAATTACTGCTCTCCTAGAATGGTTTTTTTTTTTGTTTTTTTTTTTTTGGTTAACTAGCTGCTTGCAGCTTAACAGTGTACCCAAGCATCATCATAAAATTCTCTTTAACTCCTATTTCTCTGCGTCTTTGAAGCCACATTTCCCAAATGTTGATTTAACCTTGAAGCTACATTTCCCAAAGTGTGTAACCCTTAGAAAACAGGAGTTGATTCTCTAGCCAGATTTCTCTCTCTCTCTTTCTTTCTCTTTCACTCTTGTTCAGCTTCAAAATGAATTTCAAATGAGGTACTTTAGGAAATAATACTCCAAATACTCCAAAATACTCTAATTCTCTATTACTAACACACCCAAGTCAATATATTTTGTTTGTTGCAAATATATATTTAAATATTACATTATATTTCTCACTAGAGCCTCATCTATGCCTCCTTTAAAAATTACATAAGTTTGTTTATAAGGTCTTATACCTTAAGAAAAACAACTTCATACAAAGGGTAGTCATATTTTAATCCACTTAATTATTCTTTGAATTCAGTCACTAAGTAAACTCTACACAAAATAGATGTTATTTAATTGCTTTCTTATAAATGAAATAAAAATATAATTCTTATAGATTAAATGGCTGGAAAGCAGTTTTTCAAGTGAGATGGTTCTTCTGCATACTGAAAGTGACAAAAGTGTTTCCAAGGTGAGCTACTGCAGCCGTAGCTATTTTCTAGGCCTTCTTCCATATTTATATACATGACATGAAACTTCATATGCTTTTCCCTATAAATGTCCATATTTCAGGTCAATATTTTAAAATATTTTAACTATATTTGTAGCATAATTACTAAATAGATTTTTGTGTGTATGTTATAGTTTAAAGAGCTTCAACCTTATCGTTGTATACTGAGTCTGCAGTGACTGCATCTTTAGGTTAGTCAGTTAACAGATGAATGAAGTGTTGCTGGAAGAAAGAGAACAAAGTTCATCTTCTTGTTCAGTGTAAGTATGGGATGCTGGGTAGTCGGTGATTTATTTGCAGTGAGAAAATGGGCCTTGCCTTTTCAGACACCATCACCAGTGACATGTAGGCCAAACATAAAGGAGCTTGTGTGGCCGTGGTTCTGGAGTGGGGCAAGGCCGTCTTCCAGTGCTTTATCAGTTCTTGGACAAGGACTTCAGGGTTATGTTGAGTAACACATTCACTATCTCAGTCTCTTCTCCTCATTAAGGAAAAAAAAAAAAAAAAAAACTCGGCCATAATGTGATCCATGATTAGAGTTAATGCAGTCTCTAACATCTCCCAGATGTTTCAACGTCACTCACACCACTTGCAGAGTTTATAAATGTGATTTGTCTATGAGGTTTTTCTTTTTTGGACCAAACATTATCTTTCTGCTTGAGAGGGAAAAAGCTAAATTAGGGACAATGAGTTACTTAACATCATTTACAGTATGTTTAGAAACAGTGCTAAAATGCTGAGTATGTAATCAATGGCACATTCTCATAAAGAATGTATTTGCACTCCCTAACAGAAATGTGATCACGCTGAAATGACCAGATGTCTCTTCTTAATGGTATCCCTTTTTCTATACTGTGCCTCAATGCCAACTTTCTATGACTATGAATGACCATAATATACTTTTCTAGTATAGGGATAGAAATAGCAGAATCCCAACCTGGGAGAATATATCTTTGTGGTATTGAGTTAGTAGTTTAATGTTCAAGATTGTTGTCTTGGTCATGATATTTTTAGGAACACTTTACCACAGTTATCCTTTTTCATTTTGTTTCAAGTTTCTGTGTTTTTTAGTTTCATTGTGTGTGTGTGTGTGTGTGTGTGTGTGTATGGATGCATGCCCACATGTGTGTTTATAATACAGATGGAACACCTTCTTTTGCCTTTTTATTGTGTGAGCTATGCATCCTATATCAGGTAGCCATATATTTATATGTAGTGAGTGTGACTCAAACATAAGATCATTGGAGCTTAGAAACCCCCTAATTCATAGATTAAAGCATACATCAGCAACAAATGAGGAAGGTGCAACTTTCAAAGAAGTAAGAATTATATTTGGAGAAAGCAAAAATTTTCTGAGTTAGAATAAGATACTAGTATCTTGATTTGAATAACACCTTAATATTTTTTTATCACTTTTAGTTGTTTTATCTAATTTTTCAATTTATAAAACAATGTCTATATGTTATTATATTTAACCTTCATAATTAATCTTTGAGTCAGGAAAAAATAGGTATTACCCCCAAATTTACAGAAGAGGAAACTGATTAGTGAGTGACTGAGCCATGTACATATCCTTTCCTTTCTTAACCCTCTTTCATTACTTCGTGGGGCCTATAAACCTCCCTGCTGGGAACTTCAGTCCTCTTTTCGTAGTGCTCTCCATGTGGGTGTGCCATGGGAAACACAGGACCTTGGCACTCACTCTGGGTCCTCTAGGGCATATAGGAAGTGTCATTTCAAGAAGAGATTTTAGAATGCATGGTTGAAATGAAGCCTTCTGTTGCTTGGCTCTCCAAGAGATAAACACCAGATGCAGACATTGATGTAGCAATGATTATCCAGGCTGATGAGCATGTTATTTTGATTGCAAGGACAGTGGACTTAGAGGCAGTGCTTGGGAAGGTTTTGGGAGCAGTAGGAGATTTTGCAAATCCATCACTCCTTCCACTCCAAAGGGTCATGTGCCCACTTCTGACAAGGCAAGTGACCATGACTGCATGTTCACACGTACTTGTCCCCAAGTTTTCACTGTCCACCAACCTGGCAAAGAAGGCACTTGATCTTCGTAATCAGAAAATTTGGCCCAACTTACAGAAGTTTAGTTTACTAAAAGTATGAGCCATGTGTATTTTTACTCTTCAGCACATATTCAGTGTTGACTGTTTTGGTTGAAAGAGTAAATGCTGTTCCAAACCATGGAATATTCTGTCCTTATCAGTACTGTTTTCACTTGCTCAAGAGTTAGAACCTCCAGTCCAGAATTTACATTCAAGAATATTCTGTGAGGAGCTAGATTTTGGGGTCAATTTGAGATATCACACTTTATTCAAGTATCAAATATTTCTTATTTGAATTACATTTTATTCTAATCCAAATAAAGTGATTGACTATAGCAATAATTTTTAAGGACTAGGATTGAATAGATAAACATTATTACTATGGTATTGAGAAAAAAATAATGAAGATTTTTCTGCATAGGTGATCCAGACCAAAATCACAGTTAGAGTTACTTAATTTGTTATTTAAGTCATCCTATGTAGGCACAGTTTATAAGTTATAATAAACATTTAATTTGTGCACACATGTATACACTTCTAGAATTAATATATGTATACATGCATAGTGCCACATCATTTAAAAATTGGTTACATTTTGCATCTATATACACTCAAACTGCCCAGTTTTACTTGGCTGAAGCCACCATATGGCCCTAGAATAGGAAAACATGATCTCCAAAAGTATAAAATTTGGTGAAATTTACTATTTTTTGGTAAAAATTGCTGTTTTTGGAGATGTGTTGTGTTTTGTAAAATCCTGTTAGACATGTAAGGTGTTTTTTCCCTTAGATCTATGTTGAACATCTGTTGACTATTGGTTATGCATAGTAGATGATTAGAGTTACTTAACTGCATTATTCATGGTTCACATTTATTTCATTCTCTATCATAAAGGAAAATTTTTGATGTTTTTAATTATCCATTTTATTCAGCTAACTAAAACTTTGGCTCACGGAGGAAAACCTAAGAGGCTAAGCACAAATACCTTATTCTAAGGGCAAACTATGGAATCCTCTTCAAATTCTGTCACTGGGATTTCAATCAGAATATAGGCTATGCAGTTTCATTGTGTCATTGTCACTTACCAGCTATTTAAATTTGGGCAGATCCTTAATATTCTGATACTGTTTGTCCATCTGTAAAATAGAAACCGTAATACGCTAAGACCCTTGTGATAACTTATTGAGAAGACATTTATTAAAGGAACATGTTCCACGAATGTACTGTAATCAGGAATTGGATTACAATCAGTAAAGTAATTCCATGTATACCAGTAAATATATATTGCATAAGAGAGATATTCTTGATGCTTGAACTATTCTTAATTTCCCATGTTACTTCTATAGAGTAGTTGACTTCTTTCTTTCATCTGTATAGAAATAGTCCTGTTAGTCTTTCCATACAAATTGAGAAATGAGTCAAGAAGTTGTTTGAGCAATATTGTCTATATGTAAGAATTATTTGCTTCAGAAACAAGAAATTGGATACATTTAAAAGAGTATGTTATTAGAATTGGAGAAATATAAAAAACTAATTGTGTGTTCATATAGTTACTCATTTGGTAAGTATTTACTGAATCTGCTGTTGTCTGGCACTTTTCTCTTATCTAAAGTTTCTGTGTAAATAATGCTGATCTGTGGTTTCTGCCTCATGGTAATGTAAGGGATAAACAGTAAAGAATGATACAGAAAATTGTTTAATTGCAATTGTGATAAATGCCTTGAAGGAAAATGTACAGTGAATTAATGAAACATGATAACTGTGGAGACTGCCTAGGAAGACTTTTGAGAAGAGGTCTTTTGACCCCTGGAAGAGTCCTAAGAATTAACCCAGCATGAAGGGAATTCCAGTTCACTGCAAGGACCAGTAGAACTACTCTAAAGTTCTAGAAATTAGTCAAAACATACCAAGGTCACATATTTTTTAAAGCCTGAATTTATTTTATGTTTGTGCTTAATTCAGATAATATATTTTTTAGAAAATTTAGGTGCACAAACTGCATATAGCTGTTTAAATATGAATGCACATTTTGTTAGTTGAGTTACTCCTTAACTAATCAGGCTAATCTAAAACAGATTTGATCTTGAGTTATTACATGCTATCCATAATTTTTGAATGATTTTTCCTGTCTACATAACTTCTGGTGAACGAGACTGTGGAAAAATGAGAAAAGTGGTACTGAGACTGGCAAAACTGGTTAATCTCAGAAAGCTGCTTGGAGAAACAAGAGGTTTGTCATGATGATTGGCAGTACCTGAGCATCCAAGAAAAACATACTGAGGTTTGGATTTTCAAACTCACAGAATATTCAAAGGGGATTTGCCAAGTTGTTCTAAAGTCATTGCCTTATTCAGCCTCCCACATTGCCTGTTACTGTTTTAAATTTGGTGTGATCTATTTAATATATTCAGCTGTAGAAAAAAGATAATTGAGATGAACATTTCAATACCATTTGGTTCATCTGTCTTGATAAACACATGATTAACTTTGTGAAGAAATTAATATGAATTAATATTAAAATTTCAGTATGATGAGCCTGCTTCAAAGGAGAAGGATAAGTAGGACTGAAAAATAGTAAGGCTGGCAGATCTTTATGTTTCTAAAAGATTTCAGCCTATATCCTGAGATGCTATTATAGAAAGGGAAGGTTGTGAGAGAAAATTGCTCCCTGATGCAGTTGGATCATAATGTATTTGTTTCTTTAACCATTACTTCTTATCACATTATGAATGGAGCTACCACTTAGCACACCAGGTCTGTGTATGCCTGGCATTCTGAACCTTAATCTGACTAATGCCCCCATTGTAAGATGTAAATAGATTACAAAGAAAAATTCAATATTTTCGCCTTTCTCCCACCAGAGCAGCCCACATTAGTTGTTTCCTGCCACATAATTGCATTACATGCCGGGATGTGATCCATGGTTAATGGCAGTCACAGTCAACTGTCACTTTGCTTTTAGCCTTGGCCATTCAGTGTGATTTACTTATTTAGCACCATGACAAGAACTAGGTTTGTCAAACCAGTTGTGGTGGCATGACACCAACCTCTACCAAGAAAATAGATTTTTTATGTTTTCCAGAGGGACACCTTTGCTGGTGAGTAAAGCACATATACATACGGCCTCTTTAAGGTAGATTAATTAATTTGTGAAGGCTTTTTATGTCCTTGAAAATACTGACTAGTTTTCTTGGTCAACACTTCTGAGAAATGATTTTTATTGCCTGAAAAGTTAATTTGTGTTTTAATCTAATTTATAAGAACAAAAACAAAATCGCTTTTAGGTAGTAGTGATAGATACCTGAGCAGTTGCCTATGCAGCTGGCATGAAAAAGTTAAAAGTCTAGTGTATATAGTCATTAGCAAGTATAATTTCAGGTAGAGAAACTTTAAACACTATTGAAATGTGAAAAATGGTTAATTTTAGGAGATTTTATTTTTATGTATAAGCAAATGTCAATTTAAATGTACTTGAATCATCTAGTTATTTATATGAAAATTTCCTCCCTGAGGTGACTTGAATATTGCAAGATTTTGAGGAGGAAAAGTGATGTTCTCTCATTGCTTTATTTTATGTCTGGACTGTTCATGCCCAGTTTCCCTCACCACGTTGTCTAGGGAAAGAGGATTAGACAGTTGCTAGCTGTGAATGAGAAATTCTCCATGCTTGGTTGAAAATTGTCCATCCAATTTCTCTGTCAAAAGCTTAGGAAGAACTTCCTGATTCCAATACGTTTTTCATATTTTCATCATGATATTTTTTTGTGCATGTGAAAAGCAATAATAATGATTTTTCATACTTTAGTCTTATTTTTCACATTTTCCTTCATCAAGTTCAAACTTGACTCTCTACTTTAAATCTTAAAATGGTCCTTTCTCACCAATTAAATGAAGACACAATTCCTTGTAGTCATGGAACATGCTAGGTCCTTCATGTTCTGGTCCTGCCTCCTGCCCTCTTTTCCAGCCCCATTTGTATTTCAGTATTCTATTGGATCGCTATGCTCTTTAACCACTTGTTGCCAATTCCTGGCATATTGCTTCCTTCTTGTATTGTCTAACAAGTATTCATCACTTATCTGTCAAGTTTCTTCCCAAACAGGAAGAACTTGACAAAGCAATCTCATTCCCTCACATCTTCCAGACAATGCCCAGAATGTTACCTCCAGCCATCCCTGCCCAGCTACTCAGAAGAAAATGCCCATCATTTCCCTTCCACAGTCATAGTACCTATTGCTGTTTTTCTCGATTTTTCCATTGCATGGTTTGGAATCCCTGTCTTTCTCTCACACGTGACAAGAAACCCTTCAGAGGGAGCGACCAAGTACCATTTGATCAGTTTATGTCTTGTGCATCTAATGAAGACAATGCAGGTTCTCTCTCTAGAATGTAGACAAGAGAAGAGATCTGCTGTACGTGGAGCTTATCTAGGAGTTCTGTACATATCTTCTGAAGGAGTGAACCAGTGAAAATATTAAGAGAAGAAACCACTTGATAAACAAATGTAGATCGTTGTCTGAAGTAAAAGTGTTAGTTGCTCAGTCAGGTCCCACTCTTTGCATCCCCATGGTCTGTAGCCTGCCAGGTTCCTCCATCCATGGGATTCTCCAGGTAGGAATACTAGAGTGGGTTTCTATTTCCTTCTCCAGGGGATCTTCCCAAACCAGGTATTGAACCCGGGTCTCCTGCATTACAGGCAGATTGTTGTCTAGTGGTTAAATATTTCTCAATCAGCTTTTACATTTTGGGCTTTTTTCTCCCAGGATAATTCAGTTAAGTTGAATATCTAACACATCACTAGCTCTGTATGCCATGTTTTTGTCATGTGGAGAGAGGCAGATTCCATTTTCCTTAGTTATTTGGCATAGCTTGTCTGAAATTCTAGCATGCCATGAAAGTGCTGAGGTTTGAAAACACTCTGAACCTGAGATGAACAAGAATTAATAGCAATCTCTTGTTAGAGAAAACACACATATGTGAACACAATTAAAAAAAAAGATATTGTATTGCTAAGCTCTCCTTTGTGGTTCTTGGGTTTGGCTTCTTCCCTGGAACTCAGCTCCTGCTAATTTAACAAGGTCATCAGTGACTATCTGCCTTCAATTATCAAGAGTTGTGAGGAGTTTCTCTTGGATGAACCACAAAATTATTAGCTTTTATATCATTCAAAGAGTTTCCCAGATATTCTTTCTGTCTTTCTGAACCAGTATCCCCAGGGTATCAGTGTTCTTTTATATTCAACAGAAATTATGAAATCATTCCTCCCATTTCTTGGGACATTGGACTTGAATTGTCTCTGACAACAGCTCAACCTCTTTTCTCTCTGTATATCCATTTTTTTTTTTCCTGACTACCTAATAAAATAAGGGACAAACTTAGGAAAATGCTGAGGCAGACTTTGTATAGGGTTGTAGAACATTCTATGGGCTATAAGTAAGCTTGATACCAAAAGCTGCTCTCTTCAGTTTTGGCGATGTCCACATTATTCTACTAGTAACATTCCTCTACTAATACTAATAATTCTACTAATAAGGGCTTCCCAGGTGGTGCTAGAGGTAAAGAACCTACTAGTCAGTGTAGGAGAAGCAAGAGACCTGGGTTTGACCCCTAAGTCAGAAACATCCCCTGGAGGAAGGCATGGCAACCTGCTCCAGTCTTCTTGCCTGGAGAGTCCCATGGAAAGAGGAGCCTGGTGTGCTGTGGTCCATAGGATTGCAAATAATTGGACATGACCTAAGTGACTTAGGTGGCATGACCTAGCACACACACACTTGCACACATGTTACTCAACTTATCTGCTAAATCTGAATTTTCATTTTGCTATAACACACTATATATATATATATGATATAATTTTAAAAGTAAGATATTGTGAAGGGATAAAAAACACTGAAGGAATGTATTAAAATTTTTCAAATATATGTGCATATGTATATATGAAGAGAGAGAGATGCAAAGATAGAGAGAGCCATACTTGATTGCTTTAATTCTGGATTTCCAGTGTCTGGCACATGGTAAGCACTGAAAAAATAGTTGTTGAATGAAAGAACAAAGAAAGAAGGAAAAAAAGAATGAGCATTAATTATAACTAGTTATTTTAAAGAGCTGTTTCAATTTGCTTATTTATAACTGAGATCAGAGTATTGCTTGCCCTCTAGTGGTCTGTTTTAATGCATTAAGAAAATAAAACTAACTTGGCCTTTAAAGGTAAACATTTGATAATATAAAATATTTATAGATGGATAGTAAGATAATTTTAATTTTTAATAAATATATGTCTAATAAAATTGCCTTTTGATTGTTAAAATTTTTTGCAGTGAAACATGTCAGGGAGAATTTGGGAAACCCAAAGAAAAGACTTTTCCATTCAGAAAGTTGCAGATATTTTATGTGAGAGGTTGATGTCTTAAACCTGATACTATTATATTTTAGCTATTTTCCCCAAATTTGTTGTGCCCCCCAAAATATAGATGGAATTCAAATTGTGTTTCTTGTCTTGCAAGAATCAAGTATTGCCCAGGCGGAAAACAAAATCTAGCAGAGTATTGTAATTATAGACATGAAAGCAAACAGACTCTTCTTGTGGAATATTTTGATACAGACAGTTAGGAAACTACTGGCAATTTAGACACAAGTGTGGCTGATTAATATTTACTTAGTTTTTAAAGTGTTATTTCCATTGTTCATGTTTGGTTGCTGCTGCTGCTGCTAAGTCGCTTCAGTCGTGTCTGACTCTGTGCGACCCCATAGACGGCAGCCTACCAGGCTCCCCCGTCCCTGGGATTCTCCAGGCAAGAACACTGGAGTCAGTTGCCATTTCCTTCTCCAATGCATGAAAGTGGAAAGTGAAAGTGAAGTCGCTCAGTCGTGTCCGACTCTTAGCGACCCCATGGACTGCAGCCTACCAGGCTCCTCCGTCCATGGGATTTTCCAGGCAAGAGTACTGGAGTTGGATGCTATTGCCTTCTCCGCATGTTTGGTTACTGTTACACAAATAATTACTTGGATAAAAATGGCCTTCTATTCAACATCAAGTATAATTAATGAGAATAAAATTCAATGAAAATTCATAAAAACTTATGAAGAATATTTTTCTCTTAACAGCTCTAATTGTCTAATAATTGTCTTTACATGATTGCAGTTGTTTTTAATTGAATTAATAACAAAGTATATACGTTTTTAGTGAGCAGCAATGTTTGAATCAGTTATTTAAAAGAGAATGTCAATCCAGATTTCATTAAACCTCTTTCTTCTCTTTGCTTCAGTTTATAGCTTATATAATGGAAATAAAGATGGATTTTTTTCTAGCTACAAGGCAGGACCTGGAAATTAGGGTGAAGGCTAATGTCTCCAAAAAGCATAGAATTATTGACTAAGAGTCTGTATGAAATCAATCCATGAATAAGGAAGTTTAAAATAAAACTTTAATAAATATTGGATTATATTTCTTTGACTGCCATCAGATACAGCAAAATAATTACACTGAAAATTGTGCTCAGGTATTTTTATGGTTACAAAAAGAAAGTTTAAAAAAATTTTTTTCTGGACTTCCAAAATTTTTAACTGATATAGTAACACAAGTCAGGAGTATACTTCATTAAATGTTATTAAACATATTTTAGTGTACCATATGTTATGTTGAAGCTTTTACTTGATCGAAAATTATGTTTCACATTCTCAATTCTCTAGGATTTACCTGAACTCACTTTTGAAGTTTAGAATTATAGTGAGAAATTATGAATTCAACACATTTCAAAAATTTAAAGATTTACAGTTCATTTCTTTACTCTGGAATGTTCATGTCCCGAGATCTAATTGTTTCTAGAAGGAAAAACCGTTTCATCTTCAAATAAATTTTTTGATACTGTGTTTAATAAAAGCTGTTTACTGTAGGACTTCACAGATTATTATTAGCACAGTAATATTAATTAAGTAATGTGCATTATTAAACTCCAAGACGGGTTACACAGCTCTGTTCAGGTATGAGGAACCCCCTTTTTAACAAATTTTGGGCTGCAAGAAATGCTTACCTGATGCACCCTCTTTGGAAACAAACAAGACTTAAGTAGGACATTAAAGAAAGAGCAATAAAGATGGACACAAAAAGAAACATTAAGTGAAATGAGAAACATCAGTGAGTAACAGCAAGAGTGAAAACATAATTTGCAAATGTATTTTATTACTTCACTCTGTCTGGACAAGAGGATTCTTGTTAGCAAATACTGTTCATTGAATCTGGGCCACTAACAGGGCCCGGACTGTCCAGGTCTTGATGCCAGCTTAAGGGACTTGGGCTTTATCACATTGTGTACAGGAAGATGTTAAAAGTTTTAATGACGAAATTGATAATAGTAACAGTGTGTGCATGTATGCTCAGCTGCTCAGCCCACTAGGCTCCTCTGTCCATGGGATTCTCCAGGCAAGAATACTGGAGTTGGTGATGGACAGGGAAGCCTGGTGTGCTGCAGTCCATAGGGTTGCAAAGAGTCAGACACGACTGAGCAAATGAACTGAATTGAACTGAACTCCAGGGAATCTTCGCAACCCAGGGATGGAACTCAAGTCTCCTGCATTGGCTGCTGCTGCTGCTAAGTCGCTTCAGTCGTGTCTGACTCTGTGCGACCCCGGAAACGGCAGCCCACCAGGCTCCCCCGTCCCTGGGATTTTCCAGGCAAGAACAGTGGAGTGGGTTGCCATTTCCTTCTCCAATGCATGAAAGTGAAAAGTGAAAGTGAAGTCACTCAGTCGTGTCCGACTCCTAACGACCCCATGGACTGCAGCCTACCAGGTTCCTCCGTCCATGGATTTTCCAGGCAAGAGTACTGGAGTGGGGTGCCATTGGCAGGCAGATTCTTTATCCCCGTGCCACCTGGGAAGCCCCAATAATAACAGTAGACATCATGTATTGAACAGTTGTCTTAGGAACTTTTCTACTTGCTTCACTTGTATTAACCCATCTATTTCTCCCAACAACCTTAAGTAGTAGGTAGGAAATAAGGCAACAAAGTATCACGTAACTTTTACAAGATTAATAAAAGTGTGAAAGCTGAAGCTGGCAGGCATGCATTCCCAAGCAGTGTGCTTTCAGAATCTTTGCCTTTAAACTCTATTCCATGTGTAAATATGTATATTTACACTGTATAAGGAGTGTAAAGCACTGTATAAGGAGATAAACAGAAATCATATGCAGGATAGATCCAAGTGGAAGTAGACTGACAGAAAAATTCTTTGGTCAGGAGGAAACCAAGGAAAGATCCTAGTATTTTTCACTAATGTGATAAGGCATGAGTGCATGCATGCTAAGTTGCTTCAGTCATGGTACTGGGAATGAAAAAGGAGTGAACTTTAGAGATTCTAAGAAGAAATCATTAATGCTGAACATTTTGACTTAATTGATGGCTTCACATTGATTCAGGGAAATAGAGGAGCTCCCTCTATCAGTTATAGCTGACTGTGGCCTTTTGAGCAAAACTGAGGAATTCATGCAGCAGAAATCATCATAGGGGAAAATGATGCATCTGAATTTTAAAGCTCTTTAGTTGGAGATGATGTCAGCGAACTAGAATCATGTGACTGTATATCAGGAGGGGAAAATGGCTATACACAGAGAACTGGAGTCATCAGCACCATTTTGAGGAGTGAGATCAGGAGGAGGTATGAGGATTTTTTTAAGGCCAAGTATGAGATAAGAACCGAGTTTAGAAAAAGGGCTCTTGGGATCTACTCAGTGTGACAAGTCTGTGGAAGAAGAAAAATCAGAGAAAGAAACTAAGAATGTGTAGTAAACAATGGTTAACATCACTAAAAAGATAAAGTGATGACTTCCACCGTTGTTAAAGAGGAAAGAGAGAGAAAGACAGAGAGAGCTGGAATGAGGAAAGAAGGTTTATCAGATCAGATCAGATCAGATCAGTCGCTCAGTCATGTCCAACTCTTTGTTGACTCCATGAATCGCAGCACGCCAGGCCTCCCTGTCCATCACCAACTCCCAGAGTTCACTCAAACTCACGTCCATTGAGTCAGTGATGCCATGCAGCCATCCCATCCTCTGTCATCCCCTTCTCCTCCTGCCCCCAATCCCTTCCAGCATCAGAGTCTTTTCCAATGAGTCAACTCTTCACATGAGGTGGCCAAAGTACTGGAGTTTCAGCTTTAGCATCATTCCTTCCAAAGAACACTCAGGACTGATCTCCTTTAGGATGGACTGGTTGGATCTCCTTGCAGTCCAAGGGACTCTCAAGAGCCTTCACTAACACCACAGTTCAAAAGCATCAATTCTTCAGCGCTCAGCTTTCTTCACAGTCCAACTCTCACATCCATACATGACCACTGGAAAAACCATAGCCTTGACTAGATGGACCTTTGTTGGCAAAGTAATGTCTCTGCTTTTCAATATGCTATCTAGGTTGGTCATAACTTTCCTTCCAAGGAGTAAGCATCTTTTAATTTCATGGCTGCAGTCACCATCTGCAGTGATGATTATAGGGTTAAGCTATTTCATTGATTGGTCTGTTTGGCTGTCATTAGAAAGAACTTAGTCACTCCAGAGTTACCAGCTGTCAGTTACCTATCCTAATTATCTAATGGTGTATCATTAGCTCATTTTCTTCAGTCATAAACAGATCATCACTTTCCTTCTATCTGTCAGTTAATTTATTCAGTATGATATTATATTAGAGAAGAAATGAAATGTGTTCTGTCTTTTTGGTATATTCGGTAGTCTCAAATTCATGAGCGTTAAAAACGCTGAAAACTGAAAAATGCAGCACATTTGTTGGATTCTTACATTGCTATTGAATTCCTAATCTGTACCTCAAAATAAAGTTGGTTAGAATGCAATTTCTAGTCATTTAGTGTATATGTGTGTGTTGTGTATTTTTGTTGTTTTTCAGTCACTAGGTTGTGTCCAACTCTTTTGCAACCACATGAACTGTGTAGCCCTCAAGACTTCTCTGCCCATGGGATTTCCCAGGTAGGCATACTGGAGTGGGTTGCCATTTCCTTCTCCAGGGGATCTTCCTGGCTCAGGGATGAAACCTGCATCTCCTGCATTGCAGGCGGATTTTCTTACCACTGAGCCACCGTGTATTGTATATACACCTATGTAAATAGACCATTTATTGTTTGTGTCACTCATACCTTGCTTGGATTATATTTAGTAAACACATTGAAATCTTGTACTCAAAATCCAAGAATGAAGGCATTAGAGGTGGCTCAGCTGGTAAAGAATCCACTTGCCAATGCAAGAGACGCAAGAGACCGCAGGTTTTATCTTTGGGTTGGAAAGATCCCCTGGAGAGGGAAATGGCAACCTGCTTCAGTATTTTTACTTGGAAAATTCCATGAAGAGAGAAGCCTGGTGGGCTACAGTCCATGGGGTCCCAAATAGTTGGATGACTGAGCGCGCATGAACACATTGAATATGTGTACTCAGAATCCAAAAATAAAGGTATTAGAATAGTAATAATAGTAATAATGGAAGAAGTTGAGATGTATCCTGGATATTATCACTACTATATATGTAAACCATAATTTTACTCTATTTCATTATTCTTGTTGATACGGTGCACATATTTAAAAAAACAAGTTGATGATGTGGTTTCTGATTAATTTTTCCCAGATTTACCATCTGGGTAAGTCAACTGCATAGTCATTTTGCTAGGTCTTCTTTCCAATTAGCCTTTACTCAACATGCTGGATTTTTCTTTTTTAAAGGAAAGTAACACGTAATGTTTTATTACATCAAAGACCACTCAAAATAGCAACTTTAAAATGTGTGAATGACAGGTTAAATTACTACTGAGTATTATGGTTAACATCACTATCACCTAGAGGCAAAAAGCATCATGCAATGTTGGTGGTTTGGTGACATATTTTGAGTGGAATGTGCTATACTATTGGGCATTAGAAAATGTAGTAATTTATGATCATTACTGAATCTGAGGCAGATAAAAGCAACAACTAAGGACAAATACTTTCATGGCACTATTGCTCTGAACTTACTGCTCCAGAGTTGAATATGCTGCAACTAGCTAATGATTTTGCTTCTAAATGATTTTTGATTATTTGTAGATAACAGAATGTTTTCTACTCTGTTTACATTTCTTGGGAAGACCATAAAATTAATTTAGCGAAATTTTAAGATTAAGATGCATTTATAATGAAAATAAAAATTAGATAAGTGAAGTGAATAAATGAAGCACAATTTTCATCCTCTTCTTTTTGCCAGATATTAAGAGAAGGGATCCAGGTCACCACATATCCTAGTCTTCTGGTAGTACTCTGAAGAAAAAAGCACTTTAGAGTGACTCTTCAGCCTTGAAATGAGTTCAGTCTTGTGTTCCTTGAATCTGTTTTTAGCCTTCCTCAGAGACAGAGATAAAATCAAAGTTGTGACCTTAACGCTTCCTCTTTTCAAAAGACTTCTTACACTTTTCTCACTTCTTACAGGAACTATGGCATTGCTTTTTCAACATTCCCTATATTTCAAATAGAGGAGCAGCAGTTTTGCCATTAGATATAAGGTCATATAGACACATATCTTTTTCCTCAGGTATATAGTAAGTAATAAATTCATTTGGATATCATGAAAGTTTCTAGAACACAAACACAATGTATTCCCATAACATAAATTTGACATGTGTTGAGGAAGAGCTTTTCATAATAATGATCAAACCAATTTGCTTTACTTGCCTAAAATATTATGTCACCTAATGACAGAACAAAAAAAGTGTTTATAGGACATACTGCATAATTAGGAAGTGAATTCCTAAGATATATGGCTAATACAGCAGGATTTGAATAGCACCGATTCTAAAGCTGAATCATGGTCTTTGATGAGAGTGGCCTGAAACAATGCAGGCTTTGAGAGCCTTGCAAAATCTCAATTAAGTTGCTGAAATGTTTCCACAGTTTATTTTTCTAGGATCTTTTCCATGACTGCTTGCTCATAAAGACCTGGTTGTGGAAGGAAATTGGGCAGGAACTCTTGAATTGGCCTCTTGTTTGCCTAGTTCTATTGACCTGTACCAGGGTGGTAACACTTTGGGGGCCTTAAGTTGTTCATTTGCTACTGTTCTTAATCAATAAATTACAATAAGTTGTTCTTTGTTAATGAATAATTAAAATCAAGTTCTAATAATGGACCTACTGAAGCAGGGGAGCAAAATTCTGAAATCAAGAAGTGAATATTTGTCGATTTTTCTCTGTGAGTCCCTGCCCTATTTAGCATAGTTATTTTCATTTTTTTTTTGAAAAGAGACTATCAGGAATATTTGAATAAATAAGCTAAGACTCTGAGCTCTATACTGTTGAGTTTGAATAATTCATAAATAAAAAAATCTTTTATTGAAAGTAGTTGTGAAAAATTGAAAATTAAATAATATCATTAGAAAAGATCATCAAAATTATAAAATGGACCCCCAAACTTAAACTAAAATATATGACATCATGAAGCAAAGATATTAGTCAATGACTCACATAAGTGATGGTATTACACATATATATGCCTATATAATATCTTTGCAAAATACATTTTTTAAAATTTTGGCACAAAGGTTAACTTTTCATTCACTGTTCTATTATGTTAGCATCTCTTTTGAAACTACAGCTTGATTTTGTTAATCTGTGTGTAGACTTGAATTAATATGCGTTTTCCTCCCATTAAAAACTTTTTTCTACTCTTCTTCAAATAATAGATGAAATCAGTAATGAAATACTCCTAAATTATTCAGCGCTCTGGTCATGATTATGATTCCTGTTAGTTTTTTTGAGGGTACTATTAAAGAAGTTAGGTCCACAAAGATGTGATTCATGTAACATATGTATACGTCCTTTATATATATTTGCCACAGACACGGGGTCAGGAGGAAGTGAGAGGTGCCCAAAAGGAACAACTGGGGATTTAAAGACAGAAGGTTAAAGAAATGCTTAAAGTTTTCAGTTTATTTTGTGCTATATTTAGAACTGAATAGTGGGGAAATGTGCTCAGAGAGGAATTGTGTTTGCAGTAAAAAAGGGGAAGAAGCCCTGGTGTAGAAAGGCACAATGTAGACCCTAGTGTAGAAGAAAGAATGGTGAACCTTTTCCAGGATCTGACAACTGGGGAGTGGCTTCTTATATTATCATACACTGAATGTTTATTATTTTATAGAAAATTTCAGTGGGATTTCAAGAACAGAAGTCTTGGCTTTACTGTTAATCTTGCGAATGGATTTAGGATAAAATTATGTATTATAAAACCTGTAGGAAATAAAATTTCAGGATTCTTAGTGATATTAGATAGTGGTGATTGATTAATGACATTAATTTGAAGTTCCTGTTAGGTTGATATGAAGTGGTAATTAGGGGCTGAGGTGAAAGAGAAGAAAATGCCATAGGTTTGAAATTAAAATTGCTTTGTTATGTTAAGAATCAGTTCAGTTCAGTTCAGTCTCTCAGTCGTGTCCCGATTCTTTGCGACCCCATGAATTGCAGCATGCCAGGCCTCCCTATCCATCACCAACTCTCGGAGTTCACTCAGACTCACATCCATCGAGTCAGTGATGCCATCCAGCCATCTCATCCTCTGTCATCCCCTTCTCCTCCTGCCCCCTAAGGATACTAGTGAAAATTTTCCACTGAATATAAGCAAAATGAAATTGGATAGGATGGAAGCAGTGTTCAGTGTCAAACTATAATAAAGAATTTAGAGGAGTAGGGGCTGCTGCTGCTGCTTAGTCACTTCAGTCGTGTCCAACTCTGCGACCCCATAGACGGCAGCCCACCAGGCTCCTCTGTCCCTGGGATTCTCTAGGCAAGAATACTGGAGTGGGTTGCCATTTCCTTCTCCAGGGGCGGGCATGCTATTTTATGCTTTTTTAAAGAGTCAGCTAGGTGGTTTTGCATATTCTTCAAGTAAAAAGAGCAGAAATAAAATAAAAACATGTAAATAATATGGTTTCTATTCTATTATTTGAGTGTTTCTTAATACATTTTCTGAAGTTTTTATTTCATTTCACTTTTGTTTTTCAGTAACTTTCAGAAGGTTTGTGTCCTGATGGCAGCCAACCAATATTAGAAAAATAAACTGAATTTATTGCATTGAGAGAAGAGTTATGTCAAGTGACTCTAACAGACAATGCGTTATAATGAGACTCTAAGTGAATGCCAACCTATTAATGTTCAGAAAGAGAAAAGTTAGATGTATTATCCAATAATTACAGATTTGAAGATAATGGAAGACATATGACTTAAACTTTTTTTCCACAATAGGAAGTTAAGATGTGGAATACATTTGGGGAATATTAATAAAGGTCAAAAGAATTTTTTATGAAGAAAGAATGTTAAACCAGTTAGAATCCTGCAAAACATCACTTGAAAAACCAGGAATAGGAGATGTGTGGAGTCTTGGCAAGCTGGAAGTTTTAATGGTTTGGTAATATTTTATAACTCTATAATATATAAAATAATCTGGGCTGAAATTTATGCTTTACCCTAAAAGAAAGTTATGGAGGGATGATTTTATCAAGCATTTAATATAATGAAAATATCTACTTTCATTGTTAATAATGGTAAAAATGCTGATGCCTGTATACTGAGGGTTGTTCACAGGCAGTCAAGACTGTGGTGAACTTTAGGGGCTGTCATGTAATTATGTCATATAACTGTTTGCAATTATGTATAAGTCAAAAACATTTTTATGTGAAAATTATTTTTGTTACATGTCTAACAAAGTTTCTGATCCCAAGTTTTTAGTAGGTGAACAGGGTTGAATCAAATCCACTGTAATATAACAACCAACCAAGCTAGGAAATATTACATGTCAGTAGAAGATCAAGCATAAATGCTCATTAACTTGTGTCAAAATTAGTGATGAAGTTTGAATACACCACCATGGTAAGAATTTGAAAATATGATTATACTTCAACCTAATGAACCACAGTTTTTGAATTAAAAAAAAAAAGACCAGTTCTTAGGAACCTAATTTGTCAACAGAAGAGTAGGAGTCATATGTAGTTTTTTTTTTTTTCTTGACTTTTTTTTTTAACTGAAGGAGATAGATTTCCTATTTCCTCTTACTGTAATGTTTATCTATGGCTGCATCACCACAGGCTTCCAATCAAGAAATAAACATTTCAACATTTCCAACATAAGAGGAAAGGAGCTTTGTTAAACATACATATATTTCAAAAACTGTTTTATGTGGAAGAGGTCATTCATCACTGTGAGAATATTTTCAAAGGCGGTATCAGATGTGAAATTCAAAACTGCCTCAAAGCTGAATCCTGAAAAGGGAATTGTAATAGACAAAAGAGTCCTTGGTTTTAATCATGTTCCTAGGATTCTGATTTTCCTTTTTAATATTTGTACAAGTTATAGGTTGGTGTTTTAGAAGCTATTGCTCCTCAAAATTATTTTATTTCAGATATATATGTATGTATTAACAAGAGTCAAAGAAGTTATTAAACAACAGTGATTGAGATTTCTACAATCTTTAGTATGTATTGATATTAATATTTGATTGGCTGGAAATAACCGTTCAGCTATGACAGAGTTCATTAAGATAACCAGTAACAAAAAGTATGTTGCAAGTGGGGATAGTTAGACTAGATAGATAGATAGATAGAAAGCAAACTCCTTTCGACTTGTCTAAAATAGTAAAATTATATGTAAATACTGTATTTATAGAATGGTTGCTGACAATAAAAGCCCTATATAATAATCTGGTTCTAACAATCCTGAACCAATGAAATTTGCCTCAAGCTAGTTCTTTTAAAGGACACAGGCACATATAGAATAGAGGACTAGCTACATATATATCTTTAAGAAGTAAAATCTAATTGTACTGTCATGTATTTTAGTATTTCAAACACAAAGCACTTTCCAAGAACTAAACTAAGTAGGTTAATTTGTCCCTTTGTGTCAAGCAGAATTAAAATCACATCTCTTTTAATGTCCGTGAATAAGGTGTTTTATCTCTAACACAAATTACCCAAATTCTACAAGTAATTATTAACATATAGGAAACACCATTTTCCTGGGAATTTATTTGCTAATAGTCATTCAGTTCTATTTGTAATAGCTATTAATATTAAAAAGCTGGAAAATTTATGTTTGCATGTTATAGCACTTAGCTTGCCCAAGGAAAAGAATATACCATACTTGTATGTAAACCCATTCAAGGTGATATCAGTGGGACTGAATTTTCCATCCTTAAATAACCAGTACATGAAAATTACTCTCTAGTATTTCAAAGCAGAAAGTGCTAAATACTATTAGTGAAAAGAACTTTCTGCCTGACTGCATTAATTTCCTATTCATTTCATTAAAGGGAAAGTTTTGATAGGGCTAATAAATTACAAGTTCCTCGCAGACTAATAGCTTGAGGAAAAACATATAATGGCTCTCTTTAATCAAAATAAGAGCAACTTGTTGTTTATCCAGCTGAGGAACCTAGGATCAAGGGTACTCATTTTATTATTTCTATGGCAAATCAAAAGTAATCCATAGAAACATGAACCAAGGAAACAAGTGTAGAAAATTAGGAAAAAACACTAAGGTGGCTATGAAAGACATAGTTTCTTGGGAACTCAACTATTCATTAACCAACTTATTTAATTAGGACTTGCTGTGAGCCAGTTATTGGCCTATAAGTACTAGGGCTATCATAGTGAGCAAAACATTTATAGTCCCTGTCCTTATGAAATGTATTGTCTGGGAGGACACTGAATGGATAGGAAGAGGATTGTAGAGGCTCTTGACTCCTTTGAAACTGGAGAGCCTCTCAGTAATATTCCGTGTGGCATAACAAAGTGCTAAGAATGAAACCATAATGGAAATTAAATTTATTTTCTATTAAAAAGAAAATATTACTGCACTTCTGTGAACTAGGAGTTAAGGGATTAGTTGCTCCAAAAGCAAACTAAACCTCCAAATTTTATATCATTTATATTGTCTCCAGGTCAACTGGCTTCACAGACTAAAGTGCTCCAGTTACTAATGAGTCAGACACTAAAGGTGTATTAAATATTCGAAAGATGGAGGGATTCATCCTCATGTGCATTCTGTTTTCTGACATCCAGGGCTGCACTTAATGGCCTGGGAGGTAGCCAGTTAACCTTTTTGAAACACAGCCCTGTCTGGTCATGTTAATCACAGTGAACGATTGTCCTTTCAGTCCTGCTTTTTCCTCCCTAGCGTCTTCAACTTCCATATGTGCACACAAATCCCAGCTTCTAACTGGACACCACTGTAAACTCACTTTAACGGCTTAGGCAAAGTTGTCTATGAGTGAGGACACGGAGTGTGTGGAATGTGTTTAGTCTCTTTACACTTGAAGGAGTTTAGGCTTCCTGTGATTGACTGCTGTGCTCCTCTCTCCATCTCTCCACCTCTTCACTCCTCTGGCTCAGATCAATGTCAGTAGTTAAATGAATCCGTTGTACGAATGCGTCTGTTGAACTGGCCTTCCTCATTGATTGCATAAACTAGTGCCCAGGAGTGAGGTTTCTAGAGAAGAGAACTGGCCGGCCACCTGCCCTTGCCACCACTCCCTGAGATCATGGGGGTTTCCCACAGAGGTTACTTGTGCAGAAGCAGGACCTGGGAACACTCAATTAACCACAAGGAATCTGAAAGCCACATCCAGCCTTTATTCATAACAGTGAGATTCATTTATTAATATAAAGGGAAGACAGCAGTCGAGGGGTTTGTTGGCCTTCAAAACATTCCTATAAAGGACACTGACCAGATCCTCAGTTGCCTAACAGTATCAATCTGACTTTTTAATCTCCATCCATTATATCCAGATAAGATGGTTGAATGGGATGGCTGATTCAATGGACATGACAATGTCCAATGGGCAAACTCTGGGAGATGGTGAGGGACAGGGAGACCTGGCATGCTACAGTCCATGGGATTACAGAGTTGGACACGACTTGGCAACTGACAGCAACAAATTATATCCAGAATATACCTCCCACCTTGAACTCTGAGATTCACTGGAATTTGTGTTTTTTTAAAAGTTTAGATATGCAGATGACACCACCTTTATGGCAGAAAGTGAAGAAGAACTAAACAGCCTCTTGATGAAAGTGAAAGAGGAGAATGAAAAAGTTGGCTTAAAGCTCAACATTCAGAAAACTAAGATCATGGCTTCCGGTCCTATCACTTCATGGCAAATAGATGGAGAAACAGTGTCAGACTTTATTTTTCTGGGCTCCAAAATCACTGCAGACGGTGATTGCAGCCATGAAATTAAAAGACACTTACTCCTTGGAAGGAAAGTTATGACGAACCCAGACAGCATATTAAAAAGCAGAGACATTACTTTGCCATTTGTTGTTTGTCTAGTCAAGGCTATGGTTTTTCCAGTGGTCATGTATGGATGTGAGAGTTGGACTATAAAGAAAGCTGAGCGCCGAAGAATTGATGCTTTTAAACTGTGGTGTTGGAGCAGACTCTTGAGAGTCCCCTGGATTGCAAGGAGATCCAACCAGTCCATCCTAACGGAGATCAGTCCTGGGTGTTCATTGGAAGGACTGATGTTGAAGCTGAAACTCCAATACTTTGGCCACCTGATACAAAGAGCTGACTCATTGGAAAAGACCCTGATGCTGGGAAAGATTGAGGGCAGGAGGAGAAGGGGACAACAGAGGATGAGGTGGTTGGATGGGATCACCGACTCGATAGACATGGGTTTGGGTGCACTTTGGGAGTTGGTGATGGACAGGGAGGCCTGGTGTGCTGCAGTTCATGGGGTTGCAAAGAGTCGGACACAACTGAGCGACTGCACTGAACTGAACTGAAAAGTTGAAAATAACATAATGAATGGGATTTGACTTAGAATAAGAAATATGTTTTGAAACTGTATGTTTGAAAATATTTTCCTCACTTAAGCTCATTTCACCTCATTTCATCCTTGATAAACTTATTTCTTCCTCTATTTCCATCAGGGGAATGAGATTTTGTTAGCAAAGCACTCTACCAATAAAGAATGCTGTAAACTTGCATTTTTCCTTCTCTAAGCATAGAGAAGTGCTTATTTTTATTTGAAAAAGAAAAATAGATTTATGTCAGTAAAAGAAAGGTATCAGCAATTAAAGTAGCATTTCTCTGTGTTTTGCCCTACCTGAGTTTTCATGAAGTTTTACATTTCAGTTCATATAAATAAACTCCAAAATAAAGTATTTAAATGTAAAATCTGAACTTGGTAATAATAATACGTGATCCCCCAAAAAGATATATTTCCCAATCAGAAAATATTGTGGAAGAAATAAAGCATTGTAACAGGGATTTTCCACAGATTTTTTAAAATTGCGAATATGTAGAGACTGGCTCAAAGTTTGAGCTACAACCAATCTTTGGAGAAAAAAAATCCTACAATAAATGATAGTATTAGCTCACACCTATATATAAATTTAAATTTTTAGAGCATTTTGACAAATAGCATCTCATTTGATAGCTTTAGAGAAGACAGAATGCTTTTCTTCTTATGTAATGCTTGTCAAGAGTCAGCAGAAACTGTGTTTTAAATGCAGCTACTCTTGTCCTGGTGGGCTATAGTCCATGGGATCACAAAGAGTTGGACACAACTGACTGGACACCTGCACCCACTCTTGTCCTTATGACTCCCTGAATGATCTTTCTTTCTGCCAAAATAACTACTGTAATATATTTCTGATTTGAGGTAAGAAAATAATAAATTTGAGATTATAATAAATAGTAGGAAAAAATGTACATCAGTTCAGTTCAGTTCAGTCACTCAGTCGTGTCCGACTCTTTACGACCCCATGAATCGCAGCACGCCAGGCCTCCCTGTCCATCACCAACTCCCGGAGTTCACTCAGACTCATGTCTATCGAGTCAGTGATGCCATCCATGGGATTATCTGAAAATGCTTATGAGGGAGTATATAAAAATGTAGGTCACAGTAAAATACATATCTTTAGAAAGACTGGGGCAAAACATGTAAGATGAAAGTAGTTTCTGTATTATGATTTTTTTCCTTTGGTATACTTTCTAAACTTTCCTTAATATTGTTATAATTATATTGTTCATAGGTTTTAGTCTTTAAATAGTAAGTGAATCAAATGGTTGAGGGAGTAATGAGTGTGTGGAGAATATTAACTATTATTTGTGTCACCTGTGTGCCTTTTGTACCTTGAGTTTACATTTACCACATTAAGCCTTACAATTTGTTTACACCCCTAGGAAACCTTTAGTGATTTCCACATGAGTGTAGCCTCCAGGATCCAGCATGGCTCAGAGTGTTCATTAAATATACCCCAGATGAATGACTGTTGAATAAACAAGGGTCTTTCTTAAAGCTCATTAATAATACAAAGTTAGTGGAATAAGCATAGATTTAATGAATATAATCTCTCATAAATGCCTTATATTACATATATCAATATGTGTTTATATTTCAAAATAAGTATAAATATATATTTCTTGTTGTACTTGTTCTCAATACTGTTGTCATTTAGTGCCCAATATTTATATCATTTAATCAAATTAAGGTTATCCTATATATAAATAATGTCTCTATTTTAAACCTGTGCTGTGTTGTGATTAGTCATTCAGTCGTGTCTGCCTCCTTGTGACCCCATGGACTGTAGCCCACCAGGCTCCTCTGTCAATGGGGATTCTACAGACAAGACTACTGGAGTGGGTTGCCATGCCCTCCTCCAGAGGATCTTCCCAAGCCAGGGTTCAAACCCAGGTGACCCACATTACAGGTGGATTTTTTTTTTTTTTAATTGGAGGCTAATTAATTGTAGTGGTTTTTGCCATACATTGACATGAATCAGCCATGGGTGTACATGTGTTCTCCATCCTGAACCCCCCTCCCACCACCCTCCCCATTCCATCAATCAGGGTCATCCCAGTGCACCAGCCCTGAGGGCCCAGTCTCACGCATCAAACCTGCACTGGCGATCTGTTTTACATATGGTAATATAGATGACCAACCTAGATAGCATATTAAAAAGCAGAGACATTACAAAGGTCTGTCTAGTGAAGGCTATGGTTTTTCCAGTGGTCATGTATGGATGTGAGAGTTGGACTATAAAGAAAGCTGAGTGCCGAAGAATTGATTCTTTTGAACTGTGGTGCTGGAGAAGACTCGTGAGAGTCCCTTGGACTGCAAGGAGATTCAACCAGTCGATCCTAACGGAGATCAGTCCTGGGTGTTCATTGGAAGGACTGATGCTAAAGCTGAAACTCCAATACTTTGGCCACCTGATACAAAGAGTTGACTCATTAGAAAAGACCCTGATGCTGGGAGGGATTGGGGGCAGGAGGAGAAGGGGACAACAGAGGATGAGATGGCTGGATGGCATCACCGACTCACTGGACATCAGTTTGGGTAAACTCCGGGAGTTGGTAATGGACAGGGAGGACTGGCGTGCTGTGATTCATGGGGTCGCAAAGAGTCGGACATGACTGAGTGACTGAACTGAACTGAACTGAATATATATGTTTCAATGGTATATGTTTCAAATCATATGTTTCGTATTAATATATGATTCAAATCATCCCACCCTCACCTTCTCCCACAGAGTCCAAAAGTCTGTTCTTTACATCTGTGTCTCTTTTGCTTTCTGCCATATAGGTTCATCATTAACATCTTTTTAAATTTCATATATATGCATTAATATACTGTATTGTTGTTTTTCTTTCTGACTTTCTTCACTCTGTATAATAGGCTCCAGTTTCATCCACCTCATTAGAACTGATTTAAATGCATTCTTTTTAATAGCTGAGTAATATTCCATTGTGTATATGTACCACAGCTTTCTTATCCATTTGTCTGCCAATGGACATCTAGGTTGCTTCCATATCCTAACTATTGTAAACAGTGCTGCAATGAAGATTGGGGTACACGTGTCTCTTTCAATTCTGGTTTCCTCGGTGTGTATGCCCAGCAATGGGATTGCTGGGTCATATGGGAGTTCTATTTCCAGTTTTTTAACAATCTCCACACTGTTTTCCATAGTGGCTGTACTAGTTTGCATTCGCACCAACAGTGTAAGAGGGTTCCCTTTTCTCTGCACCCTCTCCAGCATTTATTGTTTGTAGATTTTTGATAGCCACCATTCTGACCAGCTTGAGATGGTACCTCATTGTGCTTTTAATTTACATTTCTCTGATAATGAATGATGTTGAGCATCTTTTGTATGTGTTTGTCAGCCATCTGTATGTCTTCTTTGTAGAAATGTCTGTTTAGTTCTTTGGCCCATTTTTTTCATTGGGTCATTTTTTTTTTCTGGAATTGAGATGCAAGAGCTGCTTGTATATTTTTGAGATTAATTCTTTGTCAGTTGCTTTGTTTGCTATTATTTTCTCCCATTGTGAAAGCTGTCTTTTATCTTGCTTATAGTTTCCTTCATTGTGCAAAAGGTTTTAAGTCTAATTAGGTCCCATTTGTTTATTTTTGCTTTTATTTCCATTACTCTGGGAGGTGGGTCATAGAAGATCCTGCTGTGATTTATGTCAGAGAGTGTTTTGCCTGTGTTCTCCTCTAGGAGTTTTATAGTTTCTGGTCTTACATTTAGATCTTTAATCCATTTTGAGTTTATTTTTGCATATGGTGTTAGAAAGTGTTCTAGTTTCGTTCTTTTACAAGTGGTTGACCAGTTTTCCCAGAACGACTTGTTAAAGTAATTGTCTTATCTCCATTGTATATTCTTGCCTCCTTTGTCAAAGATAAGGTGTCCATAGGTGCATGGATTTATCTCGGGTCTTTCAATTTTGTTCCATTGATCAATATTTCTGTCTTTGTGCCAGTACCATACTGTCTTAATAACTGTAGCTTTGTATAGTCTGAATTCAGGCACGTTGATTCCTCCAGTTCCATTCTTCTTTCTCAAGATTGCTTTGGCTATTCGAGGTTTTTTGTATTTCCATGCAAATTGTGAAATTATTTGTTCTAGTACTCTGAAAAATACCATTGGTAGCTTGATAGGGGTTGCATTGAATCTATAGATTGCTTTGGGTAGTATACTCATTTTCACTATATTGATTCTTCCAATCCATGAACATGGTATATTTCTCCATCTTTTGTGTCATCTTTGATTTCTTTCCTCAGTGTTGTATAGTTTTCTATACAAAGATCTTTTGTTTCTTCAGGTAGATTTATTCCTAAGTATTTTATTCTTTTCATTGCAATGGTGAATGAAATTGTTTCCTTAATTTCTGTTTTCTCATTGTTAGTGTATAGGAATGCAAGGGATTTCTGTGTGTTAATTTTATATCCTGCAACTTTACTATATTACATTTGATTAGCTCTAGTAATTTTCTGGTGGTGTCTTTAGGGTTTTCTATGTAGAGGATCATGTCATCTGCAAACAGTGAGAGTTTTACTTCTTCTTTTCCAATCTGGATTCCTTTTATTTCTTTTTCTTCTCTGATTGCTGTGGCTAAAACTTCCAAAACTATGTTGAATAGTAGTGGTGAGAGTTGGTACCCTTGTCTTGTTCCTGACTTTAGGAGAAATGCTTTCAATTTTTCACCATTGAGGAGAATGTTTCCTATGGTTTCATCACATATGGCTTTTATTATGTTGAGGTATATTTCTTCTATGCCTGCTTTCTGGAGGGATTTTATCATAAATGGATGTTGAATTTTGTCAAAGGCTTTCTCTGCATCTATTGAGATAGTCATGTGGTTTTTATCTTCCAATTTGTTAATGTGGTGTACCACATTGATTGATATGCAAATACTGAAGAATCCTTGCATCCCTGGGATAAAGCCCGCTTGGTCATAATGTATGATCTTTTTAATACGTTGTTGGATTCCGTTTGCCAGAATTTTGTTAAGGATTTCTGCATCTATGTTCATCAGTGATATTGGCTTGTAGTTTTCTTTTTTTGTGGCTTCGTTGTCCGGTTTTGGTATTAGGGTGATGATGGCCTCATAGAATGAGTTTGCAAGTTCACCTTCCTCTGCAATTTTCTGGAAGAGTTTTATTAGGATAGGTGTTAGCTCTTCTCTAAATTTTTGGTAGAATTCATCTGTGAAGCCATCTGGTCCTGGGCTTTTGTTTGTTGGAAGATTTTGATTACAGTTCCGATTTCCATGCTTGTGATGGGTCTGTTAAGATTTTGTGTTTCTTCCTGGTTCAGTTTTGGAAGATTATACTTTTCTAAGAATTTGTCCATTTTTTCCAAGTTGTCCATTTTACAGGCATATTGTTGGTGATAGTAGTCTCTTATGATCCTTTGTATTTCTGTGTTTTCTGTTGTGATTTCTCCATTTTCATTTCTAATTTTGTTGATTTTATTCTTCTCCCTTTTTTTCTTGATGTGTCCGGCTAATGGTTTGTCTATTTTATTTATCTTCTCAAATAACCACCCTTTAGTTTTGTTGATTTTTGCTATAGTCTCCTTTGTTTCTTTTTCATTTATTTCTGCCCTAATTTTTATGATTTCTTCCCTTCTACTAACCCTGGGGTTCTTCATTTCTTTTTCTAGTTGTTTTAGGTGTAAAGTTAGGTTATTTATTTGATTTTTCTCTTGTTTTTTGAGGTAAGCTTGTGTTGCTATGAACCCCTTAGCACTGCTTTCACTGACTCCCATAGGTTTTGGGTGTCGTGTTTTCATTTTCATTCATTTCTATGCATATTTTGATTTATTTTTTGATTTCTTCTGTAATTTGTTGGTTATTCAGAAGCGTGTGGTTTAGCCTCCATATATTTGCATTTTTAATAGTTTTATTCCTGTAGTTGACATCTAACCTTACCACATTGTGATCAGAAAAGATCCTTGAAATGATTTCAAGTTTTTAAATTTACCAAGGCTAGATTTATGGCCCAGGATGTGATTTATCTGGAGAATGTTCCATGTGCACTTGAGAAAAAGGTGAAATTCATTGTTTTGGGGTGAAATGTTGCAGGTGGATTTTTTACCAGCTTAGCTACCAGGGAAACCTAGGGTGAGCTAAAAGTGATTCTTTGTTAGTAGCACACTTGAAAATATTTTAGGTTAAAACTTACAAGTGGGCTGAAACTGTGCAGTGTATAGTTTCCTAATTAAAGTAAAAAACAACCTATAATTATTTCTAGTTCTGTATTCTTCAATATTTAACATACCACAATATCAGATGTGGTATAGTTCAAAATGCAGTCAGTACTTTCAATTTCTTATGAGATATTATTATACCTTTTCTTGGCCCATCTGGGTCATTCACTAGTTTGAAAGAGAAAAGAAAAAAGTGAATAGACACATTTGGTTAAATCCTAGTTTTTGAGGCTCACTAAATGTCTTCTTTGAAAACCAGGAAATGCTAATGCATGGAAGCAGTGTGCCGACACAGTCAGCAAAGGAAACCACTCTGCTAAGTTGATAAATAAGGATTTATGCAAACTAATTTATATATAAAATGGCCAATGTTTTTTTCCTCCAGAATGGTATAATATCTGAGGCCTTGGATTTTCAGTTTTCTTGTGGTAGTTTTCCATTAAAAAGTTTTATTCAAGTAACTTTTATTGAATTGCTCCTATGTGCAAGATAAATGGGATGGTGTACGTAAGATACCTTGGAAAGTGCAAAGTCTATACAAATAAAAAGTGTTGCTATTATGTCCCTGAGTAATTTCTAATTTCTCCATGTCAGAAGAGGGTTGCCTACAATCTTGATTCTTTGTCATCCATTTGAACTTCGATGATCCTTACATTTGGGCTTCCCTGATAGCTCATTTGGTAAAGAATCCACCTGCCATGGAGGAGACCCAGATTCGATTCCTCTGTCAGGAAGATCCCCTGGAAAAGGGATAGGCTACCCACTCCAGTGTTCCTGGGCTTCCCTTGTGGCTCAGCTGGTAAAGAATCTGCCTGCAATGCTGGAGACCTGGGCTCAATCCCTGGGTTGGTAAGATCCCCTGGAGAAGGGAAAGGCTACCCACTCCAGTATTCTATCCTAGAGAATTCCATGAACTATATGTAGTTGAAGGGGTCACAAAGAGTCGGACATGATTGAGCAGCTTTCACTTTTAATCCTGACTTTTAAACTTATTATTTTTGGCCCATTATGTTGTTTCTACCATAACCGACAGATTCCCACTAGACTCATAATTTAAAAATGAAGATGACTGATTCGGTCACAAAAGAATATGAGCTTTAAGGTCAGAACTCTAGATTTTAAGTCTTGGATGTGCAATTTAATAACTGTTTGGATGTGGGCATCCATTTTATTTGCTGGAGTCTTAGTTCCCTGTCCATAAAATATGATTTGTAACCTACATCTTAACTTGTGTGTGCCTCTGTGTTAAGTCACTTTAGTCGTGTCTGACTCTTTGCGACCTTATGAACTGGAATGCACCTGGCTCCTCTGTCCATAGGATTCTCCTGGCAAGAACACTGTAGTAGATTGCCATGCCCTCCTCCAGGGGATATTCCAGATCCAGGGATTGAATACACATCTCTTATGTCTCTAATTTGCTTATTGATATTGTTGTGAAAGTATATATAGTGAGTACAATAGCTTATGGAAAAACCCAAATGAACTCTGGCCAACCCGATATGTGAAGCTAATGTGATCTTGATGATAAGTACATATCAATTATTATCTTTTTTGTTATAAATATGTGGCTCTAAACTCCATATAATGTCCACCCTTTTCCTCAGAGGTTCTTTCAATGCAAAAAAAAAAACAAAAAAAGTCAGTGCTTAATTTGATCTTGAAATGAGAAAGTCTTTCCTTCTGGTGTTAGAGACAACAGTTTTTGTCAATTTCAGAGCAACCTCTATACATCAGCAGAACTTGACACCTATACTGATAAAATTCGTCTGTCTTGAAACTGACCAAAGCTGCAGGTAATATCCAAAAGGACTATCCTATTGTTAAGAACATTTGCAATAGAGGGGATGGGAAATGTGTTAGAGTCTTCATTTCATTTGGGCTTGGAAAATACACATTATGTTGAAAGAGAAAACTAGAGAGCAATAATTTTTTCTTTTCAGTTTAATGACTAGTTGATTTCCATTAGAAATAATTAGAAATGCCCCTATAAATGATATGAACAAGTTTATGTAAGTGGGTCACTTTTGTTCCATGTGGAGAAATATCCTGTATAAATCTAAGTTCCAAATATCTCTGTACATGGTAACCATATGTGTTAATATAAATATTCTAATTTATAATGAAATCAACTTTTCCTTAATCTTTTTCAAATTTAAAGAAAGATAAGAGTTACTTCTGGGTACAAAGATTAGTAAAGACAGTTATAATAGGTACTGACTTAAAAATTGTGTCAGTTCTGCACTTTAAGAGCTTGTGAATACACTTTATGAACATCTTTATTTTAAAATTGGATTTCAAAATGTTTCAACTTTAGCTAAGATTTAGTTTAATGAGTTTTCATTTTAACATTGTCTTTTTGAAACACAAGATGCCACTCTTTCATTCATCAAATTTGCTTTTTCTCATCTAAATTTTTACATTTACAACTTTGAGAATTCCACCTTATGTGGGAAAGCATTCTAAACAGAGATACATTCCATGCACTTTATTTGATAAAAACATTGAATTCACTTAACTACAAAGTTGGAGGTATGGGAAATAGCAACAAGATATGAAAAAGATCTCTAAGGCCCAAAGCAAAGTATGGGACCTTTTTGGTCTAATTTTTAACAGCTGATCAATAGTAACTTTTTTTTTTTTTTTTGCAGTTTCTGAAATCTCTGAATGGATTATGAATTGCTGTTATTATTATGCCAGTTGAATATCTGAACATGCAGACCCACCTTGACACTACTATTAAATTATAAATGATTTGCTCTTTTATAAATGTGAATGGATTTAAATAACATTTGATTTGTGCTTGTACATTCTCCAAATAGTACCACTCTTTAAGCCTGTATGGTCATTTAAGCTCTATTCAGTCAATCATCTTTTTTTTTAGTTTTTATTCACTGATCATATGAGTGATTTTTATTTCTTGCCCTTTTCAATCTTGGGAACATTTTTTTAAGAACCTTAGAGTAAGTCAAGATAACTGACTCCTACAGTTTCAATATCTCCTTACTGAATTTTGATATCATAGTTTTGGTTTAATCATAAAATACACCATATATTTGGCATCTTTGGCAGATTCCATTCTTTAAAACTTAAAAAAATAGCATTGTCGTTGAAATAAAATATTAATTGGGAATGGTATGCATTGGAGAAGGAAATGGCAACCCACTCCAGTGTTCTTGCCTGGAGAATCCCAGGGACAGGGGAGCCTGGTGTGCTGCCGTCTATGGGGTCGCACAGAGTCGGACACGACTGAAACGACTTAGCAGCAGCAGCAGCAGTGGAGATTTTCTGTCATTTGCTTTTAAATTGTTTATTAATAAGATTAGCCTTTAGGTTGGAATATTGTTGATCAGCCAGACATCTTTGAGTTAAAAAATGAATGGTTTGCAAGATCTCTGAAGCAAGCAAGAATATGCAGTGTTTTGTCAAAATTTAAAAAATTCCTAACCCAGCTACTAGATGCCTTAAAAATATGTACAACTTTTGCATATAGTACAAGGTTGGAAATGAGTATCTTAGCACAACTGACGAAGAAGGCAATGGCATCCCACTCTAGTACTCTTGCCTGGAGAATCCCGTGGACGGAGGAGCCTGGTAGGCTGCAGTCCATGGGGTTGCTAGGAGTCGGACACGACTGAGCTACTTCCCTTTCACTTTTCACTTTCATGCATTAGAGAAGGAAATGGCAACCCACTCCAGTGTTCTTGCCTGGAGAATCCCGGGAACGGGGGAGCCTGGTGGGCTGCCATCTATGGGGTCGCACAGAGTCGGACACGACTGAAGCGACTTAGCAGCAGCAGCAGCAGCACAACTGAAAGAGTTCAAAGAAAGAATTATTGAAAATAAAATAGCATGTTTATTATTCTAACCATTTGGTAAAAACGGTTTTTTTCACAGATTAAAAAAATTGTTCAAGTTTAATAAAATTCACCATCTATTGTTTTCTTCCACTGACTAAACAGTACATTGTTGGGTATATATGGCACAACCAATACAATATTTTAAAGTAATTAACGTCAAATTAAAATAAACAAATTTATATTTAGAAAAATAAAATAAAGCTATACTTCATCAGAAAAAAAAAGACATTTAAAAAACCCTTTTTATGTTTTTTAAATTTTTATTGGAGAAGCTGATTTACAATGTTGTATTAATTTCAGGTGCACAGCAAAGTGAATCCCTCTTTTTTAAAAAAAGTGTACACACTAGAACCTTAATTTGAAATTTAGTATTTCAGTTTGTCTCTAACTTACATTTCCTGCTATCTTTCCAATCATGAAATTCTGTATAGTTACTAGATTGTTGTACTCAGTTTTCCAAAGAGGTTTGCAAATTCCATCTTCAAAGCTCTATCCTTACTCTTGGTTTGGAATTATTTGCACCTTCTTTACATTCCATTATGGTCTCAGATTCTAGCTCTGAGAACAACTCCTCACTGCAAATCCCAGCCCATGGTCACTTCACATTTATCTGAACTTATATTACAGTTATTATCTTTGTTCTATTTTGAGATTAAGATTATATTACCATATATTAAGGGCTTCCCAGGTGGCACTAATGGTAAAGAACCTGGCTGTCAGTGCAGGAGACATAACAGACTCAAGTTGGATCCTTGGGTTGGGAAGATCCTCTGAAGGAGGACAAGGCAACCCACTCCAGTATTCTTGCCTGGAGAATCCCTATGGACAGAGGAACCTGGAGGGCTCTTTGCAGCCCATAGGGTCGCAAAAAGTTGGACATGACTGAAGCGACTGAACACACATCATGTATTACTGCAGGTTACCTCTAAAGTTGATCCCAAGTATATCATCATCAGTTCAGTTCAGTTCAGTTCAGTCGCTCAGTCGTGTCCAACTCTTTGCGACCCCATGAATCGCAGCACACCAGGCTTCCCTGTCTATCACCAACTCCCGGAGTTCACTCAGACTCACGTCTGTCGAGTCAGTGATGCCATCTAGCCATCTCATCCTCTGTCGTCCCCTTCTCCTCCTGCCCCCAATCCCTCCCAGCATCACAGTCTTTTCCAATGAGTCAACTCTTCGCATGAGGTGGCCAAAGTACTGAAGTTTCAGCTTTAGCATCATTTCTTCCAAAGAACACCCAGGACTGATTTCCTTTAGAGTGGACTGGTTGGATCTCCTTGCAGTCCAGGGGAATCTCAAGAGTCTGCTCCAACACCACAGTTCAAAAGCATCAATTCTTCGGTGCTCAGCTTTCTTTATAGTCCAACTCTCACATCCATACATGACTACTAGAAAAACCATAGCCTTGACTAGACGAACCTTTGTTAGCAAAGTAATGTCTCTGCTTTTGAATATGCTATCTAGGTTGGGCATAACTTTCCTTCCAAGGAGTAAGCGTCTTTTAATTTCATGGCTGCAGTCACCATCTGCAGTGATTTTGGAGCCCCCCAAAATAAAGTCTGACACTGTTTCCACTGTTTCCCCATCTATTTCCCATGAAGTGATGGGACCAGATGCCATGATTTTAGCTTTCTGAATGTTGAGCTTTAAGCCAACTTTTTCACTCTCCTCTTTCACTTGCATCAAGAGGCTTTTTAGTTCCTCTTCACTTTCTGCCATAAGGGTGGTGTCATCTGCATGTCTGAGGTTATTGATATTTCTCCCGGCAATCTTGATTCCAGCTTGTGCTTCTTCCAGCCCAGCGTTTCTCATGATGTACTCTGCATATAAATTAAATAAGCAGGGTGACAATATACAGCCTTGACGAACTCCTTTTCCTATTTGGAATCAGTCTGTTGTTCCATGTCCAGTTCTAACTGTTGCTTCCTGACCTGCATATAGGTTTCTCAAGAGGAATGCAAAGGCTAATAAATATCATCCTCTGTACTTGTAAATTCTCTCCAACATATATCCCAACATATAAAAGCAGTTTAATATTTGTGAGCTATTCTCTAGCTGAAAAGAATACTATCAATCAGTCAAAATCAGAATTATTTATCAATGTAAAAGAAATTAAGCTCTTTACTATTAAACATATGTCTAGGTATCGGAGTATTACCTATTGGAATCCTTGAACAGTTATTTTAATATGGAAATGAGAATGAGGTAAAATAAACCTAAAAATCTTATCCAAGTTAGTTGAAAAGTTTGTTCTAAGTTAAACATTGCATTTGTAGAAATTGACTCCACTAATTTCATTAGGTGGTGAATTTTTCTTAGAACAATAGTAAACCTCACTGCAGGCCTTCCACTAGTAAATTCAACTCCATTAATGATGAAGTTGAGTGTGAGTGTGTGTGTGATAACATGGATGAAAGATTAAATTTATTTTTCCTACCTTGAATAAAATATACTTTTGAATCTTAAACAGGGTTAAAAATGTTGAATGTGCAAGGTTATCTAAAGACAAAATCTTTAAGCTATCTGGTATGCATTTTGAGAGTGAGTATCAAAAAAAAATGAGTAGATAATTCAGGTTTCTAATATTGGAAGAGGAAGGCTCAGCAACTATGGATTGTTTCTACTAAATTGATTACCTATTATTTTTAACAAGAAACAGAAACCAATTTTTAAATTTTACAACAGTTTCAGTCTTTAAAAAAAAATTAACAATAAATGGTAGAAGCATGATAGAAGCAAACATACATAAAGGTATGTTCAGTGGTGTTTCCGTATCACAACTTGACAATAAACAGAATAAAAGGTCTCAGAAATAGAATTACTTTTTCCTGAGTTGCTCAGTTTTTCACATGTAAGTCTTCAAAAGGGCTACCTTGATAGCTCAGCTGATAAAGAATCTGCCTGCAAAGCAGGAGACCCTGATTTGATTCCTGGGTCAGGTAGGTCTGCTGGAGAAGAGATAGGCTACCCACTTCAGTATTCCTGGGCCTCCCTTGTGCTCAGCCGGTAAAGAATCTGCCTGCAATGCAGAAGATCTGGGTAGATCCCTGGGTTGGGAAGATCCCCTGGAGAAGGGAAAGGCTACCCACTCCAGTATTCTGGCCTGGAGAATTCCATGCACTGTATATCCCATGGGGTCACAAAGAGTCAGACACAACTGAGTGACTTTCACTTTTAAGCCTTCAAAATGGTCATTAAATTCATTAAATCTTTGGCCTTTCTGCTGAAACTCTGAATAATTTTTCCTTACCTGTGTGGAACTATGACCACTTCTGTTAAACACGGACCTTTTTCATATTTAAAATGGCAAGGCAGTACTAAACTGCATTTGTGCCTGTGATTATTTTGTCAGTCTCCCAGTGGCTCAGTAGTAAAGAATCTGCCTACAGTGTGGGAGCTGCAGGAGACGTGGGTTCTATTCCTGGGTCGGGAAGATCCCCTGGAGGAGGGCACAGCAACCCACTCCAGTATTCTTGCCTGGAGAATACCATGGACAGAGGACCCCGGCAGGGCATGGTCCATAGGGTCACAAAGAGACAGACATTACTGAAGCTACTTAGCACGGCACCAGTTAAATATTACTAAAGTCATGTTTTTCCTTGTTTCATGCAAAAAAAAAAAAAAAATACACACACACACAGATCACTGTTTTGGGTAGTCATTGAAAACTTTTATTTGCCAATATTATAACCTTAGAAAGGTAGCAATGTGTGCATTCACTCTTATTTTTGTTTTGTTGCTACTGCTAAGTCACTTCAGTCGTGTCCGACTCTGTGCGACCCCATAGACGGCAGCCCACCAGGCTCCCCCCTTTCCTGGGATTCTCCAGGCAAGAACACTGGAGTGGGTTGCCATTTCCTTCTCCAATGCATGAAAGTGAAAAGTGAATGTGAAGTCGCTCAGTCGTATCTGACTCTTAGCAACCCCATGGACTGGAGCCTACCAGGCTCCTCCATCCATGGGATTTTCCAGGCAAGAGTACTGGAGTGGGGTGCCATTGCCTTCTCCGTATTTTTTGTTGTTGTTGTTACTACCTGCCTATTTATTTGTTCATTTGGCAGCTATGTATTAAGTTCCTACACTATCCCATTAACTAAGCATTGGGGATTTAGATAAACCTAGTCACTGCCATAAGGATCCTTTTATTTAGTGGGAAAAACAGGAAATAAATAATAATTACAAAAATAAAGTATATTCTATAATTGATCTAGCATGTGAAATGATACCTGTCTGGGTATATAATAATTCAATAGTTGTACAATTTAAAGCATTTTATATTTATAGAATATTTTATCTTTTAAAGTATTTTGTTGTTTATCCTTTAGCACAAATTAAAAACATCTGAGACTGCCTCTCAGCTGTTCTTTTAATCAATATGACTAATGGATACATGTATTCAGAAACAAAATTTTCCCTTTAGCAGAAGATTATTGAGAGATAACTACTGAATGGTAATTTTCTTTTCCATTTATATTTGTGGTTATGCTGACATTTCAGTAAGGTTTTATTGAAGCAATAAGGTCACTCAGTAAAATGCAGATGACGAATCTAATAATAGTGTTAATTATGCTTTATTTCATACATATAGACATGCAGAATCTGAGTCATAGCTAGGATGTTAATTACTTTATAAGGATTAGAATAAATTAAGGTAGGGGCTCCATCTATGTATTAATTAAAAGTTCACAATGGGATCAGCAATTCAGATAAGGAATAAAATGTGGTTGAATGCTTATTTCGCTATGAACTTTAGGATGTTTATTGGCAGAAATATCTTGAAAAGTTCAAAACATTAGCATTGTCACATTTTAACAGCTTTTTCCCTCTGAGTTACTTCTGTAAAGACTTTTGGTAAATTTGACCATTGCAAACCCTTTCCATCTTCTTGAAATACTACTTTTGACTACTGTAAAATCATATTTTCCTTCCATGTTTCCCTCCACCTCCCAGATCTATCTTTTTCAGTCTCCTTTTCTGACTGTCATCAGTGTTGAAGTCTCAGGGCTCCATCCTGAGTCCCTCTCAAGCCTCTATGTATTAGGGCTTCATCATGTATTGTTTCAATTGTGTGCCATGATTTTGATGACCTTTTTTAGGTAATCTCATTTATTCCCATGGGTTGAAATTTCAACTTCATCATGATGTCTCCTAAATTCAAATTTTCAGTCCTGACCTTCCTCCTGAAATCCAGAATCATATAGTCAACACCATATTTGACATCTCCACCTAGAATATCAATGGGCTTCCCTGGTGGCTCAGACAGTAAAGAGTCTGCCTGCGTTTTGGGAGACCTGGGTTCAATCCCTGGGTTGGGAAGATCCCCTGGAGAAGGGAACAGCTACCCACTCCAGTATTCTGGCCTGGAGAATTCCATGGACAGGAGCCTGCAGGCTATAGTTCATGCAGTCTCAAAGAGTCGGACATGACTGAGCGACTTTCACTTTCACCTAAATACCCTGTCCATGACAGAATTCTTGCTTTCTTTCCCTTCACTCCTTACCCCAGAACTCATTTTCTGCATCCCATCTCTACTCCTTATTTTCTTACCATATACTTCACCATCTCTCACTGAGCTCCACTTGCCTTCATTCTGTTCCTACATAAATAATGTCTATATAATGCCACCGTACTTCCCACATAGGGCCTTTGGTTCTTCTGCCTGCAATGGCCTGTCGCCAGAAATCGACCTCTGCTTTCCTAACAGGCATCACTATCGCATCACTCTAGTGACACTTCTTAGATCTTGAAAAGTGTATTTCTTATTTATTCCCTTTCTCCCTCCCTTCCTTCCTCCCTTTCTCCCTCACTCCATTACCTTATTCCTTTCCTGAATTCTCTCATTTTTATAACATTGTTCTACCCTCATCCCCTTTGTGCATAACACAGTTTAATGTAACAAAGAATAAATAAATACCTGCCAAATGGCATGGTTTCATCAAATTCTCATTTTTCTAACTGATCTTTTCTGAGGATACCTCAGAACGGTGGAGGGCATGCATGTCCATGTGAGAGTGAGCTGCTACTTCACCTAATGTTATCATTATCTAAAGTTATCTAAATATTTGAAATATTCTGTGCTAACAACTCTTGCTTCCTCTTGAGACTGTGAATAGAATTATTTCCAGATGGTCCAGAAGTTTCAGCATATTGCTACAGTTAACAAAAAGCTTTTGTAAATGTTATATTAACCACTAAGGAGCATGTGCTACCATTAATTTGTGTTATGAATTCCTGTTAATGACAGAATTTGCCTGTACATGCATTTTTCTCCTAAAATCATATATAATGATTAGAGTACTGGTTGCAGAAAATTATAGATAACGAAAGACTGACACCACAGTACTTAAAAACATGTTAGATGTGCCTTTTAGTAAAGAACTAAATTTTCAGATGTTACGGAAGTACTTCACTGTTTGAGTTTAAGAAAAATTTCTTTTAAAAATCTGCTAAAATAAAGCTAAGGAGACTTTGATTATTGTTGTTAAGTGAAAAAAGAAAGAGTCACTCAGTCATATCTGACTCTGTGACCCCATGGACTGTAGCCCACCAGGCTCCTCTATTCATAGAGTTCTGTAGGCAACAATACTGGAGTGGGTAGCCATTCCCTTCTCCAGGGGACTCTGTGACCCCATGGACTATAGTCTGCCAGGCTCCTCTGTCCATGGAATTCTCCAGGCGAGAATGCTAAAGTGGGTAGCCATTCTCTTCTTCAGGGTATTTTTCTGACCGAGGGATTGAATCCAGGTCTCCTGCATTGCAGGTATTTTCGTTACCATTGGAGCCACATGCTAAGGTGATACCTGGGTTATTGTTGTTAAGGAGTGTATAAAATGTATTCATTTATCTTTTTCTTTTCTTGTATTTATATCAAGTAAATCAATGGAAAATTCTCTTTGGAACATTATATTTCTCTTTGTTACTGTGAATAAATTAGCAGTATATTGCATTCAATAGTACAGAGTTTTTTTGAAGTTCCTTAATGTGAATATAAACAAAGAAATAAGCTTAACATCAATATCCCTGCCCTTTACTTAGTTATTTCCAGAACATTTCCAGGATAGAACATTTAAAAAGTCATTTGGGCTCACTGTAGTTTGACTGAAGTAAGCTAAAGATTGCTTTATTGACTGGACCAGTGTATTAATCGAAGAAGGAAGAAAGGTTATCACACAGTATCTGGAAAGTTTTAAAAAAAGTGGAGTGGGATTTCCTAAAATTTTCTTCTACCTACTTATAAATAGTTCATTTAAATGAAAAAGACAACTCTAAAATTATTAGGAGGAAAGAGAACCAATAATGAATTCAAGGTCATAAAGTAAACTTCTTATTTCTTTACAAGAACCTAGGGCTATAGCTTCTTTTGCTGCTTGCCAGCTTATATATGGTTACCAGGGAAACTTCCTGTTCTAAATTATGCTGCGTGAAACTTACATGTATTCTCTTAATTTAGATCCCATATTTAGATTCCATTTAAAATAACTAGGATGTGGTAGGAGGGAATTCTCTAATATATCATTTAACATTTGTAGTTTCTTTTTTAAAACGAAAAACTAAGATGGCACATAAGTATTTATAATAGTATAAATCAATACATAGCACTTTTAAACATCTCATAAATCAGGCCTATCTGGTTTCTTTGTCTAAATAGAATAAATTAGGCAAAAAGCAATGTTTTACTTAGAGTGATTTTATGTATGAATATTAAAAACTATACCACAGAGTGTAGTATTCATAAAGCATTTCTGTTTTGTATTTCTTGTGGCAAAATATGTGCTAGAGATTGTGGGCATACTTTCAAATGGAAATAAATACTTGTAGAGTTTTAGAGAATCTAGTACTTCAGTCTTTCATGGAAACCTTGTCTTCAGGTATTAGATATCTCTGTTCATTGACTTCTTTGTTCATTCAACAAGCACATACCTGTTAACTATCAGGTACATTGCAATGTGCTAAGCACAGAGGATTCCAAATCAAATATTTTACCTACTCTCAACAAGACTAGAGAAAAAGGTGGCAATAAGTCAGTCATCTTGGTATGCTGTGATAAATTCTGTAAAAGGGAAATGCACTGGGGGCCAGAGTCAGGGTGGAGGAACATTCAGATGAGTTCTTCTGGACCTGGAAGGAGCGATAGATTAAAGACTTTTTAAGTCAAGGAGTAACTCAGATGATCTGATTTGCATTTGAAAATAACTCTGATGGCAATGTGAAGGCTGATGGGGATTCATCCAGATTAGAGATAAGAACACAGTATGCTGGGAGACCACCTTGTTATTCAAGTTTGGAAAGATAAGAACGTGAATGAAGGCATTTGCAGTAGGAATATCAAGAAGGGATGCCAAAGAGTGTTGATGTGGCAATGATTTGGAGTCAAAGGATGTTAGAGAGAAAAAAAATACACATTGTTTTATATAGGTATTGTATAGGTTAGGAAAAGATGGCCTAGAAAATGATGCTTGCATGTAGTCTAAAACTTAGATGAAACAGCTGTTGTCACTGTTGAACATGCTCTATTTTCAGGAACATTTTTTACACTGGGTTAAAATAATAAAAACTTTCTGTAATGGTTATAAATTGTGAAATTATATATTTAATTTTCCTTCATGTATATGTGACATTTTGAACTTGAACAAATAAAAAACTAAAAAGATAAAAACTGATTTTTAAAAAAAAATCAAAGCTGATTAAATCAGATAAAAATATTTCTGCAAAAGGTTGCCCCTTAAGAAAGCTGGTATTTTTCAGAGAAATATATTTTAGAGTTCGTTTCTGACATAAATTTATAAAATCAGTTAATGTCATCTAACATTTCCTTAACTATAATGATATTCTTAATGGAAAAGATATTAGAAGGTTGTATAATTAAATGCATATTTGAACCTGTGGTTATTCTGTTCCTAGTATTACTCATAAAAGCATAAAAGTGACCATCTGGGTAAAGCAGGAATGTAGTTTTGGAACCCTTCCTGATAGCCTTGACCCTTTAAACTCATAGCTGAGATTTAATGTCAAAATAAGTTATAGAAAAACATGACAACAAAACATCTCCTTTTCTATTCCCCTTTAAAAATGACTAAAACTCAAGATGTATTGCATATCTAACCGCTATTAATTTAGGAACATTTCATAATCATCAATATGATAAGCAGTTCATATCAGTTCACAAGTACTTAAAAACTGTAGTTTTTAAGTACTTATGAAATACACTGAGAAAACATGAGTATTCCACTGACTTGTGGAGGAAGGAATCTATATTATATAGTGTTATGACTGTTAATTTGCTTTGGGACCACATATGAAGTTCGTTTTATATTGGTTTCTTACTTACATACTGTGTTTTTCAAAATACTATAAAATGGATATTTAGGGCTATAGGCATTGATATTAGAAAGTTCCATAATTTATTTGATGACGACTTAGAAAATCCCATGGACGGAGGAGCCTGGTAGGCTGCAGTCCATGGGGTCGCTAAGAGTCGGATACGACTGAGCGACTTCACTTTCACTTTTCACTTTCGTGCATGGCACCCCACTCCAGTGTTCTTGCCTAGAGAATCCCAGGGATGGGGGAGCCTCGTGTGCTGCCGTCTGTGGGGTCACACAGAGTTGGACACGACTGAAGTGACTTAGCAGTAGCAGTAAGTAACTAACATAGACTTTCACATATTTTTTTTTTTATTACATTTTTGCTAAATATTTTGTAAAGTAGCTTGTGCTATTTTACTTTTAGGCACAATTTTGAACATAACTCACTTAGAATCACTATAATAGACATTGTCATAGTCTGTCTCAGCATAAGATACGTAGTGATTCCCAAGACAGTTTAGTGCAGTGAATTTTTTGAAATTATGTCTTTTTATAAATAATTGTTTTCAGAACATGTAATTAATAACATATTATGTTCCATTAAATGGAAATTTATGTAATTTTTTCAAAATATATGCTTATATTAAAGAAAGGAAGGCAGAATATAAATGTCAGCTATTCTTCACTGCATCTATTTTGAGACCACTGCAAGGAGATCCAACCAGTCCATCCTAAAGGAAATCAGTCCTGAATATTCATTGGAAGGACTGATGTTGAAGCTGAAACTCCAATACTTCAGCCACCTGATATGAAGAGCTGACTCATTTGAAAAGATCCTGATGCTGGGAAAGATTGGAGGCAGGAGGAGAAGGGGATGATAGAGGATGAGATGGTTGGATGGCATCACTAACTCAATGGAGATGAGTTTGAGTAGACTCCAGGAGTTGGTGATGGACAGGGAGGCCTGGCGTGCTGCAGTCCATGGGGTCGCAAAGAGTCGGACACGACTGAGCGACTGAACTGAGCTGAACTGAATAGGAATTATGTTCTATCAGCTGAAAGAGATTATATATGCTTGGATGAATTATATCTGTCATTCACAAAGTAGTTTATAACTACAGACAAAAGTTTAGGAAGTGTTTTCAGGTTTAAAAATAATTTCTTATTAAGATAACAGGAATTTGTCAAATGGTTTGGGTTTACCTTCAAAGTTTATCTAGAATCTCACCTCCAATCCTCTCACCTTGATCTAAGCTATTATCATGAGAATGAGTCATTGTATTGGCCTCCTAACTAACTAGTTGATTGCAGCAGAACAGACTAGGCTTTTGCAGGCAATGATTCTTAACTTTCCAAACCTCAGTGGCTTAACACCAAAAGTAATTCATATATCTTACTGACAAAGGTCTGCTTTATTTTGACAAGACGAAGATGCTAGAGGCGACTTCTCACAGTCACTCAAGGATCCAGGCTGAGGGAAGCTGTGCGATTCCATGTCGCCAGCTGAAACAGTAGGGAAAAAGACTAGATAATTCTAGAGTCACAGCAAAAAAGTGACACAGGTCACTACTGCTCATCTGGACATCAGTCCTGTCGCCCCACTAACTACAGAGAGGCTGAGAAACACACTTTTTATATGCCCAAGCAGCAAAAGGGGACTGGGAACTCTCAAGCACTCTTAATGTCTTCCCCACTAGTTTAGACCATCAAACCCTCCTTGCTACAAGATAATTTCAATAGAATAGTAAAATGATCATTTTAATTATCGGATCATGTCACTCTTCTCTTTGAAATCATATTGAATGGCTCCCTATTTAATTCAGAAGGAAAACCAATGTCCTTACTATGAACCACAAAGTCTAACATAGACCCTCCTGAGTGGCTCACTCCCTTCCTTCTTTTAAGTCTCCTTGTTGAGGGGCCCTTCTTTATTACCCTGCTTTATTTTTCTCCATGGCATTTACCACTCTGACAAACTGTGGTTATTGGTTTTGCCTATTTATTGTTTGTCTCTTCCTACTAGAATGCAAGCTACAGAGGGCAAGGACTTTCTTTAATTCACCCTTTTAACACCAATGCCGAGTGGTGCCTGACATGTTAGAACATGAATGAATGGAGGAATGAATGAATAGGATGCCCCTAAGAACTGTGTTGAAAATCTCCTTGCCTCTGTATAGTTAACTTGTTTGTCATATATTATTCTTTAAGAAACATGTTTTATTGTTCCCTTACTTCCTTTTTCCCCCTTGTTTCTGAAGGTATCACTGAAATTTATCATACAAAGACATGTACCATGCTAAATGGGATCCAGGTTGAAAACAGTAAAAATGAGAGATTAAAGGCAAACCTGGGGTACCTGTATAGAAAGATTATATCAAAGGTAGAGAATCTGCAGGTCAAGGGAGGTCTGATTTGGCATGATTTTTTTAATGTAGCTTCTGAACCATGTAGGATTAGTAATAGAATATAGAACCATAAATGAATCTTTTTCTTAGTTTTATTTAATTTATATTAGAATGAGACTGTATCTGATTGTTGACGTGAGAAGAGCTTATCACTGCCATTTTTATAGTAAAATCATAATTACCAAATTAAATAATTGTTTAAGATTTCAAGTAAGCAGATGCTTACTAATGTAACAAACAGAGAAAAATATACTTTCCTATGCACATACACATTTACATAGGTAGAATTAAGGAATGGGTATTTATAAGATAAAGAGAAAGAGCTCAGAGGTAATAGGAAAAGTGCTGATTTAACATTGACAGTTGCAAAATGAAAAATGTTAATGCCCTTTTTAGTTCACTTGACAGGAGATGACCTGTCAAAGAAGGGAAGAAGAAGGGAGTTTGGGTGAATTATTTACTAGTGTGAGACTGATAATGTATTATGCCTGAATGGAATTTGAGTTCTTTGCCAGTGGACAGTCTAATATACCAGAACCAAACCCAGGCGTTGACTATTAGCAGGAGGTCTTGAAAACAAGGTAGTGATGGGCTGGTGCTTATAAAGAGCTGGCTTTGGGAACTGCTGGAACCCCCTGCTGCTATTCCTGTGAATTCCATTGTGGTCATCTTAAAATGCTTTTATTTTTTACTCCATCTGAAGCATGACAAGCAGGCTGTGTGCAATGGCAGAAAAATGACAAGAGGTGATCCGTGAGAAAATTCTGTCAGATTCCATCATATATACATGTAAATGGCAGCATTTATTGCCTATTTCTGAGGACATGGCAACTAGTAGTTGTTACTTTGTTTCCTAAAGTAACAAGTGTCTCAGAAATAGTAAACTGATATCCCATTGTGTGTCAGAGTTCTCGAGAGAAACAGAACCAATTTTTTTTTTTTTTAAGATTTTTTAGTAAAGAATTGGATCACATGATTATGGAGGCGGAAAAGTCCCCAGACCTGCAGCCAGCAAGACTCAGGGGAGCTGATAGTAAGGTCCCAGTCTAAATGTGAAACCTTGAGAAGCAGGAGAGTCATTGGTAAATGTTCCAATTCAAGTCTGAGGGTAAAGACAGGAGAAGACTGATGTCCCCAGCTCCGAGGTAGGAAGAGAGAGCTGATTATTCCTTACTCAGCCTTTCTGTTCTCTTCAGCCTTCAAAGCACTGGCTAAGGCCCACTGACACTGGGAAGGCAATCTGCTTTACTCAGTCTGTCTCTGCTATGCATGCTAAGTTGCTTCCGTCTTGTCTGACTCGGTGTGAACCTATGGACTGCAGCCTGCCAGGCTCTTCTGTCCATGGGATTCTCCAGGCAAGAATACTGGAGTGGGTTGCCAGTTCCTCCTCCAGGGGATCTTCTCTTGTGTCTCCTGAATTGGCAGGTGGGTTCTTTACCACCAGCACCACCTGAGAAGCTACCTCCACGGACTCAGGTGTTAATTTCATCCAGAAACACCTTCACAGACACACCCAGAATAACATTTAGCCAGATATCTGGGTGCTCTTTCTCCCAGTCTGTTAACACATAAAATTAACCATCACATCTATGAAAAGTAAATTACTTTTTGGCAGGAAAGGAAGATTTCTGGGTGGAAAATACATTCACATTCTTGGATCTCTTATTAACTAAGCTATTCCTTAGAATAAGAGAACTCTTACCTCAGTTAAATACAGTTCATCAATAACCATTGGTTACTGTAGTTGTTACATTCTGAACCTCCATATTGTTTCAAATATACCTTTAGGTAACTAAGTGGGGAAATACTATCAACTCAAATGGTAACATAGGTTTTATCCTCTGCTGTGGTTTAACTACAAAATCTCAATCCTGGCTGCATATTAGTACTATCAAGCATCACTACGAACAAAGCTAGTGGAGGTGATGGAATTCCAGTTGAGCTATTCCAAATCCTGAAAGATGATGCTGTGAAAGTGCTGCACTCAATATGCCAGCAAATTTGGAAAACTCAGCAGTGGCCACAGGACTGGAAAAGGTCAGTTTTCATTCCAATCCCAAAGAAAGGCAATGCCAAAGAATGCTCAAACTACTGCACAATTGCACTCATCTCACACGCTAGTAAAGTAATGCTCAAAATTCTCCAAGCCAGGCTTCAGCAATATGTGAACCGTGAACTTCCTGATGTTCAAGCTGGTTTTAGAAAAGGCAGAGGAACCAGAGATCAAATTGCCAACATCTGCTGGATCATGGAAAAAGCAAGACAGTTCCAAAAAAACATCTATTTCTGCTTTATTGACTATGCCAAAGCCTTTGACTCTGTGGATCACAATAAACTGTGGAAAATTCTGAAAGAGATGGGAATACCAGACTGCCAGACCTTTACTGACTATGCCAAAGCCTTTGACTGTGTGAATCACAATAAATGTGGAAAATTCTGAAAGAGATGGGAATACCAGACCACCTCTTGAGAAATTTGTATGCCGGTCAGGAAGCAACAGTTAGAAATGGACATGGAACAACAGACTGGTTCCAAATAGGAAAAGGAGTTCGTCAAGGCTGTATATTGTCACCCTGTTTATTTAACTTATATGCAGAATACATCATGAGAAACGCTGGACTGGAAGAAACACAAGCTGGAATCAAGATTGCCGGGAGAAATATCAATAACCTCAGATATGCAGATGACACCACCCTTATGGCAGAAAGTGAAGAGGAACTCAAAAGCCTCTTGATGAAAGTGAAAGTGGCAGTGAAAAAGTTGGCTTAAAGCTCAACATTTAGAAAATGAAGATCATGGCATCTGGTCCCATCACTTCATGGGAAATAGATGGGGATACAGTGGAAGCAGTGTCAGACTTTATTTTTCTGGGCTCCAAAATCACTACAGATGGTGACTGCAGCCATGAAATTAAAAGACACTTACTCCTTGGAAGGAAAGTTATGACCAACCTAGATAGCATATTCAAAAGCAGAGACATTACTTTGCCAGCAAAGGTTCGTCTAGTCAAGGCTATGGTTTTTCCTGTGGTCACGTATGGATGTGAGAGTTGGAGTGTGAAGAAGGCTGAACGCCGAAGAATTGATGCTTTTGAACTGTGGTGTTGGAGAAGACTCTTGAAAGTCCTTTGGACTGCAAGGAGATCCAACCAGTCCATTCTGAAGGAGATCAGCCCTGGGATTTCTTTGGAAGAAATGATGCTAAAGCTGAAACTCCAGTACTTTGGCCACCTCATGTGAAGAGTTGACTCATTGGAAAAGACTGTGATGCTGGGAGGGATTGGGGGCAGGAGGAGAAGGGGATGACAGAGGATGAGATGGCTGGATGGCATCACTGACTCGATGGACGTGAGTCTGAGTGAACTCTGGGAGTTGGTGATGGACAGGGAGGCCTGGCGTGCTGCGATTCATGGGGTCGCAAAGAGTCGGACACGACTGAGCGACTGATCTGATCTGATCTGAGAGGAGCTTTGCGATCCCACAGACTGTAGCCCATGAGGCTTTTCTGTCCATGGAATTCTCCAGGCAAGAATACTGGAGTGGATTGCCATTCCCTTCTCCAGAGGAACTTCCCAACCCAGGGATTGAACCTTAGTCTCCTGCCTCACAGGCAGATTCCTTACCATTTGGGCTACAGGGAAGTTTTAACACAAAGGAGCTTTTAGGACTTCCCTGGTGGCTCAGAAGGTAAACAGTCTGCCTCCAATACAGGAGACCAGGGTTCAATTCCTGGGTCAGGAAGATCCCCTGGAGAAGGGAATGACAACCCATTCCAGCCTTCTTGCCTGGAGAATTTCATGGACAGAGGAGACTGGTGGGCTACAGTCCACGGGATCACAAAGAGTTGGAAACTACTGAGCGACTAACGCTTTCACAGGAGAGCTTTAGGGCTTCCCAGGTGGCACTAGTGTTGAAGAACCTGCCTGCCTGCCAATGCTAGAGATTTAAGAAATGTGAGTTCTATCCCTGGGTTGGGAAGATCCTCTGGATGAGGGAGGGCATGGCAACCCACTCCAGTATTCTTGCCTGGAGAACTCCATGGACAGAGGAGCCTAGCGGGCTAGAGTCCACGACATCACAAAAGGGTTGCACATGACTTAGCAACTAAAGAACAACATCCAGGGGAGCCTTTTGAAATACTCAGCCTTGGTCTGCCATCCTTTTTTGCCGAAAGTTTTCATTTTCATCTCAGGTTCAAAGGGTTTGTTAACAAAATAAGCCACTCATTATATACAAATAAATAATATAGATATTTATTAGAGAATTATCTAGCTTACTTTCAACATACTAACATTAAAAGAAAAGAGAAATAGAGCAGAGAATACATCACCAAATTGGGTTTTGACCAACACCCAGACTTAAACAGCGCTGGGAAGTCCTGTGGCACAGCGTATCTAGAGTCCCAATTGGGAAAAGGGTCCCAGGAAGTGAGTGTGCTCTGTGGGTGAGACTTCAAAGATTGCAGTTCCAGGTTCCTGTTTATAATCCCAGAATGGATGCAAACTGATAGCCTCATCAATCTGTGACCAAATTGCAGGCCTGGTTTCATGTTAATGCTGTTTGTTTTGTCTTGTAAAACTTGGAATGTTGTAAGCCTGGGGCTTGGTTGGCCAGGCCCCCTTCAGGGGCTCAACAATCACAAGATTTCTCCCCCATCTCATCTGTAGTGCTGAAAGTTTTGCGCTCACAGCAGGCAGTCACTCACAGTCACGGCAGTGTCCAGGCAGCTTAGAAGCAATGTCAGAGGCCTGTCTGCTCTATCCTGCTCTATTACTTTAATTTTCCTAACACATCCAGACATCCAGAACAATTGGATTCATTGAGGTAGGTCCTGACATCCGTGTTTTGTAAAAGTCCCCCAGGTGATTCCAGTGGGCAGCCGGACTTGAAATCCTGATTCCATAAACCAAAGTTGATGATGTAGCTCTTTCCGATGAATCCCCTCCTGCTTAAAAACTTTCCTGTGCTGTGTGTGTCCGGTAGTCTAGAGTTCCTTCTTCACCTCCTTAGATTCTATCTGCTCTTTGTCAGATAAATGCCAATTCCTGGACCCTCAGTTAGCTATGTTGGCAAATACTTCAAAGTTTCTCACCTCTATTTTTGTTTCACAAAGTCTGTCAGTGGCTGATTATTTTCTAAACCCTCCCCAGGCCATGATGGTTAGACAATCCAGGGAACCTCTAAATTTAGCACCTTCAAGTCCAAATTGGGCTTGTGTTTCGTCCCTGCTGAAAGAAGATTAAAATTCTAGTGTTCCAATGTCAGGAAGCAGAGAACAGTTTCCTTGTGGAGTTTGCTCCAACCCCGTGGAACTGCATTTGAAAAACAAGCCTGAGGAGTACCTCTGTAAAAACCTAAATTTCTCCGTCCCGTGCCTTTCTCATATTACAGAATGCAAAACATATCTCTTGCTTCTGGTATGATCTTTCATCATACACTCAGGAATCTATCCTGTAGTCTAGAATTCCATATCACATAAACTCACAGAGGAACAGTGATAAGTTTTTTAACCAAAAGACAGAGACACATGACATGAAAGAATATACTTATAGAGATAATGGCAGAGACTATTTGAAATCAAGAATGACCTGGAAAACTGCATTAATGTAAGTAGGCATACGAATAGACATAAGAATAAAGCTGCTATTTATTTGTGTTGCTCTGATGAAATACCACAGACTGGGTGGTGGGAAAACAGCAGAAATTTATTTCTCATGGTTCTGGAGCCCAGAAGTGTCAAGGCACCAGCGCAGTCACGTAAGTGCTACCATCTTCCTGGCTCATAGCCAGCACCTCTCACTGTGTCCTTCTTGGTAGAAGCAGCTTGAGGTCTCTATGGATCCTCTTTTGTAAGGTATTAGTCCCATTCATGAGGGGTCCAGCACCTTCCGAATGCTCCACCTACGAATACCGTCACCTGGGGCATTAAGATTTCCAAAAGGGGGCACGCAGTCAGAATGTAGCAAGCATAGGACAGTTCCTAAAGGTAGATGTTCAAACATAATCCTAGATTCAGGACTTAATGGACCATTGTGTCTGTTATTGATAGAACTAAGTAATAAAACAATAAAATAACAGATGAATTAAAGAAAAGGCACTTGTGCCAGTTTAAATGAACTGAGCTGCTTGTGGGGAGCATATCTGTCAGTTTAATTTACAATAAGGGTGTGGAATAGAAACAACCACCCAGACAGTGGAAGGATCATCAGTGTCAACAATATTGTCAGTAAAGATGATGGGAGGGATATGTAGTGAAATGTGAAGCAGTCCTGAACCACTGAAATACATGCATATCATTCACTGATGATGGAAAACTCATGTCAGGTTGTTGTATACTCGCTAAGTCATGTCCAGCTCTTTTATGACCCCATGAACTGTAACCTGCTAAGCTCCTCTGTCAATGCAATTTCCCAAATAAGAATACTGGAGTGGATGGCCATTGCCTTTCCCAGAGGTCTCCCAACCCAGGAATTGAACCTATGTCTCCTGCCTTGGCAGATATTAAAAGAGGAGAGGTTGGTGAGTGAGTGATCTTGGGAAAAGTGATAGGGACAAACAAAAAGAATGACAGTCTCTAACTCTTGTTCTGTGTGTCAGGAAGACTGGTGACAAAGGCACAGGGAAGGCCCAGCCTTGGACAAGAGTTGGCAAAGGTTATTACAGAAAAGAAGAAACGCTAATTGAGAAAAAATGCCAGGGTGGAAGGAGCTTTGGGACCAAAAACCAAAAGGTAGAGGAGAGTGAAGTATGAAGAGGGAATGGTATAAGGACTGTAGAAAGGTTTGGAGTTGAGTACTGGGTTTGGAAATTGACAATAGTTACCAGTTTGGGAAACTCAGCAGTGGCCACAGGACTGGAAAAGGTCAGTTTTCACTCCAAACCCAAACAAAGGCAATGCCAAAGAATGCTCAAACTACCGCACAATTGCACTCATCTCACACACTGGTAAAGTAATGCTCAAAATTCTCCAAGCCAGGCTTCAGCAATACATGAACCATGAACTTCCAGATGTTCAAGCTGGTTTTAGAAAAGGCAAAGGAACCAGAGATCAAATTGCCAAAGTCTGCTGGATCATGGAAAAAGCAAGAGAGTTCCAGAAAAACATCTATTTCTGCTTATTGACTATGCCAAATCCTTTGACTGTGTGGATCACAATACTGTGGAAAATTCTGAAAGAGATGGGAATACCAGACCACCTGACCTGCCTCTTGAGAAACCTATATGCGGGTGAGGAAGCAACAGTTAGAACTGGACATGGAACAACAGACTGGTTCCAAATAGGAAAAGGAGTACGTCAAGGCTGTATATTGTCACCCTGCTTATTTAACTTATATGCAGAGTACATCATGAGAAACGCCGGGCTGGAAGAAGCACAGGCTGGAATCAAGATTGCCAGGAGAAATATCAATAACTTCAGATATGCAGATAACACCACCCTTATGGCAGAAAGTGAAGAGGAACTCAAAAGCCTCTTGATGAAAGTGAAAGAGGAGAGTGAAAAAGTTGGCTTAAAGCTCAACATTCAGAAAACGAAGATCATGGCATCTGGTCCCATCACTTCATGGGAAATAGATGGGGAAACAGTGGAAACAGTGTCAGACTTTATTTTTTTGGGCTCCAAAATCACTGCAGATGGTGACTGCAGCCATGAAATTAAAAGATGCTTACTCCTTGGAAGGAAAGTTATGACCAATCTAGACAGCATATTAAAAAGCAGAGACATTATTTTGCCCACAAAGGTCCATCTAGTCAAGGCTGTGATTTTTCCAGTGGTCATGTATGGATGTGAAAGTTGGACTATGAAGAAAGCTGAGTGCCGAAGAATTGATGCTTTTGAACTGTGTTGTTGGAGAAGACTCTTGAGAGTCCCTTGGACTGCAAGGAGATCCAATCAGTCCATCCTAAAGGAGATCAGTGCTGGGTGTTCATTGGAAGAACTGATGCTGAAGCTGAAACTTCAATACTTTGGCCACCTCATGCGAAGAGTTGACTTATCGGAAAAGACCCTGATGCTGGGAGGGATTAGGGGCAGGAGGAGAAGGGGACGACAGAGGATGAGTAGGCTGGATGGCATCACCAACTCAATGCGCATGAGTTTGGGTGGACTCCGGGAGTTGGTGATGGACAGGGAGTCCTGGTGTGCTTCGATTCCTGGGGTTGCAAAGAGTCGGACACGACTGAGCGACTGAACTGAACTGAACTGAACTGTGTTTGGACAGTGGTAGAACTTAAAAATCTAGTCTAGTAACCATAACATCAACATCAACAATAATAACAGTTAAAATGTATTGAGCACTATGTGCCATGCACCATTCTCAGCATTTCACACACATTAACTTATTTAAATGGGGGCTTCCCTTGAAGCTCAGTCAGTAAAGAATCAGCCTGCAATGCAGGAATCTGCCTGCAATGCAGGAGACCTGGGATGGATTCCTGGGTCAGGGTTTTAAATAGCATATCAGTATATAAACAAGGTACTGTTATTGGTGCAGGTAGCATAATTTGTGCAAGGTCACGTGACTAGTGAACACAAGAGCTGCAATTCCAGCTCCAAAGCCTGTGCTCTGAAGCTGGAGAATGTGTGCTGAAATATAACAGCTGAAGGCAGTTGTGTCTGGATGGCAGTTTTTTCACAAAAATCATGCTTCTCACAAAGACAGCATTATTCTAAATTTAGGAACATTCTAATGTAACATATGCTTGATGAAAAAAAGGCTGGATTGTGGTCTGCCCTCTGGGGAGGTTGTCTGATGAATGTGGATAGACCAGGGCAGCAGCATCCAAAGGAGTTTTGGTTAGAAGTGGTGAGCCCTGCCAGCGGAGACTCTGTCTCCCTTGGGGACACACCTCAGACGATGCTCTTAGCTTGGCTCCACCAGCTTCAGTTTCTCAGACATTTTGCCTTTTTTCATTCCACATTAATCCCCCCTTACACTGACATATTCTTTTCTGGGTTATGTTAATATCACCGCTTAAGTCTTTGACCTGGGGATCAGGAGTCTCTTTAATTTTGCAATTTTCTTTCTTGTGATCTATTTTGTATTGATCATGATAGTTTTAACTCTCACAGTGCAATCTTATTTCCAAATTAGTAGTCTGCCTGTGTAGGTAACATAAAAAGGATAACAAACTCACTGGGCTAAAAAGGCTTCTCCAGAGGGTGCCTAATCTATATCACAGCCAGTTGGCAAAATTGTTCTCCAATGTCTTAGAAATACGGCTCTCTGCATCCTTATATATACATCTGTTCCTTCCCCAAATCTATGAGCAGTCTGATTTAATCATCCTAATGGTTAGCTTTAGACATTTTTATGCAAGTTAAAATTCATATTCCTTTTTACTTGCTTTCTCTCTTATACCTTATGTGTGCACAGGCACACTCACACGCAGGTCACAAACTAGTAATCTCACAGACTGTTGTAATTCGGTCTTTGTTGTTGTTGCTGTTCAGTAGCTGTGTCCGACTCTTTGCAACTCCATGGATTGCATCACGCCAGACCTCTCTGTCCTTGACTATCTTCCAGAGTTTGCTCAAACTCATGTCCGTTGAGTCAGTGATAGCACCCAATCATCTCATCCTCTGTCGCCCCCTTCTTCTACCCGAGATCTTTCCCAGCATCAAGGTCTTTTCTAATGAGTTGACTCTTTGCATCAGGTGGCCAGAGTTTTGGAGCTTCAGTTTCAGCATCAGTCCTTCCAATGAATATTCAGGGTTGATTTCCTTTAGGATTGACTGGTTTGATCTCCTTGCTGTCTGAATGTATCCAAATAAATGAATTTGATGTTAGATTGCTTTTCCTCATACAGGCTACAGAAAAGAGCACAGTCTCTGGAGGCAGGTAGACCAGGATAAAGAGACTCTGTGTGACTCTGTAGAGTTACTTCATTGCTTCCAGACTTGATTTCTTTCCTGTAAACTAGGGATAAGAGTAGTATACGCATCAGAGGATTACGGTGATTTTTTTTTAAAGTATGGGAAAATTCTTATTGCTATAATATGCATTATTTAATATTAAACAACTATTTTTCACATATTATTTCCACCATTTAATATGTGATCTTAGACATCCGACAATATTAAAGATCTTCAGTTCTACAACTTTTTTTTCTTTGGAGTATAATTGACTAGTTGATTTACAATGCTGTGTTAGTTTCAAATGTACAGCAAAGTGATTCAGTTATACAAACACACATATTCATTCTTTTTAAAATTCTTTTCTTATATGTGTGCTGTGCTGTGCTTAATTGCTCAGTTGTGTCCAACTGTTTGCGACCCCATGGACTATAGCCTGCCAGACTCCTCTATCCATGGGAATTCTCCAGGCAAGAATACTGGAGTGCGTTGCCATGCCCTTCTCCAGGGTATCTTCCCAACCCAGGAATTGAACCCAGGTCTTCTGCATTACAGGTGGATTCTTTACCATCTGTGCCACCAGGGAAGCTCCTTTTCTTATATAGGTTATCACAGAATATTGAGTAGAGTTCCCTGTGCTATACGGTAGGTCCTTATTGGTTATCTGTCTTATATATAGTGTAATTTTTACTAGTAGAGTCATATGTCTTTTCTTTTCTTGAAAACAATACTATTAAAAAAAAAAAAAAAGTGGGCAGGGGGACTCTTCCCAAACAGTATTAACCATGTATGTGATCGCATTGGTTTGATCTGATCTGAACAAAATACCACCCCAAACCAATACATATTGGGATTTTTTTTTTTTCCATATACACACACATAAATGTTTTAAGCTCCCAAATTAGTAACAAATGATAGTTTGCTTTCACTGGACATTCAATCTTGTCATAAGACACAAGTTAATATAGGTAAAACAATGAATAAGTAAACCATTGATAAATCTTCATGACAAATTGCAAGTCAAGTCTCACTCTTATTTTGTGAAGGAGGACGAGAGATACTTGCCCAAATTTCCACATCTAGGAAGGGCCATGAACTTGGCATTCGGTCCTGGTTCTGAATTCCGGGCTCTTCCCATTACATCAGCTGTTTTTCAGCCTGTGCAATTTTTATGTCACTAAGGACTTTTTGGTGTATTTTTGTTTTGTTTTGTTTTGTATTGTTTTGATTAATGTGAGATGTGTGGTCTTTCGTAGCATGACTAAATTATAGCATTTTAGAAACTATATCAAAATGTGAATTTTTAAAATTTAGGAAAGGGTGTAGAGGTTAGGGCCATGTTCTCTGACAAAACTAATGGACACCCAAGCTGTAAAAAGTTGTATTATTTTTCATTTGGTTATGTGAGATTTTATGTAATTTGTGCAAAGTTTTATCTGTAAGCTACCATCATTTTCTGGGGCAAAGAAAATAACTCACTGTCTGTCATCTCCAAACCACCATTCCTTTTACAACTGCAAAATACCCTGTGGAGATGGTATATGCCAGGCCTTTTTAAGACTTTACAAAGACTGGAGACCAACTGCTTTCAAACAGAAATATTTACTGGGAAGCTAATCCGTATATCAGAGATCTGAAGAAAGAGAGCATGACTAACAGCTGAAAATAGGGCTCATTACTGGAGAAACTGCAATGAGCCCAGGGGGAAGTTCTCTAATTCTAGAAAGGATGTGTTTAAAAGGAAAGGCCAAGAAATGGAGTGAGATTGAATGATATATTTGAAGTAGGAAGTTGGACAAACTGACTTCGGTTAGTGAATATTAATAGAATTGAATAAAATAGCCCTGTTAGGTTATTACAATGCATCGTTGCATCATAGAGTCTTTAATCAGAAGTATTTGTTTATCTGACTGGGAATCTTGGCCTGTCCTCAGTAGTGTGTAATAATGCAGGGAAACATAGTATGTGCTTGGCATAATTACATGAACTTAAAAAACTGCTTTATTCCTCTGAGAAATGTAGTGGGGACCTTATTGTTATCATTAGTGATCATGGTGTCTATTCAAGGAATGAATAAGCTGGTAATAGTTTTTATTCAGGGTCAAGCAGGGGGAGAATTAAAACAATTAATGAAAATTAATCATATGAAAAATTAATGCTCATCATAGAGGTTTCCTAGGAGCAAGTTGTGCTTGCTGCTTTTGTTTTTGAATATTCTGAATGTGATAGAAAGAAAGTGAAGAGAAAGGGCCCAGCATGTAAGCTCTCATACAGCCATAGGATTTTTAATATATGCCATCGTTTTGTTCTCTCTGCAGCTCTCCAAATTAAGTGTCATTATTACTTCCTCTGTATAGACTGGGAGATGGAGCAAAGAAGAAGGAATGGCTAAAGCAAGACCCAGAATGGGTCTCTGATTCATATTCCATGTTCTCACATATTCTCTTCAATTATGGATTTTTCACGGGGTCCCTGGAGTTTCTTAAGTCAGTTTTCAGAGCACAGAGTATAAAGACACCTCCTAATTTAAAATTAGATTTTGCCTTTATCTTCAGGAAAGCAGAGACATTTGACCTCAGCTACGAGTGAACAGAGCAGGAGGTAGAACCCTAGGATGACTCCCAAATGGAGCTGCTTATTAGAGTACAGAGCAGGCTGTGGTGAAGACAAAGGGGTGGAAACGCCTTTACCAGGAATGTGCTGCGTGATAGAGATAAACCAACATTTATTAGAGCAAGGCACTGTAAAACAAACACAAAACATTCAAAAACAGGGAAAATTAATCTGTGGTGTTAGTTTTTAGAACAGCGATTAGTTGGACACATAGAACTTGAAGACAGCAGGAGGGCAACTTCTGGGATTCTGGTAAAATCCTTTTTCTTGCTCTGGTGCTGGGTGGGCAAGTAGGTTCATTTTATAACATTTAATGAGCTCTACATTATAATCCTTGTATTTTCCTAAGTGTTTTAAAATTATTCATTATTTTTATTTTATGCTTTTGTTTGTATGTAATTATGTATTGTCTGGGCTTGCCTGGTGGCTCAGATGGTAAAGAATCTGCCTGCAATGTGGGAGACCTGGGTTCGATCCCTGGGTTGGGAAGATCCCCTGGAGGAGGGCATGGCAACCCACTCCAGTATTTTTGCTTGGAGAATCCCCATGGACAGAGGAGTCTGGCAACCTGGCAGGTTACAGTCCGTGGGGTCACAAAGAGCTGGACAAGACTGAGCAAATAAGCACAGCACAGCATGTATTGTCTGGTTCTTAAGGTGTTGGTTTCTATCCAGTTGTTACGTGTCTTTTTAAACTATATATATAACCAAAAAAGAAGTGTGAGTATATATAGATGTGTACATATGTGAAGCCCAGTTTAACTGCATCTCAACTGTGTGGCAGAGGGCCAGTCACAGAAGGCATATCAACTCTGAGGAATGGAAACAGATATTTTTTTTTTTTGCACAATATAAACATAAGGGGAAAAATAATAACACTAATGCTTTCTGAGTGAAAGGTAAACATTAATTATTGAACCATTGAAGGAAGAATTTATCACTGAAGGTTTAGGTGATATAAGTAAGCAGTTTGATTATATGAGATATCAGTGTCTTCAACACAGAAAACATTGAAGGCTGAGGAAAAAAATGTGTTCTGTGATTACAGCCTATCAGGGTTGAAAACCCCTGTGATCTCTGTGAGGGAGTTAGACCTTGAAAAGAAACAGATTCTCAGTTGGGAGCTATTATTCTAACAAATGTTTCCCTTCCAGAATTCTGTCCTTCTGAAACACTGTATTGACCTCACCCTCTCACAATTTAAATCATTAATGGCTACTGTCTCCCCCATGTAGACGTCTACAATGCAACTGATACTAGATTTGGAATATGCCACGGAAGAGTGGAGGTCTTAATATTTCTGGAGTAACTTCAGCACAGGCCACTGACTTTGAAAATCTGCCTGTATGTGACCATCTCTAAGACTTCATCTTTTGATAAATTTCTTCAAAATGAATACTTAAGAACAGGTCACCTCAATTTAACATAAATTTGTACCTGAATCAGAAGAAAATGAAAGAAAATTAAACCATTGTTAAAGACATGAATTCTAAATGAAATGTGCTCGTACCATGAAATCTAAAGATAAATGCAAGGACATTTCCCAGCAAAAAAAAGGGAAGGACACAACACATATTTAATAAAGCACAAAGAAACGGCAAGCTCTCAAGAGAGAAAAAGGGGATATTTTGCTCAGCTCCTCAGTGAGAACTTGAATTATTCACTGGTGAACTTCCCGTTCATAGATGTTAAAATGAAACAGGACCCCGGCTACCAGGGATGAGGATAGGGCAGTAATCTTAGGCTAGTGTGTCGTTCTTACAAACATGTTTCAGATATACGCAGTACTGTAGGTCCCTGATCACAAGTTTCAAGGAGAAATTTTAAGGCAAAGTGTAAGGAGAAAGTCAAAGCCAAAAAAAGAGGCTTCATCATTAATTACCAGATGAGTCTATCATCCTCTATATTTTGAGGAACATAATAGGAGTTAACTTCCAAATGCTCTGTACCATTGGCAGCAAAATATAAGATATTTGAGTAACAGTCTGATTATTAACCAATTTATGATCCTTTTATTTCAGTGAAGCATAAGGGACATGATAAGAACTTGCTATAAATAAACGGCTTTGTTGAATAGGAGCATTTTTTTTTTTTTTTTAGATTTTAAAACAATAGAATGGGCCAAATATCCTTGTAAATTACATTAATGAGATAAATTGCTACTTTTAATAGAGGCTTTGTGCTCTATGCTGTGCCTTATGCAGATTTGCCAGTTAATAAGCCTGAACAGTGTTTCTGTTCGTGGAAAATGAATCTGTAACGATTGTCAGATTATCTGTTTGGCATGCCTGGCTGGTGTCTGGAATGGCACTTTGCTAATGTGCTATTACTCAGTGTCATTAACCCACACAGATGATTGAAAGGTGGATTTATATGTGTACCATGGGGCTCGGCACAGGAACATGCGGCAGGGAAATGATCCTACAAAGGATATAATGAACCATTCATTCTGGATTTCCATTCTTTAGTCTTCATATCCTTGCTTCAGAAACATATGATATTGAAATACGTGGAGAATAACGAGACCAAACTACTACCTAAAAGACACAACTTTTCATTGCCTCAATGTCTGAAAAGTTACATAGTTGAAAAATGAGTAGTCATCTCTCTCTCATGATTTCCATTTAGAGGAATCTTGGCAAAAAAGTCAGATAAATACTTTGGAACTTTCGGAATTTATTTCATACAAAAATATTTTGGAAAACAAAGAATATTTTTGAAATCTTAGAAAAGTAGAACTTGTGATGAAAATGTGAAACAAGCAACCTCTTACTCCTTTATCACTGGAATTTAATGTACACTTCTGTGGATTAATTAAAATATTTTAGAATGGAAAATATTCTTCTTTAAATAACATCTGTGATAGACTATTACAGCAAAGCCATAAAATGGAAGCTACCAAATATTTTCCATTTCCATCTTCTTAATGAGTTTTGTTTGATATTCCTTCAGCAGGTATTTTAATTTACACCAATGCGTTTAATTGCTGTAAATTTTTGAATAGATTTGTAAATAGGTTGTGCCCTTATTAAGGAAATAAACAGAAACTATACAAAATATGCTCTGACTGTAATTCCCATTATCTGCTGGGCTAGATTTTGTTTAGATTTAATAGTGATGCTTGAGGCTTTTACTTACTTATGTTTATAACATAATATATTTATATTATTTTTATCAATTCAAGTTCAAACCAAAATCAACACCCTCAAGGAAAATCCCCTTTTTCTGCTTTTAATTCCAGCTTCTTCACCTCTGGCTTACTGTGTCCTTCTCTCATTCTTGGCCTTCAGAAATAGAGTTTTAAGTTTCAGCCATTTTTCCTGTATTTAAATTTGAGAAGTTGTATGAAAAATATATCTAAATTTCCCAAGTTGACTTCATTTTGCTTGGATAATTGTTTCCATCTTTATATCTTTCTTTGACAAGGATAAAAAAATTTAAGTGTTTACCTACATTCACCATACATAGCAAGAACTTTTTCAGCACCATTAATCTACCTTGCTGGGAGATGAAATATTTCATACTTTTTTTCTTTTTTAAAAAATCAAGGCAGCTTTTACAATTTAAAAAGAATAATTAGTAATTTCTGCTTAGCTAAGCAAGTAGGCCATAAGGGTTATTTGGTCTTCCTAGAAATGGGTTTTCTCTATCACCTCCTTAAAATATTTATCAAACCAGAATGTTGCTTATTTTCCTGCTCTGGTTATAGATGTTTGTTAAATATAAAATTTGATAAATATCTGACCCATCTCAAAACCTATTATGAAATAGTCTCACTTCGTTTTGAGAACTCACTTTGTTCATGTTTATAATTTATTGCCATCACATAAGCTGCAGTTTTTTCCTGGCCCTTCTCTCTGCCCATTATCATCCACCATCTTTTTCTCACACTCACACTAGAGCTACTCAAGGAGAGTTCCCCCTTCCAGGGCAGCATCTAAGTCAAAGGTGCAGTCCCCATTGTTTGTGATGTTGTGATGTCCTTATGGTGTGTTCTGTCCTCTGCTGACCAAGTAGCCAAGTTACACTTTAATGGATCCATGTTAAATTGCCCATTCATCCCCCCCTTTAAAATACTGACCCTTCCTCAGAGGCCTTTGTAGGAAATACTTTATAAACAATACTTTATGGAGGGAATATTTGGACACAGGACTTCAACTGTCACATAATTTTGTGGCTTTTTCAAACTTAGCTTTAGGATCTATGCAGCATTTTTTGTCAACTATGGGATATGTTGTTACAGAATAATGAATGTAATGACATCGGGGTACATGTGTCTTTTACAATTGTGATTTTTCTTAAGACATGAAAACAACCTAGATGTCCATCAACAATGAATGGGTAAAGTTGTTCATATATACAATGGAATATTACTCTGCCATAAAAAGGAACAAATTCAAGTCTGTTCTAGTGAAGTGGATGAACCTAGAGCCTGTTATATGGCCTGACAGGATCTGTCATGAGGCAGTAGTCAAGCTTGTCGGCAGGGGCTAGGGTCCTCTGAAAGCCTGACTAGGACTGGAGAGTCTTCCTCCAAGTTGGCTCACTTATGTGGCTGATGGCAGGAGGCTTCAGTTGCTCATCATGGTTTGAATATCCTCGTGACATGCCAGCTGGCTTCCACGGAGCAAGTGATCTAACAGAGAGCAAGAGGACAAGCAGGAAGCACCATGCCTCCCATGACCCACTCTCTAGAATTGTTCTTGTTTGCATCCACATCCTTCCCTCCGTTACAAGGGAGTCACTAGACCCAATTCCCACCCAACTGGAATGCAGATAGGCTCTACCCCATGAAGGGAGTAGCATCAAAGAAATTGTGGACATATCTTAAAATCATCATGTTTATTAAGAAAGAAAATATCTCTAGTTGCTGAAATTATCACTATAATTAGATTTATGAATGGCTTTTAAAAATACAATAGTATGAATTTCCTTTGAGACAGGATTATTTTTACCTTATTCACCCTTGTATCCCATAGTTCAACTCAAGCATAGAAGCTGGTAGATAGTACTAGGTGCTAAATATATGTTTCCTAAACATCTAAATTTTGACTGCCTGCATTGGGTTCTTCTTGCTCAGCTTTCAATAATGTTACATAAGGGAAAATGGAATTAAATTCTGAAGATGAATTTTAAAAGTTACAAATATCTAAATTTATCTCTTTATTACCATCCCACATATGTGAAGTTTATATGTAGCATATATATTGAATGTCTGTTATTAGATATCTTATCTATTGCCTGATACCTTTATGAAATTTTAAGTTTCATAAATACCAAGATGTTTGCTTATTTTAAGGCAGTATTCCCAGCACTAAAACATTGTTCTGTATATTAGCATGTGTGCGTTCTTGTGTGCTCAGTCACTCAGTCATTTCTGACTCTGCAACCCAATGGACTGTAGCCCACCAGGCTCCTCTGTCCATGGGAATTCTCCAGGCAAGAATACTGGAGTGGTTTGCCATTTCCTAAAGGCGATCTTCCTGACCCAGGGATCGAAACTGAGTCTCTTGCATCTCCTGTATTAGCAGGCAGATTCTTTACCTCTGCACCATCTAGGAATGTTTATTAAGTGATTTAATTAAAACATTCACTAAGTTAAGGATGTCAGAAAGTTAAATTTTAATTTTCGTGGATTCAGTTTAGATATAGGCTTAAAGCTCAACGTTCAGAAAATGAAGATCATGGCATCTGGTCCCATCACTTCATGGGAAATAGATGGGGAAACAGTGGAAACAGTGTCAGACTTATTTTGGGGGGCTCCAAAATCACTGCAGATGGTGACTGCAGCCATGAAATTAAAAGACACTTACTCCTTGGAAGGAAAGTTATGACCAACCTAGAGAGCGTATTCAAAAGCAGAGACATTACTTTGCCAACGAAGGTCCATCTAGTCAAGGCTATGGTTTTTCCAGTGGTCATGTATAGATGCGAGAGTTGGACTGTGAAGAAAGCTGAGCGCCGAAGAATTGATTCTTTTGAACTGTGGTGTTGGAGAAGACTCTTGAGAGTCCATTGGACTCTGCAAGGAGATCAAACCAGTCCATAAGGAGATCAGTCCTGGGATTTCTTTGGAAGGAACGATGCTAAAGCTGAAACTCCAGTACTTTGGCCACCTCATGCGAAGAGTTGACTCATTGGAAAAGACTCTGATGCTGGGAGGGATTGAGGGCAGGAGGAGAAGGGGACGACAGAGGATGCGATGGCTGGATGGCATCACTGACTCGATGATCATGAGTCTTAGTGAACTCTGGGAGTTGGTGATGGACAGGGAGGCCTGGTGTGCTGCGATTCATGGGGTCGCAAAGAGTCAGACACGACTGAGTGACTGATCTGATCTGATCTGATCTGATGCTTATTTGAAGATCTTCAAAATATCTCTTCTCGATGGGCTTAAGTTTTCAGTGTTCAAGAGTAGTTCATACCTAAAACTTTATTGTTGAAACACACTTATAGCTATTGTCCAGGTATGAGCCTTTGGGGATGACTCAGTTTATTTGATTAAGTTGCTGGCACTTTGGAAACTACAGGGTGAGATATGGGGAAGTCAAGTTTTAAGGTCAAAGTATGGTAAAGAGAGGGGCCTCCCAGGTGGCACGAGTGGTAAAGAACCTGCCTGCCAATATAGGCAGGAGATATAAGAGACAGGGGTTCGATCCCTGGGTTGGGAAGATCCCCTGTAAAAGAGAATGGCAACCCATTCTAGTATTCTTGCCTGTAGAATTCCATAGACAGGGGAGCCTGGTAGGCTACAGTCTATAGGCTTGCAGAGTCTGACATAACTGAAATGACTTAGCATGTGGGGTAAAGAAAAACCCTGAAAACTGGTGAAGACTAAATACACATTCAGGTCCTGAGCAAGGTGAAGAGAAGAGGAAGCTCATGGGGGAAACTGTTCATCTGTAGTTCTGGCCCTGAAATTAGAAAGAAAATAAAATGTACTGGGTGTTTTCTACTAATTTTCACCCATCCCACATGTTACCGAAAATAATGGCTCAAATTAACTTCAAAGAACCACCAAGACTATTCAGAAAGGATGAGAGTGAGAAAAAGACTCTTTGGCTTCCTTTGACATGGATGAAAAGACAAATACCTAAAAAGGAGCTAACTTTTTTTGTGCACCTCACAGCATAGCATAGTGTACCACAAAATCCCATACTTTCAGAGGGACTTTATTGACTGTGTCTTCTTTTTTTGTCTACGTATTCTAATCTCATTTTATTATGTTAGAGAATTCAGATAATTGTCTATTTTAAAGTGTATTAGTATGACAGCTTCCACAGTTAAACCTCTTCATGCCTTCATTTTCAGGGAGATGGAAGTTAGAGGCTGCAATATGGCTTGAAAATCTATCCCCTGACAGGGGTGGATAATATAGGGAGTCTATTTAAAGTAATTCACCCTCTGCCCCTCATGGGTATTCCTAAGTCTTTGTGGCCATTTGTTTTAAATTTTTTATTCTTTACTTAACATGGCCTGCAACTGACCTGTACAGTTTCATTTGGGACTCTGGGCCCTGATAGTAGCATGTCAGGCAGTCACGTGGTTCTCACCATCACTGGGGATGCATGTTCAGCCTGGATCATCTCTCTGTGAAAAGCTCCAAAAGGATTTCTTTTTCATTATTTAACACTTGATTATGCTATTTCACTTGTACATCAAAACTCTTCATTTATTTTGCCCAAAGTTATAACATAGTGCTTAACACCATTCAGAACACTAGTAAATGTTCTAAGTTCTGAAAATTATTCTTTCATTTTTAAATTGTTATTATTATTATTTTTTTAGTTTCACAATTTATAAGAAGAATAGGTGGGAAGGTACTCCTTAGTAGGTTTAGGTTGAAGCAAAAGTCTTATTTGGAATTTTCTTCATGATCATGATAAGAAAATAAAGACTGAATTATAAGAGAAATTCAAACAAATAATTCACATGTCATTTCAATTACAAAATGATATGAATTTATTTACATTTAAGAAATGCATTTATGACATTTGAAAGTATTATTTATGAAATTATACCCCATAATAATTTATACTTTCTGTGGATTATGGGCTTCCCCAGTGGCTCAGCTGGTAAAGAACCCGCCTGTTAATGCAGGAGACACAAAAGACACAGGTTGGATCCCTGGGTCTGGAAGATCCCCTGGAGGAGGAAATGGCAACCCACTCCAGTGTCTGTGCCAGGAAAACCCCATGGACAGAGGAGCCTGCGGGCTACAGTCCATGGAATTGCAAAGAGTTGGACATGATACACATGTGATTATGTTCATAAGTTTAAGAATTTAAAACAGCACTATTTTAGATCCTCTTACTTTTTTAGCTTAAAAAATGCCTTTCGTATACCACACAGGGTACTGTCAAAAAGCAATTCCTATGACCTGAAAAGAAACTTTGCTAATCAGACTCTCCTTAATGATGCTGTGCTCGATACTTGTCTTTTAACTGTCTTTGACTAATTCTCATGTCTTAAAGAAAGATGGAATGGCTCACGAATGCTAAGATTAAAATGCCAGATACAGCACATGAATCAATTGTAAATGACAAAAACGAACAGTAACAATTTCATTTCCGTAGGAACCAATTCATTATTCTGCAGCCTGCCAATGATGTTCTAACTCCTCCCAGCAGGCCAACTTAGACTTCACCAAGTATTTTCCTTAAAAGCAAGCCCAAACAGAGCTTTTTAGATGAGCCTTATGCTACAGTTCACTACCAATAGTTTCCACACCCAATAAAATGGGTCACTAAAATGAGATGTTTCTTTTCATGCACATGCTTTTCTGTGATGTGGTAAAAATGAAACTTGAGAATAATAAAGGATGTTGTTCTCTATGTAAGCTCATATTTTCAGCTTATATAAAAGTATTTAAATGGATCAGATCAGATCAGTCGCTCAGTCGTGTCCGACTCTTTGCGACCCCATGAATCGCAGCACGCCAGGCCTCCCTGTCCATCACCAACTCCTGGAGTTCACTCAGACTCATGTCCATTGAGTCAGTGATGCCATCCAGCCATCTCATCCTCTGTCGTCCCCTTCTCCCCCTGCCCCCAGTCCCTCCCAGCATCAGAGTCTTTTCCAATGAGTCAACTCTTCGCATGAGGTGGCCAAAGTACTGGAGTTTCAGCCTCAGCATCATTCCCTCCAAAGAAATCCCAGGGCTGATCTCCTTCAGAATGGACTGGTTGGATCTCCTTGCAGTCCAAGGGACTCTCAAGAGTCTTCTCCAACACCACAGTTCAAAAGCATCAATTCTTCAGCGCTCAGCCTTCTTCACAGTCCAACTCTCACATCCATACATGACCACAGGAAAAACCATAGCCTTGACTAGACCAACCTTTGTTGGCAAAGTAATGTCTCTGCTTTTGAATATGCTATCTAGGTTGGTCATAACTTTCCTTCCAAGGAGTAAGCGTCTTTTAATTTCATGGCTGCAGTCACTATCTGCAGTGATTTTGGAGCCCAGAAAAATAAAGTCTGGCACTGTTTCCACTGTTTTCCCGTCTATTTCCCATGAAGTGATGGGACCGGATGCCATGATCTTCATTTTCTGAATGTTGAGCTTTAAGCCAACTTTTTCTCTCTCCACTTTCACTTTCATCAAGAGGCTTTTGAGTTCCTCTTCACTTTCTGCCATAAGGGTGGTGTCATCTGCATATCTGAGGTTATTGATATTTCTCCCAGCAATCTTGATTCCAGCTTGTGTTTCTTCCAGCCCAGCATTTAGCATGATTTTCTCTGCATATAAATTAAATAAGCAGGGTGACAATATACAGCCTTGACGTACTCCTTTTCCTATTTGGAACCAGTCTGTTGTTCCACGTCCAGTTCTAACTGTTGCTTCCTGACCTGCATACAGATTTCTCAAGAGGCAGGTCAGGTGGTCTGGTATTCCCATGTCTTTCAGAATTTTCCACAGTTTATTGTGATCCACACAGTCAAAGGCTTTGGCATAGTCAATAAAGCAGAAATGGATGTTTTTCTGGAATTCTCTTGCTTTTTCCATGATCCAGCGGATGTTGGCAATTTGATCTCTGGTTCCTCTGCCTTTTCTAAAACCAGGTTGAACATCAGGAAGTTCACGGTTCACTTATTGTTGAAGCCTGGCTTGGAGAATTTTAAGCATTACATACTTCCTGAGAGTGCTTGTCTATAGTAATCATCAGCAATCATTTTATTGAATGCTTCTTTATTTAACTGGATATAAATAATTTAATAATGTAGTTGTAGAATTTAAAAATACTTAGGAGAGAAACCTCCAGTTTATTTACATATTTCTTTCCCTTCCTAGACTGTCCCAAGAGGGCAGGACCTGCTTACTATGCATCTTTATACAGGAAGTACCCAACACTGTGGTTTGAAAATAAGGAGTCAGTGTAGGCCTGTTGATTAAATGATTGAATGGTTAATGGATGTAAATGTTGTTATAAGGCATATGCTGAAACTTATATTTGTAGTGATAGGGGAATTCTAAAATCGCACATTGTCTTAAGCCCCATCACCCTTTTTCTCTGTCTCACACGTCATGTAAGTCACATGGAATAGTCATAGTTTTGACTTGGAGGATTTTGCAGTACTAGGATTCCCTAGGCTTCCAGCCCTGTCCTCTGCTCCATTTTCCATTTTCCTGTTTTCCATTCGAATGGGTTTGGGCTTCCCAGGTGGGGCTAATGGTAAAGAGCATGCCTGCCAAAGCAGGAGACTTAAGAGATGAAGGTTGAATCCCTTGGTCAGGAAGATCCCCTCGAGGAGGGCATGGCAATCCATTCTTACCTGCAGAATCCCATGGACAGAAGAGACTGGCAGGCTACAGTCCACAGGGTTGTAAAGAGTTGGACTCGACTGAAATGACTTAGCATGCATGCCTGCTTGTGCATCCTTCTGTCCATGGTTTATTACCTGAATTTCAGCCTCCACTCGTGCCTCATCCTGTGTCCACCACTCGTTGCACAGTTGGACTTCTTGCCCTTTGAATTAGAAGAGGCTTGTGTCTTCCTAAGCTGAGACCTCTCCTGCCTCTACTACTTCCTGAGAATCCTTTCTTTTAGCAGCAGAAGCTTCTTGTCCTCCCTAGTAACCAATGCTGTTTTACATTTAGCTGCTTCACCATCCCATGACCACTTGTCCTGGGACAGAGGTTGCAGTTGGATCCTGCAGCCTGGTTGCCACTCCAATCATTGACTATTCATCAGCCCTTTATTTAACCCTCTGTGTTACTGGAAGCCTGGTTTTTCACCAACATAAAAGCCTAGGGTTTAGCAGGTGGGGAGCCACAGCATGTTGGAGGGTGGCGGCTGGAGGTCTACCTGCCCAGACAGAAACAAATCAAATGATCATTGGAGATATTCCTGAGTTTCCTTGTTTAAAAGGCAGACAGATCGAAAACACTGTCACCCTCTAAGATTTGAAGACTAGCAGAGCAGCCTCAAGGCCGTCACCCCTTTATGACCCCTAAATGTTCACTGACTGTGTGTTATTTCACGTTCAAGTGCTTGAATGCATGTGGTGATTTTCTAGTATGTGTTTGACTATCTACCTTAATCAAGTAATCTGGAGAATCAAAGAGCACACTTACATATACATTTAAATTTCTTGAATACATTTATCAATAAGAGAAAGGTTATTCATTAATTATTTGAATACATTGGAAGAAAATCAGCTACATAGGTCATTTTTAAATTTGTCACCTAAACCCAGGATATTTGTTAGTAATTTTTTTTTTTTTTGGAAAGGTCTAAAACATTACAGACTTACTTACTTACTTACTTAATCTAGAAAGCTTTATTTGACTTTCCCTTAAGATAGGTATTTCCTGTGTGTTTCGATATTACAGGAACTTACCTTTGACTAGGAATTACTCCTGAGGATTTCATTTTAATGTTTAAAGCTAACTTGACTATATTATCCACTAAAATGCTTTTAGGCTGATAAGGGCCTTTATAGGGAAAGAGAGGGTCCTGTTTATGTTTTAATTCCTGATACCTAATCTAGTACCAAGAACATATTTATCACTCAAATATTTCTTGAATTTATAAGTAAATCCATAGTGTACATTATGCCATTATCTTGTGACTGGTTTAAGTTTTAATTTTTTGGTATCTAAATTTATTTGTAACTATTTACTGTGTATCCACTTAGGTATAATCTGTTCACATATGCATATGTCAAACAGAATGTATTTATATAGAGAGAAGGAGGGAAATGAGCAGGTATTAAGGAAATATTTTGCTCATTCAATGACAGTTAAAAAGCAGCATTAGCTTTTTTTTAATGTGGTTGTATTTTATGGTAATACAGCATATCATTTTCTTTCTACTTCCTCACCTAAAAACCTCCAAGGATCTATCATGTTGATTGAGGAAAGGATTGTGGGAATCAGTAAACAAGTAAAAAGTCAATAAGTAATTCCAAGTTCCAATCATACAACCGCAGGATAAAAATGAGAAAATCAAAAGGGGCAAAGAAATGTTTCCTCTTATTTGGTTAAATACCCACACATAAGAGAATATCTTGGGTGGGGAAGCAGCCTGACTTTGCCGGCAGTATTAGGAGCACCATCAGTAAAATCACCTGCATCAACTCTGTTGGAGTTCCTCCTGTGTGGTCAGCGCTGGGTCTGACAGAGGATTAGAGAAACACCTGGTTTGAGCTGTGCAACTGCATGCTCAAGGTGGACTTGCCATTGAAAGTCCCAGAGTTGTTGTTGTTGTTGTTTTCACTAGAAAAATCCTAAATGACTTGACTGACCAGGAAATAATGAGGATGTATCATTTTTTATACTACCATTAATCTCATTTTATCACCTTGAGATATTTCTAAGGTAAAACCGAAATTTTATTTAGATTAATGTCAATACTTGATTCTCTCTCTTCTGGATGTTATTTTGCATGAGCCAACAATAATTTATAATTTTACTTAGAATATTTTCATACTGACATTTGATTATAATGTGTTCATAATACAGTATTTTAATCACCAAGACCCCAACAATTTATTTCCCTAATTTTCTCTTCTGACATCTATTTGACTCATTCCTGCCCTCTGCTCCATATTGGAAAAGGACTATGTCACATCTTAATTTCACAGGAAGATCAGTCTAATAATATGTAAGTTATTATAAAGTTCATGCCTTACATTGTCTTTGGAGGAAAAGGTATTTTGCTTTAAGAAGTCTTCTCTTCAAGTCTATGTGAAAAACTAAACAGAGTACCAGTTTACATCTTCAGAGTATTTAACGAAATAGAATAGTTGTCATTGTCAATAATTTAAAATTAATACTAAGGAATATTTGCTATAATAAGAAAATGTGATTTTTCAGAATGTTATATGCTGAAACATCAGAAAGTATCTGAAATATTTTAAACCATCTCGTGTGCCTATGTAGAAATTATTACTCTGTTTATAATTTTTGTAAATAATAAGATTTTTGTATACATATAGTGGGAGAAGGCACTGGCACCCCACTCCAGTACTCTTGCCTGGAAAATCCATGGACAGAGGAGCCTGGTAGGCTGCAGTCCATGGGGTCGCTAAGAGTCGGACACGACTGAGCAACTTCACTTTCACTTTTCACTTTCATGCATTGGAGAAAGAAATGGCAACCCACTCCAATGTTCTTGCCTGGAGAATCCCAGGGATGGGGGAGCCTGGTGGGCTGCCATCTATGGGGTCGCACAGAGTCAGACACGACTGAAGCGACTTAGCAGCAGCAGCAGCGGCAGCATACATATAGTAGATAGAATTCTAAGATGGCCTACAAGATTTCCTCCCTCTATTATACACACCCTTGTAGAAACCTCTCTCACTAAATGTGGACAGACCTATGAAAATGATGGGATGTCTCTTCCATGATTATGTCATATTGTTCACCAAAAGGGATTTTGTAGCTGTAATTAAGATCTGTAAACAGTTGGTATTGGCTTAGATAAAAGAGAAATAAGCAGATTGCTAACTATCGAGGTTATTCCTAGAAAATAAGAAAGAAAAGTTATTATTATGTTATTTAAATTGATATATAAAATATATTTAGATATGTTTACAAATTATATTTATACACTATATATAAATGTATGATAGTATGATATATAAATAATTAAAATTATTTTAAATTTAATATATGCATATGTGTAAATGAATAGAACTGTTCAAAGAGCAAGTTTATTACAAGGAAATATGAAAAACACACTTTATTCTTCATTTTCCCCCAGAAGAGTTATAGTTTTGATTCCATGCATCCAAACAATTTCAGAAGCAGGCTTGTAAGATGGTAGTTTCCCACAGAGAGTCCTCATGGGGGCCTTTGTGGTTACTTGTTACTCTTACCCCTTTTAAAAAATGCAGTTTTCTTGTATTTGATCCAAAGGAAAATTCATTTTCACAAAGAAAAAGGAATCTTAATCTAGTACCTGTGAGTATATATTTTGACTCATTGGCTATTCTGAAAAATAACCTGTTACTCTTTAAATTAATTGCCAAGTTGTTTAATGTTATTTGAATTATATTTCATACAAATACCTAATCCATGAGTAAGTAATTAGAATGTTACACATGTAGAAAATTGTTGAAAAATACTTAGATATTTCTAAGATTGCTAGTTGCTCGCAAAGTTGAGAGCAATGTTGTTACCAACTCACCACACTGTATTGCAATAAATGTGTGCTCAGCCATGTCCAACTCTTTGTGTACCCCTGCCAGTCCCCTCTGCCCATGGCATTTTTCAGGCAAGAATATTGGAGTGGAGTGCCATTTCCTTCTCCAGGGATCTTCCCAACCCAGGTGTCTAAACCGCATATCTTACCTCTCCTGCATTGTCAGCAGATCCTTTCCTGGTGCCACCTGGGTATCACAGTAAATGATTGCTGTTCTACAGAAGCAGTTTTTTAGGGGAGTTCTTTTAGACCATCCTGGGATCACATGATCCACCATTGTTGCAATGTGATGTGAGTTAATGCCGCATTAAGGTCCCTTCATTTATTTCTGAAGGAATCGGAGCCCACATTAACTGCTCTGCCTCTAATTCTGTTATCCTTGATGACTCTGTGGGCAGAGTCATTCACAAGGTTGTTAGAATATTTTCATCTTATAAAGAACTATATCAAATCCATTGTATTGAACTAAGTTGTAATTATAGTCTATTTGTATACATTTATTGTATTCTGTCCATTTACAATGTGACTTATGGGTCTGATATATTCTCAGTCAATGATATGTGCATAATCATTATTGAACCAGAGCAGACAGTGGCAGGTCTGGAGCCAGCATAGTCTGATACCTTGATGGGCCTTTAGGGAGTTTTAATACACTGATTACTGGAATGATACAGCATCAGTCTACTGAATGACTTTGTACATTTTGATGTTTTTTTAATATTCAAGGTACACACCAAAGTCAGTTCTTAGAAGAAGGAACATAAAGTAACTATTACAATGCCATATGAAAGGATTAAATTGAATTCTAGGTGTATTTACTAAATATAGGAAGGAACTAGGGATTTGAGAGTTGGAAGGAAAAGGAAAAACACTGCACAATTGTAGTATCTTTGTCTCTAGTGGAAGATACTTTTCGAATGGAACACAGGGCTCCTTTTAACCGTATGTTTTTTCTTAAAGTAGATGTAGCGAGTAAATAACCTAGAAAAAATCTTAGGTGACTAGCTGAGCTTAAATGAAAAGATTGCTAGGAATGTCCACATAACTTTTCTGGAATTATGAGATAAGAGAAGTGGGAAATCTTTTTAGAGCAAGCCAAAGAAAGTTATAATTTTAGAGTTCATTCATTCTTTTATTTATATATTAGTGAATAAAGACTTGTAGTAAAAGTCAAACTGATGGTTATAAATTCTTGCCATACCATTTAAATTTGGGGACCACTGTGAACTTCAGTGTTCTATTAAATAATAGTAATAATAGTACTCATTGAGTCATTATGAGAATTAAAGATTAACATGTATAAAGCTAGAGTAAGTACTCAATAAAATTTAATCAGTATTATTTATTGAAAGCAAATATTTTGTGAGTACTAATTACCTGTGTGACAGTGAAAGTGAAACTGAAATTGCTCAGTCATGTCCAACTCTTTGCCACCCCATGGACTGTAGGCTACCAGGATCCTCCATCCATGGCATTTTCCAGGCAAGAGTACTGAAGTGGGTTGCCATTTCCTTCTCCAGGGGATCTTCCTGACCCAGGAATCGAACCTGGGTCTCCTGCATTGTAGGCAGACACTTTACTGTCTGAGCCACCAGGGAAGTCCAAGAAGATCTATTTTCATAATCAACGTACTCTGAAAAAATAAGGGTAATTTTGAAATGCTTTAGAAGAGATCTCATTGAAGTCTTTTCCTTCAGTTATCTCTGGAAGAGGGCTTGAGAGGGAAAAAAGGAAAGAACATTTTTATAATTTTAGTAAAAAAAAGAAAAAGATGGAAAAAGCAAATTAAAATTACGTGCTAGCTTTTGTGAAAAACAGACAAACAGATGTATAAGGAAGATGATAAAAATTCTATTCTTTGTTTTTCACCTGACTGAAAAAACATTCAGCAAAAAGCTGTTGGTAAAAAGATACGATACAGACAGTTTTTAACCAATCTTTTTTAATTTCAGTGATCCCTGTTTCATGGCTAACATAGAGGTAAAAATATAGTATTTGATGTAATAATTTCTATTTAATATTATTGTAATGTTTAGTTTAACACTACAAAGAAAGCTGTTCATATTTCTGGGTTGAGCAGGACAGACCTCTGGGAATTTGCTGGCAGGGTTCTTGGTACAGAGTCTCCTCAGGCAGAAATTAAGGTGTCAGCCTGGTCTGTGCTGCAGTCCCTTCTAGGGTGTAAATCCTTGACTAGGGTCTGTGGTTCTTGGCAGAATTCAGTTCTGTAAGACTGATGTCCCTGTCTTCTTGCTGACGGTTAGTTCTTAAAAAATGAATCTCTCTTTTTCTCTCTCCCCTTCTCACTCACTGTCAGTCTCAATCTCTTTCTCTCCAAAGTCTGTGACTGAGGATTCAGAATTAAATAGATAAAAGTTTCAGTTTGACCCTAGTACCACAGCTGCTGAAATATTAACAGCATAAAGTGTGCAAATAGAAAATGTGAATGCAGACCAGGAGTCTTTAGCTGGGTACTCTTGTCATGTTGGTTCCTTGGGGTTCCTTTCCCAGACAAATGAAAAGTGACAAAGATGGAAAGAGTATTTGATATGGTCACTACAATTCTTTGACAGCACAATTTGGCAAAGGGACAAAGAGGGCAAGGCAAGTCACTTTCTTTTCACGTCTGTTTATTTCAGGAAACAAATTTTTAAAAGAGTATCGCACAAAGCAGTGTTCTATATGGAATATGATTCCCTTCTGTACTTTTTAAAACATATTTGTTTATAATCAATGAAATGAATAGGTGTGAAAATAGGAAATAGCAAAAAGGAGTGCATTCCTAATGTTTCTGAATTCAAGTTTAATGAACTCTAAAAACAGTACTGAACAGTGTGACATAGAGTATTTTTTAAATATGTGCATACACATGTAGGTGAAGAGATTGAGCAGATTTTCTCTTCTTGATTTTGTGATTTTAACCTCTCTTTGATAGTTGGTGGTCTGTTCCATTTGTCAATATTATACTCTAAATTAATGTTTCATTGCCCTATTATAATTGTGATCATCATATGCACAGCAATTAAAATTGAGGAAAAAGGACATCTCTATATAAAGGAGGCTGTGTGTTGTGAAGTGAAGTGAAAGTCACTCAGTAGTGTCTGACTCTTTGTGACCCCATGGACTATACAGTCCATGGAATTCTCCAGGCCAGAATACTGGAGTGGGTAGCCTCTCCCTTCTCCATGGTATCTTCTCAACTCAGGGATCGAATCCAGGTCTCCCACAATGCAAGCGGATTCTTTACCAGCTGAGCCACAAGGGAAGCCCAAGAATACTGGAGTGGGTAGCCTATCCCTTCTCCAGTGGATCTTCCTGACCCAGGAATCAAACCGGGGTCTCCTGCATTGCAGGCAGATTCTTTACCAAATGAGCTATGAGGGAAGCTCCCCTGTATGTTGTTAACCTGGGGCAAATCCTCTAACTTTCACCCACAAGCCTCATGGGACAGTCATTATTTTAGCAAATAAATTAGCATCTAGAGCCTGGCTCTCACACTTATGGTTTCAGACACAAGTGGATTTAGCCCTCTCCCCTGGGTACACTGAGGTATCAAACCAAAATTCCAATTTAAAATGGAAAACATAACCATTATATGGAATGGAATACTCCCATGAACCATGGTGGTGCATTCTCTCCCTGTAGTCTAGACACAAGGATATTTAAATGAAAGTCCAGATATTCCAATCTAGTAAGAACTAACATCTCAAGGACAAGATTATCAACGTCTGTATGACAAAAGCATTTTCTCTCTGTAGGCAAAAGAACATGAAGAAGTAAGTAATAAAGGTTGTTTGCAATCAGGTCAAGGAGAATTAGACAAATCATACAATTCTGGGCCATTGTGGATGGCTACCAAATGCAGAAGAGAAGGTCCTGCTAGTGGGAACGGAGCAATACAGCCCCTCATCTATCTTCAGCTTAGACATGACTTTGCTAATGGGAAGAAATTCTTGAAGTTTATTGCCTAAAGGTCATATTCTCCTGAACAGAGTTTGAAAGATACTTTGAATACTAACCTCAGTGACTCCCCTTTTATTATGATCCCATGGATGATTAATGATCCTCTGCCTCCTCCAGGGATTAAAACACTATTTTTAATACATATGTACATTTTGCATAGCCCTTTCTTGTTCCATTATGTTTCCACTTTATAGTTTAACTTTAAGGGCAATATAATTTCTTATTATTTTCAAGTTTGGGGAGATATCTCATTCTGGTCTGCAAACATTAACAAATATAATATTTCTTAACGTCCTTTCCATGGTCTTGTGAAATTAGGAATGTCCAGCAGATATCTGGATACTAATATATTCAAACCATTAGAAAAATGAGTTTTACAGATATGGAAAATATATGTGTATAGTATATGTGTGTGTGTGTATATATATATATTATATATATATATATACACACACCACAACTTCAATCAGAAAATGATTAGTTTTAAGTCCACTGCTATGTTCAAGAACACCTAGATAATGTTCTACTAGGTTAGAAAGTGAATAGGCTATGTCTGCAGCTAATTATATATTACTTCTAATTCACCTCTTCCTCAGTACACCATTTTCCCTCCTCCACAAATCCCACTTGCTTGTTTTCTTGCAAAGCTGCCAAGAAACTGTGAACAAATTTAACGTCTGAATAACTGCTTGCTCTCTCAATGACCTTGAAAAATTACTTGCATCATTAAAAATTCATAGAAGAGAAAGTTTTTGAGAAGACTGACATATGTAATCATCGTACCTCCTGTTATGCTCCTGTACTATTATAGTCTTATGAACTTTAAAATTATCTCAAAGAAATTAACTTTGCTCTAGTTACCCAATTATATCAAAGCTTTCTGATTTTTTTTTTTTTTCAAAGAGCATAGCACTATTTCCTGCTAGAGGGTAAGAACTGAAAAACAGAAGATTGATGCATCCTGTAGATTTTTGTGATATTTCACAATGACTGTTTCAAACAGTGCCACAAAATTGCAAAGGAAGTATTTTGATTGTCTTTTTCATTGAGGTGAGACTCACATAGAAGAAATTTAACCATTTTAAACTGTATAATTCAGTGGCGCTTAGTACATTCATAGTGTGTTTTCTTCAGTTTCAGGACTTTTTCATAGCTCTAGAAGAAGCCCTTGTAATCACTCTCTAGGACTCCCACCTCCCTTCCCCTGGCAACCACTAGCGTGCTGTCTCTGTGAATTTGCCTATTCTGGATTTCAGTGGTTCTAATTGTAAATAAGTATACTTTTTAGATTCTGTTAATGCATTGATTTTATTCCCGTTTTCCTTGAGGAAAGAGATATGGAGGGTAAGGATATAAAATCCTAAGAATAAGTTATGAAAACTCTGGCAGGATGGTAAAATGTCATCGGCAGCATCCGATACTCCTCCCATAGCAAGTACCACACTGTATTGTAATAATCTCCTGACTTGTCTATTTCTCTTCAAGACTAAACTCATCGGACTTTTTTCTCTTTAAGCCCGAGTGCTTGATACAGTGCTTTCACACATGTAAGTGCTTGCTGTTCACTGAAGGGAATGGGAGGCAAGAAGATGTGGAGCTAATGACAATATTTTGGCCTACATAAATATCTTGAATCCTTCTTTTTTCTTTTCTTTGCTCTTCTTTTCTTTTCTTTCCTTTCTTTTTTTCTTTTTTTTAATTCTCTTTCCTCTGTGTGTGTCTTGTTTTGTTTTTGAGATCTGACTTTCCTGATGTTACTTTGAAGAATATTGACTTGGTCCCAAAATGTATTTATGGAATTAAAATTGGCCTTACCTTCACTTATCCAACATTTAGCTTTATTAGCATATCGGTCATAATTATGATCATGTGTATTATGTAAAAGAGCTACATTTAATTATCTGAGCAACATGATCTGATTTCGTTCTCTTTCCTTTCTCTTGGAGTTCTTTCCTTTTGGCACAACCTTTGTCTTCCAACTCCAGTCCCACCCCCTTGCCCAAGGCCTCAGTACTCAGTCCAGTGGGGTCGATCAATCAACACTCAACTCAGTACTAGAGTGAGAGACTTATAGTTAGGATAGTGCCTATGGAAAAGGGAGAGAAACTGGATCTAAATCACTTCCTCCTATATACTTTCCCTAACATATGGTTTTTATTTTGCATGGGACAATGGAAACATGATCATTTAAAAACCCAATGTCAATCCCATTCGTTTCCTACAAGGCAGCTAGTCTTAAGTAGAGAAATTGCCACCACAGAGAGTGGTGGGTATCATTTCAGCAGTGGCTAAGATAAATGTGTTCTTTTACCTTACCTTTTTTCTCAGTTTGTGTTTGAGGATAATTCCACTAATGCTGGCAGATCTGTTCATTTTGTCTGAAAAAAGTCAGTGGGGAATAATAGCCTTTGCCATAATTCTTTCAACATCAGTGTCTATGAGCCCTTATTCTGTGTTGGTGTAGACAAACTGCTCCTTCACAGGCAGGGTATCAGGAATATATTTTAATCTTCTGCTTCCAAAGTTCTATGAAGACAGTGCTATACATCTGATTTATGAGCAAGCATGGGTTGTTGTTGATTTCACTGAATTCCTAAGGAAATTGTTTTCTGCTCATTTTGTCTTTCCTCTGGGTAACACATCACATTATCTTGTTTGGGGGTGTCTGCTTCTCACTGCTCAGCACCATTAGCATACATCTGGGCCACCTTTGTGTGGAACTGTCCCCTGGTGAAACCCTCAGTGTTCTGGGATGGAGAAAGACTGCAATTTACGGAGTCCATTATCACCTCTGGACGTGTAGAATGATAATGGAAGTGACAGAGGTGCAGCTGAAAATTGGCTCTTAATATTTTATGTGCCCAAGCAAAGGATTGGAAATCTCATGCTGCTCTTGAGGGAAAATGAAGTATGTGGGATTTTTTTTTTTTTTTTTTCTATTAGAAAGTTATATGCAAAGGGTTGACTGCAGGGTTTCGAGAAAAGTATTACAACACATTCGTTTTGTGTTAACCAACACTTCTCACTGGAGGTTTAGAGAGAAAAAAATACTTCTGCATGAAAAATTAAAATATGGAAACAAAGTATATGCAGCAAAGTTTTAGAACTGATAATTCTAAAACAATGCACCATATATAGTATCACTTTGTTTTAACTGATGGGATATGTCTAAGAATTCACAAATGTTTGCCTAAAAGGGTTATTTTTAAATTTTTGGATTCTTATTTCACATTTCTCCCCTAACATATTTTTCTTCTGACTTAGAATTTAGAATAATATTTCAAGAGCTATCATTGGCACAATGAGTTTGAAAACAGAAATTCTATCAGAATTTTTAAGTGTTTTAAGACAAATAAGATGGAAAATAAATACAGCTTTTGAAATAGTCATATTAATAATTTGACATTTATCTTAGTATATTACAGTGCTTATAATAACACTAAAGAGATGCTTGTTGAAATCATTTTTATTGAAAAATATAGTTTCTGGCTTGACTAAGATGAGATACAATAGAGTGCCCTTTTCATAAGTATTTTATTACGTGTCATCCATCTTGTTTCAGACAAAACAAAAGTAATACGGTAATATATTTTCTTAATAATAAAAGACTAAATGTTATTGAAATATAGCAAATGTTAAGTCCTGTCTGTATTTCCTGGATGTATATTTATCATATCAAGAATTTCTAATTTTTCTACTTACCACTAGAGTATACATTAGTGGCATTACTATATTGCTGTTGCCTGATGATTAATACGTCCAGATTTTAGTTGTTAAGGCATTTGGAGATGATGGAATAAGCCTGGTGGAGCTTTTCTTCAGTTGCTTTTCAGAAACGACAATTTACTTTCTCCTGTATGTTTCTGTCATTGTTTCTTTTCTGGATATGAATATCACTTTACTTAACTTAGAGTAGGGAAAGTTTCAAGTTGCTGTGGTGCATTTCAAGCATCATTTAAATCAGCAATGTCTGCCTTTTGAATAAGATCACTTAGATCTGATTATTTAGATGTGTCTTTTGATTTAGTGGCCACTGACAAGATCAAAGTAGCAAGACTCAAGATTGAGACTTGAGGAGAATTCTAAATACTGCAAACACCCTGTCAGTGATGCTCAACAAACTACTTGAATTATAAATTTCTCATATTTTTGACACAAAACCCTCATAATATTATAAACTAATTATTCTCCAATTAAAATAATTTTTAAAAGTGTTTATATTTTATAGAATCATTATTATTTAATATCAATAAGTTTTATCACTGCAAATTTATTGAGCATATGTGCCAAGCAAAATTTTAGGCACTTTTATATATATTCTGTATATGACATTTGTCTTTTGAGGCTTCCAAGTTTATGAGGGAAAAGATGATTGCCTTGTTCACTGTTGCTGCTGCTGCTGCTAAGTCACTTCAGTCGTGTCCGACTCTGTGCGACCCCAGAGATGGCAGCCTACCAGGCTCTTCTGTCCCTGGGATTCTCCAGGCAAGAACACCGGAGTGGGTTGCCATTTCCTTCTCCAATGCATGAGAGTGAAAAGTGAAAGTGAAGTCGTTCAGTCGTGTCCGACTCTTCGCAATCCCATGGACTGCAGCCCACCAGCCTCCTCCATCCATGGGATTTTCCAGGCAAGAGTACTGGAGTGGGGTGCCATTGCCTTCTCCGTGTTCACTGTTAGCCCTGGAGATAATTTAGTTTCTGGAAATTAACAGAAACTCAACAAATATTCGTTGAATGAGAAAAAAACATTACTTTAAAAAATTCTAGCCATGATAAAAAGATAGCTATGTAAATATTTTAAGGGGTGTGCTGTGCTATGCTTAGTTGCTCATTCATGCCTGATTCTTTGCGACCCCATGGACTGTAGTCAGCCAGGCTCCTCTGTCCCTGGGGATTCTCCAGGCAAGAATACTGGAATGATTGCTATGCCCTCCTCCAGGGCATCTTCCCGACCCAGGGATATAACCCAGGTCTCCCACATTGCAGGCCGATTCTTGACCATCTGAGTCACCAGGGAAGCCATTTTAAGGGATGGCTTCATTAAAAATCTGGAGTTCTGATATTGATGACTGAGCATTGGTCCTCTCTTTGCTTTTGGGCATGTAGAATGTAAACAAGTAGAATTCCAGAGATTAAAACTTCTTCATAGAATTGGGGCTCAGTTGGTTTGTTTTTCAGCAATGAGCCAGATAGCTGAGAAAATAAGAGAAGCGAAGGGCAAAGGAAAAAAGGAAAGAATAGCAAGGAGAGATAAGAATGCCTTTCTAAGTGATCAAAAAAACGAGGAAGACAGTAGAATGGGAAAGATTAGAGGTCTCTTCAAGAAAATTAGAGATACCAAGGGAACATTTCATGCAAAGATAGGCACAATAAAGGACAGAAACAGTATGGATCTAACAAAAGAAAAGGTATTAAGAAGACATGGCAAGAATACACAGAAGAACTATACAAAGCAGCTCTTAATGACCCAGAGAACCACGATGGTGTGATCACTCACCTAGCACCAGACATCCTGGCCTGTGAAGTCAAGTGGGCCTTAGGAAGCATCGCTATGAACAAAGCTAGTGGAGGTGATGAAATTACAGCTGAGCTATTTCAAATCCTAAAAGATGATGCTGTGAAAGTGCTGCACTCAATATGCCAGCAAATTTGGAAAACTTAGCAGTGGCCACAGGACTGGAAAAGGTCAGTTTTCATTCCAATCTCAAAGAAAGGCAGTTCCAAAGAATGCTCAAATTACTGCACAATTACACATCTCACACGCTAGCAAAGTAATGCTCAAAATTCTCCAAGTCTGGCTTCAACAGTACATGAACCGTGAACTTCCAGATGTTCAAGCTGGATTTAGAAAAGGTAGACAAACCAGAGATCAAATTGCCAATATCCATTGGATCATTGAAAGAGCAAGAGAGTTCCAGAAGAACGTATACTTCTGCTTTATTCACTACTCCAAAGCCTTTGACTGTGTAGATCACAACAAACTATGGAAACTTTTTAAAGAGATGGAAATACCAGACCACCTGACCTGCCTCTTGAGAAATCTGTATGTAGGTAAAGAAGCAACAGTTAGAACTGGACATGGAATAACGGACATGGAACAATTGGTAAAGGAGTATGTCAAGGCTGTATATTGTCACCCTGCTTGTTTAACTTACATGCAGAGTACATTATGTGAAATGCCAGGCTGGATGAAGCACAAGCTGGAATCAAGATTGCCTGGAGAAATATCGATAACCTCATAGGGCAGATGATACCACACTTATGGCACAAAGCTAAGAGGAACTGAAGAGCCTCTTGATGAAAGTGAAAGAAGAGAGTGAAAAAGCACTCTTAAAACTCCACATTCAGAAAAACTAAGATCATGGCATCCAGTCCCATCACTTAATAGCAAATAGAAGAGGAAACAATGTAAACAGTGAGCGACTTTATTTTCTTGGGCTCCCAAATCACTGCAGATGGTGACTGCAGCCAAGAAATTAAAAGATGCTTGCTCCCTGGGAGAAAAGCTATGACAAAGCTAGACAGCATATTAAAAGGCAGAGATGTTACTTTGCCAACAAAGGTTCGTCTAGTCAAAGCTACGGTTTTTCCAGTAGTCATGTATGGATGTGAGAGTTGGATCATAAAGAAAGCTGAGCGCTGAAGAATTGATGCTTTTGAACTGTGGTGTTGGAGAAGACTCTTGAGAGTCCCTTGCACTGCAAGAAGATCAAACCAGTTAATCCTAAAGGAAATCAATCCTGAATATTCACTGGAAGGACTGATGCGGAAGCTGAAACTCCAATACTTTGGCCACCTGATGCGAAGAACTGACTCATTGGAAAAGACCCTAATGCTGGGAAAGATTGAAAGTGGGAGGAGAAGGGGATGACAGAGGATGGGATGGTTGGATGGCATCACTAACTTGATGGACATGAGTTTGAGCAACTGCGGCAGTTGGTGATAGACAGGGTAGCCTGGTGTACTGCAGTCCAGGGTTGCAAAGATTTGACCAGGACTGAGCAAGTGAACTGAACTGAGTGAGCCAGGTTGGGCTTCCTTGGTGACTCAGTGGTAAAGAATCTGCCTGCCAATTCAGAAGATGCTGGTTCGATCCCTGGGTCGGGAAGATCCTCTGAAGAAGGAAATGGCAACCCACTCCAGCATTCTTGCCTGGGAAATCCCATGGACAGAGGAGCCTGGCAGTTCATGGGGTCACAAAAGAATCCGACACAACGTAGTGACTAAACAAGAACACATGAGCCAAGTAGCAGTGGTCTTTAAAAAAAAAAGAGAGAAACAAAATCCGGTTTACTTATGTCTCTGTGACTGTGCTGGGTCTTTGTTGTTGTATGCATGGTTTCTCTAGTTGCATTGAGCAGGGTCTGCTCTGCAGCTGTGGTGTACACAGGCTTCTCATTGCGGTGGCTTCTCTTGTGGAGCACAGATTCCAGCCACATGAGCTTCAGTAGTTGTGGCTCATGGGCTCTGGAGTGCAAGATCAATAGTTGTGGTGCACGGGCTTAGTTGCCCCAAGGCATGTGAAATCTTCCTGAACCAGGAATCAAACCTATGTCTCCTGCATTGGCAGGTGGATTCCTAACCACTGGACCACCAGGGAAGTCCACAGTGGTCTTTCTTAAACCAGATATAGTTGTTCCCTCTGGGTCTTGCAAGGTGTCAAACAAAATGTCAATATTTAAAGTGTCTTTTTTTACTTTTTTAAATAATTGAATCATATGATGATAAAATATTCATCTCAAAGGAGTGTTATCTGTTGCTGACAGCTTTTCTATGTAAAAATGTATTTCCCAGGTATTACTATATTACCATACCTCTGTGTTAAAAGTCTGCAGGCATTATTGTAGTAGTTGTGATTTAATTTATCAAATGAATATATGTATATAAAATTCCATTACTTCACACTTTCTCACACTACTGAACATTATGAACAGTTGTAACAAGAACACAACCATTGCCACAATTTTCTCTCAGCCCCACTCTGAGTCAGAGCTGCTTTGTGTACTGTACATCTCGTAAAACCCAGCCAGGAAAGCAGGAAAAGGAGACTTTTTTTATATTTAAAAATTATCTATCTTTAGGTTGCTCCATTGTGTGCTATCATTAGCATTTATTTTACTTATATGTGTATATAATATATATGTAAATTACATATGTATTCCACAGATGAGGAAAGTAAGGCCCAGCTAGACTGTATGGTTTTTGCCCCTCATGATGAGATTTTCAAGGGTCTCTTGTGGGGCTAAAACCCTCACTCAGAATTCTTTTGCAGAAATTATAGTACAGTGTCCGGAAATCAGGCTTAGGTGTCCTTTTGTGTGTAAGAGAAGGTCCTGACAATAGGAGAAATCACACTCTAAATGAGATATTAGCTAGAAAATTGAGAATGGAAGTGATTGTTTCTTCTACTGGCAACGTAACTCCTTCTCATTTTCATTTTGATCAAAGTTGTATCCATCCTATGGGCCAGCTCCTAAGCCCCCTCTTCCTGGAAGAATACTCCTTTTCTACAAATTCGTTTTCCTCTATTATAATATTCTTCATAGGCTCCCATGTGGTAACCTTTTGTTTTCTATCATTATGTCTTAATGAATCTACAGTTAAGCAGGCCTGAATTTTAATCTCAGATCTGCCACTTTAAATAAATTGCATGTCACCTGGCAAGTTGCTGAATTTTCTAGTGTAACTTTCCTGGTTTGTAAATTAGGTCACTTGCCTCATGGTCAAATTTTCAAGCTTAAAATATGTAAATAGCTTTGCAAAATGTGTGACATAAAATAAATGCTCAATAAATGGTAGCTATTATTTTTGGCTTTGGTGTCTCATTAGAGTTTAGTACACATATTCTTCTGTCTATAAATCTAACACAGTAGTTGGGTATTGACTTTTTAAAGAATATCTATGTAATCTCCAACTATTCAGCTATTACTGGATAATCTAGATTCAGGTCTAAGCAAGTGTTTCTGGATAAAATGTAACATTTTCACAATACTATGCAGGAACTCTTATCTTGATCTCATGGTTCAAGATACTACGAATAAATTTTAAAATAACTTTTATATAGAGTTAATTCTTGATTGGGGTCAAAGAAAGGTATGAACACAGATAATAGCAAGCCTCTCCCAGTCTACTGAACTGTGCATGGGGAATGAAAGAGCAATGCAGTGAGGACCACCTGGTGAATGGATCGTCAAGTACAGCAGTGTTGCCTGACGTGCCTGCCTAAATATGTCAATAGACATATTTAATGCTCCACTGTTTACAAACCAGTAAATGAGCTGATTTTTAAATCAAGATATCATTCACATAGACTGAAAGTCACACTTTTTAGTTTACAGTTCTATGAGGTTTGACAAACACATTCAGTTATGCACCCACCACAGTTGTGTGTGCTCAGTCATATCTGGCTCCTAGAGACCTCGTGGACTATAGCCTGCCAAGCTCCTCTGCTGTTCCTGGTATTTTCCAGGCAAGAATACTGGAGTGGATCACCATTTCCTACTCCACAGTTGTGTAGTCAACACAATCAAGATATAGAACATTTATCACTGTCAGTGAATTTGGAATTAGGCAGACTTAGTTTAATTCCTGGATCTGCCACTTTCAGGCTCTTGGTCATTGAACATTTCTCTCACATCCAAAATATGACTTCATGTCCACTTCCTAGGACTTCCCAGGTGACACAGTGGTAAAGAATTCTCTTGCCAATGCAGGAGAAGCCAAGAGATGGAGGTTCGATACCTGGGTCAGGAAGATCCACTGGAGAAGGGAATGGCTACCCACTCCAGTATTCTTGCCTGGAAAATCCCATGGACAGAGGAGCATGGTGGGCTACAGTCCATGGGGTTACAAAGAGTCAGATGTGACTGAGCACACACGTCCACTTTGTGCCAATTCCTTTCCTTACTCTCAGCTTTTGGAAACACTTAGCTGTTTCCTATTCCTATAATTTTGCCTTTTATACAATGTCATACAAATATCATGTAATAGCTACTGCTTCTTATTCCTTTCATTCAGTATCATTATTTGAGACTCATCCAAATTTTTGTATATGTCAATATTTAATTCCTTTGATTCCTAAGTAGTATTTAATTGGACAGATGTACCATGGTTTGTTTATTTATTCACCAGTTGAAGGTTGCCTATAGTTTTTAGTAATTATAAGTAAAAAAACTATAAGCATTTGTGGACAGGTTTTTGTATGAACCTAAGTTTTCATTTCTCTCAGATAAATACCTAGAAGTGGATTGCTGGGTCACATGGTAACTGTTTTGAACTACTATTTAGAGTGATTTTTTTTTTAAATATAATGAAAGACATGACATTCTGATTTTTAATTGAACAATTATAAATTTATAATAATATTAAGCATCTTGTGAGATTTTCTTAGTCATCTAGACCATTGCTTATTGAGCACTGAGTGATTATTATATATAAGAATTTGTGTTATGTGATCTTTCAGAGCATTATCATGTGGAGTGCTAATTTTTCCTAAATGGGTCCAGACCACTATGGATTCTCATCTTCTATTTTGTAGATTTTTTTCCTTCTATCTTTACAAATTGCTTTCACTTTGCCCCCTGGCTACTTCTTCCTGCACTCTGCCCTTCGTATTTACTGTGTTTTCTCCGCTGCTTAATAGTAAATTAGACTAAATAACTTGTTAAATTGTTGGTTGCTTAAGAACAGATCGGAGAAGGCAATGGCACCCCACTCCAGCACTCTTGCCTGGAAAATCCCATGGACAGAGGAGCCTGGTAGGCTGCAGTCCATGGGGTCGCTAAGAGTCGGACACTACTGAGCGACTTCCCTTTCACTTTTCACTTTCATGCATTGGAGAAGGAAATGGCAACCCACTCCAGTGTTCTTGCCTGGAGAATCTCAGGGACGGAGGAGCCTGGTGGACTGCCGACTATGGGATCGCACAGCGTCGGACACGACTGAAGCAACTTAGCAGCAGCAGCTAAGAACAAATAGACGGTGAATGAGGGCCTCTTTCAGTCACTCTTGAGAAGACATGTGTCCTTTTTTCATTTCAGATACTTTTCATAAAATCTTATTTTGTAAAAACCAACCTCTTCTTTGCAAGTTCTTTGTCATTTTCCAGAAACTTTGTATTCTTGATAAGTAACTCTTGATGGTACCATCCTAGTGATAACATAAATTCACATTCCAATTGTGCCCTCTCTTCCACTCAAGTAGTGAATACCCATCCTGCTAAAGGTAACTTAAGACTTCCTTAGCATTATCAAAAGCATTATCTTATTGAATTTGCATACTTGATGTTCTAAGTCTATGATAGCATGATATTAAAATGATGTTAACAAACAAACAAACCCTACATTCTGGCTGTTGCTGTCACAGGGTGACAGAAAAAAGCCCTATCTGATTCCAGACACCTAAACTACAATCAGCTACATCTCCCTCCCTTTTTCATAATTACTCACCTGAAAGAGAAAAAGAAGATTCATCTCTTTAACTAATGTATATAAGAAAAGAAAGAAGGGAGGACAGATGGAATTAAGGAGTAAAATGTAAAAATGAAAATGATATGGACTGCCCTGGTGGTCCAGTGATTAAGAAACCACCTGCCAATGCAGGGGACAGGAGTTCAATCCCTGGTCTGGGGAGATTCCACATGACATGCTACAGTGCAACTAAGCCCAAGCACAACTACTGTACTGAGCCCACACCCCCTAGAACCCGTGCTCTGCAACAGAGAGGCCTCCGTGATGACAAGCCCGCACACCACAACCAAGAGTAGCCCCTGCTGACCCCAACTAGAGGAATTCTGGGTGCAGCAACAAAGACCCAGGGCAGCCAAAACTTTTAAAAATTTACAAAGTGAATGAAAATAATATATACTTATAAGTAAGGAAGGAACAAATAGACATTGGTTAATTTAGTTTGCAGAGCATCCCCTACAGTTTGATATGTATTTGATATATGAATTGTCTCTAAACTCTCTCTTTTGCAAAAATAGAAAAGCAAAAGGCAACTAATAAGGAAAATAAGTTGAGTGAGGTGACAGCTTTGTCATTTTTTAAATTGGATTTGCTCTCTACTTCCTTCTGGAATGACGCCCCCAAGGCTCTGCCTCCACCGCTGTCAGTTTAGTTCCCTCCAACGTTATTAAACCCTGCCAATCCTGCCTTGAGAGTTCCATTAGAATAATTCCACCAAGAGTGGCTATTTATATACTTCTTGGTACATTTCCAAATATAATGGAAGACTGTTTGAATATAGTATTTCAGTTAATTTTTTAATGGAAGCAAAATTTTAGATTTGCACAATGGTGATGATCCCCCTATGACACATAAATCTCAGAGCTAGACCAGAGGCACTGAGTACCAGTAGGCACTGGAGGAAAGAATTATTAATCCATTGCTCCAATCCAAGGACTCTTCTCCTTAAATCTGCCTGCCTGCCTGCTCAGTCGCTTCAGTTGTGTCTGACTCTTTACGACCCTATGGACTATAGCCACCAGCCTCCTCTGTCCATGGGATTCTCTAGGCAAGAATACTGGAGTGGGTTGCAGTGTCCTCCTCCAGGGGATCTTCCTGACCCAGGGATTGAGCCCCCATATCCTGCATTGTGAGTTGATTTTTACCGCTGAGCCACTGGGGAGGCCCTCTCCTTAAATCTATGATACTTTCAATGTCCCTTGGCTAGTCATACAAGTTCCTAAATGACTTCACAAGGCAATCCACTCCTGTACATATTTTCAGACAAGCAGGTTCCCCCATTTCATAAATGGAATTGCTGAGGCCCAAAGTTGATTTCTCAAGATCTCATAGTGAATAAAGGAAGATGAAGTTAATGAGGAGCAGGTCTCCATTTAACCAGTGCTGTTTTCACTGTAAAACTCCATATTAATAAGGGTAACCCCAGTTCTGTTGCTTGTCTGTTCATTTTCAATATAATGTATAGAGATATTTTTGTGCTTTCAAACTTTCAGTAGACTATCAGTATATACAGAGATGTACTGTTTTAATAACCATCTCTATGACAATAAACTAAGGAATTTATTCTGCAATATTTTAAAAGGGTGTGCAGTGTTAATAAATTAATATGAGTGTATATATATATATATATATATATATAAAGTACATTCATGATTTAACTAAAATTTTTCTGAACTTGGTTTGAGTTTATCTTTAATGAAAGGTAGAGTATTTGTATCATAAACAAAGAAACAGTTCAAATCCTGTTAGCATTTAGATTTTAAATTCAATAATCCCCCAGAAACCCCAATAAAGAACAATATTTTAAAACAAGAGCAAATATGTAGCCTAAATAAACTTTGCTATATTCCCTTAAAATTAGTAAAATTCTATTCAGAAACATCAATTTTCACATTGTAGCTCTGGAAAGTATAAACTTAGAGTAAAATAGCAAAAGGGAATATTGATAAAAACCAAATTTTCAGTAAGTTCCCAGAGGAGGAATTACTTATTAAATTCTCAAAGCTTGTAGATTCCACCTGTACTGGGTAGGGGAAAGATGACCAGCCAATTGCTTTGACTGTTCATATAATGAAGTGAAGTGAAGTGAAAGTCACTCAGTCAACTCTTTGCAACCCTATGGACTATACAGTCCATGGTATTCTCCAGGCCAGAATACTGGAGTAGGTAGCTGTTACCTTCTCCAGGGGATCTTCCCAACCCAGGGATCAAACCCAGGTCTCCCACATTGCAGGCAGATTCTTTACCAGCTGAGCCACCAGAGAAGCCCCAGATATAATACCTAAGTATACTGAGCTATCAGGGAAGTCTTTCATATAACAGCTAAGTATATTTAGGTTAGCAGACAACATTGGATCATTCAAAGGAATCTTTTGCGAGTTAGTAAGCCTTAAGGAAAGAGTAATTCAAACACTAATTCATACTATAGTAGAAAAAATAGGTAGCTTATTGCCCTAGTGCAACCTTTAATTATATATTGAAAAATAACAACAGAAATAAGCAAAGGCTCCTGAGGTCCTCTCTGATCTTTCAGTGGCTCCTGCCTGACTGTGTCCCATCTAATCAGGTAGGTACCATTCTTCTCTTGCTCTGTCACACTGGTGTCCTGATGTCTCTTGGCCTATCCAAGCTGATTCTCAGTTCAAGCCTCCTGCATTAATTGTTCCCTATCCTGGGGATATTCTCAGAGCAAAATGCTTCCTTAATTCTTATCTTCTGGTCCTTTCCTGACCAGTCCTATTGAAATATCACCAGCTTTCCACTTGCTTTCTCTCCAGTTACCGTATTTCTTTAGATGTTTCCTCCAACTCCAACTAGACTGTAAGCTCTTTGAGGGCAAGGGCTATCTTGTTCATCATTATGTCCCCTAAACCTAGGAAACACCTGCCTGAGCGATTAGCATCATAAGTAGTACAAGGAAAAGCTATCTGTAGTATATATTTACATGAATTTGTGCTTGGGACTTCTAAAATAAAAGGACACATCTGCATATATTACTAATTATTTATAATATATTTGCTAATTATTCTTTGTAGGAAAACTATTATTTTACCTCACCAGATTTTTCTGAGTACAAATGTTAGAGGCAGAAGAGAACATACCTGGGTTAAAAAAAAAAACAAATAGTAGGGCCCTTCAAGACTTTGTATTGTAATTTGGTCTCTCTCTCTCCACCTCTGTTGTATGGTCAAGGTAAATGCGACGCAAAAAGGTGACATAGTGAACTGGGTCACATGTTCGATAGACTATACAAGCCCTTCTCCAAACTGGGCTTCTAAATGGAAATCATTTGAACATCTTTTCCACTTATCTAAGCTGTCTTTCTTTCCTCTGTGCTGGATTAGCCATTGATTTACCTGCCTGGCATCTCTTGGTCTTGGTAGTTTCCTATAATGTTTGGCTTCATGTAAGTGACTTATTCTGAACCAGTACTTAAGAGCTCAGGCTCCCAAAACAAACTTGTTTGAGTCCTGACTGTACCATTCACTAGATAAAATGTCCTAGTTAAGTAAGTTATACAACTGTGTTTCAGTTAATTCCCCCATAAAACAGTAGTAGAAGCACTCCCCCCCCGGCCCCTGAGAATTAAAGAAAACAATTTATGTACATAAAACAGAGTCATTGTATGTATTTTTTAGAAGGGCTCTAAAACATTTGTTTGTAGAATTATTTGGATAAATAAAAATTGAGTACTAACATGTTAAATAATACCTAGCTAAAGTAATTTAGAAATTTCTTTATTAGTTAAATATTGATTTAAGAAAAAAGCACCCTGGACAGACTTCTTACCACTAACCGAAGAGTTCTCTTTCACTGTTAATTAAATGTAAAACAATTTCAGTATTATCTTTTGAAAGATACAGTTTTAAATTTACTGCAAGGAGAGTAATAAATTAATTTGAAGTCCATTTGAATGATTTTTCATGTATGTCTCCCATTAGCAGTGCCATTACTTCCTTTCATTAAGCTAGGTAATGAGGAGATAGACATATTTAGACTTCAGGAAATGGATAGAAACAAGATGTAAAAATGAAAGTCTCCTGGCTTTAAACTGCAGTTAGCCCTTTGTATTCATTTTTGAACCAGTGTTTCCAACACCCTTGAATTTAAGCAGTCTCATGAAGGAATGGGACTTCCGTTGTGGCTCAGAGGATAAAGCATCCGCCTACAATGCAGGAGACCGGGGTTCAGTCCCTGGGTCGGGACGATCCCCTGGAGAAGGCAATGAAAACCCACTCTAGTACTCTTGCCTGGAAAATCCCATGGACGGAGGAGCCTGGTAGGCTACAGTCCATGGGGTTGCAAAGAGTCAGACACAACTGAGTCACTTCACTTCACACTAAATGAAGGAATGCTTTTGTGTCAAAAACTAAATTTGGATATTAGGAATTCTAAACTATAATGTTATACTAAGTCTGTAATATGGCTGACTAAGTCTATAATATGGAGTATTTTTAATGTTTTTGTTCCTGTCCTTTTTAAAGTCAGTTGAGTGTGGCTTAAGTTTAATATTTGTGAAGTCCTTTTATATTCTTCAGTTGCGTGACTCTATATAAAGGTAAAATATCATTGTTAATTCTCAGGAGTGTTATTAAAAATCACTTAATGTTTATAAAATATGTTGAAGATAAAAATTGTGGTATAACCACTCTATGTATGTTTTGTTAATTAAAGAAAACCATGTTAGAGCTAAGTTTGCTGATGACACTTTTTGAATTTCATTTCCCTGAATTCCTTTCAAAAGGTCAGTGAGGCATGCATGCCAGGCTATTCAAGCACTCCAGGAATCTTTCTCTCTCTCTCTCTCTTTTTTTTTTTTTCTTGGAGTTTTTTCTTTTCTTTAGTGTCAGGTCTCAGGAGTTTTCACTTTGTCTTCTTAACCATTACCATTAAAAACGTCTAGAAACTAATATGTAACATCTTAACATTGTATGCAAATGAGATTAGCTGTATATGCACTGTTGCGTTTTTACTATAAAGAAATATGAAGGGTTTTCTACTCAGACTTTATTTTTTAATTAAAATCATACCAATATTTGAAATAATTATGAGAGTACTGAGACTCTAACATCCTCCCTTGATGGTAAATGATGTGAATGATTACTACAGCCTGCCAGGCTCCTCTGTCCATGGGATTCTCCAGACAAGAATAATGGAATGGGTTTTCATTTCCTTCTCTGAATGATTATTATTGAAAGTTATGAATAAGTGGTCTGTTTTGTTTGAAGTTCTCACATGTAGAGAGAAACACTTTTTTTAGATGTGATTAAGTTCATTTGGGCTCTTTCTTTTTTTTATTTTCACTCCTTTCTCTAGTATTAGTGACTAGGAGAAGAAAAGCTGGCAAACACAGATAAGTGATCTCCCACTGAAAATAATCTGTTACCTGATTGTCTCCATTTATCCCATCACATATATTTCTGGCATCTTTATCCGTGTCGAACAACAGTGAGCCTGTGATGTTTAAATGTCAAACAGACACACAGATAAAAGTAGCTGAAGGTAGCTGCCTTGCCAAACAAAGAATAGAAGTGGCAGAAATGCCAGTAAAAAACAGAAGCAGCAACAGTTGGCCAAATCTGTGGCCCCGTAGAGCTGGGAAGACAGGGAAAAATGCTAATGAGAGAAAACACAATCAGTACTATGGTTGTGGACGTTTTGGGTTTATACTTTCTTCCTGAATCCTACTCTCTCCCTTTATAATATTTCAAGCTCTGATAAGGAGCTGGTGAAGGAGCAGTGCTATGAGATTACAAGTGAAAGACTGACATTCCATTTCCTAGTGCTTGTGGGGTCACTACACACTCTGACATACGGGTTTATGTTTCCCACCCAATTAGCCAGTCAAAATGGGCATGTTCATTGTTTTAAGAAAATCCGAGTTGACATCAACATCTCCTAAATTTATCTGACCTCAGAATACTTTTTTTTTCCCCCTGAAACACCATTAACATCCCACTTCTAGAGCTAGTGTTCCATAGAATGCACTTGAGGGGGATAATGCTTTAAATACTCAGAAACGGTTTAATTACATTTTCAGCATACCACACTAATGAGGAAGTATGTGATATGGTTTTGGAAAGTTTCCTTCAAAAAAAATTCAGATAAAAATGCTTTGTTTCTAAAAGCATTTCTCTTGCATCTATCAGAAGCTTATCTATGACTCTAACCATATCAGATAACTAAGGGGATGCTTGTGTTAAATAAACTTTGTCTTAAAACATAAAAAGGAAAAGAGGAAAGAAAGAAAACAAAAACTCACATAACACTCTTTTTTTGTAAGTGATTCAGACTTTTCTTCTTGAGTTTATGGTTTGAATGGCCTATGAACACTTCCTCATGTCATCCATGCCAGCCGTGCCTATAAATCTTTTACATTCTAGAAGCTTAAGATGTTTCATTATTTATCTGTATTTGTTGAGGTCAGCCTTGATGAAGAAGACTGTTTGTAATGAACTGCTTACTGCAAGGTCCTATAAAAGAAAAATAAGTTGAGCTTGGCCCGTAAACTTGGATATACACAAGAGATGTAGTTTTTCTTACTACATGACAGGGCAGAAGGAGACTGAAATTACTGATGGGAGTTTTTGAGAATTTAGGAATTAAAAGCAAAGCTATCTTGTGTCATCTTCACTTGGGGAGGAAGAAGGAAATTTACCATATAGGGAAGAACTGGTACTACATAATGGCCCTCAGTTTGTTACTGAGTTTCCTCACTATTATGGGTTATGTGAAAAGGAGACGATAACTGTAGGTCACTTCTGGAAAACAGTATTTTCAGAAGCTAGAACTACTATTTGCAAATTTTTGAAATAAATAAATCAGTAAAAGCAGCTGTTTAGGAAGCTCCACATGTGATAAACATTTTCCATTCCAGCTCATCTCAGATAATATGTGTCTAAATTCCTCAGTGCAAAATGCGGGTAATAAACACCTATCTCAAGGATGTTTTCATATAATTGTATTTTTGCTCTCATTAGTTATGAGAAAAGTTAAAAATATTTTTCACAAATTATCTTTTTGTTTTGAGGAATACATTTTGCTTCATACTGTGCTTTTTAATATGTTTTGTGATCATTTCATTTACAGATATTTAAAAAAAAAACAGACTTACATTGTTGGATTATTAACTAAGAGGGTACTTGTTCTCCAACAATCATCTTGACTCCAAAGCCACCAGAATTTATTTGGCTAATCTGCACTGATATGTGGCTTGGAGGAGCTTTGTTTTAATCAAGGAAGGAGAGGTATGGCTTAGATTTTTCACTTATATTAGTTTAAAGTGGTCATGGAATCTCCCAAGTTTAGGTTTAGGGCCATCTGTGTACGAAATGACTTGATAAAAATAGAGCAAGCCTTGGCAGAACACTTTTTTTTTTTTTCTTTTAGTTATGTTGGTAGACTTCAAACCTCTGATCAATTAAACAGTGCCAGTGTCTGTAAATGCAGTTTGTTTGTGGTGATTTATTTTACCATGGGTTTTGTTGTGGTGATAAAAAAGAAAATCCACACAATTATTAGTGAATTTAGAAACATAAATGTGCACAGCTTACCTATAGCTCTGCCTTTATTTCTATATCTAAATAAATTCCAGCTAAATTGTTAAATTAATCATACTGAAGTCCGAGGCTCTGATAAGGATCCTGCCACTCAATTTTATTTCTGTTGATGCTTCAAACAATTCAGCAAACTTTTCTTTGTTGGGCTTTTGCTTTTATGACACAATCAGATGACATTACATGAGACCTTATCTTGATGCAGTATCATTCCAGTGATTGGTTCCAGCTAATCCAACTTTTTTGCTAAACTGCATATTTCAGGAGAGCTAACTATAGTTCTACATCAGATTGACCCTTATTATTTCGTCTGCTCACTACAAATATGGTGATTTCTGTGATAATCAAAACGTTCAATATTTTATTTTCTAGCTTTATCATTTCTATTTATGAGAGGACTATATTCTTTACTTTATTAAAGATTATTTGGCATGTTTTCAAACTTATAGAGCTTTTCCTTTGTGTTATAGGTTCTCAATACACAAAATAAAGAGAGGCTTTTATTTCTCACTTATATAATACTTTTATGAATCTTCAATAAATAAAAACTTTGAACTTAATAATTAAAATCTTTTTCATTTCTTGAATCCATAAGAATTTTAGATTATACGAAAAGAACTATGGTCATAAAATACCACCAGTTCAAGTATTCAGGGCCATCTAAATATGAATCTTTAATAATATTTTTAATAAAATATAATGACTGTATTAGAACTGACATGATATACTCATGTAAATTTCACAATTAGAGCTGCATAATTTATTCACATCAATATTAGACCTATATTTGATGTTCAGCCATGCTTTTATTCACTTTAAAATGGTTTCTGTTCTGCTTAATTGGTTTGGATTTGCTCTGTCAGGTTTTTTTTTTCCCTTTATTTCCTTAGTGAGAAAGTTGCAGACCTGCTGTTTTATATTAAGTCTTTTTTTTTTTTTTTTCAAAAGAGAAAGAGGCAAGCAAAAATCCAAGTCCTATTAAAAGAAGTTTATTCAAAGTTTATGAGCACTTCAAAAAATGCTTCTGTCTTCATTGAAGCATTATGAAAATCCCATGATACATCCTTCTAGATAATAGACAAAAGAAAATACATAAGCCTTGAAATTCAGTTATAGATCATTATTTCTAAGACCATGATATTGACTATTTCTAGAAAAAGAGTATAGAAAACAAAGACACCTCCCCTTATACTCATCATTGTTGGTTTGCTACTTCTGTATTTCTACTGGCTATAAACCAATTAGCATTATTCTAGTATGGTATATATGGTAAAATATTCTGTTATCCTAGTAGCTTAAAAGTATTCACTTAATTCTGAGTTTATTAATTCTTAAGAGTTAACTAGCATAAACAACCTAGAGCCTTTCGTCATGAGTGACCAGTCTTCACACTTTTAGCAAGATGACTGCTTCAAAAAATGCCCAAATAAAACTATCCATAGCTGTTTCTATTGTTACTTATTTTTGCAATATTCAGTGTAATACTTGCACATTAACTGCTGTTACAATTTTCCTTTAATTTCATATTTATGGATTTTTTTCCCCCACTTTCTTATACTGAGGAATATGTTGTAGCTTCAAAAGAGTTTTGTAGTTCACTTCCAAGAAAATAATTCCTGGACTTTTTGAAGATATTATTATGTAATAGAGGAGTATTTTCTCAATTTCAGAGAAATAGACTATGGGTTATTATTTTTAATCCAGTAGATAATGATTGCTACAACTAATTTTCTCCTTGGATTTTTTCCATTAAATAAATTATTATGTCTTAAATCCCTAGTTATTACCAAACCTGCAAATGGATAATCATGGAAAATTATTAGAATAAAATTGTTTTAAGTTAAATTTGCATTTAATATCTTAAGATACTTTTAAACTATGGGGAGGGTCTTCATAAAAATCACACAGAAGTAGCAATGAGGAAGTGTACAATTGGTTCTGGCTAAAATACAACATGTATGTTCCTAAAACTCACTCCTCTTTGTAAAATCATGAAATTAAAAATCACAAGCACTTAATAGGAAAAGTGGGGTTGGGTGTTAAAACTCAAAATCTGAATTAGACGCACACACATACAAAGACAGAAACCTAATAAAAATGGTAGCATAGTTTTACACATGTAAATGGTTTAAAAACACATAAATGCTACAAGAAATACGGACTTTATTTTGAAAGAGATCTGAAGTTTGCTTATAGAAGAGTAGCAGCTAGAGAGTTACTGTGAAGAGGCAGAAGGAAGGTTAGGTTTCCCAGGTGACGCTAGAATTAAAGAATCTGCCTGCCAATGCAGAATGCAGGAATGCAAGAGACATGGGTCCACTCTCTGGGTCAGGAAGATCCCCTAGCACCCCAGTCCAGTATTCTTGTCTGGAGAATCCCATGGACAGAGGAGCCTGGTGGGCTACGCAGTCCATGGGGCCACAAAGAGTTGGACACGCCTGAGTGACTAAGCACACACACACAGATGGAAAGTTATCTGCAACCTGGTTGGAAGCTTTAACACCAGATGTGGTTGGGTGTGGGTCTTAACACTTATGGTGAACTGAAGTAGCTGGTACATGTTTGTGGGGTGTTTTGTGTGTGGGCAGGGGGGCACAGGCCCCCATTTTGTGCATTCCTATGTAATCAGGTCAGTTGGCTGCAGTTTTTTTGTGACTCTCTGTTCGTCACAAGCAAAATAATGTATAATAAAATGACATATTTGCATCATGCCCAAATTATTTCCTGTTGGGAGTTTACATTTTCAGAACAAGAGTTATAGAGGAACTGACTATACATTTGAAAGCTAGGCACACTAACTTTCTAATTGAAGATGATGAACTTTATGGTAAAAAGAGGTGACTGTTCAATATTGTCAAAAATACAAGTACAATCGATATGCTGCACTTTGACTTTTTCCCTCTACTGTTATGCAAAATTGAACTTCAACTTTTCTGTCCAGCTTGACTCATTCATTCAAATTTGTTTTGCACTGAGAAATAACATCTTACCTGGAAGAGATATCAGAGTTGGGAAGACCTCTGAATATTCAAGTAATATTTAAAATATTTTTCTTTGTCTGCCCTCTTGTACTCTGTCTCTGGAATTTGTGCTAACACACCAGTCAGTACAAGTAAACATGGAATTCACTGTTCATTTCATGAATGAATGAACTTAAAAGACTAAGTGAAAGTATGGGAAATGCAGATTTTATTCAACCTATCTTATTTCTGCAAGAACAAGAATGTCCTGTGTTGTGTTTCTGTACTCTGAGAGAAGTTAACAAATATTGGAAGGAATGGGCTTTGAAGACTTCAGTGCTTCTGTGGCCCTTGCAGTGTGCTTTCATATTATGGAGCTGGACTCCAGTGCACAGAGTAGAAAAATAATAAGTTCTTTGAGCTGAAACTTCATAGTCACTGTGGGATATTCAAGAAGGAGACCAATGGGGAGAAAGATAATATAGTCATAGCTTTGAACTTGTCCTGGATTTTACTTGCCAGAAGTCAAGTGAAAGTCACACTGACACCTTATTATTACTAGCTCTTTCTCGTGTAGGGAAAAGTACTCCACAGTCCATGTTGATAAAAGTGAAAGGGAGTTCGTACTTAAGAGAGAAGGTGGTCTTAAATTTAGTGTGTAGAGAAGGGTAGTACGTCTAAACTCTACTCCAAGCCTCAGCGTGGAGAATACTTTTAATGGCAAGTCTTTGCTCCACATCTGACCCAAGTTAGGTATCCCTCCATGCATGCCCACTTTTCAGGTTGTAGTGTATTTCTCTGTTTCCTGTGTCCTGTTGTGGAACCAGGATAGAAACTTTTCTGTTCCATTCCCTATTAATTGTCCCTATTATTAATTGTTTAGTTAATTGTCTGGGGCAGAGTAGGTGTTTAGTAAACATATATGAGTAAATGAATGTGCATTGGAATGCAAAACCTTAGTGCTTAGAGAAAGAAAAGATAAATGTACAAATTGGCTGAGAAATAGTATGGCTCATTATAATAGAGTGAATAAATAGTGCTTAAAAAAGAAATGATCAAAGAGACTATAATCCATTCAATGAAAAGTTATCTGCTTTATGCCTACTATGTTTCACCTTGTTAGATGACATAGTAATTAGAAATATCTAGTCCCTGCAGTCATGGAGCTTCTCGTCTAGTGAAGCGCAGATATTAAATAAAGAAAACCTAAACAAATGTGCAATTCAAATTTTGATAAGAGCAAGTACAGAGCATAACTGGGAAGACATAATCTACATGAGCATGCAGTAAGGGCATTTTAAAGGAGATGATATTTAAGAGTGACAGTTGAAGAAGGAGGACAGGCAAAACAAAGAAGGATTAACCTGTGTGTGGGCTGTGGAGATGATAGGAGCTCAGCGTGTGTGAGAAAAAGAAAGAAGCTTGGTGCAAATGGAGATGAGTGAGCTAGAAATGATGGTCTAGGGATGTGGTTAAGAGAAACAGCCTGGAGCCAGATCATACTTGGTGTAGAAGGTTCGAATTTTAATCAGGATGAGTTGCATGTGTTTGTCAAAATATATTGAGTTTTAGTTTAAGATTAACAGATACATGTGACTATACATAAGATAAACAACAAGGACCTACTGTATGGCACAGGGAACTATATTCAATATCAATATTGGTAATATATTGCCACTATATTATTATAATTCTTATAATAGGTAATATAATAATATTACCTATTATACCTAATAATAACCTATAATTATTAGGAAGGAATATAATAGGCAAATATTAGGAAGGATTCTGAAAATATATACATACATGCACATATTAAATAACTATATACATATATAACTGAATCATTTTTCTGTACCCCTGAAACTAACACAACATTGTAAATCAACGATACTTCAATTTAAAAAAAGAACTTTCACTCAGAAAGGAAACAGTGAATTTTGTCTTAGTATTTATGTACATATTATACAAAAAGCTAAAGAAATGTTGAACTCTGGTTAATGATTCACATTCTAAAATATTTAGGGGAAAGTATACTAGAGTCAGGGCTTCCCCTGTGGCTCAATAGTAAAGAATCCACCTGCATTGCAGGAGATATAGGTTCAATCCCTGGGTGGGGAAGATCCCCTGGAGAAGGGCAGGGCAACCCACTCCAGTATTCTCGCCTGGAGAATCTCATGGACAAAGGAGCCTGGAGGGCTTTGGACTATTGGGTCACAAAGAGTCAGACATGACTATAGCAACTGAGCAGGCATGCATGCATGCATACTAGAGTCTGAGCTTCCCAGCTGGTGCTAGTGGTAAAGAACCCACCTGCCATAAGAAGAGGTGTGGGTTCCATCCTGGGTCAGGAAGATCCCCTGGAGAAGGGCATGGCAGCTCACTCCAGTATTTTTGTATGGAGAATCCCATGGACAGAGGAGCAGTCCATAGGGTCGCACAGAGTCAGACATGACTGAGATGATTTAGCACGTATGCAGGCATACTAGAATCTGTAATTTACTTTGAAATGCATCCAAAATATAAGATAGATTGATAGAGGAATGGATAGATGTATAGAAAGGTGTAAAGTTACTAATAAAATCTATGGGGTAGATACACAGATATTTACTATAAAATTTCTTCAACTTTGCTGAATGTTTGCGTCAATATGCATACTAAAATGTTGGGAAAAGCAAGTGAATGCTCGAATATGACAGTAAGAAAAGACATACAAATCACAAAATCTCACAACCAAAAGGAAGGGATTATTTTAGCATATGACCACTTGATTCTTCTCCTATGAGTTTTCATGGAATTGGTACCTTTTTCAGAGTAATAAGCATATCCTAGAGCTTTAAAAAACATTTCAAATTATTTGCATACTTTATGTCACTTAACTATCAAATCTTTGATGTGGAATTTCTTTGAGTAAGAATTAATATAAAGATAAATGTGTTAGACTAAGAACTCATGAATCCAAAACTGTCCACCAGCACCTATCAGTATAGTAGAAAGGAAATGAACACCCTTGAGTCTGTTAGCGTGACCAACTATTGCAAAAGATTCGACTAGTTTTTTTTTTTTTAATTTTTCCAGTTTTGTGGTTGACTTAAATGATATAAAAGAAAGAATAATGTTTGAAAGTGTGCCCAGGTTTCTTGGTGTAATTAGGAGTTTGCTTCTAACCTTTCTGTACGAATTTAAGTAGCGTAATTCCAAGCCTGTGGCTCAGAGATCAGTCTTCTCCTTGATTCCTTACTCATTGTGAGCATTTCACTGATGAATTAGTGCATCACAGAATCACATCAGAAACCTGGTGCTTCATCTCCGTGTGTTTTCAATAAAAACATTTCCCTTTTACTGGTGTTTCTTCTTATTGACCCTTTAAGGTCAGAAGACAGGTAAATCAGGGTATTTAATTGGCTCTAGAAACTTCAGAGTGATCTTGGCCTATTCCAGCCCCAAACAGGATTCTGACCAACCACTGTGAATTCTGCTTTTCCAAGAAGGTAGGGGGTAAGAGATTATAACAGGCTCTGTGTAAGTAGTCAGTTACTTATTGCCTTCAAAGTGCTGATTTTTTGGTGTAGGCAAAATGCCAAAATCAATGTTTTTGCCAAGAAATAGTTTAGCATATAGAAAACTATGTGGTTATTTCCCTTTTTTTTTCTGAAAAACCATCAGACTTTTAAAAGTAAAATCTGTGGTAAGTTTTACAGAGGAACTTATTTTTATTCTCTGTGTCACAGAGAAAATAATTAGATGATTGTTGGCATTAGCAACTGCGCTAAGATCAATTATACTGCAGGAACGATGAAAGCAGACTTTCATAATGAGAGCAAATGGCCTAGAGTCTACAAGAAATTGCTGAGAATCTTCTTAGGGTGGTACCATTGCTAATTAAAACCTAAGGAAAATACCAAAATTGTCCAGGAAACACGAATACTCATTGCAGCACCAACCTTGAGGGTCATTCCAATTTCTAAACGATCTTCATTGGAATTTGGGTTTTAAAAAATTTCTCCAGAGCTGCCTAATCTCATTTGTACTCATTTCCTTTTATATCTTTTTTCATTTGACTCCCTTGGTTTTCTGTTCTTGTGCTTGACATCATTATTACTTGATATGGAGCACTGAGAAGTGAGAGAAGCAAGTTGTTCAGAAATCATGCCTGTGGCAAATATTTTAGACTGGAGAATATAGCCTCATTTATCATCATCATTATCACTAAAAAGCTATAGGTCAGAAGTGTCTTAAGTCCCCTGTGTTTCAGCATTGTCTGCTAAATTGGGGTTAATTAAAATGTCCCTTCTAAGTGTACCTCTCTTGAATACACACACACACACATACACACACACATTTTTGTTCCAATCTACTTTAAAGTCATTTTCTATATATTGCTGGAAAGAATGAAATTGACATGTATAGGGTATTATTTCATTTTCCTCCACTAAAAAAGGAAGAAAACCATCTAGAGAATTGTTAGTTTCAGAAGTGTAAATGGTGCTAACTGCCTGTAAAGGCTGGATTCTATTTCTAAAATAATACACTTTTGACCCATTACCCTTATTCTCTTATATTTTAAAACAGCAGAAGTCTCTTCAATCTGTGCCTTTACTTCTCCAAAGCATGTAGCCACTGAAATGAGGATGGATAAGTATTATCTGGGAAGTTTCTTTATAAAGTGTGGCTTTCTTAGCTCCATTCCCAGAAGTTTTGATTCAATAGCACAATAGGGGAACCCGGAATGCTTTGTTTTAACCAGCTTCTGAGGAGATTCTGATGCACCTGATTTTTGGACACATTTTGAAAACCTCTGCTTCATACCATAACTCTAGAGTGTTATGGGGGTGAATGAGGGGTGCCATAAACTGCACAGGAGGGGAACATAAATTGACATGATAATAGCACTGGATTCAAGCTGAGTACTGAAGGCTGAGTGAGAGTTACCTGCAGATGGGATTAATGGGAGTGAGAAGGTGAGGACATTTTAGGGAGAAATAAATTCAAGTGCAAAGACATAGGGGCTAGAGAGAAATCAGTGTTTTCTGGAGTCCACCAATAGATCTATCTGGATGAAGTGTATGGTGTGAGTGGTTGAGGAGGCATCATATAAAGATGAGGTTGAAGAACTGAACTGAGATCAGACCACAAGATCAGAGTTCTTGTAGCCAGCTCCAAAATTTAGGGCAATATCCTGCCAGCCATCACAACTCCTGGAGGCTGGGTGCCCTTGACACCATTCCTGTGCTTGGTCATGTTCTGAGGCTCCACATAATCTTGGGTCTAGACTTCCTGGGTGGCTTAGTGGTTAAAGAATCCACCTGCAATACAGGAGATACAGATTCAATCCCTGCATTGGAAAGATCCCCTGGAGAAGGAAATGGCAACCCACTCCAGTATTCTTGCCTTGAGAATTCCATGGACAGTGGAGCCTGGCAGGCTATTGTCCATGAGGTCACAAAGAGCTGGACACAACTGAACAACTAATATACGTACACACACAATTTTGGGTCTATCACCATGTTAGGAAGACAGTCGTTTTTAATATAGTTATTGTACTGCAACTTCCAAGGGTGGAAACCCTACAGAAATAAGTCATGATGTATGTAACATGCGAGAAGAATGGCTTTTTAAATATATTTACTTGGAGATAACTTATATCTAATAATTCAGAATCTCTCTTTATTAATTTTGTCTTGTAAATTTAGGAAATGAACAAAAGCACTGTGATAAAACAATTTCTTGTGACAAAAAGAAAAGGAAAAAATTGGTCTAAAATTCTTCCATTTAGGTCTGAAGGCCTGATTTTTTAAGTGCATTTCTTTCCTACTCAGTAATGGAAAGTAAATCAGATGTTTTAAAATATTTTCTTTTGAATACATTTTATCATGAAATTTAAATAAGTGAATATCATCCTCCTGCTCCACAAGTTGAGATACAGGCTAACCTTCAGACTGCAGAAATTTCCTGTTTTGTTCAGTTCTTTTGCCCATTAGTTTTTCAGTCAGTGACCCATACCTGTTTTCTCTTCCTGGTTATGGATATGTGTGTATTTATGTGTCACGACTTGCCAGTCAAGAAATGGCAAGTAAATATGCACTAAATGTAAGAAATGTAAGACACCTACCTTGAACTTACACTTGATGTGTTAACTCCACTGCTGTAATGTGACTTCTTGGCCCTGCTCTGATCACATCAGTGTACAAACACCTTTAAATGGAAAGCTAACAGTCTGCCAAGAAGTCACTTTTTCCCCCCTCTCTTATTTCTCCATTTAACTTTGAAATTAGGAGGATTTGATTTTCTTGATCTGCCAAGTAGCTGTCAACTCCAAACAACTAGGTCTATTTCCTAGTGTTTGATTTCTTGGTCTGGACTAAGACTTCAAGAAAATATCTACCAATCTTACCAGGTATTAGGGGAAGAAAAACTAAAGCTATGAGTTTTTGATAGAATGCACATACAACCTGTAGTCTGTATGATTAGACAAAAAAAAACAAAAACAGTTTTTTTTTTTTTCCCCTGAGATCACTATTATTTAAAGAAAGATGCAAAGTGTTTCTTCAAACAGAAATCAAGTTCTTAAGACAGTCTTTATAGACAGTTTTCAGACCTGTCATTTAGATGCTACTTTTTAAGTGCCACCTAATGAACTGGAAAAGGCTTTTATTAGCAAATTTACTTACGTTGGCCTACCATAGTGAAAGGCTTGTTTAGGGTGGATTCTGCCTTCTCAAATTGCCCTCTTTAAATAAACAGAGCAAGGGAAGAAAGCTTTTAGATGTATAACACGAAGCCATTACAAAAAGCTGAAAGTCAACCCATGAAAAGAAAGGAGCTGTTTAGTGTGTTTCCAGTTAAGGATCTGGGTGGTGCTGGAGAGAGAATGGAAGATAATAGACTCCTAGTGACGGGGCTGTCAAGAGACAGAAAACTGTAGCAGCTTTGTGGGAAAATAGAATTGCTGGCTTTGCCCACTTGACCTTTAGTCTGAATAGATGGGCTTAAGAAGATCACAAAGGGCTTTGCAAAAAAAGTGGTCTGCTCAGTTCTTTTGGTTTCTGAAACTCTTCTTTTATTCAGGGGAGTTCTAAGTTTGTTTCTTGGCATTCTTGAAAAGATTCCCTGAAATCTCTATTATCATAGCATAGGTATGTGTTTTAAATGAAGGCATTGCTCAGCATATGGCCATCATGTTTCCTATGCATCAGTGAGATGGAGTGTGTCTATGAGGAAGGGTTACTGAACAGGGCTCTGTACACTCCACATTATCACTCCTATCAACATTCATTGGTTCTCCTGTTTCTGGGTAAATGCATTATCTTCTTTAAATCAGAAACACAAACAGCATTTGAAGGCACAATGTATATTAAATACATATATACTGCTATATAGATCAGCTTATAGATTATTAATAATTGCCAGTATTTTCAGAAAACGGGGCTTGACAGTAGTGGTTCATGTGAAAGAAATCTGGGAGATTTTAGTTAAGTACCAGTTGAATTTATGCAAAGGTTATGATTTGATAGCCAGCAAATCTGTTTAATCTTAGTTGCATTTATGGAATTATAATTTCCTGCCTTAGGAAACATGGACACTGATAGTGCACTTAAAAGAATTGTGTCCAGAGTATTGAGTAGAGTTCCCTGTGCTATACAGTAGGTCTTGTTAGTTATCTATTTTATATATAGTAGTGCCTATGTGCCATTCCCAGTCTCCCTATTTATCCCTTCCCTCCCATTCCCTCCCTGGTAATCATAAGTTTGTTTTCTACATCTGTTAACTCTACTTATGTTTTGTACATAAGTTCATTTGTACCCTATTTTTAGATTCCACATAAAAGAGATATCATATGATATTTGTCTTTCTCTGTCTGACTTACTTCACTCTGTATGACAATATCTGGGTCCATCCATGTTGCTTTTTTATGGCTCAGAAATATTCCATTGTATAATTTGTATTCACTTTTCTGTACACCTGAAACTAACAGAACACTGTTAATCAACTAGACTCCAATAAAAGTTTTAAAAAATTGTGTCCAGTTTTGAACATTCCACTTTCAAATAAAAGTGGCAAATTTGTGAACATACAGAGGAGATTACTTTCCAAACATCTTTGAAAAAATAAGGAATTGACCATATTTAACAGAGATGATTTGTGATTTGGATAGAAGAGAAGTGATAGGCAAGATCATAGATTTCAAATATCTGAAGGCTTACTGTATAGAAGAATACCATTTGTAGGGTTTCAGAAATTTATAACTTCTCTAACAGTATAAATGTATGCCAGAATAAAAGACAGATGAGTTAAAGAGAAAACATAGAAAATATTGAGAAACCATAAAAATTACACAAGAAAATTGAGGCAAATGTCTAATCTCTTTTGGAGTTGAGTTAGGTAAACTAATGAAGAAACTATAAAGAAAGTACTGATAGTTATGAGTAGGAGTATCTGAATTATAAGTTCTTAAAAGTTATAGGTACAATGTTTTAAACATAAAGAAGTTGAAATACTTATAAAAATCATATTCACCAAGAATAGTTAATGGCATGAATAAATGTTCACATTTATACTATTGAGTAAAAAGAAAGTTTAATTCTTAGAAAGTTGAAATATGTATATTAAAATAACTGCTAAGATATTATCTTTAATGGATTTCTCTGAGTGATTAAATTGTAAGGTTTTAAAATTTATTTTTAGTATTCTGGTATTTTCCAAAACTTTACATAGCAATCCTTTTTTCTTTATATTTATAGAAAGATATCTACAAAGCAAAGGATACAAAAAACAAAAGAAACGAATTAATAATTAAGCCTTAAGGATATATATCAGATCAGATCAGATCAGTCGCTCAGTCGTGTTCAACTCTTTGCGACCCCATGAATCGCAGCACGCCAGGCCTCCCTGTCCATCACCAACTCCCGGAGTTCACTCAGACTCACGTCCATCGAGTCAGTGATGCCATCCAGCCATCTCATCCTCTGTCGTCCCCTTCTCCTCCTGCCCCCAATCCCTCCCAGCATCAGAGTATTTTCCAATGAATCAACTCTTTGCATGAGGTGGCCAAAGTACCGGAGTTTCAGCTTTAGCATCATTCCTTCCAAAGAAATCCCAGGGCTGATCTCCTTCAGATTGGACTGGTTGGATCTCCTTGTAGTCCAAGGGACTCTCAAGAGTCTTCTCCAACACCCACAGTTCAAAAGCATCAATTCTTCGGTGCTCAGCCTTCTTCACAGTCCAACTCTCACATCCATACGTGACCACTGGAAAAACCATAGCCTTGACTAGACGAACCTTTGTTGGCAAAGTAATGTCTTTGCTTTTGAATATGCTATCTAGGTTGGTCATAACTTTCCTTCCAAGGAGTAAGCGTCTTTTAATTTCATGGCTGCAGTCACCATCTACAGTGATTTTGGAGCCCAGAAAAATAAAAGTCTGACACTGTTTCCACTGTTTCCCCATCTATTTCCCATAGTTAAGGTTAATAAAAAGATAGCAAATAAATATTTAACAGTGTCACTTGTCCTGTGGGCCATGCCCATCATTAGTTGAATCCATGTATACAAATCATTTTGTTATTTTTAAACACTTTTTAATTGGTGGAAAATTGCTTTACAAGGTTGTATTGGTTTCTGCCATGCAACAATGCAAATCAGCTATAATAATATATATATCCCTTCCTTCTTGAGCCTCCCACCCTGCTCCCATCACAACCCTCTAGGTGATCACAGAACACTGGGTTGAGCTCTCTGTGCTATCCATCTGCTTCCCACTAGCTCACTATTTTACATATGATAGTGTGTACATGTCTATCCTACTTTCTCAATTTGCCCTACCCTCTCCTTCCCTCTCTGCATCCAGTGAGAAGGATGAACCTAGAGCCTGTTCTACAGAGTGAACTAAGAAAGAAAAAAAAAAGCAAATATTGTATATTAACGCATATATATGGAATCTAGAAAAATAGTACTGATAAACCTATTTGCAGGGCAGGAATGGAGATACATACATAGAGAACTACGGACTTGTGGAGGCACTTCTAGTTTCTGTACATCTCTACCTCAGTTTCCTCATCTGTAAACTAAAAGGGTTATTATACTTGTAAGGTTGCTGAGAGGATTGAATAATATCTATAAAGCACTCAGCAGAGTTCCTATTACATATGAGCAATTATATTACCTATTCTTCTTACATTAAAGATATATATCTCTATATGATAAGTTTTATATTATAATTAAGTGAAAGAATGTCAAGAGTTATTCCTATTTGTTTATTTTAATTTCTTGGTACCTTAAGTCTCTCACCAGGTTTTTCATCCATTAATAAGATTTACTAAGAATTTTATGAATCAAAGAGAGCAAAATTAGTCTAGTATATAGCCCTTATGCAATAGCGGCTTCCCAGGTGGCCCTAGAGGTAAAGAATGTGCCTGCCTGCCAACACAGGAGACATAAGAGACAGAGGTTCAATCCCTGGGTCAGGAAGATCCCTGGGAAGAGGGCCCAGCAACCTACTGCAGTACTCTTGCCTGGAGAATGCCATGGACAGAGGAGTCTGACAAGCTACACAGTGCATGGGGTTGCAAAGAGTTGGACATGACTGAAGCAACTTACACACTTGCTCTCGCATATTGCCCACATGGGGAAAAACAAAAGGTGGCAGCTTTTTAATGTGTGAATCAATAGTGTCCTTTTTATTTAGTGTTTAACGCTTATGGAGATTGACTAATTTTGTTGTATAATTATCCATGTTGAGAGCTTCTAGCTTAGAACAAGAGCATAGCTCTATTCATTCTAGAAACGATAATAACTCTATTGAAATGCTTGTTTCACTGCCATTTGTGGCTTCCTTCAACTTTGGAAGATTATGGCTGTGTCAGGGAATGTTTACTTTAGAGTTAACTAGAGCCTGGATCTTCATCACACAAATGCAGATGTTCACTTGCCCCAGAACTTCTCTGTCAGGCACAGAAGAATGGGCACAGAGTCTGTACATTTAAAAGAAAAGACTGAGATTACTTTTGGCTTCGGAAGTCTACTCTCTATTTTAAAGAACATTTCTCCCTAAGTGTTTTTTCTATTTTTTTTAATTTAAATTTATTTATTTTAATTGGAGGCCAATTGCTTTACAATATTGTATTGGTTTTGCCATACATCAACATGAATCTGCCATGGGTGTACACGTGTTCCCCATCCTGAACCCCCCTCCCACCTCCCTCCCTGTACCATCCCTCTGGGTCATCCCAGTGCACCAGCCCCAAGCATCCTGTATCCTGCATTGAACCTGGACCTTTTATGTGTGATTTATCTTCCACAAATTCCAAACATATTTTATTTATTTTTTTAATTTAATTTTATTTTTTAACCTTACAATATTGTATTGGTTTTGCCATATATCAAAATGAATCCGCCACAGGTATACCTGTGTTCCCCATCCTGAACCCTCCTCCCTCCTCCCTCCCTGTACCATCCCTCTGGGTCGTCCCAGTGCACCAGCCCCAAGCATCCAGTATCGTGCATCAAACCTGGACTGGCGACTCGTTTCATATATGATATTATACATGTTTCAATGCCATTCTCCCAAATCATCCCACCCTCTCCCTCTCCCACAGAATCCAAAAGACTGTTCTATACATATTTTAAATATTGAAAGCTAAGACAGAAAATGTGTAGAAAAGAACAATATCAAAATGTTCTTTTCTGTGTTGAGAATGTATTTTCTTAGGAAAGCTTTTTCAGATCTTATAATGGCCCATGGATGCAGTCCCTGACCTGCAATTTCATGACTTCATAATTCCATGGTGTTACTTATAGCTGTTTAAAAACTTTTTTTTCAAATTTGGCTCATCCAGTCTTAGTTGAGGATCTTCCATCTATGTTGTGGCATGTGGATCTTTAGTTATAGCACCTGTATATGCTAAGTCACTTCAGTCGTGTCCAACTCTTTGCAACCCTATAGTCCACTAGGCTCCTCTGTCCATGTCATTCTCCAGGCAAGAATACTGGAGTGTGTTGCCATGCCCTCCTCCGGGGATCTCCCTGACCCAGAGATTGAACCCTTGTCTCAGACATCTCCTACGTTGGCAGGCAGATTCTTTACCACTAGCTCCACCTTTATACAAACTCTTAATTGCAGCATTTGGGATCTAGTTCCCTGACCAGGGATTGAACCAGGGCCCCCTGCATTAAGAATGAAGAATCTTAGCCACTGGACCACCAGGGAAGTTCCTGACGAATGACAAAGTCACTCAGTCGTGTCTGCCTCTTTGCAACCCCATGGACTGGAGCTCTCCAAGCTCCTCTGTCCACGGATTTCTCCAGGCAAGAATCCTGGAGTGGGTAGCCATTCCTTTCTCCAGGGAATCTTCCCGACCCAGGGATCAAACCCAGGTCTCCCGTATTGCAGGCAGTTTCTTTACCACCTGAACCACCAGGGAAGCACAGGAAAGTTCCTAGTTATTAGAAAAATACTTCTTAGAAGGCGTGAAGGTATTGGTTTTCTCAAGTAAATTATTGGGGAAAATGCATCTCTTCTTTGTGTTTACTGTGTTATTTTTCATTATTTCAACCAAATTCCAATATAATGTATATTGGTTTAACTAAGAGAACAGGACTTAGAATTTTCTCACTGATGAAGTACATAATAAATAATACAATCACAGTTTATAGTTGGGGTTATTGTTGTCACTAAGTCGTGTCTGATTCCTTTGCGACCCCATGGACTCTAGCCTGCCAGGCTCCTCTGTCCATGGAATTTCCCAGGCAAGAATGCTGGAGTGGATTGCAATTTCCTTCTCCAGGGGATCTCCCTGACCCAGGGATCAAACCCAGGTCTCCTGCATTGTTGGGAAGATTCTTTACAACTGGAAGACAAATTTTATCTTTACCCCAGCTTCCTTTGGAGTTCTAAACTTTTTCAGCTATACACAAAGACTCATCACAGATTCAAGAAAGCAGTACAATTTTAACAGTTAAACATGCATACAGTCTACTCAAATGCATAGCATCTTAAATATTTAGAGAACAAAATTAAGCTTAAGTGAGGTTTTCACTTCTCACTTGAATATAGTAGATTGAATCACCTTTGAGATTCAGGTTTAATGAATGGTTATAACATTGTGAGAGGAGGAAAGATGCCTTACCAGACTGACCTTGGATGAAGAGATGCGTAGGCAAAGTCAATCATGTGTCCTGACTTCAGCACAGTGTCCTGGGTCCTGGACATCCTATATTCTGAACTATTGGAATAGCATTTTTTTTTTTAACCTTATTATATACAGGTGAATGTGTAGTAAGCAGAGAAAACATATAGGGAGAGCACTGGACATTCTTTCTGCATAGTGACTTCTTCAGTTTACTTAAATTTCTATTCATAAGCTTTCAAGCATAAGTTAAGGAACACCCTCAATTCAAATTTTTTTATGAGAATTAAATTGATTCAAGATATTTAGCAGGTTGTTATTGATCATTAGTTCTCTATTACAAAACTGTTTCTTCAAACAGACTACTTTTGATTTTAAAGATTCTATTGTAATGCTAAATAAAATTTAATTTGAAAGAAAAAAAAATAAATAAAAAAATAAAAATTTAAAGTACAGTTGCATTGGGAAAGGTGATCAGAGAGCACCTTGCTTCCTCCTGCCATATAAAAGCAGCCACTGGGATAAGGTGTCAGTGAATACAGGTGGAGGTGGTGCCATGTATTCTGGGTAGCATGGCCAAATCATGATTGTCTTTAGTGTCACAAAGGTCCAAAATGCAGTTTTGTTTCCTCAAACTTCCAGAGCGCTACTCCTGTTGGGATGCTCATGTGATATTTGGCTCAGGAAGTTCTCTTTCAGCAGAAGATGTAATCCTTTCATATAGAAAGTATCATCATTACAATAGGGTTTGTTGAAGGATTTCTCTGAATTAGTAAAGGTATTCCCTGGAGGCAGCAGGAGACATCTCACTATTGACCCCAGACCACCACTTTATGTATATCTAAATATGATGTTTCTGAGATTTAAAAATCAACAAATTTATAGTTCTGAAACAGTGGATTGATATTTTTATCTTACCTGCATGATGCCTATAGTCATCCTTGGGATTCCATTTTTAAGAATCCTATTCTCAGCAACTTCCCTCATAGTTATTGTTGTTGTTTTGTTTTATATCTTGAAGAGGAAATACTCCTAAGCATGCATGTGAGTACAAACACACATACAAGTGTAGCAGAGTCATGCGCTGGCAGCCATTATCTGTAAAACTAATTAAAGAAAATAACGTATTAACATGCACATCATGAAGCCAACTCCATTCTCTCTAGAGTATTCTCTCATTGAGATACAAGGACTTTATCTTTGGCACAGTAGGTCTGAACTAATTGAGATGTCATTAAAAAAGAAATCAGGTAAAAAGGTTAAAGGAAAGGGATGTTGTTGCAAAATTGTCAATTTGCAAGAATACATTTTTTAGTAAAAATACAGCCCTCAGTTGCAGATCTAATCAGTGGCAGAAACGGGGGAGGGATGAGGGGGAGATAACAGAGAAAAATAATGTCTTAAAGAATAAAAAAAAAAAAAAAAAAGAGTAAGACCCTAATTCAAATGGGAAGCACTCTCATTTTAGAAAATGTTTCCTTAACAGATTGTTCTAGCCCTCTGCCTGAAGGTTTTTGATTAAATTAATGATGGTACTGATAAGCTCCGTTAGTGTTGCTGTTTCCAGAAGGATATTTTCTACAGCTTTCTCTACTTCCTATCCCAAATCTCAGGTATGACAATAGAATTGCTAATTGAAGCCAGAACAAGCCAAGAAGATGAACTTATTATTACTATGCAAATAAAGAGAATCCAGGAAATTAATATTTCATGTGAGCCTACCTAAACGAGTAATGTTTCCATTATGGGCTTCGTGTCACTCAGCTGGGAAGCTGTTGCTGCAGCTTGTTGTCGTCAGTGAGGTCTTGAACTTCGCTTTTTTGTCGCATGTTGCCTGCTGTCTTGGGACCAGTCAGCACGTCTGACATGTTGTGTTCGGTTGGCCCTTGCTGTTACCACAGATCTTCCACCAGTGCAAACAGATGAACTTGTTATGATCCGTAGGACACTATCAACTTGATTTACTGTCTTGGTAGTAAAGTATTAGAGGAAAAAGGCATGCAAGTTATGGATAATAGAGAAGGGGAAAAGTATTTCAGAAAAAATGAATCATAAAATTCGTAACAGGGGATATGTTAGGGGCTCTTCTGTGTAGCATAATTATCTGACTGAGAACTTTGGAAAACATAATAAAAAGGGTGTTACTTTGAAGGCATGAAATAGTTATATTGAATTATTTGTAAACATTCATTTTGCTAAACACCATTATATTACATATTCTGACAAAAACTGTTAACAATGAACGTTGTGTGTTGCATGAAAGAGTGTAGTAGAAATGAGTGAGAAGTAAGTTTGCTTTGAACTTTCTGATTCTTGTTTTAGATGAAATATCAAATAGTAGATAGGCTTCTTAAGAGCAGAAATAAAAAGAAAAATCTTTTTTTATCTACTATAGTGCCTAAAATAATATGAAATATTTAGAAAGATGTCCAATAAATATGTTGAATTTATTTTTATTTCCCGAATCTTGCTGAAAAATAAATTCCAGAAATGGAGGAAGGGGATGAATGACAGAGAAAAGTGGTCTTGCTGAGGTGTCCACTGTTCTGTCACTCTGTCTGCCGATTCAGATATTAACCTTCACAGTTGGTAGGTGTTTCTTTACCTTTATCGAGAATACAGTCACAAATGGTATTTGACAGAAAAGACACTTCTAGGGAAACTAGAGTTTGTTTTGGAAAGTCAGTTCCAAAAAGGTCCCGTGGAAGTTTTGAGGATGCGGGTTAATTGGTTTAGATAGAAATGAGTGGAAAGTCCATGTCTGATAACTGAGAAAGGGAAAAGCATTCCTTATATTTGCCCAGATGGGGTAGAAAGGCTGAAATAGAACATAATAGAGATTGAAGATAATTAGATCTTTCAGAGAACTGACCCCAAATCTCCATATCTAATACGTGGTACACCTGGAATTCTGGAATGGCCTGGGTTTGCTGATCTCAAGTATTAATCATATGATTTATAGAATTTGATCAAAGTAGCTTTTTTTCTTTCGGAGAAGGCAATGGCACCCCACTCTAGTACTCTTGCCTGGAAAATCCCATGGGCGGAGGAGCCTGGTAGGCTGCAGTCCATGGGGTCGCGAAGAGTCGGACACGACTGAGCGACTTCACTTTCACTTTTCACTTTCCTGCATTGGAGAAGGAAATGGCAACCCACTCCAGTGTTCTTGCCTGGAGAATCCCAGGGACGGGGGAGCCTGGTGGGCTGCTGTCTATGGGGTCACACAGAGTCGGACACGACTGACATAACTTAGCAAGCAAGCAAGCTTTTTTTCTTTATTGGAGAACTCTCTTTGTTTAGACTCTTTTTAAAACGTAATCCAGATTATGTACATTTCTCTGTTTTGGCCTTTCTCTGAGTCTCATATATCTTTTCCATGTTACTCATGGTATCAGTGTATAGATGCTACCATGAAAGAGTATGTTTTCTACTATGTTTGCAGAATCTCTGTGTTGAAACCAATTTTTGTTGCATTTTTTTATTCAGCTTATTGTAATAAAACCTGAAAAAAGATTCCCATTTTAAAGAAAGGAAAATACAATGAACAAATAAATGAATTTAAACCAATTCATAGATCTAAAAAATAAATTATATATTTTAGTATGCTGATACTGCTGCTAAGTCACTTCAGTCGTGGCCGACTCTGTGCGACCCCATGGACAGTAGCCCACCAGGCTCCCCCGTGCCTGGGATTCTCCAGGCAAGAACACTGGAGTGGGTTGCCATTTCCTTCTCCAATGCATGAAAGTGAAAAGTGAAAGTGAAGTCACTCAGTCATGTCCGACCCTCAGCGACCCCATGGACTGCAGCCCACCAGGCTCCTCAGTTCATGGGATTTTCCCATATGCATCAATAAAAAATATTTGCATTAAGTTTTACTGAGAGATAGCTATCAATCCCCTTTTGAAAAGTGAAAGTGTGCAGGGGCTAGGTACATAAAACAAATTAAATTTGTTGACTCTCTAGACTTATGAAAATATTGATTTTTTTGTTTATGTGTCCTCTTTGACACAAATATATCTGACATTTTCAATGAAATTGCTTACAAAATAGACAAAATCTGCCTGTATTTTATGTCAGAGATTCCCAATGAATGTAGCAAAGAAGAATAGCTGGAATTGAAACCTAAACATACTGTCTTGGTACTTGTTCAGTGCATTTGCATCATATTTTAGAGTGTAGAGAGTTATAATACTTTTCAGATAAGACTAATTTAACCTGAACCATCTTTTTTCAGACACACAAATATGGACTAATATATATACTACTACTACTACTACTAAGTCACTTCAGTCGTGTCTGACTCTGTGTGACCCCATGGACTGCAGCCCACCAGGCTCCTCCGTCCATGGGATTTTCCAGGCAAAGTACTGGAAAGGGGTGCCATTGCTTCCTAGTGCATTGTTTTCATATTTGATTCTTTGTATTTATTCTCAGTCCCTCTCAAATAGAAATGTTGAAAATGCCATTTCTTCATAAAAAGACCATCAGAATTATGGAAATATTTTGTTGCGCATCAAGTTCATTTTATTATGTATCTTGTAACCAAGGTCATGCTACCCATTTCTAAAAGAACTTCTGGAACTATCCAGAGCTTGTATTTTAAAAGTTACATTCTAGAGGGCAAGAATCTTTTATTTTAGGTATTTTATATTATCTAGTATATCCATAATAGCATCATGAGTAATTAGTAATATATAAATTTTAAACATGTACCAGAAAACTAACACTCCAGGAATGAATTTCCTGGTGCCGAGCTCTGAAAGAAGAAACGCCGAGGGTCTTTATGGTGGTGAGGTGGTGACTACATTACCACGTTACTGCAACATTCTGTCTTCAGTGCAGCTCAATAAATATCCGTTTACTTTAATTGAGTGGGCATAAATAGCATTTACCAGAAATCCTTTGCTGGCAGCCAGCTGCATTAGGCTGTGGAAAACCATAGAATATTCTCCCTGGAGTTGAAGGGAACACAACCTCTTTTTAGTGTCCACCCCTGCTCACAGAGGAGACTCAAGTTGTAAGATCAATTATGATTTCATTCTGATCACTAGTAATTGGTTCACTAGAACACAGATTTTGTATTATCATAAAGAATCTATGAGCAAACAGGCAAATAGAGAAAAATACTAGGTTTTCAGAAAATTGAGTTTTTAATGGTTTTCACGGTTTTAAGAATTACTTTCTCTAGATATGTTTACATAATAGCAAGGTTACTTTGTCATCTGAATTTCCCTGATATAAAATTGGGTGGGCTAGAGGGAATATTTGGAAACCAACAACAACAACAAGAAAAAATGCGTGTGTGCTCAGTCGCTCAGTCGTATCTGACTCTTTGCGACCCTGTGAACTGTAGCCCGCCATGGGATTTTCCATGGGATTGTCCATGGGATTTTCCAGGCAAGACTACTGTAGTGGGTTGCCATTTCCTTCTCCATGGATGTAATTTTCTATGTCATCATCAATCATTTATCACAAACCTGATATCTTAATGTTTCAGGCTGTCAGAATATTGACTTTAATCTAAGAAAGTCTATGTTTTTGTTTACATTATCTCAATTCCAAGTATCTATGAGAAAAAAATTAAGGGATGTCAAAAATATCAAAGATTATTATGTCTCATCTAATGAGATGGATCCTCTTGAAACAAACGAAAATCAGTGATACAGAAAGTGAGCAGAGAAAAAACATTCTGAAGTCCAGGAAGGTGGGCATGAGGAAGGGTGGCAGTTCAGGGAGGAGAGAAGTCCAAGATAGTTGCCTGATGTTGGCTTCTCTTTGTCATGAAAAAAGAGACTGTATTGCAATCATTTTTTTTATCTTTCTGAAGGAAGTCATATTGGCTCTTGCTAGCACTGAAAGTTTTACTTTTTCTCCAAAGTTTTACCTTTTCTCTTTATAGATGCTCAGGAGTCAGAGCCATGGGCATCTGGTGCTTGTTCAATAAACAATATTCATGTTGTTATAGTGGAAGACAGGCCTTGGGTTACTACTTATACTTCCCATCCCCATCTGGCATCTCTGTGCAGATGGACATTTTAGATTACAGCATGATTACTTGCAATATATTTTTCTTTCATTCTTTCTTTCTTAATTTTGTCTTTCTTAAAATTCCTAAGTAAGTTTATTCTAAAAATTGCTTAAAAATTACATAAATTTCTTCTCATGTCCAAAAACTATCAGTAAATCAAAACAAAAACTTGTCATGGCACTTCTTATTATATTCATATAGTTTTAGAATTGCATTCTGAAAGAGAACAGTAACCTCAGACTAATGTTTCAAAGGAGGACACAGTTTCCTGTTGATACATGTAATCATTCACTCTGGCTAGCCTAAGACTCTGAAGCTATCAGAGTCCACGATCATGGGTGAGTGGGTGGGGTCCTCACTGCTCCTTCACCTGAGTAGAGCAACTCTCCACCAGGTGAGTTTGGAGGATGCAGCCCATTGAGAAAATGGTTCCCCAGGGACTCTCTGCCCACTCCCAAGCTCCCACTTCTCCACATTAAAGAAGGAGTAAGAGTAACCTAATCACTTCACATGATCACTAAATATCTTAATTTATCAGTAAGTCATTTTCTTTGGGAGAAGCAGCAGTCAGAGGCCGCCTGGTGCTTTCGAGGGAGAGGTGGCCTGTAAGGAGTATAAAGGGAAAGGAAGCAGAGGAAGACCAACTGCAGTTGCTTCAACTCCATCTAAGAACTGACAAGAAAGCAAGCAGATAAGTCCATTTTATGAAATTCCACAATTTGAAAGCATTCTGAGAAGTTTGGAGGAGATGGATTTAAGTCAAATAAAGTGAAAGTGAAAGTGAAGTTGCTCAGTCGTGCCCGACTCTTTGCGACCCCATGGATAGTAGCCTGCACCGAGCTCCTCAGTCCATGGGATTTTCCAGGCAAGACTGCTGGAGTGGATTGCCATTTCCTTCTCCAGGAGATCGTCCCGACCCAGGAATTGAACCCAGGTCTCCTGCATTGCAGGCAGACACTTTACCATCTGAATCACCGGGGAAGCCCAAGTCAAATAAAGTGAAATAATAAAGAAGACTATATAAACAGAAGGTTACTTAACAGAAGACTGCAACTGTCTTGAGGAGTAAACCTAAAAATATAAATATACTCATAAAGCATTTAGCTAAATTCATGGATAAACGCTACTTATTTATTCAGGGAGTGTTAAGGTGTGTGTCCCTAATCTCTTGCAAGTGACATTATGGGAAAGAAAACAGGTATCACTTATCTCAAAATGCCATTATATCAGAGGTGTTTGCATAAAATTGATAGAGCATTCTTGGAGTTTAAAGACCTGTCTCTTGTGCTTTGCATTTCATATATAGTTGTTTTAATTTTGCTTAATAACAGATTGAGAAAGAGGAAATAACTATGACAAAACAACAGATAACAGGTACATTTTTATTTGGATTTGGCATAATGCCAGGGACATACACTCCAGGCCCTGTGTGCTCCTTCACCTACTCATTCCCTTCCTACTCATTTCCTTCCTGCTTTGGCATTCCTTCATGAATAATCAGCGTTTGAATGATGAAATACAACTATGAAATGTTATGTCAATTATACAGACTTTATATGATGCTAATTAGCTTAGGAACTGAAGATGCTTACCTCATTTTTCCTCTAAATTAGTTTTAATCAATCTGAACTACATCCCAAGGAAACATTTTCAAGGAGAATTACAAAATGGTCATCATGAGGATGATTTTTCCTGCTCACTAAATGTGAAAATCATGATGCAACAAGTGCATGATGTCAAACACTGGAGTTATTAATAATGAAAATATAGGTCAAAGAGCTCTGTAGTAGAGGGAGGCACATTTAAAACAAATGATTGAACTTAATGCACATTCAGTACTTACAGTGCTAATTCATGTAAAAAGATGTATTAAATCTCCACCTGGCAAAATCGTTTTCATATACAATTCATTTTTCTGTGTGCCATTAGAGCTGTAGTTTCTTAGACTACAAAGGTCCTAAGGGGCCCCATTTTGAAATATATAAAAATAAAATATTCTGGAGCAAGTGGAGCTCGGAGATTCATCAGCCCAGACTTAAGAGTGGGTAATGGCACCCCACTCCAGTACTCTCGCCTGGAGAATCCCATGGACGGAGGAGCCTGGTAGGCTACAGTTCATGGGGTCACTAAGAGTCGGACACGACTGAACGACTTCACTTTCACGCATTGGAGAAGGAAATGGCAACCTGCTCCAGTGTTCTTGCCTGGAGAATCCCAGGGACAGCAGAGCCTGGTGGGCTGCCATCTATGGTGTCCCACAGAGTCGGACACGACTGAAACGACTTAGCAGCAGCAGCAGCAGCAGCAAGCATGTGGTTGGGGTCATCAAACAGAGTTGAGTTCAATTCTTGTGTCTAGCACTTAACTTACCTCGGACAGTTCCTTGACCTCAGTTTCTCACCAGTGAGAAAATTTCATAGACTCTTCCTCATAGGGCTATTTAAAGAAATAAATGAGACAATAGACTTAACACTTCTTCAATTCCTGGAACAGGAGTTTGAGCTATCACAAGCACTCATCTAGTTCTAATCTATGCACAACTTTATTGAGTATTTACTTTGTTCAGGATAGGCATTCTGCTGGATCTTTTCAAACAGCTTTAAAAGCTATTTATTAAACACGCTATAAATGCATATTTTTCCAAGAAGCACAAGCCATTTGATTATGTCATATGTTTCATCCTGCTGCCCTGAGACTTAGAGATGATGTATAGATAGACATTTTGTTAATGATCTCATAGAAGTTTTAGAAATGAAAGCTTATTTCTGTAATACTGATAAAAATAGTTAAGTGAACTGGACCTAATTGGTCTAATTTCCCGATAAATCCAGTTTATCTTGAATCAAATTATATCTCTTCTTAATTTTCACACATTAATTTTCTTTTTATTCCCTAAAGCCAGGGAATCAAGGTAGCACTTACACATGACATCAGAGATTTTGTGTCATATCCACATCCTTATTGCCTCTTTTTGTTTGTTTAAATCACTGTCGCCAGGACAGGGTCTGGCTATATTCTACTTGGTGTTTCACTTAGTTCTTAAAGATAAATACAGTTCAAAGATGTACTGAAGAATGAACTTTACTTAAACTATTTCTCTAAGGAAGCTACAGTGCATACCACCATTTCAGGTGCTTCCTCACTCTAAAAACTCATATTTAGCTGGTAATCTTTCAAAACCTTTAGTCCCAGTGCCCATAGAAACACTGACAGTTGGTTCCCTTGCCTCTGGTGATAAGGCTCACCCATGAAATAAGTGCTTAAAATTTCTTCCGTACATTGACTTAAATCTCTCTAACTTCCGTTAACCATTCCTTTTGTAACTTTCATTCTATTTCTGACCTCTGGACATTCATAGATAAATTTATTACAAAGTCCCCTTTCTCTCATTTATTTGCTCCTGTGTTCATCTTCTGCCCAGTTCCATCAATGTTTTTACCTCCTCTGATGAAGTTTAAAGTTGGGGTTGGAAGACATAGGAACATTATTATCTTTCAGTTATTGCCAGAGTAACAAGCAACAAGTTTGAGTGATTTTCAAAGCACTTGAAAAGTGATCTCAAAGGAAGTGCCTTTTTTTCAGAATGATGAGTTCACACTTCAGTTGCCTTTTAATACCTGCATGTCCTGAAGTCAGGGCTTCCCAGGTGGCCTTGGTGGTAAAGAACCCACCTGCCAGTACAGGAGACAAGAGACTGGGGTTCAGTCCCTGGGTTGGGAAGATGCCCTGGAGGAGGGCATGGCAACCCATTCCAGTATTCTTGCCTGGAAAATCCTATGGACCGAGGAGCCTAGCAGGCTACAGTCAAGACGGTCGCAAGGAGTCGGACACAACTGAAGTGATTTAGCACTCACACACATCCTGAACAGAAACAGTAAGTTGTTTATCCCATACTTTCTAATGACTCATCATGCACACTTTTCAAGGCTTTTAATCATTAAGGTTGTTTAGGAAATGAATTCTGATACGTGTAATAAGCCTTATTTTAAAAATCATCATTGCTTTCTTGAAGATGTGGCACTGAACTTATTAAAAGCACACAATTAACCTAATGAATAATGTGTAAGTAGTGCCCAGGGACTGGAAAAGTGACTGACACATAAAAGAACCTCAATAAACATCAACTCAGTCAGTGAATAATCATTTTAGTATATTCATTCTATTTTTCATTGGCTTGCTTTTTTGTTTATTTTTCTTAGAAATCTGTGTTTTGGGGCAGACTCCAGGTGTTTGCTATGATTTACATATATTCCCAGCCCAATCTAAGATTTGGTTTTAGAAAGTCAGTCAGATTAGGGCTAGGAAGCTATAATCACCAAAACAATTCTGGTGATTTCTTTTGCCAAGTAATTTGAGGATCATTGTCATAATGTGTTTGGAAACTTGAACTAAAAATTTGTGAATAGAAGCAAGAAATAAAGTGAAAGTGTTAGTCGCTCAGTCGTGTCCAATTCTTTTGCGACCCCATGGACTATAGCCGGCCAGACTGCTCCTGTCTGTGGAATTCTCCAAGTAAAAATACTGGTAGGTAGCCATTCTCTTCTCCAGGGGATTTTCCCAGCCCAGGGGTTGAATTTAGGTCTCCTTCATTGCAGGTGAATTATTTACCATCTGAGCCACCAGGGAAGCCCTCTAAGAAGTAAGGTATATGTAAAAATAGGCTAGATTGAGACAAATATTTGTGGCTAATGAAACTTTTGCATGCCTAGTATTTTATTTTATTTTATTTTTTAATTTAATTTTATTTTTAAACTTTACATAACTCTATTAGTTTTGCCAAATATCAAAATGAATCCGCCACAGGTATACATGTGTTCCCCATCCTGAACCCTCCTCCCTCCTCCCTCCCCATTCCATCCCTCTGGGTCGTCCCAGTGCACCAGCCCCAAGCATCCAGTATCGTGCATCGAACCTGGACTGGCAACTCATTTCATACATGATATTTTACATGTTTCAATGCCATTCTCCCATATCTTCCTACCCTCTCCCTCTCCCACAGAGTCCATAAGACTGTTCTATACATCAGTGTCTCTTTTGCTGTCTCGTACACAGGGTTATTGTTACCATCTTTCTAAATTCCATATATATGCGTTAGTATACTGTATTGGTGTTTTTCTTTCTGGCTTACTTCACTCTGTATAATAGGCTCCAGTTTCATCCACCTCATTAGAACTGATTCAAATGTATTCTTTTTAATGGCTGAATAATACTCCATTGTGTATATGTACCACAGCCTTCTTATCCATTCATCTGCTGATGGACATCTAGGTTGCTTCCATGTCCTGGCTATTATAAACAGTGCTGCGATGAACATTGGGGTACACGTGTCTCTTTCCCTTCTGGTTTCCTCAGTGTGTATGCCCAGCAGTGGGATTGCTGGATCATAAGGCATGTCTATTTCCAGTTTTTTAAGGAATCTCCACACTGTTCTCCATAGTGGCTGTACTAGTTTGCATTCCCACCAGCAGTGTAAGAGGGTTCCCTTTTCTCCACACCCTCTCCAGCATTTATTACTTGTAGACTTTTGGATCGCAGCCATTCTGACTGGTGTGAAATGGTACCTCATAGTGGTTTTGATTTGCATTTCTCTGATAATGAGTGATGTTGAGCATCTTTTCATGTGTTTGCTAGCCATCTGGATGTCTTCTTTGGAGAAATGTCTATTTAGTTCTTTGGCCCATTTTTTGATTGGGTCATTTATTTTTCTGGAGTTGAGCTGTAGGAGTTGCTTGTATATTCTCGAGATTAGTTGTTTGTCAGTTGCTTCATTTGCTATTATCTTCTCCCATTCTGAAAGCTGTCTTTTCACCTTGCTAATAGTTTCCTTTGATGTGCAGAAGCTTTTAAGGTTAATTAGGTCCCATTTGTTTATTTTTGCTTTTATTTCCAATATTCTGGGAGGTGGGTCATAGAGGATCCTGCTGTGATGTATGTCAGAGAGTGTTTTGCCTATGTTCTCCTCTAGGAGTTTTATAGTTTCTGGTCTTACGTTGAGATCTTTAATCCATTTTGAGTTTATTTTTGTGTATGGTGTTAGAAAGTGTTCTAGTTTCATTCTTTTACAAGTGGTTGACCAGAGTTCCCAGCACCACTTGTTAAAGAGATTGTCTTTAATCCATTGTATATTCTTGCCTCCTTTGTCAAAGATAAGGTGTCCATATGTGTGTGGATTTATCTCTGGGCTTTCTATTTTGTTCCATTGATCTATATTTCTGTCTTTGTGCCAGTACCATACTGTCTTGATAACTGTGGCTTTGTAGTAGAGCCTGAAGTCAGGCAGGTTGATTCCTCCAGTTCCATTCTTCTTTCTCAAGATCGCTTTGGCTATTCGAGGTTTTTTGTTTTTCCATACAAATTGTGAAATTATTTGTTCTAGCTCTGTGAAGAATGCTGTTGGTAGCTTGATAGGGATTGCATTGAATCTATAGATTGCTTTGGGTAGTATACTCATTTTCACTATATTGATTCTTCCAATCCATGAACATGGTATATTTCTCCATCTGTTAGTGTCTTCTTTGATTTCTTTCACCAGTGTTTTATAGTTTTCTATATATAGGTCTTTAGATTCTTTAGGTAGATATATTCCTAAGTATTTTATTCTTTCCGTTGCAATGGTGAATGGAATTGTTTCCTTAATTTCTCTTTCTGTTTTCTCATTATTAGTGTATAGGAATGCAAGGGATTTCTGTGTGTTGATTTTATATCCTGCAACTTTACTATAGTCATTGATTAGTTCTAGTAATTTTCTGGTGGAGTCTTTAGGGTTTTCTATGTAGAGGATCATATCATCTGCAAACAGTGAGAGCTTTACTTCTTCTTTTCCAATTTGGATTCCTTTTATTTCTTTTTCTGTTCTGATTGCTGTGGCCAAAACTTCCAAAACTATGTTGAATAGTAATGGTGAAAGTGGGCACCCTTGTCTTGTTCCTGACTTTAGAGGAAATGCTTTCAATTTTTCACCATTGAGGATAATGTTTGCTGTGGGTTTGTCATATATAGCTTTGATTATGTTGAGGTATGTTCCTTCTATTCCTGCTTTCTGGAGAGTTTTTATCATAAATGGATGTTGAATTTTGTCAAAGGCTTTCTCTGCATCTATTGAGATAATCATATGGTTTTTATTTTTCAGTTTGTTAATGTGGTGTATTACATTGATTGATTTGCAGATATTGAAGAATCCTTGCATCCCTGGGATAAAGCCCACTTGGTCATGGTGTATGATCTTTTTAATGTGTTGTTGGATTCTGATTGCTAGAATTTTGTTAAGGATTTTTGCATCTATGTTCATCAGTGATATTGGCCTGTAGTTTTCTTTTTTTGTGGGATCTTTGTCAGGTTTTGGTATTAGGGTGATGGTGGCCTCATAGAATGAGTTTGGAAGTTTACCATCCTCTGCAATTTTCTGGAAGAGTTTGAGCAGGATAGGTGTTAGCTCTTCTCTAAATTTTTGGTAGAATTCAGCTGTGAAGCCGTCTGGACCTGGGCTTTTGTTTGCTGGAAGATTTTTGATTACAGTTTCAATTTCCGTGCTTGTGATGGGTCTGTTAAGATTTTCTATTTCTTCCTGGTCGAGTTTTGGAAAGTTGTACTTTTCTAAGAATTTGTCCATTTCTTCCTCGTTGTCCATTTTATTGGCATATAATTGTTGATAGTAGTCTCTTATGATCCTTTGTATTTCTGTGTTGTCTGTTGTGATCTCTCCATTTTCATGTCTAATTTTATTGATTTGATTTTTCTCCCTTTGTTTCTTGATGAGTCTGGCTAATGGTTTGTCAATTTTATTTATCCTTTCAAAGAACCAACTTTTGGTTTTGTTGATTTTTGCTATGGTCTCTTTTGTTTCTTTTGCATTTATTTCTGCTCTAATTTTTAAGATTTCTTTCCTTCTACTAACCCTGGGGTTCTTCATTTCTTCCTTTTCTAGTTGCTTTAGGTGTAGAGTTAGGTTATTTATTTGACTTTTTTCTTGTTTCTTGAGGTGTGCCTGTATTGCTATGAACTTTCCCCTTAGTACTGCTTTTACCGTGTCCCACAGGTTTTGTGTTGTTGTGTTTTCATTTTCATTCGTTTCTATGCAAATTTTGATTTCTTTTTTGATTTCTTCTGTGATTTGTTGGTTATTCAGCAGCGTGTTGTTCAGCCTCCATATGTTGGATTTTTTAATAGTTTTTCTCCTGTAATTGAGATCTAATCTTACTGCATTGTGGTCAGAAAAGATGCTTGGAATGATTTCTATTTTTTTGAATTTACCAAGGCTAGCTTTATGGCCCAGGATGTGATCTATCCTGGAGAAGGTTCCATGTGCGCTTGAGAAGAAGGTGAAATTCATTGTTTTGGGATGAAATGTCCTATAGATATCAATTAGGTCTAACTGGTCTATTGTATCATTTAAAGTTTGTGTTTCCTTGTTAATTTTCTGTTTAGTTGATCTATCCATAGGTGTGAGTGGGGTATTAAAGTCTCCCACTATTATTGTGTTATTGTTAATTTCTCCTTTCATACTTGTTAGCATTTGTCTTACATACTGCGGTGCTCCCGTGTTGGGTGCATATATATTTATAATTGTTATATCTTCTTCTTGGATTGATCCTTTGATCATTATGTAGTGACCATCTTTGTCTCTTTTCACAGTCTTTGTTTTAAAGTCTATTTTATCTGATATGAGTATTGCTAATCCTGCTTTCTTTTGGTCCCTATTTGCATGGAAAATCTTTTTCCAGCCCTTCACTTTCAGTCTGTATGTGTCCCCTGTTTTGAGGTGGGTCTCTTGTAGACAACATATGTAGGGGTCTTGTTTTTGTATCCATTCAGCCAGTCTTTGTCTTTTGGTTGGGGCATTCAACCCATTTACGTTTAAGGTAATTACTGATAAGTATGACCCCGTTGCCATTTACTTTATTGTTTTGGGTTCGAATTTATACACAATTTTTGTGTTTCCTGTCTAGAGAATATCCTTTAGTATTTGTTGGAGAGCTGGTTTGATGGTGCAGAATTCTCTCAGCTTTTGCTTGTCTGAAAAGCTTTTGATTTCTCCTTCATACTTGAATGAGATCCTTGCTGGGTACAATAATCTGGGCTGTAGGTTATTTTCTTTCATCATTTTAAGTATGTCTTGCCATTCCCTCCTGGCTTGAAGAGTTTCTATTGAAAGATCAGCTGTTATCCTTATGGGTATTCCCTTGTGTGTTATTTGTTGTTTTTCCCTTGCTGCTTTTAATATTTGTTCTTTGTGTTTGATCTTTGTTAATTTGATTACTATGTGTCTTGGGGTGTTTCGCCTTGGGTTTATCCTGTTTGGGACTCTCTGGGTTTCTTGGACTTGGGTGATTATTTCCTTCCCCATTTTAGGGAAATTTTCAACTATTATCTCCTCAAGTATTTTCTCATGGTCTTTCTTTTTGTCTTCTTCTTCTGGGATCCCTATGATTCGAATGTTGTAGCGTTTAATATTGTCCTGGAGGTCTCTGAGATTGTCCTCATTTCTTTTAATTCGTTTTTCTTTTATCCTCTCTGATTCATTTATTTCTACCATTCTATCTTCTAATTCACTGATCCTATCTTCTGCCTCTGTTATTCTACTATTTGTTGCCTCCAGAGTGTTTTTAATTTCACTTATTGCATTATTCATTATATATTGACTCTTTTTTATTTCTTCTAAGTCCTTGTTAAACCTTTCTTGCATCTTCTCAATCCTTGCCTCCAGGCTATTTATCTGTGATTCCATTTTAATTTCAAGATTTTGGTCAATTTCACTATCAGTATTTGGAATTCTTTATCAGGTAGATTCCCTATCTCTTCCTCTTTTGTTTGGTTTGGTGGGCATTTATCCTGTTCCTTTATCTGCTGGGTATTCCTCTGTCTCTTCATCTTGTTTAAATTGCTGAGTTTGGGGTGTCCTTTCTGTATTCTGGCAGTTTGTGGAGTTCTCTTTATTGTGGCGTTTCCTCGCTGTGTGTGGGTTTGTACAGGTGGCTTGTCAAGGTTTCCTGGTTAGGGAAGCTTGTGTCGATGTTCTGGTGGATGGAGCTGGATTTCTTCTCTCTCCTTTCGAAGAGTTGGGCTGCTTTTCTGGATGCCTGATGTCCTCTGCCGGCATTCAGAAGTTGTTTTGTGGAATTTACTCGACGTTTAAATGCTCTTTTGATGAATTTGTGGGGGAGAAAGTGTTCTCCCCGTCCTACTCCTCCGCCATCTTGGCTCATGCCTAGTATTTTAAAAAATTACTTACTTGGTACTTTCACATTTATGCTTCTGACACTCCCTTGAAGAGTTTAAAGGGTCTGTGACAGCTCAGGCTGAAGTATCAAAAAGAGAAGAAAAATCTTTAGTTGTGGTGGCCAGGGCTCCAACGGATTTATAATATAATCAAGGGAGAGGCTTAAGTTTATATGAATTTAATATGATGAGTAAATATTATTGTACTGAAGATTTGCACTTTTTTATTTTATTTTATTTCCCACTTGTAAAAGAAAGGTCACAGTGATCTCCAAAATTCTTTTCTTTATATTTTCAGCATAATTATCCAGATCATTTTTTCTCCTTCACTGCACTATATAACCTTCTTGAAGGAAACATATTTAAGTTCAAAGGCATTATTTACTGAGCCTAAAAAAATTACCTAGAAATACTAGGTTATGTGTTTCTGCCTGCCTAATTATAAAAGGCAAAACAAGTCGAAGCACCTTAGTTGCTAAGTATTTTCTTTATACTCTGCTCTTTGGCATCATATGCCAGTAAGTTTGGGTAACACCACTCCTTGCCTGAAAGAATTCAAATCGTTGCTGATGGTCTTCATAGCAAGGTCAGCTGAGTTCCATACTTGGCTTGTGTCTTCAGAAACTCATAAGTGATCATGGAGGTGCTAGAGCACAGTTAGCTTTCCAGGAAGGGTAGAGTTGGTACAACCTTCAACCTTTTATTTCATTTTATAATTTTATCTTTCATTTTATCTGTCTTTTTTTTTGTGGAAGTATGGGTGGTAACTTTCCCTTTCAAATGGAAAAAATGGAAAAAAATGGAAACTGAAACATGGGAAATTTGAAGCATTTATAGAGAATGAATAAAAGAATCCCTCCTTAGTTTCATAATTTTTACCAACCATATGAGTGACTCAAATTAACTTCATCATATTTGTCTGTGTGTAGTGAAGAGAAGTCACTCAGTCATGTCCAACTCTTTGTGACCCCATGAACTATAGCCTCCCAGGCTCCTCCATCCATGGGATTTTCCAGGCAAGAGGACTGGAGTGGGTTGCCATTTCCTTCACCTGGGCATCTTCCCAACCCAAAGATCAAACCCAGGTCTCCCTCATTGCAGGAAGACTTTTTCTTTACCATCTAAATCACAAGGGAAGCTATTTGTCTATGTGTCTCCACTATGTAATAAGGTCCAGAAAAGTTTGACAGGGTTTTGGGGTCTGAGTGCAAATTAAGAAACAGCTTTGCTCCGAAGGTGAGCACTCATCCTTCCCATTTGCAGGCTGTGTCTCTTGTTTTAAAAGAAAAACTGGGAAGCCATTCTGCACCTCATTGAAGACCTATCCATCTGCAGAGTTTGCTGTGAAGAGCTGTGTGGTCTGCTGACTCAGGAATGGGACATGTATGATCCCCGGCTTCCTTGCCTGTCACACAGTCTCACAAACAGACTTTGAGGGAAAGTTTTCAACACTGTTTTAATGCAGAAACTATTATTGTGATGAGAACAAAAATGAGGTATGTGACAGTGCTCCCAAATGCTTTTTCCAATCTGTGTAGCTCTCAAACCTTCATTTCCACTGCTGGGAGAATGAATTCAGTTAATTATTCTGAATTGTATCATCTTCAGTAGAGTACAAAGGTAATAAGTCTCTCCACACCAATGTGGAATAATCAAAATATTTCAATGTTAGATCCTATTTGAATGATGAGGCTGAATAATGGTAATTCTGGAAAGGAATGTAGTCCTCTGTGGGAAAGTGTTGGAGGCCAGGCTCTACCATGAGTGGCCTTGAGAAGACAGGGCTGAGGAGATAGGCAGAGAAATAGAGATCATTGCTCTTTTCTAGTTGGCATCTCTGGACAGCACACGAAAAAGCCCACTTGGGTTGCAACAGTGGTGTTATGGGAGATGCTGGAAGCAGAAGAGAGGCCATACCCAAAACTGAGCATTTTGTATCTCAGGTACATTAAAGTAACAGCTCCAAAAAAATCAAGGAAGCATAAGACCAGGAGGCTGGAGTATGGAAAGAGCATTGGATGTGTTTGGAGAACCGAGTTTCATGAAAAGGGAAAGTGGGTTTAAGTTCACCTGGGATTCTTCATTCTTTGTTTTCCAAGATTTGTTATACCTTCAGAAGGAAAAAAAAAAGGAAAACAACATCCTCTTAACTTTTGTTCAATTCCATCAGTGAAAGAAGTGAGGGAGAATCCTGGCTTTGTAGATGGAAAGCAAGAGCTGATGCTGAGGAACGTACTGAAGCTGATAAACTACTTTTCCTCTCTTCCTCTGCTCCCTGTGCAGTTTGGCCTTACCCTTTTGCTGTTTGCCCTTTCTCTTACCACCTGTCTTACACTCTCAGTCCTCTCTGGTGACAGTGGGAACCTAAAACCTTCTCAAGGTCAGGAGTTGGCGACTTTCTCTGCTAATTCTCACAAGAGTATTTATACTGTAATTGTCTTCCAGGAATAAGACAATAAATCATTTATGGAGTAAATCATGAACGGTAGATTTTCAAGCATCAGTATAATTTGGGGGGAGATATTTGACTTTTTGCTGCTTCCCATTTTATACCAAATACAGTGACTTTCAACTCAATGTACTTTTTAAAAAAATATTGATTGATTGATTTACTTGACTGTGCTAAGTCTTAGTAGCAGCATGTGAACTCTTAGTTGTGGCATGTGGGATCTAGTTCCCTGACCAGGGATCAAACCCGGGGCCCCTGTATTGGGAGCATGGAATCCTAGCCACTGGACCCCCAGGTAAGTCCAATGTACTCTTAATATATTGATTTATCTAATAAACATTACCAAGTGTCTGCTAATATACAACAGGAAAAACTCTTCATACTTGAAAAACAACCATAAGATAAACATTGGTTCTTTCAAGGAGCTTCTAGTCTAGAAAAGGAGGAAAGGGCTGCCATAAAACTACAATGAAGTGTGAAAAAAGAAAAGAAAAGCAGATCCAGCAGGAAGCCCTGATGGGACAATTGTAGCCACAGAATGTGTTCAGAGAAGGCTTCATGGAAAAGAAAATATCAGAGTTGCAATTTGTGTAGTGATATGAACCCAGTGAACAGAATTGAAGAAGGGAGTTTTGAGAATGGGGAGATGTATGAACATAAAAAGACTTAGGGACTTCCCTAGTGGTCTAGTAGTTAAGACTGTGCTCCTAAAGCAGTAGGCATGATTTTGATCCCTAGTCAGAGAATTAAGATCCTGCATGACAAAAAAAAAAAAAAAAAAAAAAAAGGTCTTAATGAGCATACTGCTTTGCAGGTTATTAGGCCTGAGTCAAACGTGAGCTATTGGGGGAGATAAGGGTAAGAATATAGGCAGGAGGGGACCTGTTGGGGGAGAGTAATGACTAGTTTGGGATCCATGATTGCCCCTGCTGAAAGCCATCAGAAAAGTTCCAACTTAATCACCAGCTCTATTCTCCTATACATCACTTAGTCACCTATGAGGATTTAAAACTTTTGAATACAGGGAAGAGATACAGATTCAATTTAATTTCAGCTTTTTCATTTGCCCAATTTCCTTCAATGTAAAACAAGCTTATACTGTGTTTTGTGAATTATTTAAAATATATGTACTTTTCCTCTTGTGTGTAGATTTATGAGTGGATGTGAGGAAGCCTGATGTTAAACATATGTGTACATTCATTTTTGAAAATCAGGAAACTGGAGAGTTACTATTTCCTGTAGGAACTTCTAACAGAAACCCAAAAAAGTAATACAATGTTCCAGAAAGCTCAAGGGAATATATAAAAGTAAATTGCAAGGCAGAGAACCCTGGCTACCCAAAGGAAGATAACTTTCTCTTTAAAATTCTGTCCTCTGTGTCCCTAATCAGATAGGCTCAGTGACTGACTCAGGACCATTTATGGACACCCAAGTTTCTTTTGCCCCCTATACTAGAAACATAAATCTTGTTTCTCTAATAAAGACATGTAAGGCAGAAAGTTATGATAGCATCCTCAATATCTTAAAGTTAGATGTGTCAAGACATTGGAAGACATCCATCTTCCCTGTCCTGTCTACTCTCTGGTTTGTCCTGAGGGGCTGTGGCATGTGTTTTCCTTGAAATTTTCAATAAAAAATCAGAAAATAATTTCTTTTGGATCATCAGCTCTCCCAGCTGAACTCCTTCGAGGTTGACGTGTACAGACAATTAAACGGAGCATTTGCTCAGTTTACGTGGACATTGTTATTGCAGCATTTGTCCCTTTCCTGACAAATTGCATTATGCCTCTGCCCTCTGAACCATTAGAAGGTCCAGAGGGAATCAGGTGGTGAGGAGGAGGGGCCACTCTCACACTTGTCAACCCCAAGGCAGAGCCAGGTTGAACCGAACTCCCTTTGATTCTTTACGCTGGTGACTGGGGTGGGGGCTGTTTGTGTGGGACACATATTTGAATGCTGTCATTTGCCTCTGAGCAGAAGGCCATCATCTCTTTAGTGTTCAGAGTGAATGCAGTACCCCCAGATTTGTTCAATAATTGCCCTGATTTCTGCCTGGGGCTTGACTTTCTTCTGTCTAAATGTTGCGTCCCCTAACACGCTCCCCCATTACTAACAAAGTGCCTCTTTCATTTGCTCTGGGCGGTAGATGCATCAGCTGCCTGGGCTTCAGTTCTGAGGCTGATTCAGCGTCACAGACTTCCCTTTGTGAGCATCTTGCCTCTCTTCCCTCCTCTCTCCCCTCCTCCAGGAACTGAAAAAAATAATAGGGGATTTCAGTTAATGCTCAAACATCTGTTGAATTCTAAAGGAGTGGAGTTTGTAATGAATGCACAAAAGTAAGAGAAGACAGGTAGCCCCCTGAATGAAATCTGTTCCTCTTCTCTTTTTTGTTTTAAGCTGTGACCTACTGTGGGAGGCCACGTATTTGGAGTGGTACCCAGGACAGTATAACCCAGTGGATTACGATGGTTTTTAGGAACTTGCAGATGATTGTTGAGAGGTGCGTTAGTACCTCTTCCAGTGTGGTCTAGGGTATGATGGTCCCAACTTCTCTGAGAATCAGTTTGTTGTCTGCAAAGTAGAGGCAATAATACCCATCTTACAGACCAGGAACAAATACAACATGAATGTAAGGTACTAACGTGATGTGCTAAGCACCCCAAAATTATCAACAGTCACCATTTCCATTGCCATGGTTGTTTTTCTAATTATGCTATGACCATGCGCTCTCTATGAGGATAGAGTTAGGAGTCAGCTGGGAGAACTAGGGGCAGGGGGAAACTTCTCTATGAAGTCCACAGAGCTTGGTGAAGCCCATCCTTTGCCCCAGGTCAGTTCTGGTTGCACACAACAACCTCTGCCCTTGTGGGCCATACCCTCTAGTGGCAGGTGAGGGATAGATTATAGTGGACTCCAGAACAAGTCAGTAGGTAAAGGGAATGCTTGTTAATGTGGTGAGTGCTATGAAGAGTAAAGGGGGCTGAACTAGTACATGGAGTGGGTGCTTGAGTTAGTTTGGCTGGTCAAGGAGAGCCTCTCTGAGAGCATGGTGTAAAGCTCCCCAACTTGATACATATAGAATCCCTTTCAACATCAAAAAACTTGACAACCTCCACAAAATAAGTAGTGGTACTTTCCATTTTCATCAGTTTGAGAGTATACAGAAATAAAAGGCTATTGGGAATTCAGTTAAAAAAAAAAAACCCTTATACACAAAGGTGTATTTTATTTATCAGTGCAAGATCCATGTATATTTGAAAAGTACATATATGTATAGGAAATGTTATTGGTTCTTCTGAAGATAATGCCAGGTTTGCATTTGGACCTGAGGATTTGAACGCTAAAATTATTCTGAGTCACTTAGGTTACTTGAGGCCAGTATGTTGGAATCACTGACAGAATGAAAAAAAGATTTGGGTGGAGAAGATAGGAGAACTGAGCCCTATTTTCTGCTTTTTCAAAAACTGTGATGCATGTGTGGTAAGTCACTTCAGTTGTGTCTGACTCTTTGCAGCCCTATGGACTGTAGCCCTCCAGGCTCCTCTGTCCATGAGATTCTCCAGGCAAGAATACTGAACTGGGTTGTCATGCCCTCTTCCAGGGGATCTTCCCAACCCAGTGATTGAACCCATGTCTCATGTCTCCTGCATTGGCAGGTGGATTCTTTACCACTAGTACCACCTTGGAAGCCCCTTTCAAAAACTGAACAAAGAGCAAAAAAGCCAGTTAACTTTTTTGAGTCTGTTTCCTCATTATTGGAATGAGGATAGTAGCATCTGCCATTTAACCTCCTAATGATTGTGTGAGGTTAAACTAATCTGACAGATAGGAAAGTTCTTGCAAAGCATTTGAAATTATGTGAAGATACAAGTATTAGCAATGGCCTCCAATAAGACATTCTAATAATCTAGAATGCAGTTCAATTGTTAAAAAAACTAATTTGTCACACTACCCACTTCATCTGCCTTTGCGTGGATTAAGGTCCCAAGAAACTACACTGGCATCAGCTGCTTTAGCCTGTGTCCGTTTCTCTAAATGATGTGGATGTGGGTCAAGTCAGGGGCTCCAAAGGGTAAATAGATTACTATCCTCAACCGTATAATCTTTGAGGAGGTTGTACTATGTAGGCTACTTAAATGCTGCAGAAGTGACATATTTGAAGTAGCTAGAAATGTCTCTTTCTTTTTCTCTCTCTCTATGTGTGTGTGCTAAGTCACCTCAGTCGTGTCCAACTCTTTGCAACCCTATGGACTGTAGCCCATCAGGCTCCTCGGTCCATGGGATTCTCCAGGCAAGAATACTGGAGTGGGTTGCCATGCCCTCCTCCAGGGGATCTTCCTGACCCTCAGATTGAACCTGTATCTCCTGTAGCTGCTGCATTGCAGGCAGATTCTTTACTGCTGAGCCTCCAGGAAAGCAACTCTCTATGTATAGAGAGATATTTCTAGAAATTAACAATTTATTTAGCAATACATGTATTTAACAATAATTTAACAAGGTAGAAGTATTTATTTTAATTTACATATTAATAAATGTGTAATATATTTTTATTAATATTATGATTGTCAAGCATAACATTTTCAGACATCAAATAATTCCTTACTTATCCCTTTCAAAGGGTTTCCCTTGTGGCTCAGTGGTAAAGAATTCACCTGCCAAGCAGAAGACGCCAGTTTGATCCCTGGGTCAGGAAGATCCCCCTGGAGAAGGAAATGGCAACCTACTCCAATATCTTGCCTGGGAGATCCCAGGGACAGAGGAGCCTGGCGGGCTACAGTCTATGGGATCACTAAGAGTTAGGCATGACTAAAGCAACTAAACGATAACAATATCCCTTTCAAATTTCAGAGCCAACCACTTTTGTTTCTTCTGTTTTTTTGCATATCTATTTCTAGATAAACAGTTGATTCTATTGTTTAACTTTTTTAGGCATCCATGATTGACTTTCAACTATTGCAAACTGCAATTTATCTCTATTATAACTCCATTTTCCATCCCACATGCTCCCCTCTCCTATCTCCCCCATCTGGTAGTATAATACTTTTTTGCTGCGTGACTGTATAGATCATCATATTTATTTACTTTCTTGTACAATGTCTTGTTATTTATGAAATAGTAATTGCTTTTTTGCACCTCTCTGTGTTTTTTCTTTCTCTGTGTGTGTCCCTGTCTTTGTTCCCCCTGCACCTTAGATTTCTAAGTACTAATATTAAGGTATTCCCAATGCTTCCATCAAATTCTAAAATTCTTCCCAGCAAGGCCAAAGCATCATGTAATCTATGCACTGTTCCTTGGAAACAATAGTTTAGGAACCCTCTTGCCTCTGTCCCAGATGCATGGCTCTTGGTGCCCCTCCAGGCTTGATGCACAGCTCTCCACCTAAGATTCTCTTTCCTGTTGCCCCAGAAGTATCCTCTGCTTTTATTGGACATTCTGTCTCTTGAGATACCTCATTTCTTCTTGTCTGGTTTGCTCTTTAGTGTTGGTAAAATACATCTGTTAGCCTTTTCTTAAGAGTAAACATGTGAAAGAGAAAAATTAAATTTTAGTGTCCTTTGTATGTGTGAAAACATCTTTATTCTCTTCAGATAGTCAATTGGTACAATGCTGTATGTAGATTTCTAGGTAAAAAGTTTATTATCTAAAACCTTAGCTTTTAATGGGCTTCCCTGGTGGCTTAGCTGTTAAAGAATCTGCCTGCAGTGTGGGAGACCTGGGTTCGAACCCTAGGTTGGGAAAATCCCCTGGAGAAGGGAATGGCTGCCCACTCCAGTATTCTGGCCTGGAGAATTCCATGGACTCTATAGTCCATGGGGTCACTAAGAATTGGATACAACTGAGTGACTTTCACTTCACTTTAGCTTGTAATATTTCATCATCTTATATCCTTTGTTTGTCTTACAACCTTCATCTGCTATATGTCTATTTTTCCATTCTCTTTTTGTGTGTGTGTTTGTAGCTTTTATGTTTTAGCTTTGGAATTAGGCATTTTAGTAGTGAGGTGCAGCCATTCACTTATAACCAGTAAGTTGTATCTCTTTCATGAAACACCTAAAATATGCCCATTTAGTGTCATATTTGTTGAATTTGCCATCGATAACCATTGAATTATTTTGATTTTAAAAACAAATATTTGTATTTTTGAATGGTTTTTAATTAAATTGCTGAAAATATAGTTTGGAGTGGACTAGCTTTAAAAAACGTTTGAAGAATTACTTCTAGTTAACAATTTTAACCACTAAAATTTAGATGTTACTTTCATTCTCCAGGAGCATATCACTGTATTTATTTCTCTTTGCTTGAGTTGCTTTATAAATTATACTCAGAAATTTAACCATGAAAATAAGGAAGGAATATACTTTGTTCATGAAATAGGGTGGCTTAAAGGACTAAAAGAAGTCAAGCTTATGGTCTACTTTTTGTTGTATAGCCTATTTTTTTGCCACATTCTGGTATTTTGGACTGTGAACCAAGTCTGCCCTCGCTGCATCATGTATCAGCCATGCCTGAGTCACAGTTGTCAGGCTTCATTTTAGAGAAATGAGATCACGCCTGGCCCTAATGGAATCCAACAGTAACTTTTGAGATGATTTCAAGGCCTTTGAAAAGCCTGCCACAGTACCTGCAGATCATGACATTATCGCCAAGAAGCTCATGCTATTTGATGCAGCCTGTTAACTGGAAGACAGGCAACTTCTCACCCAACTTAACATTGATATAGATGATGTATTCCTACAGATAGTTTGCAGAGTGTTGGAAAGCAGTGAGATAGAACTAGTAAATTATTAATTTGGGAGTGGTGTTAGAGGTCAAGATATTGGGAAGTGAAGTAATCTTGGAATCATATCTTGATCTAACATGTAAATAGAGTTGTTTCTGTTTTTCAGAACTCATTAAGACAAGAGCTTCTATCTTTTTTCTACTTGGCTGACATCTCCTTACATTTGCAAATGTCTATTTTTTTTTGCTTTTGGCTAAATTCCATTTTTAAAAAAAGAGTCTGTCCTAGACCCCAGGCTCATGGCAAGCAAAGTGTTTTACTTAATGATGAAGCATTGGTTTGTGTTCATTTTACATATATGGTAGCCTTCTATTGATGGCAGTTGATACTGTTTCCATTTAATGTGATTATATATGAAGTTTTATAACATTATAACATGAAGATTTTGCTTAATGAAGTGATTTCAACTTAAAAAAATTACAAATAATGCTTCAAGGCAAGTGAATATATCAGAAATTGTGAACATTCAACTAAGATTTAGTTCACAGGATGAGGGTAGGAGGCTTGGACTTTGGTTCTGTCTATAGCAAATGTATGACATGGGCTTCCCTGGTGGCTCAGACAGTAAAGAATCTGCCTACAATGTCGGAGACCCAGGTTCAATCCCTAGGTTGGGAAGATCCCCTGGAAAAGGCAATGGCAACCCACTTTAGTGTTCTTGCCTGGAGAATTCCATGGACAGAGGAGCCTGGTGACATAGAGTCAGACATGACTAAGTGACTGACACTTTCACTTTCATAGCAAATGTATGACATGAGTAGGTCATCTAACTTCATCTAAAATGAGGCATCAGACCAGATTTCTTATTTTTAAGCCCCTCATATTTCTTAAATTTTCTGAATTAAAAGATTTTTTTTTCTGACCCTTAATGTGTTTATTGGTTGTTTTTAGTTTGATGCATCTGGGGAGGAGAGAAAAATATGAAGAAGCTGATGATAACCATCAACAGCATTCCACTAAGGAACAGAGGAATGATAAAAGAACAAACTAGCTTTATTTGTTCATAGAATTTTAGAGCTGGTAGCACCCTTAGCAAACATAAAGACTAACTTCCCCTTCCAACATTTGTTTAATAAATGAGAAAACTGAAGTATCTCAGAAAATTGATGACACTCATTATCATACAGCTTAGTAGCTAGAAGCGAAAACCAACCTGGAACCTTGGACTTTGGCCTAGAACCCTCGGTTCATTTTCTACCTCTTCATATGACATCATTACGGTATTCTGATATGATTTTCTCGAACTTGTCAACCTTAAAAACTGTAGGTCATGCCAGGATGCCGAATTTTTTACATTCAGTACAATCAGAAATGAAGCAAAGCTCAGCCAAGTGGGCATTTAAAGAATCGTGTGCTCTGCTTCATCCATACCAGCACTTGATAAAAATACCTCAAGACTACTGATTTTTTCCTAACATATTTGTAAGTGCATGCGTGTGTGCTAAGCTTCTTCAGTCGTGTCTGACTCTTTGCAACCCTATGGATAGTAGCCCATTAGGCTTCTCTGTCCATGGGAATTCTCCAGGCAAGAATATTGGGGTGGGTTGCCATGCTCTGCTCCAGGTGTTCTTCCCAACCCAGGAATCAAACTCACGTCTCTTATGTCTTCCACTTTGTCAGGTGGGTTTTTTAACCACTAGTACCACCTGGGAAGTACCTATATTTTAGGAAGTACCTAAAATATAGGGAAGTACCCTATATTTTAGGGTAGTTTTGTTCAAAAATATACTGTTTCCCTTCAGTGGTTAGATCTAAATGAAATATAAGGGGATGTAATCGGACTCCCTTCCAGGAGAACATATGAAAATGAGCAGATGTTGTAAATTACTTAGTTGGTAAGATGAAATAAGTTATTCCCAAGGAAAAACAGAGGAGGAGAATGTGTATGCACTTTTTTATATTTTCCTCCCAGTCTGTTAGGATCTATTGACTCTTCATCAATTTAATTACTGTGTCATCTATGTCTAATGTGCTTGCCACAGAGGAGGCTAAGTAATTTCCTTCCCCAAGGTAGCTTTCTGTTGCTAGAAAGAGGTCCATCTATGAGCCATGCTGGCTGCTTTAGAAATATGCTCCTATTGATCACAAGAAAGAACTTTAAAATTTGACTCGAGAAACACTACTGAGGAAGCATACCAGCATTTCCTTCTTTAGTCATGACCTAAAGCAAATCCATAGAACAGCGCAGTGACATAGAAACTGAGGGAGATGGAAAGAGATGGACTTGGGCTAGAGGAAAGAAACTCGTGAAATAGCAATCGATAGGCAGCTGACAATGAGTATGGAAAACATGTATTTGTTTTTATTTCCGCAATAAAAGTGTTATATTTAAAATATTTATATTGACTCCCAAAGGGGAGCTCTACTACATTTGAAATGTAGTAGAAGTAAAACAATAATATCTATTAGGAAATATTTATTGAAGACTATTGACGTCCCTGTGTAGATGCTTTCCACAGCTTCCCCCTGCCTGTCAAATTAAAGGCCTTCTCTTCAGCTTCTTCTCTTCATGAGCTTCTTCCCACGTGTGAACCCAGCCAAGCTGACATGTTTCAGAACATACTCCCAGTCGCTCTACCAACACATTTTTGCTCAGGTTGTTTCCTTAAATGTTCTCTTCCCTACCGACTCCCTAGCTCTTACTTTTGAAATGTCATTAATACTGACAGGCTTCTTTAAAGACCTTACTCTAAGAAGCCTTACCTGATTCTCTCAACTAGATGCAATCTCTTGCTCCTTTTTTAAATTTTAATACCTGCTGCATTTACTCCTGCATTCCACTTATTAATTATTGGTGTCCTTGTCTAATTCTTTCTCTCTGCCTCTAAGACTGTGAAGTTCTTAACCTCCTGAGCATAGAAGTAATTTATACTCATAAGGTTGAAAAGTTATCTTAAATACCTTACACCGTATTTTTTAAAATTGCTATTTAATACATGAAAAGGTAAGTAACCCCAAATTTAGATCACTCTTAGGATCACAGAAGAAATGTCCCAAGGACATTTAGCTTAGTTTATAACATGAGGGGAAAAAAAAAAAGAAGCAATGTATTTGGACTAAGGGACTTTAGAGAAATTGCTGCCAAAAAAATCAGGATTTCTAGAAAGATTTAGCTAAGTGTAGGTCATAATCTAGAGATGTAGCCTGAACTAAAGTGGAGTAGGGGAAAGTATAGGGTACCACCATGAAATAGATAGTAAATATGTGTTATAATATATTTATATACTAATAGAGGGTTTTATAGTTTATAGGTTATTTTTGTGTGTATATTATCTTTGTCCTCAATAATACCCTGTAACACTTAAGTACTATAACCCTTTAAGGCCATCTGGGATTATCTGTTTATTCCTCTCCCCTTTGGTCATCAAAAACAGGGAGAGGCAATTGTGTGCATTTTTATTCCCCTCGAGGCTAAGCAGTTCTTCAAGAAATAAACAAATGGAGATTGATTATGCCTATTATACAAAATAAGTCCCTGAGAGAAGTGTGCCTGATCACAGAGCCCAGATTTAAACATAGGTCTTCTTTGTCCATGTCCAGAGCTATTTCTTGCATGTCAAGGCCTCTGTGTGCCAAGAAAGCAAGGCCAGGTTAGAAGAGAGAAATATGAAAATGCAGAGCTGATGAATGCTACACAGAGGGTAGGAGTCATTTGAAAATTATATCCAACAGAGTGAAACGTAAGTGATATCTTTAAGTTGAATAATAGTATTAAGCATTCTGAAAAAATGCTAGGAGGTAGAGGTGGAATTAAGTGAGCATGTTGCATTAGTAGTATTACATTTCACAAAATGAATAAAACTACAAATGATACATTTTTTTAGAAACAGTTTTTAGGGAAAAATTAGATAATTAGTACCTGAAATTGCATAAAGATGGGAGAAAAACTATTTCTCAAATATCTCTACTAATGACTGTTGTCCACATCTTCCAAAACCAGCAAAAGACACCACTTTCAAGATGCTATCCTTGACATGCTTCATCATTCTCTGATATCCCTGACTTTCAGTTAAAAATCACTATTTCTTGAATGTCAACTATGCATCTAGAGAATATACAAGTGAAAGCAAAATTGTTCCTGGCCTCTTATGAGAAGTCCTCATATCAGAGAGTTTTGCATGCTCAGGTCTAATTAGCCTCATCTCTTTTGGGCCCTTGGCCACTTGTTCTGCCCCAGATACCAGCAGGGGCTCCACCCCAGCCTGTCATGGATGAGAACTAGAATAAAACTACCTGAAGAGACACTGAAAGTGCATGCTGAATTCTTTGTATTGCTACCCAGTCTGTTTTTTGTTTTTTTTTTTCAATAGATTTTCTTTCTTTTTATTTTGTATTCTTGGTTGCACTGGGTCTTCATTGCTGCACAGGCTTTCTCTAGATGTGATGAGCAAGGGTTACTCTTCATTTTGGTGCTCAGGCTTCCTATTGCCATGGTTTCTCTTGTTGTGGAGCACAGGCTGTAGATGTGAGGGCTTTGGTAGTTGCAGCTTGCAGAATCTAGAGCACAGTCTCAGTAAGTTATGGCAGACGGGTTTAGTTGCTCCGCAGCATGCGGAATCTTCCCAGACCAAGGATTTAGCCCGTGTCTCCTGCATTGGCAGCCGGATTCTTATCCACTGTGCTACTAGGGAAGTCCTATCCAGTTTGTTCTATACTATTGGATAATGTGTTTTCTGCAACAGCTTTAAAACTCCTCCCAAAGAGTACACTCTAACTTATGCACACCGTAGTACCCTCAATTTTTATCAAGTTAAAGCCTCCCAATCAGAACATATATTGAAAAGAAAAATACATCTAAGATTATATCTCAAAGGAAAAAAAATATTTCTTTTAATGAGAAATAAAAAAGGAAAACACTCTATCATCCAAAACTCAGTTGATAAAGTCAAAAAGAAAAAAGAAGAAAGAAGATATTTGATGTTAATTTGGATGTAATGCAGTTGTATTAGTTTTCTGCTACAGTAAAAAATACCACAAAGCTGGCAGTTTAAAATAACACACATCTACTGTCTCAGTTTCTGCAGGCAAGAAGTCTAGATGTGCTCAGTGTCTGCCAGGCTACAGCACAGTTGTCAGCCAAGAGTGAGCTCTCATTGAGGCTCAGTGGGGTGGGGAGAAAGATCCACGTCTTGGTTCCCACAGGGTGTTGGAATAAATCCTTTCCTTATGTCTATTCGACCAAGAGCCATATTTCTTTCCTGGCTGTAGGTGAGGTCTGCTCTCAGTTACCACCATCTGCCCACCACTCTTTGCCACATTCCCCTCTCAGACCATGACAGCCTACTTCTTCAAAGCCAACACAGGGAGCCCCTATCTTCTCAGACAGAACCTTTCCTAATGTAATCTAATCACAAGAAAGGCATCTCATCAGCTTTGCTTATTCTGCTGGTCAGAAGCAAGTCACAGGTTTCTCCTGCATTCAAGGAAAGGGAATTATACAAGGATTTAAATCACTGGTATTAGTTTAGGATATGCCCACTGCAATAGATTTGTCCCCTTCAACGTGCATATGTCAAAGATTGGTACCATTTTCTATAGAAATTTTAGGAACAAAATTCAATGATAGAGACATTAACCATTATTTTAAGAAATATATAAGTGAATATATGCAGGCATTGTGCTAGGTTAAGGATAAACAATGAAGACAGTCCGTTTGGTTGGCGAACATATATGTTAATGGGGATGACTTATTATTACAAGCAAACAAACAAAAATCCTGTTAATCTCTATAATTATAGTTTCTTGTAAGGGCTGAGAAGGAAAAGAACAGGGTTCTCAGAAAGAGATTAATGAAGGAAACCCACTTGGATGGGCTTCCCTGGGGGCTCAGACTGCAGAGAAATGGCTTGCAATGCAGGAGACCTGGTTCAATCCCTGGGTCAGGAACATCCTCTGGAGAAAGAAATGGCAACCCATTTCAGTATTGTTGCCTGGAAAATCCCATGGTAGAGGAGCCTGGCAATCTACAGTCCACAGGGTCTCAAAGAACGGGACACGACTGAGAGAGGGTATTATGGGAGAGAATAAAAAGCAATAAGCACCCTAGGTTTGGTGATAATGGCATACTTCCTTAAAGAAATGTCATCTGACCACCTAAAGAATGCCTAGAGGTTATTCAAGAAGAAGGAAAGGGAACTTGAGGTAGGAAGAACCATCATGCAAAAGCTTTGAGGAGGAAAGACAAAGCCCATCTGAGAGACTGAAAAAGATCAGGGTAACTGGAGGAGATGCAGCATGGATAGATGAAGATGGGGAGGTGGGAATGGGCTATAGCCCTTGATAAGGATTTTACATTTATCCTGAGTACACTGGAAATCTATTGAAGGGTTTTCAGCGGGGAAGTAACATGATCCAATTTGAAAACATTAATGGAGAACAAATATTTTGCACTTCTTTTTTCATCCTTAATAACTAGCGATTCTTGCCTGTTGCATGCAATACAATGTCTTTTTGTGAAGTTGTTGACAAGGTTTCCTGGTAGTCTCTAGGGAAGGCCCTACTTTAAGTAATTGCTATTTAATCATGTCTAGTTTAACATTTTTAGAATACTTCTTTTTGGCATGATCATTTCTGTGTCTGGGGATTTTTTTTATTTTGTTTTGATTGCATTTGTGTTTTAGGGGCATAACACTGCAGGTGACATACTTCTATTCATGTTTGTTATCCTGATTATGTTGAAGATGTTAGAAAGACTTGTGATATAAACAGCATGTTTAAAGTAAATTGACCTTATTTTGGAAGATTTCCATGGAGAAACACAGAAGCTAAGTTCTATATTTTTTCCAGTATTATTCAGGGAATTCAGGGAGTAAAATAATGCTTTCCATTTCCTCTTACTTACTTACTTTGTTACTTGATAAACTGTATTTTTCCTGTGATTTTTATGTAATTAGTTCTAAAGCTGCATTTATATCTGAACGCCTTCTGTAGCAACCTCATTCCCACATAGAATTCACTGTTGGCAGAAAAAGGACATGCTGCTGAAGTTTTTTTTGCTACCAATTAAATAGTGAAAACCATCCCACTGAGAAAGCACAGACTAAACTTTATCTCATTAAGACAAAATCCAGATGCCTTGTTTACTTGTGGTTGAAAATCAATGCCCTATTGTCTTCTAGACATACATAATTTGCAACAGAAACGAGGAATAGGAGGTATGCATTCATTGCTCTGTCTAAAATAGTAATTAAAATGCAAGTCTTTTTTATTTTCAGATGGATAGTTTTAGCAAATCGGCAATGGTTTAGAATGATATAAACACTCAGTAGGGAGAATCCTTTACTATGATAGAACTGTACTTACTCTTGTGCCTAGGCTGACACTCAAATAATTGTTGAATGAGTGATTAGATGAAGTTAGACTTCTGACTTGCAGCTGTTATTCTCACTAATTTGGTAGACAGTTTACAGAATCTGGGAGCCAGAATTGGGCAGGATTGGTATCACAATCAAGGTAATCTTGGTTGCAACTCTGGTAAAATTCAGGACAGATTCAATTACTCAGCAGTTACAGAATACCTTTCATTAAAATTCTAAAGAGATAATTTCTTCTGATTACCCAAGTCATCTTGATGACCTAAGTACATAGTTTTGATTATAACCATGGAAACCTTTATTTCAGTTTGCTTATTGTTAGAGATATAAATTTTCTTCCTGCCTTTTGGGAGCAAGAATGTATGTTATCTACCATAGCATTTTACATAGGAAGCAAAAAAAGCTACATTTGGCTAGTTCATTTTGGAAAATTGTGTCCCAATTGTGCAATAAAGATGCCAATTTTATGAACAGATTGTAGAACTAGACACATTGAATTATGAAGATGGAGCAGAATGCAGACAATTAATACTACTACTCTAAAATATAGATGAGAATTTCAAAGAAGTGTTTTTGATAGTTTTCTCAGTGTTGTGTGATGAGAAGATCTATACCCTCTACCTTGCACAGCTAATTTAAATGTGCTTAATTCCCTGAAGTCCATGTCTAAAAATTTGAAGGGGAGTAGAGACTCATACGTTATTTCTTCAGTAGATGGACATTTGTCCAAAGAACTGAATTTTATAGATGTTACACATTGTGTACACATCATGTACATTCATGTTCTGGGCATCCGATGACATAAATAGACTATAGACTAAAGCTATCAAAAGAACTACTTAAGTTTCTACTTGTAGTATATGCTGTTGTCAACTGTACATTTTTCTATTTTGGCAGAATATATTTTGTGTTTATTTGAAAACTAATTGTTAGTGAAATGTCTAATGAAAACTCAGGAGGAATATAAAGAAAATAAGTTCTTTGTCTAGACCAGAATTAGCTACATTGTTTAGGTACCTGTTTCCTTACTACCTTTATCTAATATTATTATTTAAAAATCATTAATGGAATGAGATTAACAGAAAAACAAATGTTAAGTTCTCATGTCCATACTTGTTTAGTTAAAAATAAAACTGATTGGCAAAGATTTAACTACAACAGTTTATTTTTATTTTATTTTATTTTTTTTAGCAGTTTATTTTTAAATTAATTAATTTATTTTAATTGGAAGCTAATTACTTTACAATATTGTGGTGGTTTCTGCCATACATGACATGACTCAGCCATGGGTGTACATGTGTCCCACCATCGTGAAGCCCCCTCCCATCACTCTCCCCACCCCATCCCTCTGGATTGTCCCAGAGCACCAGATTTGGGTGCCCCACTTCATGCATTGAATTTGCACTGGTCATCTATTTTACATATGGTAATATACATATTTCAATTCTATTCTCTCATATCATCCCATCCTCGCCTTCTCCCACATAGTCCAAAAGTCTGTTCTTTACATCTGTGTCTCTTTTGCTGTCTTACATAGAGGGTCATCATTCAGTTCAGTTCAGTCGCTCAGTTGCATCCGACTCTTTGCGACTCCATGAATTGCAGCACGCCAGGCCTCCCTGTCCATCACCAACTCCCAGAGTTCACTCAGACTCACGTGCATCGAGTCAGTGATGCCATCCAGCCATCTCATCCTCTGTCGTCTCCTTCTCCTCCTGCCCCCAATCCCTCCCAGCATCAGAGTCTTTTCCAATGAGTCAACTCTTCGCATGAGGTGGCCAAAGTACCGGAGTTTCAGCTTTAGCATCATTCCTTCCAAAGAAATCCCAGGGCTGATCTCCTTCAGAATGGACTGGTTGGATCTCCTTGCAGTCCAAGGGACTCTCAAAAGTCTTCTCCAACACCACAGTTCAAAAGCATCAATTCTTCGGCACTCAGCCTTCTTCACAGTCCAACTCTCACATCCATACATGACCACAGAAAAACCATAGCCTTGACTAGAAGAACTTTTGTTGGCAAAGTAATGTCTCTGCTTGCCATCTTTTAAAATTCCATATATATATGTTAATATACTGTTTGGTGTTTCTCTTTCTGGCTTACTTCACTCTGTATAATAGGCTCCAGTTTCATCCACTTCATTAGAACTGACTCAGATGTGTTCTTTTTTGTAGCTGAGTAATATTCCACTGTGTATGTGTACCACAATTTCCTTATCCGTTCATCTGCTGATGGACATCTGGGTTGCTTCCGTGCCCTAGCTATTAAATGCAGTTAAATGCAGCAGTTTATTAATCTTGAAATTTGGTAGACATTCTCACTTTGTGTAAAATACTTGGCTTTTACAGAATCATAAGTGAAAACTATTTTATATTCATTGGAAGAATTCTTGCTTCCCACTTATCAAACCCCTACTTTTCCCTTCTGTGCTCTGCTCCTTCCCAGGGCACCCAGACAGCACTGGTAGAATCTGCATATTTTCTTTTCCTCCCGCTGCTTCTCTGGCGCCCAGCCTCCTGGCTTCCCTGTCTGAATGCACTGAACCCATGGACTCTGCCTTGGATCCTAGTGCATAGTACACAGGAGTTTGGTGAATGTCAGTGTCTTGAAGTTCTTTGCACCTCCGCTCCTTTAAAACAGGCATAATTACAATACTTACCTCACAAAGTATTTATGAAGATTAAATGAGCTAAATATAAACTAAATTAGTTAAATATTACATGTGAAACACTTAAGTTTGGCATGCAGTATCATCATCATTCAGTTCAATTCAGTTCAGTTCAGTCACTCAGTCGTGTCTGACTCTTTGCGACCCCATGAACTGCAGCACACCAGGCCTCCCTGTCCATCACCATCTACCGGAGTTCACTCAAACTCATGTCCATCGAGTTGGTGAGATGAGATGCCATCCAGCCATCTCATCCTCTGTCGTCCCCTTCTCCTCTTGCCCCCAATCCCTCCCAGCATCAGAGTCTTTTCCAATGAGTCAGCTCTTCGCATGAGGTGGCCAAAGTATTGGAATTTCAGCTTCAGCATCATTCCTTCCAAAGAACACCCAGGGCTGATCTCCTTTAGTATGGACTGGTTGGATCTCCTTGCAGTCCAAGGGACTCTCAAGAGTCTTCTCCAACACCACACTTCAAAAGCATCAATTCTTCGGTGCTCAGCTTTCTTCACAGTCCAACTGTCACATCCATACGTGACTACTGGAAAAACCATAGCCTTGACTAGACGGACCTTTGTTGGCAAAGTAATGTCTCTGCTTTTGAATATGCTTTCTAGGTTGGTCATAACTTTTCTTCCAAGGAGTAAGTGTCTTTTAATTTCATGGCTGAAGTGACCATCTGCAGTGATTTTGGAGCACAAAAAAATAAAGTCTGACACTGTTTCCACTGTTTCCCCATCTATTTCCTGTGAAGTAATGGGACCAGATGCCATGATCTTCGTTTCTGAATGTTGAGCTTTAAGCCAACTTTTTCACTCTCCTCTTTCACTTTCATCAAGAGGCTTTTGAGTTCCTCTTCACTTTCTGCCATAAGGGTGGTGTCATCTGCATATCTGAGGTTATTGATTACCCTTCTCCAAATTTAAATGCCCATTAAAAGTAAAGGGTAGAGGTGTTTTCATTCTTTGAGAAAAGAAAACACAGGTCATCACTCTTTCTCATCTCATAAATTTAGAAAATATTCCAAGTACCCTTGGAATCATATATCCAACACTTTTTACAAGTGAGTGGAACTCCTGAGAGCTGGACTATCTTTACAAGATCACACAGCTAGTTAATGAGCACCAGATCCTGAATCCAAGTGTTCTGATACATGTAGGGTTAGCACTCGTTTTCTACTCAGCAGAATCTCTTCCTTTCTTTGTAGATTCCTAAAGGCACAAACTCTCAGAGTCATATCCTGTGGTTTATCTCAAGCTGAAATGCCTTGCCCTATTTATCAGTTACCTGTTTATAAAAGTCTGATTCGGAAACTCACAAAGGCTGATTCAGAAAAATAAAGAAACTGCTTTGGGATGAAGTCAGAGTAACTGTGCTGCTCTGAAAGCTGCCCACATGCTCATTCCAGGTCAGTGAGATGTAGAGACAGGGCCAGTTTCACCAGTGTGCCAACAGAAGTGTTGTTGGTCCCTAGAAGGGCCCCATGGAGAAGGCAATGGCACCCCACTCCAGTACTGTTGCCTGGAAAATCCCATGGATGGAGGAGCCTGGTGGGCTGCAGTCCATGGGGTCGCGAAGAGTCGGACACGACTGAGCGACTTCACTTTCACTTTTCACTTTCCTGCATTGGAGAAGGAAATGGCAACCCACTCCAGTGTTCTTGCCTGGAGAATCCAGGGACGGGGAAGCCTGGTGGGCTGCCGTCTATGGGGTCGCACAGAGTCGGACACGACTGAAGTGACTTAGCAGCAGTAGCAGCAGCAGAAGGGCCCCAGGCTTAGTTTAATGCTCTGCGGTTGCTATCTTGAAATTCTTAGTATTTTTCAAATAAGGAATCCCACATTTTCATGATCACTTAGCCTTACAAATTATTTGCCTAGTCCTCTGATAAAGTGGTGGATCTTTGTGGTAAGTACCTTGGTACTCTGGAAACTTTAGATCTGCTTTGCATGGAAGGAACTAAGATGCAAAACTCAGGACTGTTAAATCCCTCAATTAGTACTTTGATTAAAGTGGCATGCTGTACAATGTTCAAAAAGAGGGTTATTTTTCTTTAGCTTTTAGCTTTAGCTTTAGCTTTAGCATTTAAGAAGAGAAAAACTGCTCTGTGACAGCTGTATCCTTTGACAGGTCATGAAGGAAACTAAGACAGATTTAACCTGGACTAATTCCTCTTGATCTCTACTTAAAGGGGCTTTGTTCTGATTTTTAAAAAATAAAAAACATAGTTTAACATATAAGAATAAAATGAATAGTGTTTTATTAGAACCTGTGCAGAAGAAAAATTGCTTTACTGTGATGATAACCAGCATTTTAACCATTAACTGAATTAATGACTGTATTGGAAAAGTAAGACAATAACTTAAAAAATCACGTAAGTATATTGCTAAAAGGCAAGTAACTTTGTATCTAATTAGCAGTTGGTTAGGTTTTCAATGTAGACGACTCAGAGCTCAAACTGCTAGTCTACAGTACAAGGGGCTACATTTACACTGATGTGAAGAGAGGCTTGGCCAAATGACCTGCCCACCATGGAGGGCTCCTCCAAACCGTTTAGCTTCTGGGCAGTGGAGGAGGGCTGGGGAAACAAACTGGTGGGAAATGAGGGGCTCACCGTGAATCTTTGCCCTTTGAATTAATTCTAGTTGACCTACTTGAGCAATGATTGAGGAATTTTTGATTCACTTTGCCCCCATCTATCCCCTGGTGAGCATGGGCTTTTTATTTTTTAATGAAACCATTTTCACAGCCTGTTGTTTTAGGTGTCAGCAATAGCAGAGATTGAGGTAATTTTTGTTGTTGTTGTTCTTTTTCCCTTTTTTTCTTTTTTTTTATCAATTTTCTAGTACTGTTTATGCTGCTGAATTTCTTTGAACAAGCATCTTTCTGCAGAGCATATTTTCTGGCAAACAGCTGGATAACACTAATAAAGGATAAAAATAATCCCAGATAATAACAGATGAGAAAAAAATACATAGCAAATACCTTTTTAGAATTATAACCATATATTTTTGTCATCCCTTTTGATTTATGTAGAGAATCTGTTGGGAAATACTTGTCCAAGTATTGAACTTTTCTAGTCCAACTCATAGCCTATCTCTGGAGATCAATGGAAAAACATAACTTTATATTTTTTACTATTAAGGTGAACACAGTTTATTTACTCCAGTTTTCATCCTTTGGCAGTCAGAGTAAGTAAAGATCAATCCTTGTTCTACCAAGAGGAGTTTTCCAATTAGAAGCATTTTATTCATAGTACAAGGAGGGACTGGCTGTGCAGTTAGGTACTCCTAGGTTGTGAGATTTCATTACTGCCTTTCAAAAGTTGCTTTAGTAGGATTGAAGGCACCTTCAAAAATTATTCATAATGCTTCCAGAGTGGACAGAATTCTCAGTTAGATGGTTAGAAAGCACCTGGGTACAAAAGTCAAGCTCAGCTAACTCTTAAAATAAAACAAATGTAGTAGAAATACTGCAGAGAATAGCAGATTTATTTCACTGTGTCAGTATGAGCTTCAGGCCATCAAAGCACTGCTAAGGGCAGTGCATTAACAATACTCAGTACAGGTTTGCAGATAAGATGTCCTTAGCCACCCAGACATACATATTCACTTATTTTTCTATTTCTTAATAAAGCTATGAGATAACAGGTTTTCAAAAGTGAGTACCATTATCATAACTTTAATCTTATTTACATTCAAAACTGTCCTCCAGGGTTGATGCTTACAGGAGAGACATTATAGTAAGCTATCTTTTAAAAAAGATCATATAGAAATTGCTTTGAATTCTGTTTTTTGAAGCACCTATAATTTGTGGAATACCTGGTTATAAAAAATTAGAAAATGACCATTTTAGGTTTTTAATTTAAGTGAATAAATCATCATGGGAAGACAGTATCAGCATGCTAAATATTCTCTATATAAACTTAGTAAAGTGACACTCATGTCCATATATCAGGTTGGGGTAGGCAATAATATTTCGTTAGACCACAGAAATAATATTTAGAATCAACGAAAATTTTAAATATTTGAAAATGTTAATGGGGCCTAGTGGAACTTCCTAGTCAAGTCTAGAGTGTACTGAAATTGGAGTAACTGAAATTCAAAAAATACTCCAGAAGAACTTTAAGATATAAGACCTTTCCTGTGGAGTTACCACTTCAGCCCACATAGTTGCCATAAGCATTTTAAAAGAAGAGTTTTTTGCTTCCTATCTTGACATCCCTCTTTGATCCCTCCAACAGTGTTTCACAGTCAGGGAGGATGTTCAGGTCACGAAAATTCCATCTTGGAAAATTCAAATTACTTACATTCACTCAACATTTTGTTTTATTCTTTGACCTTCTTAAAATAATAACTCCTAATATATTGGTGTGGGGGAGGTAACAGGGCAGTCAACAGGCATGACTGTTAGATTCCTTCTGATCCATCTAATTCCTCCATCTGTTCTCCTCCCACCTTGCATTTTATCACGAAGTGACACATAATAGAAGAGTAGTATAATAAATCTAAGCCTGTGACTTAGCTGTGTTTCCCCAAGGGTAGAGATCCCTTCTGTTTCTTTTCTCTTTTATTTCCAGGTTAAAGGGTGCATTTGTGGACATCTAACACCATGCATGCTGATCTGAAGGAATTTCCTTAGGGGAATGTGAGATGTATATATCTTATTTATAGTCTCCTGGGAGATTTTTACTTTTAGATAGTCATAGTTAAATCAATATGGCCTTAGTCCTTCCTGCAATACAGGCAGATTCTTTACCACTGAGCCACTGGGGAAGCCCAGCCTCAGTCCTTCCAAACCAGTAATATATATTTAGCTAAATTGGTGTATAAAAATCTGATGAATTGAAATTCGCTAATTTTCTCTCTTGTGACATTTTTAATCACTTTGCAACAATAAGATTTTTATGGTAAAATAATGCATTAGAAAGTTGTTTAGATAATTCAAATTCTTTTAAAAATAGCTCTGTCAGTTGTTTAAATTTTGCCAAAATCTGTACCATTTTTAGACTAATTGGCTTCACTGGTGGCTCAGAGGTTAAAGCGTCTGCCTGAAATGAGGGAGACTCGGGTTTGATCCCTGGGGCAGGAAGATCCCCTGGAGAAGGAAATGGCAACCCACTCCAGTATTCTTGCCTGGAGAATCCCATGGACAAAGGAGCCTGGTAGGCTATAGTCCATGGGGTTGCAAAGAGTCGAACATGACTGAGCGACTTCACTTCTTCTTCTTCTTCTTTAGACTAATTAATGACTAATCATTTTATTGGAATGTTTTCTTCTCACATAAAAATTGTATCAATTATATACTTACTTTCTACTCACATAAAATTTTAGAAATAACTGTCTGCATACATGAGTGGTCCACTGACTCTTTGTGATCCTATGGCCTGTAGCCCGCCAGGCTCTTCTATCCAATGGACTCTCCAGGCAAGAATACTAGAGTGTGTTGCCAAGAAATAACTGTATAATTACTCAATAATGAACCAGGTTTCTGGCGGGGGTGAGGAGGTCCTTGGTTGAAAATTGAGTAAAATTTTAGGCAATTTAGTTCCCCTTGTCTCAAAGATATAATTCTATAAAAAAATTCATTAATTTTTCAAGCTACATTAAAAAATATTATGAGTAGCTATTGAAAAGTGCTATTTTTTCTCATGGAAAGAACATAACTCACATTATAGTTTACCAAACATGGTAGGTGAAAAAGTTAAGAGGTTTCTCATCATTAAAATGGTTAGGACACTACCTACCAAATAGTTTTAAATCTGTATTTAATAGATATTCTTACTGAGTTCTAGGAATTTACATAGAAGATAAGTGGTGTTGACGGTGAAAGAAAAGGAAAGAGTGAGAGATATATTAGAGAGAAAAAAATGACAGTTCTCTGACTGTCTCACTCATCTCTTAGAAAAATGATTTAATATATGAAAATTGCTTAGCATAATTTATGCAATTGTCAGAAAATGACAATCAGTATAATATACTGGAAAATGATTTAGACTGGTTGTAGTCCTGGCCTCCCTATTTTGTAAAATGTGTCAATTGGACAACATTTATCCATTTCGAGACTCAGATTTCTCGTCTGTCAATTCAGTCAGTTCGTGTCCCAACTCTTTGTGACCCCATGGACTGCAGCACGCCAGGCTTCCCTGTCCATCACCAACTCCCAGAGCTTGCTCAAACTCATGTTAGTGATGCCATCCAACCATCAAATCCTCCGTTGTCCCCTTCTCCTCCTGCTTTAAATCTTTCCTAGCACCAGGGTCTTTTCCAAGGAGTCAGTTCTTTGCATCAGGTGGCCAAAGTATTGGAGTGTCAGCTTCAGCATCAATCCTTCCAATGGATATTCAGGACTGATCTCCTTTAGGATGGACTGGTTTGATCTCTTTGTAGTCCAAGGGACTCTCAAGAGTCTTTTCTAACACTGCAGTTCAAAGGCATCAGTTCTTCAACACTCAGCTTTCTTTATAGTCCAACTCTCACATCCATACATGACCACTGGAAAAACCATTGCTTTGACTAGATGGACCTTTGTTGGCAAAGTAATGTCTCTGCTTTTTAATATGCTGTCTAGGTTTGGTCTCCTCTGTGAAAGGGATTAAAAATCCTGTCATAGGTTGTTGTGGATTAAATATGGAAGGTGCTATGAAAAATGGAAAGCATTCTGTAAGAGTCAGCTTTTTAGAATCCATTTAGAATCACCTACTTTTAGAGCTAGAAGGAACCTTTGGGGGTGATGAGCCTCCTCATCCCCATTTGGGAAATGAGAGAACCTGCCAGGGAAATAGTGATCTTTGCTCCATGTCACACAAAACTTGGACCTCAGTTCACACCTCTTGACTCCCTGTGTCATCTCATTTTTTTAATTGTATATCTGTTGTTTGTTTTGTTTTATTGTATCTACTTTTAGAATGTAACCCAAAGGATAAAATGCCATCAAAGTTATTAGGAAGTGTAGGGTTGTTATCTTATCTCTTTTGAAAATGTAGAAGCCAAGAGTGAGAATTTATAGATTTTTTACAGTGGCATGCTTCCTGGTTTAGAAGCTCTAGGGAGTATGCCTGTTTTATGTTATCTTGGAAATGTATCTTACCTGGCTAGTTTCCAGCTAAGATTTTTACCAAATTCTGGCTTTAACCCACCAGTGGTAATGGAGGTTCCTAGGGAGCTCAAACGGTAAAGAATCTGCCTGCAATGCTGGAGACTGGAGTTCAATCCCTGGGTTGGGAAGATGCCCTGGAGAAGATCCCCTGGAGAAGGGCATGGCAACCCACTCCAGAATTTTTGCCTGGAGAATCCCATGGATGGAGGAGCCTGGTGAGCTGCAATCCATGGAGTCACAAAGAGTCAGACACAACTGAGTGACTAACACACACAGTGTTGGAGCAGGGCTTCCTAGGTGGCGCTAGAGGAAAGAACCTGCCTGCAAATGCAGGAAACATAAGAGACATGGGTGCGATCCCTGGGTTGGGAAGATCCCCTGGAGAAGGGCATGGCAACCCACTCCAGTATTCTTGCCTGAATCCCATGGACAGAGGAACCTGGTGAGCTACAGTCCATAGAATTGCAAAGAGTCAGACACGACTGAAGCTACTTAGCGCTCAGCACAGAACAATGGTGGAGCAATGGAATGAACTAGACACCTCCAAGTCTCCCAATTTCCCTTTTGTTTGGGGTGATTTATCTCCTAGAATTCTTTAAAGTAGAATTCTTTATTCTACTTAATAAAGAATGTGAGTGATGCCTCTTACTGTCCAATAACAAGAATGGAAATTATGATTGAGAAGAAAATGTCGCATTTTCATAACTGTTGGGGCACACTTTTAAAGTATTTTTGAGACAAGCAGTGTACTTTCAACTTTACCGTCTAGAACAGCTCTATCTAGTAGAACTATAATGCACACTGAACATGTAATTTAACATTTTCTTGTTGTCATTGTAAAAAAGTAAATGGAAGTAGTGTTCAAATTAAACTTAACATTATTTTAACTCAGTATATCTAAAATATACTTTTAGATATATTTTACATCATCTTTTTATATCATCTCAACATGTAGTCATTATTTTAAAACTATTAATGAGATATTTTACATTCTCTTTTTTAGCTAAGTTTTTGAAATCCACTGTTTATTTCATACTCACAACACATCTTAATTCAGATGCTAAATTTTCATTGGAAGTACCTGATCTGTATTTAATTTCATAAAATTTGCATTAGAAAAATAACTTTGCACACCCTAACTATTCCGAAGATACTCTAAAAAAAATCCATTTACTAGATTAAATATCAGTTTAGCTTGTCAGTTATATTAGCCAGATTTTTAATCCTCAATAGCCACCATATAGGATAACACAGAAGCCTGTGCAATGCTCTTATTTTAGCTTATCCCTATTTAGGTGAGAGAAAAAGCGAGTCAAAAATCCACCTATCCATCTACTTTATTTTATTTCGTTGACTAATGCTTTATTTTGTTATGGGCAAACACCTTCTCCATACTTTCATAGTAAATACTTAGATTTTCCTTTTCATACTGACTAGTAAAACAAGATTTTCCTTTTCATACTGACCAGTAAAACATGCATTATGAGAGCTGATGGGAAGATAAATGTTGTGAAATTGCCTTAACTGTGATTGTTAGTGCTTGAATTGACCAGATTTCGTCTCCAACAGCTTTGAATGCTTTGTGGGTTTGTGTAACTGTGTGCCCTGCTTCATAAGTACTTTCAAAGTAACCTGCTTTGTTTCACTTGATTGCTCTAGTATGGTTAAGGACAAATGTTTTGGAATAATAACAGGCCTACCAAATTGCCAACTGGGAGATCCATGGAATATGCTTAGGGCAGCTTTTTGCAGCATTTCTTATACCTGGCAAATCATTTTAGAAAAAATGTGTAGCTTCACAATAGATTGTTAACTAGCAGATTCTAGAAAATACTTTTTATATAATATATAGGCTTATCGGTTACCATTACTTTCTAAAAAATTCAGGTTCTGAGGCCATATAGAGAGATGGCATAACAAAGGAATCAAAAGCATAGCTCGTGAGTCAGGCTGGCTGTGTTTGTATCATGATTCCACTATGTATAAAATATATAAATTTGTGCAAAGTTACTTCACCTTTCTAGGCCTTAGTTTTCTCATTCTAGAATGGAAATCAGAATTGGACTTACTTAATAGCGGTGTTAGAGAACCAAATGAAAATATATCCTCCACCCTGTGCTTGGCACAAAGTAAGTGCTCAGAATATGAATTTTTACTATACAAAACTGCTGCAGCTATAGGTATTGTCACACTTTAAACCCATTTCCAAAGATTAAAAAGAGGAACAGTATATGCTGTATGTAGCTATGGTGAAGAAAAGTCAAAGAGTATATAAACCCTGAAGAGTGGAATATCAAAGTGAGGAGTTTCCAGTTTCATTTTTTTTTTCTTTTGAATTAGTGTGTAAGTTCTTCCCCAAGACGTAAAAGGAACTGTTCATCTCCTTCATTGTGAAAATTTTGCTTTTCTTACCTGTTCCTAGATGACTAGTTTGCATATGTTTTGAAATAAGACTTTATAAACAAATTCTCAAAAATGATTCTATGAATAATAGATCAGGCTTTTAATCAAGGTAAGGTTTTATGTTCTGAAATTATAGCAAAGATAAACATCATGAAGTACATTTACTAGTTTTATGTATTGCCAGATTGGTAAATTACTGTACTTTTTTTGCTGTCCTATTATTGTTGTTGTTGGTTGTATTTTAATTTACATCATTCTTCATGTTCCTCAACTCCTATTTCTCATAATTCTTTTCTGTATTATTATTATTAATGTGACATGTGTTATGTTTATAGTGTTTGCATAAAAATAGATCATCTCTGTTAGGTAGTTTTCAATGTTAAAAGCAAATGTGCTTACTCATTGACTATGAAAAATATCCTTCTGGAACAAATATAGAACCATCCATCTCTTAAACAGAATTCTTATGGGCTTTGCTTATCTACCTAACTACCTTGAAAACATAGCTTAGAAATCATTCCCACACTTTTGGGAAGCAGTCAGTCATTTAAGTAGTTCTACTAAACAGCAAAATCCTTAAGATAATCAGGTTGTTACAAGTAAAAATATTTTAGGAAGGGGGTCTTTGTTACCGTAAGTGAAAACCGACACTGAACCAATGTTTAAGAAGCATTATCATGGGCAGAAAAAATCTAACTTTGCTGTTTGACAGGGTTAGTTACAAAAGTTCATAGTCAGGTCAGCAAAGGAAGAAACAAAGTTTTAGGATATATTTGGCATTTTTTTTTTAATTTTATTTTATTTTTAAACTTTACATAACTGTATTAGATTTGCCAAATATCAAAATGAATCTGCCACAGGTATACATGTGTTCCCCATCCTGAACCCTCTTCCCTCCTCCCTCCCCATTCCATCCCTCTGGGTCGTCCCAGTGCACCAGCCCCAAGCATCCAGTATCGTGCATCGAACCTGGACTGGCAACTCATTTCATACATGATATTTTACATGTTTCAATGCCATTCTCCCAAATCTTCCCACCCTCTCCCTCTCCCACAGAGTCCATAAGACTGTTCTATACATCAGTGTCTCTTTTGCTGTCTCGTACACAGGGTTATTGTTACCATCTTTCTAAATTCCATATATATGCGTTAGTATACTGTATTGGTGTTTTTCTTTCTGGCTTACTTCACTCTGTATAATAGGCTCCAGTTTCATCCACCTCATTAGAACTGATTCAAATGTATTCTTTTTAATGGCTGAATAATACTCCATTGTGTATATGTACCACAGCCTTCTTATCCATTCATCTGCTGATGGACATCTAGGTTGCTTCCATGTCCTGGCTATTATAAACAGTGCTGCGATGAACATTGGGGTACTCGTGTCTCTTTCCCTTCTGGTTTTCTCAGTGTGTATGCCCAGCAGTGGGATTGCTGGATCATAAGGCATGTCTATTTCCAGTTTTTTAAGGAATCTCCACACTGTTCTCCATAGTGGCTGTACTAGTTTGCATTCCCACCAACAGTGGAAGAGGGTTCCCTTTTCTCCACACCCTCTCCAGCATTTATTACTTGTAGACTTTTGGATTGCAGCCATTCTGACTGGTGTGAAATGGTACCTCATAGTGGTTTTGATTTGCATTTCTCTGATAATGAGTGATGTTGAGCATCTTTTCATGTGTTTGCTAGCCATCTGTATGTCTTCTTTGGAGAAATGTCTATTTAGTTCTTTGGCCCATTTTTTGATTGGGTCATTTATTTTTCTGGAGTTGAGCTGTAGGAGTTGCTTGTATATTCTCGAGATTAGTTGTTTATCAGTTGCTTCATTTGCTATTATCTTCTCCCATTCTGAAGGCTGTCTTTTCACCTTGCTAATAGTTTCCTTTGATGTGCAGAAGCTTTTAAGGTTAATTAGGTCCCATTTGTTTATTTTTGCTTTTATTTCCAATATTCTGGGAGGTGGGTCATAGAGGATCCTGCTGTGATGTATGTCAGAGAGTGTTTTGCCTATGTTCTCCTCTAGGAGTTTTATAGTTTCTGGTCTTACGTTGAGATCTTTAATCCATTTTGAGTTTATTTTTGTGTATGGTGTTAGAAAGTGTTCTAGTTTCATTCTTTTACAAGTGGTTGACCAGAGTTCCCAGCACCACTTGTTAAAGAGATTGTCTTTAATCCATTGTATATTCTTGCCTCCTTTGTCAAAGATAAGGTGTCCATATGTGCGTGGATTTATCTCTGGGCTTTCTATTTTGTTCCATTGATCTATATTTCTGTCTTTGTGCCAGTACCATACTGTCTTGATAACTGTGGCTTTGTAGTAGAGCCTGAAGTCAGGTAGGTTGATTCCTCCAGTTCCATTCTTCTTTCTCAAGATCGCTTTGGCTATTCGAGGTTTTTGTTTTTCCATACAAATTGTGAAATTATTTGTTCTAGCTCTGTGAAGAATGCTGTTGGTAGCTTGATAGGGATTGCATTGAATCTATAGATTGCTTTGGGTAGTATACTCATTTTCACTACATTGATTCTTCCAATCCATGAACATGGTATATTTCTCCATCTGTTAGTGTCCTCTTTGATTTCTTTCACCAGTGTTTTATAGTTTTCTATATATAGGTCTTTAGATTCTTTAGGTAGATATATTCCTAAGCACTTGCTCCTTGGAAGAAAAGCTATGATAAACCTAGATAGCATATTAAAAATCTAAGACATCACTTTGCCAACAAAGGTCCATATTGTCAAAGCTGTGGTTTTTCCAGTAGTCATGTATGGATGTGAGAGGTGGACCATAGAGAAGGCTGAGCACCAAAGAATTGATGCTTTCAAACTGTGGTGCTGGAGAAGACTCTTGAGAGTCCCTTGTACAGCAAGGTGATCAAACCAGTGAATCCTAAAGGAAATCAATCCTGGATGCTCTTTGTAAGGACTGATGCTGAACTGAAGCTCCAATACTTTGGCCTGATGCAAGCAGCTGGCTCATTGGAAAAGACTGAAGACAAAAAGAAGGGGCAGCAGAGGTTGAGATGGTTGGATGGCATCACCAACTCAATGGGCATGAGTTTGAGCAAACTCTGGGAGATAGTGAAGGACAGGGAGGCCTGGCATGCTGCAGTTCATGAGGTCCCAAAACGCTGGACATGACTTAGCAACTGAACAACAACAACAAATGGCTATTTCTCTTTAAAGATTCTGAATTTGAACAAATAGAGCATGGTGTCACATAAACCATGAATGCATTTTTAAAAAAATATTATTTCTTTACGAGTTAGAATACATATGTTTTCGTCCATATATTGTTTAATATTCTTTAGGTTTAACATTTTATTTATGTAAGGGAGGAGTGAAAGAGAAGTAAGTGTATCTAGAAGACCAGAGTTTAGATCAAACATTATTGTAATTGTCCAAGCCTTAGTAATATAATTTGCATTTCATTGACATCTTGTGTAGTTTTTTAATCTTGGATTACAATCCTTATGAATGTCCATTAAAATCCACAAGAAGATCTTCATGGAGAGAAAACATCACCACCAGAGAGACTGAGAGATTGTGTGCATCTCAAGGTATAAACAGGCATTAGAAAGAGAAGGACAGAGAGTTTCACATAGAAACAGTGGAATGATCAAAGATATTCATGTCCAACTTATGCAACTGTGCTAAGTGTGCTCAGAAGAAATATTTGAGTGCATCAAATGATGAGTGCTTTAGTGAGGAAGGAGATAAGACTGAAAAAAATATGGAGACATGAGTGCTTGGCCAGCAGTACATGCAGAAATTGTATTTGGGCATAACAGTAGTGTCAAAAGAGAACAGTTAGAAATTGGATTTAATAATATAAGAATCACCAAGGGGGGATGAAGAAACAGATGAAAGAAAAGTTAGAAAAATTACAGGGACAGACACTGCAAGTTATGATGGATGGTTAGAAATAAGTCAAGATAAGTTTCACAATGGGTATCAGTAATAACAGTGGCACCATTAACAGACCCTTTACATAGAGAGAATGTTAGATGTCTTTTGAAGAGGGCTGAGGCTTTTGATGTTTTAGCTTTGTATAAACCTGATTCAGCCCTTGACCAACTCTTTGGCTTGGGGTTTTGCGGCAATTGTCATCCTAATAGAGCCTGATTTTTCTCAGATCATTTCTAAAATATGGGCAAAGAAAAGAATTCTGGACAGAGCTCAAGTAGATACTAAATTAAAAAAAAGAAGACTGTCATGATGTTTTTCCTAAATATGTTTAATTTGAGATCCCAGGAGGATCTCCAGATAGCTGTCTACTGGAGTTGGTTGTTATCATGGGACCAGACCTTCAGCCCCTGACCAGCACTGGAGATAAAGATTCGATAGCCATTAGAAAAAATAATAATTTTGTTGTAAGAATATAAGAATTTACAAGTTTATAAGCACTTTTTTTTTCTTCCTTCTCATGTAAAAACATCTACTTGATAGCAATAGAAACTTCTGACGTTTTTAATTGCAGAACCCTGGAATAATACACTATGCTATTAAAATTCTTCTATGTTCTATGAAGTATCACTGAAAATCATTTGGCTTTGGTTCTTGTGTAATGATGATAAAAATGAATTTTAATGAGAATATAAATTTTTTACAAGAACAAAATGAAATTGAGCAGTACAACATTATATATTCTTCTAGCTTCCTGCAAATTGTAACCTACCACTTTTTATAGGTATGAGCAACTCAATATATCTACACAATACAGAAAAAAATCATGAGCAGCACAGTTTGTTTTCATTGCGTGCTTGACATAAAATGAACTCTTGTGTGCATGAAAAATGTTCTTTCTTTTATAAAGAGAGTTTACAAAGCCCTGAGTGAATGAAAAATGTAAACAGGGACCCATAATTGTTCTAGTGACTGAAAACATTTCATTTCACTCTGAGGGATCTCCCATCGCCACTTCCAGTGGGCTGCAGACCTCCCGCTGGGCATAAATGCAGTGTGAGGGAACTCGTAGCCCTTCTCCCCTCTTTAAACTCTGTTCTTTTCTTGTATTCTTTGTCTAAATTACGGATCTTTTATATTTTCTTCCTCATCTTCTCCAAGGCCACTGGTTTGGTATGAGCCGCCGAAATCTCTCACCAGATTTGCAGTATCTTTCTGCCTACTCATCCCTTTTGCTGTCTTTTACCCCGTCCAGTCTTTCCTCCACACAGCAACCAAAGTAATCTATTTTTAAATGGGAATCTGGACCTGTCAGTATCCCCCAGAAAATTCTTTATTGGCCTCTTACCAGGATGCCGTTCAAATTTCTTGATTCCACTGCCAAGCCCTTATCTACTCTCCAGGCTTTATCCCTGCTCCTGCACATGAGCCTGTGTTCCAACTCTGCCAGACTTCCTGTGCCACTTCACAGCGGCTCTGTTTCCTTACTTCTGTAACATGGAGACTGTAGACTGTAGAGTGTAGAGTGTTCTCTACCCACTTGCTGATGTAACAAGGTCATCTTTGAAGATACTGCTAAAACATGATCTCCTCTGACGTCCTCCCTTGTAGACACAATTTGTTCCTTTTAGTTTATACTTCTATCTATTATTCCTGTAATTCTAATTATTTTTCAATTTCTCTCTCCTTTTAACTGTGAATTCTTTAAAGACTTTCCATAAGCACTTTGTATATATGAGCCCAAGCACAGGACTTGGTACATAATAGTTAATAAATCTTTTCCTCATGAGTTGATTTAAGAAAGTAGGCAGAGATGGGCTTAATGTTGGAAAAATATTCAGTTCTCTTATTAACCTTACCATTGACAAGCTTTCACATAAAACTTGTTGGAAAATATGTGTATATATCCACATAACATCTATGTTGTTTAGTTGCCAAATTGTGTCCAACTCTTTTGTAATCCCATGGACTGTAGCCTGCCAGGCTCCTCTGTCCATGGGATTTCCCAGGCAAGAATACTGGAGTGGCTTGCCATTTTCTTCTCCACGGGATCTTCCCAACCCAGAGTCTGAACCCGTGTCTCCTACATTGGCAGGCAACTTCTTTACCACTGAGCCCCCAAAGATGCCCATATTGAATCTATAATTATCAGTTCAGTTCAGTTCAGTTGCTCAGTCGTGTCCGACTCTGCGACCCCATGAATTGCAGCACGCCAGGCCTCCCTGTCCATCAACAACTCCCGGAGTTCACTCAGACTCACATCCAATGAGTCAGTGATGCCATCCAGCCATCTCATCCTCTGTCGTCCCCTTCTCCTCCTGCCCCCAATCCCTCCCAGCATCAGTCTTTTCCAATGAGTCAACTCTTTGCATGAGGTGGCCAAAGTACTGGAGTTAGCTTTAGCATCAGTCCTTCCAAAGAAATCCCAGGGCTGATCTCCTTCAGAATGGACTGGTTGGATCTCCTTGCAGTCCAAGGGACTCTCAAGAGTCTTCTCCAACACTACAGTTCAAAAGCATCTGTTCTTTAGCACTCGACGTTCTTCACAGTCCAACTCTCACATCCATACATGACCATTGGAAAAACCATAGCCTTGACTAGACGGACCTTTGTTGGCAAAGTAATGTCTCTGCTTTTCAATATGCTATCTAGATTGGTCATAACTTTCCTTCCAAGGAGTAAGCGTCTTTTAATTTCATGGCTACAGTCACCATCTGCAGTGATTTTGGAGCCCAAAAAATAAAGTCTGACACTGTTTCCACTGTTTCGCCATCTATTTCCCATGAAGTGATGGGACCAGATGCCATGATCTTCGTCTTCTGAATGTTAACTATATATAATAAAAGGGCTTCCCTGGTGGCTCAGTGGTAAAGAATCCATCTGCAATGCAGGAGCCACAGGATATGCTGGATCTACCCCTGAGTGGGGAAGATCCCCTGGAAGAGTTTGGCAACCGAATCCAGTATTCTTGCCTGGAGAATCCCATGGATAGAGGAGACTGGCAGCGTACAAACCATAAGGTTGCAAAAAGTCAGACACAAATGAAGCAACTTAGCACACACACACATATACAATAAAATATTTGAGTTTGAAATATACTATTTTAGTTATTACTTTCTTTTAGAGTAAATCATTTTTTCAACACACTACTGCTAATTTAATAGATGACACTTTATAAAATAAATTAGTTAATGCTAGTTATAAAAGTGTCTAGTGTCCTACGTTTGGATAAAATCTAGTGCTCTTTTTAAAATGAAAGATGAAAAAGACAAATTTGAGTATCCTGATGTGAAGAGGAAACCTGTGGTCTTATTGAAAATTAAGATGAAAAGGTTACGTGTACAGTTATTTGCCAGTGTAATGAGAATGTCCATGTCTCAGCTTATTAAAAATTGGGCAGTTTATATTGAAGTTAGTTGTCATGCTTCAATTAAGTTAGCAAATATGAACGTCAATATTGTCACAGATGCAATATTAGAACTGATGTTTAGTCCTAACTAGAATGCAGTGGATGATTAAATTTAGTCTAGTACTCAACTCCCTCATATTGAATAAGGAGTAAATAGCTTGTTTTCCTTATCACATAAATCTCTTTGGTGTGCTGTTGTTTAGTGTTTATATAAATAAGTAGTTAGAAAAAGGTAAACAGACTCAGCATTAAGTAGTGTTGAATCAGTAAAGTGATAATTGAGTTTTAATATCCAAAACAGAAATCTTGAGGATGACTATTATGGGAATAGTTACTTTTTTTTTTATAATTGAAGGATAATTGCTTTACAATATTGCTTTAGTTTCTGCCATACACCAACATGAATATTGGTGGGAATGTAAATTGATACAGCCACTATGGAAGACAGTATGTAGATTCATTAAAAAGCTAGGAATAAAACTACCATACAATCCAGCAATACCACTTCTATGCATATGTCCTGAGGAAACCAAAATTGAAAAAAAAGAAAAAGGGAATAATTTTTAAGAGGAGAAAACATTAAATTACCCGAAGAGATTTTAACATCCCACTATTTTTAAGCATTTAACAGCAACAGTAAAGAGAATCCATACTTAGAGTTTACAGTACTTATTCTTTTATAGCTTTATCATTTTGAAAAAGATATCTAACTAAAAGTAAATGAGTATATATATATAGTATGCATTTTGGGGGGAAGAAGAGAAAATAAGAATGTGTTGAAGATTCAGCTTCTTTTTCTTCATCTTCTTGTTATTTTCATACTTGGCTTCTGCTTTTATATTTCGTTAAGCTTCACCAACCTTGTTTACTGTTTATTCCAGGATGCTTCCTGTATAGAGCCTCTGTTATCATATCCTGCTAACAACACAGTAAATGGAAATTTGGGAAAAGCCACAGTAGGAACTGCTGAGTATCAGCAGTAAGTTAATCAGATTTAGATACCCCAAAACTAACACAGCCCACAAGACTGATAGCCAAATGCTACAGCAAATTGTTTCTTAGCAGGAAATCTAGTGTAATTTGAACAATGGAGCATTTGACAGCTAACTCATCAAAAGCAGGGCACCCTAAGGAAGTTGCTCACTTCTAGTTTTACATTTAGCCAACCATTGATAAAACAGTGGCAAATAGGACAATCAATTTAGAATCAAATGATGGCAAGGCTACTCATCCCATTGCCAAAAGGAGATACAAACAGTAGTATATTATTCTGCCTAGGGACTCTATACTATATACTCACCCAAATTGGAAGATGGGTCACCTATGCCTTATGAATTCCTTTTGAGTGCCAGTTTGATCATATATTAATGAGCATGATTAAAAGCTAAGCTATTATGTGTTCCCAAAAGGTTGACCTAGGCAAAACGACACAGGATAATTCCAAGTTGTCTTATGCAGTGTACTAGAAGTAATCAAGTAAGTCAGATGATGTTTGTGACTTCAAAGAAAAGAAATCTTAGAAGAATATATCCATTATGTCTCTATATGGAAGTTTGTCTTATATAGTTGGCCAGAAAATGTTAATATTTAAAGTGAATAAAGATGCTTCCGATTCCCAAATGTGGGGGAGCACTTCTTTGACTGTGAGCTTTCCATGTTTTATATTAAGCAAAATACACAGAATTATTATACATGCCCCATACTTATCACTGGAGACAGTGACTGCAGCCATGAAATTAAAAGACTTTTGCTCCTTGAAAGAAAAGCTATAATAAACCTAGACAGCATATTAAAAAGTGAAGACTTCACTTTGCCAACAAAGGTCCTTATTGTCAAAGCTGTGATTTTTCCAGTAGTCATGTACCGATGTGAGAGATGGACCATAAGGAAGGCTGAGCACTGAAGAATTGATGCTTTCGAACTGTGGTGCTGGAGAAGACTTTGAGAGTCCCTTATACAGCAAGGAGATCAAACTAGTGAATGTAAAGGAAACCAACCCTGAATACTCATTGGAAGGATGGATGCTGAAGCTGAAGCTCCAGTACTTTGGCCACCTGATGTGAAAAGCCAACTCATTGGAAAAGACCCTGATTGTGGGACAGATTGAGGGCAGGAGAAGGAGGCAACAGAGAATAAGATGGTTGGATGGCCTCCTGACTCAATGGACACGAGTTTGAGCAAACGCTGGGAGATAGTGAAGGACAGGGATGTCTGGCGTGCTGCAGTCCTTGGGGTCACTAAGAGTCAGATATGACTCTCGACAAAACAACAACAGTTATCATGTGTGCTTTTTTGCTTTAAAAAGACTTTCAGGTTTAAGATCCCCACTGTATATTCCAACTTGCTATAAGGAAAGTTCAGAGTAGAGTCAGGAGAGAGAGCAAAGCTGTGACAGGAAGAAAACCAGTGGTGGCTGTGAAATGAAACCCATTGTCATTTCTGCCAGGCAGTGTAACTGAGAGGTGTGCTGCTCACTACAATAGGTGTACTAACCTTGACAGTGACCCCCTGCCATCGAAAGTAGAACAATAACAAACAGGTGTCTGGACAGATTTTAAAAAATTCTTCCCTTATAACTGCAGGTCTTATGAAATGCCTATATAGATCAAGAATAACCAATCAAATTTAGTTTTTGAATTGAGATGGTCTATAACTGTATTTCACAATAAACTGTGGAAAATTCTGAAAGAGATGGGAATACCAGACCACCTGACCTGCCTCCTGAGAAACCTATATGCAGGTCAGGAAGCAACACTTAGAACTGGACGTGGAACAACAGACTGGTTCCAAATAGGAAAAGGAGTACATCAAGGCTGCATATTTTCACCCTCCTGATTTAACTTATATGCAGAGTACATCATGAGAAACGCTGGACTGGAAGAAACACAAGCTGGAATCAAGATTGCCAGGAGAAATATCAGTAACCTCAGATATGCAGATGACATCATCCTTATGGCAGAAAGTGAAGAGGAACTCAAAAGCCTCTTGATAAAACTGAAAGTGGAGAGTGAAAAAGTTGGCTTAAAGCTCAACATTCAGAAAACGAAGATCATGGCACCTGGTCCCATCACTTCATGGGAAATAGATGGCAAAACACTGGAAACAGTGTCGGACTTTATTTTTTTTAGACTCCGAAATCACTGCAGATGGTGATTGCAGCCATGAAATTAAAAGACGCTTACTCCTTGGAAGGAAAGTTATGACCAATCTAGACAGCATATTAAAAAGCAGAGACATTACTTTGCCAACAAAGGTCCCTCTAGTCAAGGCTATGGTTTTTCCAGTAGTCATGTATGGATGTGAGAGTTGAACTGTGAAGAAAGCTGAGCGCCAAAGAGTTGATGCTTTTGAACTGTGGTGTTGGAGAAGACTCTTGAGAGTCCCTTGGACTACAAGGAGATCCAACCAGTCCATTCTAAAGGAGATCAGTCCTTGTTGTTCATTGGAAGGACTGATGCTAAAGCTGAAACTCCAGTACTTTGGCCACCTCCTGCGAAGAGTTGACTCATTGGAAAAGACTCTGATGCTGGGAGGGATTGGGGGCAAGAGGAGAAGGGGACGACAGAGGATGAGATGGCTGGATGGCATCACTGACTTGATGGGCATGGGTTTGGGTGAACTCGGGGAGTTGGTGATGGACAGAGAGGCCTGGCATGCTGCGATTCATGGGGTTGCAAGGAGTCAGACATGACTGAGCGACTGAACTGTACTGAACTGATAACTGTATTTCAAAAGCCAGAAAGAAGAAAAGGATATAATGTATCTTGTTCTTCATTCTAATGTGTATTACATGTTGAATAATAATATTTAGATTTCTTTGGTTAAATGAAAATATTTTTAAAAAGAAAATAGAACCCAGCCCCTGCGTTTAAGGCTGCAATTTTGAATTGACTAGGAAACCTTGAGACCAGATCCTCACCCAGCTTTGCCTGGGTCCCCTGAGCTTGTGGGTGGATCTTTTACCAACCCTGGGGTGTAGGCTTTGCTCTTTTCTCTAGTAACGCTCTTACAGACCAGATGCCCCTACACACCCCACACATATACACTCATATTCCATGGTTATATCAACAGCCAATCACTATTAAACTGATAGCATACTAGCAAGACCCGATCGTCTGAATATCTTAAGAGTTTTGTAAATTTGTAGCTTTCATTTAATGCTTTAGCAGGATTTTGGGGGTTTATGCTTTGTTTGGTTTTAATATCTAGGCACATATGTTGCCATTTAGGTAGTTGGTTAAGTGTATATGTGGGTTTTCCTGGTGGCTCAGTTGTAAAGAACTGCCTGCCAATACAGGAGATGTGGGTTTGATCCCTGGGTCGGGGAGATCCCCTGGAATAGGAAATGGCAACCCATTCCAGGATTCTTGCATGGGAAATCCCACGGGCAGGGGAGCTTGGCAGAGCTACTGTCCATGAGGTCACAAGAGAGTTGGACATTACTTAGCAACTAAACAACAACAAATGTATATGCAGTATTTTTCATAATTTTTCCAAGTCTCCATTATCGATAGTAGCATACTTAAACCTTAGAAGTAAAGTATCAAATAATTAAGTTGTACAATTTAATTTGATATTCTCATATTTGAGCTTTAGACAGATTCTTCAAAATGTAATTATTTTTTGCTAAAGTTAATGCTGTCCACGTTTACTAATCTCACAGGCAGGGATATATGGTGGTGGTAATTTTTTTTTTTTTTTTTCGGTCGGGGAGAAGTGTTAAGAATGGCATGTTTATTTGAAATAAGATAAAATAAAAAGACATAAGAAGAGAAATAGTTGCTCCTTCCTCTTCCGTTTTCTTCTAGCAACATGGCACCCATGCAGGCATATTTTTCTTTTACAACAGATCTGCTATAAACTTCAAGCCACTCAGCACCTTCATGAATAATTTCACAGAAATATATAATCAACACATTCCATGATGTAGCTCTTCAAAGTGGCTCTCTTAGCAGCACTATTTTGTTCAATAATGATGAGTATTCATATTCAGAAGCAAAGCATATATCTCATTCTGTTCTTATAAGAAATTCAAGTTGTGCCTTGTTAGAGAATAGTGCAGAAAAAAATGTTAAAAACATATGATTCAAAAATTAAAAGCTTATTAAGAATCTATTTATAAGCAGTGATGATATTAGATATTAGGATTTAAACATGTTGAAATCCTAATAGTCTTCTTTTTATTTTTTTCTTGTGTACTGGGTTAAATCTTCTCTCGTATAAATTACATACATAACAAATATTCATTACAATGGAGACTTAAAATTGGCAGAGGAAAACTAAACAAAATATGAACTTTTACATTTCACTTGTCACATGGTCCTTGGGAGATAGATCTTTTCTTTAATGAGGTTAAGTTAATTAAAGTGGGCTTAGTGCTATTAGTTACATGCAAACTCTGAAGCTAGATGCTTAATCATAGAAATCAGAAATCATTTAATGAATTCTGAAATAAGTAGTGTGATTTTACTCTAGGATATACACAAAAGGGAGTTGTTTGTCACATAGAAAGAAAGGTGAGAAAAAATAGCATCACAAGTCTCGAGATTTAGGCTGTAGGTTATTAATGGCTACTTTTTAAAAGTTTTCTTAAAGATAGTTACATAAGGAACATGAAGATCTTAGACATCAAGAAAAACAGTAATTTGTAATTATAATTATTTTTGTGGTTTTCAGTGTTCTTTATAATGTATTATATATATATATTCCACCAATTTAACCATGTTAATGAGTCATAAAATATAAATTGATAACCTTGATTTTGTTTTAAATAAATGTAAATTTTTCCATTATTTCAATTATTAAAATCTGAGTGATTCTAAGAACACATTTAAAAGACTTGGAAAGAAGCTAGATATGCAGCCATAGCTCAAGTGAAAATTGGTCCATGAGAAAATGGGACAGAATATGCTTGCTTTTTATTAAAGAGAATTAAGTCAATATGGAGGGCATGAAAATAAAGTAAGGAACAAAGAGAATTGTCAAATCAGAAACTTTAAAGAGCAAATTTCAGAACACTTCCTAATGGAGGAGGGGCAGAGTGATACATGCAGCAAATGCTGTGATAATACATTTTTTTTGTCATCAAACCACAAGTCTTTCAGGAACTACTCACGGTTCCTTTACTGCTAGTGGCCCATCTACCGACCCTTCCCTAGGAGTAACTGACAGGACTAACGAGGGCACGAGGCAGGCTACCATCTTGACACCTCCTTACCTTCTGACTGTGCTCTCTGAGATTTCTTATCATACCTCAGAAGTGCCAAGTCCTTGTCACTCTGTTGGCTGCTGAGCACTGATCTACCACCGTGTGACACTAAATCATGTGAAACTAAATCCAAAATTCCACAAGGAATGGGGTCAACCTATCAGTGAAAATAATAGCCCATTTGAGCGCTTCTTCTTTTCTCTGACCGGAAGGCAAGCTCTCCTGAGTCCACTGGGGATATTTCCTAAAAACACTTTGAAAGCTCACACATGTGTGCTATAATTTTTTTTTTTTTTTTTTTTTTTTTTGAAAGCAGGATACTCTGCTTGGGGAATAGGAAAGCCTCTGCAACAGTGAAAAATGGTAGAAATAGGAGAGATCCATGAGCATGTTCAGAGAGCTGTTTCCATAAATTTAATGTTTATGCTTACCAAAGCTTAGATAATTGCTCATTAAAGACTTCGTTGAGTGTATAAAAATAGGGCTTGCTACATGGTAGTCATTGTATGCCCTGAACCTATTTTAGCAAATTTTCTGATAGTGCCCAGCATGCATCTGTGACTGAGACAAAAATCAATGCTTATGGATTTAGCAGTGTAATCCTATCACTTGTTCTGTGAGATATGATTTGAAATGTAAAGTACGTTAAGTCTTAAGTGAACTTGGAGGCATGGAGTCTCTGGGGTGTTTCTTAGTATCCTATTTATTATTGATCAGGCTATTTCTTTATTGTCTCTCTTCTCCTGGCCCCAGTTATCCTTCTTCCCCTTTCACCAATAGCTTTTAAATTATGTGTACTAGAACCAATAAACTACCCTCAGTATGAGTATTTACTTCCTGCTTTCAAAACAAGTAATAATTTCTAAAGTTTTCAAAGCAAGAACATTATCATGTGACCAACTGGGTTAAGTCTTAAAACAAAAGTAATAGTTAAAATGTTTGGTGAAGTTTCTAAGTTTTACCAAGAAATTTTAGTGCTTTCTCTAGAAGCATAACACAAAGTAAATCAACAACTTTTAAGTAACCTTAAATAATCCTAAATTACTGCGTTTTGTATTTACAGGAAGTTCTTAACATCAAATTTGAGAAATTGTTGGTTATAATCTAAGATTTTAAAAATTAAATGCTTATGGTCAAATTTACTATGAAAGAATAAATACAGTTTAAAATAGTCATAGCTAGCTGGAGTCATTCATTCATTCAAGAAATACCTACAGGAGACCTATGGTATTCCAGCCACTGACAGGAAGTTTTTCAAAGTCTCTAGTTGTTATAATGATATTCTAGTGATTCCTCATAAGCCATATACTGGAAGCTATTATTAACTAGAATTTATAAAAGTCATGCTTGTAACGTGTAAAAAGTTTGGCTTTCTTTTAGCTTCCTGAAATGATCATCTGCAATAGCCTTCAGGTATCATAAAAATTGTTACACTTACATAGGCTTTTATCAGCCTGATTTGAGATAAATTCTGCCAAGTTTAATAAAATGTTCCTCCCATTAATAGATTGTATCTCTAAGTATCTGATTTTTAGTCCCTGTTCTGAAAGTGGGTTATATTTTCCACTTACTGTATTCTTTTGATATGAATGATTCATTTGTAAACTAATCTTCGTTCTAAAGGCTGTAATTTTTCTTTTTGTTGGCATATTCTTAATTTGGGGAACTGCATGAACTGCCAATGAAAATTAGACCACTGTATACATAAACTACTAAATCTTGAGTTTAACTAGATGGCTTTTAGATGTAGGCAAAAGAAAGGAAAGAATAAAAGTATATAGGTTTCCATGTAAGGTAAGACATGAGTGAAAATCATTCAGAACACTTCTGTCCAGACTGTATGTGTGAAAGTAATTATGGAGAAAACACCTGTCCCATAGGTGTGAGTTTTTCTTGCTTGGATGCATGTGTATATATTTAAAGCTTGACACTTACTTAGAAGGAATCCTGAATTCGATTGGACAGTATCTGCTTATACATGCAGTCTGAGTCTTTTAAAAGTTATTTTGTCTCTAAAAGAGCAAATCCACAGAATGACCTTCAGCTACTATTAATCCATCTAAATGTAGGGCATGAATGCAGAACACATCTGCCATCTGTCAGCTGAGAATTCCCCTGCCACTACCCCACCCCTACTCCCCACAAAGTCCTCTTGGGGCTACGGTAACTTAGGGAGAGGTCTTTCTTGGCTGGCAAGGAAAGAGTGCATTTAGACTAATCATTAAAACCCATTACCTAACAAAGTGCATGTTCTTAAGGAATATAGTGATACTTGCCAATGAATTAATCAGCAAAATAGACTATGAGAAGGTGAGATTAACAGTCTCAGAAAAGATCAGAATCCATGAGATGCCAAAGCAGTTTCTAGTGGCCATAAATCTTAGCCCAATTAGAGAGATTTTTCTCTTAGCATTTAGAATTCTATCTGGATTTGGTCTCTTTGTTTCTCCACACTGTATTTTATATCTGAGTCTCGAACAACGACCAGGAGCTTCCTGGTGCTTGATAGGGAGAATCATTTATTTGAATAATTGATCATTCAATTAGTAGAGCAAATGTTGAACAGTTGGACAGCTCTTTTTATCAGTGTTGATGGGAAGTAATTGGCGGTAGTTCGTTATAAAGCAGAAAATTGAAGTGTGATTTTAAAATAAGAATATTAAGTACAACCACCCCTCACAACAAAGCCTTCTTATCTGCTCTTTTTGTCACAGCTGTTTGATTTTTCTTTTCCCTCAGTGTTATTACATTCCAAAATATAATCAAACAAGTGATTGCATTCCCTGAATATTACTGAATAGTGATTTGCTTATGCAAAGTGGGTCTAATATTAAATAATTCTGTAGAGTTGAGACCTATGAGTAAAGAATGATTTTAGCACTTTCATTGGGTTTAAAATACCAGAGAAAAGGCAGACAACCAAAAATGTTGTCTAGGGGCCCTGGGGATACCCTTGGGCTGTGCTGACTCTCAGCTGAATTTGGAGGAAGAAACTGTATTTTCAAGAAAAATGCATGTATTTTAAATGGTCATATTTGAATTTTTAACAGTAAAACAATAGGTGGATGTATAATGTGTTATGGATAATAATATTACTTTTTCTTAAAAGTAATTTGAAAATACTTAATCAAGGAAAAGCCTATATAATTTCATCCTACACTTTTTTGGTGTTAAGTTTAATCTAATGTCAAAGACTATAATTTGATTTAGGATGATAAGTCATAACTCAGTTATCATAATAAAAAATTTTTATTGTTAAAAAGCAAAAGCTTCTAAAAGTATAAATTAATGCTACTTCTTAAGCTAACCCTACTTTAAACCAACATAAATATTGATAAATCAGCATATCTATTTGTTCATACAGAACATGTAATATTTAAAAGCAATCTATTTCCTTCCAGTTTCTAATATATAAACTGCTTCTTAGAGAAGAAACTGAATTACCTTATAGTTCAACAATGCAAGATATAGAGTTAGGATCTTTCACTGAACAAAGTATGTGCATATATTTGTCTCTGTGTGTGTGTGTATATATATATATATATGCACATATGTATATGAGATCTATGTCAAGGGCAAAATTTTTAGAAGATATCTATGTATATTCATATATATGTGAATATATATATATTTCCATTATTTTAAAAGCATTTTGTATAAGAAATATTAAGCAATGTAATAATTATACATTATAGTATAAATTAATACAATATTAAATAATGTTCAATAGTGAGCACTCATTTTATTCCTGTACCTAAAGGGACTTCATTAAGAGTTTTGCCATTGAAAACATTGCTTTTCATTTAATTAATTTTTTTCTTTTTTGGCCATGCCATGTGGAATGTGGGATCTCGGTTTCCCAACCAGTGATCAAACCTATTCCCTTTGCAGTGGAAGTATGGTCTTAACCACTGGACTGCCAGGGAAGTTCCTGCTTTTAGTTTTAAAAATAAGCACTTTGATATTAGAAAATTGTCCTTCTAATCTTATTTTCAATGCTTTTATTAAGGGTAAATGTTGACAGTTATCAAACACTTCATCAGCTTTAATCATATATTTTCATTGCTGTTTGATTAGCATGTTGCATGAACATATTTTCTTTATAATAATCACCTTTGTATTTCTACTGTTGTTTCTTCCTCACTGCAGAAAGAATATCTATACATTTCTTTTTTTTTAATATTCCTTTTTTTTCACCTTTTTGGGAATGTGGAAAATTTATTTTTCTATGAAGTTAAAGAATCTTAAGGTATCTTGATAATGTTTTTTCTTGTTATTTTTAACTGCTTTTAAAATGTTTTCTTCAATTATGTCCTTCATAACCAATTTTAATCTCCTTCATATTTATTCTGAATCCTTTTTATTTACTCTATCAGTCTTCTCTCACTTTTTTCTTAGTTTAACTTTTTATTTATTCATCTACTTCTTATCCAAGTATTAACTGAGAGTCAGCTGTGACAAGCCACTATGCAAAGTGGATGAAGGAGAGGCGAATAGGATAAAGTACTCAATTCCCAGTTATTGTTAAGTATTTTTAGTGTATATTACTCTAATCTATGTTGTTCTCCATGTCAGTTCTACTACTTAATACTTGAGGTGCTTTGATTTAAGTGGGCTTCACTGTTGGCTCAGCTGGTAAAGAATCTGCCTGCGATGCGGGAGACCTGAGTTCAATCCCTGGATTGGGAAGATCCCCTGGAGAAGGGAATGGCTACCCACTCCAGTATTCTGGCCTGGAGGATTGGGTTGCAGAGTCCAACCTATTATATCCTTGTACTTTAGCTCCTATGACATTTTACACTTCCTTATACCGTGTAATTAATAATGTGATTTCTTTCTAAAGTTTGTATTCACCTTCTATGACCTATGCATTATGTTTGATTTCCATACTTTTCTGCTTCCTTCTTTTCCTATTGTACAGCAGTGACTCAGACACTCTCAGGACATGTGAGAGGAGGAACTAGATGAAAATCATATTAACAGATCAATATGTGTCGTAGTGTTGAGTGAAGATAAAGGCCATGGAGAAGAATGAAGTAGTAAATCAGGACATACAAAAGAGCCAGGGAATCTTTCTCTGGGTTAGTGACAGTGGGGACGAATCCCGAATGAGTTGAGAGAGCAGAGTACAAGGAGAAATATCCCAACTGGCAGAAACAAATGCATTCCTGAGTTAGGAGACTGGCAGGTGTCAGAGGAACACCAGAAAAACCCAGAGGCTGGAACTGAGTTGAGGAAGGAGAGAGTGGTAGGAAGAATGAGAAGCTAGTGTTAAATTGTATAGGTGAAGGGCATTCTAAGGCCTGGAGAAATGAAGTCATCGGGAGTCTTTACTGGCATGTATTCATTTATGTTTTAAAAACATCACTTTAATGTTGGGGGATAGTGGTGTTTAGGAGTTTCAAGTCAAAGTAGAGCTGCAAGGAGGCTCCTGTAGTAGTTACAAGACAAAGATCGTGGTGGCTTGTACTTTGCTGGTAGCGTAGGATGCTGCAAGAAATGAATTTCCGGATATCTGGTTTGCAGAAGTCAGCTCTTAATCCTAGCTACAAGGTGAGTTGACAGAATCTTGATACCTGTTTTTTTTTTTTCCTACTCTTCCCTCTCATGTGGTAATATATTAAAAGCTTCCTGAGGGCCTCAAGTCTGGTACCATCCCTTACACTCAACTGTACAGAAGTCTAGACTGTATTCTTGTTACAGTTGCATTCTCTGAGCATGATAGAAGGATTTGGGGGTACTTTACTTAGAAGCAGAGCAAAAGTTTCCTCTGTGTTCACAAACCACCAACTGCACATTAGTTCTAGTTTTAAGTCCTTTGTTGTATATCTATTTTTAATTAATTTTTACTGTGTATAGCTATCTTTGAATGTGGAATGAATACTGACTTTTAATAAAAATGTAGTCTTACCCCAAATAAGTTGAAGATATTGAAAATCAGGATGTTTAATCTTAAATGTTTTTGTCTATTTATTAATTTTTTAGACTAAGAAGGTAAGAGGAAAGATTAAGAAATTTCTTTGGAATCAGTGGTGCCTGATAGAACAAATATTTCCTATTTAAAAGTCAGTTTTGTGTATGTGGTTGGAGAGGGAAGACTAGATAGAGTGTCTGAAATATCATAGAGACCATTATATCTGCACTTGTGTCTGTGGGTTCACCTATTTTGGGCCTCAGATAAAAATACATGGATACCAAACATTTAGAAAGCAGCTGTTCTAAATGTATTAAGCAATTTACCTTAGGTAATGTAGCCTATAAAATTTTAATTTGGGATTAAGTAAACCATATCCTTCACCATGTCTATTGCACCTTGATATCAAAAGATGAAATATGGGCATATTTAGTGGATTTCTTCTCAGAATGCTCCACTGGAGAAGGGTCAATCGTTTCCTAATGAACGTCATCAATAGCAGTTCTTCAGAAGCTCAAGGAAATTAGCATTAAACAACAGGCATGGGTGTCTTGGGTGTTACACAATTATGTGATAGGAGTGTTACACATGGTTTCAGGAGGCATTGCATTGAAGAGATAATTGATAGGAAACTGTCATTTTCTGGCAGTGGTTCTAGCTGCATTATAATTTAGAAATCAGAGGGATGGACACCTTGAAAACCTTTACTGAGAAATGCAGAACATGGTCTTTATAAATAAATTGCAAAGTTAAATAAGGTTTATTGCATTTTAATGTTTATTTGGACAGGACATATGTTATACTGGGTAAAGTCTGAATTAAATACCCTTTGGACTTATTGCTTCTCAAGTGTCTGTATGCTCTATCCTATAACATTTTGAGCTTGCTTCCTTCTATAAACAGCTGTTTGCTTAACAAACACTGACACAGCTGGTGTGTTCCCAGTGCTTATACATATTAACTCATTTAATCTACATAACAATGCTTTGAAGATTGTAATAAAATTATCCTGATTTCTCAAATGAAAATATATGGAACAGAGAGGTTAATTTACTTGCCCAAATTCACACAGGTATTAACTGGTGAGCTCAGGCAATGTGAGACATGACTCTTAAGGGACAGAATATGCTGCATCTTCCTTATTCGTTAATTGAAGGGTTTGCCCTTCTACAGTTGTAATCTTGGGCTTCACAGGTGGGTCAATGGTAACAAACTTGCCTGCCAATGCAGATGGGTCGGGAAGATCCCTGGAGAAGGAAATGGCAGCTAATTCCAGTATTCTTGTCTGGGAAAACCCATGGACAGAGGAGCCTGGTGGGCTACAGTCCATGGGGTTACAAAAGAGTCGGACACCACTTATCAACTAAACAATGACAAATTCTAATCTCAATTCCATCTGCTTTCACCAAAAATAACAACAAAACCCTAAAATGTTTTTATTTTCTTTCTTATAACAATAAGCTCTGCAAATGTTGAAACACAATAGCAAGTCTGCCTGATGCAAAGTGTGTTTGCATCTGTTTAAAAAGCAGTCTGAATTTCTCATTTTTACATTTCTTACTTATTCTTTGACACTATTTCTGCAAGATAAAACCAATGGGGGGAGAAAAAAACAAACGTCTACCAAGTGGCACTGTGGTGAGAAGCCTGTTGTAGCAGGAAAAACCTGCTTACCCAAAGCGTTCCTGAAAACAGACAGGCTTTCAATTCACTTATGAAGCTGCTTGCTTTTCACAGTTAAAAGAGGGAAATAGGTCATAAATATTGAGCCAAGAAAGTTTATCTGTTTCCTATAACATTTTAATAAATAAAAAGTGAAAAGAAAATCAGTGCTTGACTATTTTCTAATGCCAACTCTGGTTTATTTCATTGTCTAATTAACATTTGACATACCATGTAGAGTCTTAGAGCACAAAGAACTCACAGTGGCTGGAAGCAAATTCCATTGCTGTGATTTTGTTAGATCGCTTAAGCTAACTTCTGATGGACAAAGATGGTTGCAGAAACACTGAGGGATATTTTAATGCTCTAGGAATCTTGTTTACATAGATGGCATTTGTCCTTTTAAGTATATCCAAAATTAATGTCATCTATTCTAAAAGTATCAAATGATAATTAGCCTCCAAAGTTCCTGTTATTGGCTGAATATACAGGTCATTCAATCTTTCCTAGTCATTTCTCCCTAAAGAGTGAATACAGATTTAGTAAATTACAGCTTGTCTCACTTTGTCTTTGTTCTTTCTCAACTAAAATAGCCTTTAAAAAAAATAATTTAAGAAGAGATTGTACTTTATTTTAATTTTTGAGATTATATAATGCATACCAATTGTATTGTTAGGAGATTTTGTTCTTGTATTCATTAACAAAATATCCCAGAGAGGAAGCTACTATTAATGCACATGAAGGAAAAGATTAAACAAAACACCCAAAATACTCAAAAGGTAGACTCTCTAAAAATATATAAACTAGAATGTATTGAAGTTAGAAAACACAAATAAATTTTTTTAAGTGTTTTAATACAATTAAATATTGGTTCCACTTGATAAACCCATGTCTTATTTTCCTCAGTTTATGTCCCATCTACAGTTCTGTTTAAACAATCAATTTTCTAAACATATACTAAACTTCCACTGTAGGTAGGGCTGGACAGATGGGAACATACATTGTTCAGTTCAATAATGGAGACAACAAAGCATAATCCAAGTTAGACTGGGTTATGTGCTATGGAAGCAGGGGATGTGTTGATTAATTGCACCTAAGAAATAAATAAAACCCTAAAAAAATAAGATAATATTAGATCTATGAGTTTAAAGAGAAGCAAGATTTTGCCAGCTAAAGGATGGGTAGCTAGAAAAGCGATAAGGACATCTTGAAAACAGAAGATACAAGGAACAATGTCATTCAGGGAATTTTTTCATTCAACAGGTAAGTGTTGACTACTTCACTATGTTTTTAAAGCTGTTCTAGTCATTTGCAATGATAAATATATAGATGAGCAAAAATCCCTGTTCAGTGGAACCTGAATTCTAGTGAGATAAAAATTAACAGTAAATAATAGAGAAATAAGTAAAATATTGATAGATTGAAAGGTGATATGCTGTACGAGGAAAAAAAGTGGAGCAGAGTAAGACAAATTAAGAGTGCTAGATGAGAGACAAGAGTTGTAATTATAATAAATGAAGATTAAAGATAAGAATCAGGGGTCAGGAATTAAGGATTAAGGCCAAGAATAGAAGTCCTATAAGATCAGAGTAGGGTGGGGTGAACTCAAATGAGGCTTGAAAAGTGGATGAGGGCCATTTTATAAAAGACTTTGAATGTAAATACAAGATGATTGACTTTAATGCCAAAGATAAATGGGGAATAAGAAAGGATATTGGAGAAAGTTAGTAATAAGATTGAAAGTAAAAGTAGCTCAGTCGTGTCCAACTCTTTGTGACCCCCATGGACTATGCAATCTGTGGGATTCTCTAGGCCAGAATACTGGAGTGGGTAGCCTTTCCCTTCTCCAGGGGATCTTACCAACCCAGGGATCAAACCCAGGTCTCCCACATTACAGGTGGATTCTTTACCAGATGAACCGCAAGGGACGCATTAAATTGCATTATTAAAGCAAACAAAAAACCACAGGCATTGTAGTATTTTGATTCCAGCAAGAAGAACAGATAGGCACTTCTGTCAGGAGAAGCTGGGGAGGATTCAGCCAAAAGCTGGGGGGAAAGGAAAATGCAGTGAAATGTGGAAACATGTCAGGGGTTGCTGCTGCTGTTGTTGTTCAGTTGCTAAGTCCTGTCCAGCTCTTTGCGACCTCATGGACTACATCATGCCAGACTTCCCTGTCCTTCACTGTCTCCTGGAGTCTGCTCATGTCAGGGGTACAACGGACAGAACTTGAAAATGGAGTTATTGTGAGGAGTAAGGGAAAGGGAAGAATTAAACTTGATTCCCATGTTTCTAACTTTGTTGACCTAAGAGAAAGGTATATTTAATTAATTATATTTGAGCTAAGGAACACAGGAAGAGGGTCAGACCGGTGGTTATTATATAAAACTCTGGTAAATATAAATTACCTTGTTCATGGCTTTTTACATCCTCCCTTCTCTCCACCTTGAACAGGTTGAATGTGGAGATGTGAGTTGCATATTTATGTGAAGGTGTCCAAAAAGAAGGCAACTTGTACTTGATACATAGAAGTTTAGAAACCTAGATTGATGAGTTATGGACTAAAGTCAGGGAAGGGAATACGAGTATGCAGGGAAAGAAGTCAACTTTAAGGAAGGAAACCATCTTTAGCCAATCACAAGAATTGAAATGTTAACTCAAATTTCAAGTCTTTGATTTGATTAAAAATTTTTCCTAACAACTTTTTCAATAGTTTTCCTTGGTAACTCTATAATATACAGTCTGTAATATGCTACTGAGGTGAAGTCGCTCATTCGTGTCCAACTCTTTGCGACCCCACAGACTATAGCCTACCAGGCTCTTCCATCCATGGGATTTTCCAGGCAAGAGTACTGAAGTGGGTTGCCATTTCCTTCTCCAGAGGATCTTCCCGACCCAGGGATCGAACCCAGGTCTCCCGCATTGTAGGCAGACACTTTACCATCTGAGCCACCACGGAAGTTGTACTATGCTATTAAATATACATATAATCATTCATTATCCACCAAGTATCCCTTCCACAGGAGAAGGCAGTGGCAACCCACTCCAGTACTCTTGCCTGGAAAATCCCATGGACAGAGGAGCCTGGTAGGCCATAGTCCATAGGGTCGCTAAGAGTCAGACACGACTGAGGGACTTCACTTTCACTTTTCACTTTCATGCATTGGAGAAGGAAATGGCAACCCACTCCAGTGTTCTTGCCTGGAGAATCCCAGGAACAGGGGAGCCTTGTGGGCTGCTGTCTGTGGGGTTGCACAGAGTCAGACATGACTGAAGTGACTTAGCAGCAGCAGCATCCCTTCCACAATTCAGAACATTTAACATTCTCCCATCATAAACCCTCTTTTTTCCCATATCATCCATGTTGGTTCAAATCAGCAATTGAGGTAAAGAAAAAAAAAGTTTAAATTTTGTCTTAATTTAATAATCGTAAACAAAGCTGGCTTATTTATTTTCCTTTAATGCCCTCTCCTTGCTGGGAGAAATATCAGTAACCTCAGATATGCAGATGACACCACCCTTATGGCAGAAGGTGAAGAGGAACTAAAAAGCCTCTTGATGAAAGTGAAAGAGGAGAGTGAAAAAGTTGGCTTAAAGCTCAACATTCAGAAAACGAAGATCATGGTATCCGGTCCCATCACTTCATGGGAAATAGATGGGGAAACAGTGGAAACAGTGTCAGACTTTCTTTTTGGGGACTCCCAAATCACTGCAGATGGTGATTGCAGCCATGGAATTAAAAGACGCTTACTCCTTGGAAGGAAAGTTATGACCAACCTAGATAACATATTGAAAAGCAGAGACATTACTTTGCCCACAAAGGTCCATCTAGTGAAGGCTATGGTTTTTCCTGTGGTCATGTATGGATGTGAGAGATAGACTCTGTGAAGAAAGCTGAGTGCCGTAGAATTGATGCTTTTGAACTGTGTTGTTGGAGAAGACTCTTGAGAGTCCCTTGGATTGCAAGGAGATCCAACCAGTCCATTCTAAAGGAGATCAGTCCTGTGTGTTCATTGGAAGGACTGATGCTAAAGCTGAAACTCCAGTACTTTGGCCACCTCATGCAAAGAGTTGAGTCATTGGAAAAGACTCTGATGCTGGAAGGGATTGGGGGCAAGAGGAGAAGGGGACGACGGAGGATGAAATGGCTGGATAGCATCACCAACTCGATTGACACGAGTTTGAGTAAACTCGGGGAGTTGGTGATGGACAGGGAGGCCTGCCGTGCTGCAATTCATGGGGTCGCAAAGAGTCGGACATGACTGAGTGACTGTACTGAACTAAACTGAACTAATGTCCTCTCAGGCTACCTAAAGGGGTATAACAGAGAAATGTATATACACATAGAGACATACATATAGAATTATGAACTACTAAGAGAGTTAGGAGATCCAACCAGTCCATTCTGAAGGAGATCAGCCCTGGGATTTCTTTGGAAGGAATGATGCTAAAGCTGAAACTCCAGTACTTTGGCCACCTCATGCGAAGAGTTGACTCATTGGAAAAGACTCTGATGCTGGGAGGGATTGAGGGCAGGAGGAGAAGGGGACGACAGAGGATGAGATGGCTGGATGGCATCACTGACTAGATGGACGTGAGTCTGGGTGAACTCCGGGAGTTGGTGATGGACAGGGAGGCCTGGCGTGCTGCAATTCATGGGGTCGCAAAGAGTCAGACATGACTGAGCAACTGAACTGAACTGAAGAGAGTTATGACATTTCCTTTAGAAGCCATAAACTTGGATAATTCAGCATTTAGACAGAAAGTTATTCACTGAACAGTCTTTCAACTTGTTATCAGCCAAAAGACTGAAGAGATCTCATGGTTAATGTCAGCCATGTGCTCTCTCTTGCCGGACTGATCTAAAGATTGTTCTGTTGCATAATTAGAGTAACTGAAATGTGAATTGGTCAAAATTAGTGTTAAAGGTTGGAGAGTTATGAGCAAAAATTTTGTAGTTTTGTTAAGTGTCACTAAAATATAGACATATTGTACTCTGTATTACTAAAAGCATGGGTAATTTCATGATAGGCTCATTTCTTATTTATCTATACAGTATTTAGATCATTAGGTAAACAAAGAGTAATGCCAAGGACTTAAGAGATTAGAGACTTCTGTTTATTGATAAACAGTTACTGTGAACATTATTCCATCCAAAAATTTTAGCTCACTTAAATCAACCCTAAGCTTAATCGACATGCTATATTTCAAGCAATTTAAAAAGTCATATTATCACCAGGCTTGAAAAACAAACCTCAGTACTCATTTTCTCATAAATACTGTAGTAATGTTAGTGCGTAATAGTCACCCAATCTTATCTCAGGTGCTTTTTTCAACATAAAGATTCAGTCTGTTAGCTTAGTAGAGATGGGTGATAGAAATTATAACATTTACTTATGGACGTAAGGATATTACAAGCCTCAGTCAGCCTTGGAATCATATTTTTGATTCTTCATCATACTGATTCTGGAAAGGAAGACTAAGAAACATACTTTTGTCTATCCTAAGAGAGGTTTGACATTATTTTCTATTACCAAGAAACAACTGCTTCAGGGCTTCTGCAGCCTAGATTAATACTCTGTCCAGTGGTAACTACTAGTAACATATCTTTAAAATTTCATATTTATCATTTCATAACTCTTTCATGGTAGCAGTGTAGCTTAATGGAAAACCCCAGGCTCTACAGTCAGGCAGACCAGCATCCAATTTTCTGTAATACAAGTTACATGACCTTAGGGAACCTGATCTCACTCTTGGTTTCCTCACTATTCATGAAGCTCATACTTGAGCTGATTATTTTAAGGATTAAGAAGGCTGGGTACTTAAGTACCAAGTACTGTGTCTGCATACAGTAGGTTCTCAACAAATGTAATACTAATTCAAAATCTTAGAAATTCTTTCTGAGACAGTAGCATCAATTAAATATGACCATAATGACAAAGGAAGAATATCAAACTGTTTAATGATATCAGCCATATATTATTCAAGCCATAAATTAATTGACAAATGTTAGGCATAATCCCCTGAGTATATTCCTTCTTTTCCTGTCCATCTCTACTAGCCTTTGTTAGATTTTTATTAGAAAAATAAATGTGTTAAAATCCCATGCCTTTCACATTCTATTCCCAAGGATATGCCTCTTCTATTAATAAGTGAGATTTTGGGTAAATAATTCTGAGAGAAAAAGGCAGATATTATGTCATCAATATCCCAGCCTGCCTCTTCTAGAAATTCACTGGAATTAGTAATTATAAAAATAATTATTTCTTAAAACTAGAGAGTGTGTTGTTATATGCATTTGAAATACACACAGGTACTCATATGGGGTGCTAAAGTCAGTGTTTACATAAACCGCCATTCAACTTCTTGTCTTCCACCAAGATTAACCTTTAAAAAGGTGAATTCCATTAGCTATTTTCTGTTTCAGTCTTACAGGCAGCCTTATCAGCCCTGTAAAAGGAAGTCCGGAAGTTGATGGACCTCCGGCGGGCCTTCCGTGTAACTCTGGCCTTTTATGTTTCCTGCTGAAAGTCTGTGCTTGTAAATGGTGTTCTTATATGGTATATTTTTAATGAGGTTTGACTATTTCGTTTCCTAAGGGTTCCCTTCCTGGGATTCTTGGAGGCAAATTACCACAGGGTTACAAGTCAGGGTAGAAATATGCGCCTCCTTATCTGGGCCATGCAAGAGTGTGTTGTGCTAAAGCCCCCTAGCTACCGTCAAATTCATTCCAAGGACTAAATGCTGAGAGTCTGTGGTGTGGAAGGAAACTTTGTATTTTCGTGATAGGGTCCAGAAAACTTCACAAAAGGCAGTGAGCATCGGATGGGGTGTTGGCAACTCGGCAAAATCAGCAAGCACCCTGGGTCGCTTTGCATTGAGGGCTTGGTGACAGCACTCTGTGCTCAGACGGCGTGCTCAGCCCACACATGGGTGACTCGCTTATCAAAGAAGGCCCCAAAACCGGATGTGCACGATGAGACCACTTTCAGAGGTTTTCCAAGCTGCAGTTCCCAGATGCCAGTTCTTCGGTATGTGTATAAACAACCTAAGCAACACAGACTGGAACAATCTCTAAACAGCTTGGTTATTTGTGTTATGTTAGTCACTCAGTTCTGTCCAATTTTTTGTGACCTCATGGACTGTTGCCCACCAGGTTCCTCTGTCCATGGGATTCTCCAGGCAGGAATACTGGAGTGGGTTGCCATTCCCTTCTCCAGGGGATCTTCCCAACTCAGGGATTGAAACTGGGTCTCCTGGATTGCAGGCACATTCTTTACTGAGCCACTAGGGAACCCAAGCATCTTGGTATAACACCATTAAAGCTATTTCCCCCTCTTTCCCAACCAATGAGAGTGTAGTAGAGTGGGCAGCAGAAGTCCTTTCTTGACAACCTCAGGACCTTGCTACACAGATCTCCTGATAACCAGATAGGCAATGTAAAGACTGAGGCTGAAATAAAACTAGAGCTTTCCTTCTAGACTGCCTGCCTGTTAAGAAATGCATGACCACTTTGAACAGAGTATTATTTTTAATTACACGGAGTTTTGAAAAACCCAGTGATTATTTCATTCACATAATCATTCGCAGAGTGATTTTCTCATGATGCCTTTGTCCTACTGTGATAAAAATGTGAAGCTGAGTGCAATAATTGCATGGAGTCATCCACAATGGGTGGTAACAGTTTGCTACAAAACTCCTAAAGAATGAAAAGTACCCATCAAACCTCCAAACATAAGTGAGCAGAAAAAGGTTAACAGAACAAAACAGCAATTAGCTGAAAATGAGGACAGATCAGCCTTCCTTTTCATGTAGACCCTGGAGTCCACCCTAACTTTGCTTGAGAAAGCCAGCAACAGGAAACCAGGTCATAAAGCCCCATGTGGCCTAGAATATGCATCCTTTACTTGGCATCATATTGGTGAAGAAGAGTTCTGGGAGTATCAGAAATAACATGCCCAGAATAAACTGAAAACCAAGCAGTGCAACCTCAGGAGTAACTCTGTGATGCAAGCAATTGCAAGCTCTCTCTGTAGACAGTTCTGTCCGGTAAAAATATAATGCAACCACATAGGACACATTACATTTCTAGTAGCTGTGTTAAAAAATAAACCAATAAAATTAATTTTAATAATATAGTCTGCTGGATCCAAAATATTGATTATTTTAACATGTATTCAATCTTAAAGCATTATCAATGAGGTATTTTTTATCTTTTGTGTGTGTGTTTGTGTGCCTGTGTATGTGTGCTGAATCTTTGAAATCCATTACATATTTTATACTTATACCACTTCTCAGTTTGGACTAGCCATATTTCAGGGCCCACCAGCCACAGTGACTAGTTCAACTCTAGACTAAATTTTTCTTATTGATAAAATGGATTTGAAATGGATGCTCACTAGCTCTATTCTAACCTTAATACTGTGTTCTGTATTTTCTTGTAGATAGCAGATAGACCAATGGCAAAATTGTTCTGGAAACTACAAAATGATTAAATAATCTTGGAAACTTTTTTTTTTTTAATTTGGCATACAGCTGACATCTCAGTCATGTCCAACTCTTTGCGACCCCATGGACTGTAACCCGCCAGGCTCCTCTGTCTGTGGAATTTTCCAGGCAAGAAATACTGAACTAGGTTGTGATTTCCTTCTCCAGGGGATCTTCCTGACCCAAGGATCAAACCTGCATCTCTTGGTCTCTTGAGTCTCCTGCATTGGCAAGCAGACTCTTTACCACTTGTACCACTTGTTCCACCTGGGAAGCCATGGCTTGCAAAAGAGCTTTATTCACATTTACCATTTCTACTCCTTTTCTTCCTCTAAACTGCCATCCTTCTTCTTTTGTCCTACTTTGCCTACTGATCCTTTTGAAACTTGTTTAATTTGTTTTGTTGCTGCTATCTAATACTTAACCCGAGCTACACTGAATGATTGAGGACTCAAAACATTGCTAGTAGGACCGGAATTGAATTCTGCATTTTATTTCATTTTCATTAATTTAAATTTAAAACTGGTACTGGGCTTCCCAAGTGGCACTAGTGCTAAAGAACTAACCTGCCAATCCAGGGGACATAAGAAGTGAAGGTTTGATCCCTGGGTTGGGAATATCCACTGCTGAAGGAAATGGCAACGCACTCCAGTATTCCTGCCTGGAAAATCCCATAGAGGAGTCTTGTGGGCTATAGTCCTTAAGGTCACAAAGAGTCAGACGTGACTGAAGCGACTTGGCATGTAAACTGATATTGAAATCAGTTATTAGAAAATATTTAAAGTATGTTTGGAATATGTTGGGGTGTGTGAATCTGTTATAGTTATTGAACTATAAACTTTATGAAAACCAAATTTCTAGTGAAAATTTAGCTCTCAAATTGAGATCACTAGAATTATAAATATAATACACACTAAATTGCATAGTCAAGGAAAAGAATGTAAAATGTCAATAAATTTTTGAGTATATGTTAACAGTTACAATATTTTTGATATATTGAGTTAAATAAAATATTAATAAAACTAAGTTCATTTTTTTTTATAATATGACTACTGGAAAATTTTAAATTGCCTACATGGTTTGCATTCTGTTTGTATTTGTATAAGTTCTGACTTAGGTTCTTATATTTACTGAGTTTTAGGAAAGTCTCAAACATGTGGTTTGAAGAGTTAGGACTGAGAGTAGAACACATTCCTAAAATCTATAAATCATAACTGCTTTACAGGTGGCCCCTTGAAAAAGTCAAAGGGCTTAATAAAGTGCATCATAAATAAACATTAGCAGTCATCAGAGCTGGCCTAGCTTTCAACATACTGCCCTGTGAGATGTTATTGCCTCTTTTGTTCCTGGGTCTTTTTTTTTAATGTCATATTTTTAAGGTCAATTAATAATTTTTACCAATTCCATAAAGTGACCCGAAAGCATAGTAGTAACTCTGTATTTTATTAAAGTGTTTTGAAATTAATAGTCAGAAAAAAGATACAGTAATAACACAAGTTTTTACTCAGATTCTATGGGTAGAGGGAAAAACGTAGACATATTATGTTATTGAATTTGCTTTTCCAAATACCTCAGTGTTCAATTGAACTACTCAGTTGTGATGTATTATAATTTCATACATCACAGATAACTACATTTAATGTTATTTTAGACGTCAAAATGTTTTTAAATCATGAAAGAGGTATTCATACACGAGGCTGAATGGGCTGTCAGCACACCAGAGGCTAATTTAAACTGTGTCTGGGTTATTTTCTTGGGCTCTAATGCTTCTGTGAAAGCATCTATTCAGTGTACCATATCTGTCTTTCATCAGAATGAATTTGTCAGCCATTTCTAAGGAAGATAATATAAAATAATTTTCTGAATGTACTATTTGTATTCCATTGCTAACACAAGTCTACAAACATCTCCTTAGATAGAAGATGGTCAATTCAAAAAGAATTCTTAAACACCTACTGTGAGCTAAGTATGGTAGGCCATGTAAATACCAAGTATGGTATTTCCTTGAAACAACAAAAGCTACCTGAATCATTCAAATGAATCTATGTGAAAAGTTTAAACATCAGAACAAAGATAATATTAGTATAATACTTAAAATGTTTAAAAATTTGAATATAATCAGGAAAGCATAATTAATCTTAGTATATTCCAGTTTTCTTGGAGTAACCATAAGATTTATGAGGAATGGAAATCCATATTTTAGAGGTTAAGTATAAATATTTAATACGCAAAATGTTTAGACTATTTAAATTCAAAGAAAGTGGCTTAAACTGTTGTTCAGTTGCTAAGTCGTGTCCAACTCTTTGCCACCCTGTAGACTGCAGCACACCAGGATTCCCTGTCCTTGACGATCTTCCAGAATTTGCTCAAACTCATGTTCATAGAATAGCTGATGCTATCCAACCATCTCATTCCCTGTTGTCCCCTTCTCCTGCCCTCAATTTTTCCCTGCATCAGGATCTTTTCCAATGAGTTGGCTCTCCGCATCAGATGGCATAAAGCATAGTGTTAAAAAGGACTGAAGAAGTGAGAAGGTCCAAACTTGAGGTCCGAGCTACCATTGATCAGAAGTATGACTTGGGGATCTGTTAGTAAGAATATCATTACATTAAAATGGGGATTAATTAAAACCCCTCCCTGCCTGATCTCACAGGTCTCAATGAAGATACTCTTTTTGAACATTAAGAGACTAATCAAATGCAATATGTTATTACCAACCTAACTTCTTAAATTCCTTTGAAGGAATTTAATATGCCTCTGCTTCCTTTAGCTGCTTGTAAACCTGATATCATTACAAACTCTGTGTGTGTGTGTGTGTGTGTGTGTGTGTGTGTGCACGCACTCAGTGATGTCCAACTCTTTGCAAGTTATACTTGGGCACAAATAGAAATGTTTTGGCATAAACTACCTCACAAAGAAAAGTTATTATCTTAAAATGACAAGCTCATTGTTTAGCTCTGCTGTTAAATGTGACCAAAATAAACTTAACAATTAAAAAATACAAAGTTAAGTTTGACTGGCATAATCAGAAGATCATGGAGGGGCTTTAATATGGAACTGTAGTTGACCCTTGAACAACATAGGAGTAACATGCATAAGCCCGCCACACAGTTGAAAAATCAAAGTAGAATTTATAGTTGGCCCTCTGTATCTGAGGTTCCTCCGATCCATGGATTCAAACAACGATAGATCATGCAGTACTGTAGTATTTGCCTTTGAAAATAGCCTACATGTAAGTGGCTTGCGTGTCTTCACACTAAGTTGCTTCAGTCGTGTCTGACTCTTTGTGACCCTGTGGACGGTGGCACCCCAGGCTCCTCTGTCCATGGGATTCTCCAGGCAAGAATCCTGAAGTGCGTTACCCTGCCCTCCTCCAGGGGCTCTTCCGGACCCAGGGATTGAACCCACATCTTATGTTTCCTGCATTGGAGGCAGTTTCTTTACCACTAGTGCCACCTGCCCATAAGTGGACTAACACAGTTCAAGCTGTTGTTGTTCAGGAGTCAATTATACTTGACAAATTATTTTCCAATTAGGTTTCCAGCTAGCATTTTATTTTAACAAAGATCCTACCAGTAATAGCTTCTTGTTATATTTTATAATGAACAGTATGTCTAGCTTAAATTTTTATTTAAATGAGAGATTTTAGACTCTAAAGCAATTTCTCAAGACTTAGAAAAATCCAGGAAGATGACTAGAATTTTACCTTTGTTGTCTCTGTTATTGTTGAACACTCCAGGCAGTTTAGATTTCTTAAGAAGTTTAAGATAAAAGGATATGGTAATTCATCCATCTCTTAATTTGAGTAAAATATAATTTGTAAGTTGATTAGTATTTTCAACATCACATGTATTTTATTAACATAAAATTAATGCTTATCTTGCCTTCATTTCTTAGAAAACTCAAACTTGTACTCTTTTGAAAAGTAGGTAATTTCATGCCGTTTTATTGACAAGAACAGACAGTGGGTTTACATTATATTTGTCCCATGATATTCTAAAGAACCAAATTTAGTTTTTCTTCAAATGAAAGAAAGACATAGATTATTGCTGATAATTTGGATATTCAATAACTACTTCTCAGGAAGTTCCTTAGAGTGAGGAAATCCTGGGGCTTGGTACACAACAGTTAAATCCTGGATTAGAACGCAGATACTGTCCTACAGATGAGTGCCATTGCCAGAGTTCAGATCTCTAGAGATCACTAGTATCCCAGAAGACACCGGTCTTGTTATTTCACTTACATTTTATGTTGTTTATTCTAAATAATTTCTCATATGCATTGGTATTTAAACATATGTGGTTTTAACTTGTTAGAAAGTGATCTGTGTTTGAAAAGACCACCTGACATTTCAGCACATATCTGGTGTTGATAAAACCAGTTTTAAATATGGCATGAGCTATTAGAAGTACCATTTTTGTAGCATATTCTGTTTGAAATATAATCTTCAAACAGCATTATGAAATAAAATTTTCAATAAGGATGTGCTTGTAAAAGCAAAGTGGAGTACTATTTCTGTTAGAAAATTAAAAGAATAAATTATGATGTTTTATTTTGTTTATACTGAACTGTGCTCGATAAAGAATTTGGCACGGCTTAGAAAAATACATAAACTGCAATGAATGAGATAAATCATAGAGGAAGTTGCTAAGGCAGGAATATCATCAAGGCTATGATGATAACAAATTGATGATGATGATGACATGTTTATTCAATGTGTACTCAAGGCCAGGCACTTTTCATGTAGAAACTCATTTAATCCTCACTGTAACCTTAGCTAGTCAGAACTTCTTACAGATTAAAAAAAGACATTAAGATGCATGTTCTAAGTCACAGAGTTAAAAAGGCAGAACCCATGTTGGAAACTTGCCACTTGGCCTTCAAGCCTGGAGTCCAAGTCACTGAGTTCCACTGACTTCTCTGTAAACCCAGCACATGGTTTACCCACAGGGCTTCCCTGGTGTCTCAGCTGGTAAAGAATCCGCCTGCAATGCAGGGGACCTGGGTTTGATCCCTGGGTTGGGAAGATCCCTTGGAGAAGGGAAAGGCTAACCATTCCAGTATTCTGGCCTGGAGAATTACATAGACTGTATAGTCCATGGGGTCACAAAGAGTTGGACACGACTGAACAACTTTCACTTCACCACAAATTTGGCTCTAAGACTTTTAGCAGCTACACCAAAGCTGCAAATATAATTATAGTGTCAATAGGAATAATATAGCAATCAGCCTGGGGAATTAAAAGTCAAAACACTTTATAGATGTATTTGAAACTACCTCACTGTACCATGTATGGAATCATACCAAGAGTCAAATTATGTACACCCCCATGTCAGTAATGGATTATAGCTCTTGAAAGCAACCACACCTCTAAACAGCAGACTATTAGTACAAGCCAAGTGAGCACAATTGTATTTTGCTAGCACAGCTGAGAGTCAGACCTTTCAGCCTCCAAACCAATGGTATTCTGCAGCATGCAGACCAGAGGACACTTTAGAAAATTTCACATCCTGGGTAAGATGGCAGAAGTTGGACTAGGAATGGATGATGGAAATAGGTAATTCTGAACATGCAGCCAAGCTAGTGGCCAATCTTACCATGTTGATAAACACATATGTGAGTGTATACGGATTTGTCATCTCGATATTTTATCCAAAGATAAATTTTGGCCAGCATGGTTTAAATGCTGGGTTGCAATTTCTTCCTCCAAAAGAGTAAGATGTCCCATCTAAGAAAAGCTGTCCACCCAAGCCCAGGGGCTGGAGCTCTTTTTCTCTGTAAACTAGAGGTGCTCTAGTCTCGGTTTGACTCCAGGAGTGAGGCGTCAGGCAAGCTCACCTAGGGTTTCAAGGGGAACTGTGGCTGTTATTCCACCAGAAAAGAAAAGCAGCAGCATTGCCCTGAAGCTCTCAGTGTATTTTTTTTTTTTTCTGGTAACTAAACAATGAACTACCTTGGCATTGCCTCAGAAGAGGCATTATATCAAAGAACTTTTCTCTCTCTTTTGTGACTGAGAACAAGAGAGAAGCAAAGCCTCTTTTATACAGTGCATATTAATCACTATCAAAACACACAGCTGTTGGATTAATTTGGGTACTAATTTACTTACAGTTTGATTTTGCCACTTAAAATGAAGTATTATCGCTGAGGCAACAGTGTGAAAGTATGTTGTTGTAAATGACCTTTGAGTCATAAAAGCTCCACTTGTTTTGCCAAATAATTAATCTGATGTTCAATGAATCTCCCACTGCCCAAAGACCTCTGTACTCCTGAAATGCGACATTGAATGTTTGCAGATGCTTGATTTAGTGGTGCTTCTGCCAGCTGATCACTAACAAACGATAGCACAGCCAAGGAAGACCAGTGAGATTTGTGTCTGGTCTGTGTAATGGTAAACCTGTGGTGCCAGCTGTCTGCCAGAAGCTCTCCTTAAAAACTCTTAAAAACGCAAGTATAGCGGGCAATAATCAGTTCATTTAAAAAATGAGACAGCCAAGAACCATTATAGAGATTGAAAATACTTGATAGTGCAAGTGTTTAGCTGGCTCAACCTACCAGCCGAGAGAGGTGTAGTTGAGTTTGGTTTCCATGTATGACTCCAGTAACACACAACACAACACAAGTCACTGAGTCATGTCCGACTCTGCAGCACCATGGACTTCAGCCTGCCACGCTCCTCTGTCCATGGGATTCTCCAGGCAAGAATACTGGAGTGGGTTGCCATTTCCTACTCCAGGGGATCTTCCCCACCCAGGGATCAAACTTGCTTCTCCTTCATCTCCTGCATTGGTGGACAAATTCTTTACCACGAGCACCACCTGGGAAGCCCGTGACTCCAGGGGATGACACTTACATAAGCTATGGTGTGAATGGCGTCCCCTAGAGTTGTGTAATAAAGTCAGTCAGTTCAGTTCAGTCGCTCAGTCGTGTCCAGCTCTTTGCGACCCCATGAATCGCAGCACGCCAGGCCTCCCTGTCCATCACCAACTCCCAGAGTTCACCCAGACTCACGTCCATCGAGTCAGTGATGCCATCCAGCCATCTCATCCTCTGTCGTCCCCTTCTCCTCCTGCCCCCAATCCCTCCCAGCATCAGAGTCTTTTCCAATGAGTCAACTCTTCGCATGAGGTGGCCAAAGTACTGGAGTTTCAGCTTTAGCATCATTCCTTCCAAAGAAATCCCAGGGTTGATCTCCTTCAGAATGGACTGGTTGGATCTCCTTGCAGTCCAAGGGACTCTCAAGAGTCTTCAACACCACAGTTCAAAAGCATCAATTCTTCAGCACTCAGCTTTCTTCACAGTCCAACTCTCACATCCATACATGACCATTGGAAAAACCATAGCCTTGACTAGACGGACCTTTGTTGGCAAAGTAATGTCTCTGCTTTTCAATATGCTATCTAGGTTGGTCATAACTTTTCTTCCAAGGAGTAAGCATCTTTTAATTTCATGGCTGCAGTCACCATCTGCAATAGTTCTACATATTATATTGTCCATGTTTTTTACCGTTTTGACAGTATCCTATAATTATTTAACACTTTTTTGTGTCCCTACTTGCCTATTAACCCCTAGGTTAGTTTTATTTCTTATTCCTAATATTGTCAAGCCCTGGTAGAGTCCCATGGCATAGAAACTTTTTAAAAAGTTTATACATTTAATTGAACAAAAATGCAAATGTATTTTATAAAACCAAGGATTGTAGCTTTTAAACAAATAAAAACTTTCCAAAAACATTATTCATATCAGTATATCATTATATAGCTCAGCCTTCACACTGTAACAGTGAGGAATTTTTAGGATGCAAGTGAAAGAAGATCAAATCAAACAAGTCTAAGTCAAAAGAAAAAAAATGAATTTAGTGTTTCACATAAAAAAAAAAAATCCCAGAATAGACCCATCTAACTTCAGTGGCAATCAAGTCCACTGACCTGAGTGATAATCTCAACATATTCTCCCTCCAGCTCTCTGCTCTGCCTTTCTCTGTGTTGGCTCCATTCAAGCTGGCTCTTTCTGTCTCACATCAAGATGGTCACTAACACCCAGTCCTTTCAGGAACCATTTTGTTTTCAGGACAACAAAATCCCATATTTCATTTTGATGGCAGTATCTTGGGTCACATGCTCACCTCATACCAGTAATTGTGGTCATAGGAGCAGAATGCTCTGATGGGCTGGAGGAGTCCTGTATAGCCTGAGAGTGTAGGAGACATTTCTGTCACAAAACAAGAGGAAATGGAAGATGAGCAAAGAAAAACTACATGTTTTCACTATAATATCTTCCATTAACAGGTGATGAAACTAAGGTTCAGAAGGGATCGATGTCTTGGCAATGCAAGTCTTCTGACACTGAGTCCAATGTGTCTTGCACATTTTCTGTCATTCATTCAGCCATTCCTGTGAAGATTCAGGTTTGTAGGTAATTAACAGTAGGGGTGTTTTTAGACCTACAACATGGTATTCTGAGATACTGAAGAGTCACAAGTTGTAAATGGGTCAATTGATAATGGGAATCATGAGAATATTTTTTGAGTCTTTGGTTTAGTTGGATTCAACCTGATTTCCCAATTTATGGAAAAAGATAGCTTGATTTTCCTTGACAGATCATACAAGTGAAAGCTGTCCCTGTAGTATTTTCAGTGATGTCAACATAAACAAGTTCAGATAGCTTCCTTGTTTCCCTCCTCTCCTAACCATTGAAAGGACTTGATTTGCTTTGCTTTGGATGTGGTTCTGATTTTGGTGGAAGTGAAGTGGCACATTGGCCTGAGGGATTTGTGTGTGTTTGAAAGAGGCACAGACATTCGAACTGCCCACAGCTGCCCTGCATAGGAGACATCTTCATAAATACTGCATGATTTTCCATCCACATTTGCACAGAGCGGCACAACCTTGATAACCACATTTTATTCTAGTTCAGTTTTTGTTGACTTTCTGCTTCACTTTTTGCAGCAGTCTGTCTGGAAGGGATGAGAAGGATAATGATTTCACAAGAACTTGAGTTGAACCCGTACAGAGGAAGAGGGAGTTAGGGGGAGGGTCTGCCCTGAAATCAACCTGCTTATTTAAGTAGATTTGAAGAAAAACAGAGCATGAAAACAACAAATCAGCCTGACTTATCTAGGAGGAGTGGATAAAATAGTCCCTGCTGGAGGAAACGTGTAACCCAATCCAGTACTTTATCACATCTTCCTGAAACCTTGAAATAGGTCTATGAATTTATATTGTTTCCGAAAGCCCTGTGAGCCGTGCTATCTTACCCTGCCCCACTGTGAACCCTGAAATCAATCCATTGCTCTCTCAAACTTTGGGAAAATGATATGCCTCTAATGTCAATGAACTAGCTGCGTTCACAGAATGGCTTTTCACTCCCTGAGTTTACTGAAGTGGAAGACAGAAAGGGTATGCCTTTCTGAAAATAACCACATGTGCTCAAAGACCTAGATTTTCTAGGCATGAGTGCATTTCTGATAAAAAATGCCTCCTTAGTGTGAGGAAACCTGGTTATTCCTCCTCTCCACAAATCGTTTGCACCCTTTATATTTGTAAAGATTGTCAACTCCTATTTCTCTTTTGGAGATTTGATAAAACAGAGGCCTTGGTAAAAGGAAAATGGATACCGTTAAAGGAAATCTACCTCCTGTAATAAAATAAGAGCTCTGTTTTCGATGCCTCTGCCTTTTTACAAATCTCCCTCCTCTGCCTCAGTTTACATTAGTTCATAGTCGTTATTTATATTATATATATTCTAGAGAGGCCCTTCGTATATGGGGAGAATGCAAGTTAAGATTTCTGGCTCAAGAATAATAGCTAAAAGCTGTGGAATTTTGCATTTGAGTTGCACTACATGTCTTAGAATATTTTCTTTATAATCTTTTTACAAATTGGCTTAGCTTACTGTTACTTATTTCACAATCATTTTAACAGTGCTCATATCTTACTCTATAGGGTACACAACTTTCAAATTTCTTACACATATTCGATACTGCCCTGTTTCTCTGTTCCTGTCAGCGTTGTGGATAATGATTTGCTATCTTTTTCCTTTATAGTTCATAACAGCTTTTACAGGTAATTTAAAGCAGTTAAATACAGAAGTATAAAAAGATAAGTAGATTTGAATAAGTTAGAAAGTAAACCAAATAATAGAACAATAAGAACATATCATTGTGATATGTGATATGTAGCAGATAGGTATTATAAAATTATTCATTGAAAAAATTAGCATCTGTATATCTCGTTTTGACCTGTAACTAATAAATAGATGTTGGTATTTGCTGGAGAAACTCCACAGAGCTGATTATTCATCAGGTGATTCTCTAAGACTATATACTGTCAGTTAAAGAAAATTTCTGCCACTTATTAGTTGTGTGAATCTTGGGCGAGTTAATTGGCTTCTCTGTGCCTTTGTTTTTCCATCTTTACAGGAGAGATAACTACATTATCCATGGTGCTGTTGTGCGAATTAAGTGAGGCAATAAATCTAAAGTACTTAGGGGGTGTCCAGAATTTGTAAGTTCTTTATAAGTGTTTATTAGTCTTTTATTGTATCTATATTGTTTCTAAGAGTAGTACTATAAGAGAATTATGGACATTGATTTGCTAAGTTGTAAGTTTTCACACTGTGGGAGGCAGCACCACTTACACAGCACTCAGATGTATTAAGCTGGAAGTACCTGCATTCCTTTCCTAGCTCTTCCATTAAAGGGTTGGATAGTCTTAGGAAATACGCTCAAACTTTCAAAACCTAGGTTTTCGTCTATGGAAAGTATAACGACTTCACTATAAAAAGTCACATGGCACAGGGTAGCTAAAAATGGAGACAGCAATGTAATGTTATTAAATAATGTAGGAAATGGTTTCACGAAGAAAACTTCCTTCACCTCTTCTTGGAAAGTCTCTGGCTTTAAGCAAGTGATGGTAGAGCCCGTCGTTAAATCTCATTCAGTCTTTTGCCCTCGAACTGAGTAGCCTGTATCAACAATGGATGGTACATGCTTGATCTCTATATTGTAAAACAAAATTAAAGTAATATTTTCTGCTTATTTATAAAACACAGGAATAGATTTAAAGTGATTCACAACTTGGCAAGTTTTAATTTTATTTCAGCAGAGAAAATAATTGAGCAGTGCCATGTTCCCAGTCTTAATCTCTTTTTTTATTTGATCTTCACTTTTGTCTTTTAAATAGATAACAAACCAATACAATATTGTAAAGTTAAATAAAATAAAATTTAAAAAAAATGCTGCTTAATTCTGCAGTCCAGTATGATTTCCAAAACAAACTTATTGGAAATTGAAAATAAGTTCAACTATATCTTGGTTAATCTTTTTTCTGTTTTTATTGATGAATTTAATTATTGACCCTCAGTAAACTACTTCTAAGTGTAATAATACAGTTTTTAAAGTTTGTCTTAAAGTAAGACCAGAGTCTTTGGAACTTTTTGTTTACTTGTAAACCTCTAGAAATGAGGCATTTGTCATATATCAAAATACAGTCTTTCTCTGAAACATCAAGTTATTTTTAGGTTTTGAAAGATTTCTTATTTTATAAAAATAGCTCACCTCTTTCAACTTTGTGTAAAGATATCGGGCTGGGCTAAAGTGACAAAGAATGCCTTAAGGGGAACTTTGAATAACTTTGAAGGAAAACTATTTTCACCAAAGACTTGTCCAAATTTAATTAGTTAAGGGAGTTAAAGGCAGGGAGAAAAGGCCAGGAGCCTAAGGGGATTTCAGGAGTAAAGTGTCAAGGAGAAGTGAGGTCTCACATGGAGAAGGAAGTGTTGCTCCTTTAAGGTTTAATAATTTTGTGACCTAGCGTCAAGTGTTGTGATTTCCAGTGGCAGGAGAGGTGAAACGAGAAAAATTAACCCACCCTTTATCTTGCTGGAGGTGATTCCTACCCTTACCATCTTCTTTGGTATAATGGATATATTATATTTTAAGCAGTAAATTTTGAAAGAATGTCACTTGCTCCATCAAAAAAGATAAAAAGCGGATATATTGGTATATGATCAGTACCCTCACTTAGTAAGCAGAATTTATGAAATATTGAATCACATGCCACGTGTAAACTATGATTTTGAAAAAGACAGATACAGATCCAGAATTCAAATATCAAAGCTGAAGATAATAGTGACATTAACAAAGATTGTGATGCTTGTTTGTTTTTGTTGTACAACATCTGCAGAAAGTTTAGTGTCATGCAAATACTACCAAAGCCTTAAATTGCATTTTTTTCTTTTTTTTACATTGGCTGTCAGGTTATACTAAACTTAGTAGGCAACATGTACTGCATGATCCCACTTGTATTTTTAATGCCATGTATGTATCCATATGAGTCTTCCCAGATGGCTCAGTGGGTAAAGAATCTGCCTGTAATACAGGAGACACAGGAGACACAGATTCAGTCCCTGAGTCAGGAAGATCCCCTGATGGAGGGCATGGCAACCTACTCCAGTATTCTTGTCCCATAGACAGAGGGGCCTGGCGGGCTACAGTCCATATGTTCACAAAGAGTTGGACGTGACAGAAGCAACTGAGCATGCAGGCATGTATCCACACACATTTACACACACACACACACACACACACACACCTGCCAAAGTAAATGCACAGAGAAATATTCTGAATAAAACACACTAGTGTCGATAGTAGGTAGGTCCAGGGAGTGGGTGGAGCTTAGGAGTGACTTTCCCATTTTGTTATTTGTTTATTATAGAATTTTGTCAACTAAAATCTGTTAAGTATTGTAACTTTGTAATTAAGAAAAAATAAAATAACAGCATTAATAAGCAATAGGCATGAAGTAACTCAAAAATAAGAAGACAGCAAATAAACTTAATTAGAAGAGGGGATTGAAGCAGTGCCATGGAGTTTACATAATCAAAAAATATGTATCAGAGCCATGAAATTTCAATATTAGCCTGGGAGGTCGTTTCTTCCATTTAATAGCTGTGCAGTCTCAGGCAAGTCACTCAAAGTAGTTGGGCCTCCATTTCCTCTTCTGGAAAATAGGCCAGCTCTCAAATTTTATGTGGATATTGAATTATGCACCAAATTACTTCTCTGTAACCACAAGCATCACACACCATGTCTTCCTTACCTAAGCTGAAAGGTGGTAATATGAGGTAAATTCAGCTTATTGGGGGTCATGTTTTGCTGAATAATGAAAGTTTCCAGCAAAATCTGTTATGATTTCATATTCTGTTTAGAAATGCTAATATAATGATGTGGAATAGAAGGTATTCAGAGAAGGCAATGGCATCCCACTCCAGTACTCTTGCCTGGAAAATCCCAGGGACGGAGGAGCCTGGAAGGCTGCAGTCCATGGGGTCGCTAAGAGTCGGACACGACTAAGCGACTTCACTTTCACTTTTCACTTTTCACTTTCATGCATTGGAGAAGGAAATGGCAACCCACTCCAGTGTTCTTGCCTGGAGAATCCCAGGGACAGTGGATCCTGGTGGGCTGCCGTCTATGGGGTTACACAGAGTCGGACACGACTGAAGTGACTTAGCATGCTTAGCATAGAAGGTATTGAGAAAGAAAAGTTCATGAGCAAGCCAAATCAGTAACAAGGGTCTTGTAGTAATTTCAGGAAAATGGTAGGACCTCAACCTGAGTTCTGGTGATGCAAAAGGGAATAAGGGTTGATGGTGAGTGAGAAAATTTAGAGCTGATTTTATGCTCTATGCATGTAGATGGGGCTTCCGTGGTAGCTCAGCTGGTAAAGAATGTCTCCAATGCCAGAGACCCCAGTTCGATTCTTGAGACGGGAAGATCCACTGGAGAAGGGATAGGCTACCCACTTCAATATTCTTGGGCTTCTCTTGTGGCTCAGTTGGTAAAGAATCTGCCTGAAATACAGGAGACCTGGGTTTAATCCCTGGTTTGGGAAGATCCTCTGGAGAAGGGAACAGCTACCGGACTCCAGTATTCTGGCCTGGAAAATTCCATGGACTGTATAGTCCATTAAGTCACAAAGAGTTGCACAGTGCCAAGTGACTTTCACTTATTTATCCATATAGATGAGTTCAACTCAATGGGGAGATGGGACATCAGGCTCTTCACTTGAGGCTATTACAATCAGAAATAAGGGGTTGAGTCAAAAGAAGAAGTTAGTTTTAGAGAGAAGGTAAGTTTAATGTTCCCTGGAGAAGGGCATGGCAACCCACTCCAGTATTCTTGCCTGGAGAATCCCGTGGACAGAGGAGCCTGGCTGGCTACAGTCCATGGGGTCACAAAGAGTTGGACACGACTGAAGCAACTTAGCTTAAGTTTAATGTTGATGCTGAGGTTAGAGAATGAAACTTCTGATCTCAAAGCTTGGAGTTCTGTACGAAGGGCAAAGAAAATAAGCAACTAACTTGGTAAACTAATTTGAGGTAGTGATAGGAAATAATGAAACAAGGAAAAATATTTGTATTCTATTAAAAGTTCATCACTAAAGGGATGTTGCCTATAAGCATAATTATACATAATGGCCCATTTCCAGGAACCCTTCATCCTCCCAGGTAAGGAGCATTAAGCTAAAATACCTTTGTTTATCTCACAGGAAACATCCTGACCAGGGCCAATTGTGGACAACTGCAGGAAGGAAGTAATTAATATTTACCTTCCAGAGGCTATGTGTTAACCTCCCATACCTGAATTCTAACTCAGGCAAGATGGTTGTTTGGAACACAAGTCCACCATCTTCTTGGTTGGCTTCTTTCCAAATAAAGTCACTATTTCTTGCACTAACAACTGATCTCTCGATTCACTGGTCTGTTGTACGGCAAACAATTCAAGCTTGGACTTCGTAACAATAAAAAAAAATCAAATAGAGATTGGGTCGTCAAGAATCCGTCTTTGCCCAGGAGGCATTTTGAGCTGAATCCTAAGTGGCAAGAAGAAGTAAAAGATCTTTCCTAGAGAAAGGAAGAGCAAGTGCAGATGACCTCAAGTGGGACTGAGTTTGGTGTGTTCAGAGATATCAACACCAGTCTGCTTGTCTCGAGCATGACAAGGAAAGGACAGGAGGCTTGGAAAGGAGACATAGAGACTGGCAGCAGTCAGATCAGGCGGGTCCTTGTCAGCCTTGTTAAAGAATCTGATTTCATTCTCAGTCAATGCAAAGGCATTGAAGGGTTTTAAGAAGCAGCGGGGGTGGAGCAGAAGGTTGTATGTGTGACATGATCTGATAATTGTAGCCAGAGTTGTGGATGAGATGCCCTAGGGAGAGACTAAAGGAGGGAACCTTGAAAGTATCTCTCTGTATTCAAGCAGGAAAGAACTAAGAAAAAGGTCACAGAGGTAGGGTGGGAAGCAATCTAGGGCTAATGCACAGTCCCCCAGAGAGAAGGAAGTTTCAGAGAGGAGGGAGCGGTGCAATGAAGTCAAGTGTTAACTGAGGCCAAGGAGTTGCAGAGAGACTATAATCAGATGTAGCATGTTATTTCCCACTCACAAAATGTTATAAATTCAACTTTGATTAGTGAGGGGATGTATTTAGTCCAAAGCTATGCACACCTCATGATATATGATATTTACTGTTGTTTAGAGGATAGATATAATTTTTTTATACAGGAACTGGATGTGTACTTATAAACACTAAAGAACCACCTTTCAAATATGTATATTTCTGTTATATTTTGTGCAAGGATTTCTTCCCATGTAATTCCTATATATTTCTGTCTTATAGAACTTCTTTAGGAACAGTTCAAATGAGAAGGAAAAAAAAGCTGAAGTTCTTGACAGGCACTGGACTACATGTCAGTAATGCTGAAATGAATAAGATAAAAACTCTTCCTAACCCTTGAACTTGCCTTCTTGTGAGGAAGAACTATAAACAAGGAGAAGAGTAGAGAGCAATGGGTGGTGATAGGTGATATCAGGGGTTATGTCCAATATTTGAAGCAGAGTGGCCTTCCAAAGAAGGGGTGTTTGATACCTGAAGAATGAGTAGGAGTTATGACATGAGATGGTGTTAAAGTGTGGGTAGTGTAATGGCCAGCTTTATATGTCAGCCTGGCTAGGCTACAGTCCCCTTGTTCAATCAAATAGTAACCTAGGTGTTGCTAGGGAAGTCTTAGTGCTGCTTATTAGGCTCTCAATGGATGGAATCAAGCACACACTTTTTATCTAGGATAATTTCTCTTACTCAAGGAAGCTAATTTGGGGCTTAATCACATCCAAAAAATATCTTCACAGCAACACCTAGACTAGTGTTTGATTGAATAATTGGGGAGTGTATTCTTGGCATCTTGACTTGTAAAACTGACTGTCACAGAAGAGTTTAACAGGAATGAAATAAATATGTGCTATATGAATATAATGTTAAATTTTCAAATCTTTATTGGATTCTTTTAAACTATAAGTCATTATTTTAGTTAAATTAAAATATAAGGATTAACTTAAGATTTATGTTGTCTTATTTATCTATTGATAATTGTTTAGATTCTATAATACTTTTCTGAGCAATCTTGCTTTATTCATTAGATTCCTGAAGTTCAAAATAATAGTATAGGATTTATAACTCTAACTATTAATGGAGAGTAAGAACACAGTAGAACTTATCATGGGGGGGAGGGGTAGAACTTTTTCTTAATTCACTATATAAATCTTTACGTGTTGTTGTGTGTTAGTCGCTCTGTCATGTCCAACTCTTTGTAACCCAGGGACTATAGCCCGCCAGGCTTCTCTGACCATGGAATTCTCCAGGCCAGAATACTGGAGTGGGTAGCCATTCCCAACCCAGGGATCAAACTTGGGCCTCTTGCATTGCAGGAGGATTCTTTGCCATCTGAACCACCAGGGAAGCCCATTAAGTTTCTAATTGTGTTAGCAAACCTTTCTGACATCCTAAAATTAATAAGCACATTAAAGTGAAAGTCAGTATTAATGAATTATAAACATGTTATTTACATAACCAGACTAATTGGCCAATTTTTATTATAAATTCAGATTTTTGTAAACTTAGTATCTTTTATTTCACTATCTCATTTTATTTCATTTAAGAATCATTTAAGAAAAAAGATTTCATTGAGAGATAAAGTGCAGCTTGACTATAGCAGCTAGGACAGCCCTAGCATATAGAAGATACTCCACAAATATTTTTTGAGAAAATTTTGAGAAATAGAGTAAACTATCTTAAAGTCAGAGATCACACAGATGAAGAAATTAGGACAATGGACTATAAGAGAAAAATGAGATATGACTAGTCAGAATGCAATAAATACTGTATAGCTGTAAGTGATGTGATCTTTGAACACAGGTGTTAGTGGAGATATCACGTAAGGCTTTATGGAGTCAGTAGCATTGATTTGGGAAGGTTTAATGTAGTGAAGAAACCGATAATGGTTATTCTAGGCAGAAGCTGTAGGTTGCAGGTGGAATTATCTAATTTCCCCTTTTCTTAATTTAAATACAAACTCAAAAACACATTAAAAAATAGAAATCCTTCGTAATCTAGCATGTGAAAAATCCACTCCAAATAGAGGGAAAAAATTCCTGCTAAAGCTCTCTGATTCTTCTCCCCAAGAAGTATTTACTGTTAATATTTTTGAGCTTTGGCTTCTAGGCTTTGCCTTACACTTTTTCTTGTGATTTATTAATGCAGCCATACACACACACACACACACACACACACACCGCTCTTTCTGCCCTCTATCCTTTCATTCCTTCTTTTCTGTCTTCTTTAACAAGAGTTGCATCACTCTATACAGATTGGCTGAAACCTTGTTTTCTTTGCCTAGTGAATAATGGATACCCTTCTAACTTAATACATACAAATTTGCCTCCTTATTTGTATTGATGAAATAGTGTTCTCCTGGATGGATATATCATTAATAATTATCTGATCATTCCTTAGTTTGTTGTTAAGTTGTTCTCAGACTCATTTAAATAGTTAATTTCAGCTGTATTTTGTTGCAATGTATCATTTATTTGTTTAAATAAACAATGCTGCAGTGAACATCTTTGTATACATTTATATTCTGATGCCATTATGTCTGAAACAGGGATTCCAAGAAGTGGGATAACCTATTTGGGTGTATACATAGATTTAGTTTTTATTTGTATTTTCAAATACTCTCTACTGTGATACCAATTTACACTATAGCCAGTATGTGCAAATACACATTTCCTCAAAACCTCATCAATCATTCAGTATATTTTAGTTAATGTGATAAGCAAAAAGAAACTTACCATCATGCTTTACATTGCATTGATTAAATTATTTGAAGAAGGAAGCAAACTTTTCTAAGATGGTGTATAGAACACATGGCAAAGTAGAGACTGTAGGCAGGAAAACACTTAGGATTTTATGTTTGCAAAAGTCAGAAATAATAAAGGCTTAAACTGGGGCAGAAGGAGGTGCCTCTCTTTCACAGCTAAGTGCATGTCAAATAGCATGCTGACTTCATGTCACTATTAATAATGTATGGGGATTATTTGGAAATTATTTCCTTAAACGTATAAAAAAAGTTTTTTTCTCTTAGAGTTAGAAATCATGCAGTACTTTCAAATTGTCCAATACACTTAAGGCATTATATATTCCACTACTTAAATTTAAATGATGTATCCATTAATATGTTACTTGTAATACAAGCCATAGTCTTTGTCTTTCAAAGGATATTTTAATCAAAATATTAAAAATAAGCCAAAGTCTCATTCAAATAGTTAATTCCAGTTGCCTTTTGTTGTAATATATCATGAATTATTTCTCTGATGGATGGGCAGCCAAATGCAGATAAAATTAGCTTTGCAGTCATTCATTTTAAATTGCTCTTGAATCATTTGGAAGTAAATTCCATTTCAAAAGACTACGCTCCAGGTCTCAGACAAAGAGATAATAGTCCTATATTTTATGATATAAGCAGTAATAGCTTAAGTCTTATGATTTAGAAATATAGAAACTTATGTATTAAGTTCATGAAAATTAAAGCTTAATATATAGCAATAAAACCAGAAACCTACAGCTTCCTAGATTGATGTTCATAGCATAATATTTTCCTGTCAAAAATTAGGTGGAATGAAAGTCTATAAAAATAATAATGGTGCAAAGCTTTCTCTTCTTGTATATAAATGAAAATACAAAAGGCTATATGAGATAACAGAAAAGGAATACTGAGATTTACCTGATATTGAAATGAAAGTGTTAATATCATTGTTGAATAATGGTAGAAAGTGGAAAATTATATCATGTGTTAGGGAGGGTAAAATGAAAAATAATGTTAAATCTGAATCAAAAAGGCAGTATATCTTTAAGTTAATACTGAACTCAACAAATAGAATAAAACCAAATTTGGAAATTTTTCTTTGCTCATTTGAATGAACTACATGTAGAAAAATTATTTAGCTATTTAATTAAGTCAATTTGTCCAAATAGTGTAATGTGGACAGTATCAGCATCTGGAATATGCCTTTATATATAATGACTTAGGATAACTATAGTGCGTTGTCAGAAATAGCTTCACAGTCTGAAGTTGCTATTCACAAATCGAGTTCCCATTATCTCCCTGAAGACGTCAGGAGGCGCTTTGGATATTTATATTAAGAAATAAAGTGGTAAGAGGATGCACTCACTGCTCTAGCTGGCAGAAAAATCAAATTGTTCTTTTATAGCTTCAACTTTTGCAGCATGACCTTAATACTACTATCAAAAAGCTGGCTTATTTGTGCAGTAAAATGAATTGCATGCTAGGAAATGATCTCAGTAAACAGTCTACCAGTTCAAGGTAGAATCTCAAACCTTGTTTATTATTCTCACGTACCTCTAGTGCCCTAAGAATGTTAACCTTGGTGTGGCAGGAATTTTATTTGTTTTGGATCAGGCCTTTGGATGGGCACTGGAGTACATCGAAGGGAAAGCCAGCAACAGATACAATCACACACTTCCCCTTGACCACCACTGCAGACACACTTGCTTAGAGAATTGATCGGCAGCTGAGTTTCTCAGTCTGAAAAGCCATGTTTTCTTCTAGAAAAAATCTGATCACTATAAGAAGCTGGGAAATACCAGGTAAGTTCTAAAGTGGATATCCACTAAGTATATCTAATTTTAATTCTCAGACTTCACATGATGTGAAACACTCAACTAAACAATGTTTATAGACAGGGCCACCTTCATGGTCTGTGACCTGTGCTCTCACACAGCACCTATGCTTTGTTTAATACCCTGCTGTAAGCATCTCTGAATTCTTAATACATTTTTATACAAGGGATCCCCAAATTGTCATTCTGCACTGGGCCACACAAATTTGATAGCCAATCCAGTCTGTAGATTTTACTATTTTTATGACACCTTATATTTGTAAATGAATTTGAGGCACTGTAAAGAGAAGACTCCTGAGAGTCCCTTGGACTGCAAGGAGATCCAACCAGTCCATTCTAAAGGAGATCAGTCCTGGGTGTTCTTTGGAAGGACTGATGCTAAAGTTAAAATTCCAGTACTTTGGCCACCTCATGCAAAGAGTTGATTCATTGGAAAAGATCCTGAAGCTGGGAGGGACTGAGGACAGGAGGAAAAGGGGATGACAGGGGAAGAGATGGCTGGATGGCATCACCGAGTCGATGGACATGGGTTTGAGTGAGCCCCGGGAGTTGGTGATGGACAGGGAGGCCTGGTGTGCTGCGATTCATGGGATCGCAAAGAGTCGGACACGACTAAGTGACTGAACTGAATTGAATTGAACTGAAACTCTAAAATACCTTGTGGATCTGTTAAGAATGCTCAAAGTCACATTAGTGTGAGCCTTTTGTTGACCTTCTGTAAGTGCCTGATACTATACTAGACTTATGGAAAATAAAAACACAAACAACAGTAGACCCTGTCTTCAAAAAACTTTCATACTAGTATTAAGAATTTGTTATATATTTCTGGCTTTGAAAATTGGAAATAGTTGGATAACTCTGGTTGCCAGAATTGGAAAGTAGATTTTTCCATATGTGAGAGGCAAATTTATAGTGTGAAGAGCTAAATGTTCATGAAAAGGTATTTGTAGGTGAACACTTGCAGATGATATTTTTTTCCTTATTGCACATGGTATTTGGAGATGATCACTTTTTCCATGTTAAATGCATATAGATGTAAGCATACTGGATATTTAAATACTCAGCCATTTTTCTTTAGAAATCTTGATTGAAGAGAATTGACTTGCTTGATTTTTTTTTAATTACTCTAGCAAAAATAGAAGATAAAATTTTATTAAAAGGCAATTTATGTAATACCACTATATCTGGAAATCAGTGCTGACACTTACCATTTTTTGTCTAGAGCAAAGAAAGTTTTCTCTTAGCATGCTTAACCTAATGGTGGGAGAGCTGTTTTCTGGGCCATTTTCCACAGTTGGGCATGGTACCCAGGCCATCTGTTGTAAATGATCAAAGAAAGGGTTTCTCAACAGCAAGCCCACTGATAATCAGTACAGTTGTACTTTGTATTATCTGTTTCACTATGTATATCTTACTGACTCAGGGTCTTGAAAATTACCTTTATAAATGTCATTCTTACATCCGAATTAAGTACCAGAAGTGATGTACCATATTGCCTGATGTGAATTAATCTAGGGCATGGACTTAAATACACTGTATCTGTAGCACAAGAAATATTAATAAACTAATATGCTGTGATTGGTTAAGGCATCTCTCTAGATCAAATTTAAGAATTGGGTTCATACATAGACTAGAATGATGTATTAAAGAAACACTGGAGTTATGATGAAAACATTTTAAATGATAGAAATAATTTCTTAAAAAGTTAGATATTGTTATTTAACAGACACCTTGAAAAATTAATAATTTATGAAGCCTCAGACTCATAGAATTATTTCTCTTTCCTTGTAGTGATCATCTATGTTTTAAAATTCAAAATTTAGGAAATTCAAAATTAGTTTGTTCATACATTTTCTAAATGCATCAAATCATTACTGTTTTTTCCCCACACTTAACAGAGCCCTGTTTGCCTTGAAAGCATATGTGTGACTTTTTCTTGGAGTCCATTAAGGTTCCCAGTGGTTTGCAACAAAAGAATCAAATGAATTTTTTTTTAAATGACTAAAGCAGCTCATATCATTTTATCCACATTTGAACTTGACTGAAGTCAGAGATGAAGTGAAGAATGAAGAGATAGATGTATTGGCTAGGCAGGGTAATCAATTCTTAGTCCTTTTCTATCTTTCTGTGGGAGAAGGCAATGGCACCCCACTCCAGTACTCTTGCCTGGAAAATCCCATGGACGGCGGAGCCTGGAAGGCTGAAGTCCATGGGGTCACTGAGGGTCCGACACGACTGAGCGACTTCACTTTCACTTTTCACTTCCATGCATTGGAGAAGGAAACGGCAACCCACTCTAGTGTCTTTGCCTGGAGAATCCTAGGGAAGGGGGAGCCTGGTGGGCTGCCATCTATGGGGTCGCAGAGTCGGAGACGACTGAAGTGACTTAGCTTAGCTTAGCTTAGCTTTCTGTAGGATGTAAACATGTAACTACGTTTGCTACATTACTGAATAAGGTAAGGTGGTATATAATCACCTGGTATCTTACAATCATCATTCCTTCTAAAGGAGCAAGTCTCATCTTCTAGAACAATGACTGAAAAAAAGGCTTTTTTACATTTTGCTTACTTAAGTAAATATATTGTTATGGAATACATACCCATGTTGTATGTATAAATATACACAAATAGTTAAAAATTTGAATTACCCTCTGCCTTTGTGAGTAATAATTGAAAACAACAGTAACATTTTACAGAATTTGAGTCTTATATTTTGTGACACTTTATTGATTATTGGCATGGTCCATCATTACATGTATCAGTAAGTGCTTCAGAAGAGAAAAACAACAAAAAATGGAATAAGGCCTTCAAGACATCAGCTTCACGCTGATGGATCTGTCAGTACCTCAGTTCCCTGTTCCTTTGCCTTTCTGAACTGTTTATTTAGGCACTCTTGAGTGTTCTTGCACATTGACTACAGAAGCTGAAGTTGATGGAAATGAGGTTATTCTGTAGTAAGCTGACAGTGGGTCCTTGATGTCCAACAATTGAAAAACCAGAAATGATGCCCTGTCAGAAGAAAGTATATTAAGGAAGTAAAGTGAGAAAACAAGTTAGAGACGGAAAACGTCGTTTCCATTGCAGGGTCAGTCGTTTATAATCGTGGAGTGGTTTTGAAATCTAGTTTTGTCTGTGATGCAGGTAAAGCCAGTTTTGACTGCAGAACAAATTAGTAGAGACTAGATGTCATTACTAATTGACTGTGATCACATGACCCAGATGGAAAAGTCCCAGGCCAAGTTTCTTAGTGGACAAATGTCCCCTTTACCAATGGCTGTCTCCCCAAACAGGGAAATGACTGAATAAGCCATGAAATGACTTCCAAGATAATGTCTTAGCAATCAGTGTTTAACTACCAACACCATAATCAATATTTGCTGCTGAATATATGTGCTTTTTTTTTTTTTTTTTGCGCAAACCTAGGAAGATAGTGTGGAGAAGGCAATGGCACCCCACTCCAGTACTCTTGCCTGGAAAATCCCATGAACGGAGGAGCCTGGTGGGCTGCAGTCCATGGGGTCGCTAAGAGTCGGACACGACTGGGCGACTTCACTTTCACTTTTCACTTTCATGCATTGGAGGAGGAAATGGCAACCCACTCCATTGTTCTTGCCTGGAGAATCCCAGGGACAGGGGAACCTGGTGGGCTGCCGTCTATGGGGTCGCACAGAGTTGGACATAACTGAAGTGACTTAGCAGTAGCAGTAGCAGGAAGATAGTGAAGGACAGGGAAGCCTGGCATGCTGCAGTTCATGGGGTCGTAAAGAGTGGGACATGACCTAGTGACTGAACAACGGCAATACATACTTTTAAAGAACTTGTAAAAACTTTTAATTTTGGCCTCAGAGTTTTAACTTACATATTAGCCTAGGGTGCTTAGTCAATGTAGGAAGTTAATAATAGTTTTGTTCTCCACTATCCTTCATAAGAAGAAAATTATCAGGGCTAACTGAAATGTAGTGTATTAGATTCCTTTGTCTTTTGTGAAGTATAATAATAGGGTTTCTAAAGGCACTTTTATTAGTTTCTGTTTTTTATTTGGAATCATGCAGAAACCAAGTTAAAGGAAAATACACCTCAAATTGTGTAAGTATCTGTAACGGTCTTGGGGTTTTGTTTATTCAGTGATATTGGAACAGCAAGGTAGGAGCAATATGTTTGATAAATTTCAGTGTATAAAAAAATGAGGCTTTTGTTCTTCATGTTACTACTCTAATATTATTAATATTCTAGTGAGAATAAGTGTGACTAATCATATAACTTATGGTATTTGAGATACAGTATCCAAATAAGACTAAACAGCATTTCTAAACTCTAGGTTTTACTGCAGAACTATTAATATTAACACTATTGGTTGACTTGATGTTATCATGTATATTTCCAGTGTTGAGAATAATTGAGTCAATAATAATTTATAAATAATAATTATAAATTAATAATTCAATACATATTTTTGGTTAAGTGAATGAATATATCATGAAGTGGCATCTTTTGAAAATAATGACAGACTTGAATCTGAACTTAAAGATCTTTAACTCATATTTCTAGTATTTCTTTTAAGCTCCTTGCATAGGATTCAAGGCTTACCTAACAGCCAGGTGGCTCAAGTGGAAAAGAATCTATCTGCCATCACAGGAGACATGGGTTTGATCCCTGGATCGGGAGGATCCCCTGAAGGAGGAAATGTCAACCCACTCCAGTATTCTTGCCTGGATAATCCCATGGACAGAGGAGCTTGGCTACAGTCTATGGGGTCATAAGCCGTGGTGTACAACTTAGTGACTGAATACACACACACACACACACTTTATACTTTTCAAATAAGTTTTACTTATGAAGTTGCTCTTGGTTTTGTCAGCTCTCAATGGTAACACTGTGTAGTGGGAGGGGTAGTGCTATGTTGGGAAGATCACAGTTTGTGAGGGAAACAAACCTCGGTTTTGATCCCAGTTCTGCAATTTATTACTTGTGTTCTCAGGGCAAGATAATTATCACCCTAGATATTGTATTTTGTCATATGTAAAAATAAGAAAAATCATCTAAATCCTTAAACAACTAGTCACTAGACCTAACATATTGCCTGTTTAATAGCAGGCACTCAAATTACTTAATTAGATGATTTATGAATCATTATTGTTATCAAGCCAGGTTTGTTTTGCCCAATATACAGCAAGCCAAAACGTAGAGCTGCCTAGGTTTTCAGGAAAAAGGGCAGCTAAGTAAGGATATCAAGGAGCAAGTCTCAGAACCACATCTCCAAAGGCAAGGGTTCAGAGTATTTATGTGTGCATGCTAAGTTGCTTCAGTTGTGTCCAACTCTTTGCGACCCTATGGACTGTAGCCCACCAGGCTCTTCTGTCCTTGGGATTTCCCAGGCAAGAATACTGGAGCGAGTTGTCATGTCCTTCTCCAGGGGATCTTTCTGACCCAAGGATCAAACCTTTGTCTCCAGCATCTCCTGCATTGGCAGGTGGATTCTTTGCCACCCACTAGCGCCATCTAGAGGTATCTATGAAGTAAAGAATAAAGAAGCAGGATTGTCTAAGGCATGGGGAGTGTGGGGAGCTCAGGGAAAGCGGACTGGAAAAAGGTGCAGTTAATTGTTCCACACAGGTGTAAGTCAGCTCAGGCCTTTGTTTATTCAAAAATGAAGGCGCTTAGCAGGATCTGAGGGTGGAGTTTTCAGCCCTTAGATGTCAAAATGTCATCCAGTGGACACTCGCACATGCCCAGTTGAAGGGTTGATGTTCCTATACCGTTCAACTCAAGCTAGACACAGCTGATTGCAAGTTCCTAGAAAATGATTCCTAAACATCTTATTGTTTAGGTGTGATGCCTCTTGGAGTACATGCAAGCCTTCTGTATACCTTGATTAAAGACGTCAGGTGAAATGGATATGACTAATGATTGCCCACAGTTTTATTTTGAACAAATAGCAAGTGAAAGGCAAATGGCTACAAAGTTCTAAACATTTTTCATTTTCTTGTTTCCCCAGATGATGACTTTTTTCATGAACTCCCAGAAACCTTTCCATCTGACCCACCTGAACCTCTGCCACATTTCCTTATTGAGCCTGAAGAAGCTTATATTGTGAAGAATAAGCCTGTGAACCTGTATTGTAAAGCCAGCCCTGCCACCCAGATCTACTTCAAGTGCAATAGTGAATGGGTTCATCAGAAGGACCACATAGTAGATGAGAGAGTAGATGAAACTTCTGGTGAGTTTTCCTTTGCATTTGCACTGCTGTTTAGGATTCACTTACTACTTTGATGTGTTGTCATATTGTTCCTTCAGTTATTGAAATTGAAAGTACAGTGATTATCCTTTGGTAAAAAAGTCTAAGGCCATTTGGTTAAGATTTGGTGATATCATTCCCTGTATTGCAAAGTAAAATGTGATGAATAAATCTTGACTTGATTCCTGTTGAACCCCATAGAATTAAGGTGTGGTTTATACTTAAGAGGGCTTCCTTGATGGTCCAGATGGTAAAGAATCTGCCTGCAATGCGGGAGCCCTTGGTTCGGATCTCTGGTTTGGGAAGATATCCTGGAGACTGGAATGGCTACCCACTTCAGTATTCTGGCCTGGAGAATTCCATAGACAGAGGAACCTGTGGCCTACAGTTCATGGGGTCACAAAGAGTCAGACACAACTGAGTGACTTTCACTTTTACTTTATATTTAAGAAGATAAATAATGAGCATGAATAGACTGAATCATGATAAATAAATACCTTAGTGAAAGATGCCTTTGAATTTCACTTGTGTTTTCAAGTCTGTTTGTCAGGCCTAAATATCCTGGAATTGAGGAACGTTTTCAATTAAGGATAAATTGTACTTGTTTACCAACCCACTCCAGTATTCTTGCCTGGAGAATCCCGTGGACAGAGGAGCCTGGTGGACTGCTGCCCATAGGGTCACACAGAGTTGGACATGACTGAAGCTCCTTAGCAGCAGCAGCAGCAGTACTTGTTTACATGATTGTCAAGTATTAATTCCCATGCATCAGTTCAGTTCAGTTCAGTCGCTCAGTCGTGTCCAACTCTTTGCAACCCCATGAATTGCAGCACGCCAGGCCTTTCTGTCCATCACCAACTCCCGGAGTTCACTCAGACTCACGTCCATCGAGTCAGTGATGCCATCCAGCCATCTCATCCTCTGTCGTCCCCTTCTCCTCCTGCCCCTAATCCCTCCCAGCATCAGAGTCTTTTCCAATGAGTCAACTCTTCGCATCAGGTGGCCAAAATACTGGAGTTTCAGCTTTAGCATCATTCCTTCCAAAGAAATCCCAGGGCTGATCTACTTCAGAATGGACTGGTTGGATCTCCTTGCAGTCCAAGGGACTCTCAAGAGTCTTCTCCAACAACACAGTTCAAAAGCATCAATTCTTCAGCACTCAGCCTTCTTCACAGTCCAACTCTCACATCCATACATGACCACAGGAAAAACCATAGCCTTGACTGGACAGACCTTTGTTGGCAAAGTAATATCTCTGCTTTTGAATATGCTATCTAGATTGGTCATAACTTTCCTTCCAAGGAGTAAGCATCTTTTAATTTCATGGCTGCAGTCACCATCTGCAGTGATTTTGGAGCCCCCCAAAATAAAATCTGACACTATTTCCACTGTTTGCCCATCTATTTCCCATGAAGTGATGGGACCAGATGCCATGATCTTCGTTTTCTGAATGTTGAGCTTTAAGCCAACTTTCTCACTCTCCTATTTCACTTTCATCAAGAGGCTTTTTAGTTCCTCTTTACTTTCTGCCATAAGGGTGGTGTCATCTGCATATCTGAGGTTATTGATATTTCTCCTGGCAATCTGGATTCCAGCTTGTGTTTCTTCCCATGCATAGTTTCCCCTTATATATTCTTAAACAATTTGTTAACACTTTAGATTCAAAATATTTGTATCTTTAACTTACATCTGAAGATGAATCCTAATTACCTAACTCTTTGCTGAAGTTATATTCAGAGTGACTGAGAAAAGTGGTATTGTGGGTTCCACAAAGAAAAGTAGTGAGTGTAGCCCCCATCTAGGTAGATCTTGATTAGAGTATATTTGCCTCTCACATTGTTAAAAATCCTGACTTTATTGCTTTGTAAATATCATTCTTAATAGCAAAATACTAAAGCCAAAGAGAGGATGGAGTAGACCTTAATAAACTGTAAGATTTACATTGGCTGTAAAGGTAACTTTCTTGATAGAAATTTCTTATTCCACAATAGGTAACTTAAGAGAGTTGTAGAAACCCCTAGAGTTATTTCAAACTAGAAATTATATGTATATTTCTACAGTGGTTCAAGAGTTTTTGCTCTCCAGTAGGGAGAATAACAATCTGAATTTTCACATCCCTTCCAGATTTGTGATTTTTTAATAATATTAAGACATACATTTCAATAATTAAGACTTTGTTGATTAATATTTCCAAACTAAATTGTGACAAATATGATAAAAGTGGAAGTATTTAAGTATCTTCATTTTCTTTCATAAACATCTCTATGTAACAAAATGAATACATGTTTTCAAAATTCAATTGTAATTAATTCGTATTTGTATCCAAAGGTTGGTTAATGAGGGGCAAGCAGTGACCAGCATTTGAAGGAAATCTTCGTTCAGTGTCTGTAACAATTAAGAGCTATTAGATGATTGAACATAGACCATGAGAAGCCTGAGAAAAGGCATCTTTAAAAAAAAGAAAAAGCTTGTGAGACATATACTTATATAACAGAAATGGTCTTAGAAAATTAGGTGGCAGCTCCACATAATTGTCAGTTTGCGAGTCAGTATGCTCACTGCATGCAAGCTGATGACTGTAGAAATAACTGGGTATCCAGCTATATAGTCTCTTCCTTCAGGGAATTGGTCTATTACACCTCTTGGTCTAATTACTCAGTAAATAGCTCCACCAGATGTCTTCAGAATCTCAAGTGAATTGAGTTTTGTTTCAGCCCATTTATTTGTAAAGATTTCAAACACACACATTTTAATAGTAAGAGGAAAAAGAAAATCACAAAACTAAAATGAGAGTCATAAACATACTTAGGCTTTTCTTTACTAGATTAATGAATATGCTTTTATAAGAAGATTATAAATAAAAACAAAAAATAAGTAGGTAAGTAAATAAATAAAGCTCGAGTTCTAGCTCATTCTTTAGAATAAAATAAATCCTAGATGTTAGGGTTAACATCATCATCATTGCCGTCATTGCAGTCATCACCATCATCACTAGGAGAAAATGCTAGCAATTTATTTATTGGTTGTTTGGTTTCAGTGGTAATCAAAGCTTTTCTAATGAAGACAAAATCCAGAAGCCTTATAAGAAAGCGTTATTTTAGAAAAAATAAACCATTATTAAATTTACATAAAGCAAGAAAAGCACAAAAACCAAGGGAGAGATATATACTAATCAAAGGGTTAATTTAATTAATATACTACTAGCTCTTAAAATCAGAGACGGCAATGGCACCCCACTCCAGTACTCTTGCCTGGAAAATTCCATGGACGCAGGAGCCTGGTGGGCTGCCGTCTATGGGGTCGCACAGAGTCAGACGCGACTGAAGCGACTTAGCAGCAGAATAGCAGCTCTTAAAATATTTTTAAGGAAATGATATGTATACCAATAAAATTGAGCCGAGTTTAAAGACGGAGATGGAGGAAAAGAAATGTAAGTGGTAAAGGCACATCTAAGAAAATGTTGTCACGATCAGAACAGTTGTTAGTGTACAGTGTGGATAACGGAGTGGGACAGGGATATTTCATACTTTGTTGATGAGGTTGCAAATTGACATAACCTTTTAGAAGACCAATTTGAAAATATCTGTCAACATCTAAATGTATATACCCTTTTACTCAGTAACTACAAATTGAGAAACTATCTAAAAATAAAATTCCTGATGAGCACAAAGGCTTGTATCCAAATTTGTCCATTGCACCCTTGTTGAGGTTAGTATATCAAGGGCATTCATCTCTAGGATGGAATACTGCATTGCTTTGTAAAACAATGAGATTTGTACACATGTGAAGTGGTAGAAAATTCTATCAGATAAAATTTGAAGTGAAAACCAAAATATACAACATTGCATGCAATATATGTCTTTCTTGTGTAAAAAGAGGATGCACATGTATTTGTCTATGTGTTAGGATTTTCTGGAGAAACATACAAGCAGTTGACATCTCAGAATTTGGGCCAGTAAGAGATTTTTTTTTTATTGTTTCATTTTCATTCAATCCTCTGAATGTGTTATCTTCATGATAGATAATGAAATCTGAATTTAAAAGGCCCAAACTGCTTTATTGCACTCTTTGCCTGTTATCATAAATCTGCAACCTATACACTACTGGGAGTAGAGACATTTGTAGTCCTCCTTATATTAGAGCTCTTTGTTTTTCATTGCTTTGCTCTTTCAGAACATTGTGAATGAAATTGAATTGCATGGTTCAAACTTGAGGGGTTTTCCTCTGAAGTTAGTTTCATCTGCAACTTTGGTGCCCAGCATTTTAATATAGTTTGAGTATTGTTTTGTTATGTGCCTTAGTGATTATTAATATTAGAATACATTGAATTAATGAATATTAGAATACATAGAATTAATGTAAGAATACATTGTCTTGAAATGTATTAGATATCAGAGAAGTTTTCTAGGCATTTTAAAAATCAAACTGATTCTCAGATGGCAGGACAGAGAGAAGTCATTGCAAACAAATTTGTTTTTTGTAGGTATCTCCTCCGTAGGATGGCTTCTCTGGTAGCTCAGTGGTAAAGAACCTGCCTGCCAAGGAAGGGGACGTGGGTTTTGGTCTCTGGGTCAGGCAGATCCCCTGGAGAAGGAAATGGAAACCCACTCACTATTCTTGCCTGGAGAATCCCGTGGACAGAGAAGCCTGATGGGCTGCAGTCCATGGGGTTGCAAAAGAATTGGACACTACTTAGTGACTCAACAACGGCAACAACTACCTTAGGATAATGATACCTGAAATCAAATACATTGGAAATCAGATGTACTGCCTTGTAACTAAGAAAAGCCAACTGTATTCAGTAAGATCTCCACCAGAGGTACATTTTAATTGAAAAACTACAAAATAATGTTTTTAAAAAAGCAAAAGTTTCTCTCCAACTGAAATTCTTTCTTTTAAATTACTAAAATATTAAATATGCCGAATTGCTCTGAAATATTAAGTAAATGGTTATATATATTCACTGAGCAAAGCTATTCCATAGATAATAAAATGCACTGATTAAAGATCATTCATTACTGTTACTGTTTGCTTTTCCATCATTTAAATCACATTTCATTTCTTGCAAATATGTAATAAAAGAAACAGAAAAAAGGAAAGCAGAATGTATTAGGCGATTTAGAAATTTTGAATGTTGAGAAGCTCTTGATAATATAATAATAAGCATCCATGTTCCTTCAGGATTCCAAAGAATCTTGATCTGCTCAAAATTTTATGGTTACATTTTTATGAAAAGCTCAGGCTTGTCTGCTTGGTTTTTATTTACTTGAAACCTTTTCAACCCTTGTTTCCATGGTACCTAAGATTCACCATTGGAAAGTAAACATTTCCCCTCTATGAAGAAGCAAGGGAGTTTCGAAAACCTCCATTGGTTTGAAAATTTAGTAAGCCCTAGGTTTTCCCTTTTCATCTATAATTATTCTCTCATTAGCAGAATATTATCAATAGGACCAACATGACAGCAATGAAAAGAATTTCAAGCTTTATACTGAATACCATGAATTATGTCTTTAGTCATCACAGCAATCTTATGATATAACTTTGGGGTTCTCCTTATGCATGTGAGAAAACTGAGGCTCAGCAGGATAAAGAAACAAATTTGCCCAGTTGTATAGCTAAGAGGTGAAAGTCAAGATATGAACTAGGTTCAGTTCAGTTCAGTTGCTCAGTCATGTCCGACTCTTTGCAACCCCATTAACGAAGCACGCCAGGCTTCCCTGTCCATCACAAACTCCCAGAGATCACCCAAACTCATGTGCATCAAATCAGTGATGCCATCCAGCCATCTCATCCTCTGTTGTCCCCTTCTCCTGCCCTCAATCCCTCCAAGCATCAGGGTCTTTTCCAGTGAGTCAACTCTTTGCATCAGGTGGCCAAAGTATTGGAGTTTCAGCCTCAGCATCAGTCTTTCCAATGCACACCCAGGACTGGTCTCCTTTAGGATGGACTGGTTGGATCTCCTTGCAGTCCAAGGGACTCTCAAGAGTCTTCTCCAACACCACAGTTCAAAAGCATCAATTCTTCAGCACTCAGCTTTCTTCACAGTCCAACTCTCACATCCATACATGACTACTGGAAAAACCATAGCCTTGACTAGATGGACCTTTGTTGGCAAAGTAATATATCTGCTTTTTAATATGCTAACTAGGTTGGTCATAACTTTCCTTCCAAGGAGTAAGCGTCTTTTAATTTCATGGCTGCAGTCACCATCTGCAGTGATTTGGGAGCCCCCAAAAAAGAAAGTCTGACACTGCTTTCACTGTTTTCCCGTCTATTTCCCATGAAGTGATGGGACCAGATGCCATGATCTTAGTTTTCTGAATGTTGAGCTTTAAGCCAACTTTTTCACTCTCCTCTTTCACTTTCATGAAGAGGTTTTTTAGTTCCTCTTCACTTTCTACCATAAGGGTGGTGTCATCTGCATATCTGAGGTTATTGACATTTCTCCCGGCAATCTTGATTCCAGCTTGTGCTTCTTCCAGCCCAGTGTTTCTCATGATGTACTCTGCATAGAAGTTAAATAAGCAGGGTGACAATATACAGCCTTGACGTACTCCTTTTCCTATTTGGAACCAGTCTGTTGTTCCATGTCCAGTTCTAACTGTTGCTTCCCCACCTGCATACAGATTTCTCAAGAGGCAGGTCAGGTGGTCTGGTATTCCCATCTCTTGAAGAATTTTTTCACAGTTTATTGTGATCCACACAGTCAAAGGCTTTTGGCATAGTCAATAAAGCAGAAATAGATGTTTTTCTGGAACTCTCTTGCTTTTTCAATGACCCAGCAGATGTTGGCAATTTGATCTCTGGTTCCTCTACCTTTTCTAAATCCAGCTTGAACATCAGGAAGTTCACAGTTCACGTGCTGCTGAAGCCTGGCTTGGAGAATTTTGAGCATTACTTTACTAGCATGTGAGATGAGTGCAATTCTTCGGTAGTTTGAGCATTCTTTGGGTTGCCTTTCTTTGAGATTGGAATGAAAACTGACCTTTTCCAGTCCTGTGGCCACTGCTGAGTTTTCCAAATTTGCTGGCATAGTGAGTGCAGCACTTTCACAGCATCATCCTTCAGGATTTGAAATAGCTCAACTGGAATTCCATCACCTCCACTATCTTTGTTCATAGTGATGCTTTCTAAGGCCCACTTGACTTCACATTCCAGGATGTCTGGCTCTAGGTGAGTGATCACACCATCGTGATTATCTGGATCATGAAGATCTTTTTTGTACAGTTCTTCTGTGTATTCTTGCCACCTCTTCTTAATATCTTCTGCTTCTGTTAGGTCCATACCATTTCTGTCCTTTATCGAGACCATCTTTGCATGAAATGTTCCCTTGGTATCTCTAATTTTCTTGAAGAGATCTCTAGTGTTTCCCATTCTATTGTTTTCCTCTATTTCTTTGCATTGATCGCTGAGGAAGGCTTTCTTATCTATACTTGCTATTCTTTGGAACTCTACATTCAAATGGGAATATCTTTCCTTTTCTCCTTTGCTTTTTGCTTCTCTTCTTTTCACAACTATTTGTAAGGCCTCCTCAGGCAGCCATTTTGCTTTTTTGCATTTCTTGTCCATGGGGATGGTCTTGATCCCTGTCTCCTGTACAATGTCACAAACCTCTGTCCATAGTTCATCAGGCACTCTATCAGATCTAGTCCCTTAAATCTATTTTTCACTTCCACTGTATAATCATAAGGGTTTTGATTTAGGTCATACCTGAATGGTCTAGTGGTTTTCCCTACTTTCTTCCATTTAGGTCTGAATTTGGCAATAAGGAGTTCATGATCTGAGTCACAGTCAGTTCCCGGTCTTTTTTTGCTGACTGTATAGAGCTTCTCCATCTTTGGCTGCAAAGAATATAATCAATCAGATTTTGGTGTTGACTATGTGGTGATGTCCATGTGTAGAGTCCTCTCTTGTGTTGTTGGAAGAGGCTGTTTGCTATGAGTAGTATGTTCTCTTTGCAAAACTCTATTAGCCTTTGCCCTGCTTCATTCTGTATTCCAAGGCCAAATTTGCCTGTTACTCCAGGTGTTTCTTGACTTCCTACTTTTGCATTCCAGTCCCCTATAATGAAAAGCACATTTTTGGGGGGTGTTAGTTCTAAAAGGTCTCATAGGTGTTCATAGAACCATTCAACTTCAACTTCTTCAGCGTTACTGGTTGGGGCATAGGCTTGGATCACCGTGATATTGAATGGTTTGTCTTGGAAACGAACAGAGAGCATTCTTTCATTTTTGAGATTACATCCAAGTACTGCATTTCAGACTCTTTTGTTGACCATGATGGCTACTCCATTTCTTCTGAGGGATTCCTGCCCACAGTAGTAGATATAATGGTCATCTGAGTTAAAGTCACCCATTCCAGCCCATTTTAGTTCGCTGATTCCTGGAATGTTGATGTTCACTCTTGCCATCTCCTGTTTGACCACCTCCAATTTGCCTTGATTCATGGACCTAACATTCCAGGTTCCTATGCAATATTGCTCTTTACAGCCTTGGGCCTTGCTTCTATCACCAGTTGTATCCACAACTGGGTATTGTTTTTGCTTTGGCTCCATCCCTTCATTCTTTCTGGAGCTATTTCTCCACTGATCTCCTGTAGCATGTTGGGCACCTACCGACCTGGGGAGTTCCTCTTTCAGTATCCTATCATTTTGCCTTTTCATACTGTTCATGGGGTTCTCAAGGCAAGAATACTAAAGTGGTTTGCCATTCCCTTCTCCAGTGGACCACATTCTGTCAGACCTTTCCACCATGACCCGTCCATCTTGGGTGGCCCCACACAGCATGGCTTAGTTTCATTGAGTTAGGCAAGGCTGTGGTCCATGTGATCAGATTGGCTAGTTTTCTGTGATTATGATTTCAGTGTGTCTGCCCTCTGATGCCCTCTTGCAACACCTACTGTCTTACTTGGGTTTTTCTTAATTTGGACATGGGTATCTCTTCATGGCTGCTCCAGCAGAGCACAGCCGCTGCTCCTTACCTTGGACGAGGTTGCCCCTCCTGACCTTGAACATGGAGTAGCTCCTGTCAGCCCTCCTGTGCCTGGGCAGCTGCTGCTCCTTGGACATGGGGTTGCTCCTCTCGGCCTGATATGAACTCAGTTCAGTTCAGTTCAGTCGCTCAGTCGTGTCCAACTCTTTGCAACCCCATGAGTTGCAGCATGCCAGGCCTCCCTGTCCATCACCAACTCCCAGAGTTCACTCAAACTCACATCCATCGAGTCGGTGATGCCATCCAGCCATCTCATCCTCTGTCGTCCCCCTCTCCTCCTGCTCCCAACCCCTCCCAGCATCAGAGTCTTTACCAATGAGTCAACATCAGGTCTCTCTAATTCCAAAATTTTTGCTCTTGGCCCTGTACTCAGTGTCTCCCTGAATACTTCTGCAGCTTTGTACATAGAACTAAGTTAAAGGAAAAAAAAAAGATCTATGTAAAACAATTATCCATTTTCTCAGGAAAGAAAATCTGGTTCTCAGTGTCAGCTAAACATTTGTCTTTCGTGCTTTTCATCTCCCTTCTTGTTTGTGTCAAGTTTTTCATATGTGGCCCCTTGTGGTTCTTTAGTATTCAAGATGGTGCTTAGGATTTGATTATTTTTATTTGTGAAGGTGTTTAACATTTGGCCAAATAGCAAAAAATAGAAAGAATTTCAGTTGTTGAGCAAAAGATGAGCCCCTTTTTTTAACAGGAAAAAAAAGAAGTTGATAAAGAGAAACTACACATGGACACAAATTTAAGTGAATTACCTTTACTCAAAATAGAGCTTTCAGAAAACATACTGTGCTCACTCAGGTCCCGCAAGAGTAGCACAGCTGAGAATTCTTTCTCCATTTTTATGCTTATTTTAGTTACCTCTTTTTTGCATTCCATCAGCAAAAACAGAAATCTCAACTTCACCCCTCACTCCAGCAGCCAAAGTGATCATTAAAAAGCAGTTCATTCCTCCTCAGAATTCTCCCCAAAACATCCTTCTGGTTTTAATTCTTGCTGCTACTCCCCTAGTAGAGTCTTTAATTATATACATCTTAGATTATTTAGATAGCCTCCTACACCTTCTTGGTGTTAGCCTTTTTCCTCAGCAATCCATTCCCAAGCTAGTTATAGGCCTAAAGAATAGGCCCAAGTGTTTATCTCATTTCATTTTTGTACATGTATGTCTTTCCTTTGTCCATGGATAAAGCATATCCTCCTTGCTCCTGTATTCAAAAGCTTTAGTACAGTCTGTTCCTAATCAAACTTCATAGCCCTATTTTAGTAGTTTCTCCCCCACCACATGCCATGTCTACTAGGTCAGTTTGGTTTTTCCTCTTAAACTGTGTTCAGTAAACCACTACTGTCTTGTAAGTGCCATTTGCGAAAAAGAAAACAAAAAGTAAACAAAAAGCCTGCAGTCAAATCATTTAGGAAACACTGCGATAATCATATTCCCCTTTTGGAGAAAATATAAAGAATATTTGCATGTAGAAGTCCCAGTAAAGCTCTGAAGTGGAAAAACATTTTCTAACCTCATATTATTTGGTAGCTTAACTTTTTTTCTCAGAATCTCTGTTAAAATATCTCTGTTAAATCTCTGTTAAAATGAAAAGGGACTTCCCTGGTGGTCCAGTGGTTAACAATCCACCATGCAATGCACAGGATGTGGGTTCAATCCTTCGTTGGGGAACTAAGATCCCACATGCCACAGAGCAACTAAGCCCACGCTGCAGCTGAGCCTACGCCTCACAACTAGAGAGTCCGTAAGGAAAGCTCCTGCATGATGTGGCTAAGACCTGACACAGCAAACTAAAATAATACATAAGTATTTTTTTTAAAATATCAAAGAACTTAATGTCAGACTAGGGCATGATTTAGAAAATGCAGCTCATACATTTTCAAAGGGAAATTATGTAGAATTTGTTTATAATTTTATTAAATCAGTCCAAACATTCTACATTTTTGTGCCTTAGGATCATAGAAGCTTTATTCAGTGAGAGTAAATTCAATGAATTACTGGCATGCTTCTCAATAAGTCATACTAAAGTGAATGTAGTCACATTTCTGTTATCATGACTTAATGGTCCTACTTATATTATATGGAACTTTAGGAAATAAGTCTGGTCACCTCCTGGCCTACTCCTAAATTTGGATATTTGAAATGGACAGTTACCACTTTTCCTTCCCCAAATTCTCTGTCCTCTTCAGTCTAAACATTACGAGCTGAAGAGTAAGCTCCATGAATTCAGGGGTTATGTCTATCTTTTTTGCTATTCTAGTTCCATGCTTAACTTGTTGTTAGGTACTTAGTAGGTGCTCAATACCCAGAGAAGACAATGGCAACCCACTCCAGTGTTCTTGCCTGGAGAATCCCAGGGACGGGGGAGCCTGGTGGGCTGCCATCTCTGGGGTCGCACAGAGTCAGACACGACTGAAGCGACTTAGCAGCAGCAGCAGCAGCAGCAGCAGCAGGTGCTCAATAAATACCTGTTGTGTGAAATAGTCTTTCTTTATACCGTACTTTGGGCTTCCCAGGTGGCACTGCTGCTGCTAAGTCGCATCAGTCGTGTCCGACTCTGTGCGACCCCATAGACGGCAGCCCACTAGGCTGCTCCATCCCTGGGACTCTCCAGGCAAGAACACTGGAGTGGGTTCCAGGTGGCACTAGTGGTTAAGAACTCACCTGCCAATGCTGGAGTCCTGAGGGATGTGGGTTTGATCCCTAGGTCAGGGAGATACCCTGGAGGGGAAATGGCAACACACTCCGGTATTCTTGCCTGGAGAATCCCATAGCTAGAGACCCTGGCGGGCTATAGCCCATGGGGTTGCAAAACGTCAGAGACAACTGAAGCGCCTTACGTAACCGGTACTTTTCCACCATACCGTAATGGGTACGGTATCCATTCCACCTCTGTTAAAATCCTACTCATTCTTAAAGAAGTATCTCTAAAGTAATATCATAGATGGGTGTTTCTATAAAACCCCAAGTCATAGCATACACATGTCCACACTTCACTTATTTTTGCTTCCATTTGCATTATACTCATAAATGTAAATGTATATTAGGGTAAACCATATAAAGTTATCAATATTCATTTAGAGGTACAAAATAGCAGTTTCTTATAATTCAATATCATATATTACTTATGATATATGTATATTTATAATCCCTGTTTTTTCAGCTGGATTAGAATGGTATGGTAGGGCCTATTTTGTAAAGCTTTGTCTTTTATAAAGTTTATAATACATGGCATTAACATAGAAGATGACAAATAAAAGCTTGTTCTGTAGGATTGTAGCCATTCATCTGACTAAATTTGGGTAACTGAAATGTAGTGAGACATACTGATGATGTTTTTATTTGGAATACTTCATGAATAGACAATCTGAGACATGCATAAAGCATAATCTTCGGTAATAGTAGTGTGATTACTCTTATATATGGAATATGACTTTATATATGTAGTGTGATTACTCATATATGTAGTGTGAATACTCTTATATACACATTAAATACACACATCAAATCGATTGTTATTCTCTGTATAAAATAATTATTCTAAACTTAGTTCTCATATGCTGGGAAAGATTGAAGGCAGGAGGAGAAGAGGATGGTAGAGGATGAGATGGTTGGTTGGATGCATCACTGACTCAGTGGACATGAGTTTGAGCAAGCTTTGGGAGTTGGTGATGGACACAGAAGCCTGGGGTGCTGCAGTCCGTGGAGTCATGGAGTCAGACACAACTGAGTGATTGAACTGACTGAACTGAGTTCTCATTAACAGAGTGAATATTTTCTAAAGGAAGTTAGGTGGACTTTGTTTAAATTTTGATAAATGATGCATGTAATTTGGAAGCCCTATTTGAATTTTATTCCAAATTTTTAAATTTTATTCAGTGGAAATATTTCCTTTCCAGAATAGAGCTTTTAAGTTTTTAATATGTTTGTCAATGAAGATAAATGATTCTGAAACATGAATCAATTATTTGTTATTTGATTTCCTTCTCAGAGGTCCTTCTCTTAACACTGGAAACTAACAATTTTTCTTTTTGGTATGAGACCAGCCCCAAAATAAAAATAGAAAATTGGCAAGAATCCATGTAGTACATTGAGGCTTTTCCACCGAGTCAATCTGATAACTTGGCGAGAAAGTAGTTACCAGTTAGTGATAACAGAGTAGTAATTATCCCCAAATATATAGTTTCTCTTAATCTTCTTTTGTTACTGATCACAATAGATTTATCTTAATTTCACATTGACATTGTCTTTCAACACCTGGATTCATGTGGCCAACATAATCCCAGCTGCACTTATAAAAGTTGGTTGATCAGAGTTACAGAACTTGGATTTTGTTGCTTCATTTTGTTCTAGCATGAAAATAGTCTTGGCTGAGTGGATCATGGAAAAAGCAAGAGAGTTCCAGAAAAACATCTGTTTCTGCTTTATTGACTATGCCAAAGCCTTTGACTGTGTGGATCACAATAAATGTGAAAAAATTCTGAAAGAGATGGGAATACCAGACCACCTGACCTGCCTCCTGAGAAACCTGTATGCAGGTGGGGAAGCAACAGTTAGAACTGGACATGGAACAACAGACTGGTTCCAAATAGGAAAAGGAGTACGTCAAGGCTGTATATTGTCACCCTGCTTATTTAACTTCTATGCAGAGTACATCATGAGAAACGCTGGGCTGGAAGAAGCACAAGCCGGAGTCAAGATTGCCGGGAGAAATGTCAATAAACTCAGATATGCAGATGACACCATCCTTATGGTAGAAAGTGAAGAGGAACTAAAAAACCTCTTCATGAAAGTGAAAGTGGAGAGTGAAAAAGTTGGCTTAAACTTCAACATTCAGAAAATGAAGATCATGGCATCTGGTCCCATGACTTCATGGGAAATAGATGGGGAAACAGTGGAAACAGTGTCAGACTTTATTTTTTTGGGCTCCAAAATCACTGAAAATGGTGATTGCAGCCATGAAATTAAAAGACGCTTACTCCTTGGAAGGTGTATGACCAACCTTGATAGCATATTCAAAACAGAGACATTACTTTGCCAACAAAGGTCCATCTAGTCAAAGCTGTGGTTTTTCCAGTGGTCATGTATGGATGTGAGAATTGGACTGTGAAGAAAGCTGAGCACTGAAGAATTGATGCTTTTGAACTGTGTTGTTGGAGAAGACTCTTGAGAGTCCCTTGGACTGCAAGGAGATCCAACCAGTCCATCCTAAAGGAGACCAGTCCTGGGTGTTCATTGGAAGGACTGATGCTGAAGCTGAAACTCCAGTACTTTGCCCACCTGATGCGAAGAGTTGACTCATTGGAAAAGACCCTGATGCTGGGAGGGATTGGGGGCAGGAGGAGAAGGGGACAACAGAGGATGAGATGGCTGGATGGCATCACTGACTCGATGGATGTGAGTCTGAGTGAACTCTGGGAGTTGGTGATGGACAGGGAGGCCTGGTGTGCTGCGATTCATGGGGTCACAAAGAGTCAGACATGACTGAGGGACTGAACTGAACTGAACTGAGTAATTTGGGCTCTCACTGTATATGAACCTGGCTTTTGTTTCCATTCTTTTCCTAACTTACAAACAAAAGTGAGTACTTGAAAAATTTGGGGCTACACGTTTAGATTCCTTTGTTTCTAATGTCATTGTCATGAAGTTTTTATTGTTGTTGTGTGTTTCATTATTCCAGGATTTGCAAAAATCAGTATTATAGATTCTGCACATACTGCAAAATGTCCTGACTATACCATATTTATAGAACTATATAATTTTAATTTAGTTTTATCCCATGGGGAAGATTTTTCACATTTGAGTTACATACTGTATAGAAAAAAGTAACACCAGTATTTTTAAAACCGATACAGCCCAGAACATGATTACAAAGGAAAAGCAAAAACACATCACACCTTTCAATGCAGTTTTAGCTAGCTGTGTTTCACTAGAGGAAAACAGAAATTTTCTAAAATTACATGCAGTTAGAGGTTTTAATGAATACAAAGCAATTCTCTCCTGCCAATTAATACTTAGGACAAGGTTACTTGTAATGCATTACTCCTTTTTCTTGCTACAACTAAGATGAAAGCATTGATTAATATAGTGTAATCAAGAATATGCATATAAGTAGATATATAAGTACAAACATATGCATATGTGTCTGAGTGTGTTTGTGTATATGCCTTTGTAAATTTTGAGAAGATCGAAAGCTACCCACCCCTAGGCTCACATAGAAACTGCAATAAGAAACAAGAGTCCAAGGACCATTCTTCACTAGATTACTTGCAACTCAAATAGGGCATTTCAGGAGCAAAACTAGTGATTGTGTTGCTATAGCAATTCTGCCATGTTCCCGGCAACCATGTATATGCCATAGCTTAGAGTTTTAATATGCCCACTTCAAAGTCAGAATAGCACAAGTGTTAAAAGCCATAATGTATTTTTAATCTAACCTTTGGCTAATATATGTGAAGATTTTAAAAAGTTTCTTGTTCCTTACTTTAATGGGAAGGAACATAATTAACAAGAATTCTGGGTTGTAATATGAAATGGATTTATCATCTTAAGAAAGTTTAAGAAACGATTTCAGCTTAAAAAGAGGGTTAATTTCCTAAATAGCATGGCTTTCTCTCAAAATTTAGCTGTCCTTTTTTGGTGTCTTTACCTATTGTGCTAAATATAAATAAACCTGGTTCATAATTATGCAATAACAACCAGGTTGTTGTCCTTATTCTGTGATGTCACAAATTGTTATCTGTTCTATTTGAGGCTCTGTATCTATCACTAAACCTTCCTATCTGATATTCTCCCAATAATTGGCTCAGAATTTTCTTTCTCCTCACCCCAAATCTTTGGGGCATTTTAAAAAACAGAATAGAGATTTTTTAGTCTAAAATGCTACAATAACAATGAATAGTGTGTGCATGCTCACTCACTCACTCACTCGCTCATCCTATGGACTGTACCCCAACAGGCTCCTCTGTGCATGGATTCTCCAAGCAAGAATACTAGAATGGGTTGCCATTTCCTTCTCCTGGGGATCTTCCAGACCCAGGGATCGAACCCAAGTGTTTTAGGACTCTCGCATTGCAGGCAGATTCTTTACCACTGAGCCACCAATTACCTAATGCTAAAACTTGAGGAGAGAGGCCTTTACTTGCTCTGGAGTCTTTATAGACTTCTCACTCAAATACCATCAATCCAGAGTCATCCCTTAGAGATTTTCAGAGTCCCCTTGGGGATACCTGTTGAAATAACTACTCTTGCCAATTCCTCTGAAAAGTACTATTTGGTTATACAAAACCAGCATGTATAACATGAGAACTACAATTAGCAAAATATTAGAATCTGGCAAAAAATGCAAGCACAGCACACAGAAGTGTAATATCTAACAGTGAAAAACAGTTCAGATTAGGGAAGTCTTGGACTCATTCCTAATTTCATTGAGAGTTCAATCTGATTTTAAAAATCTGTTTTGAAAGAAATCTCCAAGAATATGAAAGCAAGAGCAACAAGGACCTATTAGGGCATTTGGCTGTCAACTCGGGCTGCATTTGACAATCACCAATGGGGGATTTTGGAAAATACCTATGTCCTGGCCTCACCCCCAGAGAGAATGGTTTAATTGGAAACAGGGCATAGCTTTTTCTTTACTTGTTCTAAGCTCACTAGTAATGCTAATATACAACCAGGCTTGAAAACTGGACATGATAAAACAGGCTTGTAAAAATGCAGCATAGAGGAGGTACATAGACTTTCTATTCGAAAACTATGACCCAGACACTTGTGTTGTAACTAGAGATAAGACTAAGACCTGATGCACTGAAGGAGATCACAGTCTAGAGAGGACAAAATAGAAGAGGGTAAAGAGAGAGTGAAAAAGATTTTGCTTTACCATTTGCTTGGGTTCTCCTTTCATTATGAGAATAAATTCGTGAAACCCCTTGATATTTCCCTGGTATAGAGTTACATGGTAGAGAGCCCCTGCTTTCTTCAATATCCTTTCGCCTGTCTCTGCCTATTAAACTTCTCAGGCTGAGAGATAGCAGCCTCCTGAGGGAAGAGGGGGAACTCTAGGGCTTGAGTGAATTAAAATTTAGCTGGAAAAACCCAGGGGAATGGTCTGTACAAGGCAATTCCAGGAATGGCAGGGAATGAATGACATGCCTCTTTTTATAGCTACCACCTTGATGATCCCAGACAACGATGCCCTCTGTATGAAATGGTGTTAGTGACTAAAAGCCTACCTCCCCACACCCATTCCATGGGACATTTGTGAAACCAGAAAAACACCGCATGGCAGACAGCTTTTCCTCACCTTTTTGCTCCATTAGATTCTTGAGTCTAGTCTTCGAATGTAGAGACAGTGAATGCCCTTAGTCATTGTGTTAGTTTCCTAGGGCTGTCACAATAAATTAGTATGAAATTCATAGCTTAAGACATAGAAATGTAAAAGTGTTAGTCTCTCAGACCCGTTGTGTCCAACTCTTTCAACCCCATGGACTGTAGCCCACCAGGCTCTGTCCATGGGATTCTCCAGGCAAGAATACTGGAATGGATAGCCATTCTCTTCTCCAGGGGATCTTCCAGACCCAAGGATTGAACCCAGGTCTCCTGCATTGCAGGCAGATTCTTTACCATCTGAGTCACCAGGGAAGCTCAGAAATGTATTCTTTTACAATTTTGGAAACTAGGAGGCTGAAATCAAGCAAAGCCATACTCCCTCTGGGAACTCTAGAGGAAAATCTGTTCCTTGTCTCTTCCAGCTCCTGCTGGGGGCCTTGGCAATCCTGGGGTTATGGCTCCATCGTTTAATCTCTGCCTCTGTCTTCACATCACTTTCTCTTTGTCTTCTCTGTATGTCTCTTATAAAGGCATTTATCACTAGATTTAGGGCACACCTGGATAATTTATGGTATCAAAATCCTTAATGTAGTTATATCTGCAAAGACCCTCTTACCAAATAAAGTAACATTCACTTGTTCTGGGGATTCATATGTGGACATAACTTTGTTAGGGGCCACCATTTACTATAATCACCAAACATCTGTCAAGAAAAAATCACTTTATGTGACAGTTCCAAAGAGCAGCAGACCTTAACAGACAGCACACCAAGGAAATATATAGATGGCAAGTAAGCATATGAAAAGATGCTCCATGTCGTATGTCATCAGGGAAATGCAAATTGAAACAATGAGATGCCACTATGAATCTATTCAAATGGCCAAAATTCAGAACACTGCAACACCAATGAACGTGCACTCTTATTTATTTATGGTTGGAAAGAAAAATGGTACAGCCACTTGGAAGACAATTTAGCAGTTGTTTTACAAAACAAAACATACTCTTACCATATGCTATAGCCATCACACTCCTTGGTATGTACCTAAAGGAGTTGAAGACTTATGTCCACACAAAAACTTGGATGTTCATAGTAACTTTATTCATAATTGCCAAGACTTGGAAGCAACCCAGATGTCCTTCAGTAGGTGAATGGATAGATAAACTTTAGTCCATCCAGACAACAGAATATTATTCAGTGTTAATAAAAAAAGAAAAGCTTTCATGTTATGAAAAGATATGGAGGAATTTTAAATGCATATTACTAGGTGAAAGAAATCAATCTGGGGACTTCCCTGGTGGTCCAATGGCTAAGACTAAATGCTCCCAGTGCAGGGAAAGTGAAAGTGAAGTCTCTCAGTTGTGGCCAACTCTTTGCAACCCCATGGACTGTAGCCTGCCCTACTCCTCTGTCCATGGGATTTTCCAGGCAAGAATACTGTAGTGGGTTACCAATTCCTTCCCCAGGGGCTCGTCCCAACCCAGGGATCAAACCCAGGTCTCCTGCATTGCAGGTAGACTCCTTGCCATCTGAGCCATCAGGGAAGGGGGCCCAGGTTCAATCCCTGGTCAGGAAGCTAGATCTCACATGCCACCACTAAGAGTTTGCATGCTGCAACTAAAGGTCTCTCATGCTGCGAAGATGGAAAATTCAAAGTGCCACAACTAAGACCTAGAGCAGACAAATAAATACATTTTTTTGTATTTTTGTATTTTATTAGAAAATACAATTTTCTAATAAAATTAGAAAAGAAGTTAATCTGAAAATGCTTCATGTAAGATGTCAACTGTTTAACATTGGGAAAAAGGAAAACTATGGAGACAGTGGGGCTTCCTAGGTGGCACCTTGTGGTAAAGAACCCACCTGCCAATGCAGGTTAGATGTAAGAGACGGGGGTTCAATCCTTGGATCAGGAAGATCCCCTGGAGGAGAGCACGGCAACCCACTCCAGCATTCTTGTCTGCAGAATCCTATGGACTGAGAAGCCTGGCAGGCTGCAGTCCATAGCATTGCACAGAGTTGGACATGACTGAAGCAACTTAGCACACACATGGAGACAGTAAAAAAAAAAAAAAAAATAGTGGTTGTCAGGGGAGGGAAGGATGAATAGTTGGAGCACAGGATTTTTAGGTCAGTGGAACTACTCTGTATCACACTATAACAATGGATACATATTAATACATTTGTCCAAATCCATGGAATATACAACACCAAGAGTGAACCTTAGTATGAACTATGGACTTTGGGTGATGGTATGTCAGTGTAGGCTCATCGGTTGTAAAAAAAACAAGAATGTACTACTCTGGTGAGGAGTGTTGATAATAGGGAAGGCTATGTATGTGTGGGAGCAGGACGTATATGAGAAATTTCTGTACCTTTCTTTCCATTTTGCAGGGGATCTAAAACTGCTCTATAAAATTGTATTAGTCTATTAAATCCCATGACCAAAAAAGGCCATGATAGTGGAGACATGAGTAGGGGAGGTGGGGGCTGAAAGAGAAGGCGCTTACCTGGCTGTCTTCCCTCATTTAGTCAATGTTTCTGAGTCAACTGTACATGTAACTGGCAATGAAAGCATTTCCTCATGTTCTTTACCAGCTTTCTGAAGCTTCCCCCAATCTGCTCCGTTGTGTTGTGGGCCAGATGCGGGGAAAGAGATGCACAACCAGGTTCCTGCATCCTCACTTTCCTAGTGCCTCAGCATCCTTGCCAGCCTCTGTGCTCTAACAGTTGGCCTGTCTCACAGAGACCTAAAAATTCTCAGAGCCATGTTTCTCATGAAAGTTCTTTCCCTGTAGAGTTGCCAAAACTAAATCGAAATAGCCAACACAACCAAAAGAGTTGCACTTGATAATCTTCTACACACACACACACACACACACACACACTTTTGCTTGGCCCAGCAACACAAATGGGAATGTAAACACGTTGTTAATGCAGTTGCTCTCAGTTGGCTTCCCAGATGGCTTAAGTTCAATAGATTTTTCCCCCTGATTTCCTCAGCTTCTCCTAGCAAGTGCTAAACAGCCATTATGCCTTTTCCTGCACATTGAGATTCATCTGCAGCTACTAAACTGCTTCCAAAGTGCTTCAATTTTGCATGAGTGCTTAGCTGGGGACTGGGAGACATTACCCAGTGCTGAAGGCCCAGATCGTTAGAAAGAGCATGTAAATCCTCTGAACCAGAAATAAAAAGTGCAGAGATTTCCTTTGTGAAGTCCCAACTGCAGCTTCATGTAAAACATGAACCTTTGGCAACATTTTTTGTGTTTCCTTTTACTTTCCCAATGTTAATTTTGCCCCCCCCCCCTTTTTTTAACTTTGGCATATGTGTTCTCATTTTTTTTTAACACAAATTTACTTCATAGTCAGGAACATGTGCTGTCATTATTTCTCTTCTTAGGATACCAGAGCCGTCTTCACTTTTAATAATGATGGAACTTCAAAGTATTGCTAAGGGCTCACCCACATGACAGATTTTTTAAACAAACCTAAAACCAGCTTTGAGGGGTGGGTTGAGATTTATGAGATATGTGCTGGGGACATCAATCTATAATCTATATTATTTAAGTATAGATGTAGGAAGTGTACAGATACTGGGCTATGGAGAAAGGTCGGGGCAAGACTCAAAAGGGAATTATGAAAAGATTAATGAGAAAGAGGTGATTGTGTTCCTCTCATTTTTCAATAGGTGCATCCCTTATATATTATTACCTAAAGGTCTTATTTGTGTTTTTCAAAGTGAACATATCTTTATCTGTACTTGATCTATGTTTCCATCTCTGCTGTCCTCCCAGCCTGCTTGTCAGACCATCTCACCGCAGATTAGAAGCGAGCATGTGGTCAGCTGGAGCAGTGCCTATGAGAGGGTGGCAGAGTAGGATTGGGACGCTGAGAGTCCTGCAGTTCTGCCTGCTGGGGGGCTGGGCCCCTGACATAAGCCTGTGGAGTTGTGACAGGAGCATTTATTATGGGAAGGATCACTCTCCACCCTCATTCGGTATTTCTTTTGCAGTAGAATTTGGTGAACAGTTATGAGAACATTTTCCTTCTTTGTCAATAGTGTATCCATCCAAGAGTAATAAACCAGGCTCCTTTTACATGACTGCTCTGTGACTATTTCTCTTTTTCCATAATAGCTCAGTCTATCTTTCCTTTAAGATTCCGATGAGATGCATTTATGATGAGATACAGCAGTTCACTATCTCTACACATATTTCCAAGGACATTTATTAACCACTGATTTATTCAACGCTGCATTTGCCAGTGGAATCTGACAAAAATGTGACTAAATGGGCTTATAATAGTGTATGAAGGAAGTGCATCCCAACTTGGAAGTAAGAAGAAAGTACTAGACGAATGATATGCATGTAAATAAGCGTAGTGCCGTAAGGTGCATATGTGTACTGTCTATATAACATGCACACTTTATGCTGAAGCCCAGTTTTGTTTGTCAGCATGTTGTATGTATCCTTTAGACTGAATGGTCCTGTCCATTAATTTAATTCTACTAAAAACATGGCTAATCATGAAAATGTTATCATCTTTATTAGTGTTATCATCACAGAATATGGTTTATTGTGATTCCACACTTTTTGTCACTGAGCTGCATGTGTTAAATAGCCAGCATTCCTGTTCTCCCACAGAGATTGTTTATCCACTAGCTTATGTAGCCTTTGAAGGGAATACATTTATAAGAGAAAGGAAAAAGAACAAAACTTTGCCTGGAGATATGAACAGACACATGATTGAAGCTGTTTGTTCAGTTGGCAGTATTATACAGTTACATAAATATCTCAGGGAATCGGAGCTTGTGGTGGGAAGCAGTCATGTTTCCTTCTTTCTTTTTCTTTGTGGTGCTAGTGCAGAATGGCCACGAAGACATTACAAATTATACACAGAATCAGGCATTATTCTTACATTATTTCAAGTTTTAGTTGCCCTATCTCTTGTGAAAACATCAAAATAAAATGTTGGACTATAAAAAAAATTGTGACAGTCACTAAACATTATAACCTAGATTTTCACATCAATTTCAACAGTTTTTAGAAATAGTACTTTGAAAAACTGCAAGCATACCATTTGAAAACATTTTTGTTACATAAAAGCAAATTATACTCTTTTATAGCATTTGGGGCATAATATTAAAATTACATTCAGATATATGAGAAAAAATTAGTAGAAATTCTTCTCTATGTATATAACAAGATGTTGCCAAATATTTTTAAAAATTTCATTATTTGGAGCTAAGCACTGAATCATGGTTTAAAAAAACAAAGTATTGTGAAATTGATAAGTATTTTGTTCACTCATTTATCCAATACTCATATATGAAAATCTACTGTGTGCCAGGCATATTATGATCTGTATCATTTAAGTCTGTATTATACTAGGCTACAGAGGGTATGGCAACCCACTCTAGTATTCTTGCCTGGAGAAACCCATGGACAGGAGCCTGATGGGCTACGGTCCATAGTGTCAGAAAGAGTCAGACACAACTTAAGCAACTTAGCATGCACACACAGTAACAATTATACCTTTCCAACGATACAGTTGGAAGCTCAAACACGATAGAACAGTCTGCATAACAGTCCCAGGAAAATGCCCTTGGTTGTAGGGCAGCACTGTACTCTTTGGTCAGGCTTGGACCCAAACTCCTTCCCTCTTGTGGCTCTGCTGTTCTCTAAGGCTTCATCTTCTGCATCCTCCCAGCAGAAAGGGAAAGACAGCAAGGAGGACATTCACCAGCTTCTTCAATATCTTGGCCAAGAAGATGTACACGTTCCTTCCACTCACATTATATTGACCATAACTTTTAAAAGGAAGCTAGAAAATGTGGTCTCATTGTGTTCTTCGGAAGATATGAGGAGCCATCAGTCTTTGCCAAAGTCTTCCTACAAAATACTTTGTTTTACCTGTGGCGGATTCATTTTGATATTTGGCAAAACTAATACAATTATGTAAAGTTTAAAAATAAAATAAAATTTAAAAAAAAAAGAAAATGTGATGGAGAGAAAAAAATAATAAAAATAAAAATAAAATAAAATTTAAAAAATAAAATAAAATAAAATTTTCTTTTGATCTAGAAAGAGTCTGGTGAAATACACTGAAAAAGAACAATCTAAGAAAATGAGAAATTTAATGCCCTTTGTAAAGTAACTCATGATGATAGCCAGTTCAGTTCAGTTGCTCACTCATCCATGCCTCCCTGTCCATCACCAACTCCTGGAGTTTACTCAAACTCATGTCTATTGAGTTGGTGATGCCATCCAACCATCTCATCCTCTGTTGTACCCTACTCCTTCCACCTTCAATCTTTCCCAGAATCAGGGTCTTTTCCAATGAGTCAGTTCTTTGCCTCAGGTGGCCAAAGTATTGGAGTTTCAGTTTCTGCATCAGTCCTTTCAATGCATATTCAGGATTTATTTCCTTTAAGACTGAATAGTTTGATCTCCTTGCAGTCCAAGGGACTTTCAAGAGTCTTCTCCAACATCACAGTTCAAAAGCATCAATTCTTCAGCTCTCAGATTTCTTTATACTCCAACTCTCACATCCATACATGACTACTGGAAAAACTATAGCTTTGAATAGATGGACGTTTGTTGGCAAAGCAATGTCTCTGCTTTTTAATATGCTGTCTAGGTTGGTTATAACTTTTCTTCCAAGGAGCAAGTGTCTTTTAATTTCATGGCTGCAGTCACCATCTGCAGTGATTTTGGAGCCCCCTAAAAATAAAGTCTCTCACTGTTTCCATTGTTTCCATCTATTTGCCATGAAGTGATGGGACCAGATGCCATGATCTTCGTTTTCTGAATGTTGAGCTTTAAGCCAATTTTTTCACTCTCCTCTTTCACTTTCATCAAGAGACTCTTTAGTTCTTTGCTTTCTGCCATAAGTGTGGTATCATCTGCATATCTGAAATTATTGATATATCTCCTGGCAATCTGATTCCAGCTTCTGCTTCTTCCAGCCCAGCATTTAGCATGATTTTCTCTGCATATAAGTTAAATAAGCAAGGTGACAATATACAGCCTTGACGTACTCCTTTTCCTATTTGGAACCAGTCTGTTGTTCCATGTCCAGTTCTAACTTTGCTTTCTGACCTACATACAGATTTCTTAAGAGGCAGGTCAGGTGGTCTGGTATTCCCATCTCTTTCAGAATTTTCCACAGTTTATTGTGATCCACACAGTCGAAGGCTTTGGCAATGTCAATAAAGCAGAAATAGATGTTTTTTCTGGAGCTCTCTTGCTTTTTCAATGACCCAGCAGATGTTGGCAGTTTGATCTCTGGTTCCTCTACCTTTTCTAAATCCAGCTTGAACATCTGGAAGTTTACAGTTCACATACTGTTGAAGCCTGACTTGGAGAATTTTGAGCATTACTTTGCTAGCATGTGAGATGAGTGCAATCGTGCGGTAGTTTGAGCATTGTTTGGCATTGCCTTTCTTTGTGATTGGAATGAAAACTGACCTTTTCCAGTCCTGTGGCCACTGCTGAGTTTTCCAAATTTGCTGGCATAGTGAGTGCAGCACTTTCACAGCATCATCTTTTAGGATTTGAGATAACTCAACTGAAATTCCATCACCTCCACTAGCTTTGCTTGTAGTGATGCTTCCTAAGGCCCACTTGACTTTGCATTCCAGGAGGTCTGGCTCTAGGTGAGTGATCACACCATGGGAATTATCTGGGTTATGAAGATCTTTTTTTGTACAGTTCTTCTGTGTATTCTTGCCATCTCTTCTTAACATCTTCTGCTTCTGTTAGGTCCATACCATTTTTGTCCTTTATTGAGCCCATCTTTGCATGAAATGTTCCCTTGGTATCTCTAACTTTTTTGAAGAAAATTGTTTCTAAGGCAAACCATTCAATATCACAGTAATCCAAGTCTATGCCCCAACCAGTAATGCTGAAGAAGCTGAAGTTGAACAGTTCTATGAAGACCTTCTAGAACTAACACCCCCAAAAGATGCCCTTTTCATCATAGGGGACTGGAATGCAAACATAGGATGTGAAGAAATACCTGGCAATTTGGCAATACAAGGCAAATTTGTCCTTGGAGTACAGAATGAAGCAGGGCAGAGGCTAATAGAGTTTTGCCAAGAGAACACACTGATCATAGCAAACACCCTCTTCCAACAACACAAGATACAGCTCTACACATGGACATCACCAGATGGTCAATATTGAAATCAGATTGATTATATTCTTTGCAGCCAAAGATGGAGAAACTCTATACATTCAGCAAAAACAAGACCAGGAGCTGACTGTGGCTCAGATCATGAACTCCTTATTGCCAAATTCAGACTTAAATTGAAGAAAGTAGGGAAAACCACTAGATCATTCAGGTATGACCTAAATCAAATCCCTTATGACTATACAGTGGAAGTGAGAAATAGATTCAAGGGATTAGATCTAATAGACAGAGTGCCTGAAGAACTATGGACAGATGCTCCTGACATTATACAGGAGGCAGGGATCAACACCATCCCCAAGAAAAAGAAATGCAACATGGTTATCTGAGGATACTTTACAAATAGCTGTGAAAAGAAGAGAAGCCAAAGACAAAGGAGAAAAGGAAAGATATACCCATTTGAATGCAGAGTTCCAAAGAATAGCAAGGAAAGATAAGAAACCCTTCCTTAGTGATGATAGCCAAGAAAAGTGAAAGTGAGGTCACTCAGTCCTGTCTGACTCTTTGTGACCCCATGGACTGCCACCCTGCTTATTTAACTTATAACAGAGTACATCATGAGAAATGCTGGGCTAGATGAAGCACAACCTGGAATCAAGATTGCCAGGAGAAATATCAATAAACCTCAGATATGCAGATGACATCACCCTTATGGCAGAAAGCGAAGAACTAAAGAGCCTCTTGATGAAAGTGAAAGAGGAGAGTGAAAAAATTGGCTTAAAACTCAACATTCAGAAAACTAAGATCATGGCATCTGGTCCCATCACTTCATGGCAAATAGGGAAACAGTGGAAACAGTGAGAGACTTTATTTTGGGGGGCTCCAAAATCACTGCAGATGGTGACTGCAGCCATGAGATTAAAAGATGCTTGCTCCTTGGAAGAAAAATTATGACCAACCTGGACAGCATATTCAAAAGCATAGACATTACTTTGCCAACAAAGATCCATCTAGTCAAGGCTATGGTTTTTCCAGTAGTCATTTATGGATATGAAAGTTGGACTATAAAGAAAGCTGAGTGCCAAAGAATTGAAGCTTTAGAACTGTGGTGTTGGAGTAGACTCTTGAGAGTCCCTTGGACTGCAAGGAGATCCAACCAGTCCATCTTAAAGGAGATCAGTCCTGTGTGTTCATTGGAAGGACTGATGCAGAAGCATCCAATACTTTGGCCACCTGATGCAAAGAGCTGACTCATTTGAAAAGACCCTGATGCTGGGAAAGATTGAAGACAGGAGGAGAAGAGGTTGACAGAGGATGAAATTGTTGGATGGCATCACCAATTCAATGCACATGAGTTTGAGTAAACTCCTAGAGTTGGTGATAGACAGGGAGGCCTGGCGTGTTGCAGTCCCTGGGATCACAAAGAGTCAGACACAACTGAGCGACTGAACTGGACTGTAGCCCACCAGGCTCCTCCGTCCATGGGATTTTCAAGGCAAGAGTGCTGGAGTGAGTTGCCATTTCCTTCTCCAGGGGATCTTCCCAACCCAGGGATCAAACCCAGGATGATAGCTAAGTAAGGACTAAAAATCAGGTCTTTTGCCTTTAGGTCTAGTATTCTATATTTTCTATATTTAGCTCTTTCTGTCAATAAAGAATTTCATACCATAGAAAACAGTGATCCAAAATTCATTTGACTTGATAACTATTTTAATATCACTGTGATTTCTTAAAAATTTCTTAAAAAGTTAAAGAAAAATTTCTTTTAAATTCAATTTCTTGTTTTCCTGTTGAAGGAGCTCTATCAATGATATTGTAGAAGGACATCTAATACTCATTTCCTATTCTTTCCTTCCTGGGCACAGACGAGTACTACAGGTCCTGCATTCTTGCCATGCAACTTGGCCAAGTGAATCTTCTTTTCCATGGGCTATGAGTGAGTTATGTGAATGTCCAAGCCAAGCATTTTAAGAGCAGGTGTGAGCTCTCTGTGCTGTCTTCTCGTTGCTTGGGGACCCTGGTAGCCATGGCTGAAAAGACATAGGTTGCAGATAGATGCAGCCTGGATTACTAAGAAAGCTGAGATAAAATAGCTGCCCTGCAGAATTCTGTGATGGAAAATAGATTTTAATTTTGTAAAGCCTCTAAAATGAGAGGCATTGTTTAGTACACAGCATGACATAAACTGTTTAGCTTCTAAAATTATGTTAGGCTAGTCTTGTATTAAGGGTTTACTCTGCCAAGAGTTTTACATGTATCACCTTATATAATCATTAAAATAACCCACTGAGTTAGGAATTTTAATTCACACTTTCTCATTGAGGTAAGTGTTATTTAGTGAGGTAGAGGAATTTTCTGAAAGTCATACATCTGGTCACTGGATGAACTAGAATTTGAACCAAGTACTTCACCAAAGATCATACCCTCAATTAGGTTAATTGCCAAGGATTTACTAAACTTAAGGTTTTACTGGCCTACCTGTAGCAGTATTGTCCTCTGGAATTCTAGGTTTGGTAAACCTTTGGATTATAAAAGTTCCAATAAACCTTTGGTTTATCAGAAACTAAGTCTATGCAACTTAGAATCAGCAGAAGATCAAAGAGACAGTCTCTATAGGAAAAAAAAAAAGGAAAAAAGTTAAAGTGCTTTATGCTTATTCTCATTATTGTATTAAATCATCTCTTCCTTTGAAATAGCAAAAGAAATATTTGAGGCAAGGATCTCAGAATATATAGAAGTATTTTGGAACTATCAGAACAAATAGTTATTTCTCAATTAGAATTAAAAAGTTAAAATTGAAAATTGGTGTTTCAGCCAAAGTTGAATACATACTATTAGCTTGGAAATATGAAATGCTAGTATTTTTCATCTCTACTTAGAATTTCACAAGTTAAATTTTTTCCTTCTTTTTGTAAATTGATTCCTTCTCACATACTTGATTTTTTTTTTTTTAAGGATAAGAAAAAGGGATCTCATTGGTGCATGCATATGTTCTCAGTCGTTTCCATCATGTTAGACTCTTTGTGACCCCATGGACTGTAACCCGCCAGGCTTCTCTGGTCATGGGATTCTCCAGGCAAGAATACCAGAGTGGATTGCCATGCCCTTCTCCAGGGGATCTTCCCGACCCCGGGATTGAACCCACGTCTCCTATAGTGGCAGGTTGATTCTTTACCCACTGAGCCACCTGGGAAGCCCATCTCATTGGCACTTGATCTGTATTTACTCAGCTCTTACTGGAGGCTCAACAATTTTGGAGGCTCTAAAAAGCATTACAGTAACTCCACTTTTGTTCCCCATTGTTAGTGCAATTACCAAAGGACATTCAAAATTTAAATCATAGTTGTGTCTGAGTATGTCTTTCTGGCTAGGATAGGAGGTACAACCGCCACCATGACTGAAAGTCCCTTTCCTCTAAGATATAAGCGGACACAATCACATATCTTTTAAATAAGTATATCATAGTGTCCTGGGGGAAATATTATTTCATTAATTCAACAAATAATTATTGCCTACCTACAATGTGTGCCAAGGATTATTCTAGATCACAGCAACATCAGATAGCAAACAAAAATTTGTACCCTGATGGAACTCACATCCCAGTTGGAAAGTGAGAAGATGTAATTAAGTTCGTCAATTTTAAGTCTTCTCTAAACAGTGAATGTTTGCTTATTCTGCCCCAAATTAGTCAGAACTAGCCTAGTTAGTTATTCCCATTCAGTTGCTTAGTGTCCTTGTTTTACCTGGTGGTTGGATTGGGACGTAAGTAATGCCTAATGGGTGAGCTATGCAAGTTCCTTGGTTACGGAAACCAGTAGACTTTTCACTTACCCATCAGGGTAGCTCCCCTCTATCTGTGCTCTGATATAATAGGGACCTTGGGGGTGAGTAAAGTCCTAGGTGACTGGGCTGAAGGACAGGAAACTTAAAGGCTAATCACTCGAACTTGTTCCTGCTGTTCAGATTCCATTTCTAAACAATCATAGCCACATCTACATTGTGCTGGACAGTTGACATCCCCACCCAGACTGAACTCTGTCAGCTCTGTTGAAAATTTCCCAAAGCAGCCATGTCTTTCTCATATGGGTTTGTAACTAACACAATTTCCAGTTAGGGTGTTCTCCCCCTCTCTTAAGACTGTGTTAGTACTTGCAATGATAATTTTGTTAATAAAACAGAGTTTTATTCTCAGTTGTTATTCTTTTATACTTTAAAAGAATTTTATCGATTTTAAGAACTTTTGTAGCCTTTAGTCCGTTTCTTTTCTCACCACCCAATAAAACAAATAAATTCTTAACTTCATTTTACAAGTTAGGAAACCAAGGGTTGATGAATTTAAGATTTTCCAAAAGTCAAATAGTAAATACTGAGCAGGAATTTATTTTCTTAACTAAATAAATCACTAAGTGGCTGTGTATTAGACAAGTATTTAAAAAAATATCTTAAAGGGCTTCCCAGATGGCACTAGTTGTAAAGAACCTGCCTGCCAATTCAGGAGACTTGAGATACAAGTTTGATCCTTGGGTTGGAAAGATCCCCTGGAGGAGGAAAATGGCAACACACTCCAGGATTCTTGCCTCAAAAATTGCATGGACAGAGGGCTATAGTTCATGGAGTCGCAAAGAGTCAAGACACAACTGAAGCGACTCAGCACAGACAAGTATTTGTCTAACCCTCCAGTTGTAATAATAATTGTCCTGCATGAGTTGAATTTTTCCCAAAAAGTGAGCAATTTTAATTTGATTTTAAAGTTTTTTTTTAAAGAAAATAAATGCACTGCTTTTAAAATAAATAAGTAGCTGTCCCCAGTAACCTACATGTGAACTATTGTAAGTGGCGATCACTCCAGAGGTGATAGCACTTAATGCTTGTTTCTAAATCATTTGGGATAAGAAAACAAATAAAAGCCTGACAGTAGGACCGATTATTATTCTGATAATTGTACCTGATTTTTATTGTCAGGCTGTTTTCAGAGGGTCACCAAGAATATTGCTTTTAACACATGATTAATGACTTCATGTAAGATCATAGTTCTGAAAACAAATTTTGTGATGATAATTAAAATTACGAAAATTCAATGTAAATAAATCAGATTAGTTTTCTTTATTTAGTAAACCATATTAATTAATCTCTCTAAAGCAGATGTCATTTTTAAAATGTCATTCGCCACTGTACAATTTTCACAAGCTCCTTCCCCATAAAACAGTCTTCTCTAGCTGCCATACATGGCTCTCCAGGAACCTCTCTTCTGGTCTTATTTCTTACTTAATTCATGTAAACTATTCTGCATTGTGATCTCCATGTTTTTTCTCCTCTGCCATTTGGCTTCTTGCTGTTCTCTCCTCTTCAAGTATCTTTGATTCATCTCTAAATTTTTAAACCCAAACCATGCTTCAACATCAAATTCAAATATTCTATTCCCCAGGTTTTCCCTGATCTCTCCTTCAAAAACTATTTCATTGTAGCTTTCTTTATGGGGTTTTTGGAACTTTCCAAACAGTGGATTACTTTTATTCTATATATCAACATCTGGAGAAGGCTAAGCAAAACCACATTGAAAGCCATGCTGAAATGGGGTTCTTTGTTTACATTGACTACAGGGTTCTATGGCTTAATAAATTAGGGGGAATGTTAAGTAAGTAAGTGTTAGTTGCTCAGTGGTGTCCAACTCTTTGTGTTCCCATGAGTTGTAGCCAGCCAGGCTCCTCTGTCCATGGAATTCTCCAGGCAAAAGTACTGGATTGGGTTGCCATTCCCTTCTTCAGGGTATCTTCCTGACCCAGGGATCAAACCTGGGTCTCTTCTCTTCTTGCAGGCAGATTCTTTACCATCTGAGCCACCAGGGAAGCCTGAGGAGAATGTTGGCAGTCCAAATTAAACCCACTTCTTTATGGCAGAACTCCTTACCAATGCCTTTTGTATACTAATGGCATTCCAAGTTTCTAAGAGAATGTTGTATTAAGCAGAAATTCCCAAACTTACTTGAGCAGAAACCACTTTTTCTAGGCACAGTTGAGGAATATTGTTGTAGTGAAAGGAATTGGGACTTTGGATTCAGACAACTGTGGTTCTGAATCCTGGTTTCAGTAGTTATTGGCTGTGTGAACAGTTGTTTAAATTCCCACCTCCATACCTTACCCATGTTATAGTTTTAACAATATTAATCCCAAGAATTATTATGCAGATTAACTGAGACCCATGGTAGATGCTCATTAAATACCAGTTACCTTTAGTGTTCTGCTGCTGCTGCTAAGTCACTTCAGTCGTGTCCGACTCTGTGCGACCCCATAGACGGCAGCCCACCAGGCTCCTCCGTCCCTGGGATTCTCCAGGCAAGAACACTGGAGTGAGTTTCCATTTCCTTCTCCAATGCAGGAAAGTGAAAAGTAAAAGTGAAGTCGCTTAGTCGTGTCCGACTCTTAGCGACCCCATGGACTGTAGCCTACCAGGCTCCTCCGTCCATGGGATTTTCCAGGCAAGAGTACTGGAGTGGGGTGAGTTACAATTAAATTTACTTATTCCTAGGATTTAACACTACTTGGATTATAGCTATAACATACAAATCATTAATTCATTTAACATACATTAACTAGACAAATATTTGTTCCAAATACTATCCTGATGGATATACAATGCATTTGAGAGAGTCCCTTTACTCAGTAAACTACTGTTTTTATCTCTCATATTAGACAGAAGCAGAATCCATAACCATTTCATCTCCATGCCCATCTTGGAAGCTACTATGCATAAATCAGATGCTGAAGACCAATATCCACAGTAGAAAGTAACCCATAGGAGGACAGGGTCCTTATTGAGCTTCTTTACCACTGTGTCCTTAGCATATAATAGAGTCGCAACAAATACCTATTGCATGAAGGACTGGATGAAAGTATAATAAGGTCTATAATTCATAACTCCACAGTTAACTAATCTCCAATAACTCGTTATTATTCCCCACCATTATTGACAGAAATCTTTTTCTAAAAAATTTGTTAAAATTACCTCTATTGAAATTACTAATGAACTGCCTGAAATTGGGACAGAAAGGAATGCATGTAGTTAGATTTTGATAATTATTAACAATTCTGCTTTTAAAGAAAAATGTTGAATATATATATATTCAAATATATATAAAGTTTGATGTTTTAGGGAAAATATTTAGATGAGTAATGTATTTGCTATCTCAGTGGAATGTGCTTTGTGCTGTATCATGTTCTCACACAACTGCTTCTTTATAGTCTAAAGAACATTGACATACAAGAAGAGGTTAATTAGAGAAAGCATTTTAGTTCAGAGTTTCAATAGGTCTTTCATCACCAAAGTTAGGAATAAGAATTAACTGATGGGCCAAAACTGGTAGGATTAACTTCTGTCAGCTCATTTATACAACTCTATAAGGAAGATAAAATAGTTTATATACCCACCACTCCAATTATCCTTCATACCTGCAGCCCTAATTTGATGGTGGTGAGAAAGTCAAATCAAAAGTAGAAGCACTAAACTTCCCTGGTGGTCCAGAGGTTAAGAATCTGTCTGCCAATGTAGGGGACATGGGTTCAATCCATAGGTCCAGGAAGATTCCACATATGGCAAGACAGCTAAGCCCATGCACCACAGATATTGAGCCCTTGAGCTCTATCCTCCATGCTCTGCAACAAGAGAAGCCATCAAAGCCTGAGAAGCAATGAAAACTCAACACAACCAAAAATAAAATAAATTAATTAACTACATTTTTTTTAAAGGTAGGAACACTGGTTCTCCTTACAAGGATGTTATGACATCTAAACCTGACACTCCTGCAAAGAAAAGGGAAAAACAGTGTTAGCATTGTTGGCGTAAGTCATCTGTCACTCTCTTTTAATAGCATCTTATAATTAAAATTTGAAGTTTCAGAAAGGAAGATTGCATTTATCTGTGGTTGACATATATTAGGTTGATGCAAACGTAATTACAGTTTTGGACCATAATTTTAAATCATTACAACCTAGGCTTAAGCACATATTTATTAATAAAAATAGGAGCCATTAGAGTCAACACATTTTTGCTAGTGAGAAATAAGTTTATTCCTGTCATGTAAAACTCTGTGCCCCAGGTTTAGATGAACTTTTGGAAAGCATTTTCGGCCTCCTGCTGGTTATGGAAGCATTTTCCCTGCAAAAAGTTGTCGAGATGCTTGAAAATATGGTAGTCAGTTGGGAAAGGTCAGGTGAATATGACAGATAAGGCAAAACACTGTAGCCCAGTTCATTCAACTTTTGAAGTCTTGGCTGTGCAACGTGTGGCTGGGTATTGCTGGAGAGAAGAATAGGGCCCTTTCTGTTGACCAGTGCCATCGGCAGGAATTGCAGTTTTCAGTGCATATCAATTCGCTGAGCGTACTTCTTAAATATACTGGTTTCTCTGGAATTCAGAAAGCTATAATGGATCAGATGGACAGCAGACCACCAAAGAGTGACCATGCCCTTTTCTTGGTGCAAGTTTGGTTTGGGAGGTGCTTTGGAACTTCATCTTGCTGCAAGCACTGAGCTGATCACTGCCAGTGTCATATAAAATCTACCTTTTGTCACATGTTATAATCTGATGGAGAAATGGTTCGTTATTGTTGCGTGGAATAAGAGAAGACAACGATTCAAAATGAAAATTTTTTTGACTTGTGGTCAACTCATGAGGCACTCACTTATCAAGCTTTTTCCCCTCTCCAGTTTGCTTCAAATACTCAACGACCTCAACGTGGTCGACATTGGGTTCTTCGGCAATTTCTTGTGTAGTTGTGAGAGCATCAGCTTTGATGATGCTCTTGGTTGGTCACTGTTAACTCCTAATGGCCAGTCACTCCACTTCTCATCTTCAAGGCCCTCGTCTCCTTTGAGAAACTTCTGGAACCACCACTGCACTGTATGTTTGTTAGCAGTTCTGGACCAAAGGCATTGTCAATTTTACGAGTTGTCTCTGCTGCTTCATGAACCATTTTGAACAATACCTGTGGTGGATTCATTTTGATATTTGGCAAAACTAATACAATTGTGTAAAGTTTAAAAATAAAATAAAATTAAAAAAAAAAGAAAATCACTTGAATTTGTTTTTTGTTTAACATCATTTTCTAAAATAAATATAAAATACACAAGTTTAATGTTATTAGCAAAAAAACATAAAGTGAGAAATGCACATTAAAATGATGTATAACATAACCAGATTTATTTAAGAATGTATTCCAGTATCAAATGGCAAAGTTCAACAATGCAAAACCGCAATTACTTTTGCACCAACCTAATAGCTTTCTAGAACTGCTAGACATCTCTCCACTTCCAGATACATAATCCAATGCATATTTTTTTCTCAGCTCTAGATAAAACAAAAATATAAGGAACTAAAACACAGACCCTTATTGGACACAGAATGCCACACAGAACCAAATGACTAGAAATTATCACATACAAGGGAATCAAGTCAAACTATTACATAAAAGAACAAAATTCGTCCAAGAAAATCTCTTGAACCTCTCTGTCTCAGCCATGTTATTCCTTAACTTTCAGGAAAATTCATCCATATCACAAAGACAGTAAATGTAAGTTTAACAAAAACATTCATAATAAATCTAATACACTCAGATCACATCAGATCAGTCACTCAGTTGTGTCCGACTCTTTGCGACCCCGTGAATCACAGCACGCCAGGCCTCCCTGTCCATCACCAACTCCCGGAGTTCACTCAGACTCACATCCATCGAGTCAGTGATGCCATCCAGCCATCTCATCCTCTGTCGTCCCCTTCTCCTCTTGCCCCCAATCCCTCCCAGAATCTGGGCCTTTTCAAATGAGTCAACTCTTTGCATGAGGTGGTCAAAGTACTGGAGTTTCAGCTTTAGCATCATTCCTTCCAAAGAAATCCCAGGGCTGATCTCCTTCAGAATGGACTGGTTGGATCTCCTTGCAGTCCAAGGGACTCTCAAGAGTCTTCTCCAACACCACAGTTCAAAAGCATCAATTCTTCGGCGCTCAGCCTTCTTCACAGTCCAACTCTCACATCCATACATGACCACAGGAAAAACCATAGCCTTGACTAGACGAACCTTTGTTGGCAAAGTAATGTCTCTGCTTTTGAATATGCTATCTAGGTTGGACATAACTTTCCTTCCAAGGAGTAAGCGTCTTTTAATTTCATGGCTGCAGTCACCATCTGCAGTGATTTTGGAGCCCATAAAAATAAAGTCTGACACTGTTTCCACTGTTTCCCCATCTATTTGCCATGAAGTGATGGGACCGGATGCCATGATCTTCGTTTTCTGAATGTTGAGCTTTAAGACAACTTTTTCACTCTCCACTTTCACCTTCATCAAGAGGCTTTTTAGTTCCTCTTCACTTTCTGCCATAAGGGTGGTGTCATCTGCATATCTGAGGTTATTGATATTTCTCCCGGCAATCTTGATTCCAGCTTGTGCTTCTTCTAGTCTAGCATTTCTCATGATGTTTTCTGCATATAAGTTAAATAAACAGGGTGACAATATACACCCTTGATGTACTCCTTTTCCTATTTGGAACCAGTCTGTTGTTTCGTGTCCAGTTCTAACTGTTGCTTCCTGACCTGCATACAAATTTCTCAAGAGGCAGATCAGGTGGTCTGGTTTTCCCATCTCTTTAAGAATCTAATACACTAGTAAGTTGCAATTCCCAATTACACAAAGTAATTTTAGTTACGTAGGTGGCCTGTTTATATATTATATATTAAAAATTCAAGGGAAACATTTCAGAGAGAAGTTGGTAAATTATGCATTTACAGTGTCTGCTGTTCCTGATGTACTTTAAAGATTGTCAAATGACTTCGTGTAACAAAGAGCAATGTTGTAATTATAAAGTTCTGCCTTCCAAGTTATCATATTTATTATTTTAGTGAGAGTTATAAGTTACTAAAATAATTTTCAGTTTTTATGGTATGACATCCTTTTAAATAAAAGGATTCTGTGTGATTAAATTTGTATTAAGACATCACAAACTGTTATGTTTCATAACAGTTTTAGATATTGGTGAAAATTAATAGGATTGAGCTCTAGGAGAAAGCATGAAAAAGAGAAACATGCTAATTCAATAAAATGTTGTAGTATATTCCAGAACATCCTTACCTGAAGCTTTGTACATTTCCAAGTACTATGTGAATATATTCTTATGAGATTTGGTAGAGTGACCTCTGTAGCTCTTCTCCCCATGGGGAGAGTACTGGAAGAAATAGAATTGCCAGGTCTACACAACAAAGTGTCTCAAAACTTCCCTTTGCATATGAAAGATTAAGTAATTGGGAGGAAAGAAAAATACAACTGGGGCACACAAAACACAGACTAACATGAGATGAAGATGCTTTTTACTGAAACATACATGGGGTATTAAATGATGCAGATTTGATGAACATATTTAAAAAAAATTTTAAGATGATGCATAACTTGAGTATCACCTAATAAACATGATAAATAAATAGCACAAGCTTGGATGTGATACTTGATCCATCTTTACATTTCTGGAACTTAACAGTTAATTTTTGACATTAGCAAATTTTTACTATTTGTTGATAGCACTGCAGATTATATTTCTGGGGAAATGTGGATATTGCTTTAAATAATTTTACAGCAGCATTAATCACAAATTTTGATCACTTTATAATAATCTCTAGGAAAACACTGTTAGTGATGTCAACACTATTAGAAGTTAAAATTATGCTAAAGATAAGAAATAAATGTCAAGTACCAGATTTTATTGCTCTATTCATGTGTAGCCTCATAAAGATCCAATCAGAGGGTTGCATTTATATCTGAATTTCTAAAGTCAGTTGAAACTCCCTATTAACAAGTACATATTCATGCTCATTATAAGACTTCTTGGTATAATATGCTAATTACTTTTCTACACTCTGGCTCCCAAACCACAATGATTCCTGTTATAAAAGCAAATCACTGCAAACTTCAAACAGCATGCATCCTTGAGATGGCACTATCAAAGGATGAACAGTGATGGGAAATCTTTGATGTTATCAGATGAGATGGAAAATACACATTTGTATTTGAGTAAATCCTGTAGACCGAAGCATCTCTCCCACCCTTAAATAACCTGAAACCAATTTCAAGTTGCCAAATGCTCTTCAAAGCAACCTGCCTTGGAAGTAATGCTGATGGCATTTCAAATTTCAAGGCAGCTTGCTTTTTCCATCTCAAGACTTCAAGCAGATTTGAAATTTCACTTTCAAAGAGAAAGGACATTACCTACTTTTACCCAAACCACTGGTCTCTGGTTTGATGAACAAAATGTCACAGGTAATGAACTTACCTATGATAATAAAAAGATGATCTGTAACCCAGTAACTCAGAGTCTGAATAATGCAGCTAATTCTAGACAATTCTAAAATGTAAGTGTTCAGATACTTAATGCTTCAGTTTTTTTTCTTTTTCTGGTGGTGCTGACCAAAAGTTGGAATATAAGCTTTGGGCCTGTGGCAGGGCCAGTGTACCCAACTGTAATTAATCCATCTCCTGCTGAATGGAGCATCTGTGAAGCTGAAGACAAAAATCAGTGTGTGCTTGACTCCTGGGCCCATGGGGAGACTGGGCCACACAATTCAGAACATTCATACTGTGAATAATCCCTGTAGTAGGAGGGTAAGTCTGTGGCTTCATAAAAGGATTTAGATTTATGGTTAATAGAAACATCCATGAGCCTCTTTGGGCAAAAGGATACAGTAGCCCTCATGAAGTTTCCCTAGCTTTTAATTAGGTTTCCTTTGATTGCTTTAAGTAAAAGGGAGGAGTGAAACCTGAAGTTATCATCTTGGGACACAAAATATTTGTATGCGGTTTTAATATCCTGAGCCTGTTTTGCTGCTGCTCTCTACATTTTGGAAAGAGTCATTATAGTCCTAAGGAACTACACACTGCAGGTTTATCAGCCCTTTGGTGATTGTAAATTTACTGCAGCAACCTTTAGAGGAAGTGTTTCTTTTCCAGTAACTGACTTTCTGCATGAACAGAAAAGGTACAAACAAATAAAACAGGCAAGAGTATTAAATACCAGAGTGAAGTTAAAAAGGTGGCAGGAAAGGAGAGAAGACAGCTCCATCTTTGTACCAGTTTCTAGACATCAGAAAAATGAGAATAATTACAATGAGACAAGAAAATGAAAGGCATAAGCAAGGACCAGGAAAGAGGAAGGAAAGTAGTGCTATTTGTTAAAGTTGGTTTTTCACTGTGGAGGCTGGACATTGGCTAAAATAATATAGTAATCTTTTCAAGGATTGGGATATGCCAGTTACTTGAAAATTCTTTTTAAGCTGATCATTATTTAAACATAAAAGCTTTACTAATTTCCAAAATTTTAAGGTAACATTGAATATATTTAATAAATATTTTAAAATAGAGTCACCCCGTTAGGACCTTGCCCTGCCTTGGGCTTATAAAACCCACCTTCCTGGGCTTCATTCCAGTTCAGGGACTCATGAGTTGGACTTAAAGACTTAGTTTTTTCTGTGACTCAACTCTCATCCACTTGTGATGGGAAGAATTACCTATCCTCTAATGAGTCAGCATCTGCTGCTGTTGGGGGATTGTTAATTTCCCTGAGTGTTTTTATCCATAAGAGAATGTCCTAGATTTTAGGGTAAGTACTGAAACACTCTTTTTTAGAATCTCCAGATGACAGCTCTTTCATGTTACTTATACCAAGAAGTCATGATCAAACATTTTAAGAAATCATGACTTTATGAGCTACTTAAACTCGATATCCTATACCTGTCACTGTATCATGTGTCATTTCATTTATGCATTTATATATGCATGCCTTTTTTATTCTCATCTGATTATGTCATCTACTGAAAACACTCGACTCTCAGAAAGAAATCCTAAATCCTAAACATGGTGTACAACAGTGGTTCTTAAACTATAGCATGCATCAGAATTCTTGGAGGACTTGTTAAAATATTGCTGGGCTGGACTCTCAATCGTTCTTTTTCGCTGAGTCTGGAGTAGAACCCAGGGATTTGCATTTTCATCAAGTTCCCAGGTGATGTTGATAAAGCTGTTCTGTGGGCCATACTTTGAGAACTGCAGGTTCACAAGAATGTATATAAAAAGGTCACTCTCTTGTCTCTGGGTTCACTTCATGCTGGTATTCTCTGTGTCCAGTGCTCAGGTGTCTTCTCCTGGGTTCCCAGTCTCCTCCTTCCCTTTCTTCTTCTTACCATGTGTCCTGTGCCTCTCCCCATATGATTTAATCAGTCTAACTCATGCAGGATCCTTCATACTAAGTTGAGTCTCCTTGTTATTTACTCTCATTACTTCAATACTTCTTTGCAGCATTGAACACAATTGTAATTAAATAATAAATTTATGCATTATAACTCTAGTTAATACGTGCCCTTCTCACAAAAATAAAGCTTCATTAAGGACAATGACTATCTCACTCATCAGAATTTCATAAGTACCCAGTGCAATATTTTCTGCATAATTGATGCTTGATAGATATTTCGTCCATGAATGAATGAATGAACAAACAATACAAACTAACATAATTAATTTTTCTTACTGTGCTCATACATGATGCTCATACATAATTTATGCTTCTGCTCCCTAAAGGGTGTCCCTTCCAGTTCTCTCAAAGACACTCCAAGCTAGCAGTGTGTGCAAGAGAAGTGGCAGTTGCCCACATACATTGCCCATATATATATAATTTCATTTTTCTTGCTCAATGCAAAGAGGCATATTTCAGGATGAATCTCTGAACTAGACTTTGGTATCACAAGATAAATACCCCTAAAATGATAATCCCAGACTCAAGTTCAAGTTTAATTATTTTAGGATTATATAATACTGTGAAATAAATTTCAATTATTTGAGCATTTTAACTGGAATTCACTTTATTTTTAATAGGATTTTGGTTACATTGTTATTAAAGAGAAATATTTGGGCTTTCAAAAATTCATGAAAACTTTAAAGTCATTCATTCTCTGGCTAGAACAGCAGAGGTTTGTTAACTAAGGCTAATATTTCTTTAAATAAAAAACAATGTGCCAAATAAAGCCATTTAAAATGACTTAGTTTTTCTTAAAAATCACCATATATTTATAAAGTACTAGATCATATAATAATAAACCTAAATATATATATACTTGTGTATATAAATATACATGTTAATGATTTATATACCTATGATTATTATTTTATGTCATTCTCTCTCATTTTATGTAAAGAGTTAATGAAGATCATAGCATCTGATCCCATCTCTTTATGGGAAATAGATGGGGAAACAGTGGAAACAGTGTCAGACTTTATTTTTATGGGCTCCAAAATCACTGCAGATGGTGACTGCAGCCATGAAATTAAAAGACGCTTACTCCTTGGAAGGAAAGTTATGTCCAACCTAGATAGCATATTCAAAAGCAGAGACATTACTTTGCCAACAAAGGTATGTCTAGTCAAGGCTATGGTTTTTCCTGTGGTCATGTATGGATGTGAGAGTTGGACTGTGAAGAAGGCTGAGTGCTGAAGAATTGATGCTTTTGAATTGTGGTTTTGGAGAAGACTCTTGAGAGTCCCTTGGACTGCAAGGAGATCCAACCAGTCCATTCTGAAGGAGATCAGCCCTGGGATTTCTTTGGAAGGAATGATGCTAAAGCTGAAACTCCAGTACTTTGGCCACCTCATGCGAAGTGTTGACTCATTGGAAAAGACTCTGATGTGGGGAGGGGTTGGGGGCAAGAGGAGAAGGGGACGACAGAGGATGAGATGGCTGGATGGCATCACTGACTCGATGGACATGAGTCTGAGTGAACTCCGGGAGTTGGTGATGGACAGGGAGGCCTGGAGTGCTGTGATTCATGGGGTCGCAAAGAGTCGGACACGACTGAGTGACTGAACTGAACTGATACTGTAAAGCTGTGTACAGCACATGGGTATCTTACACACAACCTGTATAATTAAGATAGAATCCTTAGAAGACTTTAAATTCAAGTTCATACACAGAGAAAGATAACTTGGTGGTGGGTGAATATTAGGTAATAAGGGGAAAGGATTTTTGTGGATAGATCTAATTCACTTTCATCTTCTGATGAATCCAGAAGATTTCAAATAGCAAATAAGAGGATGAGACAGCTGTGAATCAAGTAACTGGAGCTAGAATAAAGTCAGAGGAGATGAGAGGCAATATGTGTTTTGTTGGTCCATGGCATTAAGAAGGATCACTGGGGAAAAAATTAGGTATGATGTTTTGTATTTTGTTAGTACAAGTCTTCTCCTGACTTAAATCTTCCTTTGCCTTGGCAGGTCTCATTGTCCGGGAAGTGAGCATTGAGATTTCACGCCAGCAAGTGGAAGAACTCTTTGGGCCTGAAGATTACTGGTGCCAGTGTGTAGCCTGGAGCTCGGCAGGCACCACCAAGAGCCGGAAAGCCTACGTGCGCATTGCGTGTAAGTCGCTATGCAGGGGCATTGTGGGTTCCAGAAGCTAATGGAATATGGGAAACTTGACCACACCTGCTCTGGTGCCGAAGAACCCTGGTTGAAAACTGCTCCCAGACTTCTGCATTTGAGCTACACTTTCCCCTTAAGTCATCAGAATATCATTTCATTTTTTGTTTCGAGGCACTGAGTAATTTTCCTTTAGGGATGTGAAAGAATTAGTGCTGCTTTCAAAAGTCTGAGTGTTCTTTTTTAATCTAATAGTAATTAGGCTATAGGAAAACAACTACATTCCTTTAATGAGTTTATTCTGCCAATTTGTTAGGACAGTGTTGACTAGTTTTGCTATTAGAAATAGAAATTACCCGGCAAAGCTTCTCTATTTATTTTAGAACTGTTTTAATGCATCAAAACACACCACTGTTCTCCAAACTGTATTAATTTCTAGAGTATTTCAGGAAGATATTTCTAGTATACTTTCAGGGAGAGGTTAAAAGAGTTCCATAATCAGTAAATGTGGGAAATACTTTTTTGGACAAAGTTAAAGAAGTTCCTTCATTGCAAAACTTTCCAGATTCTTTAATATGCTAATGGGCATATTATCCCCAAGGAGGAGATGTTGCCTGCAGCTTTCTGCAGACCCTTTTCTCAGTGAGTACTATTCACACCTTGAACAGCATGGATGCTGCTTTAATGTCTGAAGTTTCCATACTGAGAAATTTTCTCAAGTGTGAGACCACTGAAAACCATGTAAATCGTACTATCTGAGTTCCCTGGCATGTCTGTTCCAGCATGTATGTGAAGTTGCTTCAGTTGTGTCTGATTCTGTGAGACCCCGTGGACCGTAGCCCACCAGACTCCTCATCCATGGGATTCTCCAGGCAAGAATACTGGAGTGAGTCACCATGCCCTCCTCCAGGGGATCTTCCCAACCTAGGGATCGAGCTCTCATCTCTTGCATCTACTGTATTGGCATGCAGGTTCTTTACCACTAGAGCCACCTGGGAAGCCCCTTGCATGCCTGTAGTTTACTAAACTTCAGTTTGCATTGACGCCAGTGTCACTTCCCTCTAATGTGTCACCGTGTGCAAGCCTGCTCAGTCATGTCATATGGTCAGTCAAGCATGCTCACACTGTAGCCCACCAGGATCCTCTGTCCATGGGATATCCCAGGCAAGAATATTGGAATGGGTTCCCATTTTCTCTTCCAGGGGATCTTCCTGACCTAGGAATCAAGCTCCCATCTCTTGCATCTCCTGTGTTGGCAGGCAGATTCAGATTCTTGACCACTGAGCCACCTGGGAAGTCACTAAGTTCAAACAGTTTTGGCTCCGATGCTTCTCACAATTCCTGTTCTTGCCTGTTCTTTCCCTTCTGTTTGATCTAGATCCCAGCCATTACAATCACTTACCAGTTAGTCTCCATGATTCTACTCTTTTACCTTTTCTAGCCCTTCCTCCATATTACCACAAATGCAAGATTCTGGAAGATTCCTAAAACTCAGGTCTTACCTCAGCTCACCTCCATCCCTGCTTAAAATTTTATAGTGGCTTCTGAGATAAAGTCAAAATTTCCTACAATGCTATATATCACTGTATTTGTTTACTAGAGCTGCTGTAACAAAATTCTACCAACTGGTGGCTTAAACAAGAGAAATTTATTTTCTCACAGATCTGGAAGCTGGAGTCCAAGATCAAGGTGCTGGCAATATTGGTTTCTGCTGAAGCTCCTCTCCTTGGCTTATAGATGGTCATCTTCTCCATGTCTTCACATGATCTTCCTTCTGTAACTGTCTGCATCCAAGTTTCTCTTCTTATAAGGATGCCAGTCATGTTAGGTTAAGGCTACCCAAATGACCTCATTTTAACTTAATCACCTCTTTAAAGGTCATATCTCCAAATACTTTCTGAGGTATACTGGGCGCTAGGATGTCAACTTGTAAATTTTGGAGGGAGGATGCATTTCAGCCCATAACAACCACATGTCATTGTTTCCGTAATGTAACCTAAGTTTCTAGCTCTGACCACAAAGAATGTTTCCAATCTAGTCACACTAGATTAGAAATACTTCCATTTCTTTGTTTCTAGCTGTTATTCATCCTGAAGCACTTTATCTTTCTCTTACTTCCTTTCATTCTTTATAAAAATTCATTTATTCAACAAATATTTACTAAGCATTTACTCTCTTATTGAGATAATTTTAGGTATTTGGTATGGAGCCAGAATCAAAACACGTAATGATCCCTGCCCTCAAGAGGCTTGTTTCTGCTAAACAAGTTGTTGTTTAGTCGCTAAGTTGTGTCTGACTTTTTGGGATCCCATGGACTGTAGCCCATCAGGCTCCTCTGTCCATAGGATTCTCCAGGCAAAAATACTGGAATGCGTTAGCATTCCCTTCTCCAGGGATCTTCCTGACCCAGGGATTGAACCCACATCTCCTGCATTGCAGGCATATACTTATTCTTTACCACTGAACCACCAGGGAAGTTAGGGCACACGCTTAATGAAGTAAATAATCAGTAACAGAGCAGATAGTAAGTGTTATGAGAAAGATAGTGGGGGAAGGGGGTATGCTGTGCTGGGGACTGTGGTCAGAGAAGGCCTGCAGAAGAAGTTGGCAGTTGAAGCAACCTGAAGAAGGGGGAGGGGGGGAGTCAGGGAGAGGGGACAGCGAGTGGCATAAATACAAATGCCCTGAAGCAGGAATGTTTGCTGGTGCCAGGAAGATTGAATTGGCCACAGTGGCTGGAAGAGGGTGAGGGAGAGGAGTCTCCTAAATGAGTTGAGAAAGGGAAGGACAGGAAGGGCAGTGTGGATATGGTCTAGGCCCTGTGGGTGTAGCATCTTTGGTTCTCAGTATGAAATGGGAACTTTGGAATGTTTTCTGCAGAGGAGTTCATGCCCTGACTTCCATTTTAGAAGAACACCTGACTCTCTGTTGAGAAAAGATCGTGAGAAGCAAAAGTAGATGCAAGGGAGACCAGTTATGAGGCGGCAGCTGTGAGAGATGTTAGGACAGCCTAGATTAGAAGCTGTGGCACTGGTGAGACCTAGATTCTAGATTTATTTAAAGGCAGAGGTAGTGGGGTATTTTTTTTTTTTTTTTTGAGAAAGAGAGAGGTTGGATGTGGAATGTGAGAGAAAGAATGATTCAGAAGACCTGAACTTGAAGGATTTTTCAGTTGTCTTTAGTGAAGTCATTCTTGCCTCATCAGTCTCCAGAATGATAGGGGTTCTTTTCTCAAACCTTTCAGACAAGTGCATCCATCCTCTTAATGTAGGGCTTGTCTCCTTTGAATTATGTTCACTTGTTGTAATGTCTGTGTTTCAGGCCAATGAGTTCCTTGAGATCCATTTTGCTTAATTCAGCTTTGCTTAACTGTATATCTTCAGTGTTCAGCACAATGCCTAGAACATCAAAGATGTTTAATAAATTTTGTTCAGCTAAGACCATTATAACCATTATTGCTCTCTATTAATCATTCCTCTCTGAGCATGTCTAAAGGGATTTTTCTCTTTGTCTTAGTGGGTTCTCTATGAAGTAGACTCTGAGATGGAGACATGCATGCAGGTAATATATTAACGAGTATTCTCTGGAACAGTATCTGTGGAGGAATAGACTTGGGCAGAGGGAGAAATTGAACTGCAGTTCAGGTGCAACAAAAGATGATGCCATAGGGGACACTGGAGTTAGGATGGCCCTCCAGAGTTGTCCCACCATGAGGCACAGGAGTGAGCAGCCCTTTATCCCCAACATCGACTAGTCAGTGGATGTGGTCTTTTCTTTTCTGTTCTGTTCCCCCTCACCAACTTGTATGACCTGGGTCAATTCAGCTCGTCTCAACTGAGGGCAATTTCTGGAGGGAGAGTCTGGGAGCCTTCACCATCAACACTCCCAACAGAGGGGATCAGTCCTGAAAATGGATGGCATCCACTACAATCATCTATCGCAAATCTTTTAGATTTCATTTTATTAATTATGAAGTAAAAAGATACTTTCAAACATGTTAAAAAGAAACAAATGAATTGCTTTGGTCAAATAATTAAATGAATTCAAAGTTAGCTTTAGTTATAATCAAAAGAGGCACAATGATATAAAACTATCTTTCATTGCTATATGTTCATTAATATCAAGTATAATAGATATTTAAAATTACCAATTTACAATTTATAATAAATTTACTTGCTTAAAAGCTGAAGTTTAATTAGTTAATCTATTTATTAATAAGACAAACCCTTCTTCTAGTAAGACATTGATTTGCCCATAGCACCTTTTCATCTTCATGTATTAAGACTGAAGAGCAGTTTGCTTGTACTTCCATATTAACTGAACTCATATGTTAGTAGTCGAGGAACAACATCCAGTGTATAAAGATTTACTCATACAGATTTACCTCATGATGAAAAGAAAAGTTAAATTTCAAATTCTCCTTGTCAGAGCTGATCCCTACCAAGCATGCCCTCACTAATGGTACAGGAAGTTTGCAGATTCTCTGGTTTGCTCTGTTTCAAGTCAACCGGGGTGCTTTGCCCAGGAATATGTGACAAATGGCTGTCACATCAACTGCAATTAAAGTTTAAATTTTTTTCAGGTAAAGATAGCCATGATGCCAGAGATAATTAAGTTCACTTACCTCTCATCTAATTTGATCTATATTCACTATGTGTGAATAGTATACACTATGTGTACAATGCTATAAATAGTGTACATATATGTGTGTATATATATGTGGGTATATACACATATATATGTGTGTACTAAAAAGGGGGCCATAGTTCTTCCATGAAAAAGCTCTATTTTAAGAAGTTTATAAAGTAGAAATGAATATTAGCCATTCTTTTATTTATTTGTTTATGTATATTTTGTATATTCAAACTATATAAAATATAAAAATAATTTTATGAGACAATCAGAGCAGAGGGAAAATAAGAAAAAGGGAAAGTTAGGATTTGGCCAGAAATGAGCTGAGGACACAATGTGCCTGCTCTGGAATCACGCATGTTTACCAGAGGGCAGTGTCAGGCAGCCTTAGTGGGCGCCTCAGCTTCCTCTGGAGAGCGAGGGCTTTCTTCTGAGGGAACTCATATGGGCGCTGTAATGACTGTCTAAGTAGAACCCTGTGTGATGCAGCTGCCAGTTTCATTAGGTTATTTCTTCCAGTGTCCCTTGCTATAGTCGATGACAAAATTCTGAATGTTCAAGGGAGGAAAATGTAATTCAAGCAGAATGTCAGCAAACCCTGTGTGTCTTCAGGAAATGTCTTGGCCACCATTGCTGATGTTGTGATCATTGATGATGCCGTGGTTGCTGTTGTCAGGGGGTGGTGGGCATGGTGTGAAAAGAGCAAAGTGGAGTGGTTGGAGCAAACGTTTGGGGCCAGGTTGACCTATATATTCAAATCCTAGTTCCATCACTTACTAGTGTGACCTTCAGTTCAGTTCAATCACTCAGTCATGTCCCACTCTTCGTGACCCCATGAATCGCAGCACGCCAGGCCTCCCTATCCATCACCAACTCCCGGAGTTCACTCAGACTCACGTCCATCGAGTCAGTGATGCCATCCAGCCATCTCATCCTCTGTTGTCCCCTTCTCCTCTTGCCCCCAATCCCTCCCAGAATCAGAGTCTTTTACAATGAGTCAACTCTTCACATGAGGTGGCCAAAGTACTGGAGTTTCAGCTGCTGATCTCCTTCAGAATGGACTGCTTGGATCTCCTTGCAGTCCAAGGGACTCTCAAGAGTCTTCTCCAACACCACAGTTCAAAAGCATCAATTCTTCGGCGCTCACCCTTCTTCACAGTCCAACTCTCACATCCATACATGACCACAGGAAAAACCATAGCCTTGACTAGACGAACCTTTGTTGGCAAAGTAATGTCTCTGCTTTTGAATATGCTATCTAGGTTGGTCATAACTTTCCTTCCAAGGAGTAAGCGTCTTTTAATTTCATGGCTGCAGTCACCATCTGCAGTGATTTTGGAGCCCCCCAAAATAAAGTCTGACACTGTTTCCATTGTTTCCCCATCTATTTCTCATGAAGTGATGGGACCAGATGCCATGATCTTCGTTTTCTGAATGTTGAGCTTTAAGCCAACTTTTTCACTCTCCTCTTTCACTTTCATCAAGAGGCTTTTTAGTTCCTCTTCACTTTCTGCCATAAGGATGATGTCATCTGCATATCTGAGGTTATTGATATTTCTCCCGGCAATCTTGATTCCAGCTTGTGTTTCTTCCAGTCCAGCGTTTCTCGTGATGTACTCTGCATATAAGTTAAACAAGCAGGGTGACAATATACAACCTTGACGTACTCCTTTTCCTATTTGGAATCAGTCTGTTGTTCCATGTCCAGTTCTAACTGTTGCTTCCTGACCTGCATACAGATTTCTTAAGAGGCAGGTCAGGTGGTTTGGTATTCCCATTTCTTTCAGAATTTTCCACAGTTTATTGTGATCCACACAGTCAAAGGCTTTGGCATAGTCAATAAAGCAGAAATAGATGTTTTTCTGGAGCTCTCTTGCTTTTTCCATGATCCAGAGAATGTTGGCAATTCGATCTCTGGTTCCTCTGCCTTCAGCAATATGTGAACCGTGAACTTCCTGATGTTCAAGCTGTTTTTAGAAAAGGCAGAGGAACCAGTGTGACCTTAGTCAAGCAATTTAACCCCTCTGAGACTTAGTTCCATCAACCATGAAATGAAAATGATAGGGTTATTTTAAGATTAAACTAGGATAAATTTATAAAGCATATGGCATAGTGCCAGACACAAAGCAAATGCTCAGTGAATGATAATAGTGTTCATAAAAACAGAGATAATGATTCAAACAACTTTATTTATGCATTCTGAAATTTAGTAGTACCAAGTTAACTTTGAAAACTGAAGAGTTTTTCCTTCTTTCACCACTTCCTGTACATCCTGAGCTGTCAGTCCTAGAAGTTGAAGTTGTCTGCCAATTCAAGTATCATTAGACTGTAATTTGGTCCCTACGCCTAAGGATGGAGGAGCCCTCTGCATGTCCACCCTTCTCCTCAATTCGGGAGTTACAGTGGATCTATGTGCACAGACAATCCATCTTCCCGGGATGTCAGGATAGCTCCTAAGGAGTTTCTCTTTCTTCTGTGTACAGACCTCTAAACCACAGCCAGCGTCACAAAGGCCACTGACTACAAATTGGAATAAGGCAGTTCCTGGGAAGAATTAAAGAGGAACAGGGAAGACTTCTCTGCCCTACTCTCATAGTTCACTCCTCCTTTTCCCTGAGATCTGAGCTACCTTGTGAGCCACCTGTGGGTGTCAAACAGGCTGTGTTTACATCTGTAATTCTGTAGCACCTAACACACTGTCCAGAACAACACTGTCTGAGGAAATATGATGCCAGCCACCTGTCATTTCAGTTTTTCCAGTAGCCATCCTTAAAAAAGTAAAAAGCAAACATAAAAGAGGCCAAATTAATTTTAATAATATGTTAGTCCACTCTATTTAAACTATCATTTCAATAAAATACCCAATATAAACAAGTATTCATGACAAGTTTTGCACTCATTTTTTCATATTAATTTTTACAGTACTTCTTAGTTAGGACTAGCCATAGGTCAATTGCTCCATAGCCACATGTGTCTCACATTGGATAGATGGGCTTTGGAATTCTAATAATAGAGGAACTGTTTCAATCACTTTTTCACCTCACATAGTTACTCTGTGTGTGTGTGGTGAAACACTAGAATCTATTCTGTTAGCAAATTTTAATTATGCAATATCATATTACACAAGCTGGAATCAAGATTGCTGGGAGAAATATCAATAACCTCAGATATGCAGATGACGAGGGAGCCTGGTAGGCTGCCATCTATGGGGTCACACAGAGTTGGACACGACTGAAGTGACTTAGCAGCATGCAGATGACACCACCCTTATGGCAGAAAGTGAAGAGGAACTAAAAAGCCTCTTGATGAAAGTGAAAGTGGAGAGTGAAAAAGTTGGCTTAAAGCTCAACATTCAGAAAATGAAGATCATGGCATCTGGGCTCATCACTTCATGGGAAATAGATGGAGAAACAGTGGAAACAGTGTCAGACTTGGGAAAGTTATGACCAACCTAGATAGCATATTGAAAAGCAGAGACATTACTTTGCCAACAAAGGTATGTCTAGTCAAGGCTATGGTTTTTCCTGTGGTCATGTATGGATGTGAGAGTTGGACTGTGAAGAAAGCTGAGCGCTGAAGAATTGATACTTTTGAACTGTGGTGTTGGAGAAGACTCTTAAGAGTCCCTTGGACTGCAAGGAGATCCAACCAGTCCATTCTGAAGGAGATCAGCCCTGGGATTTCTTTGGAAGGAATGATGCTAAAGCTGAAACTCCAGTACTTTGGCCACCTCATGCAAAGAGTTGACTCATTGGAAAAGACTCTGATGCGGGGAGGGGTTGGGGGCAAGAGGAGAAGGGGACGACAGAGGATGAGATGACTGGATGGCATCACTGACTCGATGGACGTGAGTCTGAGTGAATTCTGGGAGTTGTTGATGGACAGGGAGGCCTGGCGTGCTGCGATTCATGGGGTCGCAAACGTCAGACACGACTGAGTGACTGAACTGAACTGAACCATAGTGTACAAAAATATCTCCAGAACTTAATTATCTTGTAACTGAAAGTTTGTACCCTTTGACCAACTTTGGATGGTTCATTCAATTCTTGCACCAATGCTGGCGTGACAGGTGTTATTATCCTCATTTTACAGATGAGGAAATGAAGGACAAAGAAATTTGAAAACCTGCCCAACAGATTTCCCTGGTGGTCAGTGCTAATACTTGGTGCTGATGATGCTGGGGACCCAGGTTTGATCCCCGGTCAGGGAACTAGAGGACCCTACATGCTACAGCTAAACATTCCACATACTGCAACTAAAAGATCATGCTACAATGAAGATCTTTACATGCTGCAAGTAAGACCTGGTGCAGTCAAATTAAATTAATATTAAAAAAAATGATAAAAAACCTGCCTGAGTTCAAAGCTCATATATGGAGAAGCAGGTCAGATCAGCAGAGAAGTCCATACCTTGAAGCAACACATTGGATACAAATAAGAGAGGAGGTGACAATTGATTTTTCTGTCAGTTGGCAATTTAAAAAAAATATCTTATTTTCCACATGGATAATGTTATAGGCTCATTATTATTTACAATGCAGAAATGTAAGAAGGTTTGGGTTCCCACTTCTCTCCTGTTACTTGGTCTGTTCCAACCACACCAGTTTCTTTTCTTAGGGAATATAATACACTAATGCCAATAGCTCTTCCTTCACACCTGGAGCATTCTCCTCTACTCTACCTGGGGAAGAAAGGAAGAGTGGCTCACTTCCTTCTTTCATTCAGATTTCTGACAAGACAGCAGCTCTTTAAAAACCAGGTGTTTGGAAAGATTTAGGTTATACCATGACAGAATCTGGCAGCCTAATGCCAAGTGTCTTGGTAGAGCTCAGCAAGCGCAAGTTTGCCAGCACGCCAGAGTAAATGGCCTGATTACTAACGTGCATTTCCGAGCTGTGGTTTGATCCCTTGTATGGCTGTTTAAGTCCTGGTGGCTCAGTAGTAAAGAAGCTGCCTGCCAACGCAGGAGACATAGGTTCGATCCCTGGGTTGGAAAGATCTCCTGGAGAAGGAAATGGCAACACACACCAGTATTCTTGCCTGGGAAATCCCATGAACAGAGGAGCCTGGCAGGCTATAGCCCACGGGGTCACAAAATAGCCAGACACAACTTAGTAACGAGACAACAAGCCCATTATAAGTTACAGAGGCCAAATTTTGAATTAGATGAGATTAATTACCCAATTTAGACATTTTTAGATCAGATAAATTTTTAACAATAAATATCTCATTTCATATAAATGTCAACTGTTGTATTATTTAGTTCATCATGTGGTTCCTGTTTCAAGATTAAAAACCACAACACATTCCAGATTGCATTAGTCTATATTTTTCTAAACGTATTTGCTTTTGTATATAGACAGAAGTTTTCAAGATCAGTGGAGGCCCCACAAATCCATATGCATTTATAGCTCATTTTGTTCTGAGAAGTAGACATCTAATTGATAGAACACTGTCTCATAAGTTATATCTGGGGGGAAGTCTATGGGCTATGTGCTAGAGGAAGGGCGGGTAACCCACTGGACCAAAGTATGCCTCTTAAGTGATGTTTTATGCTGTATGAAATGGGAAGTTTATGGCTAAACTGCTTATTTGCAAAAAAGCTTGTCTGTGATCATTGTGTTCTTTTTTGTACTCTGAGAAAAGAGCCTTAACTTTTTGATATATTGGTTTCCTCATCCATAAAGTTGGCATGTTTCTGATTATTTATCCCTAAGACATACCTTAAAAAATATTGTGATGACATATAATCTTTTTTTTTTTCTGAAACTAAAAATGCAATGTGAATAGAAGAGTGGCTTATATGGGATTTTTTTTCTTCCTCTTCCTGTAATGGATGTCATTGGAGTTCCAGCTCTAAAATATTTATTTTTTTAAAAAAACCCTTTAGCAAAACTACCTGAATACAAATATGTTTGTTCTATAAATGCCCCCAAAACCAAGAAATAAAGAAGAATGGCTGAAAGTGTACATCCTTTTGCAGGGACTTCGTTCATTTAGGATTCTGTTTAAATGACTGAGTGCGGTAAAGGATAGGCATGCCTTGGCAAAACTAAAACATTGCCAAGACAATCCTTCTGCTGATTTGCTCAAAGATCATTCTAACCTCTGTCTCTGCCTATAATTATTATGTTCTGAAAGTGTTAAATTCTAAAAGTGGTAAATTCATAAGACTGGTCGAAAACATTAGTTTTTTTAAAAGTAAAAGGAAATTACAAAACAATAACAGGAACAAAGTCAAAATCTTGCATCTTTTTTCTCTCAAAATATCCTGTGACCTAGTAACCAACATTTAGGGCATGCTTACTGTATGCCCAATTCTGTTATAAGCCCCTTATGCATGTTAACTCTTGTGATGCTTCCAACAATCCTATGAGGTAGATTCTGTTATCCTTATTTTGCAAATAGTGAAACAGAAGCATGGAAATGAAATATTAGATAACTTACCCAAGCCACTTGTTTAGGAAATGGTAAATCTGAATTATAAACTTTTCTTTTTACAGTACAATTTACTGTATAGGTTTACAGAAATGTGATAGTTCACTTTGCAGTCTAACCATAGAGGAAACTTCATGTTTTTGTTGGTTTGTGGTTTCTTGTTTTGTTTTATCTTTATAATATTTAAGAAGAAAAAGCGAGTAAAAAAAGAAAACTTACAACATTTTTATATACTGTGTCCCTTCCATTTAAAAACCACAAGAATTGCTGAATATAACATTTTTTCAAGATTTTTTTTTTTAATTCCAGCAAAGATACTCTATTTCCGGAAAAGAAAACCATGGCAAACTTTTTAGGGTTCTATAGCATTGTCAGGAATTTGTACTGTTAATAAATTCTCAAAGCTCAAAAAACTAATCTAGTTTCCCCAAAATATGCTATACTGGTTGGTTCATGATAGTTGTTTTCTGTTAACAGCCAGATTTGGTGATTTAAGTATAAGTTATACTCTACTATGACAACGTGAAAAGTGAAGTAGCTCAGTTGTGTCCGACTCTTTGCAACCCCATGGACTGTAGCCTTCCAGGCTCCTCTGTCCATGGGATTTTCCAGGCAAGAGTACTGGAATGGGTTGCCATTCCCTTCTCCAGGGGATCTTCCCAACCCAGGGATCGAACCTGGGTCGCCCACATTGCAGGAAGACTCTTTACCATCTGAGCCACCAAGGAATTATCCCCTTTTATATTATTGGAAGAAAGACACATTTTTCCCTCTAAGAACACAAGTATTATTAGCATATGTGACCATGGAATTATTTTGTTTGCTAGAGAAACAATTTGAAAGTACATTAAAATAAAATTTTTAAAACTAAATATAGGGTTTGTGTCCCACAGAACCTTCATTCCTATATGACATCATAGAGTTGAGTAGTAAACAAAAAGTGAATTGGTTTTGTACCTATGTCTCTATTACAGTTTGGGAAACCAAAGACAGCCCAGGTTGGTGATAAGGTTTTAAGGCAAAAATAATTCTTTTGCCTAACTTTAAGTTCCCTGCATGTCCCCTAGATGCATGTGAAATTTCAGTGTCTGCCAGACAATGTCAGCCATCAGCCTGAACAAAATTAAGTGCCACTGACCCTGGAAGACATCAACAGGAACTCATTGTCTTAAGAGACACAGTGTAGAAGCAGATGCGCTTGGTCCCCACGGCCTCCCAGGCTTTTCTCTCCCTCTGCCTACATGGCACAGTGCTGTGCACATCATGGTTGTTCCACAGATAATCAATCAGTCAATCAATCTGTGGTTCTCAGATTTTAGTGCCGTGTGTCAGATATACCTGGGGGCCAGTGAAAACTGTGGATTCCTGGATCCCAACCTAGGAATGAAATCTGCACTTTTTTCCAAGCACAGCATGGTAATCCCTGAGTTTCCCTTTGTGACACATAACTTTCAGTCATTAGTCTCCCACATTCATAATTATTTTGCCTCATTTGTTTAAGTTTATTTTGACTAACAATGATAATGCCTAAAGTTGATACAGCATACTAAAATGTACTAATACTACAGGGAGTACTTTTTATATTCAAGGCATGATTCTAGAGTTTTATATAGACTTCTTCATATATCAATCTGTAAAAGAGTCACTATTATCATGTTCATTTTTTTAGCTGAAGAAATTAAAGTAAAAGAAGGTTAAGCAGTATGCTCAAGGCTACACAGCTAGTCAGGTGGTAGAGTCAGGATCTGAAACCAAGTTTGTCCAAGCTGAAGATCTTGCTCTTGACTGCGATGATATCTTGCTTTGCAGGATCTTTCAGATCTTTTTCACAGTGACCTACAATAAAAAATATATTTATATCATGATCTACTAAATAAACATATACCCATCTCCTCACACATACAGATACACAGAGGTGTATGTGTATGTATATGTGTGTGTACATATGTGCATACTTAATAATACATCAAGGTTATTGTCTTTCCAGTAGTCGTGTATGGATGTGAGAGTTGGACCATAAAGAAGGCAGAATGATAAAGAATTGATATTTTCAAACTGTGGTGCTGTAGAAGACTCTTGAGAGTCCCTTAGATAGCAAGGACATCAAACCAGTCTATCTTAAAAGAAATCAATCCTGAATACTCATTGGAAGGATTGATGCTGAAGCTGAAGCTCCAATACTTTGGCCACCTGATGCAAAAAGCTGACTCATTGGAAAAGACCTTGATGCTGGAAAAGATTGAGGGCAGGAGCCGAAGGGGGTTGGGGGGGACAGAGGATGAGATCGTTGGATGGCATCACCGACTTAATGGATATGAACTTGAGCAAACTCTGGGAGATAGTGTGGGACAGGGAGGCCTGGCCTGCTGCGGTCCATGGGGTCGCAGAGTTGGATAGGACTTGGTGACTGAACGACAATAATACTATGTATGATATACTTGACATTTTCTGTTTATTCAATTTCATATTTTAATGCTGGTATTCGATCCTCCAAGTTGAATTCATAGTACTCTAAGGACAAATTCCATAAGAAAAATATGGAATGTTAGATACTATGGTTTTTACACCAAATGAGTCAAGTGTGTAAGAGAATGACATGCTGAAATTTACTCAGATGAGAAATCATGTTTCATGCCAGACTCTCTAATAGTAATAGAAATAGTTGTGATAATTTATTACATGTGTTTTATACTTCATAATCTTCCAAACCCTTTTCAGATTCAGTATTTCTTTTAATATTCTCAAAACCCTGTGAGATCTAATATTTGCAAACCCTATGAGATCTAAATCAAAAAACAACCAACATTAATAAGGTAATAATATGTTGTTTCTGTCTTATTATTCAATGGAATTTAAAGATTTTAATTTCCATTAGAATAATCTGTTGTAGTATGCTCATCAGAGAATTATTGACTTCATAATATCAGTCTGTCACATTGTCAAGAAACTGTCTTTTTAAAAATATTTTATTCTAATAAATCTTTCTGCATAATTAAGTAGCATTGCTAAGAGAATAAACATTTCTAACAAACGTAAATTATTATTTTCAAACTTGGAGTGAGAACATGATTATTTTCATTTTCAAAGACAATAGTATCAGCCTACCAAGTTAGACACCTACCAACTTAGACACCATAGGGAGATCTTTTGCTGGTATTTTCTCCAGGTTTCCTTTCAGATCAGTGGGGCTCACAGGTACTTGGATAGTAATATAACCTGTTACAGTAAAAGCTCCCACCTGTCTAGACTCAACTTTCCCATTTAGGCCACACTCACCCTTTCCAGGCAAAGATGCTCATGGGTTGTCATTGCAGAAGAGACCTGATTGGGGACCCCTTTCATAAATATGTGCTTTGGCATGATAGACTTTCTTGCATGCTGTTTTGGGTAGGCATTTCCCTCCCACCTCTCCACAAAGCAAGAAAATTAGTTTTGTCAGTAATTCTCAATGCATTCATAATTTTCAATGTGTTTATAATTCTCAATACTTTTATAATTTTCAAAGCTGCAATATTCATCTGCTCTTGTGATGTATATTATATTGCTTTGTTGTATTCGTACAAAGAATTTTCTGATGTTTTAAATTTGGAATCTTCTGAAACCCATCCATCACCCCATTTTCTCTTACACCTGTATATTGAAGTGTACAGAAGTTCCAGGAAGATGGTCCTAAATGGAGGATTTATAAGCTGTTCTTTTCAAAGATGCATCATCTTCTAAATTGTTGAAAAACAACTTCTTCTATTATTTCTCTTGGACACTGATAATTGATATAAATCCTTAAAGATCTTATCTGACGAAGGCCAGGCTGTTTCCCCTAAAATGCATATTTAAAATGTTAGTCTACTCAGTTATAGGCTCTTGAGACAAAAGAGACCTTCAAAAGCATCCAGTTATTTACTTCATTTTGCAAATGAGGAAGAGTCTTCACACTGCCAGGTAGCCTTCTTTTCTACCTGTGTGGGTGCACATGTGCTCAGTGACTCAGTCGTGCCTTACTCTTTGTGACCCCATAGACTATAACCCACAAGGCTCCTCTGTCCATGAAATTTTCCAGGCAGAAATACTGGAGCAAGTTGCCATTTCCTGCTCCAGGGGATCTTTCTGAGCCAGGGATTGAACCTGTGTCTCCTGCATTGGCAGGCGGATTCTGGTCAAAAAGCAGAGTTCATGTTTATAGAATTCCTTGAAATTAGTGGGCTTCACATCATAAATAATTTATAATCACTGTATTATATTGCAAAAAAACCTCACTGACAGCATCAGAATTCTACCATAAAAAATGAGACGCTGTGTACAGCCACACATGTACTTTCTTTGATTACTGTGTAAATGGTAAATAGAAATCCATATAGTTTCAGGTCTGATTCTGCATCTGCTAATTGGATTTCACTGTATGGATTTAGTAAGCCAATATTCATGTTAAGTAAACATCTCTCTGAATGCATACTTACAACAAAGGTGATTTTTCTTTTAATTGATGGAATCAATGACTAAATCAGAGGTAAGCTGAGTTGACTTTGCAAAAGTAATCTAGGTTTTAATGAAAGGATTTTATACCTATTTCGGTAGTAGCCTTAGAACTAATGGAAAGAAAACAGAAGTGTAGAATCCTAAAGGTCTTCCAAGGGCATAAATTCATCTTTTTCCTGACAGAAATGCCCACATTATTCGAAAACATTCTGTTTTACATCTAATTCCTAGCTGACAAGTGTCCGTTTTTCCTGCTTACTCATTCGTCACCCTCGTGTTCTCTCTGCCTGCAAGGCATCCGGCCTGCCTTCTATCACATCTCTCCAAATGATGAAGGATATGTTTAAAATGTTACTCACACTGCTTGCAGAGTACTTTGGAGGCATATGAAAGGAGCAGCTGCCATGCTGGACAGCACAATATATTCTATGTTCTTTATACAACCTGAAAGCTAGAAAAGAATTTTGGCCCGGAATTAAAAGGATTTTTCAGGAAGAAGTATTACATTTTGAGGGCTTACCTATGAATCATTTTAGAAATCAGATAAAAATTACATACAGTTTAAAATCAAATAACATCAAAACAATATAATTATATGGTATTCAGTGATGGTTCAGTTAAACCTGTCTTTTGAAGTACAGGCCTCTGATGTGTGGTCACCATTCTCAATTAGGAAACAGCAATTTTCATAAGATGTGCCTTCCATTGGCAGGAATTTCAAAACAGTTGCAAAAACTATATACCAAATCCTAAGAAGAATTATAGCCTGCTACATTCGAACCCATCATCCCTTAACGGTGCTGCTGACTTTTGTCAAAATGAAATTTGTAAAAGAGCAGTGCTGCTAAGTTGCTTCAGTCGTGTCCGACTCTGTGCGACCCCATAGACGGCAGCCCACCAGGCTCCCCCGTCTGTGAGATTTTCCAGGCAAGAGTACTGGAGTGGGTTGCCATTTCCTTCTCCAATGCATGAAACTGAAAAGTGAAAGTGAAGTTGCTCAGTCGTGTCCGACTCCTAGTGACCTCATGGACTGCAGCCCACCAGACCCCTCCGTCCATGGGATTTTCCAGGCAAGAGTACTGGAGTGGGTTGCCATTGCCTTCTCCAAAAGAGCAGTAGTTATTATTTATAGTCATTCTCCCAATTTCTGTGCACCCCCAACACAGCTGGGTTTCTAGTCCCCCTTCACTCCTAAATTTCTCAAACTTCTCCTTTTACGTTCTTTGCTGCATTTGTCCTGTTGGCCTCCAGACTTCTTAAACTTGGCTCCTCTGATAGTTGCATCTTGGTTTTTCTCCTGTGTCTTGTTCACACCGTAACATTTTTGCAGACAGCTTTTCCTCTGAAATGTTGGTGTCCTCTTTTTTTTTTCCCTGCTCTGATATGTCATCTATTTCTAGTGCTTCAGCTGTCTCCTAGACAGTGAAGCACAGATCTTCTACCTGGCCTTCTTTTTCCAAACTTCAGACCTGTGGTCCTTAAGGTGATTTTCCTGTCAGGGGACATTTGGCATTATCTGGAGGCATTTATGTTGTCCTGGCTTGGAGAGCTCTACTGTTATTTGCTGGATGGAGTCCAGGGATGCTGCTAAGAAACTTACTATGCAGAATGCAACCTCACAACAGGATTATCCAGTCCTGAATGTCAATCATGCTGAGATTAGAAATCATGATCTGGATCTACTGGATTTTTCCATTTCCAAATAGAGGGGGAAAATGTGGAAACGGTGACAGATTTTATTTTCTTGGGCTCCAAAATCACTGCAGATGGTGACTGCAACCAAAAAATTAAAAGACATTTGCTCCTTGGAAGAAAAGCTATGATAAATCTCAACAGCATATTAAAAAGCAGAGACATCACTTTGCAGACAAAGGTCTACATAGTCAAAGCTATGGGTTTTCCAGTAGTCATGTGTGGATATGAAAGCTGTATCATAAAGAAGGCTGAGCTTTGAAGAATTGATAGTTTTGAACTGTGGTGTTGCAGAAGACTCTTGAGAGTCCCTTGGACAGCAAGGATATCAAACCAGTCAATCCTGGTTTGGAAATCAACCCTGAAAATTCATTGGGAGGACTGATGTGAAGCTGAAGCTCCAATACTTAGGTCACCTGATGCACTGGAAAAGACCCTGATGCTGGGAAAGATTGAGGGCAACAGGAGAAGCGGGTAACAAAGGATGAGATGGTTGGATGGCATCACTGACTCAATGGACATGAGTTTGAGCGAATTCTGAGAGATAGTGAAAGACTGGAAAGCCTGGTGTGCTGAAGTTCCTGGGGTCACAAAGAGTCGGACACGACTTGGTGACTGAACGACAATAACAACAAACTGAACATGTACCAAAATAAGTTTGCTATCTTTCTCACCACTTTCCTTCCCATGGTGGTATGATTTCATTTAATGATAGTATAAACTTAATAATTGCAATAGCTGAGAATAGAATTGTCCTTTCCTCTTTGCACTCTCCAGATACTTAGGTATTCTGGAACAAATGATCTGTTCATTACTAGAATCTGCTTTCTCTTCTTCCTGTCCACTGTCAGTAGCTGAGTTCAGTTCCCCATCATCCCTCCTGATTCATTCAAATAGGTCTCTAACTACCTTCTGCTTCTTCAGCATCACCTTAGTCACACTGAGAGCAATATGACATCTGATTTCCTTCCTCTGCTTAAAAGCCTTTGAGAGTTTGCTATTCCTTAGCATAGCAGGAGGAGAAGGCAATGGCACCTCACTCCAGTACTCTTGCCTGGGAAATCCCATGGACGGAGGAGCCTGGTAGGCTACAGTTCGTGGGGTCGCAAAGAGTCGGACACGACTGAGCAACTTCACTTTCACTTTTCACTTTCATGCACTGAAGAAAGAAATGGCAACCCACTCCAGTATTCTTGTGTGGAGAATCCCAGGGATGGGAGCCTGGTGGGCCAGCATCTATGGGGTCGCACAGAGTCAGACACGACTGATGTGACTTAGCAGCAGCAGCATAGCAGGAAGGCTTTTCATGAATAGATCTCAGCTTACCTTTCTAGTCTTGATTGTGAATCTTACGTATCTTCATCCTAAGTACCTAATAAAGTATCTATCATAAGGAGATAATTGATAAATATAAAGGAATTTGTTTTGACCCTTTGGAGATATATGTGCCTCACTCTTTCTAATTCTCCATCCTTATTTTGTGATATGCTGTTTAATTTAACAGCAAGTGAGTCTATATATTATTTGATTTGAGAATTAATTCTAGTCTTTACGTCTTTACCCTACCATGCATCAGATGGGAGGTTTTCAGAATCATTTTTCACAAACAAGATATACCTTATAAGAATATTTTATCCTAGGACTTCCCTGGTGGCCCAGTGATTAAGAATCTGCCTGCCATTGCAGGGGACATGGGTTCAATCCCTGGTCTGGGAGTATCACACATGCTGTGGGAAGTCCATATGGCTCAACTACTGAGCCCACGCTCTAGAGCCTTCAAGCCACAACTACTGAGCCAGCGCACCCTAGAGCCTGTGTTCCACAAGAGAAACCACCTCGGGAGAAGTCCGCACAGCATCCTCACTGGAGGCAACTAGAGAAAGCCCCTGGGCAGCCTTGAAGATCCAGCCCAGGCAAAAAAGGAAAAAAGAACATTTTATCCCATGAAACTTACTCAGTGCTGCTGTTGCTTTTATTAATATTTTGACAAAATTTTTTATGTTAATGCAGATTTAAAACAAAGAGAAGCTACTATATGAGAAAAGAAAGAGTAGAAATTTTCTGATGTTGCTGTTGAAAGGATACAAATCAACCTTAAGAGATATGAAGGGATGTGTGGGATAAAAAAATATGTATCAGATCAACAGCCAGCAGGTTCTAATGCAGCATCAATTATTTTGCTGTGAGGCTTTGAGTAATTTGAGAAATGTGTTTCTTATATGTAAAATAAAGACATGGCTTAGATAACTTTCATGTTCTAATAACTCTGGATTTTAAGTATTTGTTTCTACAGTCTACTCAATTTCTTGATAATAAAATTAGAAATGCCTTTCTGGCAGAAATTGTGCATGATTTATAGAGTCTCTTATCTTACCTCAGACTCACATAGATCCAATAATCTTTTCAGAACCCCTAAACTCTTGAAGGTTTTCTTCTGCCAAGATATTCACCCAAATAGCAAATAATATGACATGAATTTTTTTCTCACTGCATTTTTCCAGATGGTGCTTTCTTATAGCTCTTGAAAGGCTTAGAGATACACCTCTAGAGTCTTTGGATTTCTACCCATTAGTTCAGTAGGCTGAAATGGTGCTTTTATATTTTTAAGTTTTTATTGGGGACGTGGGATGAAAAGACAGAGGCATTAGCTTTTTAATAAAATCTACTGGGTAAAATTTCAATAAATTTTTATTGAGTAGTACATGGATGAAATTTTTTTAACTTTGCCTTAAAAAAATGCTGCTTTAAAGCTCTATAACTGACTCATTTATTTTTTAGCTTTGGTGTTTAAAATGATAAAACTGATTTCTAACATTTTTGTGTCTATCAATAGCAGTTTTTAAGATTGTACTGAATATTGCTATAGCAACTATAACTATATAAATAAGTAATTAGATTCTTGTTACATTTGAGCAGAAATAACTATTTAATCTTCTAATTGGAGCATGGTGACATAATTACATATTGAGATATTTCTGGACCCATCCCAATAGTTACTCTTTTCTCTGTCTTATGTTTGAGATACTTCAAGAAGCTATATTTATTTCTCCAGGACTCCAGCATTCTGTTTTCATTCTGAAATAGAAACTTGCTTTTGAGTTATTTATTGAAAGATCTCAGAGTTGTTGCAACTTCAGTAGTATCTATTGTAAAGAAAGAAAAAATATTAATATACATAAGGGACTCTGTATGAATAAGAATCATAACAATGGGATTCCATTGATTAAATATGTGATTGTTATAGTTGATTATTAAGAAATACTAGCAAACTATAATTAATGAGTGTCACTAATTGTTAGAATGAGAATCTCCAAAGCATTCCAGTGAAGATTAAGGTAGGAACAGCTAGTAATCTCTAAATTTCATAATTTCCACTACATAGAATATAATCAGTCACATTATGGCACAGTACTAACATGATTAAAAACTACAAAGAAACAGAAAATAATAAACTGCAAATTTATTATTGTATTTTCTAGAAATGAATAAATGTTAATTAGTTTTGTCTTGTATTTTATTACTTGTGCTTTCCAGATCTGCGAAAAACATTTGAGCAGGAACCTCTGGGAAAGGAAGTATCCTTGGAACAGGAAGTCTTGCTCCAGTGCCGACCACCTGAAGGGATCCCAGTGGCTGAGGTGAGAAGAAAAATTCTTTGCATTTAGCAACTGGCACTTAGTTATTCTAACAGAGGCCTAATCCATGGCTAATGGTGCAGTGAATTAGGGTATGGCATGATGAATGGTTGGTAATGGAGTCCTAACTGCTTGCTACTGGCAAAATAGATTGATTGGGAACTGATTAATGACTTGGAGTCAATTAGAATGCCCCACTGGACAAAGCCACAGGCAGCTTGGTTTAATTTTGTCATTCTCTTTTAAGAAATCAGAAACACTGTTTTATTTTATCTGGCACTAATCATAAAGAAAGATGGGCTGACTTAATAATGTGCCATTCAATTTTATTATTGTTCTTTTTTTTTTTTTTTTTTTAAACCTGAAACACTGTATTAGTTTTGCCAAACATCAAAACGAATCCACCACAGGTATTGATACTATGCAAAAAATGTAAGATGGGTGTACATGTGTGTGTATGTGTGACAGCCTGTGAGCTCCACATACATGTTTCCTGCTCTGTGATGTAATCAAGGACGTACCTAAAAGCCATAGCCACACACCATGAATAAAAACATGTTTGAGGAATGTCAAGCAGTTTCATCCTATAAGTTTTCCATTAGCTCTTAATTTTCATTTTCTGGTTTTGGTGAAACAAAGCCTATTGAAAGTTCATGAAGTATTATAAATCAGATTTATACCATGATTTTTTATTAGCACCAGACAAAATGCCCTTTGAAAATGCCTGTCCATGGGGGATAGGCCTCCATGACCACAAGAGTATTCTATGCTCTCCTTGAGACACCATTTAGGGCACACTGCTGAGGAAAATCATCTAATAACATGTCTTTTATTTCATTTCAACTAATTCCAAACTCTGAAAAATGTTACCCTGTTAGGATTATCAGAAGACATTCTAATATACATCAAACACTATTGTCCTGGCAGATCCAGTAACCTACAAACACGAGAAAGCTTTAATTTGATAAGTAACATAACTGCCAACTTGCTGGTGGTCCTTGTTAGCCTCTAAACTACACTGAGTTCTTTGGAATTTTTACTCTTTATTGCATATATGGAAAGAAGCATTTTTTAAATTGCTATAATTTGGGGCTGTATATGGGTCAGCTGATTTTTTGTAAAAATAAGCCTGCAATTTTTCCTGTCTATGAAATTATAAAATAATATTACTAAGACTTACTACATTGTCCAAAATTTTTTAATAGTTAATCAATGCACTTATCAGATTTCCATAGTTTTTATGTCCTTTGAAAATTCAGGCAAAAGTGAGATCAGCACAGTTAGTGTGTCCCATAACAACAAAATTAAACATCTGATAGCTCTTTCTAAAATAATAATAATAATAAATTAATTAGAAATTTAGGCAGGGCCCTTACAAATGACTCCATTTTCTGTCACTACCATTCACATCTCCAGTCTGTCAATGCAAGACTCTGAGTGGCACTTTTAATGAAATTTTCTTTTTTTTTTACTTTGAAAGAAGAGAGTTGGCTTTTGTCTTGTACCTGACATCCCATGGCACTTTCTAGCACTGTATCAGAGACTATGCATGATTACTTCTGCTTTATCCAACCACACCAAAACCTTATCTTCTACCACTGACTCACGGGATGATTTATTGTGATTAGAAAAGAAAAAGCTCTTCTCTATGCAACATTTCATTTCACTCTGACAATAAGTATATCTTTCTCCTTAATCATATCTATCTTAATCTAAAATTTTAATGCAAACCTCCTCCATTAAATTGCCTTAAAGAGCAAAACATATCCTGAGTAACATGAGTGTCCACAGACTCTTTTTGACTCAGTGTTTCTTAAAGTGAGCAGATCCCTGCTGAGATTTTCAGTTAGGATATTCTAGTAACTTCTTGGAGAAGGCAGTGGCACCCCACTCCAGTACTCTTGCCTGGAAAATCCCATGGATGGAGGAGCCTGGTAGGCTGCAGTCCATGGGGTCGCTAAGACACGACTGAGCGACTTCTTTCACTTTTCACTTTCATGCATTGGAGAAGGAAATGGCAACCCACTCCAGTGTTCTTGCCTGGAGAATCCCAGGGACGGGGGAGCCTGGTGGGCCGCCGTCTGTGGGGTCACACAGAGTCAGACACGACTGAAGCGACTTAGCAGCAGCAGCAGCAGTAACTTCTTATTTTTTTTTAGTTTTCTCAGCAAAGTAGTTCACTTTGTCAAGGAGTAAAGATTCATGACTGCAAACTAATTGGCTGTGAATTTTATCTGTATCATCACTGGGGAAGAGACCAATTAACACTTGGCAAGCTCAAAAATCATATACCATTTGACATTCAAAGAACTATATTTAATGTGATTTTTTTTCAAGTCAGGAGAGAGATCAAAAACACTTGCTTGAGAGCAGGCTAATAAACTCCTGTGTAGATTATTTCCAACACCCTTAGAATCACCAAGATCAGAAATCTAATGTATACCTTGACTTGACACATTGCAACTGTCATTTGCTCAAGAGGAGCAGAAAAAAGAGAAAGGGATGAAATATAATGTGATGAATTAAAGGATTATAAAATTATTTTAATTTAATGATATATATATATATTCATTATCTACTATTTTACTTGTTTGAGGAATTTAAAAGCACAAAAATAGAATGAAATGAAATACTGATCTTAAAGGGAAACCAGAAGGTAAAACTCTCATGTGTTACCATAAACAAAATCAGTTTTTAAGGTATCAGACCGTACTGGCAAGGACTCTTGCTTCTTTTGTGTTCTAGGCAAATGATTTTGAAAAACTCAGATACTACATGCTCAACAAATACATGATTGATTGATGCAATTTATCTCTGTTTAGTAAGTATATGTCTAGCACCATCGAACAGGTAGTCAAGTTCATTGCTTGTAAAATATCAAGAGGCAATAATTTCCTTCCCACATAAGTCAGTAGGTTTCCAAAGAGCTCTACTAATCTTAAGTTACAGCAGTATCACCTTTGGTGCAAATAATGGCACAGGGATTTCTGTGGTAATAAATAACATTTAATTTTCTTCTCTATTTTGGCTTTAATTTTTGCTACATAGGGTTAAACTAATTTCCATTCAGAACTCTAGGCTTAACCCCATGTCACCATTTCTGACTGTTGGACTTCAAGCAAGGTATTTCAATTCCTATACCTAAGTTTAGTTAATTAAATTATAAACTGGAGATAATAATAGTGTCTCTCCAGAACGTAGTTGAAAATTAAATGAGATGATAAATGCAAACAAATCACTTAGAACATGTAGAGGAACTCAAGAAACATTACTATTGTTATTAATATATTATTCCTCTTGATTCAGAGAAGACTGAACTCAACCTCTGGAATTCACAGTAGTCACTGGCACACTGCCTCTGATGGGCACTGTAGGGTATGCAGCGATGAAGCTTCCGTCCGGTGAAGAATCACAGAGATTCCCTCCTGTGTCTTCTAACCAGTTATTTTGATTAAAATCCACAAATGCTACAAATGAAGATAAAGTTTGAGCTTTAAAATAAGGAAACTCCCTTATTTATGTAACATATTTACTCTAAAAATGACTTGTTGCTGTGGAAATCTGCACCAAGTCCTGATGTGCTGCTATTCTTACTCTGATTTTTAAAGTTATCTGTTTAGTCATCATGGGCCTAGAACACTGGACCAGACTTTGTGTTTCCTCCAAAAGAGGGAATTTGGAGTGGGATTACTGTTGGAAGTTCTCCTTTTCCAAGCAAAAGGAAAGAGAGTGACAAAGAAAGTCTCCGAGGAGGAAGAGACCAGCTCAGGATTCCCCATACTCCACCTCTCCAGGTGGTGACAGGTTTGACAAAGAACTCCTCTCAGTACTCACTGGTTAAGAAAAAAAATATGTTGCAGGTACCTCAGGGATGAAGCACAAGAGTTTCAGAGCTCTAGTCTTGGCTGTTCCTTCCTCTGGCCTCCTCTTTGCCAGGCCCTTTCTTCATTTTCTTTGTTTAAATATTTATCAGCCACACAGCTTCCTTAGCACAGGGCTACTAGCATCTGGAAGAGAAGGCAATGGCACCCACTCCAGTACTCTTACCTGGGGAATCCCAGGGACGGAGGAGCCTGGTGGGCGCAGTCCATGGGGTTGTGAAGAGTCAGACACGACTGAGCGACTTCACTTTCACTTTTCACTTTCATGCACTGGAGAAGGAAATGGCAACCCACTCCAGTACTCTGGCCTGTAGAATCCCAGGGACTGGAGCCTGATGGGCTACCGTCTATGGGGTTGCACAGAGTCAGACATGACTGATGTGACTTAGCAGCAGCAACTAGCATCTGGGGTCTTCTGCAGTATCAAAGGTGCAAACCCTTTAGTTGCTGCATCATAGTATGGTCCAGGGATCCCCAGAAGCAAGCACCTCGGGGTGAGGGGTACCTAGCTATTCATCAGCAGATACAGAACTATTTCAGTATTTCATACCTGGTATGAATGAAGCAGTAAAGCTGCTTGAATGTCAGTGCCTATGTTCTCTGACTTTTTATAGCTCCAACTATTTATTATCTCTGTCAAAATATGTCTGTTTACTCCTTTGCCTGCTTGACTAGATTGGATGAAATAAGAAAAGGGATTTTCATTCATGTTTATCTCTAACACAAGCAGACTGTAGGTTACATAGTAGAATCTCTGAGTGCATTGAATTAAATGAAATAATAAAGAGTCCCTGTTGGATGTGACAGAGAAGCTGCACCTCAGGAAATGGAACTTTCCAGAAACAGGATGTTTGTTACCATGGACGATGTGTGCTGAGAGAACTCAGTGCAGGTGGAGTAAGGGAGTCAGTCAGTCAGAAGGGTTCTAACCCACTGGACCATTTGGATCACTCCAAAAGGCCACTGGGAGTTACTTTAGTTCATGGACTATAGGACAGGTTAATAGTAATTATATTAAAATTAAAAGTAGACTCTGTGAAAGAAAGAAAATAAATCCCAGAAATAATCTGAAATGGTATTGCTCAGTATTTTTAATAACTGTTTTGCAAGGATCAAGCCAAAAATATAAAGCTTTTCTTCCCTTTCTGGGGAGGCATTTGCCTTCCTTTAGCAGAAATCTCTCATCTCCCCAAAGAAACCAGAAAATTAATATGCCTGAACGGGTGCTGGGTTGCTCCAGGGGCACAATAGCAGAACTCTGTGAAATGAATCCCTCCTTGCTCATTTTGGTTTATGCCTGGAAAATGTTGCTGTCATATGGTGAGCCAGAAATATACTCAGATGCTTTATTTCATCAGATTATCTCTTTTGGAGAGTACTGAGATCAAAAACATCAATGGATATGATATTTGTTGGCATGACACAAGGAGCAAAACTGAATTTTTCACTAAAATAAACCTGTGATTTGTTTCACCTTAAACAAGGGGATAATTGCTCCTCTAATTATAATTGAACTATTTCTCACAGGAGTCAAATTGGAGGAACAGAGCACCATGTTCAACTTATTGACCCAATTGTGCTTAAAAAGTGTCATCTTATTTATCAACATTTGCATGTCTAATTAGCAAGTGGGAAAATATGGGGTGAAGTGTATAAGAATAGATTATTTGGCAGTCTTGCTCAACAGGAAATAGAATTTTTAAGCTGATAATGCCAGGGAGGAAAGTGGCTGGCAGCCGGAGGCTTCACCAAATATATAGCATCAGGTGGCTGTCCATCTAATTGATTATTAATATGACCACTGAACACTTCGTTTCATGAGAGACCTGCATGTTTTGCTGCCGTTCCCTCATAATCAGAACTTTGTGTTGATGCATTTCCGTGCAGGTACATTGTCTCCCAAGCTGTGCTTTATATTCTTTGTGGTCAAAAGAAGTTTAGAGAGAAGAGTTTGAATACTAATTTGCAGGGAGACATTGCTTTCGGTGCCCAGTGATATCTATTGGAATTTTCTCCTAGCATGTGTATAACAAGAAGGGGTCTTGCCCTACAAACAGGTTTGCTGCAAGTATCAGGTTCCTTGACTGGTAGCCAGCTTCCAAGCTTTACATTGGTCCAGTCAACAGTTGCTAACATTGTTTATTTTGGTTACTTCATATGATTTTCTGTCAATATATGCATCCAATAGTTATGCATAGAGATCACCATAAATAGATAACTGGTTTGCAGATAATTCTGTAAACCAATTTAAAAATATAATAAAGTGAACCAATATCAACATCACTTTTTAAAACACAGGAATAAATAATAAACTTTCTTTGGTTTATAATAGATTTGTGGCATGACTTCTGCACATATACAGTGGTTCCTTTGAGCCTATAGTACAAAATCCAGTTTTTATTTTTACTCACTAAATCATTTATTCAAGAAATATTTATTGTCCTCTCACCATGTACTAGACACTCTTCTATTTGAAGGCAATACATGGCAAAGTCCCTAAATGGTAATAAAACACTAAAAACAAGGGGGAAAAAGCACAAGATATAATCAGATAATTGTAAGTTAAAGGAAATACGACAAGGTCATATCTGAGAAGGCTGATGGTTGTTGGGGATCAGGAGTCACTTAAAGTTCAAGGAGAATCTATCTGATGAAATAACATTTGAGCTGAGATCTGAATGACAAGAAAGAGCCAGACTTAAAAAGATCTGGGTCAGGAAGCTCCAGGCAGGGGAGCAGAATACCTCAGAATGTGGTTACAGATTAAAAAGGAGGCCAGTGTCTCTGAGACAGTGAGCCAGGAGGAGGGCAGGAAGCCCTTCAGTCAGAGAGTTAGGATGAGCCTGGGGACTGAAACACGGTAATGGGAAGGGATTTTGTTTCTGAATATATGCAGTCATTGGAGATTTTAAGTGAGGAATTGACACGACCTGATACATTTTACTTCTAAGCTCATTCTTGCTGCTGTAGGGAGTGTAGATTTTAGAAGTGTAAGAATGGAAGCAGAGACACCATTCAGGAGATCTTGCCATACTTCACACAACAGAAGATAGTTGTCGGTCTTAGG